>NC_140583.1:848710918-850150085 GCF_964204655.1 Triturus cristatus | reverse complement strand
AAAATCCCCCAAGGTTGCCACCTCCATAGAGACGGATCAAACTGTCTCCAAAAGCAATACGGCATATCTTGGACAAACCAATACCGATGCCCGACATGTTTCATCCCCTTCCTCGCCCAAGCCGGACCAGTCTATATTAACTATTGCAAAACAAATTCCGGCCCGCATCAGCCTACCCCCAGAGTGCGGACCCCACGTCCTGGTTTTAGCTAATGTCCCCAAGCTAAGGAAAGACCAAGAGGAAAATTTCATTAATCTAAAAAATAGAACTCTCCAGATATTGTCAATTCCCGATGGATGGCGCTGGAGAGATTATTTATACCCAAAGAGTGGGGTGGGTGGGCCCCTTAAGGAAAAAGTTTGAAGGGGACTGTATAATTATAAATTTTAGGTCCCCACAATGGGCTCAATGTACGCTAACAAAAGCCCCACAGCCCTCTCATTGGGAATATAACACCACCCTTCTCCCTCTTGGGTACTTTTACAGGCACTTAATAGACCCCAATCCTAGTTCTGGGACTCATTTCTTGGGACATCGACAGGACATTAATACTAATTTTAGAATCAATAATCGACGCTACCACCAGGACCAACATCCTGATACTAGGAATGGCCTCTCATTGGGCAATGTGACTGCACTATCAGCACACCAAATGTTATATCCCCCTTTCTTAGCCGTTCCCCAGCGCATCCCTAGGGAGAGGCCTTATGCAGTGACCAACCAAAATTTTTACACGGATGAGCATGAGAGGAGGTACCTGTATAATGTCCCAACCTATAATCGATTTGAACACGCCTTTTCAAACTTAGAAGAACAGGACTGACTGGGGGACAGTGCAAGGAATATTGAATGCGTAGAGGCAGCCGATGTAACCGAGGAACTTTTAGATCTCACAAAAATTATTATATCTCAACCTATGGCCACACAGTCTGTCACGGTCGAATCCCCAGTTGCATGTGAGGATGTAACAACAACCTTGCCAATTAACCTCAGGCAGATCACTAGGGACAAGCATTTAGGTAGCCCAAGTGGCTTTGATTTGTCAATCCTTAGCTGGAACGTTGCAGGTATAGAATCAAGATTGTCTGACCCTCAATGGGTCCAGCTATTGGATGGCAAAGACATTATCATGTTCCAAGAGACCTGGGCCGTAGGGAACGTGCACCTAGAGGGTTACCACTGTTTTAGTGTGTTCGCCTCTAAGCCTGCCTTTGGCCGTGCAATGGGAGGACTTTTTATTGGAATCAGGATATTGGCGGGTGGTACTTTTAAGGATTTATCATTCGGGAACCCAAATATCCAGGTTCTTGAATACAAGCGAAAGACCAAGATTTATTTAATTAACTTTTACAATAATGATTTTTATTCCGTACCAAATAGGAACTACATAGCACTTTCTAATATATTGGTACACCTTGAAACAAACATAGGTTTAGACGAGAAGTCAGGGATTCTCATCGGGGGGGATTTTAACGCGAAAATTCCAGGGAAGCATCGATTAGAGGACAAAAGCTATCCGGATTCAGCAGACCGAAGAGGTACTGAACTCATTAAGATACTAAACGAACACATCCTTAGTAATGTAATGGAAGTAAGCCAATCTTCAAGGATGACCTGTGCCCCCACGTATAGAGGGAGAGATTCATGTTCAACGATTGATTTTATTTTTACATCCCCCTACCTAACAGACCGTGTTACTGACTCTAATGTGGTAGAGACATTATATGGAGACCACAACCCCCTTATAGTTACCTTGTATTTGGGCCCTAGCCCAGTATATGCTAATTTTAATGGCGCAAGAGACATTACACCATCCGGTGATGGTCTCCGTCTAAAATGGAGGGGAATTGATTGCGGAGCCCTACTTGAGCGTGTTAAAAATGATCATCTAGAATTAATAAATTCTTGCTTATCACCCGACGGGGATTGCCATAGAATAGTTACCGATTTTGGTAAACTATGCGTGGCAATCAAAACTTATTTGTCAGTCCCATTACCCACTAAGGCGAAAGACCCAAGATGGTTTGACTCTGCCTGTTCTATGGCAAATAGGGAACAACGCAGGGCATTAACCATTAAGCCAAGGAAACTAGTGGAGGTACAAACAGCTAGGAAATTTTACAAACAAAAAATAGCCGAAAGAAAGGCGGCACTTTTGATGGAACAGTGGGAGTCCCTGGTTGTTAGCGCTAATCTGAAGAGTAGTGGGCCATTTTGGTCCACTGTCAGAAAAATGCGGGACATGGGTAAACTTTTATCCCCAACCAGCTGCAATATAATCAGTAGCACTTGGGAAGCCCACTTTTCCAAAATATACGCTGCTCCCCTCGAGGAAACAATTACCCCAGATCTGGGACAGCTGCGAGACTTGCGGATTGACCTTTCTGAGGTGGTAACAGCTGTCAGAGAGAGCCTTGGTAACAAGGCTCCCGGCCCAGATGGTCTCCCCATAGATATTATAAAGTATAGCCCAGATCTATGGGCGCCAATTTTACATAATGTTTTTAACAGTTTGTCAAGAGTACCCATCCCCAAGACGTGGTCTTTTAGCATCATAGTCCCAATTTATAAAAAGGGCGATAGGTCAGATCCAGCTAACTACCGCCCAATCTCGCTCCTGGACAATACTTTAAAAATACTCGGGCGAGTTATTTACAACAGGGTGGTAGAGTGGACGGAAGATTCTGACCTACTGGATCCATGTCAGATGGGATTCAGGAGCGGGGTGGGTACAGTCGAGCAATGTTTGAACCTAAAACTAATAATTGATAAGTATACCGTTGCTCGATCGTCCCCCATATATCTCGCTTTTATGGATCTTTCATCTGCGTTTGACCTGGTAAACAGATCAAAACTGTGGACCATGCTCCTTAATTATGGACTGGATGAGGCTCTAGTGCATTTTCTGGCGTATCTTCACACTGATCTTAGGGCGCAAGTTAGGATTGGGTTGGGAGGTGAAGTATCCGGAGCTATAAAAATCGGCAGGGGGGTTAGACAGGGGTGTGTTTTAGCACCCCTGCTGTTTATCAGCTACATCAATGGCATAGCAAAGGCTTTAAAACAAGTAACTAGAGATGTGCCAATTGTCCAGGGGCATCCTTTGCCAGTTCTACTATACGCAGACGATGCGGTCCTTATGGGCCGCACCCCTAACGCCCTCCGTTTGCTTGTGGAAAATTTTGTCCATCATATGGAGGGCCTAGATCTGCGTGTGAATTTTAAAAAATCTTTTGTTATGTCATGCGGTCCTGGGAAACGGAATCTCAATACCATCCATATTGGGTCTGATAAATTAGATTCCGTAAATTCTTTTATATATCTTGGGGTGGCTTTCGCTGCGAACAGCTCATGGAGTGGGCATTCTGCCCACGCCATGAGCAAGTTCTCGAAGGCCATCAACTCAATATTGAGTCTTCCACGCCCTAAGAAATTAGGTGCTACCAGTGCTATTTTAAAATTTTTTAGATTGCAGTGCATCCCTGTTGCCACTTATGGGGCTGAAGTTTGGGCCCTTGCTAAAAACCCCGGTATCCAACGTGAAGAGACACGCTTTTGTAGGAAAGTACTGGGTGCCCCAATCTCGTCCTCTGAATTTATCTGTCATAAAGAGCTAAATCTCCCTTACATCTGTGATTTTATTAGAAGCAGACCAGCCTTATTCTGGTTGAGAATCTGGAGGAACAATGCAGCCTCTTTAACACAAGATATAATTAAAGATTGCCTTAAATGTGACCACGGCCTATCAATCCCATGGCTTGCTGGAGTTTCAAAAACATTAAGCGCCGTGAACAAAGGCGATCTCTTCTCAGATCCTTCCAGAATTGGATGTAATGATAAGGTAAAGGTTAAACAAGCACTATATGCACTTTTTGAAACAGAAAGGATGGAAAGGGAAATATCCAAATCCACCATTGTTAGATACATGGAGAACGACCTGTGCAGGCAACCCCTTCCACTTTATCTTACCCTTCCCATGTCTAGCTGGGAAAGGTCTATGTTATTTCGACTAAGGGCAGGTTCCATAAAATTTTTGCTGGGTTTTCCCTTGGGTTATAATAATTCTACTGAATGTAACCCCTGCCCCTGTGACGGTACCAGTAAACAGAATGATCTGCATTTTTTATTCATCTGCAAATTTTATTTAAAATATATTAACTGGTTTTTAACACCTTATTTTAGAAAACAAAGACCCCTCTCCCTGGAGGAGTCCCGCCTAATGTTACTCTCCCTGGACACGGAGGAATTGACCTTTCGTACTAGTACCTTCTTAAGACTAATAATACGTGTACGTAAAACGATGGAAAACCCCTGAAAGATTGCTGTTTTAGTTCCTTTTTTAATTTATAAGATATTGCATCTTGCATATTGTAATAATGAATTATTTTTATGTCTGTACTTTTATGAATTTAAGTAATTTGAATAAAGGTCTTTTGATTGATTGATTGATTGAATCAGCCACACGTTAGGCTATTTCCTTCGAAAGGCAGGTAGAGCTGCAACACGGACAGGTGTTTGTTTAAGCTTATAGTAACATACCATAATCACCTGTACTTTGTATACTTGGCACACGTGTCCAAGCCCAAGTGGGCTACTACGAAAATATTTTGTTACAGCCGCTATCCTTTAAATGCGCCTGCAGCTTTTTATAGCAATCTGGAGGATTGTTGCTTTTGCATAGCTCCTCGATAGGGGCTTGTGACGCTATACACATGCTACAATACTATTAAGCTGTCTTCAAACTATATGAAAACTGCAGCGGCATATCCAGAATTATCGGTTCTGCCAGCGTTTGTGTTAAGAAAAACACTGGGTTGTTGCGAATGTGTTTTTTGTTTGTGTGCTTTGTAGGGGTTCTGGTCCCGCATTCCGCGAGGGCTTCTTGGAATCAATACGGTTTCAGAAGTCGTGTCTCTGCTCCGCCCGTAATTTTCATTTATTGTAAATGGTGTGTTCTGATTGTAAAGGAGGCTGTTTAGCCCCTCCTGGTTACCACCCTGTCCACTTTTGGCCCCACCCACCTGGACTGGATCTTTTACTCCGTGGCGTGACACAGTGTCTTCTAATTACTGGGTGAGCACTTTCTTTTTTCATTCGCACAATCACGTGGCGAGGTCTCGCCGAGGACCGCACTTGTTTATTTAATTATTTAGCAGCGCGATTTGCTGTTTTTCGAGCCAGCTGCAGTGCCCGCTGCATGTACAGAGGAAGGCATTTTGAAGCCCATATCCACGCTTGTTTAATTAATTATTTACTGACCAGAATTTTAAATTCTCGTATATAATTTTATTTGACCTACATTTATGTTTCTGTACACTAATTGCAAATTATTTTAATTAAACAAGCAATAAAGGATTTTGACTGACACTCTCAGAGTCAATCACTCCCGAGACTACTCCCTGAAGGTCCACGGGGTCTGGGCAGTCAGTTACATGACACTCTAATCTCTGAGGCTGGGGTGGACTCACTCAAAAGCCAGACTGATATCTGAAAGGCTAGTCTGGCTAGGTATGTCACTCCACTAAGGCTGGGAAGAGCCGGTCACGCTTTGAGCTTGCCTCTGTAAAGGTGGTCGGGAGGGAGTAGAGCCAATCGTTTTTCGGTCTCTTTTCGCCAAGGCTAGAAGGGCTGGGCAGTAGTCCGTCCCATGTCAGTGTATTCTCAATGAAAGGACTGCAGGGTTGGGACTGAATCAGTGCGGGAAAGGATTAGTTACACTCTAGGCTACTTTATACAGGCTAAGCCGGTAGGGCTATGGGGGTGTCATATGTATGCTACCTTGTTTGAGAAAGGCCGGTAGGGCTGGGCGGAGAGAGTCCTGGAAGGGACAGTGGCATGCTAGACCACTTTATACACGGCTGGTGGGGCTATGGTGAAGCCGGTGGGGTCTGGTTTGGGGGATGGAGTCCGAGACAATCGCATGCCCATTGGGGTCTCTTTGTTAAACCCCCTGGTTTCTGGGCGATCGGCAGTCAGCACCTTTGTTTCTTTTGTGTTGTTATTCATTACTGTTTTGTATGTTTAATTGCCCTCGCTCACTGAAGCACCCATCTTAGCAGCTCCCTGATGTTTGGAGATATGTGGATGATTGTCAAAGGCTCCGAATTTCACCCGCCCTGCCCCTTTAAGAGAAGGCTCGGCACCTCCCTCCCTAGTTTGCCAATGGGATCTTTCTCTACTTCTGAAAGAGGCGGAGATAAGAAACCTGAGGAGATTATCAGTCTTTGAGTGGAGGGGGAGGGAGGTCACGTGAGCGCGGCCCCATCCAGAGGAAAAGTCATGACACCCCCCCCCCAGCAGCATTCACACCAGAGTGAGTGTAGAGGGGTGTCCTGCACTCACATGCGGAGCCCCCAACCTCTCCTCCAACTGAGTGATTGCCGCAGAGCCTTGTCCCGTCTGTGGACCCAGGAAGAAGCACCCAAGGGTGTCAGTTCTCACTAGAGAGTGCACTTCCATTCAGAGCCTCACCCCGTCTGTGGACCGTGGAAGAAGCAACCTAGGGTGTCAGTGCTCACTAGAGTGTGCACTCACTCTCGGAGCCTCACTCCGTCTGTGGACCGTGGAAGAAGTACCGAGGGTGTCAGTGCTCACTAGAGTTAAAAGTGGTGTCTGCTTTTCATCCGTTCCCCCTCGCTCCTGTTTTGTTTTACCCATCCCTTTGTTCACACCCTCTCCCGTTCGCCATGTTTTCCATCCCCCCTCTCCCGTTCTGTCGCCTGTGCGCTTCTCCCCTGCCCCCTCCATGATGCACTTGCCCTCCCCCAATCCACGCTGCTTTCTCGTTCCTGTACTCCTAACGCTATGATTTAAACTACTGCACAGCTAACAAATACAATTCTAACAACATACAACCACAACATATCACATACATACACTAAATAATACATAGCTATAACCCAATACCATTAGCAATGCAAATGGCTTTAACTTAAACAAAAGCGAGACCTATTTCATTTTCAATGCTTGTTCCTAATTTGTTCATGCTGTTTATTCCAAATGACATATTATGCAATTGAGACTGTCTATTTGTTTTACCTTCGGTATTGCACTTTAATATTTTAAAAAAGCTTCATGGTTTCTAAATTACTAATCTGGAGCCTTTTTGAATATAGGTTGACCTAAACATATCAGCATTAATTTATACATTTATTGGTATTTGAAATACAGTTCAAATCTATTCTTGGTTTGGGGACACATTTTCTCATCTAGTCTTGAGGACAACACTATCCCGGATCCTGCATGGACACTTTATTTCTACCTCATCATATCACCTGAGATGGGAAACAGCGTTTACAACGCTGTCAACACAACGCGCTTCCATTACAACGCGGTCGTTACAACGACCGCGTTGTTTCTACGCGATCTATTACATCGCAAGTCGTATCAACCACTTGCTGTAGGGGACGTGCAACACCAGGGAATGTGTTGGATTTTAGATCCAACACCTTCCCTGCTGTGGCGCAAACTGGAGTAGGGATAGTAATTAATAATATTCCTAAATCCAGAGTGCCCACTACAGCAAGTCGTTGAAATGACTTGCGATGTAATGACTCACGTAGAAACAACGCGGTCGTTGTAAGAACCGCGTTGTAATGAAATGCGTAGTGAAAGCATTCGTTGTAAAGGGCCATATTCTCTGAGATAGAGACAGAACCCTGTATTGCACCCTGTGGGCCAATAGTTTCGTGGTTGACAGCTGCATTCTTCAAAAGATGAGGAGGCTGATTTTTACAGCTACCAGAAATCATGAGATGGCCTCCTTTTATGGTGTTTGCCAAACAGGACAGGAAAAAGCATGGATGGTAATCTACAGATTGCAATGCAAGATTTGGTTCTTGACTGCAAGAGTACAACTTTTGTATAGTTAATATCCCTGGGAAAAAGAATGTCATGGCAGGTTGCCTTCCAAGGCTTCCTTGTGAAACATGTGGAGCACTACTGAGTCTCACAGCACTGACATGGAAGTGTGTGCTACCATCATGGTAGGTGGTGACTTATGTGGGATAGGCAGGAAAACATGGAAGAAGCCGGAGAATAAGGCTGAAGTGTTGAAGACTGTGAGAGGGTGTGTTCAGAATGGTAGGTAATGCTGCAAGACAGATTCCATGCATAATTCATATTATCAAGTGACTAGTGAATCAGATTCGCAATGGGACCGCTTCAAATCTGGCAAATGTGTACCTCTAGAAGATATCTCTAGAAATACTTTGGACATTGCCCATGTGGGACATCTGGAATATCCTCATTGAAACAACTGTCAATTTTTTGGGGGTGACCGGGCATTGATGCTTTTCTGGATAAGTGGGCCAGAGAGCATATGGAGTTTTGCAAATGTGAAACAACCTTAAAAACCAAAACGGCTTGCCACCCCTCTAGAGTGGCTACAAAATCCTTGGCAAAACGTGGCCTTTGACATTTCAGGACTGTACTGTAAACTTCTCAGTGACTCCACGATTTCCCTGGTCGTAGTGGATTATCATTTGAAATGGTAAGAAATGTTTCAAGAAACTATTTGGCAGGAAGGGATTCTAAACAGTGTTTAAACAGTCTCAAAGGGAATGAAGATTTTGTTTAAGTAATGTGGAGTAAGAACCGTCACTAGAGCTCAGTTTGACCCACAAACCAATGAACAAATAGAAAGATTTAATAGGGTAAATGAAGACTTTGTTGTATAGACCTAGTCCAATGGAATGGTTCACAAAGAACTTTTACATCAGAAAGTTGAGATGAACAGCATTACACCACATAGTCTGACTTAAGAAAGCTCTTTCAGGCTACTTAAAGGAAGGGAGCTATCATCCAACTTGTGTCCAAGGTAGTTAAAAAACCGGATGTGTGCAAGGAGGAAAACCCTGAGTCCTGTCAAGAGGTTACCAGACATTTAAAAGCCAAAGTGTGTCTAAGTTTAGGCATAATGAGAAAGGTGTGGTTGCCTGATTTCAAAGTAGGAGAATAGTTAAGGATTCTTAAACCAGGACAAGCCAACAATGAGGTGTCCAAATTTGCTAAACCGATTAAGGTGGTGAAGGTCAACCATGATATCATAGTGGCCCAATATGGGGGCATGAGGAACGTGAGAAGACTGGTAGCTTGTCATGAGGATGCATATGTTGATGGGTCGATAGGGATTACACTTTCAGGATATGAACCTGGTCTAGAAGCTGTGGCGGAGAAGAGGATGGTGGAATCAGTTTAGACTCCACAAGTGTACCTTCGGTAAACGGATTGGGAGTTGAATTATATTAAGGTTATTTTGTGTGTGTGTGTGTTTTTTAAGGCTGAAACATGTTACATGTAAATGGAATTCCAGGAGCAGTGTTTAGCTGTTCCTTGACTGAGACAGTTGCTGTAACATCTAACAAACAACTTATGTTACTTACGTATTTTTATTGTAATATTCTGCCACAAATCTGCATTTTATGTACCGGCTATATTCTGTCTGACACGTTTTCTCGCTCTCTGTCTCTCTTGGCGTATGAACAGGGACGTAATGTATGCCCTTGCAGCCCTTCAAAGGGGACCCCATTCTTCAAGGGCCCCCCATTCAGCCCACAGCCAACGAATGTCTGTGAGATATCTAAGATTACATTCTGCAGGGGGCCTCATAATTTTGTGTTACACCACTGGTTTTGGACTAAGGGGCATATTTATGGGAATTGTGGCGCAGGGTAGCGCAGCATATTAACCTTCTGCACTGCCCTTCCTCACAGGGAATGGGCAGTAATTCAATGTATTTATCCAATACGGTGCATTCCTATCTTTTCCCTGCATTGGCGCCTATTCTAGCGTGAATGCAGGCACCCTTGCACTATGGTGTACTGCCTGTGTTGTAGGCAGGATTGCTTTTGTGCTGCAAGGGACACCTTTCTGCACAAAAACAATCCATAGAGGCGTTTTCCTCTTTCTGTGTGCACTGCAGAATGCAGAATACAAAGAAAGACGAAAAAACAAGGAGAAATAAATAAATTGACCTCGTTATGCCTCACATGGAGAGACTTATCTTTTTGAGACATTCCCAAGTTTACCAGGTTTGGTAAATCTGGGAAAGGGTACAAAAACATGGGATTCGTGTGGGAACCTCCACTGCAACACCCATGGAACACCTCCCTTGCGCAGAGTAATGCAACGCAGTGATTTGCGCTGCATTACATTACTACTATGAAGTCATTCAAAGCTACGCAAAGTGACTTTGTGTGGCTTCATAAATATGACTTGGAGCTTTGCTGCATGGATGTACCATGTTGCGTGGTGCAAGCATGACTCAAGGCTCTGGAAATATGGCCCTGAGATTGTTATGTTATTCCTGCACCTATCGTGGCGTATCACCTTCCCTTCACCATCTATTTATTATTAGCGCCGTCTGTGTGCCACTGCAGGTCCATAACCGTGATTGTGCTGTCGGGTCTCCTAGGTGCATAAGAGGCAGTTCCTCTACCACCATACCCTGAAAGCACTTTCAACAGATGCTCATTATCGACCCCTGCAACGTTCTTCAAGCCTACTCGACCCGCTGTGAAGAAAGCCAATAACTTCTGTTTCACCTCAGAGCGCCCCAAAGAGGCTTTGCCGGCTGCCTGAGGAGTTGTTTGTTCTTCCAGGTGCCCCGGGGGCGCAAAGGGCGTTTGGGCCCGCTTTGCGCACCCCCGGGCCACTTTGGTATTAAAGAAGCGGCCACAGATGCTTCTGTGATCTCTTCTGTAATACTAAAAGCGCTAGCACACATACAGTGCCAGCACTTTCTCAAGAGGGCGTCCCCCGTTTGCATGGGGGCGTGCCCCATGCAAATGAGGGAATCTCTTTGCCTGTCAGTGCGCCCCCTGAGAACAGCCCTCTGGAGGGGGGAAAGTGGGTCCCATGGACCCCCCAGACTATTCACCTTCAAAAGTGCAGGCGGGTGCAGCATGCACTGTGAAAACACATAGCGGTTTCAAAGCAGCCAAAGCGCAAACAGGGAAAGTGCGCCCTATACCTAATAGGGCCCCACGTCTCCTTAGCACGTGTGAAGAAATGCTGCCTCTGCCTTTATTGACCAGACATCCCACTGTTCCCTGGACAGTCCTAGTTTTCGGTGGACTGTTCAGGTGTCCCGACACACATCTTCATTTTTAATCACTGTCCCGGTTTTTGGGGCAAAGGTCAGGTAATTGTACTTGCGAAGGAGAGCTGGTCTACCCAAATACGCCATTGTAGGGAGTGCGACTACCTTGCCGGTTTCCATGGGATCTCCTCCGATTTCCTTTGGATCTTGATTCGAGCCCATGACCGGACACAAGAGAGTGGCACTCACCACTTATTTCCAAACTGTTCTTGGTGAAGCTTTATTGGTGCGATATATTTTGGGCATATACGACACCTACTGGTTAAAGCAGGAACTATACTGCTAAACTGTGTTGAGTGATTCAAGTTCACTGACTGTTTCTACTCTTGTCACCACATGTAAAATTTTAACCATGTTGGTTTATTTCAGGCAATAGTATCAATTAATAATAGTTGTTTTGTTGATCAGCCATTGTTTTAGTTTATAACTTTAACTTATAGTTTTATTGGGCATACTGCCTCTAGAAATGGCATCTGCCACTGTTCCAGAACCCCCGCGGATAATAAGGTGAACCCAAACTACCATGGATGCAGTGGGTAAAATTATCCGAGTCTGACGTGATTGCCATTACATTTTTTTGGGGAGGGGGGTTAGGGGGAAGGGAGATTTCTCACCTTTGAGAAAACCAAATGTTCTTCCGCATAATTCATGGGCGAAGTCAAGGGAGGCCTAGAAGAGTCTGCTGAAACCTGCAGTGAAAGATGGGACCGGAGTACCTTGTGATGGCGATGAACATAGGGGCATATTATCAAGACAGGCGATAAAATTATCGCCGTTTTAACGACAGAAAACTGCCGCTAAAACGGCGATAATGGGCTTGATAATATGCTCTATGGAATTCCAATTGAAGCCCATGTTAGACGTCCTTCACATGTAACATGGGCTTCAATTGGAATTCCATAGAGCATATTATCAAGCCCATTATCGCCGTTTTAGCGGCAGTTTTCTGCCGTTAAAACGGCGATAATTTTATCGCCTGTCTTGATAATATGCCCCTAAGTTTTAGAAACTAGAGGACCATTTCAGAGGGAGAATTAATGAGACCCTGGAATTAAAATATATTTTTGGGCAGTTTATAAGTACAAAAGGACAAAGTACCGAATTATACTGATGTTTTGAGAGAATACACGTAATTACTTAATTAGTGTTCAGTTGGTCATGGGGAATAATATCCCACATATCCAGGAGAAACGTGCCAAATTGTTTTTCGCTGTTATTGGTTATTGATCACATAGCTAACAGCTCATTGTGTTCTGCAGAATCTTCTCTTTGCTGGAAGTGTGATAAGAGAGGGCATTTTGGGCCTGTTTGCAAAGTAAATAGCAAAGAGCTAGTGAATTTGGTAGAGACACTTGATGAAGAAGTGGGAAAAATCGTTTTCCAATGCAGCTCAAATGAGAAGGATCTTCCATCACCCAGTTGTGAAGTGATGATGATGTAAGGTCAAGCAGTGAGTGCCCTTGCTGACTATACTTTAGTAAACAGGAAGCTTTTAAACGAGTTCTCACAAAAGGTGGGGCTGCTGGATCACAATAAGGTACCTGCAACTTCAGAAGGCATGCTGGTAATGTGAATTTGTGTTCTAAGGGAGGTAAATGGTGGGGAAAGTCCATTTAACCAATGAGAGACGTAATTTATACAGTTGGAGACACAAAAAAAGGTATAAAGTTAGAGCCCAATTAACCCGATCACGTCTTAGCCATAGAAAGAAATTTAGCTAACAGTAACACGTGTAGATTTTCCAGAGTTTCTTTTTTACAGATACATTTGGGTTCTTAAAGGTACACTAGTGCGTCCTATGCCCTATTTTTGAAAGAACACCTGAAGCTGAGTTAAACAAAGCTTTATTTAGAGGGTCATTGAAAGTATTGAGGAACAGATTTACCACTTACTCACGCAGAGCAGTGCAGCAGCTGCAAATGCAGCGCTGGGTGAAAAGGAGAGAGGAGGAGAGCATCATATTTACAGAAACGTGGCACCCTCCTCCCCTCCTCCTAGCCCTGGTACTGAAATCAGCTGCTGTACGCCACAGAGAAATCCATTGCGCTATAGTGCAAGGGTGTCTCCGTGAGGCTAGCGTATGTTTTGTACTAGAAGGGTACACTTACAGTACAAAATACTATGCATATACTGACTTTAACCCGTTTCCCTCTTTGTATGTGTGCTATAAAGTTCAGCACACATACAAAGTCAGAAAAGGAAAGATAAATGAAAACATTTCTCCTTCATTGCACCTACTTCAAAAGGGTGCAGTTTACTGATGCTAAACCTGGTCTACTTTATTTACTAAATAGGGTTTAGCGTCAGAAACCTTGGGTGGGTGCATAGGAATGCCCATGCTCCACCCATGGTACGCCCCTTTGGCGCTAAGTAACGCAAATCAGCTTTGCGTTACTTTCACATTATTTCCAGTGCATGCTGGTATAACAATCAGAAAAAAAGATTTTGTGCCGATTTGCATCACTTTTGTGATGCAAACGTGTTGTAAAATCTTTGTCACATTCCCCCTGAGAATTCAGCGTGGCTTTCCCCAACAGTGATGGTATCTAAAGCTGGTGCTATGGCACTAAGGATATGTTTGAATCGCAGGGAATTGAAGTAAGGAATTGGGGTAGATTGCCACCCTCTGCCGAATATCAAATAAATCGTAACCACAATTCAATAAGCCGCTTTTTTTTAGTGTATTAGACTTCTCCTCTACTTCGTATCAAGAGCTCTTACACTCTGAGTCCCACTCATAAACTTCTTTCCTCACAACGATTGGGGCCTTTATGTTCAGCCAGATGCTCTTTGGATTAGCCCCAGCAGAGCTGTTTTCAGGCGCTATGAGTTTAATCTTTCCTGCCCGGGATGATGTCTTATGCTTCCAATGCGATATTCTAATTCATGGTCAGGATCAAGAGCATAACAATGCATAAAGAGAAGAGTTAATAAGATTGAAAGAATTGAAAGAATCAAGTCTCGCAGTTAAGAAATATAAATGTAATTTGTATGTAAGTTGAGAATTGGAGCATGAAATGAACAAATCATACTAAAATTAAACTTTGTGGAAGCCATAAAATAGGTCCCCATCTACATGGAACAAGAGGAGTTGAAATCCATTTTTAGGACCACACAACACCTTGAATTTCCTAGTGTCTTTTAGGGTTGGGGGGATTTTAGAATGGAACACATGCCCGGAGTTAATAATGTGACAGCTCAATATTTCTTCTCTAGCTTACCCTTGGCTAACCATGAAGAAGAAGATGAGTGGGTTGAAGAAATCATGTTGCAAGAAGGTCTATCTTCACCAAAAGAAGAACAATTTTTAGGTAGTAGTGGCCAGGAATTGATTCGGCATTAGAACAGAACAAGAAGTCTTGCAATATGTATCCTGCTAATGATATGGTACATACCAACCAAACCCTACCCTTGCCTTTGGTTAGTGTACCTAATAAGGCCTGGAGCAAAGTGGCCATTGATATAGCTGGCCTTATAAGTCGCACTGGAGTTGATGGATATTATGTACTAGCAATAATTGATTACCCCTCTAGATGGATTGATACTAGGGTTATTCTCCAAGCTACGACCAGTACATTAGGACGTTTCTTAAAACATGTATTTTATGATGAGGCTTTTCAGAAATTGGTTGTAACCGACAATCATTAAGGCACACTACCTCAACAGTGACGTGGGAATGAGGCTCAGCCTCACCAACAATGGGGAGAGAGGGGTGTCAGGCTCAAGGCCACTTTGTTCTCAGTAAGGCAAATGCCTGCCAGCCACCGACCTCTGATTCCAGCATTGGTATTATGACAATACAGAGCATCAGCAGGAAACAAATGTGATTCCTTCCATCATTGGAATGTCGTGCCCCTGAGAATGCTGTGAGGTACATTTCCTGTGCATGTGCAGAAGACATAGCTGTCATTGTGCATATCAGATTGCTATCACAAAAAGCAGAAAAGGCAGAGTACCTAAGTCTATGATATGACTAAGAGCATGCTTAACTCAATGATCAGTATGTGTTATTGTATTTATTGTAATTGCATTTATATAGCACATACTACCCCCGACGAGGCGTCAAAATGCTTTTTCGGCGAGTAGCATGCTACTCCTGAACCCATAAAGGATTAGTGTTGAATTAGTATAGTGAAATATGAAAGTAATTTGAGTCGTGGATAGGTTAGTCAGTTATTTGGATTCATAAGGATAGCGGAGGGTTTAGAAGAGGGAAAAAGGTTGCATTTACATAGCGCTGTTCACCCCTGATGGGGTGTTGAAGTGCTTTTTACGGCGAGTGGCACGCTACTCCAGAACCCATAAAGGATTAGTGCTGAATTAGTATGGTGAAAAATGAAATTAATTTGAGTGGTGGATAGGTTGGTCAGTTATTTGGATTGAGAAGGATAGCGGAGGGATAGAAGGTGTGAAGAAAAAATAGAAAATAACTTCAGAGCAAAGAGATTTGTTTTGTTCAGCGTTTGGATCCAGTGATAGATACAGAGATCATGAGGTAAAATATAGATACATTGAGGTAAGCAGGAGGGGAAATGACTGTTATAAATTTTCCCTACACACAGACAGATTTATGAAGTATATCTTTAATCAATAATGCTTATGCTTTTCTAAAGAATATCACAGATGATAATAATAAAGACACAAACCTTTTAACTAAATAAATTGTGAGAAAATATGTAATTGGGTAGAGCCAATTACACATTGGCATTAGCAAATAAAGCAATCAGATCGCCTATGTCCACAGATGTCGAAGGCTCATCCTTTCTCCCTGACTGCTACCAAGCAAAGCTAACATGTGACATATTAAACTATACATTTGTCACCACTGTGGTGGACCAGTGTAAACTACAAATAGAAACATAAATGAATGAACTGGAGAGATTTGAGCAGCATGTATAATAATACTGTATATAAAGTGAACGGAAATGTTAACTTTTTAAAGTATTCCTTATTTCATTACCGCCTTGAAAAAGCATCTGGAGTCAAGAAACACACGTTGGCTGATTGTTTTTGAAACTTAGGCTGTTTTATTGCTGGAACTGATATTATTAAACTTCCCTGTATGATTATTCTTGCAAATCAAGTGTATTGTGTTACTGTGTATCATGATTTTCTTTACAATTATTGTAATAAAACAGCGCTTTTTACAGACCCCCCACTTTTTCCCCACTATTTAGCAGTGGGAGCTCCTCTGCTATGGCAGAGGAGCGTCGCCCCACTGCAGTGCCAAGTAGAAACATAAAATGATAATAACAGAGTTATTATCATTTTATGCTTCGTGTCCTGCTACTTTGCGAGTGGGCGGGGCTGCTTTGCTCTCGGAGCAGGGGAGGAGTGGTTTGCCCACTCCTAAGTGTGCAATGACTTTGGTCGTCCCACTCCGGCTGCCCAAACCAGTCATGCACACTTTCCCTGTTCTCCCTGAAGGCTGCATTACAGCGTGCATGGAGAACATGACCACCCTCCAGCCCCTGGCTGAGCGCCGTGCCACAGCGCTCAGACAAATCACAACCCTGCATTGCAGCGTTGTGATTGGCTTAGGGGAGGGAGGCAGGCTGCCTGCTTCCTGTTCCTAGAGTTGGAGACAGGAGAGCAGGAGCAGAGATGTGGCACCCGGCCTCAAGATAGTTTTTTTTTTTTTAAATCCCCCCCTGTGCCCACCCCCTCCCCGCGAGCCATGCCGGCCGCCACTGCCATTTGGACTACTAGATGCTGGTTTTCGACTCTGACAGGGCACTGAAGTCTGCTAACCCGGCCCCAGTGCCCTCTCCCTAAAACCGATATGTGGAAATTGGAGACCCCAATTGACAAGCACCTTACCCCCCCTTATAGGTCCCTATTATATGGTTCCAGTAGTACCCAGGGGATTGGTGGTAAAGGGGTCCCGTGGGATTGCAGCACTGGTTGTGCCACCTTGGGTGACCCAAGTAAATTACTGACAGCAGGCCTGCTTTTCAGACTGCATGAGCAGGGCAAACTGCTCAAA
This sequence comes from Triturus cristatus, assembly GCF_964204655.1. Lineage (NCBI taxonomy): Eukaryota > Metazoa > Chordata > Amphibia > Caudata > Salamandridae > Triturus > Triturus cristatus. The sequence continues at coordinate 850,132,997 of NC_140583.1, read as the reverse complement.
CTTGACTATGCCCTCACCATGTGTGGCCTAGTCAATGCAATATTTTTAATATATGTCGGTCACCCCTAGGGAAGACCTTTTGAGCCCAGGAGGCAGGGTACATTATATTAAGTGCAAGCCTATATGTCCCTATAGTGGCTTTCCCCATTGGAAACTACTATAAGTGTTCAGCGGTCGACAGGATAACATGAGCTGGTACCAGTCATTCCGGAGATTGGCAGCTCCATTATGATACCGCCGAAATGTGGCATGTTTGGTATCAAACAATGTGCCTTTTCACCCCTGACATGAATCATGAGTCCAGGGCGATGTGGCATGCACCACTGTGGTAAACCTAGAGGTTGCCCACTTGGCTTCCCCAGCTTCTCTGTGCTCTGGATGGCAAGCCCTCGCTTCCCACACTCCTAGGAGTCAGGAACAACGGCCTGGGCAGGAAGGAGGACACACCTCCTCCCTTCCAGGCAGGCTAGTGAAGTGCACATCAAGGAGGTGAGCTACAGAGGCTGCACCGCTTCTCGTTAGGGCTGACTCCCAGAGGAGGAAACAGCCCTCCCGTGCCTAGGCACATCTGCACCCGGGGAGGCAGGAAATTATATAGGCAAGGAGGTGTACACCCCCAGAAGGCTGCTCAAACCTCCAGGGCGGGTAGCCTGGTCTGTACATTGAAATAAGGGTTCTGCCACTTTTAGAAGTGGCAAAATAGAGGGTTCTGGGTAGAATGAATGAATGAATGAATGAGGAAGCACTTGTAAAGCGCCTGGTTACCCGAGGGCATCCCAGCGCTAAGGAGTACGTTAACCCAGATTCACAACAGAGCAGGGAAAAAGGAGGGTTTTAACTGTTTACAGAAATGCAGGTGGTTAGATTGAGAGCGGATGTGAAGGGGGATGAAATTCCAAATCTTGGCAACATTATATGAAAGCAGGCGGCCTCCACTTCTTGTTTGTTTGATTTTTGGTACTGTTAATAGGTATTTACCCTCTGATCTTAGGGCTCTTTTGGGCTGGTAGGGATGGATCATAGCCTGAATCAACGGGGATCCTTTTCCAGCTAGTGCTTTATGTGCAAGGCTCATAGCTTTAAATTGAATCCTCTCCTGGATTGGGAGCCAGTGTATTGGGGTCAAAGCCGGTTTGGCTGAAAGCCGTTTTGGAACATTTAGGAGCAGCCGAGCTGCACAATTTTGGACCGTCTGTAGTATTTTAGTAGTGGAAAGTGGTGCTCCTAAGTAAATAGCATTTGCGTAATCCAGTCGAGACAGGATTAATGCTTGTACTAGCAGCCTTCTGGCCAGAAAAGTTAGTAGAGGGAGAATTTTCCTAATCATCCGCAAAAGGCCGTAGCAAGTGCCTGCCACCCTCCACGCTTGTTCCTTAAAGTCTAGATTGCGGTAGAGTATGAATCCTAGGCTTTTTATGTACTTTTTCAGAGTAGGGGGGAGCTCAGACCGTTAGGCCACCAGGAGTCTATGTTAAGGGGGGCCGCTTTGCCAAGAAGCATATATTTCTTTTTTGCTCCATTGAGCTTCAGAAATGAGGTGTCCATCTAACTGGCCACTTTTCCTAAATAGGATGTAAGTGCCGATCCTGAGTTGTCATTTTTATTCAGGGAGACGACTTAGTGAGTATTGTCTGCATATGTGACGATCTGCACTCCGAACGGGATGACTATATGTGCCAGGGAGCTCAGGTAGACGTTAAACAGGGTGGGGCTTAATGCAGATCCCTGAGGGACTCCACATGTAAGGGGTCTCTGTTCGGAAATACTATCATCCTCAAACACTGAGAAGATTCTATTTTCTAGAAAGGATTGCAACCATGTCAATGCTATTCCATTAACTCCAACATATCGAAGTCTGCTAATCAGGAGCGAGTGGTTGGCTGTGTCGAAGCCTGTGCTTAGATCTAATAAGATAATTACAGCGCAGCCTCCGCAGTCGAGAATTTTCCTCGTTTCCTCCACTACCGCCAGACGAGCAGTCTCAGAAAAGATTACCTACTCCCCCGAATATGGTCATCTCAGGGGCAGGCTAGCTGTAGGGACTAGTAGCCTTTTGGCTACTTGCTCCCACACACCTAAGTCCCCTAAATCGAGGATTTAAGGAACACCCCTGAAACCAGAACCTCAGTTCTTAACCAAATTGCATCAAAGAGGATAAAAACAGAAATACCCTAAAAAGTGCCTGAAGCACCCACAGACTTCCCCGGACTAGTGGCACTAGTCCCATGCAAACTGCAGGTAAAACAACGCTGAAGAATCGCTGGCTATCAGGCACTCAGAAGGAGGGCCCAAATCTAGATGGTCTAGAGCATTGGAGGAACTGTAGTCTTGCCTTCCATGCAGTTTAGGCAGCTTCCGTGTTCTCCGGGAACACCGGACATCACAATCACTTTTCTCTGTGTTTACCACTGCCAAGGCTTGCTAGAAGCCAGTCAGGCAACTGACCCCTGCACTTGACACTGCACCTAGAGGGATCTCCATTCGACCTTTGACTGACATCAGCAACCACTCTGTTGTATTTTTGCATCTTTTTCCCTGCAGCACTGTGTAAGCGGTAAAAGCAGATTCTCCCACAAATCCCGTTGAGCACCGCGGACAGCCAGGAGAACTCTGCACCCAGGCTCTATGGGCCATTTAAAACTGAACTGACTAATATAGCTTGTCCAGGGACCTGCATGACCTTAGCCCTGCAAGGATTCCACGCAACCAAACCTGCAAGTGACCGATTGCAAAATGATGAAGTTTCACTGCATCATTTTGCACTAATTTTATATTGCTTCTAAAATCTATAACTCAGGTTATATATATGCTAGGGCATTCATTTTGGTTTGGTGCCTAAATGAAAATAAAAATACACTCTATTTCTATGAATTGACGTTGGATTTTTATCGAGTCATCTGAAATGCTTAACACATATTCCTTTAGTAAAGCCTGACTGCTCTTTGCCACTCTACGAGGACTGAGCTGAGGGTTTATTATTGTGAATCCAAGGACCATCTTTGGGGTATCAATATAGTATTACATGGTGAGGCATAACCCCCACACCACATAATACTCCACCTTACTGCATTGATGTTACAGCGGTGGGGATCCTGAACTTGTGTTTCGCAGTACCACTTGGCCATAAGTGATTTATGCACAAGATATCCACTGAACTGACTTTAATTTAAAAAATATTTGTTTTTGAATTTTTTTCTAGATTTGTAAAAAAAAATGGATTGCTAGGGCCCTGTATTATTCCCCATTCCAATAGTACATTTAAAACGTCTAGGTAAGTTAATAAAAAATGTAAACTTTTTTTTACATTTTAAAAAGGTCCCAACTTCCTAGTAAAATGATAGGCACAATGGAGAGTGGTCAGAATCTCGATCTGTCAGTCATCCTAACGCTGAGGATCATGGATCTGAGGGAGTTGTGCAAAGCAAGGGGCATTAGGTATAAAGTGATAGCTAAAAACGAGGAACTCAAAAGAGTCCTTAACTCCTATGAGAACGAAAGATAACAGGGGGAGGGCCATTCCTCTGATGAATATCTTGAAGGTGAGAATGATGCCCTATCCCAAAGTGCTGATGATGGAGAAGAAGGTGAAGACCAAGACCCTACACTCTCCCCCACACCCTCTTCACCAGTGGGAAGTGGCAGGAGTTAATCTAGTAGACCCTTCAATGGTAAGGTGGTAGGAACCCTTGAGGAAGAGCTTGACATACTCTCCCTGGAGGAGAAAAAGCTTGAACTTGAGGAGAGGAGACATGCCCTTAAGGAAAGAAGGGTTTAGATGGGCTTGAGGCCCAAAGATGGTGGCAACAATACTAACTTTAAGAGGGAGAAGGAGGAATCCTTTGACCTTAAGATCCCCAAAGGCATTTTCCCCAAGTTTAGGGATAGTGATGACATTGAAAATTGGTTTGCAACCTTTGGGATGGCCTGCAAAATGAGGAAGATAGGTCACCAGCACTGAGGCTCTCTACTGTGAGGAGTTGTTCATAGTGAATAGCTAGCCTTCTGACCCTTAATGATGATGTGGCCGAGTCCTATCAGCATATGACGGAGACCTTGATAGAAAGTTTTGGACTCACCACAGAGGAGTTTAGGCTGAAGTTCAGGAACACCCATAAAGGTCAAAAACAGACATGGGAGGACTTTTTGGCCACTTCACTCAAAGCACTAGAAGGCTGGATAAAAGGCAATGAGCTAATACCTATGATGGGTGCAATGCTTAGATATGACCAACAACTTCACAAGCACATAGGTAGGTTCAATGAGGTTTATTACAATACACCTCACTCATCACCAGCTGACAGCAACTGACTCCGAATGACCACACATCAACAGTCATAGAACTTTCTCAAGAACATTCCTAATTCTACTAATGTACAAGTGGCTCTAAGATTAGAACCACATGGAGCAGACACCACACATCTCCCTTCCTTATTTTACATAAATAATACAATCTTAAACTAACAACAATTTATTCTTGTTTGAAGATTTACAGATTACAACATACGGTCCACCACTATCTGATTATGTTGTGACAAAATCTTTAAGATAACGTGGTGGCACTTTTCAACTGTAACTCACTCTTGTATTCTCCTTATTCACAATCCGATCACTCCAAGTACTCCCATCTGATCTTGCAGTCACCCTCTCTCCTTTGTCATTTCTCCTCACATCACTAGAACTTCTTTCTCCTCCCCAACTATTCTTTTCACCACCAATGCTCCCCTCTTTTCTCATCTCTTTTTTAACTAGCACAATACTGTTTATGCTCCAAATTCTTCCATCAGCTGTTTTTACTGCATTGCGAAATAGCATAATAACCATTTGTGCCTTGGTGAACTTAGACCATACCCCACAACCTACAGGTGCTTTAATTTTTACCACATCCCCAACCTTGACCACAACATCACATACATTTCTCTTCTGTCAAAATCCTCCTTCCTTTTCACCATGAGTCTCTCTTCTCAACTTCTCCAACATGTTGGGCCATTGAACTTTATGCCTTTCTCTCAATTTATCCATCCTGAACGTAAACAGGTGTTGGGCGCTCTCCCTTGAAAACGGTTAGAAAGGAGACTTCCATGTCATCATGTGCAGAGACATGCGGTAAGCAGTTATCGTCTTCTGTGACTCTTGTTTCCAGTCCAGACAGTTCACTTTGGCCAACTGTATTCCTTCCTTAATGAATTTGTTATACAGTTCAATAGCACCATTAGTTTCTGTATGATAAATGACATTTGAACTTAGGTAATTCTCACATTCCTTTGAGCTAAATTGTGGATCATTGTCAGTCAGGATGCTCTGTGGAAAACTCTGCTTACTAAACACACTCTCTATAAAATGTATGGTGCTTCCAGATGAGATATCCCTGAGATTAACTACCTCTACCCACCTTGAGCAGAGATCCACCATCACTATTAGATAGGTTATGACTTGCTCTCCATGCAATGGGCCCACAATGTCCATGGATACCTCCTCCCATGGTTGACTCAGTAAGCCCCTGCAAACCATGGGAACCTGATGTGTCTTCAACACTTTATCGCTGCAAGAGCATTCCACACATTTTCTTACTGCCCACTCAATCTCAACATTCATCCTTGGCCACCAAAAACTAGCTCTCAAACTTCCTTTTGCTTTCACAATTCCCAGATGGCCCACATGAGTCTGTTTTATTAGCTTCTCCCTCAACTTTGATGGTGGAATCAATCTCATTCCACTTAATAACAAGTCCCCGATCTACAGCCAACTCATCCTCGACCAAATTTAACACTCTCTCCAGAATTCTGAACCTTCCATGATTTACAGCACCAATCACTTCCTTCAATTTCCACTTTCAACTTCCACTTTTGTTCAGCCACCGCTCCAAACGTAACTTCACACACATCTTACATTACCTGACACACATCTTCTTCCAATTCACAGGCCTCATCATGTTGTGACCAGTTTTCTCATCACACACCAGTCTTGAAAGGTAGTCTGCACTTACATTCTGCATTCCCAGTAGATATTCCACACCAAAATGATATTCCTGCAGAGCTTTTATCTATCTTCAAATCCTTGTCGAAATTCAATCCAACCCCTTTTTCTTGAACACTTCCACCAATGGCTTATGATCCGACAAGTCTACAAACTTTCTGCCCCAAATGAAATATTAAAATTTCCTAAGTGCCCAATAAATTGCCAGCGTTTCTCGTTCAATGACCAAATAGTTTTTTTGGGGTTATTCAATGTCTTGGAGGCACAAGCTATCAAACTTTCCTGTCCTCTGCCCCGTGGGGAACACAGCTCCCAAACCCTTGGAACTGGCATCCGTAAGGATATACATTTCCTCGCCTGGGATAAATGCTTGCAAACATGGTGCCTCTTTCAAATCCTCCTTGATCGCCCAGAATTCCATACCACACTGATCACTCCCAAAAAACTCCTTGCCTTTCTTTAACAGTCCTTTCAGATTCACTGATTTCCGTGCTAAGCTCTTTATGCATCTCTTGTAGTATTCCATCATTTTGAAAAATGAACTTAAGTCCTCCTTTAACTTAGGCATTTCTAACCTACTTATTGTGCTTCACACCTTCTCACGTGATTAGATGTCCTAGGTAACTCACCTCAACCATACCAAACTGACATTTGCTTCTTTTGAGAGTAAGACCTGCCTCCTTCAATCTGCCAATAACTCTACACACTCAGACATTGTGGTCCTCATAGTACTGTGGTAAATATTTCATTACCGGTACTATTTTTTATGCGGTAAAGTCTAGTAAGAATAACTCAGTAAATATAAGAGGCAGAATCCGTGGTATTAGAGGTTTTAAAAGGCTTTATTCCTATACAAAGGAATACAATTCGAATTGCAGGCTTCTATTCCATCACCACGAAAGCTCAGGAAGGAAGGGCATACATTATTGACAGATAATTAGTTTTATAGGAAATGCATTACAGTGAAACAGATGCAAGAGGCGTAACAGCTGATAATACAGATAAAATGTGCATACGTAACTAATAAAGGCGGTCATATGGGCGTAATTTAATAAACGTCATTATACATGATGTCACAAGTGGGTGGATCCATGAAAGAATCCTGCAATGTCAGCAGAAATATTTGGCAGAGATGCGCGCGCAGCCGCATGACGTGTGATTGACGTGCAACTAGAGGGTGAAGGGGACTTGACATTTAGCTCTACATGTGGAGACAGAAGTCTGGGGGTCATGTCAACCTAATCCCAAATCCTATCTAATATCCTATGTTTAAAGAACTGTGTTATCCAAAAGGAAAGGTCTCTAGGATAGAATCTATTCTATACTGACTGTTAGTGCGTGTACAAGCGTCTAAGTGTCTACATGAGATGCGAGGGGGTAGGAATATTCCATGGTAACGGGGCCTATGAATTACTTGCATGAGGACAGCGAGGCCTGGCCCTTTGCACGGTAGCTGGAGGAATGTTTACCTAAACTACTAGACAGGAATGCATCGGATGAGGAGCGGAGTAGATAGACTTGAAGGTGAAATACAGTTTTTGGCAGGCAACAGGCTGGATCAGGCACCGTTAGCCGCGCAGGGAGTAGGACAAAGTTCATGGATACAGATGCAGGCTCAGACTGGAGCTTTCAGAGGCAGAAGGCAGGAAAAGGCTTGATGACAGAATTCAGGGCCTACTCGCCTGAATCTGTAAAATGTGGAAAGTGAACCACATAAAGTCGGTGGCCTTTCATACTTAGGAATGGAATATCTGACCCATTCATGGCGGATCTGAAAGAGGACATGTTGACGGTGGACACACATGTATTTGCGTCTTCAAAACTGGAACCGGAGGGAACATACATGTACTTATAGCATGCACATGGAGCCGTTGGGGTCTACGATAGGGGACATAACTGATCACAAAATTCATATTTTCTCATTCCCTCCTTGTCCCCTACGGACCCTCAGGAGATATCGATCTTCATCAATCCATCGATCTGTTCATATAGCATCATTTGTTCTTCTTTCTTCTTCCGGGATCTTGAACGAAAACTTGGATGTGGGATACACGATGTGGCACACAGACCACAAATCGCTGGCCCACATTGTAGACATAAGCAGCAACTGAATAGTATGAGAAAGCCAATACCTAGGAAGGATAGGATTCTCCATCCCCAGGCTGACAACACGCCCCAGAACCAACCGGACCAAGTCCAGGTGCCTGGACTCTGGTGTATCTGGCTTATAATCTTATGAAGGCGGGTTATGGCTTTATATACTGACGGCGAATTTTCTGGTATGAAAATGCAGCAACTTGATCCGATGACCCTACAAGCTCCGCCCCTATCGGCCAGGATGACGTCAAGGACAAGACGATTTTGAAGCACAACAATCCGCATAGCAGACTGCTCTTCTGTTAAATTGCCTAAGGCGGAAGTAGTCTCATTCACTACTGCTTCAAGGGTTCTGGTTAATCTACGTATCAGCTTACTATTAGTGACTGTACCTATATAGGGAAAGAAACCTTTATTGAAATCTGTGTATTGTTCCCATGCTGTTTCAGTGTAATCGACAATTGGGAGATCTCTCTGCTGTCTATTGTGTACTAAATGGGTATTTCTGTGATAATCAGGAGGAGCTAGGAAAACAGGTGGCAGAAGGAATGCTATGTAACAAGTACCATCCCAATCTAGAGGTAGACGTATATATGCGGTCTGGCCACATATAAAGTAGGAATGGCGAGAAGCTCTAAATGTAGACTTGCCTTGATCACTGAATTTTATTACAGTGGTGCATTTACTATGGCCCATGTGTATGGAACCATTCTTTCTTACACATAATTCCCCTTTTACTGGGAATACTGACATGGCAGGCAAGATTGGTGTAGCTTCAGATTCAACGTTCAGGATCATGAGGTTAAGTGTAAAATTACCTAATCCATATACTTCATTTTCTAGATCAGTTCCTGTTCTTTTGGGAAGTCCCTCCTTGTTAGGGTAGCAGACTTTAAGCAAAACTAGGTTCAGGTTTCCCCATACCCAGTTGTCTTGATAAACTGCGGAATTCGAATCTAAGGAATTAATCAAACTAAACCATGCTCCACAGGAGCCATTGTGTGTGAACGGATAGGGAAAGAGGGGCAAAACTCCCTTATAGTTCTGATAGGGAGGGAGTCGGCCACATATCCAACAATTTGTGGCATTGCTGGTCTGATGGGAATGATGTAACATACTAATGAATGTGTTGTTGCGCAGCGCAAATCTATAGGACAACTCATGCGGAGGTAATTCGCTAAAAGAATGTTCTGTAGTTACATTGTAAGCACGCTTAAGAATAGGGTAATACATGTGCAATAGTATGCTGGAAAAGATGATCAGAAGACTTAGAAAAATCAAAATTAATAATGTTACTGTGCAGTGACTACGAAGTGATTTACAATACGCATGCTTTTTAAGCTGCATCTGTTGATTTCTTTCTCTATTCCTGTCTAGAGGATACATGTCAGAGACAAATTCAACCGATTCACCTTGGAGAGGACTTAAACAATCAAATTGTCTGACTTGCTAGACCTCAATTTTAGTTTGTACAGTTCTGGTTTTGACTGCTCAACCAAGGGGAGTTTTGAGTCTGTCTGTGAGGGAATACAGGGTTGAGTATTCACACTGGATGGTAGTCCATAAAATTTCTTGATGTGACTCGAGTGCAACCACCCTTTACGTCCCTCGATCTTCACGGCTGTCCTTGTAGTTAGTAGAACTAGCTTCGGCGACTTCCACCTAGGCTCCAGTTGGGTCTTCCGGTCGAAATTCCGGACCAGAACCAGGTCACCAGGAACCACGTCATGGGGCTTCACCTCAGTATTATCGGGAAAAGCTGCGGCTACCTGTGAACGACAAGATTGTAGTGCAGACATCAAGGAAGCCAGGTAATCTGTCAGCATATTACAGTCAACATCAGTGATTTTGCGAGGTATAGGCGTCCCCCACATATTTGGTGGTCTACCGAAGATCACCTCGTACGGGGATAGCCCTGTTCGAGAATGTGCTACCATTCTCATGTAAAAGAGCGCAACTGGTAAGGCTACTATCCAATCGACACCTTTTTCCCTACATATTTTGGACAATCTAATTTTCAGAGTTTGATTATGGCGTTCCACGAGACCTGCTGCCTCGGGATGTCGGACACAGTGAAATTTCCATTGGTAGCCTAACAAAAGGGAAACGTGTTTCATTAGTTCGGATGAGAACGGCTGGCCGTTATCTGAGTAGACAACACGTGGTAAACCGTACCGTGGGAAGAATTCTCGAACTAACTGTTTGGCAGTAGTCGGGGCAGTGTAATCTGAAATCGGGTAGGCTTCTGTCCAACGGGAAAGAGCACAGACAACTACGAGAACATATTTGAATCCTCGACATCGTTCCATCTGGATATAATCCATCTGGAGGACTTCAAAAGCATGATCGGGAGGTTGAAATCCACCCTGCTCTACGGGGATGCTTTTACCTGGATTAAACTGACAACATATCATACAGGTACGAACTTTTTGTTTAGCTGCTGCTCGCAAGTGTTTGTTGAACCAAATGTGTTGAATGCTGTCTAGCATAGCTTTTTCTCCTAGGTGCGCTGGACTATGTATTGTGTTAATGATGACTTGAACCATGGAGTCGGGAAGAAACCATATAGATTTTTCCTTCGTCATCCATCCTTGATCCGTTTGGATCCCTCCTAATTCAGTCCATTTCTTTATTTCTTCTGGTGTAGCATGTGTCTGTATGTCAATTACATCAAGGGCGGGATCCTTAACTGTCATGCAATGTGTTGGTGTCGGAACTATTGTCTTTGTCATGTCAGTTGTGTGAGTCTGATTCTGAGCAGTCTGTTTAGCTGTTCTGTCAGCTAGGTCATTACCCTGAGAAATGATATCGGTAACTTTTGTATGGGCTTTGCATTTCATAATCGATATTGCAGTAGGTAGATGAATCGCGTCTAATAGGGCTTGAATGAGGGGTCCGTGTTGGATGTGGGCACCGTGAGAAGTCAAATAACCTCTCTCTCGCCACAGTACGCCGAAGTCATGGACGACTCCGAATGCATAACGTGAATCTGTGTATATGTTGACTTTCTTATTTTTGGCTTGAATACAGGCTTGTGTCAGAGCGATGAGCTCTGCTGCTTGAGCTGACAAAGTGTTAATACGATTTGTTTCAATGACTTCAGTGTCTGTTGTGACTGCGTAAGCGGCCACTAACTCTCCTGTACTTGTTCTCATACATGACCCATCTACATACAATGTCAAGTCTGGATCTGCCAAAGGGATATCTGTCAAGTCTTGTCTGGGTTTCGTCGTGATAGTAATGACTTCGACACAATCATGTGCCAATGGATCTGTTCCGCCCACTGGTAACAGTGTGGCAGGATTTAACGTATTACAACGTCTGATTTCTATGTGTGGCTGAAATAATGTCAATTCGTAACCGGTGAGTCTCGCTATAGTCAAGTGTTGTGTTTGTGTGCGGTTCAAGAGAACCTCTACTGCGTGTGGTACTTGTACTGTCAGTTGGTGTCCTAACACTATGGCATCGCTTTGTCTGATTGCTAAAGCTGTTGCTGCCACCGATTTCAGGCACGCAGGAAGAGCCTGAGCTACTGGATCTAATGTACTAGAGAAATAAGCACATGGTTTGTGTGATCCTGCTTGTTCCTGAGTGAGTACTGACAAGGCAGTACCTTCGCGTTCTGTAACAAAGAGTGTAAACTGTTTACTGTAACATGGTGTTGCTAAAACAGGTGCTTGGCATAAAGCTTTCTTTAAGCTTTCAAAGGCGTGTGTATGTTCTTGAGTCCAAGGGAGGACAGTCGATGTGGCTGCCTCCTGTGTTGTCAACTGAATGAGTGGTTTTGCTAGAAATGCATATTGAGGGATCCACTGCCTACAGTATGAAGTGAGGCCTATAAAAGCCCGCACCTCCTTTTGTGTCTTGGGTGGTGGCATGTTAGCGATTAACTGGATACGGTCGGGTGTAAGCTGCCTTCCCTCCTTGGACAGCGAGTGCCCAAGGTAAACAACTCGCTGGACACAGAATTGCAGCTTAGAAGGGGACACCTTGTGCCCCTTGCCGGCCAGAAATTTTAAAACCGTCAGTGACGCTTTTTCACATTCAGGTTCGCTTCGGGCGGTGATCAGCAGATCATCGACATATTGAAGCAAGGCAGTGTTAACTGGCATGTGGATACTGTCAAGTTCTCGTTTCAGTGCTTGGCTATAGATGCTGGGGCTTTCTGTAAATCCTTGAGGTGCGCGTGTGAATTTAAAACTTCGTCCATTTAAACTGAATCCGAACAGATATTGACTTTCCGGATCTATTGGGACGCTAAAGAAGGCATTTTTGAGATCAATTACAGTGAAGAACGTTGCTTCTGAGTCAATAGCGGTTAGTAATGAAGAGATATCTGGGACCACAGGGTATTGTGGTACAATACATTTATTTAATTCGCGCAGATCAATAACTAATCGATATACTGGTGGTGCTTTTGGATCCGTTGTTTTAAGAATCGGAATTATCGGGGAATTACATACATTGGAGTCGGTTTCGACAACCACTCCTTGTGCAATGAGCTCGTCAATGATTTGCAGCAAAGCCACAACAGCGTCGGGTGGTAACTTGTATTGTCGCATTCGTGGTAGTATTACTCCTGTTTTTAGTGTGACACGATATGGTGTAATATTCATGCAACCAACATCAGTGGGGCCTTGTGCCCATAAATGTGTAGGTAAATTCTGCAGTCGGTGATCCATGTCTCTGGACACGTAGTGACCTTTAAAGTCACGCAAAAATAATCGTACTCCTTCCGGGGAACAACATATTATAGCTCCTAGAGCTTTCAATGTTTTTATACCTAACAAGTTTTCTGGACATGATTTAGTAAGCAATAAATCTGTAGTACGTGTCAATGGACCAACCGTAAGTGGAAGAGGTTGTGTTACGTCATTTATTATAGGTTTTCCTGAGAATCCAAGGGAAATATTCTGTGAGCCTGAGAGGGGTGCCCTTGGAACTTCACTGCGTCTTATAGTTGTTCTGCTTGCCCCTGTATCAAGTAAAAACTTTCTGTCTTCCCCTAATAGTTCACTATGTACATAAGGTCCCTCTTGGTCTACAGGAACCTCAATAAGGGGTAAGCCAACTTCCCTCTCTAGGCTATTTCATGTGTATCGCTGATAATCGGGATAATCTGCTTGTGCATACTGATACATCTGTTGTGTCGTTGCTTGTGTTGCAGCAATAGGCTGCGCTTGTGGTGGTGCTACGGTCTGTTGTGGAGCTCCCTGTTGCGGAGCTAGTTGTTGCGGAGCTAATCTAGGTTGTGCATGCTGAGGGATTTGTTGTTGATTCTGATCCTGTCTAGGTGGACGTGGTCTCTCCTGGGTTCTACCTGTAGCAATATTATGTTTCAGGACTGGACAATCGTGTATATAATGACCTTGTTGTTTACAATAGTTGCATGTCCCTTTCGTAGGACCTGCGGAATCACCCTTTAGATGACCATCAGCTGGAACTGACTGAGCAACAAGCATTTTCATTTTCGTATCTTTCATACGTCTTTGTTCGTGTTCTTGTTCTTCTCTAATTCTATTGTGGTGATATTGTAACATCTGTAACATCTGTGATGGGGTATTACCTTGCCAGGTACTTTCGAATTTCAATACTCTATTCTTGACTTGTAGCAGAGAATTTTCAACTAATTTTGTCACAAACAGATGTGGATATGACTCACTACTGGCTCTTATGCCACTATTTATACCAAAACATTTTTCAAATCGGGAATAGAAATCACTAGTGTCTTCATCTGGCTTTTGTTTACAGGCTGATATTGCACCCCAGTCTTCCTTTTTCGTAGTTAATAAACGTGGCAGTACCTGCACTAGTAGTCCTGCTAGTGCTGTAGTATTTTCCCCAAGTCCTGCTCCTGCAGCTCGGGCCCTTTCTTCGTTTTCTAATGCTGTCCAATCTATCTTTTGGTCTCCCACCTCCCATTCCTTTTCTTTGAGTTTCTCGTAAACACCGGCGGGTAATAGGACTTTTAATATTTTCATAATGTCGGGGTAGGTATACTCTCCCATGAGTAACATGTCTTTTATTTCACGGTGGAAACCTGCTGGATCCTTGTCATGGCTGGGTACTACTTTCTTCATTTCTAATAATTCCAATTTAGTTATAGGCGTGTATACAAACACGCGTGTAAAGTTATTACCGTCACCTCTGATTGGGTGTACTTCGCGTAACGGGTTCTGTCTATCTATGTGATACAATTTTCTTCCCATAATGGGGACTGGAACGTGTTCTGGGCATACGAAAGCTATATACTGGTTTCGAAATTCTAGAATTTCTTTAATCAAATCAGTACCTGACCCTCTCCATATATTCGTGAGTAGTTCTGTCAATATGTCAGGTAAGGGTCCTGGATCGGAGTGTTGGCTTTTATACAATATAAGGAGGTGTTGAATCATGTATATACTAGCTAAACGCTGTTCGTATGGGTCAAGATTCAGAAACGTGTGTGCAAGTACATCATCATTGTAGTCGCTGGGACTGTCAGCCCATTGTACTGCTGACCTGGCTAATTCTTGCTCGTCCATGGAATCGAGCATGTGGTACCCCCTTCGATCTCGGAGTAATTTATCCGCGGCTTGGAATAGGTGTTCAGGGGATTTTGTATTTAACATAGGGGTTTGAAAATGTCTATTATGTTCTGGACGTATCGGGCGTATCGGGTCATTAAAGCCTCTAGTATTATTATGGGGTCTTCCTCTACCTACATAAGCTATCGTTTCTAATTGTTCTGATTCTTGCTCCTCCTCTTCTTCTGATTCTACTCTGTCTGTTTCTCGTCTTTCTTTATGTATTCGTTCTACTTCCTTGCGGATCTTTCGACACATGGCGATTATACACGCCTGTCTATCATGTTTCTCTTCTGATATGTTCTGACCACATTTGGCAAGTTTTTGCATGGTATCATGATCTGCCCCGGGCCTGTCTTGATTCCTAATTACACAATTTATGAAAAAACGTAGTAGTTGTCTTTGTACATCCACTTTCTGGTATTCCATAGCTTCGTTAATACTTTCTGGACCTCGCCCTGTTTGGACAAAGCGATATATATTGTCTAGGTGTTCAACCATTCCTGGTATCGTCATTAAATATAATGTAGCTCGTCGTATACGTAGTGATGATATGAGCAATTTGTCCTGTCTGCCTGGCACTGGATCGTATCTACAATCCACAAGCTGTTCTTTAAACATGTCGGATGTCGCTAATTGGGGTGTACGTTGGAGTGCTAAATCTCTAAGGGTCTGTTTGTTTCGCGGCGGGGTGGCAAACATGTCTGTCGTACCTCCTGTAGCACCATCTGAGGCGCTAGGCACGAAAGGATTCGTTGGACGTAGGATAGAGATTGTAGATGCGGGAAAAACTGTAGAAACGGACGGACCTGTGGGAACTTGTGTAGGGGTTTGTAGTTGCGGAGATACAGACGGATGCTCCTGGTGTTGAACACCATCGGCAAGCGGTGCGTGTGGTATGGCATTAGCATACTCGGGAGCTACGTCATCTAAATAGGAGGAAAGGAAAACGTCCTTTGCTGTTTTGGGATGTGTTTTGAGATGTGCTTTTATCGGGAGCAATGGAGGAGTTAAGTCTTTTGGTATTTCCGGGATAGCCTTAGGTAACCCTTCGGCCAAAAGAGGATACATGCCATTCATAAGAGTGTTTCTTTGTCTATCTATTTGTTCTGAGTTTACTCGGGTACCTTCCTCAATTAATAGATTTTCTCGGGTTTTATTTGAATTCTCTCTACCTTTCTCCTCCTGTCTGAGCGCTTTTTCTGTACGTCTATATGATTCTTTAAGCCATAATTCAATGGCATCTTTCTGTGACTGTCTGGCTTTCTTTTTCCATAATTCTTCTTCTACTCTCATGATGCAATCTGCATCCCAGGTCCCCGCTGCGGGCCATCTCTGATTTTCTGGCAAATCCTTGGTGTAGTCCACCCATAAATCAAGAAATAATACGGCATCTAGGCCATGCTTATGATACATAAAGTATCCTGGAGTGTCCCTAGGTGGAATGGGAACAGCTTCTTCGAGTACCCCTTTTCTGGTTTTGATCTGTCTTAGTTTCGAAAAGAGCGGCATTTTTAGACCTTATTACTAGAACACACTTTATACAATAAACACAATAATGAACAGTCATTCACACCACAATATATAGAACGTATTAAAACATTTAACACTTAACAGTTTTAACGAACGATGATAACTAATAGAAAACTAGTTACTGACATAATACTGACACTAGAGAATACTTATTTATATGCAAGACATACTATATATACTATATATACTGCTAAACAGTACAGATACACTGCTGAAACAGTGCAGACCGGATTTGTGTACCCAAACCCGTCTTGACCGGCACAGACTATGTGCACGTTAATGGTACTCACCGGGTAGCTCGGAACGGAAGGCCTCGGAACGGAACTGAAACTGGACCGGACTGGACTCGACTTGATTGGACTCGGAACTTCGGAACCTGGTGGGCCTCTGTATACCTCGGATCTTGCTCTCTCAGCTAGGCTCTGGTCGGGATACTTCGCACTTCTCACCGCCTCGTCTGGGTGTTGATCGCAGCCTCAGTCGCCCCCGCTTGGCCGGAGGGAGATACAGGAAATCCTGCAGGTACGCGTTTTTGTCCGTTCAGCTGTGGCAGGAGACCGGGCCTGCAACGCACCTCCGGCGCGTGAGATGAGAAAGTGTCCCTATTCGGGCGCCAATTTATGTGGTAAATATTTCATTACCGGTACTATTTTTTATGCGGTAAAGTCTAGTAAGAATAACTCAGTAAATATAAGAGGCAGAATCCGTGGTATTAGAGGTTTTAAAAGGCTTTATTCCTATACAAAGGAATACAATTCGAATTGCAGGCTTCTATTCCATCACCACGAAAGCTCAGGAAGGAAGGGCATACATTATTGACAGATAATTAGTTTTATAGGAAATGCATTACAGTGAAACAGATGCAAGAGGCGTAACAGCTGATAATACAGATAAAATGTGCATACGTAACTAATAAAGGCGGTCATATGGGCGTAATTTAATAAACGTCATTATACATGATGTCACAAGTGGGTGGATCCATGAAAGAATCCTGCAATGTCAGCAGAAATATTTGGCAGAGATGCGCGCGCAGCCGCATGACGTGTGATTGACGTGCAACTAGAGGGTGAAGGGGACTTGACATTTAGCTCTACATGTGGAGACAGAAGTCTGGGGGTCATGTCAACCTAATCCCAAATCCTATCTAATATCCTATGTTTAAAGAACTGTGTTATCCAAAAGGAAAGGTCTCTAGGATAGAATCTATTCTATACTGACTGTTAGTGCGTGTACAAGCGTCTAAGTGTCTACATGAGATGCAAGGGGGTAGGAATATTCCATGGTAACGGGGCCTATGAATTACTTGCATGAGGACAGCGAGGCCTGGCCCTTTGCACGGTAGCTGGAGGAATGTTTACCTAAACTAGTAGACAGGAATGCATCGGATGAGGAGCGGAGTAGATAGTCTTGAAGGTGAAATACAGTTTTTGGCAGGCAACAGGCTGGATCAGGCACCGTTAGCCGCGCAGGGAGTAGGACAAAGTTCATGGATACAGATGCAGGCTCAGACTGGAGCTTTCAGAGGCAGAAGGCAGGAAAAGGCTTGATGACAGAATTCAGGGCCTACTCGCCTGAATCTGTAAAATGTGGAAAGTGAACCGAATAAAGTCGGTGGCCTTTCATACTTAGGAATGGAATATCTGACCCATTCATGGCGGATCTGAAAGAGGACATGTTGACGGTGGACACACATGTATTTGCGTCTTCAAAACTGGAACCGGAGGGAACATACATGTACTTATAGCATGCACATGGAGCCGTTGGGGTCTACGATAGGGGACATAACTGATCACAAAATTCATATTTCCTCAGTACTTCCAAATATTAAGACATCATCTTGGTAGCACTTCACCCCAACCAAATCCTTCAGGACCCTGTATATTATGCGTTGAAAAACTGATACCACTGACACAAGACCAAACTGCATCCTCCTGAATTTAAAAGCACCAAAGGGTCTTATAAATGCGTAAGAACCTGTGACCCACCATCCAATTCACCTGATGGTAGGCCAACGCCAAGTCCAATGTGGTAAAGCACTTTGCACCGCCCAAAAGTCAAAATTATTTCTTTGATGTTGGGGAGAGGGAACTTGTTGACCACAACCTCTTTGTTCAGGGCTCTGAGGTCCACACATAGCCTGATGTCCCATTTGCCCTTCTTGGCTACCACAATAGGGGCCAACCACTCTATTGCTTCTACCTCCTCTATTACTCCTGCAGTCTCTAATCTCCTAAATTCTGCACTAACCTGATCTTGCAGCTCCAACTGAATTCTTCTGACCCTTGCAGAAACCGAGACTGCTCCATCTTTCAAACTGATACAATGTTCTTACTTCGTCAGGCACCCCAAGGATTTCATAAAAACTGCAGGAAACCTTGCTACAAAATCCATATCTCTCTTGTGGATCTCTTGCACCTGTACCTATGGCTCTGCATTGGAATTGAGTACCACCCCCTAACAACATTTGGCTTGGCCAACCTAACAAATTTTCCCCTTTGTTGGACACATAAACCTTGCGTACCACACACCTTCCTCCTAACTCTAAACATATTTTAAAGTAACCGTGCAGTTTGCATAGCACTGTTTAGAAATGATAGTCAAATGCGAACAGAAATTGAACCACATTAATACTACCTCACCGTCTATCACCACTCTCTCACAGGGATGTTCATTTTTTCACATTGCCCTGTTTACTTGAAACTCTATTTCTTGTGAAATCTCCTTTACTTCTCTTATGATATTTTACCTGCCCCTGTTATGACAACACTTGTAGAAGTGCCGCTTCTTCCCACAGCCATTGCAATAGACACTCAACACAGGATCTCGCATTCACTCTATGGCCACTATTGTTGTCCATGAAACATTCTCTCATGAATTTTGGACGTATCTCCCTCTCTTTCTCCTTGACTACTTCTTTCTTTTTTACCTTACAAACCAACTCTTCCACCTTCTCTGAACCCAACGCACCTTTCTCCTTATTCAAAGTTAGCTCTGAAACACATTTTAACATGTGCTCCATTTTTTGGGCTACAATGATCATTTCCTCCAAGGGTGGCTCATCTTTCAACCATAATTCTTCCCTGATCTTGTCACTCCCACATCCTAAAACAAACTGGTCACAAATTCTTTCCTCTTAGGTTGCACCAAATTTGCATGTAGCTGCCAACTTTCTTAGACACGTTATATACTCTTCAACTGTTTCATCCTTCCCTTATTTTCGCCTGCCAATATAATACCTCTCCATAACCCTGCTCACTCTCGGGAGGAAATGTTTGTCCATTCTCAGCAAGTATGCCTCATATTCATTTAAATTCCTTTGTTCCTCAGCTCACAGGTCTGGAAGATTCTTCATAACCTCTTGACCCTCACAACCTAAACAATGCATTAATAGAGAGTGCCTGCTTTCCACACTTAACATTGGCCCACACACCCTCACATAGTGATTGAACATCTTTTTTCATTTGTTCCATGGTACACTTGGTTCTCCTGGGCTACTTAAAAAAAATGGTGGTGGCGTTACGTTTTGCATGCTTCAATCTGCCGCATCAACAATATTGCACCACAGTAAATCCCCAACGTTTCAGAGAATAATTAGTCTACACACAATACACATCGTTAAAAAAATATTCTACACACAATACACACCGTTTGAATATATATATTTAAATTACTTTGTATAAAACATAGTACTTCACTCGAACAAGGCAAAGATTTCAGCCAATAACATGAACATGTACCACCAAATGATGGTTCCCCACAACCAACTCCCAAACAATTTGTAATGACAAGCTTAAGGTGTGCCTGTCACCATACAGCAACTTCCATTGACAAGCTCAAGGTGTGCCTGTCACCACACAGCAACATCCAGTGACAAGCTTAAGGTGTGCCTGTCACCATAGTACACCTTCCACAGGCTGTTGAACAAACTGAGAGTACCCATCACACCAAGTTGTGCCTGTCACCTCTTGCTCCTTCTTGACAGGCAAATGCAAAAAGTACAATTGATGGACACAATGTTTAACAATGTCAAGCATTCACCCCATTCCAGAGATCTGGGCCTTAATCCATTGATTATTTGCTCCCCATGCCATTCCAGTTTAAACCCAGTCACATGCAAATCAGTCTTTATCCTGATCCCCATGGGAACAGGCTATCCCAAACTGCCAGCAGGTCCTCCCTGAACGGGAAACAACCATCCTGGGACCGGTTTCAGGGTTTCACCCCTCACCCGCCTGGCTAGCTTGACTCCAGTGTCATGGAGAGCACGAAACCCACATCTGGGCATACCTGCCCCACTCAGAGTGACAAATGCAAAAAGAACAATTGATGGACAGAATGTTTAACAATGTCGAACATTCACCCCAGTACAGAGATCTGGGCCTAAATCCATTGTTTTTTTGCTCCCCATGCCATTCCAGTTTAAACCCAGTCATATGCAAATCAGTCTTTACCCTGATCCCCATGGGAACAGGCTAGCCCAAACTGCCAGGCAGGTCCTCCCTGAACGGGAAACAACCATCCGGGGACCGGTTTCGGGGTTTCACCCCTCATCAGCCTGGCTAGCTTGACTCCAGAGTCATGGAGAGCATGAGACCCACATCTGGGCATACCTGCCCCACTCAGAGTGACAAATGCAAAAAGAAAATTGATGGACAGAATGTTGAACAATGTCAAACATTCATCCCAGTACAGAGATGTGGGCCTAAATCCATCATTTTGTTTACTCCCCATGCTATTCCAGTTTAAATCCGGTCATATGCAGATCAGTCTTGACCCCGCTCTCCATGGGAACAGTCCAGCCGGAACTGACAGGCCAGGTCATCCCTGGCCCGGAAACAAGCATCCTAGGACCTGTTTAGGGGTTAAACCGGCATCAGCCAGGCTAGCTTGACTCCAGTGGCATGGAGAGCACGGAATCCACATCCGGTCATACCTGTCTCACTCGGGGTGACAAATGTAAAAAGAACAATTTCAAACATTCATCCTAGTACAGAGATCTGGGCATAAAACCATTGTTTTCTGCTCACCCGCCATTCCAATTTAAACCCAGCCATATGCAAACCAGTCCTGACCATGCGCCCCATGGGAACAGTCCAGACAGAACTGCCAGGCCAAGTCCTGCCTGGACCAGAAACAAGCATCCTGGGGCTAGTTTTGTGATATCACCCTTCATCAGCCAGGCTAGCTTGAATCCAGTGGCACAGTGAGCCCGGGACCCACGTCTGGGCATACCTGGCACACTTAGGGCAAGAAAGCAAAAGACACACAAATGATGGACGGAATGTAGAACAAATCAAGCATTCACCCCCAATTAAGAGATCTGGGTTAAATCCATTGTTCTTTTGCTCACCATGCCACCCCAGTTTAGACCCAGCCACATACAAATCAGTCTTGACCCTGCTCCTCATGGGAACAGTCCAGCCTGACAACAAAAGGGGGAGGACAGGGGGGCTTTTACATGAGGTCCAGCATACATGCCCCGGATAGACTTATGTTTAAGAAGGGTATGCAGTTCCTTGAAAGGATGGTTAGTCAGTGAGGTCAAATCTCAAATCCGTCGTGATTGATTGGACTCAAGAAACCTATAGGTAGGGAAGGGGAGTTCCCATATTCGGAACTAATGCCCCCACACACCCAGCAAGCTAGGTGTCATGCTTCATCATCTGGGCCTGCTCCTCGTCGGGCCGGTGGTGCAATCGCGACGATTGGCGCACCCTAGTGGTGCCACACCCAGATAGTGATAGTATCACCCTATGTACACTGTAGATAGAAACACACACAGGTCCTGACGAAATGCCATGAGGGCATGAAACATGTCGACCACTAGAGTAGGAGACAGTTAGAGACTAATATAAGTCATACTTACTGTCCATCTTCCTCTAACTTTTTAATGAGGTGAATAGCTGTCCTAAATAAACACATTTTACAGACTATCCAACCTGTTTTAAACTCACTCTACTCATCTACACCCCCATTAGGCCCCTCACACCCACGCACTCAACAGCAAGGAACAAAAGATCTCCGCTAAAGAGCCCCTTCATGGGTGCCCGTCTGGCATTGCACCGCCGGCCCGACGAGGAGCAGGCCCAGATGATGAAGCATGACACCTAGCTTGCTGAGTGTGTGAGGGCATTAGTTCCCCTGGACCAGGAACAAGCATCCTGGGACCGGTTTTGGGTTACCACCCCTCATCAGCCAGGCTAGATTGAATCCAGTAGCACAGTGAACCTGGGACCTACGTCTGGGCATACCCGGTGCACTTAGGGTGAGAAAGCAAAAGACACACAAATTATGGACAGAATGCAGAACAAATCAAACATTCACCCACAGTCAATAGATCTGGGTTACATCCATCGTTCTTTTGCTCACCATGCCACCCCAGTTTACACCCATCTGAATGCAAATCAGTCTTGACCCTGCTCCTCACAGGAACAGTCCAGCCCGAACTGCCAAGCCAGGCCCTCCCTGGACCAGAAACAAGCATCCTGGGACCGGTTTCGGGGTATCACCCCTCATCAGCCAGGCTAGCTTGAATCCAGTGGCACAGTGCCACCAGCCATAAATGGTGTGACAATCACACTTTAAGGCAGAACAGGCCAAAAAAACATGCAGCTGTTCTGCTTTGCTGCACAGCTGATCAATATTTCGTTATTCTGCCTCAGATCTGCAAGACAGATCACATCATTGTACATGTACACAGCACTCGGCTCCACTTTTTCCCACAATATGGCTGCCGAGCGTCATCTAACGTGCTTTCAATAGGCGATGACACTTTTTTTCCACCACATTGCATCAGTCCACTCAGCGAGGCATGGAACACATATGCGGTCCAGCTCTGCCCGCTGTTGCTCCACCGCACCTCACAGGCCCGATGATGTCACATAATCACTCATTTCTCCTCACCTAATTAGCAGTCTATCAGTGAACACAACATCAGCCAGCCCTTCACTGAAACTTGGGATACGCCACACCGCAATTTTGCTAGTTTCACCGAGCTTCAACTCCTCACAGTAAGTCCCTGTGAATTTCTCTTGCTGCGCCGGCTTTGTTTAAATTCATTTCACTCCATATTTAGGTGGACCACCATCCAGCGTTATCAGTGCAGTATTTAGATATGATTAATAACTTCAGAAGCATGTAGGTAGGTTCAATGAGGTTTATTACCATACACCTCACCCATCACCACCTGGCAGCAACTGACTCCGAATGACCACACATCAACAGTCATGGAACTTTCCCAAGAACATTCCTAATTTTACTAATCTACATATGGTTCTAAGATTAGAACCACATGCTGGAGACACCACAATGGGCTGTATAATTTAATCATGAAAGTGCACATTTTAACCAACTATACTTCAGACAAGTTACACCAGCATCTAGTAGATTCAGAACTTTCTACCCTAGAGAGTTGGGCAAGAAGGCTGATGAGTGGGTAAGGATAAGAGTACCCAAGAAAACCCAGGGGGGTGACCTCAAGAAGGGGGTGGTTAGGCCCACCAAAAGCACAGGAGGAAGGTGGTAAGCCCGGCAATGAGACTCCCTCGGGGTCGCATAACCCTATAAAGGAGGAAAGTGGAACCCAGCCCTACTCTGGCAAACAAAGAGTAAGGGGGTCAGGGCTTGGATATTAGGCTGTGCTTTGACTTACAACAGGCAGAACACTACAGAGGGTATGTAGACCTATGGTCTTTAAATGCCACGCACCATGAAAAAAAGAATCATGGGTCCCCCTCACAATGTTTCACAATTTCTCTATTAAACTGGCAATGTTTAAATATGTCTAGACTTATTCAAACATTGCAGGTAAGTTCTGTTACCATTTTAAAAATGCAATCAAATTCTTGATTGTCAAACATACTCTTCTGGTCAGGCAGGCCTTACTAAAGTGTAAAAGTATCCACAATGTGATTGTTAGAAGTATTTGGCGGGGGTTTTGAAGAATATTTTGAGTCCTGTCCCTTTTGACACATTCTCCCATCCAGGATATAAATTACAAAAGATGTTAATGATGGCCCATTACAGAGCTGCTTACTGCGCTCATTTATTTTCAGCTGAAAGCAAAGCACTGTATCAGCATATTATTTCTTTTGGTCAGAGCCTGGCACCCCCTTCAGATCACTTGCGGCCTCCTTAGAGGGGCCCGCCCCCCAGTATGAAGACCCAGATGTAGACTGTCCCAAAAGGGTGGTTAGCACTGGGCTGTCCAGGGTAGCCATTGGGGAGGACACCTCAGATGAGGAGGTACTCTTAGCTTTTAACCGGGAGAAGGGTCCACATGGTAAGCTGGTGATCCCTGTGGGTGGCAGTAAACACATTCACTCCATTTAGGTGAATGGGATCCCTACCACTGGCTTTAGAGACACAGGTGCCAGTCAGATCATAGTGGTTGACAGGTTAGTGTTCCCAGATCAGTATCTGCCAGGGGAGACAAGATGAGTAAGGATAGTCCCAGGGGAGGTCACAGTCAGACCTGTAGCCTTAGTGTCCCTAGGGAGGGAGAGTTCCCTTAGCTGGCATAGGGTGATAGTCAGTCCTGAACCCCTCTCCCCCCACTAGCTTTTATCCTATTCAATGACCTCCCTGAGGTTGATCTGATCCCAGAATAGGTGGACGCCCATGGCACCACCCAACAGAAAGATTCTGGAGATCCTAACCCTAAAGTTAAGAGACTTAGGCCCCACCAGAAAGGGAAAAAAAGTAAGAAGAGGAAAGAAAAGCCACTCTTAACTAGAGATCCAGTAAGCCAAGGACATTTTAACCCTAGGGGGAACCCCAAGGTTGGCACAGGTAAGGACTCGCCTGATCCCAAAAAAGTCCTGAAAAGTCAGACAGCTGTTCAGAATCAAGGTGTCACCCCTGAACTGTCAGACGGGAGAGTGGAAGAAGGGTGCCTGCCACAGGAAGTGGTAGCCCCCCACTCTAAACAGCAAGAGAGGTTGCAAGAACCCTCAGTTGCCCCTATGGTAGCTCCTTCACCTATCAGTGGAGAGCTCAGGGTGTGATTTTGGATACTGACAGCTGTCAGTAGCCTCTACTGGGCGCTGGCCTTCACGGCAGCACAGTACATGGCATGGGAGGCAGAACTCATAGCCAAAAGCAAGTTAGGCCCCCTGACCATGGTGGTCACAGTAGGATTGCTCAAGTGTTGGGTGCCCCTGTGGGTAAGCTAGGTTTTGGCCTAGCAAAGATAGGGTAAGAAGAGGTGGGTACCTCACCATCAAAGGTAAAGGGGGAGGAAGGTAAAGAAACAGCTATAGTCACACTTTAGTTTAAAATGGGTAATGAAACTGTTGAAATGGGTCAACTGCCCAGTAGGAGTGACCTTGACAGGAGGATGTGAGGCAGAGTAGGCCCTGAAATAGTACAGACAGATTTCTTTACATTCTTCCTTGCTGACAAATCAGAAAGACTCTCCCAGGGTTGGGCCGAATCTCCTGGACGTGTTGGCTGGAGGGTGGGGGTGTAGAGGTTGTGTGAGAAAACAAGGCTTTTTGCAGACACCCCCACTTTGTGTCCCCATTCAGACTAATATATGCTGGCTTTCGACTCTGATGGGCATTGACGCCTACTAACCAGGCCCCAGTGCCAGTGTTCTCTCCCTAAAACTTACATGTGTAAATTTGCAACGCCAATTGACAAGGACCATATCCCCCTTATAAGTCCCTAGGATATGGTACCAGTGGTACCCAGGTCATGGGTGGTAAAGGGGTCCCCAGGGCCTGTAGCACTGGTTCTGCTACCCTGGGTGACCCAAGTAAACTACTGACAGCAGGCCTGCCATCGCAGACTGCAGTAGTAGTACAAATTACTTGAACTCGACTTTGTCCTCAACATATGTGGCACAGTCAATGCTTTATCTATAATATCTTTCAGTCACCCGTAAGGAAGGCCTCCTGGGCCCAGGAGGGAAGGTGCAATACATTAAGGGTGAGGACATATAAATGCAAGCGTATATGAGCCTATAGTGGCATTCCCCATTGGAAACTACAATAATTTTCCATAGGATAAAATGGGCTGGCACCTGGGCATTCCTGAGGTTGACAGCTCTATTATAGTATTGCCAAAATATGTTAGATTTGGCATCAAACAATATGCCTTCTCAACCCTGACATGAATCTCGAGTCGAGGGCGATGTGGCATGCTCCCAGGTGGCTACCTTAGAGGTTGTCCACCTGGTTGCACTGGCTTCTCTATGCTCGGGTTGACAAGCCCTTCCTTCCCGCTCTTGCTGCCGCCAAGACAGGGTTCCTACCTCCTGGCATACAGTGTGACCACTCCCAGGAATCAGTCACAAAGGCCTGGGCAGGAAGTAGGTCACACCTCCTGCCTCCCAGGCAGGCTAGGGAAGTGGCACATCAAGGAGGTGAGCTTCAAAGGCTGCATCGCCTCTGATCTGCATCAGGGCTGACTCCCAGGGGAGGAAACAGCCCTGCCCCAGGCACATTTGCACCCGGGCTCCAATGTGGGCATCCCAGTCTGTACATTGGAAGACGGGTTCTGCCATTTTTAGAAGTGGCAGAATAGAGGGTTTTGGAAGAAAAGGTGACCTATCCTGCATGTGGTCAATTTAGGAGTGAACTAGCTACTTGCTCCTACACCCTAACTCCCCTAAATCTAGGATTTAAGAGACAACCCTGACACCAGAACCTCAGTTCTGAACCAACTTGCATCTAAGAGGACAAAAAAGAGACCCGTGTCTTTGTACAGGACTTTGTACAAACCAAAAGAGGGATACTCTGTCCCTGTGGCAACGCTCTTGGAACTGCATGATCAGGATGCCTCCCAGACTATAGCTCTGTTCCCCCAGACAGAGGGACCCCGAAAAAGCCTGAAGCACCCTCATATTCCCCATTACTTGTGGCCCTAGTCCCCTGCAAAGTGGAAGAAAATAACACTCCGGATTTGAAGAAAAGCACCCAAATCAGATGGTCCAGAGCAGGGGTCTTCAAACTGGGGGGCAGGCCCCCTTAAGAGGGCCTCAAACTATCCCAGGAGAGACGCAGGCTCTCGTCAAAAGAAGCATTATGCTGCTAACAGTGCTTTGTTTTCAGCAGATAAAAATGAGCGGCACTAAGCCGCTCTGTAATGGACCATCACTAGCATCTTTTCTCATTTATTTCCTGGCTGAGAGAAGGTGTCAAAAGAGAATGGACTCCAAATATTCTTCAAAACCCCCACCCCTTTTATAATAATAACACTGTGGATACGGTTACACGTTACTAAGGCCCGTTTGACCAGAATAGAATGTTTGGCAAACATATATTTGATTGCATTTTTAAAATGGTAACAGAATTTAACTGCAATGTTTAAATAAGTCTAGACATATGTAAAATTGCCAGTTTAATAGAATAATTATGAACAATTGTGAGGAGGGCCCAGGGGATTATTTTTCCACTGGGGGGATGAGGCATAAAAATGTTTGAAGGCCACTGGTCTAGAGCATTGTGGGAACTGTAGTCCTACCTTACACGAAGTTTCATACAGCTACCAAGTTCCCCGGGACCACCGGACGCCAAAATCACTTTTCACTGTGCTTACAGCTGCCAGAGCTTATTAGTCGCAGTCCAGCAACCGAGGCCTGCACTCGACGCTGCACCTGGAGAGAAGTCCGTCTGACCAAAGTCAGCAACTACTCCATTGTTGCATTTTTGCATCTTTTTCCTGTACCTCTGTGTAAGCGGTAAAAGCAGCTTCTCCAGGGGCTTCCATTCAGCACCAGGGACAGCCAGGGCAACTCTGCACCCAGGCCCTACGGAGTAGGTAAAATTTAACTGACTGTCGTGGCCTGGTCCAGGGACCTGCATGACCTTAACCCTGTAAGGGTTCCACTCAACTCGACCTGCAAGTAACCGATTGTCACTAGTGTTTTTTTCTTATTGACCGCAATGATAAAGTTTCACTGTATTATTCGGCACTGATTTCATATGGCTTCTAAACTCGATAACTCTGGTTATATATATGCTATTCTGTTCATTTTGGGGTCTAAATTAAGATAAAAATGCACTCTATTCTTATAAATTAGTGGCAGATTTTTATCAAGTAGTGTCAATTACCTACCGTCCATGTTGGTACTCTGAAATGCTTAATATATTTCCTCTAGTAAAGCCTGACTGCTCAATGCCACTCCACCAGGACTGGCTTAAGGGTTTATTATGGTGAATCCAAGGAGCTTCTTTGGCGTAGTGTGATAGTATTACATGGTGAGGAAAACCCTCACACCACATAATACTCCACCTTCCTACAACTAGGATGAGAATTCTTATTAAAGAGATGCATACGTTGAAAAATATCTTCATATAAGAAATACATTTAGTTCTTTTGTACTTCACAGAAATGCCATTTTGATGGTCATTTCGGGGTGCCTCCTGCCTTAGTTTATTTCAATGCTTAATTTTAGCCAGTGGTTTCAGGTGCTCAGCACCCAGGGCCGGACTGAGAACCCAAAGCAGCCCTGACAATTTTGTAGGACCAGCCCTCCTCCCCCCCACCCAGGGGGAGGGTAGGGGTGCAAGTGTGAATCATTGCTGCTTTTGTCAGTGGGAACTGATACTGCAGCAACGCTGCAAAACCGGCCCCCAGTAACATAAAACCGGCCCCCACTTCTGAAAAACTGTCCCCACCTTTCCAGCCTCCCGGGAAAACGGCCGATGCCCGCTAGGGCCAGTCCGTCCCTGTCAGCACTGGCACTTAATTGTCAACACCGGGGCTTGTCTCAGTCTGCCACATGGTGGTGCTGCTAAAAATGACTATTGACTGCCGCCCAAGCCATTCTTATAGCTTTGGGGGTCTATAGTAGGCTGAATTGTCACGCTTGTAAAAGTGTGATTATTAGTAATTGTGTTGGTACTGCCATTGGGATCTCTGGCAGGGGCAATGTGTGGTGCAAGCAGCAGTGACCGCCTGACGAGGGCCCTGTAACATATATTTTTACAAATTAAGCACAGGTTTATTTTAATCTGATTTGTCATTACTAATGCTACTGTGGAAACTATCCTTTTGAGGGGGTCCGAGGATACCTATCTGCCATTATCTGAACCAATTATAGAGGCATTACCCAGTGCTCAACCAGGCAGAAGGGGGAGTTGAGCTGTCTCACTTTCTTTCTCTCGCTCTCAGATGCCTACCCATATTTTCCCTCACATCCTTCCCCTGTTGTTTATCTTTAAAGTAGGCCTGGGAAGCGTATTTAAAGTAGGCCTGGGAAGCGTAATTGGCATAATTTCAGAAGTTCACATTACCCTTGCTACTCCAAACTCCGCCATTATGCTACATTGTGCAATTAAGCGTCATTTATGATTACAAATTCACTGCAAAATCACTGGGAAAACACAAGGTGAGTGGCTGTTTGCAGTGCTTTTGGGTTCTTGAACTATTTTTAGTGAAAAATATGTCCTTGCGTCAAAACTGTCAGGAGGACGCATTTTAGGGTAAAGTATATCGCTCAATGGCAGATTATATTTTTTGTGTCATTTTGCTGAAATATTGTATGAAAGCAAATTAGTGGAGGGCATAGCCCTCCAGAGGGAGGAAACAATGGGGCTCAGGGCGACCCCCATAGCGACACAGTTGGAGATACTGGTACAGTCCATATTGCGATCGGGGGACACTGAGGCGGAGGGGGGACACATTGGAGAGGTCACGCTACCTGGCCAGGGGTTGCCCCGCCTGACAGGGTGCGGCGACACTTGATGTCATACCTCGTGCTGAGATGGTGAGCCATGGGGACGTAAATACTGCTGGTTGCGTACTATCTTGAAAAGAAGTTGGGGGGCGGAGGGGGCGGGGTCCGGGAGGTAGCGGGGGGGAATGCCTGGATGAGCACCGGGCGCTGCTATTGAGTTCTACTATTGTTTCTCTGCAGGGGTGTTAGTTTCCCGGCTGCGTAGTTTTATTGTTAGAAACATACACTTAGACTTCTGTTTATGATGAGCAGCTGTGAGACTGTGAATGCAGGTGTAATGCCTCCACCTGATAGTTCCCTGCACGGGGGAAGATCTCGAGATAAATAGTGATTTCACGCTTGTGACCAGACTGTCAGGGCTTTCAGTATGGACATGTAATGTGCATTGCTCCCCACTATTACAGTCAGGGTTGTACCTACATGGATATTCTCATGTTCGTCAAAGATAATTGTGCATTATCCTGTTCTGTGATATGATGTATGTCATTTAAACTTCAATAAACAGATTTCTAAATAAATTGTATGAAAGCAAATTATGCGAATTTCATGTCAGAAATGTTGGGAAGGTATGGTGTATGGTCAGCATTTACCCTTTTAAGCCACTGGTCGCTTTCCAGGCTGAAACAGGGATGCCGATGAGAGCTCCTTGCAGGCAATGGCTCCAGCCTTAAACACGATCCAAAGGGATGCCTCACAAGAGTAAGCCTCCAGTCCAACAGTGAGTTTAGTCAGTGCTTTAAATGGGAAAAAATAAGTGCAGGTAATCATTAGAATGAGCAAGAGGTGTGGTGAATGGGCGGGGCTAGGGGCAAGCCATGATGATTCTTAATGACTTCTATAATAGTTGCAGCACATACCAAAACACGAGAAATGTGTTTATATAAACAAAATAGGTTAACTCATTACACAAAATGAAAGCCAACCGGGATGATCTGTTAACATTTCCTTGTTTTGTGATAGTTTCACCTTCTTAATGCCACACTGTTCATTGCTATTGTTTGGCACAATACTACATATTTTTTAGCACAGGAGTAGTCAGAAAATGAAAATACCCCCACTTCAAAAGAAGCTCTTATGGCACCAAGCAAATAAAGCAACTCATCACGACCCTCACCAGAAGAAATATCTTGCGTCTTCCATCGATCTATCCATTCATCCTTCCATCCACCTGCTGATGTCCATCATTTAACCTTTACATTTTGTCATCTATTCTGTCTTTTAACTATCATTCAGTTTTTCACCATTCCGTCTGCCCACCCACCCACCGTCAAATGGATCCATCCACCTCTAAACCTATCCATCCATCCTTTCACTCATCCATCTCTTTATCCACCCTTTCACTCATCCATCAGTCCATTCACTCATCCATCCATCAACCCTTTCACTCATCCATCCTCCCTTTCACTCATCCATCCACCATTTCATCCATCCATCCTCCCTCACTTTCTTTCTTTCATCCATCCATTCTTTCACTTATCAGTCCATCTGCCCTTTTATCCATCCATTCACCCTCTCATTAACTCGTCCATCCACCCTTTCATTCATTTATCCATACACCTAGCTATAGGTCCACCCTTTCACTCACCCATCCATCCAGCCAGTCTTTCACTCGCACACCCATCCATCCTTTCACTCACTCACCCACCAACACTCCCTTTTACGTTATTAATGAACCTTTGTCGCTGAGCAGACATGCACACACAAAGCGCCACGCATTTTCTTTAAAATACCTCCTGAGAGTGTCTCGATTCTCTCCCTCTTTCCCTCTCACAAAGAAACAGGCATACTGTAGTATCCTGCATGATGTAAATGCCTCTCTGGCATTCTTCGTGAGGATTCCATGTTGCTTAGTGATCACCGTTCTCTGTGTGTGTTCGTTATTAGAATGTTTAGAGTTGAATTGTATTTCTTTGTGCTTGAAACTGGTGGAGCTACTGTCTTATGCTCTACAACCGTGTAGCCAACGAGTAAACCTAAACAATTTACCTTGGCTCCTGAGTCGTTACTACAAATTGTTGGTGATGATCTGGCTACACGGAGGAACCCTGCGTGCTGCAAAATCTTCATTTCACTGTGGAAACTTCGCTTGGAAAACCTTCAGTGCTGTGCTGTTTTCTGTTCAAGACTCCCGTCGTGTCACTCCAGTGTTGTACTGCCAGACGCTTATCCGTGTTCAGCACCTCCAAACGTGCATTATAAAATAGCTCCCTTCTACAAACAAGTTCTACAGTGTTTCGCCGATGTGCACAGCTTTATTTTTAAAAGGCATCACGTTTTTTTTCCAAAGTTTTTCTTCATTATCTTGCACATCTTCGCCGATCTGCACGGCCTCATCAGTTCTTCAATAACATTCTTTATTTTAGATGCTCTCGTTTTTTCTGAATCTCAACAGAATTATTTGTAATACAATTATTACCTAATTCATCATGCTTTCAACAGTACTATAACATCACTAAGCCTACCCATTTTGTATTTTAACACCTGCTGCATTTTGTCTAGGTATTCACACATATTAACATTAATCTTCTTCTGCAAACTCAATTTTAAGACTTTTTTCAAAATCCTTTCACTATTTTCTTTTTACAATGCAAGCTGTTACTTCACCTCCATCATTTCTTGACAGTCCTGGAGAACCACCTGTACGTTGGGAGATATGGTTTGATGCCTTTGAGACTTATCTGGGTGCCATAGGGGCATCAAGATTTTGCGCTGAAAGAAAGAAATGTCTTCTCTTGCACTCTCTTGGTTTTGAGGCCAGATCAATTTACAAACAACTTCATGACATTTTAAGAACAGATAATGACAACATTGATGAATATCAGGAGGCCATTATCAAACTCAAAAACAGGTTTGATAAACAACCTAGTCTCATGGTATTGCATCACAATTGTTTCTAAAGAGAAAACAAAATGAGGGTGAGGATGTTGATGCTTTTATATCTGTTTTAAGGAGATTAGCATCTGAATGTTTGCTTGAAGAATTCACCGATCAGCTAATTTGTGATCAATTTGTTTGTCAGTGTAAAGACAAGCAAATTAGACAAAAGTTGTTATCTATGGGCAACCCATCTCTTGAGTAGACTATTAAAGTAGCCAAGAGCATAGAAACATCCTTAATTTCCCTAAAAGAACTTGACGATAAAATTGTTGAACCTGTCAGTGCCATTTCTATCACCAAATCTAAGCAACAGAATTCACACGTAGGAAATGGTGCTGCTAAGAAAATTAGAGCAAGCTCTTCCTCTAGCAATAATACTTGTATGCGTTGTGGAAATCCTCCACATCCCAACGGTGGACGGTGTCCTGCGTTCTGCGTCTGGTGTCACATGTAACTACTGTAAGAAAGTTGGGCACTTTGCTAAAGTTTCTCTTAAACTAAAAAATTCTAAGAAATCTGTTGTTTGTATGCTTGAGTCTGAGGAAAAATCTGAGTCTGAAGTCATTTCTGTTGTTCTTGACAATCCTGTGTGCAGTCAATGTAATGATACTCTATCACGTTTGAATGAAACTTCTAAGTGTGTTGATCCTGTAGCTGAATATGGTTGGTGGCAAAACTCTAAAATTATTAGTCGATTCTGGTGCCAGAATCACTATGATCACACAGCAACTTTTTGAAGTAACTTGGAGTGGCAGAATTTTAGAACCTCCTGATCGTTGTACGGTTTCCTACGAAGGACGGCGCATTGACTTACTGGCATTTTTTGAAGATGAGATGGAGTTTAAAGAAAGAGCATTAGAGGAAAAGTGTACGCAGCTGTCAAGGGACTGAACATACTAGGTTGGTTCCACCAAGGTCTTTTTGGTATTATTCTTAGACCTGGTACCAAGGAACAAATTTCCATTGCTAGCTGTGGTGATAATGGACAAAAGTGGAAAGATAGTTTTCCCTCTGGTTTTGGAGATAAGTTGGGTAAGATCCTTGGATTTAAACATAAAATCATTTTTAAAGAAAAGGCCATCCCCGTAAAACACAAACTAAGAGGTGTTCCTTTCAGTGTTAGAAATGATTTGGACAAGGAGCTTAGCGGCCTTTGTGATCAAGGCATAATTAAACCCACTAAATCTTCTTTATGGTTGTCCACTTTAGTGGTAGCTCACAAGAGGTGTTGCCAACTTAGAGTGTGTGTGGATTTAAGATTGTTAAACAAGGAGATATAGGTTGAGTCTCATCCCCTACCAAAGATCAATGATACGTTTGCATGCATCAAGGGAGCAAGGTTTTTCACCAAGTTGGATTTAGCATGCGCTTATCACCAGATAGAACTTCATCCCGAGTCACGCCATCTTACTGCTTTTATTTCGCCCCTGGGAACATTTCAATACCGGCGTATGCCATTTGGTTTGGCATCCGCTGCCTCTGTATTTCAGAGAGTGATGCAGGAAACTTTGAGGGGTATTAATGGAGTCCTTGTTTTTCAGGACGATGTATTGATTTTTGCCAAAGATGCTAGTTCACATGACTCCATTTTGCAGGAAGTCCTCAAACGGTTTGAGGAAAGAGTAGTGGTTTTAAAGTCAGAGAAATGTAAGTTTTTTTGTTCAGAGGTTGAATATTTAGGACATTTGTTAACCCAAGATGGAATTAAGCCCAGGGAAGGTTTGGTGGAAGCTATTGTCAATGCTTCTGCTCCTATTGATAAGGTTGGTGTCAAGTCTCTCCTTGGCTTGTGTGAGTACTATTCACGTTTTGTTCCTGATTTTGTGACCATAGTTAGACCCATCAGTAATCTACTTAAAAAAGGAATTAAATTCATATGGTCAGACGAGTGTGCCTCAGACTTTATTCTCATTAAGTCCTTGCTTGGTAAGAGCAAAGCTCAAAAACCTTTTGACCCTGATTTACCTTGCTCTATTACAGTTGATGCAAGCAAAGTTGGACTTGGAGCTACTCTCACACAAAAACATCATGGTGGTGAAGACACTGTATGATTTGCTTCAAGAATTCTAGAGATGCTGAAGTATACTATTCAGTTATTGAAAAAGAACTATTAGCAAGTTTGTGGGCCATTGAAACATTCCGTCCATATGTTTGGGGAAGACGCTTCATGCTACTTACTGATCACAAACCATTGGTTTCTATTCTCAGTGCTGGTGTCAATAAATGCTGTACACCTAGGATCTTAAGGGTGGTATCTTGACTTTTGCAATTTCAGTTTGATGTTTCACATATTTCTGGAGGTAAGAATACAACAGCAGATTTTCCTTATAGTAGAAATGATGGTGATGATGTTGCATTCAGTGAATTGTGTGAAGAAGATTGTGATGATTGTTTTATGGCGGTGTTAGATTTACCTACCTCAGCTGTGGGCTCAGAAAAAGAGTGGAGAATTGCCCTAAAGAATGATGAGTTACCCCAGCAAGTGTGTGAATTTGTTCATTGCGGTTGGCCAAGAGAAAAAGTTTTATCTCCTCTTCTTCAGCCTTACTGTAAGGTTGAGGATGAATTATCCATTGAGGATGGTATATTGGTTAGATGTGATAAACTTGTTCCACCTCATACTTCGAGACTTGCAATTATCAGAAATGCCCATGAGGGACATTTGGATCCAATTTTCACGAAGCGTCGCATTTGAGAGAGTTTTTGGTGGCCAAAGATGGATAGTGAAATCAATGAATTTGTTGCCACCTGCTGTGTATGTTGCACAGCTGATAAAATGTTAAAGACTGCATCTCCTCCTTTACAGCCAATTGTTTGTCCTTCTGGTCCCTGGATAAAAGTGGGCATCGATGTCATGGCTCCATTTGATAGATTGTCACGTGGGAATAGGTCAATGCTTCTGCCATCATTTCATTTCTGACTGAAATATTTTTAAGAGAAGGTTTCCCTGAAACCCTGGTATCTGACAGTGGGACTCAATTTGTATGTGAGCTATTTGAAGATTTTCTTGCTTCTTGAGGGATTAAACTTGCTAAAAGTTCCCTATACCACCCTCAGACTAATGGCCTCGTTGAGAGGATGAACCGGGTGGTGGAAGAATGTATCAAGTGGGCCAAGTCTGGGAACTACGACATTGTTAAATCTTTTCACAGTATATTGTGGTTCTACAGAACTACTCCCCATGGTTCTACCAAGGTCTCTCCATTTGTATTACTTAGGGGACGCAAGACCAATATGAGTTTCAGACCTGGTTGGATGAATAAGTGGCTTAAATCTGAGTCTGACTTAAGCAAACTCATGGAGATAGTGAAACTCAATATGTCAGATTCTCAAAGTAAACTTAAAACATGGTTTGATTAAAAATAAAAAAGTGCAAAAACTGTTCCATTAATTGTTGGTGATTTTATCAAGATCAAGTCTTCCGTCAATGTAAAAAAAGGGGAGAGCAAGTTCAGCAAACCAGTTAAAGTTGTGAGAATTTGTAATAATGCTGTTCAAGATTCGGGTGGGCATTGGTGGAACATTTCTACAATTGTTAAAGTACAATTTGGCAACACAGTTTGTTCTGACAATTGTGTGGTGGATAATATTTCTGGTTATGATTCTGTTCCTGTTGAGTTAAGGAAGAGTTCAAGGGTACGTGTCATTCCCAAGAGGTTTCAGGAGTGATTTATTTTCATATTGCTTAGTTGTTCTTTTTTTTTTTTTTTTTGTTTTGTTTTATTATAAGAAGGTGGGGAGGTATGTAGTATCCTGCATGTTGTAAATGCCTCTCCGGCATTCTTCGTGAGGATTCCATGTTGCTTAGTGATCACCTTTCTCTGTGTGTGTTCTTTATTAGAATGTTTAGAGTTGAATCGCATTTCTGTTAGGATGCTTGAAACTAGTGGAGCTACTGTCTTATGCTCTACAGCCGTGTAGCCAACTAATAAACCTAAATGACTTACCTTGGCTCCTGAGTCGTTACTACACATACACATGCAGGCAAACACACAGACATAAGCAGACACACAAAATACTCAATATGACTAAAGCCATTTTAAACTCTTTAGCTCCCATGGCTTTCTTAAATGGCGCTGTCAGCGGACTACCTTGATTCCTGTGTTTGCACAATTGCACACAATAGTGTGAATTTGATTGACAACACAGGGCCTGAATGGACCCTGTTCTGTCAAACACAGCGTGACGGTGATCACCAGGACATTATGCAAATAAGCCCTGCTGAATAGCTCAGCTGGGGCTCAGATCAGGGCTACAAAAGTGGCCCCCTTGGCCACCACAGACAGGTTCCACTCGTGCTCACCAGCACTCACAGTCAACGAGCCTACCCTTTCATGAGTACCAGTACGCTCCTCGGCAATAGAGAAGTGCTGGTACTCGGAGTGATAAAACTAAGAAGTGCCGGTACTCAGTATCAGTGAGTACCGGCTCATTTAAAGAACTGTGTTTTGTTCAATTTCTACAAGCTCAGGAAGTGGATCCAATACAAGTCCATCTGGGGAAGTTCTCTCAAACAAGGTACACGTAATCAGGGTTACACCACCAATAACATTTAATGAGACCTTCATCACTTTCAAACATTCCTTGCCAAATATCTGCTTCAGTTTTTGGCTAGACCACAACAGTTTACAAAAGATTCCGCAAAGTAGCTGTCATACTGTCATCACTTAGCAAGGATGGTCTGCCGTGGGCAACTTCACACATCTTCAATCCAGGGTTTTCAAATTCTGATATTTTCGTTGATCAAATGAATGCTATTTTAGCCTGTATCTCCTCCTCCTACTGAGTGCAGCAAACAACCATTACTTGTTGCCTCTGAGTGTTCCTACTCACCCAGCCGGGCTGCCTGAAAACCCTAATCCGGGGGCGGGCACCCCTTGCACGTGAGGCACCGGACAGAAATTGGCCTGTAGGGGTTAGAAGGTCTACCCTGAAGAATCATTCAGAGCCAGAATTGAAAAGAGGAGCATTGCCTTGATGGAGCCACCACATAGAAAGGCAATTTCATACATATACGGGAAGATAATGATTAATTTACCAGAGATTTAAGAAGCAGCCGGGCAAATGGGGGGTAGACCTTGGGGCAACCGAGGACTCGGAGTAGGAGGCCCATTGAGTGCCACAGCACGGTGGCCATTATGGAGGGGTTTAGACTAGTTCCAAATTAGATTCTCCACAGAACTTACTATACCAGAGCCCAGATGGTTACACGGAGGAGGTTAAGTTCAGACCAATGTCTGCGGTTACAAAGTCAGGTGGGGACCTTCATCCATATTTCATGGGTGCGCCCGCACCTTCTGGGAGGGACTTGAAACTGATGAGTGGGGTCCGAATGCAACATGTATATTTAAAGCTGCTGTGCGTTCTAAGCCTGAAAATAGCCTGGTGGAATATATACAAAGGGGAGCAGCACACCCTCCCCTCGTTGGAAGAGTGGAAGAAGAATATGCACTGGTGTATGACACAGGAAAATACACTTAAAAGGAAGGGGGGGCACAAATACAGGATAAGATGTGGGACTGTTGGAGAGAATACCAGGGCTTAGACTATAGATGGAAGAGTAGATTGAAGGCGATGGGTGCCCTCCATATCAGACACATGGTGAAGTTAGAGATGGGAAGGAATGCTGCCTGCTATAAGATCTGTCAATTTGAACAATATAGGACAAAGAGAGTAACTGGCACTCTAAGGTAAAATGTATTGTGATTGATTTCACCAACTAAGGCTTTTAAACAGGCTTACTGTTGACTGTACACAGAGAGAGAGAAAATATGCGTAAGTTTGATTTCTTTTTGAAAATAAATACAAAGTTAACTAAAATAAAAGGAAAAAGATGTACGCTGAGACTGTTGCTCTCAGTCTCCCCCTGGTGCTTGCATTATCATGGGAGAGGGGAGGCGGACCCACTGACAGATTCACTAGGAACAATAGACGGTGACCTTGCCAATGAAAGTAAGCCTCACCCAGAAGTATTTCATACTCAAACACCCTCACTTCTGACTGTGAAGATGGCCACCATCTGAACCACGGGAAGTTAGAGAAATGTACATAGCAAGCTGGCGCCTCAAGAGCGCGCTGAGAATAAACAGGTCTACTAGGTCAAGAAGCCTCCTATACTCCTTCCATCCCCACCAGCTGCAGAAACTATCCTACTCATGACCCACCCCGCTCCCTCCGTATTGAAAAAGAAAATTGTTAAGGTGAGGATGGAGGTGGTCCTACTGAGGCAAGACCTTAAAAACCTGGGGCAGATTTACAAGCCCCTTGCGCCACTTTTGCGTCACTTTTAACATGGAAAAAGTGATGCAAAAGTGGCGCAAGGGGCTTGTAAATCTGCCCCCTGGTTGATAGGTTCTCAGAAATAGATAACTGCGTGTCGACCTGAACTCGCCGCCTGAAAATGCAGTCAAGAACTGCACATTGTTCAAGTTTCACGAAATACTGCGTGGAGGAGGCTGGAAAAGGACCAGGCTCAGCAATCTCCACTTCGTCAGTTTCCCTGAGGGAGTGGTTGGCACATGTCCTGGACTTTTCCTGGAAGCTGGTTTGCAGTGGAAAGAAAGCCCGCCTGTCTTGTGCTGGAGCGTGCTTATAGAGCCTTGACTCAGATGTCCCCTTAGACCACCACCCAGACTCATGATTGCTGGACTCCTTCATTGAAAGTAAAGAGATAAGATCCTTAAAGTGGATCGAGAAATGTACTATCATTTGACTCCGGAGGCATCATGTTATTCCTAGAGTATATGAGGCATGTGTAGAACATACAATGATCATCTTAAAGGGTCACACAAAAACTACAAGCCATGAGTGTGAGCTGTAAGCTCCTCAACCCTGCAAAACTTCAAAGTAATGTTTCAATCGAAAACTTCTTCTTTGAAACCCTAGTGGCGGTATGGGACTGGGTGAAGGAAAAACCAAACTTTGGGACACAGCTAGAGTACTGACCAGATGCCTACTCAAATGCCGGGCCGAGACAAGAAGTTGGAGTGCCCAAAACAGACAGGGCAGAGGAAGACTCCACTCTTGGCCGAGCCCTCCACCAGTTCACCAGGGAGAAGTGGGACAGATTGACCCCTTTAGCAGAACTTGCCTGAACCGCCTGAGAGGGTAGCTGTTGGTGGCATAACCAAAGAAAAAGAGTCAACCTTGGCTCAAAAGCGGGATAGGGCCAGTGGGCGCTGGTTCAGGACAGATGCATCAAATGAACCTATTGAATGGCCAACCTCATAGTGCTAATGGGTGGACGGAAGTCAGCACAACCTCAGGTACTCAATCCATCTTAACTAATGTCTAAGGTCTAGGAGTGGAGCATGCGGAAGAAGGTTGTCACCCCTCTGGCCGACAGTGGTTGGAGGATATGGTTGGTGAAGAAGAACAACGTATTAAAGGTACTAAGGCAGTGGTTGTAGAAGGTACATTATTCAATCTGGTACTTGGATGCCCCCCCCCCCCAGCAATTTATTTGGTTATGTTTGCGGTATGATATGTGGGTTGCTCGGAGGTGTGGATGTTGTTGTGCATCTATATTTCTGCAAGCGAAAGATGCTTCTGGAGTGGAAGCAGTGCACAATTTGAGCCAGGGGTTGCAGGCACACATTTTTGGGGACTGGTGCTTACTTTTCCTCATCAGACTTTGACCCAGAACAAGGGAGAAAAACAGAAAAGGGGGAAAGAAGGACGAAAGAGAGAAAAATAGTAACATGGAAAAAAAGCTGGCAGGAATGAAAAAGAATCTGAAAGAGTAAAATAAAGGGTAAGGGAGTGTACACGGGTGGATGAAAGTGACAAAGGGTAGAATCAGGAATTCACAAAATTGGTGTTCAGCATCTCCAACATCCAATAGCACTGGCCGCGGGCTTCTGAGCAATACCTTGGGCCCCAGCACTTATTCTTTTACAAATTAAGTTCTGGTGAAGTGTGGGGTGGGCCAATTCTAGGAAGCAGATTTTCTAATTATTTATTGGTTGGAATGTTATCCCCTGGACTGCAATGAGATTAAACACAATAATGGTAGGATATCTTGCAATGAGTCCTATAGTTATACTAACGAATACACACACACACACACACACACAATGCTGAACACCTAACTACAAGGAATAACATAATATAGGAACCAGATGTTGCCACAAAACACGTAAGGGAAGAGATACAAATAAGGAAATAAGCAAAGAAAGGAAAATAAAAGGAAAAGATGAAGAAACTAAGGATTCAGATAATTTCATAAAAGACAATTAACATTGCACACTAATTTGCATAATAAAGAGTAATAAATAAAAATGTATAATTAAGAATAACGGAGACTAATAATTCGTTTTGAGAACACCGGCATATGAAATTAAGTAGTTATTTAAACTACATTTACAGGATAAGAAATAAAGGGTAGCCAAAAGCATCTCTTTTAATACAGTCTTCATCGGAAAGAACACAAACTCTATCAACTGCGATTAGCACAACAAGAACTAGTATTTGTTGAAAGGCACTAGGAATAGGTCAATCCAATACTCTAGAATTGGATACACTATTGAGCAGGGGAAGTCAAAAATACTTTGGAGCTTGCGAAGGTAATTTGGTTGCTATCATTTCTCAAAATGAAACCCCTTGATCACAGAATGGACACATGGGGTTACTTCCTCTTAAACAAGGGAACAGGAAACTAGTTTCCTGCATCGGAGTTCACCAGCTCCACATGGATGCAGAGTGGACAGATGAGGCAGCAGTGGCAGCATTTTACCAGGGTCTGTGGAGAAACCCAAGGATGTTGCTTCATTGTTAACCGCTTAACTACAGCTTTGATCGATCTTACCCTGCAAATTGACACCCAAACCAAGTTGGAAAGCCAAAAAAGAAACTCAGCCATGCGTATCTTGTCTGCCCAGTTGGAAGGAGAGAAGAGACAATACAACTTCCAAGGAACAGAACTCCCATTAATGAAACTAAGGAAAGTCTGTGAAAATTGGGATTTCGTATTGTGACAAGGCAGGACACTTTACTCGGCTTGAGCCATGACAGCCCATCAGGTCTCGTGAGTGACAAAACTCATGAAGGCATATTTACAACAGAATGGCGAAGCATGGCGTTAAGCTAATATTTCTAACACCGTGCTCCGCCATTCTGAAAACACAGGGATGTGCAGTATTTACAAGAATGCGGCGCACCCCTTCGTTTCCCATAGCGCTGGTGCTAAATTTAGCTGCCTAGCGCCAACGCAGGGACCTTTGCACTATAGTGCAAGGGTGCCTGCGTTGCATGGAATGATTGTTTGTGTGCAGGAAGGTGCACCTTCCTGCACATAAACAATCAGTAATGGCGATTTCTAACTTCTATGTGTGCTGCTTTATACAGCACATATAGAGGTTGCAACTCTTCATTTTTTAATGATTGTTTATGTGCAGTATGGGACACCTTCTTGCACATGAACAACCACTAGTGGTGATTTGCTGTTTCAATGTGTGCTGCAGAATGCAGCACACAGGGAAACAACAAAGCTGAGGAGAAATTAATAATTTCTTCTCGTTGCACCAGGTTAAGACCAGGGATTCCCTTGTCTTATTATTGGCGCTGCCTCCTATTTACACCACCTTTGTAAATAGGGGGCAGCGTCAAAAAGCAATGGCTGTTGTGGTGAAACCCCAACCACATCACCTATTCACTGTCCCTTTCACGCTAAATGCAGGATGAAAGCGGACCTTATTCACAAGGCGGCGTTAAGCCACGTTAAGGGGCTTCACGCCACCTTGTAAATAAGGCAAAGGGCTTATCGCCACCAGAACATCACAAAAAGTGACGTTCTGATGGCGATAAGCTTTGTAAACATGCCTCTCATTGATACTTGAGAATCAGGATATTTAATGGACAGAGCATTTCAGAGAAGCTCGATACACTAGTTAAATC
Source organism: Triturus cristatus (assembly GCF_964204655.1). NCBI lineage: Eukaryota > Metazoa > Chordata > Amphibia > Caudata > Salamandridae > Triturus > Triturus cristatus. Next base: position 850,090,373 of record NC_140583.1, on the reverse strand, counting down.
TACTCCTGAAGGTAAAAAAGGAATTGAACAAACACCTTTGACCTCTGGAGATGTATGTTGGGCTTCAGAGCTTTTGGTTAAGGCAACTGCATACAATCACATGGAAAAAAATTGCCTTCAATATCATTGATGATCTGGCATGTGCCATAGTTTTAGGGACCGCGTGGCTACAGCAACATGACCCAGCGATTTGACAGCAAGTATCACTGGGCACATTTCACTCACAAAACTGAAATCCTTCTTGTTGTAAACAGCTACACTGATATACCCTGAAGAGGACTATATCTAAGTTATACAAGGACTATGCAGATGTCTTTGGAAAGAATGGAGCTGACAAGTTGCCTCCATGTTTTCCTTATGATGTGTCAGGATGCAGTGTGAGATGTGCTTAACTCTGCTCACAGGTTCCACAGGGAGATGCACTACACCAAGTCTTCTGAATATGTGCACCTCCGGGTACAGAAGAGGATGAAAGGGTGCTGAGGGTGTGGGTGCTGCCTGGGCAAAAGCTTAGTGTCTTAGGAGGATGCACTACGCTAAACACCTAAGTGAAGACAAAATGGACTACATGTCCCATAGAGCCACTGGCCTATTGCAAGATTTGTAAATGGCAGTGTACATCTTGAATGTGTTGAGTATAAATTCCTTGTGGAATTTATCATCTGTGTTAAGCAATAGTGATACATAGTTGCTGTAAAAGGAATTGCTGTGTAAAGCTTAACCTGAAATGTAAACAAAAGACATTCTTGGAATCAGAAGAAGTATTTTTGCACCACAGTTGTATAAGTATATCGACTTGCATTTGTTATTTTTCAAGTAGTCCTAAATTAGGATTACAAACTCATTATCTGTGCTTCATAGTTTTCACAAGGATTCATTCATTACGATTACAACCTCTTTGTTTCTTTGAACAGTCATCTATTAAGACTAGGAACCCACTGTTCATTGCAATTTTTTTTCTACAAGAGAAGTGGGTGGAATCACTTCTAGCATAGACCTATTTTTGTTCTTAGGTATCAAGGTATCAATTAGAAAGAATATAGGATTGCAGAGTGTGTAGGCAAACTACATGATATTAATGAATGCTTTTCATACTACCATTGTCGATCTGTTACACTGAATGTAATCACAGCCACAGAATGTGATCACATAACAATGGAGGTGGTATTCTATAGCAAACAACGTACAGTAACAGAGTGCTGGTCACAGTTATCGTATACATTTTAATTAGGTAGCGTCAGAATAGAGTTGGATTTCCAGAGAGTGTCTGCAAGCATACCTTACAAAATATCAGGCACCAGTTATCAAAGACATTATCATAGCCATACTAGTCTTTTCTTATCTTTAGGCATCAATGCTCCTTCAGTGCACATCAGGCCCAGATGTGAAACCATGCAGTGTGATGCTATCAAGTGTCTGTTTCTTTCTCTTGTCCTATTCCCCGTGTCTACTTCTAACCTACATATTGTTAGTGTAAGGTTGGCAGTGGGCTCCAAGAATTGTGGACACTAGCGCCACTCCTGTCGGATCTGGACTGTAAGCTTAGTGAACCTTGACATGATTGTGCCATCAATTTAATACCAGGAGCAGACTTTCACCATGGTTGAGTTTACCCTTTAGACGTTAAGGAAGAGGATCTCTTGAAACAATCACTGAAGGAACTTTTGGAGAAAGGATTTTTAAGTTGCTTTTTGTTCATCTACGAGCTCCAATATTCATTTTTCGTAAACCTATTCCTGGTGCTGCTTCTTGGCAGGATGCACTTCATTACAAAATGGAAGGAGTAATTTTTTTATTTTATTTTTGTGTCCTCATTTTACCCAATATCTTGATGGATTTTACCTCTAATCTCTCCAGGTCTTATCTTATCTTGGGGGCCCCTAGTGGTAGACCCTGGAGCCAGACCCAGAAGGAAATAACCCACAAGTATACAACTGTTTCAAGTTCCATCTCCGTATTCTAACTGTGCCGACCGGGATACCAGGAGATAATATGGCCAACAGAGTAAGTGGCATAATCATTGGACTCACGTTACCATCTCTCTCTACTTTACCAATGGAGCCCACACCTTCTCCCTGCTTTTTTGGTCACACGCGATATCAGATTCACTGATATATACAATGTTCTTGAGGCATTCAGAAAATGTTGGGGGGTTTCCAGATTTCCAAAGTTTACAGATTTCCCGTCTTGTCAGCAGAATAACATAGAACAAAAATTTGGATTACACAGCCGAAAATGTTGCTTCTTGGTCCAAACTTAATCCCAAAAAAATTTGACTTAATGTTGCCTTTAATTGTACCCCTATGGTTTCTCCCAAAAAAGCAATTATCGCATTCCAAAGAGGGACAATCTTGGGACATGACATAAGCATATATATATCGTCAGCCTCTACCTTCATGCACCTGGGACAGGTATAGATATTGCCAGTAACCTTTGAAAGTTTTACAGGAGACCAATATACCGTATATGTGGTAAATAGGTGGTTTTGTTTCAGTGGTGCTGGTTTTACTACTTTTCGCAGGATGGCATATGAATTACGCCACATTTGCATTAGATCATAATTTTCCAACTCTTCACCCCACAGTTTTATGATTTCATCCTCTATATGACCTTCTGTCTCCACAAAAACCCAATACCAAAACGATATTTCTTTACGCCACTGACCGGTTCTTGTTACTTGATAAGCGTTAACGTCTTCAGCCTCTGTCCAATCTTGCGTAGCCCACCAGGAGCTAAGTTGATAATATTTAAACCTTGTCAGCAGGCCATTAGTACAGCTACTCAATGCCTCCCAACTCATTAAATTTGTGCCAACCTTAAGATCCGCCCAGTGACAAATACCTCCGTTTTTCATAGGTTGGCTCAATTGGTCCCTCAAACACTCTGGCGTACCGGGAGAATCCCAAATTGGTGCCCATGATGAAAAATATGGGATTTTTAAATTTTTCCGCACATACATCCATATCTTCACTGCCAATTTCAAGATCTTAGGCCTCACCTTTTTAAAACATTTAGGATCCGCATGTTTGAAAGGGAAACTAATTTGACCTTGTGGTACGTCTGCCAATAATGCTTCAAAAAGCGCACCAATCATTGAATTATCAACCTTATTTGCCAGCATACGGACATTCTTGATTGGAAGGCATAACAATAAGCTAATATATCTGGTAATGCCAATCCTCCAATTTCAAGTCTCCTATGCAGTTTTTTCCAGGAGATCCTGGCACCCTTTGATGCCCAGATGAAACTTCCCTGGAGTTTTCCTATGTCTTTCTTTTGGAACGTGAGTGGAATGGAATTAAACAAAAATGTCACTTTGGCAGAATGATCCTTTTAATAAGGTTTACCCGACCATAGATATTAAGTGGTAAATTCGCACATTTAAGAAAGCAAACCTATAACTTCATGGCTAACTTTCTTCCAGTTTACTTTAATGATGTCTTCCATGTTCTGAGTTATTTGGACTCTCAAATATCTTATTTGGTTCTTCGCGCCACAACTTGCGATCCCCCGATTCCAATCCATGATCCAGCTTTGCCTGGATTTACTTTGTAACCTGAGATGCAACCAAAGGCCTCCGCCTTCCTCATCAAATTTGGGATCGCTTCTTGAGGATTACTTGTATAGAGAAGCAGGTCGTCTGCATAGAGCCCTAACTTCACTTCAAAAGTTTGAGATTTAAAAGGAAAAATGGCCATATCGGCCCTAATCAGATTAGCTAAGGGCTCAATATATATATTAAAAAGAAGCGGGGAAAGGGGGCAACCCTGCCTTGTCCCTCTAAAAATATCAAACCAATCTGACAGCCTCCAGTTTATTAAGACTCTAGCTTTAGGGCCCTGATAAAGAGTCTGAATCGCGGTTACCATATTCGGCAGGAAACCAAAACTACGCAAAGCCTCCCATAAATATGACCAATGCACCTGGTCAAAGGCTTTTGCAGCGTCCACTGCCACTATGGTAAAAGGTAATTTCCCAGCCTCTGCCAGATCTATAGCTCCAATTAACTGAAAGGTCAGATCATTTAGTTGTCTCCCCGGAATAAACCCTCTTTGGTTAGGGTGGATGACCTCATGTATTGCTTTAGCCAGACATGTAGTCTGTATTCAACAATGAGATCGGTCTATATGAGTCTATCTTCCGTGGGTCCTTATTTGGTTTCTGAATCATTGTGACTGTTGCTTCAAGCCAGGATTTGGGTACCTTCTTTCCACCCATATATATCCTATTAAATATTTTGCATAGAACAGGGGTTACAATATCTAGAATACACATAAAAACATCTACGGGAAGACCATCCGGTCCGGCTGCCTTTCCCTTAACCACTTTATGGCACTAAGCCCTTATCTCACTCTCCTTAATATCTCTCTCTAAAGTTTTAAATTGCTCAGTAGATAACCGAGGGAGAGTTGTTAACCCAAGCCAATCCTTTATGTCTGCCGGACTCTGTGCTATATCATCTCTATACAGTTCTTTCATCTATCTACAGGCCTCCTTACAGAAATCCGAATTAACGTTCAGAAGGGCACCTGATTCTCCGCTAATCAATTCTCGTATAGTATTTCTTGCCCTATCTGCTTTTACTTTCCAGGCTAATAGTGCCCCACAATTCTCACCATAAGCGAAGTGCTGGAGTTTGCTTGCCTTCCACCTGTCTATAGATTTTTTTATCCATCTTCGCCTGGAATGCAGCTTGTAACCCCTCTAACTCCTTACTTAAAGCACCCACTTTATTTGGATCCTCTATAGATGCCATCTGTAGCTCCCCCTCTTTATTCTTAATATCTTGTATCACACCTTCTCTATCCTGTTTTTCTACTCGGTTTTTCCCGATCATACTAGATTTTAAGGTGACCCTTAAATATGCTTTAAAAGCATCCCAGACTATATCTTCTTCTGCTGTTCCTTCATTAGTGATAAAAAAAGCCCTCCGATTTCTCCCTTAAATCTTCGACTACCCTTTCACCTAAGAGAATCGCCCTATCCAGAGTCCACCTTCTACACTCCTGTATTTGGTAATATCTTAAGGATAATATCACCGCAGAATGATCGGATACTATTGCTGGGATACAGCTCACATCCAAAACATCTCCACTTAGCTCCTGATCAATCAAACAGTAATCTATATGGGAGTGGTGTCCGTACCTTTTACTATAGAAGGTGAATTCTCTCTTATCCTTTTTAATTATATGCCATATATCTGTTAGGTTAAATTCTCTTATTATGGTAGTAAGTCTGGAAAACATTTTTGGGGGGCTATTATATTTTGATGTCCTGTCTAATTCCTTGTTTAAGACTAAATTAAAATCCCCCCTAGTACAATGGGGGCTGCTGTCCCCAATAGACTAGACTCAAATTTTTCCCAAAAATCTGGATTGTTGTTATTTGGCCCATAGTAAACAGCGCATATGAGGGGTCTGCCATGCACTAAGAGAGTTGCCACCAGCCATCTGCCTGAAATGTCTGATTCATATTTGAGTAATCTTATTTCATGGTTAGCCTTAACGAATATGGCTACTGCTCTAGTACTCCTCCTTCTGGTCAGAGCATACTACCTCCTGTACCCATCTAAATTTTCGAAAGCATTGATTACATTCTATCCTTTCTAAATGGGTTTCTTGCAACAATATTATTTGCGCCGCACTATCCTTACAAAATTCAGCAACACGTGCCACTTTTTTCCTAGATCTTAGTCCATTTACGTTCCACGTTAATATATTAATTGTTTTAGCTTTGTCTATACTCATCTCGTCAAACAGATAGGGTCCTGAATCCCCCATATAACATCAGCCCAGTCAAGTTCCTCCCAAAAAAGAGGAACTGCATAAATGAGGACATTTATTTTTCTTCCCACTGCACCCCACACCCAGTGACCCTCAACCCCCTCTCCCCCAGGAATCCCCCCTTCTACCTTTTGGGCGATACAATCCGCCTTTCGAGAGCCCCCGTCTTGAGAGGACCGAGACAGAGGAGGCACCTCAAAATGATAATATGAAAAGAAACAAAAAGCAAACTAGGCCACACTACACACTACTCTTATATAGATATTTGTTTTTTCCCCTCTTTCCCTTTTGTTGTTTTTTTTTTTTTTCCTTTCCCTACTTTCCACCTTCTTTATATGTTCAGACATGCAGCTTCTTATTTATCCATCCGTTATATAAACATATCTCATGTATTTATCTGTTATATGACCATATCTCATTTATCTATCTGTTATAGAACCATATCTCATTTATCCATCTGTTGTATGAACATATCAACTTCCTCTGGGTCACTGATATTGTGCATCTTATTCCGCCACATAATTTTTAACATGGCCAGAAATTTTAATTGCACCTGTGCACCCTTACCTCTGAGCTTACTCATCCTTGTACCCAGCTCCCAATGTGTCTGAGCTGTCCTCTTACTCAAATCCGATCTTATCTGGTGCGTGAAATACTCATGCCTTAAAGAACCCTCTTTTAGTGCCTTCCCCAAAACAAACTCTTTCAGAGTAAAATTCAAAAAGTTGACCAAGATTTTTCTAGGAGTCTTCCTCTCAGGGTTTAACCTAAAGGGGTCTCGATGTGCCCTCTGAATCTCGCTCGCCCATTCAATGTCCAATCTATCAGGCAGGATTTCTCTTAAAAGAATACAAATAAAGGACTTTTTCCGACCCCTCTGGGATTTTTAGGAACCTCAAGTTATTACAATGAGATTGTGTTTCAAGTCTTTCTAGATCTTGTAATATCCTGTTCTGTTTCCTTAACCCTTCAATATCTTTTGAGTTCTCTGAAACAGTCACTGACAATGATTTAACCTCTCCTTCCAAAGTACAGGTACGTTGCACAATGTCATCAAATTTCTCCTCAAGAGCTTCACATTTATTATGAATCCCTTTAGGATTGGACTCCGATATCTCAAATTTCTCCAGAATATCTTGCCTTAAATTAAAAAGTAGTCTTTCAATAGACTTTTCTTCGTCTCCACCACTTCGGTCTGTCAAGCCTTCATGATTCTCCCCCTGTTTTGAGCTATCCATCCCTCCATGAAGAGATTCTGACCTTATAAGAACCATAATGGGAGGGCTTGGGCTAGGACTAGGACTCAGATTAGGGCTAGAGCTAGAGCAAACTTCAAGACTAGGACTTCTACTGGGGCCAGAGCTGTGCTCACTAGTTGGATTTTTGGCATTATTAGGCTGCTGCCCATCATCAATAGAGGTCAGACCCGCTAAGGCAGAGAATCTATTTTCCACCGGGAGAGGAGCTGAGATCATATGCGTTGGGGCCTTCTTCTCCTTAATTTGAGAACTTGCGACATGCTCCATAATTTTGAAGTATGACTTCAGAGAGGGAGGTGGTTTCGTTGGTACACGCACCTCCTTCTGCCCACACCACCAAGGTTTTCCGATACCCTTCGAACCTCTCTTCTTAGGCGACACCGGAGTGACAACTGTAACCTCCCCAGTGGGCTGATCCAGAGTCACCGCTCGTTTCCCACTTTTATTTTTTCTCTCGCCCGGGAACGATCTTAACGAATATCGGCTTCTCCCTTGAGTCTTTGGCGTTGATGGCATAGTACCGGTTACTTTCTCCAATGGCCCTGGCCCTTGCCCCGGATCCTGTGCGCCTGAGGGGGCTATTAATGGTATTTTTTTTCCTTCGCCAATGTTTTTTCCACTATCGTAGGGAAAAGCAGTAGCAGTAGCGCCTCCCCTACGTCCAAAATCCCAGTCAAATTCAGCAGCAGCACTAGAGGGCAACTCTCCCATCGACCTCCTCCTTTTCTGCCCCCCCCCCCTGGAACCTGTATAATTTCTGTCTTCTTCCCCCTACACCCCACCTGCCACCATCGGGAGGGCACACCTCTCTGCCCAGGAGCTCCCGCGACTGACGTCAGCCCGCCGCCATGTTTCCCACTAAATGGAAGAAGTAATTGATGTAATCTGTCATGGACTGGATGCAAAGAAGGTCTGTTGAGTACCATTGTTGATTGCTCTTCCTAGCAGCCATGGTGCCATCCAGCACAGAATATTAAACATGAACGGTGTAAAGCCTTGATACCCTCACAGGTGATTAGCTGTGCCTTACAAATCTACGTAACATAAAGTGTCTCCTTAAGAAGACCCAGTTAGAAAAAAAAACACAAAGGGAAAAAAACTTGCTTTGGATATCTTTTTTGGAGATTAAGAAAACACTAGAGAAATCAGCAAGGTCCAAACTCCTCCTGAACTCAGGAAGGAAAATAGAGATAGGCAAATTGAGGGTAGATACACCAACAAATGACCCAAACTGCTAGAAGCAAAAATAAAGGACACAAAAAGAAGTAAGGGGGTAAGATTGCAACAAAAAATTAGAGGATGAATGTGTTATGACACATTTTCCTCTCATAATTGCCTACTTTATATATGTTTCAAACAGAAAGCAACATCATAGGAAAATGCTTTACAACATCTTGGACTGGGAAACAGAGAAATCTTCCTATGGACAAATCGCCATCTTTGAAAGGTCTGCCTTTCTGGTCTGACCACCCCTCGTTACAGAAACTTGTGGCATTTGGTTAACATTCGGTAAAAAAATGGAAAAGCCCCAGTTTACCATCCTTCTCATCATGCTAAATTCTGAAGCCCTGCTACGTCAGCATGGAAATTCCTGAACATTCTAGGTGAGAAGGACACTCAACCATGTGCTGAGCGCGGCGTCCATTAATACACCGATAGATAATGGGTGCAATAGCTCAAAAAAATTCAAAAACATTTTACATTACACTTTTACCTATTTAGACACAAAAACCTGAATATGCACATTGCACAAAATTAACGAAGTGGTACAGCAATAAAGAAACGTTAAGTAACAGCGCTGTAAAAGTGTACTTGAAAGAGTTAGAATAGGAGAGAATACATTGCTAAATAGTTATAACGCTTACTAATAGATTTTTATAACAAGATTACTCACAAAATGATGTTTTACTATTCAAGTACTGATGAAAACTAATGAATCTAATGATGAGGCCTAACAGTTCTATTGACTTTCATTGCAAATGCATTATAAATAGATTGTGGTTCAACTATACGATAAAAGTAGTTAGGAAGTTGAAAGTTACAGATGTGATAGTAGAGACCCTAATAATTATAACAATTTGGAAATGATTTTAGTAAAATGTTTTTTAAGAATTATTTGCATGCATAGATGTTGAAATATTGTGGTAATAGCTAATGTTAGTCAATTTTGTCTAATAATACATTGGTGAAACATTTATTATAATTCTCTTATAATGAAATGATGATTAGATACATTATATTTGATTCCTTTTAAGTTTAATTCATTTGATGTGTGCATTTTAAGCTTTAAACGTGTTCTTTCTTGAGCTGCAAATTTTCCCTTAGCAAGCATAATCATTTATTGGCATTTCTGCAAATGTTGCATTATTTATTTTGTGCATGTTTCAGCTTACATACAAATGACATTCTTTCTGAGTTCACTATGAGATGGCTCAGTGGGAAAATCAACTCTAACCCGATGCCATAGTCCGTTACACTGTATATTTCTTACCGTTGACAAACCTGTGAGGCTCGGAAAACTAATGCTTTCTCATGAGGAGCCTGGGAAAGAATGCAGGAGTAAGTAAAAGGCATTTGGTGACTATCTACGTAAACTAATCATATGATGGACTGACTAGTGGAGTGACACCATGTCATTGAGGTGTCATAAGGGCTATAAAGGAAGAAACCCCAAGGGTGGGGTAACACAGGGCAATGCTATTATTTTTATTTCTATGGGGCACTTATCCACTCAACGCCATACCGCTTTCCTTTTGATGCAAAGCATTGGTTTTATCTTTCTCTTCCTTTGGGAGAGAATGGAACTATTTTCCTATAATTTTATAACCATACTTTAAATCTCTATTTTGGACTATGTTTTTACTGATGCAGCTGCTTTTGTGCTGTTGACCTGAAATCCTTCTTTGTCGAACTAATTGATTTTTGCTTTATTTCCCATTTTTTACCCATGCTCATGGACTCACCCTGAGAGAACTTTAAGATTGCTTCCTTTTACTCCTTTGCTTTAAATCTTTACATGCTGTTAAAGAGAATTGAACTATTGGTCTGCCTTTAATGGTGGTAGGAATCTGTAACCTCGCATCTGATGTTTGTTTTAAACCATCCTCTTTGGATTTTAACCTCTGACTAAATGTGTAGTCTTGTACTACATGCTCTATTATTCTTGACTGAGCTGCTTAAGAAATTGCTTATTTGTATTGATTTTGGAATATTAATACAATAAATAAACTATCTAAATTGCCTGAGTCTATTATTTTGTCCTGATGTTCTTTATTTGAAACTGAGATAAATTATTCTTTTGATCTAAATGCGTTGTAGAGAGAATCAGCTAATCTTTTCATAATATCAAGTTCTGCTTCTTTTATTCTGTGTTGCAGTAGTAGAGTTTCTAGTGTGTATCAATCTAGTTAGATGGCTGGGTATCCCCATTGCGGTACTTTATTTTTACTGTATGGTCTTGAGAGTAGGGTATTCAAACCTCATTTCACAGTTGCGAGTTAGTCACCAAATAATGCTCCTCATTGGGTGGCTAACATTGTGTTTTTGGGCATCCTAATTCCCACCCCTCCTATCGGCGGAGAAGATCCATCAGAGGACCATTTGTCTCTGTGGTAAGGGTAATGCTGTGATCTGTCTACAATTAGAGGGACAAATGTGTAACTAGTGTTTTGAAAGATAAACCAAAAATATTTTATACCGTTTATGCTGGATCAGGTGGAACACTGATTTTTCCTCTAAATTAAATAGTTCTCTGGTAAGCTTGTGGTACTGTTCTCATCACAGATCTCTCCACAGATATAACAATATCTTTCGTGGTCATGGTGGTTGTGAGAAGCTGCCTTGGTATATTGTGTACACTTATGTAAGTGGGCACCTTGCACTAATCCAGACAACCCGTGTGGTGATTTTATTGGTCTTCGACAACCTTAGAAAACTCCATAAGTGGTAGCTGTGGAGAGCAGCCTTCAGGCTTAGTCCAGAAGGAGTATAAAGCAGCTTGTTTTACTAGAACATAATCTTATAAGTATATATTAAGTGAAAAAGAACCACACAGTTTATTTATAAAAATATGTATTTATTATAAGACACTCACTAACATATACAAATATCTCCTAGCTTGAAATATACACAATGCACACAATACTTTGTAATAGAAACAGGTAAGTAGCACGAAATACACAGTGGTCACCAGGGGGTGACCAAATCATATACTAAAATAGTGGTATATGAATCACGACTCTAGTCATGACTATACCCAGAAGACGTAGAGGTGTCAGGGACCCAAGGAACCACAAAAAGGTAAGTAACCATGAGCCCCACGGAGGACATGTGCAGAGTGGAAACATGACCTTGGGATCAATGCAAGTCATGGGTAAGTCACAGTTGCAATTTTAAAGAAGAAGGACCCTTCCCAGTGGACCCTGAAGAAACCCCATGAAAGACAGAAGGTTGGAGAGCCACCCCACCCGTGGATACCATAGGAACCAGGATACCTACACCAGGGAAGCTGGGTGCATAGCTGTGAAGTGGAGTTGGAAACTGCAGTCGAACCCAATGGAGGACTTCAGAAAGATGCAGCTGCTGGAGAAGGTGTCCAGTGGAACCCAAAGGTGGATTCAAGATGTGAAGAACCTACAAGCACAGAGGTCAGTGTCCATACCCCACAGGAGTGACCAGGAAGCACGGAAGACGAATGCCCACCGATGTCGAGTGTTGCAGGGAAGCTGACGGTGACCTTGAAACTGCAGCTGTGCAGACCAGGCGATGCTGAGGATGACCAGGAGCTGGATACGAGCTGTCCCACATTGGATATAAAGAGTTGAGGGGTGGGTGTCTGGCGAGAGCACTAACAAGCTTTGGCAACTGCAACCAACGTGGAAGTTGAAGAAAGTGCAATGTCGGGACCAGCAAGGTCCAGGAGACTCACCACAAGCAGGGGAGTCAGGGCAGGCCCCAAGCAATCAGAGGAGCCCAAAGTATACGAAGATGACCCTCAAGAGGACCCACAGGCCGGAGGCACTGGAGTCGCAAGAGGACCTCGAGCAGCTCACCAAAGATGCAAACCCACGATGCAAGTGATGCGGTGAGGATGAAGATCTTGGTCACTGGAGATGCTTTAGGTTGGGGCTACTTGTAGCCCAAAGATCTTGGTGGAAGGAAGCCAACAAGCTTTTGCAACTGCAAGTCAATGTGGTGCACAGGGGTTCGGTTGCTGCGGCTCCGATGAGGGATACTGGCCTCATACATAGTGAGAGGATAGGACAGGCCTCAAGGGGTCAGAAGAACTACCACCTGTGTTGCTGAGTCTTTTGGAGTCCGTGGGAGCCCAGGATCAGCAGACCGGTCAGCTTAGTTGCGGTGCCTGCAGATGCAGGAAAGTGACGTCTTCACTTCAAGGGAGATTCCTTCAGGTGTCTTGGATGCCCACATGCCTTGGAAGGTTCCTGCATGGTGCACAGGCACAGACATTGCAGCAAACAAGCAGGACAACGAAATCAGGAGCAGCAGGAGTCTTCCCAGTTGCAGTCTTGATGCCCAGAGCGAAGTCCAGTGAAGTTCAGAGTGCCCAGATGGTTGAAGAAGAAGTGGTGTTGGAAATGTATCTTGTCCCACGATGAATCTAGGGACCCACCAGAGGTAAGCCCGTAAATACCCTAATGAATGTGTTGGGGCGATTCAGGGTTCCCTCCCAGGGGAGGGGACGGACCGTGGGGAGGTTACGCCCCTGTCCTTTGTCCAGGTTCACACCAGAGCAGGAGCCAACGGATCCCTGAACTGGTTTGAACTGGACTATGCATGGAGGGCACCAAGTGTGCCCTGCAAACAGACTATGTGGCGCTGGCAAGTGCCCCCACCCGGCCCCAATACACTAAACCCTGTCTGGGAGGTGGTCACACCTCCCTGTGACAGGATACCAATTGTTCTGCCTTCCTCTGCCTGAGCTTGGCTCAGCAGCAGGAAGGCAGAAACGTGTCTCTGCGCGGCAGCAGCCCTAGCTTGCTATCCGGATCTGGAAGACTAATACCGGGAGCACCGAGGGTCTCCCAGAGGAGCTTTACAGTGCATGGAATCATACCTCCCACACCATTTATAGTGTGGGGGTATGATTCCAACATGTTTGATACCAAACATGATAGGATTCGTTACAGCCAGTTTTGAGATGGTCATCGCGTAATGACACTGTGCCCCTCTTAATGCCATATGGCTGTCTCACTTACAACCTGGGAGAATGGACTCCATGGGCTGTAGGGTTGTTCTGATCATGCAAGAGCACCCTCCCACTTAGAACCAAGCGACCTGCCTTCAGGATTGCAAGGCCTGCCGTAGGGGTGACTTATAGGTTTTAAGTGTAGTGATCCTAGATATAGGGAAACCTAAATCTTTTGTAACTGGTGCTAGCACCAGCTTATACAGGCTGCAATGGCAGGCCTGTAGTTGCAAATTGAGTGGTCTCCCATGGGTGGCATAATGCATGCTTTGGCCCATGAGGTGCCCTTGGTACCTTAGTACCATATACTAGAAACTGATAAGTGGACACCAGTGTCCAATCTGAGATGTACCTAAGTACTTACCAAACCAATTTAGGGGAGAAAGCACAGAGACTAGGGTCCTGATTAGCAGGATCCCAGTCAGTCTAGTCAGAAACAGCATTATATCAAGCAAAAAGTGGGGGTAACCATAAAAGCAGATCCTACAGTGGTGTATTCTAAACTTATTTACTTTGCTAGGTTATCTAGTCTTCCATTCGTTTTTTCAGTTTTGGTTGCTCATAATATTGATCATTACACCTCTTTGATAGAAACTTTCAATGCATCCCACAGAATTTGGAGTGGCAAGAATGTGGATTTGTTTTCATTCATAAATGTGTTGATGGCAGATTTGACGTGATCTCAGAAATATTGAACCTTCGCTAACCCTTCACTGATTCTCTATGTGGGTTGCAACTCACCAAGTCAATAATTAATCAATACAATCTTATGACCTGGTATATTTATATATTCTACGTTTGGATAAGAAATCACTGCTAGGTTGTGGGCTTTCACCAGTATATAAAACATTCTGGAGATGGTTCTGATTCCCATTTGAATTAAACAATCTACAGATGTCTCTTTACAAGACTAATTATTTATGACTCAGTGTAGGATATTCCAGAATTCTATGCTGCACTCAACTCAAGAGTATTTCAGCTATATCTGGCAAGACTAGTGTCAATCTAGCTGGGAACTGTAATCTTCCTATATATGAGGTGCTAGACATACAATTCTCTTGCAATGTAGAAATCCCGGTCACACTGACAAATGTTTTGTGGTCTTCACGAATTTAAAACAAAGGAAGCAGGTCAAGGCCTGTTTATTCGTGGACAGCTTTTAAGGATGCATAACTTATTAGAAGGCACCGTAAGTGAACCCGTGGGCGTACGTTACCAAAGTTCTGACCAAGAAGAGTATGTACTAAATAGAATAGGACTTCTGCGTTTTCACTTCTGAGCTTGAGCGAGCTCAAGTTAATTCAAGCAAGAGTGGCAATAAGACTTATTGGAAGAGTTCTGCAGTGCCAAGGTTTCCTCGTCCTTTTGGAAAAATAACAGAGTGTTGTTGGCAGAGCTGATATTGGAAATATGAAAGAGTATCAAGTATGCAAAAGGGGAGGCATGGACACTGAAAAGGGTTTAGACTCATGGCTAAGCTTCAAGAAGTCCCATATACAAAGTAAAGGGGTGAAAGAAGCAAAGGAACACACTTAAATGGCTTCAGATCAATCCTGCAGAAATTAATTTAACCGAGAGTGAGCACTGCCTCTCAACCAGCCTCCTTTAAATGTCCAAGTAGTGTGGTGTGGGAGAGAGTACTGCATCAAGCGTCATATGCGCCCATCAAGTGCTACTATTAGCCTCGACTCCATGCCATGGCCTGGATAAAAAATAATCTTGAAATGGATCCTACGGCAGATTATGTTCCAAATGCACTAAGGAGAACTATGCTCCTAAGAACATGGGGCTCCTAGTTGTTCTGAGCACCTCATCAAGATGCACTTTGCTCTAGTTTCAATAGAAATCTCAAGCAAGGCTGCCAATGTATTAATATATGCATTGATATAAACCTGACAGAATGAAAGGACTTGGACAAAAAGGCGTTTGTATGCCTCATTCTAAAGTGGTACCACTTATTGTAGAACTGCTAGCAGCTAGTCTTGTGGGACAATCTTCTTTGGCCAATGAAAAGCCAGAGAGAGAAGTGAGTGCTGCTCTCAAGAAAGCATATGCAGGTTCACATTTAGAACTCTGAGCTGGGAGTCATGGGACTTGCCTACAACCTTCTTCTTTCAGACTTCAATTTATGTTTCAAGTGGTCAAAGATCCGCTGAATGTTCATTGTTATGAAATGGTATGCAATGACAGCTAAACTTTTAGCCAATATGATCCTCCATTGTGCGCTTGCACCTGATTTGGCAGGGCTGGCTAAACTTTTTTCTGTCAGTATCTCTCAACTGGAAGATTGTTTTAAAGATGCATTACTGATGGCACTAAGAATCTCCTTCTACTTGGAGATGAACTGGAGAAATAAGTACATGTATGTTTTAAAGAAAGGAGGTATGTGGTCATTAGCCTTCTCCTCTGCCAGTTCAACCTTATTTCCCCTACCATCCAGAAGTTACCAATCCTAGCACCAGGGGAATAGACAGAACCCAAAGGAAACAGAGGCAGGTTCTCCAAAACAGTGTTTCTTCTCTATGCTGAAAATGCAGCGCCCTGGACTATGTCAATCCTAGCCCAGAGTAGCCAATTCTAAGTCACATAAACTATTTCCCAAATAATTGACAGTTCTCTTCATAATATACCTTCAACGTCACTCTAATGTGGCACTCAATCAAGTTTATTTACTTGCCTTCAATTTCATCACATTTGCCTTGCTAAAATGCAAAGCAGTTGTTCCTTAATGCACGATCAATAGCTTCCTGGACAGGAAAGTCATTTTTGCAGATTCTGTTGTAGAGAAGGAAATCTGAAAATTAAAGTTATCTGAGGATAGGTGAGCGGGAACAAATATAGACTGATCTACTAACTTCAAAGGTGAAGAGAGGTAGAGAGAGGTAGAGAGCGACAGAGAGGTAGAGAGAGACAGAGAGGAGAAACAGAGAGGTAGAGAGAGACAGAGAAGTAGAGAGACGTAGAGAGGTAGAGAGGGATAGAGAGGTAAAGAGAGAGAAGTAGAGAGGTAGAGAGGGGTAGAGAGGTAAATAGAGAGAGGTAGAGAGAGAGGTAGAGAGAGGTATGTAGAGGTATAGAGAGGTGTAGAGGTGTAGAGAGAGGTACAGAGAGAGGTACAGAGGTAGAGAGCTAGAGAGAGGTAGAGAGAGAGGTAGAGAGAGAGGTAGAGAGAGAGGTAGAGATGGGTAGAGCTGGGTAGAGGTAGAGGTAGAGAGGTAGAGAGAGACAGAGAGGTAGAGAGAGACAGAGAGGTAGAGAGAGGTAAAGAGAGAGACAGAGAAGTAGAGAGGTAGAGAGGGGTAGAGAGGTAAAAGTAGAGGGGTAGAGAGGTAAAGAGGTGTAGAGAGAGAGGTGTAGAGAGAGGTAGAGAGAGAGAGAGAGGTAGAGAGAGAGAGAGAGGTAGAGAGAGAGAGGTAGAGAGGGAGAGAGAGAGAGAGGGAGAGAGGGAGAGAGAGAGAGAGGTAGAGAGGTAGAGAGAGGTAGAGAGAGGTGTAGAGAGGTAGAGAGGTAGAGAGAGGTAGAGCGAGGTAGAGAGGTGGCGAGGTGGAGAGGTAGAGGTAGAGAGGTAGAGGTAGAGAGAGAGAGAGAGAGAGGTAGAGAGAGGTAGAGAGAGAGAGGAAGAGAGGTATTGAGGTAGAGAGGTAGAGAGAGGTAGAGAGGTAGAAAGAGAGGTGTAGAGGTAGAGAGATTGAGGTAGAGAGAGAGAGAGGTAGAGAGGTGTAGAGGTAGAGAGAGAGGTAGAGAGGTGTAGCGGTAGAGAGAGGTAGAGAGGTAGAGAGAGGTAGAGAGAGTTAGAGAGGCAGAGGTAGAGAGTGAGAGGTAGAGAGAGAAAGGTAGAGAGGCATAGAGGTAGAGAGATTGAGGTAGAGAGATTGAGGTAGAGAGGTGTAGAGGTAGAGAGATTGAGGTAGAGAGGTGTAGAGGTAGAGAGATTGAGGTAGTGAGGTAGAGAGAGGTAGAGAGAGAGGTAGAGAGGTGTAGAGGTAGAGAGAGGTAGAGAGTGGTGTAGAGGTAGAGAGAGAGGTAGAGGGGTGTAGAGGTAGAGCGAGAGAGGTAAAGGGGTAGAGAGAGGTAGGGGTAGAGAGAGAGAGGTAGAGGTAGAGAGAGGTAGAGAGAGAGAGGTAGAGAGAGAGAGGTAGAGTGAGGCAGAGAGAGAGGTAGAGAGAGAGGTAGGAAGAGGAAGAGAGAGAGAGGTAGAGAGGTAGAGGGAGAGAGGTAGAGAGGCAGATAGAGAGGTAGATAGAGGTAGAGAGGCAGATAGAGAGGTAGAGAGAGAGAGGTAGAGAGAGAGAGAGGTAGAGAGAGGCAGAGAGAGAGGTAGAGAGAGAGAGGGAGAGAGGTAGAGAGAGATAGAGAGGTAGAGGGAGAGAGGTAGAGAGGTAGAGGGAGAGAGGTAGAGAGGTAGAGGGAGTGGGAGAGAGGTAGATAGAGAGGTAGATAGAGAGAGGTAAAGAGAGAGGTAGAGAAAGAGGTAGAGAGAGAGGTAGAGAGAGAAGTAGAGAGAGAGAGAGAGGTAGAGAGAGAGAGGTAGAGAGAGGTAGTTGCACAAGCAGCTGTAGTGCACCAAGCTGCACTGCAGCTGCTTTTTTTCACCAGACAGCTGGGTGACACAGTTTTGTTCACTCAAAAAGTGTGAATGGGGCGGTAGAGAACTCTTTTCTCTGAGGGCGCCCTGATGTGTCCACCCACTGATCCTAATATGGAATTCAGCAGGAAACTCATGATTTCCTGACACGCACAACACGCCGGAGAAAGAGAAAAAACTCTACTGCCGACTAATGCTCCATGCCACGCGAGACCCCGAACCTCTGTGGCTAAATGGGTGGGGGGAGCAGCAAGAGTCTTCGGTTTCTGTAGCTGGGCTGGAGGAAAGTGGGAAAGTCAAAAAAGGCTCACATGGTTTTAAACTGTATTTCTGTGTTCCAACACATACCAAGATATCTCTGTCAGAATGAGGTAAGCTTCCGGACTCAAACCAGTAAGTGGATCTGTATTTTAGAAATCCATGGACAAAACGGCAAATTACCCAATTTTTTTTGCAAAATGTGGTGATTGTTAGAGGATATTGCTACAGCATGGGGGAATTGGCGTGATTTCTTGAGCTTTCAAGAAAGAAAAAAAAACAGCTAACGGAGCTCTCTGCTGCTTGTCTGCCTGTGGAGTTTGCCGGTCGGTGAGCTAACTGAACTCTCTGCTGCTTGTCTGCCTGTGGAGTTTGCCGGTCGGTGAAATGGGCACGAGAGAGGAAGATGCCGGCAACAGGACTGTGAGGATGCTCAAGTGTGTGGTGGTAGGGGATGGCGCGGTTGGCAAAACATGTCTGCTGATGAGCTATGCGAATGACGCGTTCCCAGAGGAGTACATCACTACTGTGTTCGACCACTATGCAGGTAAGGTTGTAACTTCAAACTAATTAAGTAACTTGTGATTGAGTGTAAACGGAACCCTGCAGTGCCAGGCAGAGGACTGTTAGCAGCCAAAACAAGCTTGGGAGTGGTGCGTGCGCGTGCGCAGTCTGCTCATTTTCAAGCACTGCACTCGTGCTTGTGGCGCGCCGCTGCGCGCTCCCGCAATGTGGATGCCGCCACAAGCACAAGTGTGTGCTAGAAAATGACCAGAGCGACGGCTAAAGGTCCTCCTATGCAGCGCATGCGTGCTGCGTAGGCGAGACCTAATAAGCTTGATGCAGTCCCCGTTTGGTCCATAACGGATTATACCTGTAGCCCTTTCATATAGTCTGGCCAAAATTGAGATTATCTCTGACCGGGCCCCAAGAATTTTCATAGGTTCCCGTGATTAACAAGAACGAAAGCGCTAGTCAAGTCTATGAGCAGAGATGAAGAAGGCCCAGCTTTGTCTTGATGTCCTTGTCAATGAGCAGGTCCAATGAATACACTGTTCCACCATGCCCATAGTGCTCCTGAACCCATACGGTGTGTGGGTAAGGATAGAACTGTCTTCCACCCATGCTACCAACGTGTCCAGAACAATCTTACTAAGCAACTTCACAGATGAGCCCAAGAGAAACAAGCATTTGCAATGCAATAGGTCTAGCATTTGTTGGAGTTTAAGCTATTGGCATCGTAAATGGCAATTTTTTTTGTTTCAGTGGAGTGATTTTTTAAAGAAAAAAGTGCACACTATATATACCATATTATAAGCTTTTATAGCAACTCTACAGTAAAGTTATGGCTATGTTAAAATAAAGGGGTGCAAATGGATGAATGAAAATACAAAAAAAGATCTTAAAATGCAAGATAGAATGTGTAGCAGGTTACAGGGACTACCTATCTTTTAATAAAAATACATGTAGAAAAAGCACCTACATTGAATGTGAAACCTGCAAACTTCAAGAAAGAGGCTGGCACCAACGTGGTGACAGACGCATAGGGGTTCATGTTTCTGTATATATACATACAAATACACCATGAGATGGTGTCCCTTATGTTCTAATTTACCATTTTAAGATGGTTAGACACCCAGATTGGAGGGATAAATTTAAAAAAACCTGGAAAGAGCGTGCCACTAAACATTTTCTTCTTTTTTTAACAAAGGAGCAGCCCCATATCAAATTCAAAATAAAGCAGGATGTGGGAGAAAGAATGAAGGGGGCAGAGGGAAGAGTAAGGTCACATTGCTGAGCGGCAGGAGTAGCGAAATAGGAGCTGACTTTGTTGCATGTAAAACTGAGAGTTTAAGCTATTGGCATTGTAAATGACAATGCCTGTTAATTATCAAGACAGAAATAAAAGGCATTGTCATTTACAATGCCAATAGCTCAAACTCTTGTAAATGCCAGACCTATTCCACTTCCAAGAAGCTGCCACCGTTGTCCCGGGCTACTTGGAAAGTGATAGGGCGCATGGTGAGCTGAATGTTGCAGGAAAGCATTTCGTCTCGGCAGTAAGAGAAACTAATTAAAGAAAATAGTGCTTACAGACTAAATAAGACAGACCGTGTAACAACATTAGTAAAAGGGCCAGTTCTCATGGGAGGTTACAAATGAAGAAAAGGCGGTACTAAAGAGAGACTAACAAGCCTATTAACAATTCGGAAGCCAGCATTTACAAAGGACAATGACACAAGCCAATAAAAAATATGGACGGAGAGTGGGCAGCGCTTCAAGTGAATACTCTAGCAGAGCAGCGCCTGTGCTGCCCAGGCTCGACCTAATTAATGCAGATAACAAGTAATAAAGACAGTTTTGTGCTTAGCTAGTCTTACCAGGAACCCCATTAAATTGACAACAAACACTTAAATACTTTTGCTTTGGAAACCAGCACAGAAAGAAAATCCCTTTTGGTTTGGTGGGACTGCTTTCCACTTTGGTCAGTGGCTTTTTGCGTGGCTTTACTTCAAGGCTGTTAATACAAGTTCGCAGTCATTTGGGTTCAAGTGAACTGAATGGTCCTGCTTTGCACATATGGCAGCTAAGAACACAGAACAGGGGGCAGATGCACCATAGCAAGCTTGATATGATAAAATATTCTATCTAGCATCTGTGCATCCATTATCTGAGCTCTACAAGTACAGAGCAAAGTATATATATATTTTTTAAAACAGACTAGAAAGATCTAGATTTTAGCTGAAAATGCCTGAATCGGTTCACAAATGTTAACATTTGCCATCTGGCCCAATGTTATTTTAATTATCATTCCTTGCCTAAGTGCCTAAGCACTTTAAGTGAATATGAGGTTGCATACCTGCTTTATATGTTACTATGACATTCTTCTCATAAGATGTAGCCCTGATGGGCATCGAGTTGCTTGAAAAGTGTGCCTGTGTTCATGCCAAATTGGATCCAAAAATGTCCACCATCATCGTAAACAGCTGTAACAATTTTTACCTCTGGTAATTTATATTTGAAAAAATAAATCAGATTTTCGGACATCTCTACTCCAACAACTCCCCTCCTCTTAAGAAATCTGAACACAAATTTAGAGGTTCAAATTTAAATAAATTACATTTTTTAGACTGATCATCCACATTTGTCAAAAAGAGGCCTGCGTCATTATCGCTGCTTTTCCTATGCAAAATGCAGCACAATCATAATTACAGAGGCACCCATATAATAGATTTTATAAACATCACCCTTGCAAGGACAGTATCTTACTTATTTCATTTGGAACAGATCCCCGACAGGTCGGTATAAACTAGGTCAAGCCCCAATCAACTTGAGCAACCCTGGGGACCTTGTTAAAACAATGCTTCACTACCGTTCAAGTAAAATATGGAAATCATTCTAAAAAATCAATACCAGAGACAAAATATGCAAATTCCCCTAAACAAAGAAATGAAATCAATTGCTCTTCTGCACTCGTTTACTTTGCAATGTGTTGAAGATATGAAGATGTTGCTCTATGACAAACTGCTGGAATGTTTCCCACTTCCAGCATGGTGAAATGATGCTCGGATGCAGGAGATATACAACAATACAGAACACAAATGTGTTCAGACTTCCTTTCAAGACAGAGGAGTACCTGTCACGCATTAGGCTTCAATGAGGCGTCCTGGCCGGGGATAGGATTATAGATTGGTCCCCATGTTTTGGTCTTTACTGTGTGCTCAAACTTGTGACCTCTGGCCCGTTTTCGAGAGCACGACGTACTGTAAACAGTAAGTACCACATTCTCTTGAAACACACATACTGTCAAATACGTGGCTAGTGGTACTGTTTTAGAAATTACTTCTCTGCAACATCACATAATTTAATTTGCCTGCTTCAAAGTCAACAAATTTGGTGGAAAAAAAAAAGTTTCAGAAAAAATATCAAGTTGCCTTTTGAAGGAATACAATTTGGGCTTATTTGAAAAGTACTAATGGTGGGTAAATCAATCGACCTAAAACTGAAAGACTTTTCAACAGACTTAGTGATCTGATATTTAACATTACAGTACCACCGACTGTCTTAGTGCACAGAGCCCCAGGGGATGGCAATAAATGCAAGCATTTCTAAGTTATCTGGGCCGTAAAAGTGCACGTGCACTCGTTAAAACATACCCAGACTGGGGGGTGTGGTCTCGGCACCGCCTGAGATGGCTGCTTGACCGAGAGGCTTCTTCGATGCGTCTCCCGCATCGTTAAGGTCACGGAAACGACTATTCCTGTGGTCGGAATGTTGCTGGAACAGGATGAGAGGTTTCTTATGAGGTAACGCGTCGTGCTTCTTTTGTTATGAACGCGTTCTCCACAGATCACCCGCCATTTCAGCTCGCCTGCATTTTCCTGTGATGCCTAGTGAATGGAGCTTCGTTCATGACGCATTTCACGGTGCCTCCTCAAACTGAAGGTCCTGCTAAACGGCTTGATTATGACTTTGTTTTCTTCTCTTCTCTTTTTTTTTAAAAAACAAAAAACAAAACCCTTACCTTCATGACTGGTTTTTGGCTGTATTTTTAAGCATTTTCCCAATTAAAGGGTTCTTCAACTGACATACTGTGTATAGATGCCTCTTTCCATCGCAATAATGTTAAGCCTGCCATAAAATTGACTTTCTTTTTGACATCTCTACGATATTTGCATCTCCTTTATGGCTACTCTACCCAGAGGCTATCTCATATTTTTCTTCTGTCATCAAATATTTGTTTGTGATTGTCATTGGCCCCACTGACTTAGCGCTGTAGGTTGGCCAGTACTGTTTTTTTGTGAACCACCACTATTACGAACGCTCTTTCCTTATCTCATTAGCTCATTATATGGGTAGAATACGGAAACCTCAATTTATATTTGTTCCAAAAGGGCATAATCCTGCATTTACGTCTTCCTCTGCTCTGCAAGCAACAACCTCACCCCCGTTAAAGTCATGACTGGAACATCTTCCACTCGTACTCCTTCATTGCAGTCTACGCCTCATAAATCTTCTCCGCCTACCACGACCTCCAAGCGTCTGAAGCAAGAACCTCCCTCTCCTGACAAGGCGCCTTCCCCTATCTCCATGGAGCTTTTGCTGGAGGAAATACGCACTTTACGTCCATTTGTGGAGGAAACAAATAGTAAGATGCAATTTTTGGAGGAAAAGTGGTCTTCAATGGAGGATAGAGTGTCTACAATGGAACAACAGCTCTCTACTATCCAAGATGTCCCTCAAAAACTTTCTTCTCTGGAAAAGGAGGTGCGCAGATTGCAACAGCACACTGAGGATTTGGAAAACAGGAATAGGAGGAATAATCTACGAATTTATGGTCTACCTGAAACTTTGGAAGGAAACGATCCTGTTTCCTTTTTCTCTTCTTTCATACCAAAACTATTGGATATGACCCCGTCTACGGTCCTCAATATTCAGAGAGCACCTAGACTTGGTCCTCGTCCTTCCATTTCTACACCTTCGGCCAGACCCAGAGGAGTCATCATCCTCTTTTTGAAGTTTACGGATCTACTTTCTGTTCTCTCTGCAGCTAGAGCTAAACGTCAGGTTTTATGGCTTGGTCAAAAAGTCTTCTTATCTCAAGATGTCTCCAACGCCACGGCTGCCAGGCGAAAAGAATTTCTCAACCTTCGTCGACCACTTCGCTCTCTTGGAGCTCGCTACGGCTTCTTTCATCCCTGCATCTTTAAGGTGACCTACCAGAATCGTACCTTGTCCTTTGAGGATCCTGAGGAACTCAAGAAATCCATTCACTCACACACCTCAAGTAGTATGGACACGGCCAGTCCTTCTGTTGGTTGATATTACTTTACATTTTGATGCATTTATTATTGTACATTTGTGCTGGTGTTTTCATTCTGTTAGTGCGTGATTCATGCATTTAACGTTAACTGTTTTTTGCCTTTTCTATATTTCCATTTTTTGGTTATTCGTAATTTAAAAGTTTTTCTTCTCTGTTGTTCTTTCCAAATGTTTTTCTTTTTCAAGTTTTTTTTTCTTTTTCTTTTCAGGCCTGTCAGTTTATTAGGTAATTTCTCTTCTGTTTCTTCTTGCGATGTTCGTCTAATAACCTCTTCTTATCTCTCACAGGTTTTGTATATTCCTATAATTTGTACAGTCCGTCTCCTTGTACTTATTTCCTCCGGTGTGTTGTGAGCTTCCCGGACTCGAGCGTTCCGCCTTTTCGTTCGTTGTCATTGTCCCAGTGTACTCTCGTTGTTGTTCCCCTCAGGTATGTTTTTTCAGTCGTCCGACTTGGATAAGTACTGTCTCTCTTTATCTTTCCTCTCTTTTCTCTGACTTCCTTTTCCCCTTTCCTCGTTTTCTTACCCTCTTCTTCGCCCTGTTCTATCTTTTATCATTTTGATATGAAATGTTCCGTTCTCCTTGGTTCGTTAATGTTTTTACATTTAGTGTTATCTTTTGGAATGTGAAAGGCTCCGTTTGCCCTATTAAAAGACAGAGTACTTTTTCTCTCCCTATTACTTATAATCTTGATTTGGTTTTCCTAGACCCCATTCCTTTTACATTTTTTCTGTTTTCACATTCAGAGTTATCTCCTGGAATGTAAAGGGTTTTATCAATCCTATTAAAAAACAGAGAATCCTTTCCCACCTAGCCTCCTATAATCCTGACATAGTTCTTTTACAAGAGACCCATCTTATGGAAATTGAATCACTTAAGTTAAAACAAAAAAAAAAAAAATTAAAAAAAAAAAAACTTACGTTAAAACAAAGCTGGGTGGGTACGGTTTTGTTCTCTCCTTCTACTAATAAATAAAATGGTGTTGTCATTCTATGTCATAAGAAATCTAAATGTAAAGTTTTACTGCAAGAACATGACACGGAAGGTAGATGGATACTAGCCAAGCTGTTAATGAATTCTGTCCCCTTAACTGTTTTTAATATTTACGGTCCTACACAAACTGATTGTTCTTTTTGGCCTTTGATTACACAAAAATGTATTCAATTTCGAGATGATTTATTTGTTTTAGGCGGTGATTGCAACCAAATTGTTGACCCATTTCTTGATCGCAAATCTACAGTCCGTTTTATTCCACACAAGCCTCACAAACAATTCCTTAACACTATTTCTCAAACACATCTCATTGACTCTTGGAGACTCTCTCATCCTGACACTCTCGACTACTCTTTTTTATCTCCTCCTCATGCATCTCACTCTCGTTTAGACTATATCTTTCTCTCAAAATCTTCTGTCCTCTTCTATTGAACGCATAGTTATTTCTGACCATGCCCAAATTGTTACGGACCTTGATTTACTCCCTCCACATCCAAAATCCTCTTGATGGCGTTTTAATAACTCTCTCCTTAATGACCCTCTTTTTTCCTCTTCCTTTCACTCTTTTGTTAATGAATTCTTTGAACTCAATTGTGACTCCACCTCTTCCCCCCCATATTCTTTGGGACTCCTTTAAGGCCACTGCACAGGGTTACATTATAGACTTTGTCTCCAAGAAAAAGAAACGCTATCTTCAGAAGCGGAAAACCACCCTCGCACAGATCGAGCTTTTGGAGCATGAATTTTATATATCCTCGAAGAACTCCATTTCGCCAGAATTGATAAGAGCTAAGCTAGAGTTTAACAAAACTACTACGGATAATGCGTCATCCGTGCTTCTTCGTAGTAGCGCTCGTTTCTATGGTGGCGGTAATAAGGCAGGGAAACTCTTAGCAAGTTATCTAAAAACTCGCAGAGAGCACACTCTCATAGATTCTATTTATTCTTCCAATAACTCCCTTCTACATAAAGATCAGGATATACTTAATGAATTCAAACTTTATCAAAATCTTTACACACCAGAATCTCCTCCCTCCTCTGCTCTCATTCAAGCTTATTTTGATAAAATTCCTTCCCCTTCTACTTCCCATTTCAACTTCCTCAATCTTGAAAATGATCTATCTCTTAATGAACTTTCCAATGCATTACACACCCTTACCAAAGAAAGACACCTGGCCCAGATGGGTTTTCTGGGGAATTTTATTTGCATTTCTCCGATTTGTTACTCCCTAAGCTTTTAAACCTCGTTTAATAATTTTATTCAACTGGTAAGACAGAAGGCACTTTTCAGGAAGCTACTATCTGCCTTATCCCTAAAGAAGGTCGTGATCCCCAATTTTGTAAAAACTATAGACCGATCTCTCTAGTTAATGTTGATTATAAACTATTTGCTAAGTTGCTTGCTTTACGTTTAGACCCCTCAAGACTCATCTTATTGGTAAAGAACAATGTGGTTTTGTTAAGGGTAGGCTCACTTCTGATAATTCACGTCTTCTTCTCAATGTCTTAAATAAAGTTCCCTCCCTTTCTATTTCTCTGGCTGCTATATCTGACGCTGCAGAGAAAGCTTTTGATAGAGTAGACTGGTCTTTTTTGTTTGCATCTTTACGTTGGCATGGTTTTGGTCCTAAATTCATATCGCTTATTTCTTTATTGTACTCCGCTCCTAAGGCTTTGGTTTTAGTTAATGGCCGGGTCTCCTCTTACTTTTCTCTTCAGCGTGGCGTTCGTCAAGGCTGTCCTCTTTCCCCTCTTCTTTTCGTTCTAGCCCTTGAATCCTTTTTGACTTCCATCCGTAACAATGATTCCATTTCTGGATTTCCTTATGGTGATCATCAATTAAAACTCTCTGCATATGCAGATGATATTCTTTTATTTATTTCTGCTCCTGAAACCTCTATTCCTCCATTATTACTTGAATTCGAATCCTTTTCGCTGGTCTCCGGTTACAAAATTAACACAGACAAGACTTAAATTCTCCCTCTCACAAAATTCTGTCTCCTCCATTCCTTCTCTACTACTGGTTTTGCTCGGAATAGTTAAAAAATCAAATACCTAGGCATATGGTTTTCCAATTCCATCGCCTCTTCAAATAAATTGAATATGTCCACAGTCTTATCTCGGATTGAGAAATTACTCTCTTCTTGGAACCCTCTTTTTCTTTCTTGGTGGGGCCAGTTAGATTCGATTAAAATGATGATTGCCCCAATTTAATTTATGTACTCTCCACGCTCCCCATTCATATCCCAGCTATATATTTTAAACCCATTGATTCGTGTCTTTCTAGTTTTCTCTGGAAAAATAAAAATCCAGAATCGCTTTAGCCTCTCTTCGAAATCCAAAGTCTAACGGTGAAGTGAACTTCCCGGACTTTCATCTTTATCATAAGTCCTTCTCCCTTCGCCAAGCTTCAAAATGGCTCATATCAGATCCCTCCCCCTTTACTCCTCTTTGGTTCTCCATTGAACAAATTTTATTATTACCTTTTTCTTTCAAGGAAGTTATAGGTTTTTCTGCCAAAACTTCACACTTCTGTTCCCTTATTTAGACATACATGCTCTCTCCTGAAATCTTTGATTTACCCTAATTCTATTTCCTGTGAATCTTTCTTAGACTCCCCTATCTGGCATAACTCGCTTATCCTTCTCAATAACAGACCCATTTTTTGGAAGGAGTGGAGATTAAAGGGTATTATATGGGTTAAACACCTTTTCAACGGAACTTCTCCTTGTACCTTTCCCCACTTCCAATCCTTATTGCATTGCCCTCGCTCCTTTTTGCTGAAGTTTATTACTCTTATGGTGATTATTCTTGATATATATTTTTCTCTTCCTCCTTCACCTTCATCTGTCACCCAAAATCCGCTTCTCAAAATACTTCTTACTCTTCCTAAAGCCTCTCTTATATACAAATTCTTTTTAGCCCCCAATCCAGATCATGCTAAATCTAAATTAGAACTTTCTTGGGAATCGGATCTGGGATGCGAATGGTCTATCACTTTTTGGGATAAACTTTGGTCCAGATCTTTAAAAATCTCTTGTTCTGCCTCTCTTACCCAATCTATGTTCTTCCTTTACCACAGGCTTTACCTTTCCCCTGTTTCTTTGGCAAGGTTCTCTCCCGCCACTGCTGACTCTAATTGTTGGACTTGCGGTTCTTCTAATGCCGATCTCATTCATCTTCTCTTTCTCTGTCCTACTGTTTCCGACTTTTGGGAGAAGGTCTGGTCATACATGTCTTGTCTGTTTTCAATTTCCATTCCTTATTCTATACCCCTTCTCTTTGCTGGAAGCCTTTCTGACTCTTTAGATCTTCCCTCACATAACCATGGTCTTTATGATCGTATGCTTGCTCTAGCCTTTCAAAACATTTCTTTCAACTGGAAAACTCTCACAAAGCTTTCCATACAACATTGGTGGAATACCCTCTGTTATTTTCATAGACTTGATGTTGCTTTCACCTCCTCATGTAAACCGATCATTAATAGAGATCTATTCTGGTTACCCCATACCACCTATTTAGACCGTATGGTTTTGTAAAATAATTTGCACCTTACCTCTGATAAATTTAAACCTCCTTGAATGATATTATCTCCGTTCACTGTTTTTTTATCCTGCTTTTGTATTACTTGTATTTACTCATTCAACAATCCATACTTACTTATTTACGATATGTAACCTAGTATGCCTTTCTCTGTTTTATTTTATTATTCTTATTTCTCTCCTATCAGAGTATTGATATCCCCTCTCCTCGTCTTCCTTCTCCCCTTTTACCTTGTTTAAAATTCCAATAATTGCTTTTACTCTTTTCTTTTAAGTATCAGCTATTTCCTATATTATATTTTTGCATTTGTATTTTTAGCAATATATTGCTGATATGTTTGTGTGTCATTAACTGCTAATAAAGCTTTTCAGACATATAAAAAAAACATACCCAGACTGAAATTTTTATTTAGAATGGGCAAAGCGGCAAGCTGCACTACCCCTGTACAATGAAGGGTACCAACAACATGTTAGCTAAATAAAAAATACGATTATGCAGTCATTTGTGGCATTCGACCAAAGTAAAAAAAAGGTCTCCGAGGCACTGTGAACAGATGCGGTAATACTAAAACAGCATTTAACTTGCAATGTTAAACACACACAAAACTACATTCTTTATTAAACATTTATGAATGAGTACCAGTTCATATTTTAAAACTTTTTTTGTTTGTGCTACAGCATTCCTGAACAAGGCCTTTATTGCTTTTCACTTGCCTATTTAGCTACAATAAAGCCTTTGAATAAAAAGTAGAGAAATGTACAGCCCTCGTTCGTTAAGGTGCACAGGCAGCGAGCCACCTTCAACACGACAAGATAAATCAAGACTGGTTACAACGAGTCCCGAGGACATCACAATCATGAAAGCAATGCTTCATAGAACAACCCCGAGATGGTAATACATGCCTGGATGCGGATAAATTAAACAAAATATTTTGTGTCAATGGCCCAAGTACAAGTAAATAACAAGCATTGGCATAGCCAATAGGTCTCGCTTTTTGGAACCTATAAGTATTTAGTTATGCAGCAGAATATCCTTGGTGCAACAACACCAACTGTTGCCTGGCTAAACACTTCTAAGGTCCCAAATGCGAGACCTATTGGCTATGCCAATGCTTGTTATTTATTTATTGTTCATAACACATATTTTAAAGCCCGAAGAACGTCACGATATGTATCAGCATTTTGTGTGGTTTCATCAATTAGAAATATTGAATTCTTCATTCCAGCTGTTTGAAATAAATATAGCCTTTAGCCGTCATCTGTTGCTGGCTTTCACAGCAAGTTGTTTGGGACTGTTGTCAATCACTTTTAATTCACATTCGGCCAACTTTAATTAAAAAAAAAATACACTAGCCCGTCATGGGATTCAAAGACTGTGTGACGTCACTATTTACGGTGATGTCATGAGGTGATGGCGCACGTGAGGTCACTTCGGCTTCACCCCGACCGGAAATAATAAGACCAGTGGTACATACATACAGATGACTGTTTGACTGAGAAAGGATGGCGGGGAAGAGAGAGCCATTGGAGAGCCGGTCAGTTAGAAATATTGGGAGATTCAGGGTGTTTCTCATATCCTACAACACATTCCTCCATAATGGAGAGAAGCAGAGCTCGGGGAGGCGACGTCACGCTAATTTACGCTCTCTCGGAGAAGGGCATAGAAAAGCATGCTGAAAACAACAGAGATGAGTTTTTACACCGGGCCTCCATCACATTCCGGCGCTGGATTCCCAGCCTTGAAAGGAAGAAACTGTCAGGCATTTATTTGAAGGCATGTTTTAGGACTGTGTTTTGTGTACATACAGATGTCATTCTTAAGAGGGTCTCTGTAGGGTCGAGGACTCTTCCGTGAAGCCGGCCAGGGCACGTGTCCAGGTCTGTATATGTCTCAAGTGTCTGCCTGCACGTGTGGCTCTAAAGAACCGAGGCATGGTTCTCCTAAAAGGGCACAGGCAGGCCTGTTTGAAGGCCGTGCGCAGGCGTTGCGTTTCCAATAATCTCTTTGTTTGCACGTGGTTAGCTGGTGAATATTTTTGTCTCCCAGAGAGCCTTTTTGAACTCTGGTAAAAAACACACCCGTATTAAGCAAGCCGCTCAATTAGAGACACAGGAGTGAGAGAGTAAACAAATCCCAGCGTGCACAGCACCGGCCATTGTGGGGCCAGGCCTGGGCCGACCCTATCCAAACCACCGCAGGTCGATATCTGGGGCCCAGCATGGCAGAAGGTGCAACTCCCAGCATGCACTTGTGTATTGAATAAAAACAGACGTTTGTAGAAATGGCATCGCCATGATTTGGAGATACGAGTGAATTTCCTTACGGGTCCTACCAGCTAGAGCAGGGGCCAGCGTATTTGGGCCATAAAAGAAATACTAATGATAAGCAGACTAAAAGCGACGGGGCTGAAAGGGTAACAGTAAGAAACAAGTGGGAGGGGTGGGGGAGTGCACGCACGTGCCAGCAAATACGCGAGTGGTGCGCGCGCTGCAGCGCCCAAAGTGAAAGTAATCACGCTCGAAAGCTGGCAGCTGTGCACGTTCACGTGAACGCAAGCATAAGGCCAGCAAAAGCCAGTGGGTAGCTCTTTGAAAACCCACTTACTAAAAGTCGAGCAGCAGCGCATGCGCTGCTCTAGGCTCGACCTAAAAATAACGAGGGACAGGTCCATGAAGCAACAGACAGTGTTTCTGCCTATTTGGTTCTGGAGATGTAATTTCTACAAAGCAAATTAAACAAGACGTCAGCGGTTCTTTCATTTAGTTGCTTCCCTGGGAAATGGATCCAAAAACATAACAATCCAGCTTTCAATTATCGCGCCCGTGTCTGGGCACGATAATTGAAAGCACATGATGGCCGGTGCTCGTAACAGGCACCAATAGGCCGTGGGCGGAGCAATGCGCCGCCTTTGGCATATTGCGTGCCGTCTTTGTGAAAAACAAGCACGCAAAGGCCAATTGCGAAAGCCAAAAGGAAAGGCACACGCACGAGCGTGTGTGATTCCAGGCTCTGTTTTGAAACCCCATACAAAAGGGCTCTCGCTGCCCGAGCCCTAAAAAGGGTCAGTAGCATTTAGGTTCAGTCCTGCAGTTCTTTTTAAAAATCTGTGCAGTTATTGATTCTGGCCAAGTAGTGGGAAATTTCCCTTCGACTGCAGCATTGAACACTAAAGTCAATACTGGTGTCCATCGGTTTATTAAATGCATGTAAGCGTCCACTGGAACCCTAACTGGTCCCGGAGCCTTCCCAAACTCTTTTGGGTTTTCATTACTTCCTGAAAAGTAGATGCAAGAAATTCAGAATTTGACTGTATATAGGCCTTAACCACCTTCTCATTAATATTCTTCTCTTCACAAGAATTGAGAATATTAACCCAAAATGTATAGTCCAATTATCTGGAGAGTTCACTGAATCAACTTGGGGGTGTTTTCATCCTGAAAAAGGGGTAGGTTAATTGTTTTTCAAAACAAATCATTATCATTAGTGATGCTTGCCTTTACCTACATAGCCCAGGCTTCTGCATGAATTTCTTTCTTCCTTTTTGCCAGTGATAATTTATACCTCTGCCTACAGTAGTGGCGTAACATAGGCACACCTAGCCCCTGCTGTGCAAGCTCCAGGGGCCACCTCAGCAAAGTAGCCAGAACTGAGCTTCTGATTAAGACCAGGGAGAGACCCTCTTTTACCTTGCAAGTGGGGGGGGGAGGGGGGAGGCTCAAGTTTTGTCACGCCACTGGCCTACTGGAATGTACTAGCTCTTTATCCCTTGGTTCCTTATGCAGTTTATCTTTCAGGTCCTCTAAAGCTATCCTGCAGTCTAGATCAAACCAATCACTGGCCGTACCTTTATTCCTGCTAACTTGCTTAGTGGGCATTCTATTAAAGGATGCAAAGTAACCTGAAAGGACTCAATTGCGCGGCTATGATCAGGGTTCTCCTCCAGACAAATATCTAGGTTTTGATTACTCTCTTTAACTACTGTGATAATGAGGGTGGTAGGATTCGCTCCTGCCCATTGTATTCTAACCCCCATTTGTCCGGACTACTTCTATATTTACCATGTGTATTTGTGGGAGGTTTGATGCGTGTATAAATGCAGGGTTAGCACCAGGGGGTTCTGTCGCTCAAGTAATTAGTCCTAACATAAAAGTCCTCAATAAGCGTCAGGGAGTTTGAGGATACCAAAATAAAATCTAGAGTAAAGGTTGCACGTCCGCCTATAAACGTTGGCACAAAAGTCTTCTGGGAATCATTTGCAAATCTCATATCATATTTGGCGTATATGCTATTAAGGGCTTTCCAATAATCACTATGGAAAAATGCATTTGGCCCTCCTCCTGTGCATCCAGAACTCCACAAACGTCCTTAGATGAAAAAGTACAAAATGTAATATTAAAATCAGTGGTCCACAGGAGAAGCATGTCCCTGCTCCTCCTGCATAGACTCGGTCTGCGTTCCTTTCCATGTTAGCAACCACCTCAGAACGTTTAGAGTCAAACCTACTATAAAAATTAATTATTACCAACTCAAGATTATCTACTGCCAGCAATGCAAATTGATAAAAATGTGAATCTACAAACATCCTTTTAATTTTAATAGGCAACAAAACTGAGATAAAAGCCCCCAGCCTGCCCTTTGCCTTTCCTGCAGCAGATGGAATCCTCAGCGCTGAGAAGTCCTGAATGTCACATTTTTGCACCGTTAAAGTTTCCTGTAGATAGATTATCTGGTATGCAGACATAAAGCTAAGCCAGGCACTATTATCTCTTTTATTCGAAACGCTGCCGATATTCCATGAGGCAAAAGCCAGTTTAACAGTGTCCCTTAATTGGCTTTTATTTCCTTTTTGAGGCCAATAACAGGGGAGTCATCACCCATATTGATCTGGCAGTCACGGGTTGCTATGTATGTTTAGTGCCCAGATGGCTTGTTGCTGTTCAATGTACTGCATATCTGTTAGCAATTGATATGTTAAAAGGATATTCTGCTGTTTTATATGCATACCGTGTCTGTCAATTAATAGCAATTGTTTAATGTCCGACCCCCTCCCCAGTCCCCTGAATTAATTATTCTGTCCACTTCCCCTACTGGACTCTGGTTTGCAGAAATGGACCAAAGGTAACAACGGTACTATTTTCCCAGGAGTTTTCTTCCATTCTTCAGGTTGAATAGGTTTTTTTGTTTTATTTTTTTTAGGAGGAAGCTGACAAATTGAGTGTTACAGAAGTGTATCCCTATACAGCCCCCTGCACGTTTTGATTGATTTGCCTACCTAAGAACCCCCCCTTACCATGATGATATCTTTGTACAAAAGATGCCCGTTTGCAGACCTGAATGACAGCAAATGTACGACTTTGCTACTTCGGTAGAATCAGCTGTAAAGGAGGAAATCCTTTTAGGACTAGGACACCGGGTGTTTAGGGTGCGCGTAGGAGGTAAGTGTAGAGATTCAGAACCCCCTCCCATGATTTAATCTGGACAGGCCGCCGACTTGATATTAAGGATGGGGTGGTTAGGCCGGTCACGCTCTCCACCATGATACCCGTTCCTGGTTAGGTTTTTATCCATGACATTCCCCACAACTCTTCCTGGTCTCTCAGCTCAGGTTATTACGGTAGTTGAAGAATTCTCATCCTTCCTTCAGCGCTCAAGGCTTGCATTCGTTAGAAGGGGTGGGCGACCTTTCTCAAGTGCCAGGCCCAACCACAGTTACCCCCAGTACTACCAGCGCGCCTCCAGGAACCGGTGAGCCTCAATGAGCTTTCTGTCGGTTTATCCTCTAATGTATATAGAACAGACCCAATTATTTTCCGATATACTTCTGATACTGAAGATTTAATACATAGTTCCAGATTTCTTAGGAAAGGCTTGAATACGGGGATTAGACCTTTCCACATCCTCATGTGCATCTCCGGGGGCCTGGGCCTCAGTGCGCCTCCGAGGACGGTTCTTGCTGTCAGCAGATTCTTTGGGTTTCGGCCTCTTCACCCTGGCTGCAGCTGTTGTGTTTTTTTGCCGGCGGTGAACTAGGGATTATAGAGGGTGAGGAAGTAAAAGAAACTCATCACAATACAGGGGTTCTGTTAACTGACTATAACAGGAGTCACATTTATTGGACCGTCCAGGTTTGTGTCACTTCTCGCTGAGGCAGCAGGGAGTGGACGAGATGCCGCGTTAATGCGCCTAGAGTCACCTACAGCCTCTCTTCCACGATTTCCAGCTCGCCGTTGAT
This sequence comes from Triturus cristatus, assembly GCF_964204655.1. Classification (NCBI taxonomy): domain Eukaryota; kingdom Metazoa; phylum Chordata; class Amphibia; order Caudata; family Salamandridae; genus Triturus; species Triturus cristatus. Next base: position 850,055,686 of record NC_140583.1, on the reverse strand, counting down.
TACTCCCATAGCACAGGTCAAATGAGTGGTGATACTGCGGCCTCGTGCGCTTCTTAGCCTGCAAAAAGGGCCAAGTCCAACAATAATCAGAACAGTCATCCACAATTTTGATAAGAGAGGAGCTAGATGCCATTCTATGTAGCTAACCGTTTTTCCAGGTCTGGGTGTATGATGCAACTCAGGTCTTGGCTGTGCCACTGGATAACAGTTTTGTTTTTGTACCCAAATCTCGCCCTCTTTCCACTGGTTCCAGGGCACTGTTCCCTTTCCTTTTATCCTTGAACTAGCCTCAGAAGTTGAATGCTGATAGCACTAAATGGATGTCTGCAGTGCAACTTTAACCTGCGTCCTTAAGACTTGAGCCTGCCAAAATTCTGACTTTTCAATTACCTTCCTTGTCTTTGGCCAGTGACAGAAATAATCTATAGTGGAAGTCAGTCACTGTGTCTGATTTCCCATTGCACGGGTTGAGAGTCATTGGCAGAGGTGCCATAGCAATCAAGAATTCATAGACAACAGACTATAGGTATGCCTCTCAGGGGTCCCAGTGGCTGATTGCAGCCACATGTGCATCAGATAATCTATTTACCCATTACCAGTTTGCATGGTTTGGAGAATGATGGACCAAATGCTGGGTGTACTAGTGCCTCTTTCTGTTTTCACCAAGGTACTTCTGCAGCTTGCACCCTAAGGTTCACAAAAGTTTGCTGGCAGTAGGGTGTTTTAAACACTAGCTTTAGGCCAAAGGGCCTAAATTGGTTTACGCAATAGAAAGGACTGGTAAAAGTAAGAGGGACATAAATGGAAAATCTAGATTACTTACCAGTGTCCCCATTTACTTCAGGAAATGTCCGGAACAACGCAGCCTCAGCAACGCGCGCTCAAACAAGTCAAGCGCTACCATGTTTGCCTTAACCATGCATATGCATACAGGCGGGAGGGGTTAGTTTTAGGTCTCAATGCGGGGACGAAGGGATAGTTTTTAGGGTTGGAGCAGCAGGGAATTTTTTAGGACTTGGTGTTAGGGGTTGGTTTTCAGGAGGGAGGGGGGTAGTTTTAGTTCTGAGCCCGGGGAGGAAGGTCTTTTTTTGCCTGGGGGCCATTTTAGGACTTAGGGTGGGGGTAAGGGATCGGGTTAGTTTTTTGGGCTTAGGGGGCCATTTTAGGGTTCAGGGTGGGGGGGAAGGGGTCGGGACAGAGCGGCGAAGGGGCTGGGTCAGAGTAGATTTTTGCCCAGGGGGCATTTTAGGGCTCAGGGCAGGGGTCATAAATTGTAACCATGCATATGTATTTGCCATAAATGCCTCAACAACGCATATTTTGTTGTACAGGCATGCATGGTGAAGACTTTTGTGGTTAAGACTGCGCTGACCCGGCATGCGTGGTTCCGTCTTATAACGATTTCCTTCTAGTTCTCCTCTATCCATTATAGTCTTTTGCCTTGCCCACCAGCCTTGACTTCATGTAGACGTTTGTTACATCAGGAGAATGTCGACAATGTTGCCCAGCTTTGTGGCACCAGGCTGTGGTTGGCGTGACTGTATTACAGCATCATACTTTATATCTGAAGATCCCTTCCAAGAGTAAGACTAGGACTTATGAGGTAAGTCATACAAGCATTACAGCTTAAAGTAACACGGTGCTGCATGGGGCCCCATACACCCCAACGTTTGCACACAATACAGTGCTCCAAATGTCACAGTACAGGATATTTAGATCACAAATTGAAATGGAGGAAATAGTTTACAATAGTTTTATTTTTGAAGGCGGTCAACGAGGTTGTTATCACATGTACACAACATTTTGTACAAGTTCTCAAGATATGCACAATCTTCTTGCAGTACGCGGTCTGTGTAGAGAAATTAAGCATTTATATTAAGGACGACGTTTAAAAAGATAACACGTGGGGTTTAAAATTTTCCGGTTTCAAATAATAATCCAGTACACACTTGGGGTTTAGTGTCTGCAGTCCGAAAAAAAGAAAAAATGCTTCATGAGTGGAAAACATAGCAAATGTGAAAAACAAATACAATACATGAGCAGATGATAAAACACATCTTTGCCTAATGCAGGATAACACATTGTAACCCTCATTAAATCTATTCTAAATGAGGAGTTCATTCTTAATCTGAGAGTGCTGCTCCAGGCGCTATCAGTTTCTGTCTCGTCGTCTCTCTTGTTTCTCTTTGCTAGATTGTCTTCGGTGGCGCTCTTCATCTTTCATTCTCTCGTTGTATCCCTCTGGGCTGCGGGTCCTGCTCCTGGCCTTCCGTTGCCTGTGTCCATCATATGTGGGGCTCCTGCTTCCCTTGTTCTGCCTGTGACCTCTGCGTGGACTTTGTGACTTTTCTCTTCTTCTGTGGCTCCTGCTGTCCTGTTCATGCCTGCTGTCCCGCTCACGCCGGTCACCTTGGCCTTCACCCTGGTGTTGATTTATGCCTGTTGGCTGCTCTCTTTTCTTGTCATATCTGCTGGTATTTGGCATTTCCCTACCCCCTTCTCCATTATGACGAGGTCTGGGAACAGTGCTATTGCGTTTTTCTGTTTTTCCCTCAGAATCGCTGCTATTCTCCTCTGGAACCTTGGTTGCATTTTTTGTGTGAGTTCTAACCTTGTTGTCAGCCTCACTGTCACTGCTACTTTCTGTACTGTCACTGGATGAAGAGGAAGCGCTGCTCTTGCGTTTCTTGTGTTTACTTTTGCTTTTTTTCTTTTCAAGCTTTTTCTTTTTATCTTTCTTTTTTTTCTTTTTCTTCTCAAGACGGTCCAATTTTCTAAAAAATTAAAAGAAATGGGGTTAGACAATGTTTGTAAATTGCAGTATTTTCACAATATGTGTACATTTTAAGGTCTGGCCTCGAGACCTATTTAGCATCTCACCAGCTTTATGTTTCCCAAAAAATCATGATAAAAACTACACAAACATTAATTCACATAAAACACATTTACAGGACAGCCAAGATTGCGAATAAAAACCAAAAAAAAACATTGAAATTCACCAGTTATGGTTAGCTCCAAAAATTATAACTCCCACAACAGCCATGCCATAACTCGCACACCAAATGCAATGCTTATGGACTTTGGCTGTGTGTAGATTGAGTGGACTTACCCCTGTTGAAAAGCTCAGGTGCCCACCCATGGGAGTTTGGCTGCAGGGTCTGGCTTCTCGCTAGGCCTTGTGCTCAAACCCCCATTAACAGCCAACCGTGCTGCACACAGCCAAAGGTTGGCCACAGGATGTGCTGGGTGCAGAGACTGGCATACGGATGCACCCTGTACCCAAACCTCCTGGCGGCCAACCCCGCTGTGCAGGGGGCTTTGCTGAGTGTTCAAGTTTGCTTTGGCCACAGGGCTTTGCCAATTAACTGTGAGCAGCCAATCACAACTGCACAAGACCTCCCACTCTGTGCAGCTGGGGATGGCAGCGCGGTCTGTTCTACATTCAGATCCTGTGCTCAAACCTCCATCGGTGATGAACCCCCCCCCCCACACACACTTTGAACTGCCCGCATAGGTTGGCCGCAGAGCCACTGCAGATGGACAACTCTTGTTGGCATAGCCTTTGGCAGGGTCTGGGGCATGGCTTAGGCTATGATCGGGAGCTGCGCACACTCACCACATATGCAAAATCCCTGATGCACATAGTCACTGGCATTGAGAAGCTCAGGTGCACCAAAATAATTTTCTCCAAATTTCCAAAGATTTGAGAATCCTGAATCATATTATCTAATTCTGAAACCCCCTGGACAATACCCAGGGTAATGGGAAGGTCAAGGATTCGGTAATCCAATACTGGATTTGTGAATCCAACATAAAAAGGTACTTAAAAAGAAAAATTAGTAGCTGGATGGTGTCTTTGAACCACCCCCCTTCACTCCCATTGGCCTTGGGATCAGCCTGCTCCCTTAAGCCTTATGCAACAGAATTTTGTTCTGTGATGGCCAGCCAGTCACAGCACGACAGATAAGCAAATCCACAGCCAGCTTTGCAAATCTGTAATGGATGACAGGAGAAAAAGCTCCATTGCCCAATGGTGTTCCTGTATTTTCATTTTCTTTTTATAATGGATTCATGAATCCTCTGTGGATTTTAGAATCCAGGGAGCATTTACACATGGATGGTTTACATAACTCTAACTTTTAACTCATCGAAGTTAATGCCACATATTTTGCCAACACTAATTTCTTATTACCTGCTGAACAGATTTACACAAAACCAAGTAAAGGCGCTATCAGGGTTCTAGTTCCAGCCAAGTTTGATGTAAATCCCTTCAGCAGTTGTATTATTGTAGATGATAGCAAAGATTCTAATGGGAGTTAAAATTGGAAATAACTGCTTTTATTACCCTGTAAAGTCTTCAAGTCCTGTAATTGCGGCCATAATATTTATCTCAAGCTGCGGCCAGCCATCTGCAAGGTTTGGTAGCGTGGAGCTGGCTTTGGCTTCTTAACACATTCAAATCATGAATTTGGAGTAGTGTTACCATGAACTTACATGGAACCATCAGTGCATCACTCCTAAAATGGAACTGCAGAGTTATCCTATTGAGAGTTGATCAGCTAGCTAGGTAGGAAGGTGCTCAAGCAACTTGACTTCCTCCCACCTGGATTCTGTGCCCAATAAAAAAAACACGCGAACAAGTAAATCCTGTAAAACAATGCCAACAGAAAGGCTACTGATGCTGTGTGCCTCCCTTTCCATAAATGCAGTTTCTGGGAAAGGAAAGTGGGATATTATGGCAGGCAACATAGCTTGGGGACATGCATGGAACTGAAGGTGCCATTTTTTTAGGTTGGGAGACACTGCCTTCTTGTCAGACCTAAATAAAAAATGCAGCAGAAATCGGCGCTGGTTATCTTTTTCCTAGTACTTCACTAATCACCAACTCGTGAAAACTCCAGCCTTAAATGTCTGCACCAAACAAGGCTCCCGCAGTTTCGTTTTTTAAATATTTTGCTCTCAATGCAGTGACTCCTAATTTACCCATGCAAACACACATTCAGTCATGGACCCTTCCAGTCTCTGACGCGGGGTACTGCCACTGCCACTGCCACTGCCACTGCCAGATCACTGTGTGGTGTCTGATGCCTATTTGGAGACGGGGTTGGAGTGTGTATCATTACAGAGGCTAATAGAGGATGTGGCTTAACGGGTAAAGCGATCGACGTCAATGCTGGGGAACCAAGTTCGAGTCTTGGCAGGGACACTCAACATCCTGTGATTCTGAGCAAATCACTAAATCTCCTCGTGACTAACAAAATTGAATGCGTCTTTCTGTAACACAACTGGTGCTCATGTAAAGCGCTCGGATACTTTCTGGACTAGTCCAACCTGGGTCTTCCACCTTATATCCTCGACCTCCTGGTACGCCTTCATGAGGGGAATTTTGCCAGGGTGAGATGGGGTAGTCAGGCTCAGAGAACTGATAAGATCCCAGTCAGCAGAGGAGTCCGCCAGGGCTGTGTACTAGTGCCCACTCTTTTTTCCCTTTTTGTGAACGGAGTGGTGAAATTTCTGCTAGAAGTCCCGGCGGACGCACCTGTTTTGGTGGGGGAAAAAGTCCCCACTCTTTTATTTGCTGACGATACCCTGCTGATATCTTAGACACCGGCAGGGTTACAGAAGCTTTTAGATAGATTTTATTTGTTTTGTTCAATGAGAAGTCTGGTCATTAACACATCAAAAACTAAGCTCCTCTCTTTTAAATCTCGTAAATCACCTAGTGTATCTATTTTGTCCGATGGAGTTCCCCTTGAATATGTCAAATTATTTGACTATCTAGGTATCAGGATCTCTGACACTCTGAGTTGGAAGCCCCACATTCACAAAATGCTGCTTAATCACAAACGGGCCGCAGGGGTAATTGCTAAAGAACATCGCTCCTCGAGGAGCAAGCCAATTACTCCCGCATCAATGATCTACCAGGCCAAAGCAGTAGGTTCGGCCATATATGGAGCCGAACTTTGGGGGTTCGAAAACACAGATGAACTTACTCTGTCCGAGAATAAATTTCTAAGAGAACTAGTATCAATGCCTAGGGGTACTCCTTTGAAACCTTTCTTTAGTGATCTGGGCAGGCGTTCATTTAAAGATATTGTTAGGCTACGCCCTCTGTTATTTTGGGCTCGCCTATGGCGCACCCCGGAGCTAGCAAAATATACCGAAGGCTTGAGAGAAATTATGAACACAGCTGGCTCTCAAAAAATAAGCTGGCTTCGTAATATCAAAAAATCTCTTATCCAGCTTGGTCTTAACGACCTTTGGGAGCATGGAGCCCCCGTGAGCAAGGTGGATCTCAAAAAAGCATATTGGGCCTGGATTGACAACCAGGATCTTGGTAGCTCAAGTCTTGGAAGATTAACCGAAGCTTTCTACACCTTTAAGCAGACAGTTAACTTTGAGCCCTTCCTTGAGTTTATATTAAAACCTAGGGACAGAGCACTGTACTTTCAATTCAGACTTGAGATCCTCCCTACTCGCGAATTTACTAGCAAATGGAAGCCTCCCTACCAGACCCCCGCTACTTGCCCGACATGTCCTGAAAAAGTAGAAAGTACAGCTCACATTATGTTTGAATGCCCAGTGTATAGTAACCCAAGAAAAAGATGGTTAGCCCCTGCCTGCCGTCTCCTGGGCATTTCGAACTATCGTGTCGCCCTACGTATTCTTCGCTCTGACACAAGTTTGGTGTTAGTCTGTGCTGTGGCCAAATTTCTGGGCTGGTCCTGGATCATTAGAAACAAACTTAATAACTGCACTAGTTGATATAATGAATTGTCTTTTTTACATATGTCTTTTTAAATCGTATTTTTAAATTGTATTTGTAACATGTCTTTTTTAAATCAGCCACTAAGCTATTATCACGATCTGCTGTAAAATTTGTTCCCTAATGAACTTCTATTTTTACTATGCTTTTTTGTATATGCTTTTATGATAATTCTTATCGAAATAAAGCTTTCTGACTGGACTGACTGACTGGACTAGTTCGCGCTATAACAAACTCAGAAAAAACTAGCCCTTACTTTAGAGCTATTTCAATTCACATTGTGTGCAATAAGGAAGGCAGAATAGTTCCAAACTAGGTTTCAAGTACACATGTCAACATGTCACCTCAAAATGTGACAAAGGGTTCTTCAAGAGTGAGTTTGCTGGCATCCCAAATGGGGGGCGGAGTTTGTCTGTCGTCAAGATGGCCGCGATCTAGGAGAGCTCTCCTGATCGCCACCAATTATTATTATTTTTTTAATTTTATTTATTTAGTGCATTTTTATAAAGCGCGGACATTACCCAAAGGTGTTAGAGCGCTGTACAATAGAGCTAGTTACGTTACAAGAGAAAAGTGGCACAGAATATAACACTGTATAATACTCCTGCAAATCCTTTATATCTCGTTGCTGTGTGGGGGAATATTGTAATTGCTGCTAAGTGCTCTCCGATGATCCAAACGCTGTCTGAATCGTAGCAGCTAAACCCGAGCTGTGGTCTGTGACGCATTACAGGCGACAGAGCTAGGAGGTTACCCGGCTATCCGGAGGCTTGCCGCGGCCCTTTCGGGGACGTGCTCTCGGATCCGGCAGAGCGGCGAGAAGTGTCAATCAAAGACCGGTGGCAATGCATCTGGTGCGACACGGTCTAATCCAGCTGACCAACGAGGGGCAAGTCTGATCGAGCGGGGTGCTGTCGGCGATCGGGAATCTGCAACGGGGTCTCCTGCTGCATCGCCGGAGATAGCGGTAAGAAACACTGCGGGGCAAAGGCACGAACTATCCGGCAAGCGGCCTGCTACCAGCAAAAACAGGACTGCGGGGGGCAGGATCTTTGGCGATATTTGCCTACCAAGTGGCAGCTTAAAATACTGACTGTTCAACTCGGAACTGCTGTAGGGCAGCGTGCACTACACTGCGGTGGATGAGCCTGCTGGAGGGGAGCCTTCATAAGTGTACAAATTGTGACTGGGATCATCCTAAATATTGTGCTATCCAGAGTGCACTCTTGGAGGGAGCAGCGGAGTGCGAATACCATAAGAACTGGTGATCCGTTGTGTCCATTAGCCCTATGAGTGCATGAGGAGGCTGCAATTGTGTATTAACCACTCCCCCCCGCCATTAACCTAAAGAGACACTCGGTGAGTGTCAATAACAAGGTTCTGGTGGCCGCCCTTGATATCTGTCCTGCACTGGGGCCCGAGGCTCTGCTGGATCTTCGAGTGCACATTACCCTATACCAGTGCTACGCCCGACAGGCACAGTTGCGCTACAGCGGCACCGCAATCATGGGCAAAATGGATAAACTTCAGCCCAAGCTGCAATTCGAGCTTCGCACAACTCCTAGAACAAAAGAGTCCACGCCTGTTGAACATGATCCTGCCTTGGACGACCCAGATGCGAATGCAGACATAGATATGAAGCAGGCGTTTCGTACAATCCAGCAAAGACTCTCTAAGAGAGACAGTAAAATAGATGCACTCTCATTCCGCATGGACAGGATGTCAGAGAGACTGGATAAACATGGCGGCAGGCTCGACGTGTGGCGGAACAACGCATCTGGGATGTGGAGGATGTCATTCGAGCAGACGCAGAAACGGATACAGAGAGGTATAAGATCCTGTGAGCTCTACAATCCAAGGCAGAGGACCTCGAAGCGAGATCTCAACAAAATAATATCCACATTTTGGGGGTTGCGGAGTCGTCCAACATCGGAAATATGGAGCGGTTTGTTGAGAGGCTACTTGTAGACCTATTGGGCCGGAATACCTTCTCGGACATATTGGTGGTGGAGCGTGCGCATCGTTCCTTGGCACCCAGACCGATACCGGGAGCTGCCCCTCGGCCCATAATAGCAAGATTGCTAAATTATAGAGACCGTGATGCGGCCTTCTGAAAGGCCCGAGAAGTGGGAACACTTCGTCACGAAGGAATGGAATTATCCCTGTTCCCCGACTTCACCGTGCAAGTACAAGAAGCGTGAAGACTCTTCATTCCGGTGAAAAAGAAACTTTGGGACCTATACCTGGAGTACAGCATGCTGTACAAGGCAAAGTTGAGAGTAAAAATAGACGGTAAAATGCAATTCTTCACGGATCCTGAAACTGTGCTTCGATTCATCAAAGACAAGCAACAACGCCTGAAGCACCAGAGTTCGCCAAGATCTTCTCAAGCGCACATGGAGGGCTCCCCGAAGGCTCTGGAAGAACCTGACTCTGAAGAGTGACTATCGAGACGGACCTTAGATGGCTCACAGTTTGACTGGAAATGGATATTGAAGGTAACACAGGTACACAAGAACATGCTTGAGGAGGTTCCTGTGAGCTCCACTACAATTCGAAAGCATAGACTTAGAATCCCCAGGAAACTGGCATTGTGCAGTATATCGGACTGCTTGATCTGAACATGGGTTTACAGGCCGCATGGGGGTACAGCCCCACACAGTGACACTTCGATAAAGTTAAATGTGGTTATCAGTATCATAAGGGTGGTGTAGGGAGATAGACAGGATGGCAACATCTGCCCCCAAGTGTATCACACCATTTACATTGTTCTTTTTGGGATTCTCTTTTGTTTCAAGTGATAGGGGACGGGTGGACAGATCAGATGGCCACGACTGTTGGGGGTTCTCGTGGCGTGGGAGGGAAAGGCAGTTATAGTAGCAGGAAGGTGCGCATTGAGGTAAACGTGCAACAACAGCCACACACAGTACAAACTATAGGGAAGAAGAGTTTGTTCATGGAAATGTGCAAGTATTACCAATGGTAACGTTAGGTGAGTCAGCGCAGGTAATTCAGCTCATGACCTGGAATGTTCGTGGATTAAATGATAATAGGAAAGTTAGACGGGTGGGCGCTTACTTAAAGCAGCACTCTGTGGCAATCACAATTCTACAGGAGACACATCTTACCCCAGAGTGCAGTAGGGAAGTGCATCGCAAATTACAGGGGATTTGTTATTCTGCGGATTACACATCTCATGCCAGAGGGGTTTTGATTTGGGTTGATAGGAAAGCGGGAGTGGAGATGACAGGCTTGCTACAAGATTAACAGGGCAGGTATGTGGTGGCCCTTTGCACACGGAGAGACCTGAGGTTCCTCCTACTCTAGAGTAGTGACATGTGCACACCTCCCTCGTACATATTCAGACCACTCCCCTGTCCGTCTTGCTTTACAATACAAGGCCCCACGAATCTCGCCGTTCATATGGCGATTTCCACCTTATTCCCTCTTGGACCCTGTGTTCAAAGAAGGGTTGGTGTCAGCAATAGAACATTTCTTTACAAATAACAGGGATGGTATCAACGTTTGTCACGGTATTGGAACCATTTAAAGTCTACATTAGAGGGCTGGCAATTTCCACACATGCAGGTGTTCTGCGCTCCATTTGTAGCAGATTAGGAACGCTGATAAGGGAAATAGGTCAACTAAAACAGAGTATGACGGGAGATGGGACCGCTCAAGCTACTATTGACCTTAAGCAGAAATTGGCCGAGTTCATTGACTAAGCCAATGACGAAGTCAAACACATGGGATAATATGCAACGGCCCGCTGCTATGGGGAACAGGAATGACCTGGCGCCACTCTAGCAGGCCTACTGCGACCCCAGAGGGAACTAGATAAAATGGTGGGCATGACAAACGATAACAGAGACCCGATACGCACTCCAGAAGATATAGCTGCCCATTTTGGATCTTATTACCAAACATTATACACTTCTCGAGTCCCTACTGACAAGGCCACATTAGAGGAGTACTTATCATACATCAAAATACCATGGCTATTGACTGAACATAGGGAACACTTAATGGCACCCATAACATCTGATGAGATACGGGACACACTGCGGGGAATGGCAATTGGGAAAGCTCTGGGAGCGGATGGTCTCTCTGTAGTTTTTTATAAGGAGTTCCAAGATTTGTTGATCCTCCATTTACAAATGTTATATGAAGCAATGGTGGAATCTGGCACCATGCCGCCTTGTATGCGGGAAGCGATAATTGTCACCCTGTTGAAACCAGGTACATCACCTAATACTTGCTCCTCTTACAGGCCCCTATTTCTGCTTAATGTTGATGCCAAGCTCTATGCAAAGATACTGGCTAATAGGCTGGCGCTCCTGTTGTATTGTTCGACTAGAACAGGCGGGGTTTGTCCCCAGTCGTAACCTATCACAAAATCTTAGAACGTTGTTTGGTACTGTACAGAACTTGAATCCTGACGTGAAGGCAGCTGCAGTTTTTCTCGATGCCGAGAAGGCATTTGACACTGTGGAGTGGAATTTTATGTTTGCGGTGCTACAAAAAAAGGAGTCCGAGATATATTTCTCCGTCTAGTGGCAGTACAATACACATTACCCACAGCTAGAGTGAGGATAGTTGATGAAGTTTCTCAATCATTTGATATTACCCGGGAACGCGAATGGGTTGCCCTCTATCACCTCTATTATATGCGATTTTAGTTGAGCCATTGGCTTGTGCCATTCGTGAATATCACATGCACAGAGGACTGAGTTTCCCTGAGTATACGTTAAATATATCAGCATATGCAGACAACACCTTATTATACGTTTACAACCCGGAAGTTAACCTTTCCCCTCTATTGCGAGAGATGGTACAATTTGGAGACTACTCTGAGATGCGGATAAATTGGGATAAGTCCATCATCTTCCCTCTCACTCCTGCCACCACAAAGCTGAAGTTCCCCTTACTGGACCAAGCAAGCGGTGCGGTATCTGGGTATACAATTTCACACAGACCCTGCAGTAGTGATGCAGGAAAACTATGGAAGAGCTACTCAGCGGCTGACCGAAAACATAGATAAGTGGGTTAAACTTCCACTCTCCTTGATGGGAAGAATCTCTCTCATGGAAATTGTGATACTGCCAAGATTCCTTTTCCTATTTCAAAACATACCTATTCCGCTCCGAAACTCCTCTCCAAAGGTGGGCTGGGAGCGCTGGATTTGGAGAAATATTATAGGGCAGCGATTAGTACATTTGCTCACTACTGGATACACGGCCCAAAAGACATACCCTTTTTATATCTGGAAAGGAACGCAGGGCACCTCTCTCACTGCCCCAAACGCTCACACAATATGCGCCTCAGAGGCCGCAGGTCTTTAATTCTATAGCGGTTACTACACAAGCCTGGCAGAAGCGGTCATACGTGCAGGCGGGAGCCTTTATATACACTCCAGAAATGCCCCTCCAGTGGTGTTCATGGTTCCCAATAGGCCAAGATGTAGGGGCGAGACAGGCATTACAAACCATAGGTATTAATGTGATGGGTGATTTTTTGTAAGACAGTGGGTTGGCAACCTGGGAGGAGCTACAACAGAAAGACAGGCAACCGGCGGGCACAGTATTATTTCATGTTTTCAGAGCTAGGCACATGTGGCGTGCCCTTATAGGCGATGACTTGCTGGAGCCGCAGATAATGGGGGCACTTACTTCACTAATAAAGACTGAAGAGCCTTCTAAACTGATCACTACATTTTACACTAATTTACAAGACACATGTAAGTCTGAAGTCCTACGAGTTCGACCGGAATGGCAGCCTGATCTGGGTGGTCCACATAGTGATAAGGAATGGCACTATTGTTGTACCCGCACCCGATCAGTGTCACTAAATGGAAGGCACAGACTTATCCACTTTAAGTTTTTGCACAGAGCTTACTGTACCCCTGAGTGTCAGTTTTGGTATGGATTAGCAAAAAACTTTAGCTGTTTTAGATGCGCGGTGGAGGGCACAGGGTTCTGGCATTTAGCATGGCAATGCCCGGGGATCTACCAGTACTGGGGTAAAGTGTTCCAGGTGTTGGGGACCATCATTAGCACAGATTTAGAACCATACCCCAAGATGGCGCTAATCGGGTGGGATTTTTCCATTGCCAAGCAGGTACGCCTGTTGTTGGCAATTGGACTCTTTCTAGCTAAGTGTCGGGTGGCAATTCACTGGATGAGAGGCCCACTACCACGACTTAAAGATTAGCACGCAGACATGCTGTACTGTAATACACAATGTGACACGTATAGCGAGCTGCTTTCTCCCAGAAGCCGTCCCAGGGGTTACTGGGAGCCATACAAAACATACTTTTTAAGCAGATCTGGTGATGCAAATTCAGATCCACAGACTATGGCTACTGAGGCCTTGTCACAGGGGGAAGGAATTCAGTCATAAGAGGGGGTGATGTGAGGAAGCGGGACAGCACCAGTGTGATTAACGAGCAGGGAGTTGAACTTATATGTGATACTGTTTTATAAAGGGACACAATAGTACCATCTGTACCACTCAAAGGTAATACTGAATTACTGACACTCTAAAGGCCTGAATTATATATATGGAATATGCTACTTACCAGTATGCATCTGTTCTTGGCATGTAGAGCTGCAGATCTACACACTATGCATAGATCGCCATCTGGTGTTGGGCCCGGATGTTTGCACTTGTTTTTGTCTTGGAAAGTCATTTGAAGTCTTCGGCTCCATCCTCAGATTGTTTTTCGCCAGCAGGGAAATGATGGAGCTTTGTAAGAAACAGGAAGAATGCCCATGTATGGTGTATCTAAGTAAGATAATACTGGAACAGATAAAGGTAGCCGGGGAGGCGGGTGGGCGTGTGTAGATCTGCAGCTCTACATGCCAAGAAGAGATGCATACTGGTAAGTAGCATATTCCGTTCGAGGTCTATGAGCTGCAGATTATACACTATGCATAGATTGTATAGCAGTATCCCCTACTAGCGGCCACCACCAGTATCTGTTGCAGTAGTTTGAAATAGTGTTTTGAGTACAGCCTGGCCCACACTAGCTTTTTGTTTAGTTTGCACATCGACACAATAGTGTTTTGTGAATGTGTGCGGTGTAGACCATGTAGCTGCTCTGCAGATATCGTCTAAGGTAATGTTCCCTAAAAATGCCATTGAAGTCACTATCTTTCGTGTAGAGTGGGCTTTAGGAGGAACAGATAATGTACGTTTTGCTTTGTGGTAACAAATTTGTATGCATTTGACAATCCACCTAGCTATCCCAGATTTTTATATGGGGTTGCCCTTGTGTGGTGGTGAGAAAAACACGAATAGTTGTTTTCTGTCTTATGAAAAGGTTGTGTTCTCTCTATGTAGTACAGCAGTGCTTTTTTGATATCTAAAAAACAATCCAGGGTTTTGGCTTAAAGGCAGCAAGGCCAAGCCTAGTAGTATCAATTAACAAAGAAAGTGCCAATGCTGCACTTTTAGTCCCAATTCATTCTCAGTGCATTGAATGAAACAATGACACAATCAACCACTTTTTCAGTTGGATTTAATCCAAAAAGCTTTTAGCGATCTACATTGATTCTTTATCCAAAATACAAACCAACACCTTTTAACCTAAATAGGCAACCTTTTATTTCTCTCACATACACCAAAGCCTATGTTGACTCAACACTGATACTATCTGTATGCATTCTCACAGTCTCATTCATTTTGACAGTGCCCCCATTCACATCTTTCAGACTTCCCACACTTCTCACTACGCACTCCACTCTCTATCCAGACACACTCTATACACAACATTTACATAATATTTACATATTAAACAAAGAAAAGGCCATCAAAAACATAAATTTATCCAAACTGCGAATAATACACCATTCGTTTTTTGTTTTTTTAGACTGGCCTAAAACAACACGGTCAACGCGTTTCGAATCCCTCCTCTTGCGGGGATTCTCATCAGGACCAGCGTAGCTGCATCTAATGCTTTCAGAGGCAATGCTGTTGATTCACAAGAACAGTTGACTTGGAACCACTATGGGTCATGCAGGACCAATTCTTTATATTAAATGGTTTATTCTTATGTTATTATCTATCCTTCTCGGTGGATCTTGGTTTGGAAATCCACGGCCGGCTTGCGTCAGAAGTCTTGACAGTACATGAATAAACTCCATAGTTAGACCGCAGTTTTTTTGGGGGCTCCCGACAACGTGTCGGGATCCCCCCAAAAAACTGGCGCTTTCTTTGTTAATTGATTCTTTTGATATCTAAGGTGTGAAGAGCTCTTTCTGCGACTGTTTGTGGCTGCGAGAAGAATACAGGCAGCTCCACAGATTGATTGAGGTGGAAGGGAGAAATTACTTTAGGGAGGAATTTAGGATTAGTTCGGAGAACAACCTTATTATGATGCATTTGCAGAAAGGGTTCCTGAATAGTTAGTGCTTGTAGTTCGCTAACTCTTCGTAGAGAAGTAATAGCTACTAGGAAAGCAGTTTTCCATGTTAAGAATTGTAGCTCACATTTATGTAGAGGTTCAAATGGCGGCCCTATTAGCCTTGTGAGAACGATGTTTACATTCCACACAGGTGAAGGTGGTACTCTGGGGGGAATTATTCTTTTGAGTCCTTCCATAGTGCCTTTATGGCAGGTACTCTGAAAAGTGATAGATGCTTTTTATTTTGTAGATATTCTGCTATGGCAGCAAGATGCAGTCTGATAGACGTGTAGGCTAAGTTGCATCTTTGGAGGTGTAGTAAGTAGCCTATGATGTGTTGGATAGACACATCTAGGGGATCAGTGTTGTTGTTATGACAGTATATTACAAATCATTTCCACTTGGCTGCATAGCATGCTGTAGTGGTAGGCCGTCTAGCTTCTTTGATGACGTTCATACAGTCAGGAGGAAGGTCGAGGTAACCGAATTCTAAGACTTCAGGAGCCAGATCGCTAGGTTGAGCTGAGCTGGGTCTGTGTGCTGTATCTCTCCATGGTTCTGGGTTAGGAGGTGTGGAGAGAGGTGTAATTTTTGGTGCGGAACTACGGAGAGTTGTGTAACTAGTGGAATGAGTGGGAGAGGCGGATAAGCGTATGCAAATCTGCCTGACCAGTTCATCCATATCGCATTGCCTTTGGACAATGGGTGAGGATACCTGGCGGCGAAGTTTGGGCATTTGGCTGTTTGGTGGGTGGCGAAGAGGTCTATCTGTGGTTGCCCCCACATCTGAAAAAACGGTTGAAGAACTTGTGGATGAAGTTCCCGCTCGTGGATTAGTTGTTTGACGGCTCAACAGATCGGCTATTGTGTTTTGGACTCCTGGGACATGTTGGGCTAGGAGAAAAATGTTCTGAGGTATAGCCCACCTCCATATGCTCTGTGCGAACTGAGAGAGCTGCAGAGAGTGTGCCCCACCTTGTTTTTGGATATAATACATGGCTGTCATGTTGTCGGTGTGGACTAAGACAGCTTTGCCTGAAATGTGTTTTTGGAATGCTTTCAAGGCTAGGAATATGGCTAGTAGCTCCAGGTGGTTGATGTGGAGTAACGTTTGCTGAGGCGTCCACCTGCCCTGTATGGTGTGATGTAGTAGGTGATCTCCCCAGCCGGAGAGCGATGCGTCCACTGTCATGACTATTTGAGGAACCGGCTCGAGGAACAGTCGCCCTTTGGAAAGGTTCTTGGTGTTCCACCACTGCAGAGAGCGATGGGTACGACCGTCTACCAACACCAGATCTGTTAGCTGACCTTGAGCCTGGTTCCATTGGCGTGCTAAGCACTCTTGGAGAGGACGCATCTGGAGTCTTGCATGAGGCACTATGAATATGCAAGAGGCCATCATCCCTATGAGTTGCATGAACATTGGAGCTGGAAGAGAGTGTTGCGGTTGGAATTTGGTGAGAAGAGCTTGTATGCTTGCTATCCTGGCGGGACTGGGATAGGCTAGCGCCCTTGAGGTGTCTATTGTGGCACCAAGGTATTGTTGCTTGTGGGACGGTTGCAGCTGGGACTTGGCATGATTTATTGTGAACCCCAGACGTGAAGTTGTTGAATAGTGGCGTGAGTGTGTTGTACACACTGATTGTATGAGCTGGCTTTTATGAGACAGTCGTCTAGATATGGGAAGACGTGGATGTGCTGTCTTCTGAGGTGTGCTGCCACCACCGCAGAGGCGCTTGGTAAACACTCTTGGTGCTGTGGTGACTCCGAATGGGAGTACTTTGAATTGATAGTGCTGACCGTCCACTACGAATCTGAGATATTTTCTGTGAGCGCTGTGAATGGGAATGTGGAAATAGGCGTCCTTGAGGTCTAAAGTAGCAAGGAAGTCGCCCTGGGAAAGCAGAGGGAGGACCTGCTGAAGTGTGACCATGTGAAAGTGGTCTGAGTGTATGTATAGGTTTAGGGGTCTGAGGTCTAAAATAGGCCTTAGAGAGCCGTCCTTCTTTAGTATGAGAAAATAGAGGGAGTAAACTCCCTTGTTTTGTTGGTGCAGGGGAACTGGTTCTATTGCACTTTTTTTGTAGGAGGGAGATTACCTCCTGCTTTAGCAGTAACAGATGTTCTTGTGACATTGGACGGTGTTTGGGTGGTATGGTTGGGGGGGTAGATGTTAGTTGGAGACAGTAGCCTGATTGAATTATTTGGTGCACCCACCTGTCTGAATTGATGTTTGTCCAAGCATGGAGGAATTGGTGGAGTCTTCCCCAACTGGAGTGGAATGGTCTGGGGGAAGTGGCGGAAGTCATGGGGTGGAGGCAGAGCGGGAGTTGTTGTTTTAGCCTCTGCCTTTGCTGTTGTCCCCCCTGTAACCACCCCTTTGGTAACCTCTAGTAAAGGTGGATTGGGTGGGAGCCTTGTAAGAGGTGGAGGGGCTATCCGAGGAGTAGCCTCTATGGGTGCCTCTGAAGGATGAGCGACGAAAGGACCGTCTGGGAGCTTGCAACTGCAAGGCTCCCATAGACTTGGCCGTGTCTGTATCCTTTTTCATTTTCTCAAGTGATACGTCCACATTTGGGCCAAATAGGTGTTGCTCATCAAAAGGCTGATTGAGTATGGAACTCTGGACTTCGGGTTTAAAACCTGAGATGCGTAACCAGGCATGCCTGCGTAAAAGGACACTGGTGTTTATTTCCCTTGAGGCAGTATCTGCTACATCTAGGGCACAACGGATGGAGGTGTTAGTGATGGTTTTACCCTCCTGTATGAGTTCATTGGCCCTGTTTTTATACCTGTCAGGGAGGTGCTGCATTATGGACTCAAGCTCATCATAATGTGCCCTGTCATACCTGGCTAACAGCACTTGGGTATTAGCAATGCGCCAAATGTTTGCTGCCTGTGACGTTGTGTGTTTGCCAGAGGCGTTCAGGAGTTTTGATTCCTTATCTGGTGGTGGTGCGTCACCTGATGTTTGGGAATTTGCTCTCTTCCTTGCATTAGAGACTACCAAGGAGTCTAGTGGTGCGGGGCCTTTAATGTATACTGGATCAGTAGGAGCAGCCTTATACTTTTTTTCTATTCTCGGGTTGATGACTCGAGCTCTCACTGGGTCTTTAAAGATCTCTGGTGCATGCTTAATGACCCCTTTTAGCATGGGTAAAATTGAGGTGGACCTTTGTGTGGTATCAAAAGTGTCCATGAGAAAATCTTCCTCTACTGGGTCTGTATGAAGGGCAACCCTGTGGTATTGAGCAGCTCTGTGAAGGAGCTGGTTGAAGCCGATATTGTCGCCTGGAGGGATGTGGGGTGTAAGGGACGTCTGGGACACTGTAATCATCCCAGGGGTCCGGGGAGCCAGTAGGGGTAGGTTCCCCAAGGGGTTGATCGTCCGCACCTCCCCCTGCATCATCTGAGGTGTTAATAGAAAATGAGAAACGGGGGTGCACGAAAAAGAAAAGTCCGAAAAGGTTTCTTTTAACTAAGTGTCCTTTTTAATTTTCATTTAAGTTTTGTAGGTAAAAAGTTGGTCAGCCAACGCGTTTCATTCCCTCAACGGGAACTTCATCAGGGCTGTAACATGATAAAAATGACATAGATATTACCAATAAATCAAGACACAGGACTTACAACATGAACAAATAACCATACAATATGAAAATCATACAGACAAAACAGATTTACAACAACATTAAAAAGTGTCCATGAAATTACACCAATCAATACTGGACACATTTATATCACATTAAAAACATGTATACAAACAAAGTTTTTTTTGGAAAAACGAGAATCGAATAGGATTTTTTATAAAAGGTGTTTGTGAATTTATCTGACTGTTAGATTCTTTTGAAAAACAGAAGATTGAACCTCATCAGGTTTTATGGACACCAAAAACGAGGAATTCAGAAAATATTTATACGTAACAAACATATACTTTTTTATATATTTTTTGGAGAGTAAAAGAAAGAAAGCAGAGAAATAAGAGGAAACCTTATAAAAAATATAGATAGATACCAGGTTGTGTGAGTGTTCTTAAACTCTTAACAATGGCCGCCGATTTAGGTTAGGAACTTAGGGGCCACCACTCTGACTTATACTCAATTCAATTGGTCAGATCCTGCTAAGCGGGCGGAGTCACGTACATTTAATTACAATGGCGGGCTGTGCAATCTGCAACGAGGAAGACGTTGTCGTATCGATCACTCCGTAAAGGTTACTGCCGGTGAGTGCACACGGGCTGAAATGCTGTTATGCCCGTGGCAATGGATTACAGCTTGTATTTGTAGCTGTTAGTTATTGTGTGTTTCTGTAGTTTTCACTCCGTAAAGGCTACTGCCGGTTAGTGCACACGGGCTGAAATGCTGTGATGCCCGTGGCAATGGATTACAGCTTGTACTTGTAGCTGTTAGCTATTGTGTGTTTCTGCAGTTTTCTTATAAGGGAGAAACAATTTACTTTTTTGTCCGCTGTTATGGTGTGTCCATTTGCAGTTTCGAAATAAAGAGGCGGAGTTACGTATGTTTGTCCGCCACGACGGATTGCTCCACACTTAATGAGGAGCCTGCCGCCGTACCAGCTATTCTCCTATTCCCGTTGAGGGAAGGAAACGCGTTGGCTGACCAACTTTTTACCTACAAAACTTAAATGAAAATTAAAAAGGACACTTAGTTTAAAGAATCCTTTTCGGACTTTTCTTTTTCGTGCACCCCCGTTTCTCATTTTCTATTGACGTTTGATCTGGAGCACAGTAGCGCCACACAGCGGCTGGCGTTTTGGGGTAGCTTGCACGATAACCATTACAATTATTGCAGGAACTGGTGTGAGGTGCGGCAAGAAGGGCCCGCCGCTGTTTTCAGTTGGAAAATCATCTGAGGTGTTGTCGTCATCATCATCTACTGGGGTAGGTGATGGTGTAGGAGAGTGGTGTGGTGGGGGAGGAGGAGGAAGAGGAGAAGGGATCCTTAATGGAGAGGTAGCAAAGTCTCCCTTTTTTGGTGGTGGTGCGGGCGCAGGCGTTTCCGAGGGTCTTTTCTTGATGCTAAGCATTAAATGACCAGTCTTAGGATCCTTCACAAGAGTCTTGAGTAGGATCTGGACGAAACAGTTCCTCTGTGGGAGG
Organism: Triturus cristatus; assembly: GCF_964204655.1. Lineage (NCBI taxonomy): Eukaryota > Metazoa > Chordata > Amphibia > Caudata > Salamandridae > Triturus > Triturus cristatus. The sequence goes on along the minus strand of NC_140583.1, from coordinate 850,035,400 downwards.
CAGATCCTTCGGAGTTGAGGGCTTCGGTGCCGTAAGCTTTTTCGGCGTCGACTCGGTAGCGGTTCTAGGTTTGGAACCATGTAGTTTGGTAGTGTCTTTATCAGATGGAACCTTTTGTTGTTTTTTCGGTTCCGAGGTCTTAGGCTCTGAAGAATCGGGGCCTTTTGGTGGAAGTTTTTTAGTCGGCTCCGAGGGTGTTGTCGGTGCCGAGGAACTAGTGCTAGCCTTCGATGCCGAGTGCTTTGATGTGGAAGCAGCGGTCGGCGTGGATGAGGACTAAGACGTCTTCTTCTTCGGTGCCGGAGTATGTTTGTCGGCACCAAGGGTAGGTTGACTCGAGCCCGAGTCACCTAAAGGCTTAATAGGCTTCTTTACCGGGCCCGAAGGCGGGGCATGGGAAGCAGTGTCTCGGTGTGCACCTGGGCCCGAAGGTGGTACCGAAGCCTTTATTGATAGTGTCGTGGGGGGGGTTTGGATCGGGGTCGGGGGTCGACGTCTGTACTGACGGCCCTTTGAGCTGGAGTGATGTCTTCGACGTCGGAATCATCTGCTTTGGAGGCGCTGATGATGGCTTCTTCGATCCGACCTTGCTCCGGCACATCGACGCCCTCTTGGAAGATGTCGTCGGGGATCGAAGATGACAAGCGCGCCATTGTTCGTCGAGCTCGTCGGTCCCAGATCGTCTTCTTGGAGCGGAAGGAGTCGCAAGCGGGACAGTCTCTGGCCTCGTGCTCCGGTGAGAGGCAGAGGTTGCACACCTCATGTAGGTCGGTGTGGGGAAACTTCGACCCACATCGAAGACACTTTTTAAATGGCGTCCTTTCCATGAGCCGGAGATGAGGCCCAGGTAGGCCCGAAGGCCTTTGTCGACGCCCGGAATCAAAGACTTCGAAGTTGAAGGGTCATGTGGATTGGGAAGGCGCGATTGAAACAATACCATCGAGAAGGGAAGGATTGCAGGTAGAAAGAGAAAACCGTTAACGGTTCCGAACTGGAACGCGAGAACACATCCAAACCCGATGGCGGAAAAAAACAATCTGAGGATGGAGCCGATGCCCATGCGCACTATGATCCAAAGGAGGAGTCACATACCTCGTGACTTCCAAAGACTTTCCAAGACAAAAACAAGTGCAAACATCCGGGCCGAACACCAGATGGCGATGTATGCATAGTGTGTAATCTGCAGCTCATATGCCTCGAACAAATATTTTTTTAAACATTTTTATTAGCATTTTGCAATTAACTATAATTGGTACATTACAGTACTATTCAATGGAGCATACATGGTGTGTCAAATTATTATACATGAGTTTATCTTTCACATTAGTCAGTAAGGTTTGCCTCTTACGCATTAACCATATAGCTGTAAAGGGTCACATTACACAGCATATTACCCTCTCTCTGGCCCTTTAGTCACTGACATCTGACAATGATTCCTCTTGTGGGGGCTCACAGATATTACCACGGAAAGTAAGCCACCTGCCCCACACCCAAGTCCATTTTTTGGGGCATCCCCTGTGGACATAGACTGATTTCTCTATTATCATTGCACAGTCCACGTCACGACACCATTGGCGATGGCTAAGAGTCTGTCTCAATCCCCAGTGCTGAGCTATATTTCGCTTTGCCAATGCCATGCCTAGTGTCGCCCAGTCTTGAGTCATATGATTGAGGTCCGTAGGCTCCCAGATGTTAAGTAGAGATCTCTTTGGTTCCGACGGAACCATAACTCCAGTAACCTGCAAAATTGTACTTATAACCGCCTCCCAGTAAGTTGTGATTTTCGGGCAGTGCCAGAGCGTGTGCAAGAATGTGCCTTATGCACCACACTGTCTCAGGCAGAGCGATGTGTCCGTAGTACCTAATTTATGCAAAAGTGTTCGCATATAGTAAGTGTGGTGCAGAATTTCCAATTGTATCAGTTTTAGTTTTGAAGGTATCGCTACCTCTTTTGGGGAAAACGATTGCCTCCTGCCAATCTGTTTCTTCCAGTGTTCCCACCTCTGTCTCCCATCGCTCCTTAAGGGCTGCCGTGGGGTGTGGCTGATTATTTATTATTTTCCGGTAGGTTTGGGAAATGGCTTTTTTACTCAAGTGGTCTGTCAGAAGCTTGTCCTCTAGCGGTGAGGCCTCTGGTAGTTGTGTGCCTGGTGGAATTACTCCCATGAGCGCATGTTTGATCTGCCTGTATCGGAAAGTTTCCGTCTGTGCCAGCCCGTAAGTGGGCCGTAACTGGGCAAAAGGGACAACCTCACCTTTCTATATCTCCCACCTTTGAGATGCCTATCAGATCCCACTGTCTGAATCCCTTGGTATTTCGCAGTTTACCTAATCATCGGGTTTTCCATAGTGGCGTGGCCTGCGTTAGGACCCCCTCCCATCCCATCGTTCGTTGTGCCTCAAACCAGACTTGGACGGTGTGCGCCATTGGACCTGTGAGAGCCGTCCTCCTAGATTTATTGTATGGTGCCCTCATAATCCCTTCGGCTTCTAGGAGGTGCCTATCCATGCGGAACGCTGGTTCATCTTGAGGTGCGTGAAGCCATTGATTGATTACAGTAAGCTGTGACGCCCAGTAATATATTTTTATATTGGGGAGGGCAATGCCACCGTCATCCCATCCCCTTACTAGTTTATGCATGGCTATACGGGCAGACCTCCCGTCCCACAGCAGATTGGTCACTTCGGCGTTTATCGCTGCAAAGTATGCGAGGGAAACCGGAAACGGCGTAATCTGTAGGACATATAGGAATCTGGGAAGCGCCATCATCTTAAAGAGGGCTGCCCTTCCTAGTAGCGTGAGCGGTAGTGATCGCCAGTGTTTGACATCACGGCGGAATGGCGCCAGGGGCTGCATGAGGTTTTCTGCGATAAACTACGTGTTTTGATGCGTTATATATATGCCTAGATATTTGAATCCATCGGCTGCAATCTGTATTTTGCAGTTATGTGGGAGCCTCAGCTGGGGACCGTGGAGTACATAGAGGAGCGATTTTGCCCAATTTATGGTGTAGCTTGATACCCGCCCATATGCCGCGCATATATCCAATAGGCTATTAATAGAATGTGCAGGGGATGCCAGGTATAATAGTATATCATCCGCATATAGCCTAATGCGATCTTCCCATCCCACAGCCCATTTCAAACCACGGATGACCGGATCCTGTCGTATCCATGCTGCCAATGGTTCCAGCACCAACGCAAAGAGGAGCGGAGACAACCCTGTCTCGTCCCTCTGCCCAGAGGGAAGTCCGCCGAGATGCGACCATTCACTACAACCTGCGCCAGGGGTTTTGTGTATAGCAGCTGCACCCACGCGCAGAACTTTGGGCTGAATCCCAGTTGGCGGAGGACCACGAAGAGAAAGGGCCACTCGACGAAGTCGAATGCCATACGGGCATCTAGGGATAGAATGATCGCGTCCTCCTCGATAGTAGTCCTGCGCGCCATGACACTATGTAATCTCCTTAGATGAAGCGATGTGTTTGGGTTCGGCATAAATCCGGATTGGTCTGGGTGGATCAGTGTTGTGAAATATGGCTGTAGCCTCATGGCCAGTGCTTTAGCGAGTATTTTGGCGTCCGCATTTATCAAGGAGATGGCCTGTAAGGCATGCTTTCCTGCGGGGGTTTGCCCGGCTTATGTATTGCAACTATTGTCGCCAGGCGCGGATACCTTGGCAACTCGCCCTTCTCCAAACTATCTTCGTACATATTGAGCAGGTGTGGTATGAGCGGTGTTGGTGCTTTCTTGTAGAGTTCTGCAGGTATACTATTGGGTCCTAGGGCTTTTCCCATATGTAATGCCTCTACTGCTAGCGTAAGCTCGTCCTGGGTCGGATCTGCTTCTAGAGCTTGAGCTGCATCATGGGTCAATGGGGCCAGCTGTATGTCTTTTAGGAAGGCTAGATTTTCTTCTATTGTGGCTGTGGCCAGAGGCGTGTATACCTTTTTGTAATGAGCCGCTGTGTCAACTATTTGCTGCGGGTCTGTGGTTATGATCTCAGTCTCCAACCGGAGTTGTGCCACCCACCAGCTAGCTCTTTCCCTTCTGTCGAGCCAGGCTAGAAGCTTGCCTGCTTTATCACCTAATTCATAAATATTGTGCTGCGTACTGGTAAGTTTGGTTTTCGTCTCCTCCCATGCATAGGCCCTGTATTCCTGTTGCGCTAAATGCAACTTATGTGCCGCGTTGTCATTGGTGTCTGTGGCGTGGTCAGTCTCTGCCTGGGATACCCCCTATTCCAAAGTCTCAATCTGTTGTCGCTGGACCGGTTTATGCCCTGCAACTAGGGAGATGGCCTGGCCCCATAGTACAGTTTTATATGCCTCCCACATAGTCATCGGAGATGAAACTGAGTGTTCATTTTCCGCGAAATGTTGCTCTGTTGCTTTAATTAGACCTTTCCCAATCTTACGGTTTTTAAGGTATCTGGGGTAAAGCGGAAACAGACGGCGTCGTCCCGGGGTGTAGGATGCATACGTAATGAGCCTCGATGAATGGTCTGAGATGCCCCTGGCTAAGTGTGAGACCTCTCATACCCTTTCTAACCCCATTGCCAATGTAAATATGTAGTCGATCCTTAAAAGACTGTTATGAACGCTGGAGTGGAAAGTGTATTGTCGCTCCTGTGGGTGGCTGGCGTGCCAGATATCAATGAGACCAATTGCATCAGTAAATTCTACTAATTTAAGGTTTACACTGCTGGGGTCCCTAGGGGGCTTTCTATCTATGGATGCATCCATCATAGCGTTGAAATCTCCCCCCACAATGAGTTCGCGCTGCAGGAGTGATAATAGGAATTTTCCCAGGGCCGGGAAGGTTGTCTGGTGTAGTGTCGGTGGGATATAGATAGGTACCAGGTTATAAGACCGTCCCTCCCACTGACAAGCTATCGCTGCAAATCGTCCTTGTTCATCCGTTCAGGACCCCTTCAGTATCAGTGGGAAGCGTTTATTAATTCAAATCCCCACATCCCGAGAACCAGAGGTAAATTCAGAGTGCACCGTCATTTTGTAGCCCTATCTATCCAGGGCCTTACAAGCCGAGCCCACCAAGTGTGATTCTTGTATCAGCGCGACAGCCGGGCCCTTACGTTTAATGTATTGGAGGACCAGTCCCCTTTTTATTTTATCACCTAGACCATTTACATTCCATGATATCACAGTGAAAGGAAGGTATGATGAACTAGAGGTCGATAACTGTGTGGTTGAAACGTCCATCGGTGTGTCTATTGGTGTCGTATGTGACATCCCATATGTAGGAGTGAAGAGCGCCCTGTGATATGCGCGTCATGCTGTCACCATGTATGCCATCAAGTATCGCACCATGTTTCTGTACCAAAACAAACGATAACCCATTGAACTGATACCTTCCCCCCCTCCCTGCACGGCGGATTTAAAACTACCTGCCTCCCCAACCTAGCAGAGTGCTTATTTCCCATAACTTTATACTTGCGTAAGTGGGAGAGCTATGCAGCAATCTCCGTAAGTCATCCCCTTAAACTGCAGTTTACAGTGGCTAAATGTTCACATCAAAATGTCTCCACCCCAACAGCGAATGTCGCTGGTGCCGTCATGCAGGAAGTCCAGCGCATCCATGTCAATGGATTTCCAGCAGCTAAATGTGTTGTTGTCGATTCCTCGTGTCCCTGCCATTGGGGTTGCCCCCCATTTAGTCCTAAGGTCCATTAGGCGTGATATCAGTCTGAGTTCTCATCAGCGTTCAGTTGTGAGCTACCCAATGCTTCCAACTCCCTCGTTGCCGACGTCGCCGGGGTCATTGGTTGGTGCTTCTGTTTCTATCCTTGCCTCCTGGGTCCCGCGGCAGTGCGCCATCCCTCCAGCCAGTCGTGGGCTTCCTCCCTGAATTATATTTTTGAGGAATTCTCGACTTGTTGTGCTGATGCGATCTATTGTATTGATGCACCTTCATATGATGTACTCATGTTCTAAGGTACATGCTGCTGTATTTTTTGTTTGTTTATTGATAAAACCATGTAAAATAAAATAATTAAAAAAAAAAAAAGTTTTCTGGCATCCCAGATACTCTTTCATAAGTAACAACAATGTGCCTTTATGGTCAAATTATATGGGTCACTCAATATCATCTTTCCCCAAACTTCAAATAGACATCTGGTTGCACCAAATCCTAACACTACCTTGCCTGTTATTGTTTGTGCTGTACATAACTGTTAGCAAATCAATTTTTACCATGTGATTTGGTACTGTACATTCAATGGATACTATGCTATGGTCTCTGAACCGCAAAGGTTTCATAATGCTTTGCTGGTCCTGCCACAGTAAGGAAGGCACATGCAAGCATGCAGAAGTTTTCATACAAAGGTCGAAATGTAGCAAACACTCAAAAGAGACCAAGGTTAATCAAAATTCTACCAGAGCCACCGAATGGGTCATGTCCTCAGAGTTTCGCTGAGAATCCACAGTAGCCTTTTCCCCATCCTGTGTCCACTTCTGAAATGCCGCCTATAGTCCACAGAAAAGCAATGGCAAAGCCAACAGGTCTCGCCTTTTTGGCATACTGGCTTTGCCAGCAGGTGTGGGTTGGGTGAAGAAAGCACATGAGGGAAAGAGCAACACATAGCACAGGTTGTTTTGTGGAGAAGAAGCACAAAAGGGAGAGAGCAACAAGGGGTGTGGTCCAGGAAAAGCACACAAATGAGGAAGCAACACAGAGAGCTGGGCAGATGGCACAGTGGGGAAAAAAGCACATTTGGGAGAGAGCTGGAAATCACATGCACTTTGATGGAGTGCTTACCCAAAATCAAAAAAAAGAGTCCCTAAAAGTGAACAGTGGAAGAATACAAGTCAGTCAAGCAAAAAGATGGTAAAGAGATTTGGGTCTAAGGGAGGGACAAATCTAAGAGCGACAGGATGGGGCATGGAAAGCCATCAAATATAAAGCAAGCAAATATGAGTAACAATGAGGCCAACCAACCGATGGTAAGTGACGGGCCCACTGTAAGTTGATAACAGGTCATTCGCTACCTGACAACTTGAACTGTCTGGTAGGCGAGTCATAAATAGGAAACTGTAACCAATTCCACATCAAAAAAGTGAACCACTAGCAGCCAGCTAGGTGCTCAAGCAACTTGACCTTCTACCCACCTAAATTCTGTGCCCCAAACAAATACCATGCTAACAAGTAAATCCTGTAAAACAATGCCAATTGAAAGGCTACTGAGGTTGTGTGCCTCCCTTTCCATAAATGTAGTTTCCAGGACAGGAAAGTGGGATATTATGGCAGGCAACATAGTTTGGGGCACACATGGAACTGAAGGTGCCATTTTTACAGGTTGAGAGACACTGCCTTCTCTTGTCCGACTTAAATAAAAATGCAGCAGAAATAAAGTACTTATGACAGCCCCACCAGTGACAATGAGACCGGAACAGACTAGATATTGGATGGCGTGATGCTAAAATGGCTGCACCCAATGTTCTGAGAGATTATGTGGAGACTTTAGGGACGGTCATAATTTCATTTTTTTTTTAAACCTGCTTGAGCTTAAAAATAAACCAAAAATTGCTTTTTGTTTACAATGCATGGCGGAAATGAACAATTCCTTGTAAGAAGACCGAGCACACTTCTGTGATATAAAAAGTCCCTAATTGATTGCTAACAGTGCACAGGAGGCAGCATGTTTCCTGAAGTGAGTGGTGGAAGTATGCAACCCATTCAATCAAAACACTGAAACCTAAAAGGTCTTGGGAGGGCCAAACACAAGCTAGACAGCAAGGGCATCAAATCAACAGCAGACACCTGCGACACAACAAAACCATTGAATCATAAATAAGGGGCTGACTTGAAGTCCGGGCTAAGTAGATGCTATGTACTGGGAGCAATAGGTGGTCTAAGTGCTAAGACCTACAAATATACTTTCCACAAAAATAAAGGGTGCTTTTCATGCATTTACCTCAACAGCTTCTGCTTTTGCTTGGTAGAAAGAGACTTTAGAAATTCAACTTCAGGGTCTTCTTCTTCTGGTTCACTTGCCACAAACTCCTAGAATATAGATTGATGCAATGTTATAGTTAGAGTACATGCAAACTAAAAATCTGAAAGTAATTCCACACTGTACAGTCTTAGACATATTCCGACCCCAAACTTCATGAAAGTTAACTGAGAAAAGGTAATCCATAATGGTATACTTAGAGATGTCCCAGTACTACAGGAAACACACTTCCAATGCAATGAAAGATGACCTGTTTGCCCACATGTTACCTCAGTGTCTGTCCGAATGCATTTCCAAACCTGGAACTCTCAAACACGCCCTTATTTTTGTTATCAGTTCACCTACGAGAATGTTGCTTGGGATGCTACACACCACCCAAACAAAGTTGTGGGAACATTTTGGTAAAAGCATTGTAATGATTTTCCAAGAACTATTTAGCAAAGACCGTGGACCTTGCAATTTAGAAGAAAACTCATTGGTTCCAACATAGTATTACCAGTTTTACACCTTTGCCAATAAAAAAGCAGTTTAGTTATACCGAAGTTACAATCCTTGGGACTGATGTAAAGTTTTAGGAGCCAACGGCTTAGTGGGCACGAATTGCTAGATAAATTATAGCTATTAAGAGTGTAAGATGTCTCAAGCCCATTCCACACTTGAGATTACAATGCACGTTTTCCGGCATGGTTTCCATGCCAGCCTGTCCGACATGGAAACCATGACGGAAAGCGTGTTTGGGGGCTCGCAGAAGGGCACCCTTTGGTGCACGGCCTCCAGTTGGAGGCCAAGGGAGCACCACTGTTGATCCTTGCACCTTGTGGCAGGCACCTTGAGGTGCCTGCCACGGGGTGCAGGGATGAAATGCACCTCCCTTTTCTCAATGGGCGCTTGTGTTACAGACGGTTTACAGCCGTAACATGAGCTCCCATTGAGTAAAGGGACCATGCGAAGGAACGGTGTTCCGTCGCATTGAAATCAGTCGGTCGGTCCCATGAAAGAGTCGGTGTACGGCAGAAGTAATTCTGCCTGACATGATAATAAGCCCCTATGTTTAGACTGGGATCAGGTCAATAATTTCACATATAGATGGAAGTGTCGCCAAACGAGGTTCCCAAACTGTGATATTTGCAAACATGCTATTGAGGATGTTGAACATGTTCTCTTCGTTTGTCCTGCTTATGCCAGACCCAGGCAGAGATAGATCAAACCACTGTGCACTCTCTGGGGTGTGAGGGCATACCAGGTGGCTTACCGTATTTTGAGATAGGACACTAGCCAGGCAGTGGTATTTGGTGTTAGTCGATAACTTTACACAGTGGGGCTATATAGGAACAAGCATTGGAAATGCAACAGGTCTCGCATTTGTTGGAGCTGGAGCTATTGGCATTGTAAATGGCAATGTTTTGTACTTTGCAATAGGTCTTGTATTTGTTGGAGCTATTCACATTGTAGATGGCACTGTTTTTTATTTATCCTTGGGGTTTTATATAGCGCGAACTTAACAGCCTCAGTTGTGAATTTCGATTCATCAAAGTTTTGTGAGCCCTGAAATTTGAACAAGTAAAGTGCTAACAGTATAAATATGGGCACTGTTTAACAAACAAAGCCACTGCAATACAAGTGCAAAGGTGACCGAGTGACTGCTTCTGGGTTGAGGGAGTTGCTTACAGTCACTGCCCGGTAAAGCTAGCTAGCCCGCTACTATGAGTTTATCAAACTTAATGCTATGTTTTCTTATGTTATGTTATGCTATGCTATGCTATGCTATGTTATGCTATGCAATGCTATGTTTTGTTGTGTTTTGTTATGCTATGGTATGCTATGTTATGTTTTGTTATGCTATGCTATACTTTGTTTTGGTATGCTATGCTATATTTTGTTATGCTATGCTATGTTTTGTTATGCTGTGCTATGTATTGTTGTGTTTTGTTATGCTATGCTATGCTGTGTTTTGGTGTTTTTTGTTATGTTATGTTTTGTTGTGTTTTGCTATGCTATGTTTTGTTATGCTGTTTTGTTGTGTTTTGTTATGCTATGTTTTGTTATGCTATGCTATGTTTTGTTTTGTTATGCTATGCTACGTTTTGTTGTGTTTTGTTATGCTATGCTATGCTTTACTGTGTTTTGCTTTGCTATGCTTTTTTTTCTATGCTGTTTTGTTTTGCTATGCTGTTTTGTTATGCTTTGCTATTTTGTTGTGTTTTGTTATGCTATGCTATGTTTTGTTTTGTTATGCTATGCTATGTTTTGTTGTGTTTTGTTATGCTATGTTTTGTTATGCTATGCTATGTTTTGTTATGCTATGCTTTGTTGTGTTCTGTTATGCTATGCTTTGTTGTGTTTTGCTATGCTAGGTGTTGTTTTGTTATGCTATGCTATGTTTTGTTGTGTTTTGTTATGCTATGTTTTGTTTTGTTATGCTATGCTATGTTATGTTTCGTTTTGTTATGCAATGTTTTGTTATGCTATGTTTTGTTGTGCTATGCTATGTTTTGTTGTGTTTTGCTATGCTATGCTTTGTTTTGTTATGCTATGATATGTTTTGTGATGCTATGTTTTGTTGTGTTTGGTATGCTATGTTATGTTTCGTTTTGTTATGCAATGTTTTGTTATGCTATGTTTTGTTGTGCTATGCTATGTTTTGTTGTGTTTTGCTATGCTATGCTTTGTTTTGTTATGCTATGCTATGTTTTGTGATGCTATGTTTTGTTGTGTTTGGTATGCGTTGCTATGTTTTGCTATGCTATGCTATGTTTTGTTATGCTATGTTTTGTTATCTTTTGTTATGCTATGTTTTGTTATGCTATGCGTTGTTATGCTATGCTATGTTTTGTTATGCTATGTTTTGTTATCTTTTGTTATGCTACGTTTTGTTATGCTATGCGTTGTTATGCTATGCAATGTTGTGCTTTGCTATGCTATGTTTTGTTGTGTTATGCTATGTTTTGCCATGCTATTCTATGTTTTGTTTTGTAATGCTATGCTAGGATTTGTTATGTTATGTTGTGTTAGGCTAGGCTATGTTATGTTGTGTTGGGCTAGGCTATGTTATGTTTGGTTAGGCTAGGCTGTGTTATGTTGTGTTAGGCTAGGCTGTGTTGTGCTGTGCTGTGTTTTGTTTTGTTATTTTATGTTTTTGTTTTGTTATGTTTGGTTATATGTTGTGTTATGTTATATTATGTTATGTTAGAGTATGTTATGTTATCACGTGTTTATGCCACAGAGCAGAAAGGTAAGACATGACACGTCACCAAACAATGCTTGCCTGCAACCCAAGCCTATTGTTGCGTTGAGCTATGCGTACAGTCCGCATTCGGGTCAATCTGAGCCATCATTAATGCAAGGAGACATTCCATACTTTTGGAATGCACGCTCTACAACTTGAAAGCTGGGTTCATGTGCTCAATTGATTGCAACTAATACTTGCGAGTATTTAACATGCTGACGGGTGAGTACTTTTGTGATCTGGAATCCAAGCCAATACTCATCAGTGCACAACTGCATTTAGGTATGACAAAATGTAATTGCTGCCTGGGCAGGAAAACACAAGAGTCTGCCGGGATCCCCTGTTCTCCCCGTGACCCCATGCGCCTCTGTGCCTGCTTCACAGCAGTCCTGAATACTTTTCTTATCTGCTTGTTAAATAAACGAAAGACACATAATTGATGGACGGAATGCAGAACAAATCAAAACATTCACCCCCAGTCAAGAGATCTGGGTTAAATCCATCATTCTTTTGCTCACCATGCCACCCCAGTTTAGACCTGGCCATATGCAAATCAGTCTTGACGCTGTGCCTCATGGGAACAGTCCAGCCCGAACTGCCAAGCCAGGTCTTCCCTGGACCGGAAACAAGCATCCTAGGATGGGTTTCGGAGTTTCACCACTCTTCAGCCAGGATAGCTTGATTCAAGTGGCACAGTGAGCCCAGGACCCACGTCTGGGCATACCTGGCACACATAAGGCGAGAAAGCAAAAGACACACAATTGATGGACGGAATGCAGAACAAATCAAAACATTCACCCCTAGTCAAGAGATCTGGCTTAAATCCACCATTCTTTTGCTCACCATGCCACCCCAGTTTAGACCTGGCCATATGCAAATCAGTCTTGACCCTGTGCCTCATGGGAACAGTCAAGCCCAAAATGCCAAGCCAGGTCTTCCCTGGAGCGGAAACAAGCATCCTAGGACCGGTTTCGGGGTTTCACCCCTCTTCAGCCAGGATAGCTTGATTCCAGTGGCACAGTGCACCCAGGACCCACGTCTGGGCATACCTGGCGCACATAGGGCGAGAAAGCAAAAGACACACAATTGATGGACGGAATGCAGCTATCCTGGCTGAAGAGGGGTGAAACCCCGAAACCGGTCCTTGGATGCTTGTTTCCAGTCCAGGGAGGACCTGGCCTGACAGTTCGGGCTGGACTGTTCCCATTGGGCACAGGGTCAAGACTGATTTGCATATGGCTGGATCCAAACTGGAAGGCATGGTGAGCAAAAAAACGATGGATTTGGGCCCAGATGCCTGTACTGGGGTGAATGTATGACATTGTTCTGCATTCTGTCCATCAATAGTTCTTTTTGCATTTGTCACCCAGAGTGGGACAGGTATGCTCAGACGTGAGTCCCGTGCTCTCCATGCCACTGGAATCAAGCTATCCTGGCTGAAGGGTGGGTAAAACCCAGAAACGGGTCCTAGGATGCTTGTTTCCAGTCCAGGGAGGACCTGGCCTGGCAGTTCAGGCTGGACTGTTCCCATTGGGCACAGGGTCAAGACTGATTTGCGTATGGCTGGGCCCAAACTGGAATGGCATGGTGAGCTAAAAAAACGATGGATTTGGGCGCAGATCTCTGTACTGGGGTGAATGTATGACAATGTTCTGCATTCTGTCCAGCAATAGTTCTTTTTGCATTTGTTAAATAAACAAGCAGATAAGAAAAGTCTTCACAACAGCCGTGAAGCAGGCGAGCCACTCTGGTGGGCCGGAACAAAAAGCCAAAGGGAGGCAACCCAGAAAGCTAATTTCCAATGGCAGGCCACCGTTTACCATAAACGGTGACGCCAGCCACTGGAAATGAGGGGCGGGGATTAAAGCCCTTTTCTGAAAATCCTCTCCTACAAAATCTCTTGTGGAGGCGGAGCAGCGCTTTGTGCTGCAACGCACGCAAGACCTAAAAAGCAGGGTGTGTCACTTTAATTGATATACTTGCTTTTACAATAGATCAGATATCTGACTTGTGTCACACGATGACTGCAGGGTCCACGTGTTTTTGATAGATACAGCGCCATATTTTTAATGGAAATGTGTTAGCTGCTGCATTTATTTTATAGGTAAAGCCCCTTTTTGTCACCTACGTGCTCAAAGCAGAGATGGTCTGTGTCTGGGGACATCTTGCTTTTATCTGTTTTAACTGATTTTTCTACTTGTAAAAATTGTTTTATGATCTTAAGTATTTTATTAAACTAAAATCTTTTTGACAATGTTAATTGTACATTCATAATGTTTTCGTATGCTTTTATGGCTTAAAGAAACAAAATAAAGGTGAAGCTAAATCTGAATATACTAGTGAGGTTTTTGTAGCGGGAACATCCTTAATTGAGTTTTTTTTAACATACTCTAAAATGTGGCAATAAAAGAAAAGGAGTCACAGTGAAATAAGGTAATTGCCATTAGGGTAACACATTTTGACACATAGATAAAAACATTTGTCAAGTAGAGATAAACAGTATTTTAAACCAGGTTTCCTGGTTTTACATTGCATCATTTAGCTACTTGATGAAGGAGAAGGGAACTTGATGAGTAACATAAGGGCGTGGGTGGAAGAAGCCACCAGAAGACTTGGCTCGAAGTTTCAAGAATACTTCTTCCAGAGCCAGAGCTCAACATCTGGCCTTATATGGGTCACCCACCCTTAGAAAAGTAACTTTCACATGTCCAAAAGGCTGACATTGTGTTGCAACATCAGCTTCAATAATCAAAGTTCAAATTACACCTGAACCCCCACTTGAGGACAGTCAATGACATGGAGAGGTATTGTCGACGGATACATCATCCTGCACTGACACAGCTCACACTGATTACCCTACATTTACACTAGTTGACAACTCACCCTGCACTCTGGTTACGCATTATTCGCACAACTCTCATTTCACTCTTCCCGCCAACACACAAGAGCACACTGGTCACCCAGTCATCACATTGGCACACTATTCACCCTGCACTCACAACTCTTGCCCTGCACTTACACAAGCACACCTTACATCCTGCACTTACACCACTCCCTGTCACCCAGCGCTTACCCAGGCACACCTCTAACAGCACACATTATCTTACCTAACACCCGTGAAAATACACATACATCTATAAATGCATCCACAGAATATCTGGTCTTCCTGCAGTACTACATGCCTATTCAGTTCCATCTGTAACTAAAAGTGCAGTGCAAGAGGGGAGAGTGTACTGAGACTGTGGGATATTATTAGAAAGAAGATTGAGCTGTGCCTGTGGTGGCTGGTGTGGAAGGTGGGATCGGTCTAAGTCAGTGGGGATCAGCCAAAATGGAGTGGTGAAACCAGATGAAGACTGCAGGAGGAGAGCAGCACAACAACTAAGGCTGAAGCACTGAAACCGGGTCTATGAGCTGATGTGGGGAAATGAGAGACAAATGCCGACTAAGGGTGTGGTGCCGGTGGGGGGAAGAAAGCACAAGCTCAGCAGGTACTTGCTGGCCCTGCACTGAGCCCTATTGGCTTTCATAACGACCATTGTGACGGAAGAAGAAGGTCACCTATGGCCAAACTTGTTGTTTTGCTGCTTCTGAAGCAGTGCTGTAGACCAGCATCTTGGCTCGGATTCTGTGGCTGCAGCTCATCTTGGAGAGAACAGGCCGGAGGGGAGCCGGTGAAGTTGGGGAGAGTGAACTGAGGTTGTAGGTTGGTATGGGACGAGAGACTGCCATGAGGCCGCTGCGAGACGGAACCCCATGTTAAGACTGCAGGGACCAGAGCTTCTGGAGTGCCAGGAAGGTTGGGCAGACCATATGCCACTGCGTCATCACGCTGGACGTAGCAGACATTTTGGGTGCGGCAAAATCCCTTATTTGAAAGCTCTATTCCCCAATACTTCTACCGAAAATACTACTGCTGGCTCACAGAGCAATGATCTTAGTCAGTACTATCACATCATTGTGGAGGGCTCTTGTACACTGCCATGTCATTAAGTTTTAACCAGGCAGCCATGTTAGTTGAGGAAACACCACTCAGGAGTCAAAAGAAGTGCAACAAGCACTCTTTCCTGGCAGCACCACACAAGTTCTGCCCAATCAAATGCAGTACTCAAGGTAAACATGTTAGTGGAGTCAAAGCCCCTCTCACAGATGTGCTTCTTAAAGTTCTTTTTCTGTTGATCATACAAGATATGGCAACGGCTGAGCTATCAACCCAGATCTAAAAAGTATATCTCAGAAGTACTGAGACACATCCAATAAGGAGCTTAACCCCTTCGCTGCGGCGCGAATTCCGCCGCAGCGCTGGGGGGGTTTGGGGGGGTTGACGGCGCCGCTGTGCTCATGACGGAACCACGCCGTCATGAGTCACGGGTGAGCTGCGCTCATGACGGCTCGGTTCCGTCATGACTCCACCCACTGCGCTAATCGCCCGCACAGGCCGCGTGGGAGGAGCGGCCGCCAACGGCCGCAGCATGACGGAACCACTCCGTCATGAGCACAGCGCACCCGTGGCTCATGACGGAGTGGTTCCGTCATGAGCGGGGAACGGGTTAAAAAACACATAATCGCAGGATACATTAACTTACTACATTAACTTATCTAATCACTTTAGTTCAATTCACAACATTGTAATAAATTCCATTACATTTTATTTCCACAAATGTTAGCTGTTAATGTCCAATCAAATTCCTCAGGAGTCTTGTATGTCAGTTTTAATCCTCTTTATTGAAGTTTATTCATTATCACAATTGCACTTCAGCCCAGCCAACGTGTTCCATCCAAGCGGACATCATCAGGGTTACGTATAATCGCGGAGTTGCACGGAATGGAGTAGAACTCCGGTAAAAAGTCAAGATAATAAGATGGATGGTGTAGTATCCCCTGGTCGATCTCCTTCGGCTGAGTCCCCGTTCCAAGTCACAAGTAAAACAGCCTGCAGGACTCAGACGAAGGAGATTGACCAGGGGGTAGTCACAATGTTAATCTTGACTGCCACCGAGGGCAACTCGAGATCCAAGACCTCAGATGCCCTCTTCACCACCGTAGAATATGATGCTCCCTCCTCTTTAGCCACGGTAGGGGGGGAGAAAGCATACCAGTATCTGGGAATGTGTCTAGACCACTGGCATCCCCAAGTTCCTTACACCAGTTCATACTTTCCTAGCCTTCTTACTGGTATTCTAAAGGGTCCAGTGACCCCTCACATTCTTCCTAGAGGCCCAGCACTTCAGAATAGGGCTCAGGAGCTGACCTAGGATACGTGGGTTCCCAGAGGTGGCTCCTCTGCTAAGGCGGAGGAGCGTCGCCCCACTGCTTTTCAGCAATGTAAGGAAAAATAAAATGATAATAACTCAATGTTATTATCACTTTAGATTTTCTTGTTGCGGGCGCTGCAGCTTTATGAGGCGGGCAGGGCTGCTCTGCTGACAGAGCAGGGGAGAGGAGGAGTGGTTTTCACTCCCTAAGTGCGTATGAACATTTGGCTGGCCGTCTCGGGCCGGCCAAACATTCATACGCACTTAGCATGTTCTCCGCCCAGGCTGCATTACAGCCTGGGTGGAGAACATGCCCAGGTCACCAGTTCCCATCAGATCGCCGATCCAGGGTGCTCAGATAAATCACAAACCTACATTGCAGCATTATGATTGGCTCAGGAGAGCCTGGGTGCTTCCTGGGTGTTTCCTATTCCGGCCGGAGGGAGGAGTGGAGAGATGCTTCCCCTGCCTCACCGCACGCCCCACCACCCCGATCCTTGTTGCAAACAACTGGTGGGTCCGGTCGTCTCCGTTCCGGCTCCCTGTCGAATTTGTGGATGTAAATGGGGCTGGCGCTGTTGGTGGGTGCCGGGAGCATCTGCATCGGCACTGCAGAAGGTCACAGTGGCACGACTGGTGACGGTCCAGATCCATGGAGGCCCATCGGAGCCAAAGCCACTGGTGTGGAACCAGATGAGGCCCCCTCCGACCCCATGGGGCCTGAAGGCGCGCCGGAGGGGTCAGCCCACTCAAATACATGGCGCATGGCCTCATAAAATTCTGTTACCCAAGTGGGGGGCAGGGAGGCTCCTGGAAAAGCTGGGAGGCTCAAAGTCGACCATGGCAACGTTTCCAAAGACCCACACCTCAAACTTTGATGCACCTTTGTCGCCTCAGCAGTCGGACTCGGTATGCTTCTTCCCCGAATGTCCCAATGACCTGGAATGGGAGGAAGACAACTTGGGGCTCTTGGAGTGGTCATGCGACCTCCCTATCTCAATCGGGACTGAGTTCTCCGGGGAGTCTCATGACGCAGTGTCGCCTGCTAGGCCGCTAACTGCTTCAGGCTCAAAGCCTTCGTTGCCATAGCCCAGCAGTCACAGCATGACTTGGAGTAGTGGTCGCGCTCAAGATACCACAGACACATGAGGTGTGGGTCCGTAACTGACATAGTGGGATGACAGGCGCCACAACCAGGAGGAAGAATTACTCAAAAAAGAACTCAACTAAATGTCAAAAATCTTCTGTCAAAAACCAACAGAGGGCAGCGATGATAAAGAAAATGTGTACATCAAACGTCAATGGAAATGATTCGCAATGTCTACTATGGCAGATGTTTCCTGGGTTAAGGAGCTCTGTAATGTACGTGACTTTTGACACAATAAAAATTTGTTTTAAAAAAAAAAACAACAGAGGGGTAGCTCTTTCTCTTGATCAGCACTAACTGGCGCGGAAAGAAAAGAACAGACGTTAGTGCGCCAAGGTAGTGCCTATATAGATGATGCAGACGTCACTTCTGGTGCGGATGATGCAACGTGGATCCCATCAATGCCACCTATCGGCGCGCTCATGCAATAATCTTCCAGATCCAGTCTGACGCCTGGGAAATTCAAAGGTAAGGAATTTGCTGCTAGAAGTCTCTTTCAGATACTGCATGGGCATCGGCTCCATTGTTAGATAGTGTTTTTCCTACACGGAGGGCTAAAGTAGCGATGGAGCATAAAATAAGGGAAAGATGTCCAATGCAGAGCAAAGTATTAAAGATAACGAAAGGAAAGAAATTTTGCAACATCAGGCAGCCGGGGAGTATTGTGGGCACATGTAAATCTACAGTACTACATCCCACTAACAGATACTCTCAGGGTAACATTTGAAATGTTTAGCTGTAGATCCATATGCTGTGCATAGAATGTAGAGCAGTCCTCATTAAAGCGAAAGCTTAGCGTGAGGATGTTGCAGAAGATTAAAAAAGCATACGTTGGACAGCCTGGCCAACACTAGCTTGTTATCTGGCCAGGACATCCACATAGAAGTGTTTGGTAATGGTATGAGGGGTGGACCAAGTAGCTATTTTACAGATGTCAGCTAGTGGTATATTTCTTAAGAAAAACATTGAAACTCCTTTCTTACGAGTAGAATGAGGTCTGGGTGGAACGTGCAGGGTTCTTTTGGCTTTGACATAACAGGTCTGTATGCATTTGACCAGCTAACATGCATTAATTGCAGTGGAAGTGGAAAGCGCCTTGTGTGGCTGGTTGTGTCTTACAGAAAGATTTTGTTCGGTCAGTGTTGCACATTAGCACTCTCTTGACATCTAGAGTATGTTGCGTGCGCTCCGCTACAGTCTCTGGGAGCAGAAAAAAGACCGGAAGCTCAATTGTCTGGTTAATGTGAAAAGTGACACTACCTTAGGAAGGAATCTAGGATTGGTCCTGAGGACATCCCTAACATGATGGATCTGGAAGAAAGGCTCTTCCAAGGTAAAAGCATGTACTTCGCTGACCTGTCTGAGGGAAGGGATGGCTACAAGGTAAGCTATCTTCCTTGAGAGAAATTGCAGTGACCAAGAGTGAGGGGGTTCAAAAGGAGGGCCCATGAGTCTGTTAAGAACTATATTTAAGTTCCAAAAAGGAGCAGGAGGCATCTGGGGCAGGATAACCCTTTTGAGGCCTTCCATAAAAACTTTAATGACTGGTATTCTGTAGTGTCAAGCATGTTGCATAATCTCCAAGTAGGCAGCTACAGCAGCCAGCTGTAACCCAATACAAATGTAGTAGAGGCCTGACTTCTGCAGGAGGAGTAGGTAACAGACAATGTCTTGTACCGATAATGTGAGAGGATTGACATTTTTGGGAAGACACTAGTGCACGAAATGTTTCCATTTAGCTGTGAAGTAGGCCCTGGTAGTGGGTTTGTGTGCTTATTTGAGAATAGACAAACACTCCTCTGGAAGGTTGAGGTAACCAAAAGACCTCAGGAGTCAGATTGCAAGGTTGTGCTGCTGAGGGCTGGAATGTTCGAGAGTAGCGTGGCTTTGTGTGAGAAGATCTGGCCTTTTGGGGAGCTTCTCGTGTGGAACTCTAGAGAAGGTTCTAGCAGTGTGATGTACGATGGCTGGAGCTCCCAAGTTGGTGCCACTAGGATGAGAGTTAGGGATGTTTGACTCAGCCTCCGAACCATAAACAGTAGGAGTGGGAGAGGCGTTAAAGCGTAGACAAATATCTGTGACTGGTTCATCCACAGTGCATTGCCCATGGACCCACATGTGGGTGTGGCATTCTGGTGGCGAAGTTTTGGCATTTTGCATTTTCGGCACAGGGAACAGGTCTATTTGTAGGACAGTACAGGAGTAGGACCTGGGGGTGGAGTTCGTATTCGTGAACTTCTGTTTTCTGTGCATATCAGAAAGTTTTTGTCCTGTATGAGAGCATGAAATGCAATGAGAGCAAGCTGAATAGCCAGTAACCCAGGTGGTTGATGAGGAAGGATTGCCGGGCAGACGTCTACTCCCACTGAACGTGAGGTGATCGAGACGCACGCCCCAGCCGGTGAGTGAGGAATCTGTGGTGATGGTCTCTTGCGGAACTGGGTCGAAGAAGGGCTGCCCCTGCAACAGGTTGTTTGTGTTCCACCACTGCAGAGAGTGATGAATGCGTCCCAAACCAACACTGGATCCTCTAGATGACCCTCTGCTTGGGACTACTGTGCCACTAAGCACTCCTGCAATGGGTGCATGTGCAGTCTGGCATGAAGAACTATGGCTATGCAAGATGCCATCATGCCGAGCAAGAGCATCACATTTCTGACCGTTACCTGACGATCTGGCTGAAAAAGAGGAACACGTTTTGGAAAACTTACACTCGTGCTAGACTGGGGAAAGTCTTCCCCACCGATGAGTCTAGGATGGTCCGAAGAAGCGCTGCACCTGATGGGGTTGGAGGTGGGATTTGGTCAGATTGATGGAAGTGCGCGAGGCATAATTAGTGCATGGTACTCTTGATCAGCCAGTTGTCCAAGTAAGGAAACACGTGGATGCCTCTCCTTCTGAAATGAGTTGCCACCACGTCCATACATTTGGGGAAAACTCTAGGGGCTGTGGTAACCCCTAAAGGAAGCACTTTGAACTGGTAATATTGTACACTCACAACAAGCATCAGGTATCTTTGATGCGTTGGGTGGATGGGTATGTGGAAGTAGGTGTCCTTCAGATTGAGGGCAGTCATGAAGTCACCTTGCGGCAGTAGTGGTATAACGTCTTGTAGAGTGACCATGTGGAAATGTTCTGACAGAATGTATTTGATGAGGGGCCTGAGATCAAGGATGGGCCTTAGGGAGTCATCCTTCTTGGGGATAAGAAAGTACAGGGAATAGACCCTCTTTCCGCTGACTCCTTTGGCGAGGAGGGCCTGTATCTTCTCTTGGAGGAGTCACAAATGTTCTGCGGACATTCTGTGTTGGTGGGGGGGAATGTTTGGTGGTGTTTGAGTGAGTTCTAGACAGTACCGCACCTGTACAATGTCAAGAATCCACTGGTCGGAGGTGATTTCTGACCAATGGGACAGAAAACCCTGCAACCTTCTCTCGACAGTTGCTGTGTGGATAAGGGGAAGAGTGTCACTGTTTTGGAGGGGCTACCCTTTTGGGTCTGTGCACTCTCCTCTATCCTTGCCAATATTGCCCCTGTATCCACCCCAGTAATATATCCGGGAAGGTGGAAGAGGTTTACACGGTGGTGGTTTTTGCTTCACCGCGGTAATGGAAATGTTAAACGAAGTTGCGGGAGTGGATTCCTGCAGGGCGCTCATCTCTTTGGCTGTGTCAGTGTCTTTTTTAAAAAAAATTCTAGTATCCCGTTGACTTGTGGACCGAAAGGATGCTGGCCATCATAGGGAACATTTAGAAGGTGCTGCTGGACCTCCAGTTTAAAACCAGACACACGCAGCCAAGCATGATAATACAAGACGATGCTGGCGTTAATGCTGGCGTTAAAATTGCGTTAATTAGCACTCTCTTGACATCTAGAGTATGTTGCATGCGCTCCGCTACAGCTGTGTCGGGTGCATCCAGTTCATAGCAGACAGTGTTGTTAGAGATAATTTTCCCTATGCCACAAATTCCTGTCCCTTCTTGCATAATGATCTGGGAGATGTTGTCCACCATCTGATTCCAGTGGGCACCGTCATACCAGGAGAGTAAGCCAATGAGTAGCAGACTGTCCTGCTACCCTCTTACCCCAGCATCAATTTTCCTGCTCTCCCGGTCTGGAGCGGGTGCACCACGTGTGCCCCGAGTGTTTGCCTGTTTGCTAGCTGTATAGAGTACTAGAGAGTCAGGGGGGTTACTGACCTCGTGTGCATAGAGGGATTTTTTAAACGGCGCTGAGCCGCTTGAGAGATGACTGAGTCCGGCTTTGGGTGTCTGATTAAGCAGGCATATGAATCTTCTGGTGCTTTGTATTTTTATTCTATGCGCTGTAAGACGGCTGTGACCTTCACAGGGTTCCTCATAATCTTTGTGCCATCTTCCCATATGTATTCTACAATCGGGATGGCTTGTAACGATTTCTTCGTGGGCACCTTAAAACCATAAAGAAAGCAGACTGTTCGACTGATATTGGTAGTTGAAATCTCATTAGCGCGCTTTCCATCAGGTTGTGACACCCTCCTATGTCATCTGGAGGTGAATCTACAGGCTGTGGTGCAGGAGGAGATGGAGTGGTAATCAAATAATCATCCTATTCGTTGTGGGCGGATTCGTTGTCTGGAATTTCTCCCTCTTCTCTATCGTCCGATGATGAGGGGTAATCCCTAGGTGGAGCTGCGATGCTTGATGCAGGAGTCATCCTGGGTGTCAAGGGTGGAGGGATAAGTCTTGGTGTCTTGGGAGACGGAGGTGGAGCACTGGGTTGTGTTGGTGATGGTGGCCTTGAGGGCTCTGGAAACCACCTGCAGTAGTCTTTTAACATCCCCTGTAAGTCTTGGAAGAGTGATGCAGATACTTGCACCATACCTTGATGTGAAGGCGAATGGCCATATTGTTGGAAATGTTCCCTATAATGCCTAGGTCTTGCCGTACATTTTGTCTGTTGTCGGTTGTAGTACTCCTGATAACAGTGCTCTTTCTCATCCTCTTCTTCTTGATAGTTTAGGTGGAGATCAGATGGGAGGTGGGCTGTCCCAAAAGGGTCATCATCATCTGACTCTGCCACGTCCAAAAGATGGCTTGGGGGAGGAGAAGAGATACCTTGCTTGGAGAGGTGTGGTCAGGTAAAAGGGATGTTTTTGTTGCTTTTAGTGTTGTTGGCGGTGTTGTCGATGACGCCATCAATGACATCGTCATTGAGCGCGTAGTTGCAGTTTTCAACTGTTGGGGCTGTTTTGTGTGTTATCCTCGTCTAAGGTTGCAATGGTTTTGTCAAAAGAGCCTTCATCGACAGGATCGACGCTGGCGAAGAGATGGAAGGCTACGTCAATGTTGCTGTCGTCTGCACCATCTTCGACGTCACTATGGCTGTTGTTGGCGATGGAGTTCTCGAAGGTGAGGTGATCGTCGCAGAGATTTTCAAAGCGGTTTTAGGCTTTGTCGTTGACGGTTATGAGGACTTTGGAGGGTGAACGAACTCCAGACTTCACAGATGGTGTAGGGGGCTCAGACCTGGCAGTTTCTGAGGAGGGTTTCTCCTTTTTTCACCTTTTTATAACTTGACAGACTCATGGTGAGTCTTCTTAAGGGCCTTCCTCGACTCCTCTGAAGTCCCATGATCACGGGAACTTTCCCTCTTATGTGACCTTCTCTAAGAGGTTGAAGAGGTGTCACTGTCCTCTTCAGAACAAGGAGATCTTTTAGATTTGGCTTTTTGCAGCCACAGAAGAAGCCTCCTCTCCTTATCTTTCAAGGTTTTAGCTGAAAAGGCCCGACATATGTTACAGTCTTTTACCTTATGCTGAGGGTAGTAAATGCATTCCTTGTGGGGGTCTTCAGCCTGAAGTCTATTCTTCCCACCATTAGTACAGGGCCTGAAAAGCCCTTTCTCAGATGACTCAGACATGGTAGTAGCAGTAGATACGTTTTCCAATTGGTCTGATGTAAAACCGATCAGAGCTCAGCGAGACTTCCTTCACACGACGTGCCGTAGAAAATCTGAGGGACTCAGCGTCTGTTGGGAGTGTTCTAGAGGGCACGGTCACCTGACTTGCTGGAGTTTGGCTCTTTTTTTAAAAGGGTTATGGATTAGCTGTTAAAGTGACTGTTCACTGCCATTATAGCCTATGAAAATGTTATGTACTGATTTTTTATGGTATCGTGGGACTCCCATTGAGACGAAGGGGAATGATTCAAGCATGTGAATTTCTGAAAGATCCAATGCTGGAGAAGCACTATTGTTTTAAAGAATTGACAAGGGATGGATTCGAAGGCCTGGTGAGAAACCAAGCAACATCAAACTAGAGCTCACTTCGACACGACTGAAACAGACGGTGAAGAAAAAACAATTTAACTAAGGAGCTGATGCCCATGCACAATACCACTAATCAGTGGAGTCACTAGGTCCCGTGATTTGAAAAGACTTACTTCGAAGTTGTACACATCTGAGCCCAACAATAGATGGTGGAAATATGCACAGCATGTGTATTTACAGCCACACATGCCACAAACACATATTCTCTCTGCTTGGCATTGTAATCTTTTAAAAAATATATTTTTAATGTAACAACTATGTGGTGGAATTGTTAATGAATGTGTTTTAAATCAATGTCACAAACCGATAGTCTTTTTTATGTGTGTTGAAGTACAAGACAAAAAGATTTATTTTTTTAAATAAAGTATTTTTTTATAAATATATATGTGCATTGCGTAGTGGCACGCAATATCTAAAAGAGTATACACATTGATATAGTCCCTTTGCCTACTGAAGGGTGGAATGGTGCATGAATGATAGCTGTATGGGAGTGAGGTAAATCTGATCTTAATGATGAAATGGTAAGTGGTCTGCCAAAGGAAAAATATATTTTCTTAGTTGAATACGGAACCCTATTCCTTTGATGAACAAAGGGTCCCTCTCATTATCCTTTTCTAGCTTTTAAAACATAGCAAAGAAAGAAAAGCAACATTCAGTTTTCGTTGCTTTATAAAGCTGCTACATTTCGTTTTCCGTTGGAAGACTGAGAACTTCTGTTAGTTGGGGGTCATGGTGGCTGACAAGGAGACACAACAGAACCGTTGCAACATAGACCAAGTGGTGGAAGGTTTTGGCTTGTCCATTTGCTTCTGGAACACTCTACCTTTTTCTGTTATGGGCAGGGTGGCCATTGCAAAAATGGTATGCTTACTGTACTGCCTCTATACAGTCCAGAATTCTTCGTGTCCGATTCCCTCTGGGGTTTCAAGAAAACTGGACAGCATGCTAACTTCACTTTTTGGGTGGAGGGGCGGCTGTCTACTAGCTGGTGACTCATATCCTGGTGAGGTCTTCATTTCAATCTAGGAAACCCAGGACACTTTTCAGGTGGGTGCAGGGCAATTCTTGTAATATGTAAAATTAGAAAGTGAAATGTGAAATTTAAAAAGTTCTGTAAATGTGAAGGAATTTTAAATTGGAGGCTAAACACTAAATTGGTATCCTCAGTTTGATTTGCGGGAGCAGTGCAAGTGCATCAAACAGAATACAGTATGGACAATGGGAGCCCTCAACGGAATTTAGAAAAGCTCTAAACTTCCATTCGAAATAAAATGTGGATTTTTTAAAAATATTTTTGTATTACATAAAGTAGGGGTCGTCGTATTCCAACAATGACTTAGTAGGGGTACCCAGATTCCAGAAATGATTAAGTGGACGTCCACAGAAGTCAAAAGTTTAAGAACAACTGATCTAAACCGTAACCCCAAGATAGTAAAAGAAAGACTTAGCAATGTCAAAAGGGAGGGTGTGTGAATCTTTGCAGTATTTAACCCCTTCGGTGCTCATGACGGAACGGTTCCGTCATGAGCCACGGTTGAGCTGTGCTCATGACGGAACCGTTCCGTCATGACCACGCCCGCGCAAGATTCCGTCAGCACAGCGGCGGAATCTGCGCAGCATGGAAGGGGTTAAGAACTGCTAACTAGTCGCAGAGGCTGTGTTCACGACAAAGTCAAGTGTGCAAGTCAACCAGTAGACCAAGGTCTCTGATAGTTGGGTTAGAAGAGAATATTACAGAGGACGTGAATTAACCGAATAGATAGAAAAGGAGAAGATGAGAACATATGATTTCTGTTTTAGAAAAATTGAGCTTAAGGGAGCTTAAAGCCTACCAATATTTTACAGCAGTGAGACAATTCCGGATTTGGATGAACATGTGAGGTAATAAGAAAGTAAAGGAATATTTGAGCCAAATAAATACAGGAGGTAAGAAAAGCTGAAAAGGTTATAGCATTAGACATTTATCAAATCGGATAAGTAAGGCGAGAACCATTCACTGGAGGTGTCCGCAAATCTGTGAAGCAAAGGTACTTATTAGAATCAAGTGGCATCCATGCCAAGCAGTTAGTTGAGTGAAGAGCATAAAAGACGTCACGAGATGCAGCGTTGAGGCTTCATATGCTAGTTTTACAGTGCAGAGGCACAGCAGCAGTTAAGGAGATGTGAAGGGAGGATGAAGATAGGTGAGCCAAGGGGAATCAGAAGTGACACAGTAAGCCAATGACTCTGGGAACTGAAAGGCACAAGGGGGAAGGCTACCAATCATTCAATGGTACAATAAGGTAATAGTTCAAAGGGTACGGGGAACTGGATGACTGAACACACAGTAGGGCAATATAAAATGGAGCACCAGACACCAACGTAAGTACAGTAATCAGAACTGTTGAGACACCATGCATATAACTGGGCTATTCATAAGGGTGCCCGAAGCATCACAAATTCAGTAGGCATATCTCCAAGGATACAGTCAGTGAGTCTATTTCTCAAAGGTAGAGGGTGATGCACAGGCAGTGATGCAGAGGTCCTCGGACACTGAAAGACTGACTGTTACTCAGAGTTTGTTAAAGAAGTATAGTTGGGGCTAGTCTAAGAACAAGATCCAACAACACAATTTGTACAGAAAGATAACGAAAAAGAGGGCTGCTCTTGTGAAAACAACAAAAGCCCTGTGCCAACGGCCTCTCGCAAACTTCTTTACAGGCATGCTTAACATTCTGGTAGGAGACACCGGGCAGGTGAAGAAATCACAGGTGTTTAAGGGGGTTCTCAATGTTGAAATCCACTTCTTTGTCAAAATGCTCCTTGATGAATGGTGTATCACCAATGAGTTCTTTGGCAATAATTCAGATGAAGATGAGACCCTCCTCAACATTAAATTTTCCTATGATAAAGCTGTCTTGTCAGGCGGTGACAAAATGAACGGGAGTTTTAAGCCATCCAGAGAGATGGTAATCAGTAGCTAACTCTGATGGATCGAGGGGGCTGAGCGAAATTCAGCAGAAAAAGGAGGTGGGAGTAAGGCATCCTTCAGATTCTTAAGTGACTTACTATAAAACGCTGCCAGAAAAAAAGGAACTTTGCTGTGGTCTAGCAGAAATCAAGACCATCGTCAAATGAAGTGGTTTGCATTCTCTGCCAGCTCAAAGTCCTTTGAAGCATGAACCTGCAGTGCCAGTACTCACTAATTTTGCAGTCAACTGAAAGGCAGACCAGTAATTTAGAATATCCATCCTCATATCTCATCCTCCCAACACATTTAGCACAAGGAACTGTGAAGCTGCCAGACTCAGCGTGAGTTGAAGAACTGGTCAACTTAAAAAGTCTGCATCACAATGTTCAATGTACCATCCTTGGCCAGGCTGTCTTTAATTTACAAAGAGTCTTTATTGAATCTATTTTTTTTTTTTTAAATCTTCTTAATGTGATTCCAGAATACCATTGGAACCCCAATATGGGCGAATGATTATGAAAGATAATAAAGATCCCCTAATTGCGAACAGTCTCCGACGTCCTAGTTCTCTAGAGAAACCTATTGAGTATTCTAATAAATGGCCATGTTTCGGTTTCCTCTTAGTTGAGAGACAAATCGAACCACAGAATGGATTATAACCAAGATCCCCCACAAATCTGTGATGTCCAACATATATAGTCTGGTAGTAAACAAGTCTTCATGAAAAGGAAATAAATTGCTGTATGATTGTACAAAGAAATAACATGCATCATGTTTCATTCAAGGCAAAGAGGCCAATGAAATGTTGTCTGGTGATATTTATACTATGTCTCGGGGTGGGTCTTGAATGTAAAGCAAGCAGTTGCAAAGCCAGTTCATGCCTTTAAAAGACCATGCCAGGCCATTGGTTTTCCAGGTGCTTGTTTGTAAAGCACTAAAAAATCTAAATACTGTAGGAAAAGCAAACACATATCTTATGGTATCTCAAAACTGCACACTTAATTCAATATTTTCAATCTTTATAATTCCATGGTTTATTTTGTAGATATTTTTCACTCAGGAAACTGAACAGACTTTAAAAAAACAAGCACTTTTAAAGGAAAATGCTTGCCAAGGACTACTTTACTTTTCAAAAGTCTAACAACAGAAACATGCTCCAGCCATGTGGCCCTCTGAAGTAGCCTAGCAAGCAGATGTGCATGCCCCCCCCCCCCCCCCCCCGGAGAAGAGATATCTCCTTTTCATTCATGTTAACTAATTAGCATGCCTCAAACACCATCTGAGTACAGCAGTTGGCCTTTCCTGCAGTGCAATAAAAGCATTTGTGTGTGAAGGCCTGAGCTTTTGTGCAGTAAGTGAAATGCTGGAGATAACTCAAAACAAGCATTTGAAATGTAATAGGTCTCACATTTACAAGAGTTTAAGCAATTGGCATTGTAAATGACAATGCCTTTTATTTATCTATTTTGATAATTAACACGTAAATAAAAGGCAATGTCATCTACAATGTTAATAGCTCAAACTCTTGTAAATGCAAGACCTTTTTAATTTCAAAGAAGCGACCGCCATTGTCCCGGGCTGCTTGGAAAGTGAAAGCGCACATGGCGCGCTGAATGTTGCAGGAAAGCATGTCGTGCCTGCAGTAGGAGAAACTCATTAAAGAAAATAGTGCTTACAGACTAAATAAGACATACAGTGAAATAACAGAGGTAAAAGGGCCAGTCCTCATGAGAGGTTATAAAACGAAGATAAGGAGGTACTAAGGAGGGACTAACAAGCCTATTAACGAAGCAGAAGCCAGCATTTACAAAGGACAATGACACAAGCCAAAGAAACATATGGGCGGAGAGTGGGCGGAGCTTCAAGTCCAAAACTCGATTACAGCATGCCTCACAGAGCAGCACATGCGCTGCCGAGGCTCAACTTAAAAACAAGCCTTAAAGTCTGATCTTTAGTGACACCCTGGAAAAATATACCTGCTGCTGTGCTTTAACAGACAAGCTGGGAGGGATAGGGACCAACACAGAGCGCAGGCACAGATATTTGAGGTGAGGACACAACACACGAGGGAGAGAGCAATACAATGCATCTACTCTCATGGAGTGCCGAATGAAAAGTAGTTCTTTAACAGTGAAAAGATAAAAGTCAGACAATCAAAAGGATTGAAAAGTGACTATGTTCCATGCCTCTTCACAAGAAGAGGAAAGCAAGTCAACGAATAAGAAGTAAGCAAATGAAGGTGGTGGTCATAAAGTCAAACAGTGGTAAGCCATGGGCAGGCTGTAAGCCCACTGTAGGTTTTTGGTATGATTCACAAGAGGTTTTCACCTAAATGCTGTCTGTAGGCAAGATCTAAAAATATAAAGACATTTTCCTGTATGTTGCACCAATAATTCAGAAGGTACACCGATTGCTGGGAAGAAGAGAAGATTTAATAAGATTTAATGAGCTGCACCACTAAAAAATATTAGGAAATCAAAGTTGCAGGGCTGAAAATAAGAAGGGAATGCTCAGACTGTGGAAATCATGCAGCCCTGTATGTGCAATTTATGGATAAGTAAATTTGAAAACACCCAGCAACAATCCCAAAACAATCCAAACTCGATTGAGATATTTTACCTTCCTGATAAAAAAAAAAACAGATCATTACCTGCGATGGATCATTTGCGGTCAACTTCCTTCCCAGCACATTTTGTTTCAGTGCGAACCCACTGTTTCTCATCTCTGCTATTAGCTCCGAGGGGTGCATTGATGGCCCTGTTCACAAAAATCACAGTTTGAACATATCATTGAGATCACTCTGCCTTTTTTCTTACTGCACAGTGGGAATGCGGCTGAAGCTTTGTTAACTAAAATCACAGCTAAATCAACTCAATAATCTTCTGCTGAGCAAATCATCACATATGATTTTCAAAAACAGCGGTCTGGAGATTCAGAATACAAAATAATTGCATTTTTCTTTTAAGCGAAAGGGGCTTCTCTCTTTGTGCAACTTTCTAATGCTGGAAACCATACCCTTGGGAACTGTATGATTGAATGTTTCTCGTGGCAGAATAAACCAGAAAGTAGTCTGCAGCAGAATGTTGTGTTTGTCTAAAGACCCCATGCAGGTTCGCAGCAACAAAGCAACAATAAAGAAAATGCTGTGCTTGACAAAAAGCGCAGGACTGTGTTCAATATATTTAACAACCTATTTGTACTTTCCTCTTGTTGTGTTACGAGTAAGACCGCCAACTGAAAAAATCATTAGAAGCTTCACTGCACAACATTTGGATGCATAGTCGAATGCTTGAAGGTTTTTAAACACAAAACACTTAGGCCATGACTCAGAGTTGCAGGGTACTGGCAGAGTGGTAAATTCACACACAAATGTACTATTACCAGGCAGTAAATCCAGGCAAGTACCTGCCAGTACCATGCAATTACAAGTTAAACCCCATGGAATGGGGAATTACTTGTGAGACCAGATTTATCAGTCATAAAACCACACCGAATTCTCAATTTCATGGGATTTAACACATACATTTACCACCTATAGTACGTATGTGGTACATGTAATGCTTCTTCCTCAGTGTGGGGTGGGAATGTGGTGAGAGGAGAAGGGAGGAAAGGGACAGATAAGGTATGCAAGGGGGAAAGCATTGAATGTTCTTTCCTGCTAAAAATAAAAAACTTGGGAGAAGAGGCTTCTCATGATTCTCTCCCCTTGCGTGATTTTGGTAAGTTTTTGGTTCTTTTAGATCTTGCCAACAAACAGCTTTTAGTCGTGTAATGCCAAAGACCTACTGTGAACAATACTCAGATTGAGCTTTAGATTGGTCCAATGGTTGGCTTTATTGTCACTATAATTTGCTTAATTCTTATATGATGGCTTTCTAATTTCTCCTTGTATTTATCCCTCCCCTGGAGCATGGCTTATATGTTATCTTTTTGATTGGATCTCTTGTGTTTTTCCACTGATTACTTCCATGGAACTACTTTTTTTATTTTTTTTCATTACTCCATGAGAGTGAATACGTTTTCTTCCTCTTTTCTTCATGTACTGCTTTCCCCACTCAAATCCCCAAGAACCCTACATCTCTCCACCCTAAACAAGCCCATCTGCTTCTTCCCATGCTGCACACTAGCCCACTTGTTTTCGTCCACTCTCTTTTTTTTATTTGTTTTATATGTTGTGCAGACCCCCACCACCAAGCGCCTTCATTGCTTATCCCCTGCTGATTGTCGGCACTTACTTATCCCCCACCAATTCTACACCATTGTTCCTTTCCCCCTCTTCTTCTTCTTTTTTTATGTCGAGCATTCGAGCCCTCTTGTATATACTTTAGTATATACTTATATGTGTATGTACTTTGTGGGCTCTGGAGATCAGCCCTAGGACTTGTCTGCTTCCGCTTAGGGACTTTTTTTCTGTTCAACTGCCTCTATTTAACTGTCTTGATAGAAAACGACCAGCGGAGGTCAGTAAAATACCAGAATTGCTTTCTGCTGAGGGACTTTCATTTTTTAATTTTTCTGTCAACTGCCTCTATTTAACTTTCTTAATAGAAAACGACCAGCAGAGTAAAATACCAGAATCTCTTTAAATTCTCTAGAGCACCCGTAGACCATAATATTTTTTTCAAATCTTGTATTTTCAGCGATATGACCACCGAAAGCCCTGATTTAATGTTAAAAACAGAGCTTTGGACTATACCATTTCCCGCTGAAAGGCAATATTTCTCTCCATGTGTTCCCATACCTGGCGTGTCACGCAGTTTGTTGCTTACTTTCCCTCCATGTTAAAGAACAGTAGATGTTTTCAGCACCCAGGCTAATGTGCTGCATAGCTAAATACATATAAGGTCTCAAAGGCGAGACCGATTGCATTGCAAATGCTTGTTTTGCTTGCAGCTGCCCTTTGGTGCCTTGACATCCCTTTCAAAAATACAAACAAAAAAAGGGCTTTGGTGCCTCTTTATATTGTTTGTTAATTTGTTAGTTACCTTTCCAAAATAGGCGTCTACCATCTTAGAATGATACTGATACATTAAAAGAAGACAGCGACCCGTCACGACGCACCGCGGTGACGCTGAGGCACTCATGTCATCATGACACATATGTGCATATGCATGATGGCCAATTCAAACGTTTGCATTATCACACTTTATTTTCCGATGCGGTCTAAATCAGCAATAACAACTTCTAGGCGTCACCTGTGAGAGCGCACGTATTTTCGCTTCTGGGATATTTTGTTAACTGAAAGGGGGATTCGTTGGCTTCATTATCACTCTTATTTGCTGGCTCATAATTGCTCAGTATGTGCCGTTTCACTGTCTCTTCGTTTGTGTCTCCCTTCCTTGGAGCATGCACCAAGTGCTGATTGCTTCTTTTTGATTAGTGTACTTCTGCTGCTTGCACTGGTGCTGATGTAGTTTTTTTTTCTTCTTTGCCCCTCATCGTGTTCTTGCTTATTTCTTTTACTTGTAGCACTCGATAAGAGTGCATGTGTTTCCAACCCGTCCCCACAGCTCTCGCAGAACCTTATCCTGCATGGAGGGTTGCAAGGTTTCTGATTGGGCACTTACGTATCTGGTGCAGTAGTGAGAGAGCAGGCCTGTGCGATGTGGAGAGAGCAAGGGGGCAGGACCTGTTGGCAGGTGCAGAGAGAGCTGGGAGGTTGACACCGCTAGTGGTAGAAAAAACAGTGCTGCTGCTTAAGGCTGTGCTGTGGTGCAACCAAGCTTTTGCACTCTGCTGACTATTATCTGAACTTGCGCCAGTCACTCCTGCACTGCACGCTTACAGTATTCTTAGCATCTAGTTAAAAGGCAAATGTTCAAATGTTATCCAATGTTTACTACAAATGGCTAACCTTTTCAGAGCTACGCTCCGAAACTTAAAGCAAGCAGATAGCCTTTTAAACGTGGGTAGCAGTTTACGTGAAATGGAAGATGATGCTGACGTGCATGATATTTATAGACTTTTTTAGGTCTCGCCTGACCCAGCGCATGCACTGGTCTGGCGAGACTTATTGAGAGCGCTCCAAAAAGTGCTACCAGGCCAGCCTAGAGCTACAGTTCATGTGCGCGGGCGCGCGCGCCGCGCTTTACCACGATTACTTTCACTTTTGCTGCCGCATGGCCGCTTTGATGTTTGATCGTGATCGCGATCACTTTCACTTTTGCGGCCGCTTGGCATAGCCAACAGGTCTCGCTTTTGGGCCCTTATAAGTATTTAGTTATGCAACTGTTGCATGGCTAAACACTTATAAGGTCCCAAAGGCGAGACCTATTGGCTATGCCAATGCTTGTTTTAATAATGTGTAGCAAAATACGTAAAGCACAATCTGCAAACCAACCACTTTTCCGGCATGCTGGATTTATAGCAAACAATAAAAATGCAGCTCGAGTGCAATAATGCGATACCCAAAGAACACACAATTTTCTTAATTGGTGGAGAGAGATCCCTAAGCAGATCTACTGTCTCTGAAGTTTGCCACTTAGACTCGAGGCTTTTACTAACCATTCAACAAATGTTGAATTTGAAGTTGACTGGAGACCACATCTTCTCCACGTATGTTAACATTTCCAATAATTAATTTCCCTTTTCTTAACATTTTCTGTGTTGCATTAAAAATGCAAAATAGGAGAGGCAGGTGTGAAAATTATGTGTGTCCCGCTTTATTCCGTGTTACTCTAATCACTGTTTCTTGGTGTGCTACTTAAAAACCCAGTTGTGGCTGTTTTTAAGTATTGTAAATAACCAATGTTTCTATTACCCACTTTATTAATGGGCCGCCGCACGTCAACCTTTTAAGGCTGAAGGGCTGAGTCGACCCTGCTGGACTCTAAACTATATCCTCGAAGTCACCTCAAAAGCGAGTGACTAACCTCACAGGATGAGGCATTACTGGCTAAGCTGCTGACTTTGGAACTGGGGATCCAGGCTAGAATCCCAGCATCTGCTCAACATACTGTGATTCTGGGCAAATTACTTAATCTCCTCGTGCCTAGTTAAATGAATCAGACCTAGTGTAATGTAACTGGTGCTCAGGTAAAGCACTTTTGGCCAGGGTTCGTACTATATAAAACTGCACACAAAAAATCCCTCATGTCACCTATACTGCTACCTTTGTAGCACACTACACCTTTACAATGCAGTCCTGACTTGTCAAAGCGTGGCAGACCCAAAATGGGGTACCAACTCGAAATAAAAGGAATATATGAGGTCAGAATGTATGACTAATGAAGAAATATGTCCAGATGCATTTTACGGCTCAGAAAGAGCATGGCAGATTGTGGTGGCGGTCGTCTGGATGTGAGCAATGACGTATTACTAGACTTGTCCAGTAAATGAAGGTCTGGATGGGGGTGGGACTAGAACCCAATCATTTTGGAGTCTAGCTTCTTTGTTTAACATTCCACACTCACAAAAGATCGGTCGCTTGTGAAGCACCAGCGCCGCCCACGGCAGGCCAGGGGCAATCCGTGTTTTCTATATACATCAGTTTTTTAAAATGTTTTATGTTCCATTTCAAGCTCAGCGAACACTAACGGAGTCTGTCTGTGGATGCGGTGGTGCGAGCCACTGGGTGAAGAGCTGGATGTGAGGGCGGAACAAGTATGTTTGTGCTTACATGGGCCCCTCTCTAAATAATGCACAACAATCAAGTGCAGAGTTGGACTGAGCCAAGGGGAAACATGCCAAACCCCTGAAAAGTCGCTATTGTATAGAGGCACAGCCAATCCCATGCCATGCAGAACCGAAACATTAGAGGTATTGCATAACCACCAGCTTAACTGTAGAAAATTGAGAGATGAACACCAACACCCTACCACCAGAAAACCACCCTACCACCAACTCCACATTACCAACATCCAAACCACTACCACCCACCCTATTCAGCCTATCTACTACCAGCACCACCACCACCAACCCAGAACCACAACATCAACACCCTAGCCACACCCACCACACCACCCACGACCACCACACCACCACCGTACCCTAATCTAACTACAAAACCTCCCTAACCACCACCACCACCATCCTAGCCACCACTGTAATATAATGAGCACCACTATCTTAGACACCACAATAAAATAACAAGCACCACCATTCTAGCCACCACCGCCTTCACACCACTCTACAACCACCTCCCTCCCACCACCATCTGCCTACCACCACCATCTCCACCCTCCCTCACCATCCTGACCTAACTACCACCACCTATTCACTCAACATGACTCAATTTCTGTAGAAGCTCTTTATTTTTTAACCATCATTTTCAACTCAGTACTTAATTGTTGCGTTCATAGAAAGTTCTGGCCTACGTTTGTGTTTGTTTACTCTTAACTTGTTCTCAACTGAAACTATGCATCAAGGTATCTAAGTCATATCAGCGATTAACAAACATTAACATGTCGACTATAGCTATCTATCAACCAACTGACATATTCTATGGAAATTTAACAGGTGACCGTTGATAAGGAACTCTATGGTAACATGTTGCTGTGAATCATAGGGTGAATGCTCACTGGGTAGATTCACATTTACATAAATTTCATATTTGATTGCGTTGTACATTTTAATTGCTTTGCAGTGGGAATACGAAAAAATAGTGTTCGTCACATTACGTGGCATGCTTTTAATAAAGCAACCTTTGAACGCAGTTAGTCTTGCTTCGAAGAATGGCTGAGTGGGCTTTCCTTTATTTTTATGTTTATCCTTCCCATGGAGCATGGTCTCAATACTTGTGTCAATCTACTGCTTACATTTGAGAGACTCTTTTAAAAAAAAAAATTGTTAAGCACTCCATGAGAGTGCATGCGTTTGCCAGCTGGCTTCCTCGCTTACTTCTCTTCGTCCCTGCATAGCACTCTATGTTGCTCTCGACTGCGTGCTTCTCCTCCACGCCCCATGTGTACTTCTTGCCCTTCTGTGGTTCTACAACTGCATTGCTTTTTTTCACCCGGTTTCTTCTCCATGTTGTTCTTGTTTGCTCATGTTGTGTATTTCTCACACCGCCTGCCCTCCCTGTTGCTTCCAACACTGTCCTTCATGATCCTTCCTCCCCCCATTCTCACACTCTTTGTTGCTTCCACCCCATCTTCCCTTGTTTCTTACCCCACCCAGTGTTTTTTTATGCTTTGGAACTAACTTTTTTTGTTTACCAATCCAACTTGGATCAGTAAATAAAAAGAAAAAAGGCCCCCTCGCTTTTGTAGGTGTGCATGGTGCACACGCCTACAAAATGACATGTTGCTGTAGCTGAGTTATAGTATCTTTTTTGTTATTTACTCTTTAGCCATGCTGCATTGTATCGCTAAAAACCATTGGCAAAGCAAACAGTTCCGAAAGGCGAAAGCTACTGACTTCGCCAAGGTTTGTTTCTTTTTGCTGCTGCTGAATAGCAATGGCATAAAGCACTGGTAGAGCCAAAAGGTGAATTCAATTGGCTTTGCTCATACTTATTTCTCTTACGTGTGTTTGACTCGGCCCTTTTTGCAGGGTCATCCCAGAACCTTTGCCTTCCTCCTGTTTTTTTTCTGACCTGTTTGTGTTGGTTTTATGACTCTGGGCACTTTACCACTGCTGATCAGTGCTAAAGTGCATGTGCTCTCTCTTGTAAACTTGGTAAGATTGATATACACCTGTTTGGCATATTTAATTTACCTGTAAGTCCTTTGTACAGGGATATCCCATATACTCAGGGCCTGTAAATTAAATGCTAGCAGTAGGCCTGCAGCGCTACTTGCGCCACCCACCGAAGTAGCCTTTCAAACCTATCTCAGGCCTCTGCCACTGCAGGGCCTGCACATGCAGTTTACTGCTGCAGTGACGTGGCATTTATAGTGGTTGCCACTTCTGAAACTCCCCTTTTACTACATATAAGTCGCTCCTGAAGTAGGCCCTAGCTAGTCCTATGGGCAGGGTGCTGTGTAGGTAAAAGGTAGGACATGTGCCGTAACTGTGTGGCATGTCCTGGTAGTGACAGACAGTCTATTTGGTTTCCCACTGCTGTGAGGCTGCCCTTTCATAGGTTTGCATTGGGGATTCCCTGATGTATGTTTCAGTGGTAATTACTGATATGAAAGGGGTAGCATGACCATGTTTGGTATAGTAGTAATAACTCCTGCTTATTGGTGAAAGCGGATTTGATATTACTATTTTAGAAGTACCACTTTTAGAAGTGGGCATTTCTGTGTGCTTATGAGTCTTTGTGCCCTGCATGGATGTGAATTCACTGTCTGGTTTAGACTGACAGGAGAGAGGGGATGTGGATTCAATCTAGACAGTCACAAGGGGGGTTGAGGTGTGTAGGCTGAAGAGACCTTGGCTGCATTTAGAGTGGTGGAGGAGTTTCCCTTGCACCTGAATAGGCCTGGTCTGCATTTAGAGTGGTAGGAGGAGTTGCACCTAAATAGGGCTGTGCCTGCCTTTCACAATGCTGTCTCTGCCCCCCTGGAGCCAGGGCTTGGATGTGAATGGGGGTGTAGTGCACTTATAAACAGTGTTTGAAGTTCCCCCTAGAACAAAGCCTTTTGGACTATAAGTTCAGGGTCTGTGACCCCATGAATTTAGACCCTGCATGGGACTTGTGAGCAGCTGCTGCTGACACTACAGACAACACAAGAGGAGAAGCTTTTATGCTGCCAGGAGAAACCGCCACTTAAGCTTTGCTTTGCTGTGCTGACCTGCTGGGAGGACTGCCTCTTGGCTTCCAAGGGCCCTGTGTGCTGGCCTGTTGCCTGCTTCCTGCTTGTGTGCCCTAGTGATCTCCCAGGGCTTGGTATCCTGCCCTGTGGTTCTGGGAAAACCAGCGCAGGGTGGGTGTGTTCCTTTGTGGGCAGACTAACAGAGTGGTGAGAGCACTGACCTCTCTTGACACTGAGGCTGATTTGAACCAGGTGCATGCTGAGTGCTTGACAACTCCATGCGCTGCTGGTCGTCCCCTGTTCCTGCAGAGGCCTTCTTGGCCAAGAGCAGCACTCCGTTCTGGGAGGCGCCAGGAGCCTCCGGTAATGACTGGCTGTGTCCCTGCCTGCAGCTTATGTGCCTCTGCCCTAGATGCCTGCGCGGGTGTCGGTCCTCAGCTTCACAGCCACTGACCAGTGGGAAGTCGCCCTGAGGGGCTGGCCGGTCGCGCAGCACTTTGTCAGCGGGAGACCCGACCTGGAGTAGGCAGCATGCCGTAATAGCCCAGTGGATGTGTTGCCGAGACTGACCAGGCAGCACGGCGAGGGAGAAGACGCCGGAGGGCCGCGCTGAGGAAGGGAGGATCCCTGTTGGTATCGGAAGAGCCATAGTGCGGGCTTGGCTGGCATCTGCAATGCACGGACGCAAGCAGCAGCCTGAAGGCCGTGATCGTGGGAGAAGGACCGGCTGAGGTCTCCCCGCATTGACCCCTGTCTTGCAATTGCATCTTTATTTACAGGGGGATTACCTGTGTTCGGATTCGAGCAGTCTCTGCATTTCATTATTGCGCTCCTCTTAGTTAGAAGCACATATCCCCAAATTCCTGTGCAAAATACAAGCAGGTCATATCCGGTAATTGGTAACTGGAAACCCTTACCATATTGCGGTGAATCAGTGCACAGGCGCTTCTTGGCCCTACGCATCTGGCCTGATGATCATGGTGGCTCACAGAAATTACCACAACCCATTGATAAAAGCCCAGATGTTTCCCGCGCCCTAAGGTTGCCAGCCTGCAATTCAGTTTTTGCATATGTTGGCATAATGTTTTGTGACGTGACACCCTATAAGTAATTACTTGAGTGCACTACCTGTAACGTTATGACAATTGCCTGGTTGGCAAAGTGGTTTATATGCTCTATGTGGCGTCATGTGCCTCGTGGCACAGTGATTTTTGTGATTATGGTCTAAAGTGTTTTATGTACAATACAAAGGATATTTTTATATAACCGTGTGTGGAGTCTCTTTTGTGGTGTGCCTAGTGGGTCACTGGTTGTGTGTGTGTTGCGCAATCGCTTTACACATTGCCTCTGGGATAAGCCTGACTGCACTGCCAAGCTACCAAGGGGGTGAGCAGGGGATATCTTATGTGTGTAAGTTCCTTACCCTGACTAGAGTGCTGGGTTCTGCATGGCTTAGGTGCATACCCTTCGCCAACCAGAAACCCCATTTCTAACACTGACCATGAAGGGAAGTGACTGGGATTAAGAAATTATCTGTCAAGTCCAGATGTTCGTTTGAAGTAGTTAGGCGCGGTCATGGAATTGAGGCAGACAGTATTGTGCTGAAGGTGTGTAGATCTGCTGAAATACTGCTAGATGTTACATATGTTTAACAGTCCCATCATTTACATGTTCTTTGTGGCAGGGTGCCTTAGGAGTTTCTGATTTCAAAGTTGGAAGTTATTGGTGTAAGTGATAAATGTATCTGTGATGAGATCATTGATTTCTTCGGCCAGAGTGTTATGTGGTCTCAAAAGTCTCTAATTCAGGTTGAAAGTGATAGGGAGGCTGAGATTGGAAAGAGACAGGTGAGACATTCCACGCAAGTGAGGGTAGAGAATTCCTGTAGTGTGCATGATCCTGCTAATTTGAGCATATCCCCATGTCCAGTGTAACAACCTCTGACTGCTTTTATGATGACCACTTAGACACCTCCCCAGCACCCACCAAGAGGTTTGGTTACTTCAACGATGACTTACCCTCATCCTAGACCCACATCACCACATTTGAGAGATACAGCCCCAACTCCTTGAGCATAAAATATCCAATTAATCACTCAAGTAATGCCAGAAAAAAGTTCAAACACAACCTACCTAAACAATATCCAGAAAAGGTAATTGCCGATACCTTCCACAGCACAATCAATGGCAATAAAAAGACCGACTTCATTTTCTACTCGAAATGCCCAGCAAAATGGAGAAAACGCTTCCTCTTCCAACTACAAGTTACAAAAACAGTCAAGATTCCATATGGCACTAAACTCACCGCTGCACCCTCCCAGAGCTTCAGAGGAGTGGTCTACATATCCATTTTCAGGACGGATAACATCCTAGTTCAAGCGACTGACCATCATCTTTCTATTTTTAGCCAACACTTCCCATCTCTTCTAGCCTTACTATACCAAAATCGTTTTGTCCCCCAGGACTCCAATGATGTACCATGCACCGCTACATCATCCCCAATCATACTCTATTCAGGAGCACACTGGTCTGCCCACCACTACGCCAACCCTAGGGGCAGAGCCACAATAACATGAAGCTCTTAGGTGCACTCACTGGTCACGATGGTAGCAATCCAAAGCCTAGCTTTCTCACAAACTAAACCACCTTGATCAAAACACCTACTCCCAATTGGCAACCCTCCCCACCCAAACCATCCTCTCCAGTTCCAGACTCAAGGACACTGCCATCCTCCCAACTGAACTCCGCCTGCCCTATCTAGACCTGGGGCCTTCCACCTGTCCTCCACCGTATAGAACAGTATCCCTCCCTGACATATTTACCCAATTTCTCAACCGCGTAGAAAAAAAACTTGATTCTCTAGCTAAGGACCTCTCTTAGGTAAAATGTGATCTTGTGAACCAGGCCAAACTAGTACGCCACCCCAATCCGAAGATAGATAAAAGTAATCACCCGAAAGGCTCTTCCTATGTCAGCTGCCAACTCTGCATGACCTCCATCCCCTGAGCCACATGTCCCACAGACCCTGCCGAGCCCTCAATCCCCCTATACCCACTTGAAGTTGAATTTCTCTGCAAGTCATACAACACTAATACGCAACAAGTGGTCCACAAACCTCTGTCCTCAATCCCAATAATCTTGAGCACAAATAGAATCCCTCGAGGTAATACATCGCCAAGACCACCTGTTCAATACTCCACGATTCAGACGCTACACACTACTCATGACAACTCAAACTCCCTTTCCTGCATGCTTCTTAACTGCAGATCGGCAGTTAAAAACGCTACAGAAATATTCGAAACCATTTTAGCCAAATGTATGGACATCACTTTCTTAACTGAAACCTGGCTTAACGAACACTCAACCCCCATGTTGGACTTGCTTACTCCCCCTGGATACTCGATCATTGGACGAGACAGACCTATATGAACAGGGGGTGGTCTAGCATTCATCCACAAAGATGAAATTCGACTTAACAGACTAGAATCCATGGACTACTCAACCTTCGAATATCTCGGAGTTGATCTGACAATAAAAGACTCTTCACTAAAGAAATAACTGACCTAATAACAAAGATCTACCTCACTGACAGCAAAGATGTGCTCCTAGGTGACTTCAATCTGCATTGGAACTACACAGAAGATACCACAGTCAGTAATCTTATAAACCTTATCGAATTGTACGTCTTTAGACAACTCTACAATGAACAGACCCACAACAAAGGCTCTACGCTAGATGCAATAATTACCAGAAACTATCGTGTCTGACTTCAGGTCATCATACCCATTGACTGGTCTGACCACCACCTAATACTGTTCTATCTCAAGGCAAACCACAGTCCGTGTCCAGCATCAGCTAATAAACTCACGCACTGGACAAGGAACCTCAAGCAAATTCCATTAACAGCGCTGGAATCCGGGGTCAGCACCACCTACACTCTCAAACAAAGCTTAACTCTGTTTATGACCTCACCGCCCTCTATAACTCAGTGATGACTGATGTTCTTGTTCAAATGGCCCCTCTCAAACTAAAGAGTTGTAGGAAAATAATTTCCAGATCTTGGTTTAATTCTGACCTTAACGATGAGAGGAGACACCTAATCTGACTGAACAGCTATGGAAACAGAACTAGTCATCGGCACACCTCGCACTCCTCAGGTCTGTACGTCTCTCCTACAAAAAACACATCCTTAGGGGAAAAGCTACTGTCTTTCGCAAACAACTTGGCCGTGCGAAAAAACAGACAATGGGAGCTATTCAATATCATCAAACAACAAACCACCATTTACCCCCATCACGAAACAATAGCCACTAATGAACACTGTAAAGAAATAGCCATCTTCCTCTCTGACAAAGTTGCTAAAATCAAACTTTCGCTTAATCCAGACTCAAGACCAACATCCCAGTTTGACTACCACAATGACATGCAAATCTCCATAAAGACCGCCTCATTTAACTCAACAAAGGACCGGGGGGTGGGGGGACCCTAGAAATACCAACACCTTCATTGATCCCCTCCAACTAAAAAACAATGCTAAATGGACAGATTTTACACTGATGACAAAAGATGAAATCTTCAAAATAACTGCAAACTTGAAGCCCACGTCCCACACTACGCACCAGCTCCCCTCCGCCTTAGTACAGAACCTCGTTTTTGGACCAAAATCATCAATGCCTCTATCTCGTCTGGCAGAGTTCCTGACTACCTCCAACTAGGACAAGTCACACCCATCCTTAACTATTCTGAAAAAAGCAGGGGTCAAATATTACCTATATGATGACGACACCCAACTCTAATACTAAAATATAAAGACTCCTAGAGACATCCTCCATCTGAATGCCACACTAAACAAGATACAAAACTGGTTAAGTTCCAACAACCTAAAACTGAAACCCAGCAAGACAGAACTTCTACTTTTCTCCCCTAAAAACAATCCTCTACCAATCAAAAAATGGCTTAAGAACTTGAACTCACTAGACTGCTCTCTTTCCCCTTTAAACTCCGTAAAATCCTTAGGCGTCACCCTGGGCAGAAACAGGTCAATGAAGGAGCACATCAACAACCAGCTAAAGGAGCCCTTCTCACACTAAAACACATTTAAAAAAAATCTAATCTTTTATCCCTACCAATGACCTTAAGAATGTAATGCAATTGCTTGTACTCTCTAAACTGGACTATGGCAAAATGCAATCATCACTGGAACGCCAAAAAGTCATCTTGCACCCCTGAGAGCCACTCTCAATGCGGCGGGGAGACTAGTCACAGGAATAAAGCGGTTTAACCACATCTCTTCTGCCCTTACGAGTCTCCACTGGCTTCCCATTGAAGTAAGATGCATCCTCAAAACCGCCTGCATCACCCACAAAGCTCTGCATACTAAAAACCAAACACTCTAGAGCCGGTACACGCCGGACACTGAGAAGGTCCAGCTCACCTCTTCTAATACCCCTTAAGCTGAAAAAGAAATCCACCCAGTCTCGCGCCTTCTCAGGAAATGCCCCGAGGATATGGAACGCACTCCCCAAAGATCTCAGATGCCACCCCTCCTTCTACTGCTTTAAATGAGATCTCACATCTTTGCTACTCAACAATTACGTCTACTCGCACACAAATTATCTACATTGCCCAAATACCTTTCCCCACTCCAGACTCTCTTGTAGCTTCCTGATCCAGTCAGTCCCACGTTGGCACCAATGTAATTACCTTATTGCTGTAATGTATTGTGTAACTTCAATACCTTGTTGCTTTATTTTTGCACTTTGACTGTATGCTCTCAATTCTTTTAATAGTGCTATATAACACTCTAAATAAATAAATAAATAAAATAAATGTCCGTGTTTTTGATGAAGGTGTTGAAAAATAAGACCCTTGGGCACCAGGAGATATAGGATGAGAATTCTGATGGGATGGGGGTTGGAGGGGACCACGTTTCAGTGATGAATTGAGCATCTACTACATCAAGAGTTTGAAGAACCATGGAATGAGCAGTGATGACCAAGAAGTATAATGCTTATTTGCTGGTTGCTTTTTTGTGGTGATATGTAGATGAGATTCCAATTGATAGGATGACTATGTAAGGGTGAGGGTGGAGATTGGTGGACTGTGTTTAGAGACAGGGATTTTTTAATGACTTTGCTGAAGGGGAAGAGGAAGGGTTTCTGGCCCAGAGCCTTTTCGAAGACCAATCAGACGTTGCCTTTGACTTGGTCTGTCCTTCACTTCAGATACCTGGGCAAGAATGCACTGAAACCGAAGCAGATGTAAGGGGAATCGCAGGAACCTTCCTCTAAGTTCTCGCTAGTTATCAAGGGAAGAAAGGGGAGGGCCAGGTCAAGTACCCTGCCTCGAGTGACGCGCGCTCTTCCATGAGCAACATATGCACAGGCTTGGAATGCTCCCAAGAGAACACATATGAAAGATTAGTAAACCAAACGGAAATGTTTAAATCCTAGACCTCAGGAAAAAGGCAGATCTCAGATTAAGTCACTTGCTGTCTGTATCTGAAAGCAGATAAAACCGTATAAGAAAGGCTATCGACGTCCCAATGCCAATTTGGCATGCACGATGAAATGATAATATTCCAAGTTTTCACCAAATGCAAGTTAAAATGACAATCACAAAATAACTGCTCATATTTAATTCTACAGTCTAATGGCACAGGCAATAAAAAGGCTTAAAGGCCCTGTAATTCCTCAATAATGATACATTTGCCTTCCTTAACGCCCAGGGGTTGCGTGGTGATTGATGCATAACCCATTTCTCATTAATTCGAAGTGTTCTTCATTGTTTGCATCCT
Source organism: Triturus cristatus (assembly GCF_964204655.1). Classification (NCBI taxonomy): domain Eukaryota; kingdom Metazoa; phylum Chordata; class Amphibia; order Caudata; family Salamandridae; genus Triturus; species Triturus cristatus. The sequence goes on along the minus strand of NC_140583.1, from coordinate 849,991,106 downwards.
ATAAAGAGGATGTACAAACATTCCCTTTTCGCAAGTCGTAGTAACGTTCATTTCCTATTTTAAACTGCATTAATATAGCAAGGGTTGCACAGAAATCATTTTATGAGTCTTTTGTATACACACGTCAATCAGTTTTACAACAATAACAAAGCTAGTGGACCAGAGAGGTACAGGTACCCCACAGAAAGAAAAAGCCAACACCCTGTGTGGAGCTTTTAATCGGGGTCCTGCTCTGTGGCTTTTCCAGTGGCCTTTTCCTAGGGCTCCAAACAAGCCCGCCATGTTTCTTTGCACTCCCTGCATCCCCGCTAAACGTGTACAGCTGGAGTCCATGTCTCTGTTGGAAAGGTCAACGCTGAGCAAACAGGAGATGAATGGTTGATTGTTCTTAGGGCAGCGTGGAAGGAACCCCCGCACAATGCTTCTCAATGCCCTGAAGCCCGTCTACCCTACTGCGCTCAGACTGTCGCGTCTTCCATTATATACGAGCCATGTTATGCGCCAAGGCATATAAAGGACCTGTCGCCTACGACTCTATTGGACTCTGTCTGCAGACTGGCCAACACCGTAGCCTTCTGTAGGCCCATTTATAGACCAGAATGAGGGCTTTCTTGTTGCAGTGTCTCAATATGCCTCAAAACTTCTTTAAACAAAAAACATTTTATAATAAGGTGAGATTCTATTGGAGTCCTGCTCTGGGAAGTGCACGGCCATTTACTGAAAAACTGGGCTGTTCCGCGTTCATTTATTTCCAAAGAACATCAAACCAAGGAAACAATAAACACTACCTGCTAACGACAGCAACGCTTCAAACACCAACCCATTTTTTTTCTACCTAAAGCGCAAGTTTCAACCTCATCAATCAAAGATTTTTTTAGAGCATAAAAGCAGAGTGCAAGACTGATTTGCAAAAGCTGTTTTATTACAGGCCCATATGTGTTGCTGCCTGCAATGAAAAACGAGCGCATATAGAGGTGCATTAATTCTAAGAAGGCCTTTTCTTAATTATCTAGCCGTACTGTTCTGCTCCTGACTGATGAAAACACTCCGAGATCACAAATCTTTTGAGACTAAAGAAGTTTTGATTGCTTGATATTCCACTGCAAGAAAGAAATCTTACAGTCGCGCACAGCGTGAACATCCTAGCACGCTGCCACAGGTTCCAGTGATCAAAGAAAGTTACTTTGTATTTGAAACGAAGAAATTCAGAAGAAAAATAATACAACACCAAGGGATGTGGTGATCATGAAATAATTACAATCCTCGGAGATTACAGACACAAGGCTGTACCCCAGGGGTGTGATTATCCCATGATAACCACATCTACTCAAATTGCCTTAAAGGAAAAAAAGACTAATTCTTTCTATTCACTGTTGAGATATTACTCAATTGCCATTCTGCAGTACATGAAAAGGCTGCAGTTTGTATTTGAGTCACCTGTGGATTTAGTAAACTGCCCAGTTTCAGATAATGTATTTCTTGCGCATAAATGTAGACGAGGCTGTATAACTAATCCACATTAGATGCAGCTTATTCATTTTTATTACTTGGTTATTTCGGCTCCCTCCAACAGTCATGAATCAGTTTACTTGCTCAAATAAAGCATAAAAATAGAAGCAAAAACACGCAAAAATGTAAAACAACTATTTGAGTTAACAGATCGGAAAACCATCAAACTGAGCTTAGGGGAAGACCCTTAAATGGCAAAGCACATGTCCCAGAATTGAAATAAAAAAGAAAATGGGTAAACGAATATGTTTGGATTTTAAAACTCTGGCACTCCTTCAATTCAGAAGCACTGAGTACCGAGGGTCTACATTTGAAGAAGTTGTGGGAGGTGGACGAAACCTCTGCCCAGCATTTTCCTTTGGCTGGAAGGAATGTGAGATACTAGTCAGACTATACTCAATAAATGGCCACAGCCTTTTTCAGATTCAGACTTAAAGACCTGTCACAAGGTGAATGCAAGATGAAAAAACCATTGCAACTTGATTAAGAGGGTGATTTAAATTTTAACGGGCAAAGTTTACTTGGTGTTCATTTCTAAATTTGACGGGCTGGGACTCCGTCAGGGCACTGGAGCAAATTACTCCAACGACCTGACGGAGACCCATGTCAGAGGTAATTTCTGAAGCATTGGCAGGAACCGGCATTACAGCAGTTCCTGGCAATACTTTTTTAAGTTTGATGCACGGCTCCATAAACATGACAGAGCCGTCCATCAAACGTATTTTTTCGTATTTTCAAAAAGAGCATTCTGAAGCTAGAGTTCCTTTTTGAAGAAAAAAAAAATGCCCCCTCCGTGGGGGTTATTCTGCGGGTGTAACCAAGAAGGAGACGGAGTAGTTACATCAATGATCTGCCTGCATTTAAATCGGGTGGGAAGACTATTAGATTGGAGGTAAGGATACTCCATCACAGTTGTGGCAGAGTATTCTAACCCCCAAGACATAAATCAGGCCCTCGGTACCAGGGAGATTTGAAATATAAAACACAAATTAGGCTACAGCTAAAGAGGCATCAAAAACAAAATGATGGATGGAATGCTTGAATTAATCTCAGCCACTGGGAGCGCTCGGGCCACATCCCAATACATCGTTTTTGGCCCACCATGCCACCTCAGTTTGGATCCAGCCATATGCAAATGAGGTTTGTACCTGCTTCTAACAGAACAGTCCAGCCTGAAATGCCAGGCCACGTCCTCCCTGAACCGGAACACAAGCAACCCTGGACTGGTTTCGTCCTTATTATGGGCTCATCAGCCATGTATAGTGTGAACGAGCACATGACCTAAGTACGGGCATACCCGCACACTTAGGGCATCAAAAAACAAAGTGATGGATGGAATGCTTGAATTGATCTCAGCCACTGGCAATCAGTCGGAATAATTACCAGTGACTGAGATTAATTCAAGCATTCCATCCATTACTTTTTGTATACTTTAGTAATAATGTTTCATTATTTACTATTAAAGTAATAAAAAAATGGAGTATAATTATCTGGAATATAGCCTTCCCAGGCAGCTGAGGTAAGTAAAAAAATGGTTTTAAGTCAGAGAGTGTGTAGGTGTGAAAGTGTGTGTATGAGTAAGCATGGGGGTGTGAGGGAAAGTGAAGATCAAGGGGAGTGTGATGCCACTTCCGCAACCCCTGGCATTGTGGATTTTGACGCTATTTATACGGTTTAAATTGTTAGATTTTAAAAATTGAAAAAAGTACTCAACAAGATCGTTTTAAGATTAATTTAACACCATAAAAATCTATAACCTTTTGTGCTTACCTGATCCATCGGTGGAAACAGAACTTGCATTAATTCCCGAAAGACCGAATAACGGGCACTCTCGGTCTGTGTTTACATGGCCCCACTTGTGGCATTTAATACACCTGACATTTCGCACCTAAGGAGGAAACACAACAGACGGTTTGACGAAAAAAGGCATTTTTTTAACTTAAAATAGATTATTTACAGTAAACGCATTTCACATAAAACAATGAAGAAATTGAAGTTGCAGCAAGTCCCAAAACGATTGGAAAAACTCCCAAATGAGGACTAAATCAAATAAGCATGTTGATTAGTGCTTAGGACCGCCTGCTACCATGCACCAAACATATGTCTAACAAGTTTGCATGTACCCACAAACTTGGGTGGTTTTAAAGACGCTGACCTCAATATCCTACACAAATTCTGACGTTTTATGCTTGTACGTTTTATTCCCATCTCGGCAAGCCCACAGGTTTAAGCAGCTGTTTAGATCTGCTGCGTTTTTCAGATCAATCATGAGAAATGAAATATCGGTAATTACCAACGTTGGGGTAGCGCGTGGGGTAACACAAAATAATGATTCGGCAGTGCGCAGCAGAAGTTTGGACCCAGGGCCTGGCTTCTGGCCTGGCCCTGCACCCAATTCTGCTACGGGAGTCCAAGCCCCAGCTACTGACCAATGGCCGTGACCTATGTTATGCGGACCATCACCCAAGCCTGGCCTCTAGCCTGGATTTGCAGTTAATCCCCCTGAGGATGCCCAACCCCCGCTACAGAGAGCCTTCAGCCATCAACAGTAGGGGGGCTGGTCAAAGGGCCTAGCCTCTGGCCAGTCCCTCCACTCAATCTCACCAAGAACGCACAACCCACATTTTCTTTCTTTTACATTTTTTTTTTGTGAATACCGTGATACCCACCCCACAAGTTTCAACCCCATGCTACCTTGGTACCATGCAAACTTCCTTGGCGAAGCTTGCATGACACCACGGTACCATGGGGTTACAGCTTGAATAGTGACTCCAGCAGGAACAAGCCAGTAACTCACTTGAGGTCCACAATGGGTCTCGTGGGAGTACCAAGATGCCTACGGTACGAAAAAATACATAATTTTGGCCCCTTGGCCAACTGTGGAACTCCTCCCCCCCGCACACAGACACAATTGCCTGCGGGTCAGGGTGTCCCTACCCTGTCTTCTTGTACCCTATTGTTCAAAACGTTTTCAGTCCTTGAAATATGTAATGGCAGTTGTAATATTTTCTTCTCGGTTAGGGACAGCTAATTGGATTGGATGCAGTACTGAACTGGCTGCCAGGAGAAAAAGCTCCCTCGGCAAACCAGAAGGCCCTATTTTTTTATTTTCTGTATCTTGGAACTCTTGTGGGACCACCATTCAGATATACCTAACGTTTTAAATGCTTCAAGTGAAACCCAAGCACTTAGGTTAGTTACCTATAACTGGTGAATTTCAGTGTTTTTTTGGTTTTAAAACTGTAATTTGTTTTATTATTAAAAAACCAACATATAACTCCTCTTTAACCTTTGCTTTTCTCAGTACATTCCTATGGTAATTAAAATCATACTATCTTACTTACATCCAACACCACTTTGACCTTTGTTTTCTCCAATGAACTTCTATATATTTTTTACCATAAAGTAATATCTTTTTATGACATATCTGCGCCCAACCTCCTTTGGTCGTGTGCAACATGGTGGGTATGGGGGGGGGGAGTTGCCTAACCCGCTGCAGAAGGTCTAGATATTTATTTTCTGTAAAACGACTTAACAGATTTACACTAAATCACAAAAGGAAAGCTATCCGAGTAAAGATTTAGCTTTGGTGTAATTCTGTTCAGCCACTTTTTCGCTACCATTGTCCAATTTCCCTTATGGATACTGTATGGGGGAAAAACTGTTTTGGGACTTCGCCATTTTTCCATCCCTGCTTGATGGATCACCCTCAAACCTTCAAGTAAAGATATGATCTGGATGAATTTTCATTTGGTAAAGTTTTGCGACAATTTGTCAAAAAGCACCAAAGTTATTAGTAAACCCAAAAACGCTCTTCATATGGAAACAATGACTCATGTATAACTAGACAGTGGTGAGAGAGAAGAGAGAGAGAGTATATTACATATGTTTAATATATAATAAAAAAAACAAAGGTTAAAGGGATATTATAGTTAGGAGAAAATGTCAGAATATACCATTTTAATTTTATTCAAAAATTTACAAAGATATTGATTTTTCATATAAATAGAGTTTAAAGTAGTAAATGTCAAATATTGTAAATATATACATTTAATATGATGTAAATTAAATAAATTACACTGATATTTAATAATATAGATATACAGGACATAAATACCTAAATACATATTATATATATACATATATATATATATATATACATATATATATATATATACATATATATATATATATATATATATATAGATATAGATATAGATATATATATCTATATCACGAAGGATTCTTGCTGTAGGAAGAACCAGAGGGACACAAAGGGGAATCCAGGTAAGTAGCTTTATTTCTTCAAAGCTTTAGGCATGACGCGTTTCGACGTACAATGTCTTTCAGCAATACTTCCCGCCGGCTCACTTGAAATATCACCATCCGTTTTGCCATTGGTTGCACCTCCAGGTGGGCTGAGCCAGAGTCCCCAATACCAATGCAGCTGCATCGGCAAACTACAAGTCCCAGCAGGCACCTCTCACGGCATGCTGGGTGAGCGTCTCCTCTCAGCTTCCATGTGTCCCTTCCTGGGTCCTGGAGAAAGTAAAAACGTGGCTCAAGATTGCTGAAAAGCATTGCTGTGGGAAAGAAGCTTCTCCCCGTGTCCGCAAGATGTCTCAACCACATGATTCCAGAATCCAGCCGACCTGAAATCGCAGGTGCAGTGTCCCTAGACGACTCAGTGAAATCACGGACTGCTATTTTGCAGCGGCAACTTTGCTGGATCTGGATGCGGTGGGTCAGAGTTAATCCAGTACCCTGGGAGAAACGAAGATTGCCGAAGTTGCCCTTGTAACTCTGTCCACTTAAAGAGGCGGGTCTCGTCCAGCGCGCCCGGGGCCAGCGTGCATAATATGCCACAAAGGATTCTTGCTATATATACAGTGCAACAATTAATAATATTTACTTTACATTATGTTAATTGTTTTATCATTTGAGAATACTATGAAAACATACATATGTGTATACACACACACATATATACATATATATACACACACATATATACATATATATACACACACACATATATATATACACACACATATATATATATATATATATATATATATATATATATATATATATAGGGTAAAAACACCGATCATGTCATGAGTGATGTAATATGTGAGGTCATAAGAAGTGCATTGTGGGGACGTAAATTATAGTTAGCTCAGGAAGCTAAAATTGCTGAATTTTCATGGTTTTGTACATGCGAAATCTGAGCCCAACTATCACGTTCCTGTAACCTTTTATTTTTAGTGAATTTCGAAGGTTCTTTAAATTTTATTTCCTAACTGTAACCTTTGAGAGTGGGTGTGCGAGTGGCTATATAGGTCGGTGAGTGTGTGTGAGTGGCTGTATGGGTGTGTGAGTGGCTGTGTGGGTGGGTTTGTGAGTGACTGTATGGGTCTGTGAGTGAGTGGCTGTAGGGGTCTATGAGTGAGTGTGTGAGTGACTGTTTAGGTCTGTAAGTGGCGAGTGGTTTTGTGGGTGTGTGAGTGACTGTATGGGAGTGTGGGTGGGAGTGTGTGGGTCTGTGAGTGGATATGAGAATGGCAGAATGGATGTATGAGTGAGTGTCTGAGTGTCTGTGAGGGTGTGTCAGTAGCTGTGTGAGTGACTGGGCCAGAATAGAACCTCACCTGCGTCTTTATTCACCAAGAGTCCAAAGTTTTGCATAAAATATCTACCCAACTGGAGTACTTTCTACTGGTTAATTAGTAAGTGCTAACTTGTTGGGTAAATGTCTTGTGTACATTCTACACTACAGTTGCGTAATGGACCAGGAGGAAATGTCTCCAGTAAGCTTAATATCGGCAATGCGACCCTTGACCCTTCTTAGGCAGGTCACTCCCCACGCCACACAGCACCGCCTGTGTGTCCTGCCCTTAAGCCCCAGCTGCCGCTGCTGAAGAGAGTTCGAGGCCCTCCTCCACCCGCAGGCTGCCACCTGCGCCTCATCCCTGGTGACCAGTGGTCGTTTCTTCCTCCTTGTTCCCCGTTTTGTTTCTGTGCTCTGTGCCCTTTTGCCTTCTGTAGCCTTTGTAATTGTACTGCCCTATTTGTTTATTGTTTCTCCCTCCTTGTTCCCCGTTTTTGATTCTGTGCCCTGTGCCCTTTTGCCTTCTGTTCCCTTCGTAATTGTATTGCCTTATTTGTTTACTGTTTCCTCCTCCTTGTTCCCCGTTTTAATTCTGTGCCCTTTTGCCGTCTGTTTCCTTTGCTGTTCCTGAACCCGTTTTCCCGCCTCTGCGTCCCCTGCGGCCCCGCCCCCCGCTCGCCCATTCGTCCGCTCCCTCCTCCCAACTGACTCCTCCCTCCCACCTCCCCTTCTTATGGCGGCAGCGCCTAAGGCAAGCCCGTCTGCACCCGTCCGTGCCTGGACCGCGCCCAGCGCCAGAACCCCTGCCCCTGCGAACGCCACAACACCCATCTCCGCTATGATTCCAGCACCCTCCACGCACTCAACACAGGACGTTCACGCACCTGCTGCCTGGCCGCCCCGAAGCGCACAAAAGGACCCTTCTCCTGACGGAACCGCAGCTTCACCAGCATCCGACCTGCCAACCCACCCACGGGAAAGAACCCAACCACCTGGGATGCATTCTTCTCAACACCTGCTCCGCCCGCAAACACGCCGTTGAACTCTGGGACCTACTCGAATCAACCTCCCCAGACGTTGCCATCCTGACGGAGACCTGGCTGAACCCCTCCTCGGCACCCGACATCGCCATAGCCATCCCGGACGGCTACAAGATCTCCCGCAGGGACCGCACCAACGGAGTAGGAGGAGGAATCGCCATCGTCCACAAGAACACTCTCAGAGTCTCGACCAATACCGACGACACCACCAGCACCGCCAAACACCTGCACTTCCAGATCCACACCGATCCCAACACCACCATCAGGGGAATCCTCGTCTGCAGACCCCCCTGGACCCTGACCACAGTTCAGCGACTCCATCGCCACACGCCCTCGCCTCCACAGACTACATCCTCCTCGGGGACCTGAACTTCCAACTCGAGAACAACAATGACACCAGCTCCACCACCCTGATCGACAACCTTGCCAACCTCGGACTCAGACAAGTCGTCACTACACCAACCCATTCCGACGGCCACTCGCTTGACCCCATCGTCTCCGCAAACTCCCACGTCTCCTTCAACCACACCAACAAACTCCACTGGACCGACCATCGCTGCATCCACTTCACCTTCCGGAAACCCACCACGCACCACCGCACCCAACAGTTCCCCCGCCGCTGCTGGAGCAAAGTCACCGAATACCAGCTAACCACCACCCTTGCCCGGAACCCACCCGCCGCCCCTGACACCGCCGCCCGCAACCTCAGACAGTGGATCGACGCCTGCACCAACACCCTCACCCCGATCAAGAAACCCTCCAACAGTCACACCAGCAAGAAAGCCAGCTGGTTCACTGAAGACCTCCAGGCCTCCAAGCAAACCTGCTGAAAGCTCAAGAAGAAATGGCACCGTGAACGGACACCGGACAGCTACGCAGCCCACAAGAACGCCACCCGCAGACACCATCACCTCATTAGATCCGCCAAAAGGGCCTCTTTCAAAGACCGCCTAGACAACAACTCGCACAACAGCAAAGAGCTCTTCAACATCGTGAAGGAACTCTCCAACCCCAGCTCCAACACCAACCACATCCTACCCTCACAAGACCTGTGCGACTCCCTTGCCACCTTCTTCCATCGCAAGATTGCAGACATTCACGACAGCTTCAACGCCACGACCGCCCCGACAACCACTGAGACCTCCGCCCCCACGGCCACCATCTGCAACGACCCCCTGCTCTCCTGGATCAACATAAACGACGACGACACCATCAAAATCATGAACACCATCCACTCCGGATCTCCGTCAGACCCTTGCCCACACCACACCATTGCACCCCATCTCCGGAAAGCCATCAACATCTCCTTCAAGACAGCGACCTGCCCGGAGAGCTGGAAGCACGCCGAGATCAACGCCTTACTCAAACAAGCATTGGCATAGCCAATAGGTCTCGCCTTTAGGACCTTATAAGTGTTTAGCCATGCAACAGTTGATGTTGTTGCACCAAGGATATTGTGCTGCATAACTAAATACTTATAAGGTCCCAAAAGCGAGACCTATTGGCTATGCCAGTGCTTGTTTACTTAACTCACGGGACGGTTTCCAGATGACGTCACATAACAAAGAGTTGTCTGGTAACCTTACATTAGACCATCCTATTTACGTATAGAACCTCCAACAAGAATAATGCTGGATTGTCTAATAAGAAACCTAAGATATACTTTTACTACTCTTTATCGAAGGAATTCAGAGACTTCCTATAAGGAAACCTTCAGAATCCACGCGGAAGCATACATACCTCACTAGGAAAAAGCTAATCAGGGCATTCTGGGAATTGTAGCTTTGGTGCACTCCAAGAGTTAACAGCCAGCTCAATGTAATTAGGACATCATGTTTACAATTAATGTGTTGTTTACATGGCTGAAATAACCCAGGAGTGGAAACACAGTGTGCAGATTCCATGGAACTAGATAGGTACATTACTTGCTTCAGTTTGTACAATGGCACCAATACACTAGGCAGCTGTAGTTTTTAAATTAAAGCCAGGACTGGAGCTTTGGTAATTGTATTTTTTTTTTGCGGATAAGTAGTACTCTATGTCCTAAGGAGTGCCTGGTTGGAAGAATGTTGAATTGTCACGTGATATATACGGGAAGTGTCTTGACGTCTTGCGTGTAGACCAGAGCGCTTATTCTGTCAGCGCCTGTGGCATAACATTAGGCCATGGCTATCAGTAATGCGAACTGCAGAAACAAACGAAACTAATCACCAAAACAGACTCCGAGCCAGTGCAAAAAAAGTTGGCTCCCCGAAGGAATACTAATCACTCAGACATCCTCGTAAAGAATACGAGTTTGTGGAAGAATACAGTGATACACTGCTTTCTCATCGGGCGGGATGAACTGAACCTCAAGAAAATAAAGCCAGCAAGAAAGAGTCAGTTATAAAGCCAATGGCAAGCGACGGGCAGAATGCATTCCAAGGTCAACTTTCTTGAAACTTCCTGAGATGTCTTTCGCTTAACACATAGCTGCACTGTGCTGAGACCTAAAAAACAAACATTATGGCCGCATCATAGTGCTTTTTTTTCCTTTTCAGACATGCAGCACAGAAGTTGTGCTGCTGTACAACATGGATAAAAAAAATGGCAACGCTTACAGATCTCGCAAAGATGAGACCTTTTAGTTTTGCGAATGCTTGTAAGCGACTTACCAGGTTGACACTAAACGCAGGGATAATTACGGTGGGTCTAAAGGAGCATGTGCAGCAAAAGCCAAAAGTGGTTTGATAGAGGATAGAGGATCGGGGAACCGGGGTCACAAAGTGCTTTACAATATAAACAAGAAATAGGCTTCTTCCGGCGGGATATGAAAATACAAGTCTGCTGTTGAGAGTTTCTGCTGGAAGAAACCTTTTTTCAGATAGACGGACAAATCAAACTGTAGGATGCTAAAAGTGACTAACTCGAGCCAGGAGGCAGATCCAATTTAGCTGCATCTCCTCGTACGTCTGCCCCACTTAAGCAGCACTACATACTACGACTGAATATTTATTTTAATATATTTAAAAATATATATGTACAAAACATGGCTGTGTACTTGGCTGTACATCTGCGCCCATGGATCTTCACATAAAACCTCAACATAGTATTCTGCATAATTCCACTATAAGTCCTTCCAAAAGGATTGTTGCTTAATTGAGTTTAATGCAGGGCTTTTCCAACGTCCAGTCAGCCAAGTCTCTCCATAGTTAATTCCAGCAAGACTTTCCGAGGCTTGAGATATATACATTAAAAAAGTAAAAAGACAATTTAAAAAAGTAGCACAAAAATGCTTTTTTAAAAAACAAAATGTTAATTGCGAAACAGGTTAGGGGAGGGGTTTAAACAACAGGAGGGCTGGTAGAAAAATACAGATGAAACAGTGGAGTATGAAGCTCGGGGCTGGTGAGGGTATCAGAGAACAACTGAGGTGAGAGAGAGGGCATTAGGTGGGGTTTCCGTAGACCCCAGGGTATGATGCAGCAACACGGTGTTGGGCAGAGAAGCGTTCAAGGGAGAGAGAAGAGAGATAAAACGAATACACCCTAAAATATACCGCACACGACACACCATGCACACCAGTTCATAGCGCTTTCGATAAGTGCACCAAGTCTGTATAACTCGCACAGACATCTCTCACTATGCCCATCTCTGCTCAAACCCATGAGTGCGTCTCAGGTACATATCTCAGTGAATCATAAAAAATGCCAAGACTATTTGATCGACCATTATTTTGTGTTCTTAAATAAAACTTACTTTAACAGCCCTCTTCCCATGTAACACTTTTTTTTGGCAGCTGCAACATTTTATTTGTCTCAGTAATACCATTTCAAATGTAGGGCTGTACGGATACGGATACAAAACGAGTATAATGTAATTGGACAGGAACCTTAATACATATTGTCGATGATAATTACCTTCGAATCACAGCAGAACCTTAGGGCATGGTATATGCTACAAATCATAAACAAGTCTGTAAGCGCTCGCCAGGCAGCCGCGGTTGTGAAGTAGACTTTTCTCTTTCTCTGCCGTCCCACTTGGACGGACTCGCCTGTCTTTCCTTCTGAAGTAAAAGGTTTCTTATCTTTATGGGGCCATGTGTTTGGCCCCATAAAGATAAGAAACTTTTTACTTCAGAAGGAAAGCAGGCGAGGCCGTGCCAGTGGGACGGCAGAAAAGTGGGAAAGTCTACGTCACGCAGTGCTCTTTCCCAATAGCTGGCCACCGTTTAGCATAAACGGTGACACTGGCCAATGGGAAAGAGGGGCGGGGCTTGAAGCCCTTTACAGAATTCCCTCTAAATCATTAAATCTCACCAGCGAGACTGCGCATGTGTGCAGCCCACGCAGGCGAGACCTAAAAACCCAAGGCTGACCCCAAGGACCTCAAGAACTTCCGGCCCATCTCCCTGCTCCTGTTCCAGGCGAAGGTCATTGAGAAGACCGGTAACAGACAACTGACCAGCTACCTCGAGGAAAACAGCATCCTGGACCCGTCCAAGTCCGGGTTCCGCAGCAACCACAGCACCAAAACTGCCCTCATCACTGCCACCGAAGACATCAGAGCCCTGCTAGACAACAGAGAAACCGCGGCCCTCATCCTCCTGGACCTGTCAGCCGCCTTCGACACGGTCTGCCACCACACCCTAGGCACATGCCTCCACGACACTGGGATCCAAGAGAAGGCCCTGGACTGCACCACCTCCTTCCTCTCCAGCAGAACCCAGAGCGTCCGCCTCCCCCTTTCCGCTCTGAAGCCACCAAGATCATCTGCGGCGTACCCCAGGGATCATCCCTCAGCCCAACACTGTTCAACATCTACATGGCACCGCTCGCCCACGTTGCCCGATCTCAACATCATCTCCTACACCGACGACACCCAACTGATCCTCTCCCTCACCAAGGACCCCCACACCACCAAAACCAACCTCCACGAAGGAATGAATGCCGTTGCCGAGTGGATGAAGACCAGCCGACTGAAGCTAAACTCGGACAAGACGGAAGTCCTCATCCTCGGATCCACCATCCTCGGCCTGGGACGACTCTTGGTGGCCGACTGCACTGGGAACAGCTCCAACACCCACCGACCACGCACGCAACCTAGGGTTCATCCTCGACTCTACCCTCTCCATGACAAAGCAGGTCAACGCAGTCTCGTCCTCCTGCTTCAACACCCTCCGCATGCTCCGCAAGAGCTACAGGAGGATTCCCACCGAAACAAGAAGAACAGTCACCCAGGCCCTCGTCAGCAGCAGGTTGGACTACGGAAATGCCCTCTATGCAGGAGCCTCGGCCAAACTCCTGAAACGACATCAACGCATTCAGAACGCCTCTGCACGCCTGATCCTCGACATCCCTTGCCGCAGCCACATCACACCCCACCTGAGAGACCTGAACTGGCTCCCCGTCAACAAGAGGATCGCCTTCAAGCTCCTCATCCATGCACACAAGGCACTCCACAACCCCAGACCAGCATACCTTAACAGACGACTCAGCTTCTACACCCTCAACCGCCAGCTCCGCTCTGCTGACCTCACCCTCGCCACAGTCCCCGGCATCTGAAGAGCGACTTCTGGCGGCAGATCGTTCTCCCACCTCGCCGCCAAGACCTGGAACACCCTCCCCATCCCCCTATGGCAGCCCCCTGACCTGCTAACCTTCAGAAGACTCCTCAAGACCTGGCTATTCAAGCCGGACCACTCCCCCACCCCACCCCCCCCCAGCGCCTTGAGACCCTCACAGGTAAGTAGTGCGCTTTACAAATGTTCTGATTGATTGAATGTGATTGTTCCTCAAGTGTCTTCTCCCAGAAATCTGTGATAACATGAATTCTCGTATAGAGAAAATGATGAGACTACAAAGAGGTGAATCTCCACCAAACAAGGGTACTTCCTCTGATACTATATAAAGTAAGTGCTTCTTTGTTTGGCTGAGATGTCCTCAAATCTTTTGGTATCAAGAAGGCATCATGAAAATTGTTGGGAAACGTGCTGGAGGGCCTTTTGGTAAGTTGCCCGTCATACTGGTTAATGGCGTGAAGACCTTTTCATACTACTAAGGTGGACGAGGTAGGGCCAAAAGGGTGAGGCTTCGAGGTGATTTTGCACATTTAACATACTTGTGATAATTTAAAGGGAGAACCATGGACTCTGCTCTCACCAGGATAGGCCAGGAAAGAACCCACTCGTCACAGTCACTACAGATCATGCTCCAATATATCAATGATGCTTGCACCTCCACAAAGGATTTCAGATCTTTTTTAATGTGGAATTTGCAGAGAAAACATACTTGCCTTGCCTTCACCAAGCCCAGGAATTTAGGATCATTTGGTCTTTCCAGAAGGGGAGGAGGGGGCCGGATTTTTGCCCTGGGATCCAATCCTACGGGGTATGGCCAATAATTAATGGGGAAGGGGGGCCACGAGGCCCCCGCCCTGGGAATTCCATCTCCCAGGGCCTCAGCCAAGAATTAGTGGGGAAGGGGAGGGGAGGTGAAAGCAGCCCCCTCCACAGGCTGATTTCAGCCCCGGGAACCCCATCCCCTGGGGCCTGGCTACTTGATGCTGGGTGCCGTCAAGGGCACACAGTGTGCAGTGTTGGGGACCAGGGGGGGCCTTAATGCCCCTGCAGTCACCTCCGGCTCCCCACCTCCAGAGGGAGTCGGCATTGCTCCTGCATGCAGGGAGCAGCCAAAAGTGCTGCTTCCTGCATGCTGAAGCTCCCCTTTCATCTATTTACCTGCAAAATAGATGAAGACTGCTCCCAGCAAGCGGGAGCAGGTTTACTGCTCCCATCCGTTGAGTACAGACTTACTGTTTGCTCTTTTTTGGCGGGAGAAGTGAAAGCAAACATCCATGTCCCGAGGGGAGGCATCTAGGAACATAGATTGCCGGCCCTGGGGAGTGCGGTCCCCAGGGCCATTAATGGCTTAATGGGGAGGGGGAGTTGGGAGAAACACAACCCTTTTCTTTGTTATTCTAGGGCCCTCCCCGGAGAAGTGGTGGTCCCCAGGACCGAAAACGGCCTGGGTTGGGGGAGGAGGGAAGGGGCTGTGTGGCCCCCATCACCATTTCAAAATATGGCCAAGCATCGGGAGGTGGTGGACCCGAAGGCTGTAAATGGCCTGGGACAAGGGGGTTGTGTGACCTCTCCTCATCTTCAATCAGTGTTGCCCTGGGAAGGTGGTGGTCCCCAGGGTGGTAAAAGGCCTATAGACGAGGGCCGTGCAGCCCCCCTATCATATTTCCACATTGGACTGGCACCTGGGGAGGTGGAGGTCCCAGTGGCCCATATGTGCCGTGGGGAGGGGGGTGCATGCGGCCCACCCAGCGGCTGAAATACAAACAAGCCCGGGGACCGCACCTGTTTTTTTTCCCACAAGAAGTTGCAAATCCCCCACGATTTTAGCAACAAAAATGTTTTTAAAAAAAAATGTTTTTTGGCCCAGACAGGGTCCCTGGGGGACCGCAGCACCAGACCTAGGGGCTCAAGAAATTCCGACCCTGCCCCCCTTTCTTTAATTTTAACTTTTTGGGGGGGGACTTGGCTGAGCCAGAGTCCCAAAATATCTGTCAACACTTCCTGGTTAAAGTGTTGGCAGCAGATCAGAGCTCAGCATGAGATCTGTTGGATTCACAGAGGGCCCGCATCTCTAGACATACACATTTGTTTTTCCTTTAATATATCAAAAACTACTGAATGGATTTACACCAAATTACAAGTATGCTTGGGGTTCAGATTCTGGTATGTACTGATAAGTGTCCAAGCATGGCGTTTCTTGGCGAATGAGGCTTATCCTGCATTTGTGCAGAGGTGTTGCTTTCCATGGGGATGGCCCACACTTCTTTGATATCGAGTGCTTCTATTGCCAACACCAAGTTGCCTCCCCATGGATCAAAAATGTATTTTTTCCATCTGTGCCTCTATTTCCTGCCAGCATACTTTATTCAGGGACCCACTAACTGCAGCACAAAATGTCCAACAATGCTTGACTAAGGCATTCATGCTTTGCATTTCTTGACTTTTCAGACCTAGTTCCAGCTGAACCTGAGCGGGAGAGCTTGATTTAGGCAGGTGGAAAATTTATTTATAAACATTTGTTTGTAATGAGTCCAGCATGGCTGCCGCCTTTACATGCATGATTTCCAAGCCATATGCTACTGAGGGCTGCCCTGTTAGCAGGTGGTGATACAAAGGGCAACTGAGTTTCTCTTACAACAGCTTAAATGCATAGATTAATGACTATGCTTTAGCCTGCTGATTGAATGTCAACTGGTGTGCCATGTATATGCTGAGGTAATTTTAGGAGGATGCAACATCTATGTGTCTGCCCTTTGCGAACCAATTGAATGTCTTATACTCGGAGTCAACAAGACAGAGTGGACATTGCACCTTTGCCCCAATAGTCATCACACAGTGACATCCTGAGTAGGAAGGTGGCAGTGCATGCTGTGACATGTGCCAAATCCAGGCACATTTGTATTTCATTGCAATGTATAATTAAGGCTCTTGGGTTTATGGTTTTTAGTTTCTTGAAATTTCAGTATGTATTTACCAATATAGCTACTAGTCCAAGCACGATCCCCGACTGTCTAAAAGCAGCACAGGTATCCCCCATTCTAAAAAAAAAAACTAATGCAGACAGCTCTGATCTGAATAACTTCCGTCCCATTTCCAACATCCCCACTCTGGCAAAACTTCTTGAAAAATGCGTGTTAACACAACTTTGCTCACACGTTGAGAAATTCCAACTGTTGGATCATCATCAATCTGGTTTTCGGAGAGGGCACAACACCGAATCTGCACTCACTCACATCATGGATGACATTTAAAAATTTCTAGACCAAAATGAATCATGCTTACTGATCCTACTTGACCTATCTTCTGCTTTCGACACTGTAAACCATATCAAACTACTATCCACTCTTGAACTCAGGATGGGCTTATCAGGGTCGGTATTGCAATGATTCAATTCCTTCCTCCAAAACAGATCCCAAAGAATCAAGATGAACCAATCCCTGTCTCAGCCCCATACAGTAACGCTGGGGGTTCCACAGGGGTCCGCCCTGTCACCCATACTCTTCTATTTATTCTTGGGACCATTAGCAAATGCTTTGAACTCCGGGAACATTCTTTTTCACATGTATGTAGGAGACACTCAACTTTATCTGAAAATCACCTCCCGTGAAGACTTCATTTCACTCAACTCCATCCTGTTGAACACTCAAAACTAGCTCACTGACAACTACCTCATGCTCAACACCTCCAAAACGAATTCCCACTCATCGCTCCCCCGAACCACATTCCCAAGATTGAACTTTGGATGAAACACCTTACAGCCTTTAACTGCTCACCCCACATTATTGAGTACGCAAAATCCCTCGGAATCACACTAGACATCCACTTGAATATGAAGAACCATATCAGCAATGCAACCAAGGGAGCTAAACATCAGTTGAGTATACTAAGGAATCTCAAACCTTTCCTTCCACAGGATGACTTCAAGTTGGCGGTACAAGCTCTAGTTTTGCCAAGACAAGACTATGGTAGTTCCACGCTCTGTGGTCTCCCCAAACAGAACTTGGCCCCACTAAGGTCTTTCATTAATGCCACAGCCAGATTGATTACTGGGACAAAAAGAAATGAGCACATATCCCCAGCCCTAAAATTGGTTACCATATGATGCAGAAATACAGTTAAAAATTGCCTGCACAAAGCCCTTCATTTCAAGACCCCAATTTATCTGGCTCAAAAACTAGAATTATCAGGGGGTTGCAGTGCCTCATGAAGTACAAGTTAAATGCTCCTGAAACCACAGATGTTCCACAAAAAATCGAGTAATGAAGCCTTCTCAGGCATTGCCCCATCGAATCTCCTTCATCCCTTCTTGTAAAAAGGAAGTAAAAAAAATCCTAATGCTCAAGTTTCTGCCCTGGAGGCCTCGGCTCCTAGCCTTCATTACTGACCTCTATTCGGTTGTCTTGAATGACTTTTACAGGGTTACATACGTGGAAATAACATTATTGCATGCTTTGTACATATATGTGGTCGAATGTTCTTCTCCCATTTCTGTATCCGCTCGACCTTTATGTGAAGCATTCTGATACCTACAGGGGTCATGCACACGCCATGCATATATATGTAATGAATATTTTCTTCCCAATATTGTATCCTTCTTACCCAAAACTGTGAAGTGCTCTGATACCCGTATGGGTCATGTTCACGCTATACAAAACTTTATAATAAAAATAAATAAAACAAATTACTTTTGTTTGGTTTAGGTTCATTTCTACGCCTTATTGCTCTATGCATCCAACCAATGTGTTGATTGACCTTTGTAGCCCAATAGGAGTCTGGCTCAGAATGACTATGTAATCTACATATTGTAGTTACTCAATTTTCTCTGTCGCCAGCCGTGGAAAAAAGACAATTCAACTTATATCAAGCACTCGTCTAGATCGGCGAGACAGCGATGGGGGGGCTTAGACGCACCCCTATTACAAGTCATTGTTTGTTTGAACTTTGGATGCTATTATGCTACGATTTCAGACCTAGACCTGAGCCCATGTGTCACTGTACAGAGCAACCCTATTCTGCCAATTTTGCGCAAAGGCGGCCGTGAGGTACTCTATCAAAGGTGGATTTGAGGTCAATGAAAGTGGCTCTTTTGTTGTATTGCCTTTTCAACTAGTATGCTTAGTGTTTACAGGTTTGTGATTGTCCCTATGTCTGCCCTGTTTGTTTTTTTAGTATACATTTTTTGTCATTGGCCCAGGATTGGAGATCTTGGAGTAAACAGGAAGTGAATATTTTGGCTTTAACGTCAATTAGGGCAATTAGTCTATAATTTGAAGGGAATAATTGGCTGTCATTCTTGTAAATTGGGTGAAAGAAACTCCCTTTCCATTGTGACGGAATCGTGTTGGAATTTTAAATTATTTTAAATTTGTTTAAAAATGAAGTTAAATACCTGGCCCAAAAGTTTATGTCATACTTAAAAAGAGTGTTTGGTATGCCATTTGGGCCAGGTGCCGCATGTGCCTTAATCTTTTCTATTATCTTCTCCAGATGCTTGACGTCAGTTAGGATCTCGTCTTTATTGGTTTCGGAGATGGTTACAATCCATACTTCTGGGTAGCCAGTATCAGCACTATGCTTCTCTATACACTTTTTGCTGTCCTGAGGCCTCTCAGTGGCCTCCAACACTGTTGTCGTGGGCTTTAATTTAGTTGGGCTAGTCACATTCTTTAATGCGATGAATGATGGAGAAAACACAGCGTGAATGTGGGACTCCTAAACATCCTTCATGATCCCTGAGTTATGGTATTGAACTGAATCCAGACTCAGCGTATTTATCAAATCCGAGAATTCTTTGCTATTGGGTGTCTTACTGGTCTGTAGGAGCTTATTCCATGTGTCTTCCTGCTGTACTTAAAAAAAAAAAAACTTTCCCGCATTCTTTGTTGTAAATGGACCTCATTTGAAGAAGGCAGGTTTGGCCACTCCCCTGTCCTTGCTTTGCATAAGTTGCAATTCTTCTTACTTCTCTTGCAATTTGTTTTTTCAATTTGCGCAGTTTCTTTGTGTACCAGTCTTTCTCGGCCCTTGATGATTAGACTTCCTTCCTAGTTACCATAAATTGTTGAGCTGATCAGGAAATTATAAGTTCCCTTATTTGGTCTGCCCAATTATATTTCCTAACATCTTCGAATGTCCCCTTAGAGTTTTCTAAATGGATTATTAGTATTTTGGAAGATGGTATTATGGAACTTCTTCCTGTATTTAAGGAATTGCTGAACAGTTCCTTTGAGGCAGCCCAGTTACCTCTTAACTGGACACATGCTTCTGTTGTTCCTTTGCTAAAAAAGCCCTCTCTTGATCCTACTAAGATGGAGAATTATAAGCCTATCTCTCTCCTCCCTTTTGCGTCTAAAGTGGCTGAAAAGTATATCAACCAGTAATTGTCAGGTTTCATTGAGGAAAGGGATCTTCTCCATAGAACACAATCTGGTTTCCGCCCCCGGTACAGAGTCGGCTCTTCTGTTAGCCTCTGAATCCATGCGCCACGCAATGGACTATGGGGACACTACTGCTTTACTGCTATAGAACCTAACCATGTCCCATGGTCTCCTCTTGGAGTGGTTATGGAGTTACGTGTTAGGCCATAAAGCCTTTGGGTGTCTGGCATCTTTTCTGGAAAATCGCACATTCCAGGTCCTCCAGAAGCCTTTCTTCTCCAAGGTGGCTCCTTTGCCTCAGGAAGATCCATAGGGCTCCTAGGTAAGCCCTACCCTTTTTAATCTGTACAATCACCCCCTGTCAGACATCATTGTGAGACATGGCTTTGAAATAATATCTTACGCCGACGACACTCAGCTGATCGTTACCTTGTCCCATAGGTCAGCTGTTGCTGCAGTGGCTGTAAAGGTCTGTTTGTCTGAGGTATCCCACTGGATGGACCTTCACTGCCTCATGTTAAACGCAGGTAAGACAGAGGTCCTGATCCTCGGCAAGCTGCCTTTGATTTGGTCCACAGCCTGGTGGCCAGAGTCCATGGGCCCCTTTCCTCAGTCTAACCCCAAGGTTAAAAACATAGGGGTCTGGTTTGATGATAAACTCACTTTTGAGAGTCAAATCACAGCCTTAGCGGGCATGTGTTTTGGCATTATAACATCTCTCAAACACTTTATTCATCTTCTTCCATTCTCGGCCAGAATACTGTGATCCAAGCTCTAGTGGTCTCTTGGGTGGACTACTGTAACATCTTATAACTGTGAGCCTCTCAGACTAGGATCAAGCGACTTCAGCAAAATCAAAACTCTGTGGCCCACCTGCTGCTTAAACTGCCCAAGTGTGCATCTAGGGGCACAGCACTCCAGAAACTGCACTGGCTCCCAGTGGAAAAGCGCCTCTCTATTAAGGCTCTCTGCTACTGTTATTGGATCCATAGGAAGGCTGGGACGGAGTATCCCCACTCTGCTCTCACTCCTTACTCTCCTAGGAGGTGCCTCAGATCCTCGGAGGTACTTCTTATGCAAGTGTCCAGAATCAAGAAAGCTTGCACTGGGGGAAGATCCTTTCTCTGGAATTCCCTTCTGCTGCATCTGAGGCAATCTCAGTCAGAGCCTCAGTTTTGCAAAATCTCAAGACTTGGCTTTTTTAGTTTTTTTACACAGAGGCAAATAACCAAGAATTTCGACAGTAATTTCAACGTAATGTCAGCGTTACGACACAGAAACATACAATAAGAGATGTCCATTGTTCTTAAACAAACATCTTATACTTTTTTTATTCATTCTGAATGAATCAATACAGTTCGACACAGCCAATGCGTTTCGCGCACAATACGGGCTTCTTCAGGGCGTAAGACAGCTGGATATTCCCCATAGCAGTTATCATTTGGCGGTACAGTATTTCACCCTCGTTCTGGTCTAAATCTTAAAGTAGTCGTGCACTGAGCGAATATTCATTCAAACCAATTGTAGAGCAAAGCGGAATCTCATAAACACCTCGCATCAAGGGCTTAATAAACGGTGCTTTGTGTATGTACCTGTTCGTACTCCTTTATCAATCTTCGACTAAAATTTCAAGGCTCCTCGCATCTGAGGCCTTGTACGGCCATCACGGGCGCAATGTAATGCGACGTTCCAAATCGAAGAATCAAATCGAATTTCACCAAAACCTATATTCTTGTCAATGATTTAAGTGCATCACGATATTTCATTTCTCATATTTATGCCTCCAGATTTGTTAAACTCAATATGTTGTTTAAAACACCATATGCAAATTATCCCATAAAAGGCATCATAGGGTGCTGCTTGCCAGGAGTAGTGAATAATAAATGAGCTATGGCCGCTCCTTTATTATTCTGCTCTTTCTTTTTTTTTTGTGTGGGTGTTCCGATCACACACAGGACACCCACAGCTTACATTTTTTAGGTAGACGTGGGGGAGCCCCAGAGGCCACACAGACTCCCACAAGAGGCCCCATTCCATGGACTGTGCAGGGGCAGGTAACCTGTATGGCTTTAAAAAAATTAAGCAACTGGGGTGCTCCAGCACCGACACAAGCACCCGAAAACAAAAATTATGTTGGGAGCTGGGGGGAGGCAAATAGCTCCCGCCCCTCCACCAGCTCCCCTGCCCCTCCCACCCCAATACTTATCTCCACTCTGGGGGATGGGGTCCTGGGGTCTGCAAATGGGCCAGGAGGGGGCTGTGCGCCTCCTTTCTCATTACAAATCAATTGATCTCAGGGGATGGGGTCCCTGGGCCACTGCATGGCACGGAGAAGGGGCTACACACCACCTCCACTTATAATGAAGTGCGGTCCCAGGGGATTGGTGCCTGAAAAAGGCTCGAAGTGAAGGGGCCGTGCCCCCTCCTGGAAAGAAATAGAACCGCTAAACCTCAAGGCCCTGGCCCACACCGGGAGGCAAATCTTCAAAATGGCAGGAACCTGCATTGTTTTTCTTTCAGGCTTAGGCTGGTAGGGTATCCCTACCCTGCCGCCTACATGCTTTCTTTAATTTTTTGTCAGGACAGGAGACTGAGTCCCTAGTCCTAAAATGGCTACCACCGTAACTTTGTTTATGTGATGGCAGTCAATCTGATCTTATCTCAAGATCTGTTGGGTTTGCGGATCCTCCGCTGCTTGAACCTTAATTCCTCCAAAATTACTCAACGATCTACAACTAATCAGAGTAAGCACACTTTTGGACCAAGATCTAGAGGTGCCAAATTTCATGTAATTCCATTCAGCAGTTTTTGCGGTGTCGCGGTGCAATTTTCCTATGGAAAAATGAATGGGGAAAAGTCATGCTGGATCCCCCTGCTTCACGGATAACCATAACATATTACAGGAAGGAGATTATGTGTATAAGACATTGTTTAGGAAAGTTTCATGAGATATATATATATATATATATAAACATGTGATCAAGGCCCTACGCGATATATATATATATATATATATCCAAAAGAACAGCACTACAAAAGCACTACAAGCCCAGCTCAAGGAACACTCTGGCATTTATTCAAGACCGGCAGCACAAACTTTCCTGACGCGTTTCAGCTTTAAGTTGCCTTGATCACAGGTGAGTAAAACATGGCATGATTCTTTAAATTTGCATCTTAGTGAACTAAGATGCAAATTTTAATTTTGTAGTGCTGTTCTTTTGGATGTTTAATCGCAGGCATCTCCAGGCCTGTTACGAAGCCGCCCTGCAGGGACGGGGGCTCCCATCTCTTGGAGATCTCGTGATATATATATATGCGCACCCAAACCACTCTCAGTACTTCCTTCCGGCGAACTGACAGAAACGGACCACCAGGACAAGTCAATGGCAAGGTTCTTTTATTATTCTTTGTTCCTCATCATATATATATATATATATATATATATATATATATTATCTACTGGCGGTCGCCAGTAGATAGTTATAGTTAGGACCGTGTTTCCATAGGAAATCCGCAACATTCTATTTGGAATAACTTTGGCGCCGGTCGACGAATCCTCGCGAAATTTTCAAAACTAATGGGGCGCTACGCTCCGCTCCTACCCTGAAAGTCTCGGGGGGATTCGTCAAGCGGGGGCTGAGAAAAAAGGGGGGTCCCAAAACGCGTTTTCCCCATGCATTTTTCCATAGGACCTTTAGACACAGCTACAGCCCGAACGGCTGAACAGCATTACTTGAAATTTGGCAGAGAGGTAGTCCTCAGGTCAAGGATGTGCCTTTTGTAGGTCTGGTGTAAATCTGTTCAGTAGGTCCTGAGAAAATGGCATTTAAATCAATATATATATCTGTAAGCGCGCTCCGTGCGCTTACCGTAAGCTTACCGTACGCGTACGGTGCCGTGCGCGAGCTCAATTCTGATTGGTGGTTACATGACTGTAAACATTCGAATCGGTCGAAATCAGGAAGTGTCGGCCGCCATTTTCTGTCTCTCGCACTGAGAAACAAAGGTGGGGAACGTGAAACGGGGGCAACGAAGAGAGTTGCAGACCCCCTAGTGTTTGTCAGGGGGTCCAAGAAGGACCCAAAAGTACGAAAAATAAATTTAATAATTTTAAAAAAAAATCGCGGGGTACGCGTACGGTAAGCTTACCGTACGCGCACGGCAAAAAAAATAAAAAAAAATAAATAAAGAAGTAACAATCACATTTATTAAATAAATTAAAGGACCCACAAGGGAGAAAAAAACAAATGTTACTGCATAAAAAAAGGCGAGGCGCGCACGGCATGGACTGCGCAACGTGGGCGCTCGGTGCGCGAAGCGGACCGAGCGCCCACAGCGCGCGCACGGTGCACGAAGCGCACCGTGCGCACAGGGTGTGTGCATAGTGAAAAACCAGAAAAAAAAATAAAAAATAAATACATAACTTAGCATTTAAAAAACCGTACAAATTCACTGAAAAAACCATAGGTTTCACACACGTTATAGTTAGGAATTATCATTTACAAAACCTTGCAAATTCACTTAAAAAACCATAGGTTTCACACATGTTATAGTTAGCTGTACATTTCACTCGTAAAAAACCAATGAAATTCCACGTTATAGTTAGATCAGGTAACTATAACTTGCGCGACCGCAATCCACAATGTGTAATTTCAGATGTCATCATTGATGTCATGAGTGATGTCACTGACCATGTCATGAGTGATGTACTATGTGACGTCATCAGCAGTTTATTGTGGGCGCGCAAGTTATAGTTACCTGATCTAACTATAACGTGGAATTTCATTGGTTTTTAACGAGTGAAATGTACAGCTAACTATAACATGTGTGAAACCTATGGTTTTTTAAGTGAATATATATATATATATATCCAAACACACCTGGTCCTCAGCTAGTGAGTAACGTCCGTTACACCCACCTCCACACCAAGGAACCACGAACCACCGATTGGAAGCAACAAGATGTTTATTGAAGCTGTAAGTTCTCTAGAAGACGCGTTTCGGGCGCCACTCGCCCTTGTTCACATCAACGAGGCAAGGTAACTCAATAATTTTTAAATAGTGATGCAAAAAACCACGTGACCACACACCATGTATAGACATAGAAGAAATATATACATATATTCAACCGTTACTATACGTGATTGTTTTTAGGTGTATATACAAATTTCACAACATCCATCATAACATTGGCTAAACATATTTTTGTTGTTTTTTAGCTTAGTTTTTTTGTTATTTTGTTGTTTGATCTCTCCTTTCGAATCCGTCTATAGAAAATATCCTTGATAATATATCAATCGTGATAGAAATACATATCATTAATAAAGAAAATGCAAAACGGCATATATTTGTGCCCGTATGTTGTCCTTGTAATTTCATGTTCTATCATTCCGTGGAGACACGTCAATAAAAAAGGTCCCGAGTTAAATCTCATGACATAGTGCGGTGATATATTTCATGAATCCAAATTTCTATCTGTAACAAGGCAAATGGTAAAATGTATAAATATATATAAGTATATTAAAAACATTAAAAGAACTATTTCATATAAATGATACAACTCTTATTACAAATTTTGCTATCACGCCTATCTCCTACATCTGTAAAAACCCCCTTGACAATGTCCACCGATGTGCTCCGAAATGGTGTGAACTTATAGAGGAAAAATAATGCTCTACCGTAGGACTTTAAAGATTGAAAATGGGTCATTCTTTTGACATAACTATAGAGCTGATTTCTAGATTTCAAGGAGCCACCTAAAAGCAAAATAATATGTGCAAATTACGCTATGGTGTGATTGTGCAAAAAAAGGAAAATATATAGAAAAATTCATAGATGTGCCTGTATATCTAAAAGCAGCAAAAATCGAATTTTCACATACACTTGGACCATGTTATAGACAACTTGGGTCATAATATACATAATCCACCATGTGTGACAATTGTAAACATACAAACTACATATAGACACAAGTATTAATCCTCTCCCCCTCCTCTCAAATAGAGCGGAATTTAAATATGTATACACAAAGTGTGAAACGAATGCAAGGAGCTATAAAAATTCATTCAAAAATACTGGTTTATAGGAAATTATGTAAATCCTCAGTGTTATTCAGGCCGGAAGGAAACTTAGTATCTAATTCAAAAATGAGTTTGGATTCCAACTGTCTCAGGGCCTTTTCACGATCACCGCCCCGGCGTTGTTTTGGAATTGCAGCTGCCACAAAATAGTTTAAACAACTGAGATCATTTTTATGTGTTGATTTAAAATGGCGGGCCACTGGATATGAAGTGTCGTTGTTAACAATGGCACGTAGGTGCTGTAATATCCTGACATGCACCTGCAACTTGGTACTACCCACATACCCAAGTCCACAGGTGCATGTCAGGACATACACCGCAAACTCAGTTTTACAAGTAAGATTACCTCTGATAGCTATTTTGTCAGGACTGAAGGGGGAAAGATAATGTGTCGTATTAATACCAAACTTGCAAGCCCTGCAGGTAGAGCACTTGGTAAACCCATTTTTAGGCTGGAGCCACATTTTGGCTGTAGTTAATTCTGGGCAGGCTTTCCCTATTTGGGTTCGCATGGAAATACCCTTCCTATATGTGACAGTTGGTTGGGGTGGTAACCTAGTTGATAATACTCCATCCGTAAGAATAATAGGCCAATGACGTTTCATAATGGCACGGATGTTCCTCTCTTGTTTGTTAAAGGCTGTGATTAACCTGGGGGCAGAGTTGTCATCAGGTATCGGGTCTGCTTTCTTATTGAAAAGAGATTCCCTAGGTCTATCCTTGGTTTTATTTAAGGCAATTTTTAAGATCTTATCACTATACCCTCTGTCTTTGAATCTCCTGTAAGCTTCTTTTGTACATCTATCAAAGTCTTCAGTGTTATTGCAAATCCTTTTTAAACGTAAAAATTCCCCATATGGGATATTATCAATCATATGTTTAGGATGTGAGCTGCTGGCATGTAAAGTCAGATTGCCTGCTGTTTCTTTCCTATATAGTGTTGTTGCTAATACTCCATCCTTTACATATACTTTCACATCCAAAAAGTCAACACTTTTGCTGTTTATATTAGCTGTAAATTTAAGATTTGCAGAGTTAATATTCATTTCTTCAATAAAATGTGAAGCTTCCATTTCGCTACCCTTCCAGATTAAAAAAATATCATCGATGTATCTCATCCAATATAAAACATTTTCCTTAAACACCTTAGCATGGCTAAGTTTGAGGACCTGCTCCTCCCACCAGCCAACATGCAAGCATGCATAGCTAGGAGAGAAGCAGGCCCCCATCGCCACGCCTCTTTTCTGGAGATACAAATCGTTACCAAACATAAAGTAATTATTATGTAAGCACCAGGAAATCAAATTTAAAAGCATCTTATTGTGGTGATACATTTCAATTGGTCTTTGGTCCAGAAAGAATTTGGTCGCCCTTGTAAATGTAAATTGATACTTGTATAGCGCACTACTCACCCGAAAGGGTCTCAAGGCGCTTGTACGAATACCGCTGTGGAACCCATCCTGGCTTTCCCTGTGAGGCGTCCACTCCTGGGCACCCCCAAGGTGGAGGCCAGGCATCCTTAGCGTTGTGGGGGCCGTTGTGGAGATTAAGCAAGCTATTGCCCAGAGTTGCAGAGTGGGACTCCATGATTGGAATGGCACCGAGGCGAGAATTATCAGGTCCGTGGAATTTTTGAGCCCAAGACCCGCCGAGGCGGGGAATTGAACTCTGGTCCCGGGCTAGACCTCTGCATCAGGGTCTGCCGCTCTAACCATTGAGCCACACTTCTCCACTTAGCCCTTAGACCTGTGGAGTGCTCAATACTAGTGTATAGGGACTCTATGTCTAATGTAATAAGAAGCAAATCATCTGACCACATGATATTTTCTATTTTAGACAGAAAGTCCCCAGTGTCCTTGATGTAGCTCGGTAGTGCTTTAACATAGTCTTGTAGGAAATAATCCACATATTGCGTTATTGTTTCTCCTATGCTGTTAATGGCCGATATGATCGGTCTCCCAGGAACTGGCATTGTTTTTTTGTGCACTTTAGGAATAAAATAAAGCTTGGCCATTGTTGGGTGTTCTATATTGAGAAACTTAAATTCATCCATAGAAATGACCCCTTCTCTTTTCCAAGACATCAGCTCCTTCTTTAAAGTCTGTTTGGCCACGTTATATTTGTTCAAGGAAGTTTTCTCATAGCACTCCACATCTTGCAAATGTCTCTTGGCTTCTAAAATATAATCTTTCTGGGGCCAAATCACCACATTGCCGCCTTTATCTGATTTGGTGATAATGATTTCATGCATGTTACTCAGTTTCTTGATTAGTTTGGAATATTCAACTTCATGCTGACTTTTGTGACGCTTTTTGTGCCTAGTGCGATAATGAAGTTTTTTCATATCCTCTATGACAACTTCATGATAGATGTCAATCGCATCTTTAGGCATAATGGGAATGAATTTCGATTTTGCTTTAAACGGGCTAATGCCCGCTCCCAATTGCGCTATACATTCCATGCGCAGACCTTCCTGTGTGGAGCATAGATCTATCTCCAAATCCGTCCCCGTAGTTTCTCTATTGAGATGTTGCATATCTCGTAAGAGAGCAGCGTCGGAGGCAGTTAAATCCTTATTAAGCGTCATTACATTAGCCTGCCTTTGATCCTGACCCGTCTGTATTTCTTTTAACCCATCCTTGATGGCGAAAAACTTTTTAAGTTTTAATTTTCTGATAAAACAGAAGACATCAACTCTAGTCTGGGAATAATTAAAATCGCTTACCGGACCAAAAGAAAGTCCCAAGCTCAATAGCTGCTCCTCAGCTTTTGATAAAATCAATGGAGAGAGGTTGATGATGGTGTTAGATTTTATTTCCTTCGCCAATATGCTTTTCTTGTTGGCGCTTTTCCTCTTTTTGCGCCGCTCCCTTCTTCGTATGTTTTTACGTTTTCTGGTCTCTTGTTGTTTGGATTCCGAGGCCTTAGCGTTTGGCGTCTGTCGAAAGCTAAAAAATCAATCTCCTCTCCCAAATTCAGGATCTTTGTTTGTTTCGATACTTCCAGACTGGTTGTGCTTTCACATTCTGATGAAACTTCGCTGGTCAGAGAATCACTATCGGTAATTACATTTGTAGTAGAACTTGGTCCTGCCATCATCGGTTTGCTCACATTTTGAGGGCCTTTCTGAAAGATTGCTTTCTTCGCGTTTTCATATTTACGCGCGAAAGTGAAAATACGACCTTCTTCATAGTCGTATTTATCACGAAGGAATTTCTGTGCCTTCCGATTCTTAATTTTTTCTTCCTGTTTGTTAATTCGCTCCTCAATGTCACGTTTCGTTTTAGTAATAAACTCACTTGGTTCTAGTTTTGCCAATTGCTCTGTTATTGTGGCCAATCCAACGAGGATCGAACTCTTATCAACTTAGCGATCGTATCATGGAACGCTAATTATAACTTCTCAAAACTCACAAGACTCTTACTGATAACGACTCCTATGAAGAATTTACTCATGAATACGGAACTGCTTCAAAAATAGGGAGCCTGAATCATTTTGAAGTATTTTTTCAAGCCTTTCTGAAAAAGAAATCACTAAAGGAACAATAAGCCCTGAAGAAGCGCAGTTGGCGCGAAACACATGTTGGCACTTTGTGTGTTATATTTGTGTGAATTTTGACTTCTCAAGGAACCAGAATAAAAATGAATGAACAAGAAGACAAATCATCTGTTCTTTTTTGAATCTACGGATTTGTATTGTTCTCAGAAGTGTTTGTGTTCAATATACCGTACTACACTGGTGGGGACCAGTGTCTGAGACTGTTTTGAGCGCCGGGCAATTTACCTCTAACCCAAATTTTTTTCTTTTTCTAATATATATATATCACGTGATTTCCAAGAGATGGGAGTATAGATATAGATATATATACATACACATATATATATACACACACACTCCACCAGTTCCGGTCAAGGATTTCACAAGACTGTCATTTGGGCGGTTTGAGTTTGGCCAATTGTATTCCACAGTTCTCCGCTTTGCACTGCTGATGATGTCACATATACATCATTCATGACATGGTCAGTTACATCACTGATGACATCTCAAATGATATCATCCAGTATATATGGCTTCCGCAAGAATTGGAGCACGGACCACAATTTGGTGCAGCATTAAAGATATATTGCTCCCATCAACACACCATAAGCATGACGCATTTCAACCGCATAGGGCCTTGATCACATGTATATATATATATATATATATATATATATATATATATGCCAAAGTGTATTGAAGAATGAGTGGGTATATAAGTGTCTGAATGGATGATTTAGTAAGTGCATGACTGACTGTAATAGTGAGTGATTAAACATGTCTTAGCGAATACATGGGTTAGTGACTAAACTGTGTAAATGTCTGTATCAGTCTGTCAGTTGGTGTGTAAGTGGCTATATGGGTGAATAGCTACATGAGTGTCTATATGGGTTATTGGGTTATTGATTGGTTGGTTGTCTGAGTATCTGTATGGGTGCCCAAGTGTCTGTGTGGGTGGGTGGGGGGTGGGTGACTGTGCATAGATGTGTGAGTGGGTAATTCACTGGGTGTATGGGATCAAGAGTGCATCTGTGAAGAACTGTAGGGGTGGCTAAGTGTGTGTATGGGTGTGTTGGTAAGTGAATGGTTGTCTCAGTAGTACTTGTGTGAATAACTATATATGTGAAAGGCAGTATATGTGAGTGTTGCGTGTTGCGGTATATAAATCACTGTATGGGGAAGTGAGTGATTGTGAGAGTGGCTGTATGGATGAATGTGTGCTTGTATCAGTGATTGTATAAGAGCGTAAGTATGTGTCAGTATCTATGAATAAGTGAGGTGGTGTGTGTATAACTGTATAGGTGAGTACATGGGAGTGTGAATGATTCTTTGCATGATTGACTAGGTGTGTGAGTAACTCTATGGATGAGTGGCGATGTGTGAGTGCAAATGATAGTGCTGTATTGATAAATGACTGCATGTATGAGTGAGTGAATGAGTGGACGTGTGTGTAGACCTAGGAATCAGTAAGTGGGTAGGTAGTAACTGGTATTGGTGTGTCTATGGTTTCGAAAATGGTAGTCTGTATTTTAGTGGGTGTATCAAAGGTTATATTAGGGTGTGAGGAGGTGCATCAGATTATCGCGTGGATTATGCCATCAGTGATGTCACCAGTGATCTCATTTGAGATGTCATCAGTGATGTCACTGACCATGTCATTTCGGGGGCGTGAGTTATAGTTAGCTCAACTAAATATAACGGCCGAATTTCTCTGGTTTTGAATGATTGAAATGTCCAACTGATTATAATGTCCCTGAAACCTATGGTTTTTTGGTGAATTTTAAAGGTTTTTTAAGTGCTAATTTCTAACTATTCCTACAGAGGTAGAACATGTGCAAAAAGAGGAAGAAACGCGCAGAAAGAAGCAAAAGAAATGCAGAAAGATGCAACAGAAGTCCAGAAAGACGAAGAAAGGTGCAGAAAGAAGCAAGAGATATGCACAAAGAACCAACAGAGGAGCAGAGAGAGGCCTTGTTGCAAAGTCATCCTGTGCCCACAACGTTTTGCTGACTTGAATTGGTGGTAACTGGCTCTGACTAACCAAGCCCGGAGCCAGTGCTATCCTGAAAGACACTTAACATAAAGTGAAAACACCTACACACACTAGGGTACACTATGGGTTGGGGTACCCCTGTGATTGGCATGACCTCCCCTGTAAGGCCCTAGTACATAATAAGGCAAGGGGATCAAAACTACCTCTAAGTCAGAGGTGCAGAAATAGGGATACAGAAATTTGCAAAAGAGGTGCAGAAACAAGCAAGAGAAGTGCAGAAAGAAGCAAGAGCAGTGCAGAATGAACCAACAGAGGTGCACAAAGAGGCAAGAGGGGTGCAAAAAGAAGGAAGAGAAGTGCAGAAAGAGACAATTGAGGTGCAGAAAGAAGCAATGTGGAAATCTGAAATAATGTCTGTTAGCATGAGCTAAAGCCATCTTGGTTATGGCATCCATTTTGTTGGCATTGTAATTCTCCCACCCCTGCTGCTCGTCTTTTTCCCTGCCTGTGCTATCTATTTTAGTTGACTTCCTGACTCAGCTAAAAGCAATATGCATACTAAAGAGTTTGTAGCTGCCAGAACACCTGGTCTCAGACTCTACTGTCAATCTTTTAGTGCTGCCATAAGCACTCCTGCTCCCCCTCCCACTTTGCTGACTAAGTGATCTCCCATCTGCCCATGTTTGTCGGTAGTTATTCCGGTGTATGCTTGTACCTTCTATTTGGAACTACATGCTCACTCTGCAACAAACTCTGTATATAAGGCCTGTGTTCTGTGACTTCAAGGTACTACCTCCTGCAGTACTTGAGGGTGTTGTATTGACGCAGTATTTAGAGCAGTGTTTGTTTAAGCATAAGAGTCGACAAGATATGTTTGATTGTTGTCGAATGTGGGAGAAAGAAGAGCAAGAGAGAGTGAGGAAAGAAGAAACAGAACTGCGCAAAACGATATATCAAAAAGCATTGGAATTAAAAACTAAAGAGATGAAGGCAATAAAATAAATAGAGTAAAGGGAGCGTATTTTAGAGTTAACAGGCCAGTACCCTATTAGGCGCCCCATTTATCCCATACTTAATAAACCTCAGGAAGACTCCATTTTGTTAGATCGACCTCCGCCCTGTATAAATTTCCCTCTGCCCCGGAGGATGATCTTTCTGAAGAAGAACATCTTTCTTCAGATGATAAAGACTTAGATAAGCAAGATGGGCGGCAGACTCGCTCTACTCGGACTGTTGATGAAAAAGCCACTATCAGATCCACTGCTCGCAAAGAAGCTCATGGGACTACTTCTGCCCCTGACCTTGTAGTAATGGTTCAGCAGTGGAACAGCTATATTTTGCAGAGAAGTATACCTGGGAGGTAAAACTTGGTTTTAGAAACGTTTCTAAAAACTTAGAGCCCACTGATATCAATTCTGATTATAAACAATTAAATGATGGAACTTTTCTTTTTTCAAATATACCTGATTTAATTAGGCGCGTAGTTAAATTAAGACATGATACACTACGTTTAAAAGCGGAGCAAAAATCAGCTGGTAAAGTTAAAACTGCACAAACAGTTCAGAACCAGTGCAGAAAGAAGAAGTTTTGGAGACAGACAATGACCCTAGTGATACTGTGGTTACTGTAAAACCGATGCGTAAAGCTGCGCCTTTGTATGTTCCTCTGAAGGGTACAGGAACAAGTGCTGATAAAGAATCAGATGATGCAAAGGGATATTTTGTCTATAACTGGGTCTATACTCCTTGGAGTAGAGCAGATGTTATGGCTCTTAAAGCTGCTTTGCCTGATCCACGGAACAATCCGGCCGCTTTTTATGAAGAAGTGGAAGGAGCTATTAGCTCCTATACTATGACTCTGCCAGATATGGACATGTTTTTTGGACCTATTTTGCCCTCTGATATGTGGAGAACAATTCGGAAAATAGATGATAATGTAGCCTATGGTGATACTTGGGTGCATTTAGAAGAAATAGATGCGGCTAGAGAGCCTGCACAGAAACCACAACAGGAGATATTAGATCTTCCCAAAGCTATTGTAACTAAGTTAAAACTCTCATACCCCCTAAGAAAATAGATTTGACTACATTAGCGTCTTGTAAACAGAAAGCGGATGAACCAGTTTCTGATTTCTTTACACATTTTGAAGAGACATTCCATGATTTTAGTGGACAGTCATTGACAGATGACACGAGTAAGCATCTGTTTGTTGACAAACTTGTCTCTAACATGTTGCCAGAAATAGATAGTCGCCAAAAGGCCAGCGAGAGTTCATGGACTACGTCTTCCCCAGTCTCCCTTTTGACTATGGCCCAGTATTAGGAGCGTCAGAAATTAGAAGCAAAAGGCAAAGAGGATAAGAAGGTAAAGGAGTTAAAAACAAAGGTTATGTTGGCTCAAGTATATGGTCCACCATTCAGAGGTGGTGGTAGAGGCGGACGTGCAGTATATACCCCTGGTGTACCCCCTTTCTCTCGATCAGCTTTGTCTTCTGATCAATGTGCTTACTGTAAAGAGATTGGACATTGGATTTCTGAGTGCCCCCTTTTGCGAGGTCAGCAGTATCAACGGCGTAGAGGAAGCATGAGAGGACGCCCAGGGATTTCAGGAAATAGTGGAGGAAGAGGAACTCGTCCCAGGTTTGAGGCAGTTGAACATGGGCCAAATTATTCTAATACTTTTGATAGACGAAATCAATATCAAATGTCAGATTATTCGGCTGATGGTTTTAGGGATTCTGATTATGCATAGGAATGCCTAGGATGGGGTAAGGAACCGGTTGAGGTCCCAGTAGATCAGAAAGGTCCTTATGTTGATGTAAATGTTTTGGGCTCTACTGATCGGTTTCTGGTTGATACTGGAGCTACTCGTAGTGCTCTGTCTAAAAAATTGGTTGCTAGGGCTCCCCCATCTGGCGCAATGATAAGATCGATAGGGTTCGATGGGACACCTACATCTAGCCCACTGTCACAGCCACTTGCATTTAGTCTTGATAAATTCACTGCAGCATGTCAATTTTTGCTTTCCCCTACCACACCAGATAACATTGTGGGTATCGATATGCTCAAACATTTTCGTGCTACAATACGTTGTTCCCCAGAAGGTGTGCGTGTTATCTTAAATATCTTAACTATCCAATGGTTGAGAGGCCTTGTCTCATTAAACAAGATATTGCTCCGACATCTTTACCTAGTACTTTATGGGCTACATCAGATACTGATGTGGGACAAATGGTTATTCCACCAGTGCATATTCAAGTGAAGGAAGGTGCTTTGTTGCTTCCTACACCTGCCTAATGCCTAATACACATTGTTCAGGATTTGATCAGAGTGGGGGTTGTGGAAGAAGTACCTAACAATACCTGTAATAGTCCTATTCTTCCTATTTTGAAAAAAGACAGTGACACAAAAATTTACAGATTCATCATTGACTTACGAGAGGTCAACAAAATAGTGGTGCCCCAATACCCGGTAGTCTCTGACATCACGACACTTCTTACTATGGTTCCACCTATTGCCACTACATTTAGTGTGATCGATTTGAAGAGTGTATTTTTCTCGATACCTATTCACCCTGACAGCCGTTATTTGTTCGGCTTCACTTTGAATAATGGATCATACAAATTTTGTAGAGCACCACAGGGGTATACAGAGAGTCCTAGCATTTATAGCCAGGCATTGAAAAGGCAGCTTGACTCTTTCCCTGTACCAAAAGGGTTGGCTCTTATTCAATATGTCGATGACATCTTGTTGGCTGCTGATACCCCTGAACAGTGTGAAGAAGGAACACTATCAGTATTATCATTCCTTGCCTCTCATAATCACAAAGTCTCTCTGAAGATATTGCAATAATGTAGACAGCAGGTTACCTATTTAGGTCACCGCCTGTCTCAGGAGGGACGTGCACGCACACAAGATCGCATTCAAGCTATTTTAGACACGCCTGTGCCCCATACTCAGAAGGATGTTTGTGCACTGATTGGCCTTACTTCTTTCCGTAGGCAGTGGATCCCTAGCTTTTCTCACACTGTTAAACCCTGGTTGGCCCTTTTGACTAAAGACACTCTGATGCCCCTCCCATGGACTACTGAATGCCAGAATGCTTTCCAACTGTTACGTCAAGCTCCTTGTTCCGCACCAGTATTAGGAACTCCAGACTACACTAAGGCCTTCACACTCTATGTACACGAGAGGGACGGTTGCGCTCTCTCAGATTTAACACAGACACACAGTGATAAACAACGTCCTAGTGCATATTTCTCAGCTGTCTTTGATCCAGTTGCTCACGCGCTGCCTGGTTGTTTCCGAGCGGTAACAGCAGCGGCTGTGTCCATACGCCAGAGTGAGGGAATAGTCTTGTCACATAGATTGTTTGTGTTAGTACCCCATTCAGTTGATGCTTTGTTAAATCAAACGGAAACACAGCATTTGACTAGTGCCCGTTTGACAGGCTATGAATTTACACTTTTGGCCCCTCATATCACACTGAAAAGATGTTGGACTCTGAATCCTGCTACATTATTGCCATTTCCAGCTACTCAGTGACAAAAGACCCCATTTTATTGGGTAATTTGTTGATTACCTAATGAAAGGGGTGGGAAGTAAGCCAAAGGTTCATGCTGCTTTTCACCCACAATCAGCAGGGCTAGTGGAACGTTAAACTCTACCCTAAAATTAAAAGTGGCCAAGATACAGGCTTCCACATTTTTTAAATCGCCTGATGGACTGCCTTTAGCATTGCTATCCATTAGATCAATATCACATACACGATCTGGCCTCACACTGTATGAGGTGGTTTTCAGAAGGCCAATGAATATTTGGTGGATTCCTAGGCCACGCCCTATACATGATGTACCCTATATATTGATGAATGACTATTTGTCTCAGTTGACTGATAGTTTGTCTTCAATTTATCAACAGGTTCGGCAGACTCTTCCAGACAGGTCGCAAGGTGAGGGCCACTGCTTGCGCCCTGGTGACTTTGTGGTCGTAAAGTCATTCCAGAGGACCAGCTCCTTAGCACCGAGGTGGCGAGGACCGGAGCAGGTGCTGCTGGCTACCAGGACTGCAGTTCGAGTGACGAACCGGAAGAACTGGGTCCATGCGACACACTGTCGAAAAGTGTTGCAAGACCTAGTGAGCCCAACTGCGTTGGCAGATCACCACAATATCCTGGATGCCGAGAAAGGACAAGCTACGACACCTGAAGGACCTGAGGAAGTCTTCCTGGACCACACGATCCCTAGTACATCTCGATATCAGCTGCGACCCAAGAAGAAAGACACTTTGTTGCTGAAAAAGACTGTTTGAGCCATTGTCCTGGGTAGTGAAAGCCTGAGTTTCAAAGGAGGGTAACTTTTTAGTGACTAATCTCAGTGAAGAAACCAACGTCTACCCAGGACCTTAGGGCACCATCTGCTTTGTCGTCTGACACAAGATGAACATGCCTTAGGAAAAGAGACAAACTGCTGCAAGAGTTTGTGATCAAAAGAGTATGTTCATTATGGGACTCACTTTGATTGTTGTTATTACTGCTACAATAACATGGGTTGTAGAGGGAGTAGCTCCTGCTCCAAATCTACTGACTGCTACTACTCCTGTCCCTATTGAACACCACTATTGTTCTCTTCCTTATCATGAGCAGAAGCACAGAATATCCTATCTCAACAATACGTTCATTCAAATATTGCATCACACCCACAATGCTACAAACATTACCAACTGTTGGGTGTGTGGAATGATGCCAGCTCATCAGAAAAAGTGAGGAACACCTTTTATTCCTTTGCCTTTTTCACATAATGGCTCCTGTAGAGCCTGGTTTGCACTATTGTACGCTTCTCATATTGGTAATATTACCAACTTTGATGTAGGAAGACTTAACGCTCAGTTAAATAGAGTCTGTTACCCTGATGAGGAAGGAGATCCACAAGCTAAAGGAACTGTATGGGAAATGGAGGAGTATCGCCGAGGAAATTCCTCCACACACTATGTTTTCCCTAACACTCGAACCATCAAGGGTAATGGACCTCCTGTTATAGCTGCTACTAGAGCTCGAGCAGACCTTTGTGTGAGCGTTATTGGAAATATCCCTGTGGGAAAAAGTGACTGTACCTTAGTGTTAACATTACTGGAATGAACAATAGCAGTTTTTTGTCCTCACACAACACCTATTTCATTTGTGGAAGTAAAGGTTATAACCATCTACCTATTGGTTGGTCAGGTAGCTGCTATGTGTCCTTTTTGCTACCACCTGTGTTCTTGGCACCTGCATTCTACCATAAAGACTATAAACTGTATAATGACATTTCTAAAATCCGATTCAAGAGGACAATAAATCATGATGAGGTGGATCAAACCAATACTGCATTACAGCAGTACATTGACTTTAATTTGGGACTGTTCTTCTTTGTTGGCGCTGCCTTAAACAGCAGAAAGATAAGGCGCTTAACATGTGTTGTAGACGCTGTAACCAATCAGACAGCCATGGCACTTGGAAATATCACAGAAGTACTACAAATTGCAAGAATTGTGGTGCTCCAAAATAGGATGGTGCTCGATGTCATCCTGGCCAACCGTGTTTGAGCATGCCGCATCATTGGGAGCAGCTGTTGTGTGTACATCCCTGACTATGCCCCTTCAGTTTTTGAAACAATTTCTAAAATGCACAAAATAGCCGCTGAAATCCATCAGGATTCAGGGACATGGACTTTGACTGGATGGCTATGGACTATGTTTACTGTATGGGGCTGGAAAATATTGTCAGCCCTATGTATATTTTTTGAGATTCTTTTGACCTGTTGCCTATGTATCCAATGTGGCCCGATGCTCTGTTCCCTTTGTATTTCTACCTGTACCTCATGTATACCAGCTAAACAAAACGTCAAGAATGTAAATGTCAGCCTAGCAATGGACCAGGAAATTAATGAACTCATGAGAATAGATGTACATGATATCTTCCATGCTCCTTCCAAATCATAGAGATGTCTTCAGCCAATGCTAAAAGGGTCGTCTGTGGAAATCTGAAATAATTTCTGTTAGCATGAGCTGAAGCAATCTTGGTTATGGCATCCATTTTGTTGGCTTTGTAATTCTCCCACCCCTGCTGCTCGTCTTTTTCTCTGCCTGTGCTGTCTATTTTAGTTGACTTCCTGACTCAGCTAAAAGCAATATGCATACTAAAGAGTTTATAGCTGCCAGAACACCTGGTATTAGACTCAACTGTCAATCTCTTAGTGCTGCCATAAGCACTCCTGCTCCCCCTCCCACTTTGCTGACTAAGTGATCTCCCATCTGCCCATGTTTGTCAGTAGTTGTTCCTGTGTATGCATGTAACTTCGATTTGTAACTACATGCTTACTCTGCAACAAACTCTGTATATAAGGCCTGTGTTCTGTGACTTCAAGATACTACCTCCTGCAGCACTTGAGGGTGTTGTATTGACGTAATCCCACTCATTTTTTTGTAAATCTGTTTTTATTGTTTTGTTATTTTGGTAGAAGAATACATGTTTCGGCAGCATACATTACACACAGAAGTTCATGAGCATATACAGATTGTTAAGCCGCGCCTGGCCTGTAGTCAATTTAATATAACCTGCATTCGGGTTATGTGCCAACCACCACCCGCTCAGGAGCCGGCTGCATTGTCCTTATCAGTTCTGGTGTTGTCACTTGAGAAGGGGCTGTTGCCACCGTATACCAGCCACTTAGCCGTACATGCAAACTTATATCGCCCACACAACTTAGGCGTTAAGAACAGATGAGTTACCTACAATTCAAAAGAAGAACTCATAACAGAGGCAGCGTGAACAGTGCTACACATAGATTGCTCCCCCCCCCTTCCTACCACTGACTCCCCCTCCCCCCCACCCCCGGGATCGCCCCTGATGTAATCCCACTCATGAGTGATTAATAAACTTGTTATTTGAATTCCAGCTTCAGTGCCAATCTCTATTTTGTTGGTTTATGGACCCGTGGACAGAGAAGGGTGACCCCAGCACCGGTGTGCCCCTTAAAAGGCACATTTCCACAGCAAGAGCAATGCAGAAAGAACCAACAGAGGTGCAAAATGAGGTAAGAGAGGTGCATAAACAGGCAAGAAAGGTGCAGAAAGAGGTTCAGAGCTGCAGAAAGAAGCATGAGAATTGCTGAAAGAAGCAACAGAGGTGTAGAAAGAAGCAAGGTAAGTGCAGGAAGAGGCAACAGAGATACATACGTTTACAAAAGAGGTGCAGAAACAAGCAAGAGAACTGCAGAAAGAGGCAAGAGAATTGCTGAAAGAAGCAACAGAGGTGTAGAAAGAAGCAAGAGAAGTGCAGAAAGAGGCAAGTGGGGTGCAGAAATAAGCAAGAGAAGTGCAGAAAGAGGCAAGTGGGATGCAGAAAGAAGTATGAGCAGTGCTGAATAAACCAACAGAGGAGCAAAAAGAGGCAAGAGGGGTGCAAAACGAAGGAAGATAAGTGCAGACAGAGGTAAGAGAATTCCTGAAAGAAGCAACAGAGGAGTAGAAAGAAGCAAGAGAAGTGCAGAAAGATCCAACAAAGGTGTAAAAAGAGGAAAGCGAGGTGCAGAAACAGGCAAGCAAGGTGCAGAAAAAGGGTACAGGGGTTCAGAAAGAGGCAAGAGGGATACATAAATTTGCAACAGAGGTACAGAATGAAGCAAGAGCAGTGCAGAAAGAAGACAAGTGCAGAAAGAAGCAAAAGAGGTGGAGAAATAGGGAAGAGGGTGCAGAAAGAGGCAAGAGGGATACAGAAATTTGCAAAAGAGGTGCAGAAACAAGCAAGAGAAGTGCAGAAAGAGGCAACAGAGGGGTAGAAAAAGCAAGAGAAGTGCAGAAAGAGACAAGTGAGGTGCCGAAAGAAGGAAGGGCAGTGCAGAAAGAACCAACAGAGGTGCAGAAAGAGGCAAGAGAGGTGGAGAAATAAGGAAGAGGGTGCAGAAAGAGGCAAGAGGGATACAGACATTTGCAAAACTGGTGCAGAAACAAGTAAGAAAAGTGCAGAAAGAGGCAAGAGAATTGATGAAAGAAGCAAGAAAAGTGCAGAAAGAGGCAGGTGAGGTGCAGAAAGAAGTAAGAGCAGTGCAGAAAGAACCAACAGAGGTGCAAAAAGAGGCAAGGGAGGTGCAGAAACAGGCAAGAAAGGTGCAGAAAGAGGGTACGGGGTGCAGAAAGAGGCAAGAGAATTGCTGAAAGAAGCAACAGAGGTGTAGAAAGAAGCAAGAGAAGTGCAGAAAGAGGCAAGTGAGGTACAGAAAGAAGCAAGAGCAGTGCAGAAAGAAACAACAGAGGTGCAAAAAGAGGCAAGAGAGGTGCAAAAAGAGGCGAGAGGTGCAAAAAGAAGGAAGAGGAGTGCTGAAAGAGGCAATAGAATTTCTGAAAGGAGCAACAGAGGAGTAGAAGGAAGCAAGAGAAGTGCAGACATAGACAAGTGAGATGCAGAAAGAAGAAAGAGCAGTGCAGAAAGAACCAACAGAGGTGCAAAAAGAGGCAAGAGAGGTTCAAAAAGAAGATAGAGGAGTGCTGAAAGAGGCAATAGAATTGCTGAAAGGAGCAACAGAGGAGTAGAAGGAAGCAAGAGAAGTGCAGAAATAGACAAGTGAGATGCAGAAAGAAGGAAGATCAGTGCAGAAAGAACCAACAGAGTTGCAGAAAGAGGCAAGAGAGGTGGAAAAATAGGGAAGAGGGTGCAGAAAGAGGCAAGAGGGATACAGAAATTTGCAAAAGAGGTGCAGAAACAGCCAAGAGAATTGCTGAGAGAAGCAACAGAGGAGTAGAAAGAAGCAAGAGAAGTGCAGAAACAGACAAGTGAGGTGCAGAAAGAAGCAAGAGAAGTGCAGAAAGAGGCAAGAGGGGTGCAAAACGAAGCAAGAGAAGTTCAGAAAGAGGCAAGAGAATTGCTGAAAGAAGCAACAGAGGTGTAGAAAGAAGCAAGAGAAGTGCAGAAAGAACCAACAGAGGTGCAAAAAGAGGCAAGAGAGGTGCAAAACAGGTTAAAGGGGTACATAAAGAGGCAAGCGGGGTGCAGAAAATTGCAAGAAAGGTGAAACAAGAAGGAAGAGAAGTGGAGAAATAGGGAAGAGGGTGTAGAAAGAGGCAAGAGGAATATAGAAATTTGCAAAAGAGCTACAGAAACGAGCAAGAGAAGTACAGAAAGAGGCAAGAGAATTGCTGAAAGAAGCAACAGAGGTGTATAAAGAAGCAAGAGAAGTGCAGAAAGAGGCAAGTGAGGTGCAGAAAGAAGCAAGTGAAGTGCAGAAAGAACCAACAGAGGTGCAAAAAGAGGCAAGAGAGGTGCAAAACAGGTTAAAGGGGTACATAAAGAGGCAAGCGGGGTGCAGAAAATTGCAAGAAAGGTGCAACAAGAAGGAAGAGAAGTGGAGACATAGGGAAGAGGGTGTAGAAAGAGGCAAGAGGAATATAGAAATTTGCAAAAGAGGTACAGAAACAAGCAAGAGAAGTACAGAAAGAGGCAAGAGAATTGCTGAAAGAAGCAACAGAGGTGTATAAAGAAGCAAGAGAAGTGCAGAAAGAGGCAAGTGAGGTGCAGCAAGAGCAGTGCAGAAAGAATCAACAGAGGTGCAAAAAGAGGCAAGAGGGGTGCAGAAAAAGGTAGGAGGGGTGCTGAAAGAAGCAAAAGAGGTACAGAAAGAGGGTGGAGGGGTACACAAAAAAGGAAGACAAGTGCTGAAAGAAGCAACAGATGTGTAGAAAGAAGCAACAGATGTGTAGAAAGAAGCAACAGAAGTAGAACGAGGCAAGTAAGGTGCATAAAGAAGCAAGAGCAGATCAGAAAGAATCAACAGAAGTGCAAAAAGAGGCAAGAG
Source organism: Triturus cristatus (assembly GCF_964204655.1). NCBI lineage: Eukaryota > Metazoa > Chordata > Amphibia > Caudata > Salamandridae > Triturus > Triturus cristatus. The sequence goes on along the minus strand of NC_140583.1, from coordinate 849,948,576 downwards.
GGGTACAAAAAGAAGGAAGAGAAGTGCAGAAAGAGGCAAGAGAATTGCTGAAAGGAATAGAGGTGCAGAAAGAATCAACAGAGGTGCAAAAAGAGGCAAGAGATGTGCAGAAAAAGGTAGGAGGGGTGCATAAAAAGGCAAGAGAGGTACAGAAAGAGGCAGGAGGGGTGCAGAAAGAAGGAAGAAAAGTGCAGAAAGAAGTAACAGAAGTGCTGAAAGAGGCATGAAAGGTGCAGAAAGAGCCAAGAGAGTTGCACGAAGAGGGAAGAGGGGTGCGTAAGAGGCAACAGGGATGCAGAAAGAAGCAAGTGAGGTGCAGAAAGAGGCAAGAGAAGTACAGAAAGAGTCAAGAGAATTGCTAAAAGATGCAGCAGAGGTGTAGAAAGAAGCAGAAGAAGTGCAGAAGGAGGCAAGTGAGATGCAGAAACAGGTAAGAAAGGTACAGAAAGAGGGAAGATGAATGCAGAAAGAGGCAACGGGGGCAGAAAAAGCAAGACAGGTGTAGAAAGAAGCATGGGCAGTGCAGAATGAAGCAACAGGGGTGCAGAAAGAGGCAAGAGACGTGCAGAAAGAAGTAACAGAGGTGCAGAAGGAAACAAAAGAACTGCAGAAAGAGACAAGAGTTGCGGAAACAGGCAAAAGAGGTACAGAAAGATGTAACAGAGGTGCAGACAGAGGCAAGAGAGGAGCAAAACAGGTTAAAGGGGTACATAAAGAGGCAAGCGGGTGCAGAAATTTGCAAGAGAGGTGCAGAAAGAAGCAAGAGCAGTGCAAAAGAACCAACAGAGGTGCAAAAAGAGGCAAGTGAGGTGCAGAAGGAGGCAAGAGAACTGTAGAAAGATGCAAGAGAGTTGCTGAAACAGGCAAAAGGGGTGCAGAAAGAGGAAACAGGTGGGCAGACTGAGGCAAGAGAGGTGTAGAAAGAGGCAATAGGGGTGCAGAAAGAGGCAAGTGAGGTGCAGAAAGAAGCAACACAAGTGCAGAAAGAAGCAACAGAAGTGCAGAAAGAAGCAACAGAAGTGCAGAAAGAGGGACGAGGGTGGGGAATGAGGCAAGAGGGGTACAGAAAGAAGCAAGTCAGGTGCAGAAAAAAACTAAAGAGGTGTAGAAAAAAGGAACAGAGGTGCAGAAAGAGACAAAAAAGGTGCAGAAAGAGGGAAGATGGGTGCAAAACGAGGCAAGAGGGTACAGAAAGAAGCAAATGAGGTACAGAAAGAGGCAACAGACATGCAGAAAGAGGCAAGAGAGATGCTGAACGTAGAAGAGATTTGCAGAAAAAGGCAAGAGAAGTGCAGAAAAGAAAGAAATGTGCAGAAAGAAGCAACAGAAATGCAGAAAGAGGCAAGAGAGGCACAGAAGGAAGCAAGAGTGGCTTACACACCATTAGTACCAATGTAACACCCACATTTAGCAATAAGTAACAGGTGACCATTCTAGGTTTGCAAAGGGCCTTCCAACAAGCTGTAACACTTGTCGCTGCATTTTTGGTAACGTTTAAGCCATTGGAGCTAGTAACAAGGCTTTTTTTGTTCAAATCTACAGATTAGGGAGCAGATGATGAATTATGTAGCTAATGCGTAAAATGTATATTTGTGCGAAAGTCGGTGCAGCCAAACAGACGCATAATTCCATTGGCCCTGCTCATACCTCTGACTAGGTCCAGAAGTGCTCCTCAGTGATTCCTTCTTTTTTTTTGTCTCATTGAGTTCATAGTTGAGCATCTATGGAAACAAGGAAGACTAAACCGGACCTTATCACTCCACAACACAGACTACCATACCACATAGTTACTCTCCATAACACATAATCCCACTCTACATAATTCCTATAAAATCAATACTACATACTTTCTATCCACATAATTTCACTGCACAATTTACCACATAATTCCACTACACACAACATACATCAACTCCACTCTGAAAAACATTTAAAAAGTTTTACATTTACATCGCCAATAGCTCTAACTCTCGCAAAATGTGAAACCTATAACATTGCAAACACTTCTTTAACTAGTAGTCTCGTTTGCATAGTGGTGGAGAAAGGGTGCTGGGCCTCCGACCAGCGCTCAGGAATTCCGTGGCGTAGGACTTACAGGAGGTACCAGGAGGGTTTCTTGGCCACCAAAGTCCCTCAGCAGTAAATTGGACTTCTTCCCCCATCCCGTAGTCTGCCAGGAGGTGCGTTTGCAGAGTGGTGGAGAAAGGAGGGCATCGCCTCCGAAGACGTCTTAGCAATCCCACTCTGCGGGATTTACTGGAGGTAACAAGAGGGATAGTTGGCCCCCCAAGGACATCCTTGGGGACCAACTGCCCCTCCTATTACCTCCAGTGAGTCCCACACAGCAGGATTGCTAAATTCTCAGAGAAGGCCACACCCCCTTTGTCCACCACTCTACAAACGCGCTCCCTGGCTCGCTCTTGGATGGGGATTGAAGTCCCCATCGCTGCTGGGGGTCCTTTAGGGGCCAACTAGCCTACCTCTTGCCTCCAGTAAGCCCCACACAGTGGGACTGCTGAGAGGTGGACAAAGGCCTAGCCCCCTTTCACCACCACCCTGCAAGCGCGCCCCCTGGCGCGTTCTAAGTTGGGGGATTAAGTCCCCTTGAATACTGAGGGTGCCTGGGGCCAACTAGCCCACCAGGTACCTCCAGTAAGCGCCACACAGCTAGATTACAGAGAGGTGGTCCGAGGCCACGCCCCCTTTTTACACCACTCTGCAAACATGCCTCTTGGCGCACTGCTGCTCGGGGGATGAAGTCCACTTGTGTCCCGAGGTCCTAAGGACATAAGAGGACTTCATCGCCCCACCACCAGTGCACCAAGAGGAGCGTTTCCAAAGTGGTGTAAAAAGGGGCGTGACCTCAGACCACCTCTCTGAAACACAGCTCTGTGGCACATACTGGAGGTACCTGGTGGGCTAGTTGGCCCCCAGGGACGCTCAGTATTCATTGGGACTTAATTTCCCAACTTAAAACGTGCCAGGGGGCGCGTTTGCAAAGGGAGGGGGTGAGGCCTCTGGCGTGATGGCAGCTTTTTTTTTTTCTTTTTTTTTTTTTTTAGAAGGGGGCCTGTGTGGCCCCCCTTCTTTTACTATTTTTGGGGCCCTGAGGACCCCATACCCCAGGGCCTGACCCCTTTTTTGTAAAAAAAAAAAAATTGTGAAGGGGGCCGTGTGGCCCCCCCTCCCGAGGCCAATTTCAGCCCCGGGGACCCCATCCCCTGAGGCAGGGCCTCCTTTTTTTCTTATATTTATAGGGAAGGGGGGCCGCGTGGCTCCCCTTCCCTGGGCCACTTTTGGCCCCGTGGACCCCATCCCCGAGGGCTTGGCCATTATTAAAAAAAATGTAATTGAGGAGGGGGGCCCCTCCCTAAGCCGATTTCGGCCCCGGGGACCCCGTCACCTGGGGCCCAGCCATTCTTTTTTTTTTTAATTAAAGAGGAGTGGGTCCGCTTGTCCCCCCTCCCGGGTCACTCCTGGCCCCAGGGACCCCCTCCCCTGTTGCCGGTCCTTTGCATTGGAGACTGTGGGGGGGGGGGGGAGCCCCAATGCCCCCAGGGTCCCTCTGGCTCTCCGCGTCCTGCGGAAGCCGGCATTGCTTTTGAGCAAGGGGAGCTGCTGACATGCAGCTCCCCTTGCTTAAAAGCATACCTGCTTTGCTTCATTGAAGCGAAAACAGGTTTTCCTCCTCTCGCTTCAATGAAGCAAAGCAGTGTTTGCTATGACAGGGCGGGAGCCGTGTCATACCAAACAGCAATGTCCCGGGGGTGGGCACCCCGGGACATTGCAGGAGCCGGCCCTGAGAGGTGGAGGTCCCCAGGGCCATCAAGGGCTCCAGGAGGGGGGCCGCGCGGCCCCCTTCCCTTGAAGTACAAAACCCTGGGGAGTTGGTGGTCCCCGGGGTCGGGGCCGTAACGGGCACCAGAATTTCAAAATGTGCATATTGAGTGCCCCGGGGAGGTGGTGGTCCCTGGGGCTGCAGGGTGCCGCGTGCCCCCTCGTTTAATTTGTAAAGCCCCAGGGAGGTGGTGGTCCCCGGGGTGTGTGGGGGGGGCTTGAGCCCCCCCGCGCACATATTTTTTTTAAATAAAGAGAGCCCTGGGGAGGTGGCGGTCCCTGGTGCTGCGGGGGGGGCTGCAACCATACAACCACACACACATACAACCACACACACAACCACACACAACCACACACACAACCACACACACACAGCCACACACACACACACACACACACAACGACACACACATACATACAATAACACACACTACCACACACACAGCCACAACTACACACACAGCCACAACAACACACAACACACAACCACACACACACACACAAACGCACATCCACACACACAACCATACACAACCACAACTACACACACAACCACAACAACACACACAACCACAACAACACACAAACACAACCAACCACACACACACACACAACCACACACACAACCACACACACACAACCACACCCACACAACCATACACACAAACAGACACAACCACACACACAATAACACAAACACACAACCACACAATCACAATCACACACAACCACACACACACACAATAACACAAATGCACATCCACACACAACCACAACTACACACACAACCCCAACACACAACCACACACACACACAACCACACACACATGCACAGAAAACCACAAACAACCACAACCAATCACACACACAACCACACACACAACCACAATCACACACACAAAACTACAAGCACACACAGCCACACAAACCACACACACCCACACACACAATAACACAAACACAACCACACTCACAACCACATCACACAACCACAAGCACACACACCCACACACACAACCACAATCACACACACACACACACACACAACCACACACACAATAACACAAACACACAACCACAACACACAACCACACACACAACCACAAGCACACACAACCACAAGCACACACAATTACACAACGAACACAACCACAATCACAAACACCCACAACCACACACACAATAACACAACCACAATCACACACACACAATAACACACAACCACACACACACACAATAACACACAACCACACACACACAATAACACACAACCACACACACACAATAACACACAACCACAACTACGCACACTACCACAACACACAACCACACACACAATAACACAAATGCACATACACAACCACACACAACCACAACTACACACACACAACCACAACACACAACCACACACACACACAACCACAAGCACACACAAGCACACACAATCACACAAATAACACAAACGGACATCCACACACACAACCACACACACACAACCAGACACACACAACCACACACAACCACAACACACAAACACACACAACCACAAGCACACACACACAAACACACAACCACACACACAATAACACAAACACACACACAATAACACAAACACACAACCACACAAACGACACACACAACCACAACTACACACACAACCACAACACAAACAACCACAAGCATACACAACCACACACACAATTACACAATCACACACAACCACACACACAACCACAACCACACACACAATCACACAAACGCACATCCACACACACAACCACACACACACACAACCACAGACACACACAACCACACACACAAACACACACAACCACAAGCACACACAAACACACAACCACACACACAATAACACAAACACACACACAATAACACAAACACACAACCACACACACAACCACACACACAACCACAACTACACACACAACCACAACACAAACAACCACAAGCATACACAACCACAGACACAATCACACACAACCACACACACACAAACACACAACCACAGACACACACAACCACACACACACAACCACACACTCACACACATAATAACACAAACGCACATCCACACACAACACACAAACACACACAACCACAACACACACAACCACAACCACACACACAATCACACACAACCACAACCACAAAACCACACACAATCACACAGACACACATCCACACACACAACCACACACACACACAACCAGACACACACAACCACACACACAACCACAACACACAACCACACACAACCACAAGCACAAACAAACACACAACCACACACACAATAACACAACCACACACACAATAACACAAACACACAACCACACACACAACCACAACTACACACACAACCACAACAAAAACAACCACAAGCATACACAACCACACACACAACCACACACACACAAACACACAAACACACAACCGCAGACACACACAACCACACACACAATAACACAAACACACATCCACACACAACCACACACAACACACAAACAACCACAACAACACACACAACCACACACAGAACCACACACACAAACACACACACAAAACCATAAACAAACACAACCACAACACATGCACACAACCACACACACGGTCACACACACAACCACACACACAACCACGCACACACAACCACAACCACACACACAACCACAACCACACATCCACACACACACAACACACACAACCACAGTTTTTTGGGCTGTCAGCATAAATACACTGTCACCAAATACTATGAACACCTCGGGAAAGTTTGGGAAGTCACCCCCAACTTTGAAACCACTTGCTGTTGCAGAGTGTGTGCTGTACACATGGCAATACCTTGACACAGCGGACTGTTGCAAGGAATGCTTTGAGCCTCGGAGACTGACAGACCTCAGTCTGTGCATTAGTTCACCCTGTCTTGGCGATGCATGAAAACAGGGTGCCCACTGTCCAGCATGAAGTGAGACATTGTGATCGGGGCTGGAGATGCTATTTAGCAATCTGCTTAGAACATTGTGTTTCATTTATGGCATTAAACATAAAGGAGCACTGGCAACGCTGATAAAATGGATTTCATGTTGAGTAGTGACTAAAACTTTTAAAAAGCCTGCAGTACTGAAACAAGCATTTGCAATGCAATAGGTCTCGCATTTGCAAAAGTTTAAGCTATTGGCATTTTTCATGACAATGCCTTTTTTATCTATTTTAGAAAACAAACACATAAATAAATGCCATTATCATTTACAATGCCAATAGCTAGTGTTGCATTATTATTAACAATGCCAACTGCTCACACTTTTATCATGCGAGACCTATTGCATTGCAAATGCTTGTTTAATGTTTATTTTACTGTTTTCTTGTGATTCGGTTACCAAGTCACAAGATGGCTGCCAACACTTCCTGGTTTGGAGTGTTGACAGCCAATCAGAGTGATGCTCGTGCCCGGTGCTCAGATATTGAAACTTTTCTTTATCTAATCTCTCTGGAACTACTGAACGGATTTTCACCATTTAAAAAACAGAGCTCTTTCTGAACCAAGACCTACCTTTTTGACAAATTTGGTGTAATTCCGTTCAGCAGTTCGGGCTGTAGCTTTGTCTAAAGTTCATATAGATATTAACATGGGGAAAACGTGTTTTGGGACCCCCCTTTTTTCTCGGCCCCTGCTTGACAAATCACCCCAAAACTTTCAAGACAGGACCTGACCGGAGGGCCTATTAGTTTTGAACATTTTGCGAAGATTCGTCAAATGGCGCAAAAGATATTGGCAAAAGAAAAAACGCTTTTTTAATAGAAACGAGGTCCTAACTATAACTACCTTGAGATATATATGTATATGTATGTTATGAACATGACTACAGCCCGAACTGCTGGATGGAATTACACCACATTTGGCAGAGAAGTAGCTCTTGGTCAAGAAAAAGCCCTTTTTGTTATTTGGTGTAAATCCATTCAGGAGTTTTTGAGATAATAAAGGAAACACAAATTTGCATATCTAGGGACGTGGACCCTTCGCGGAGCCCCCGTGGTGGCACTACGAAGTCAAGCGCCACCAACAAAACTATGATTGGCTGGTCACAACCTGACCAAGATGTTGCGGCTGCCATTTTAAGTATCAGGAAATGGTACCTGGGGCTGAAATGTAGGCTGCAATTTATATTATAGGTTCAGGGTAGAGGTTCCCTGACCCCCATGTTTGTGTTACGTAGGTGTCAAAAGCAGGTATGATGGGCAAGAAATTGCCTACAAACTTTTTTGGGGTCACTTGTGAGATCCGCAAGGCTCAGTGTGGCCCTTCTTGTAAATCCGCGATGGATCTGTAGATCCCCCACAAATGAAGAGAAAAATATATATACTAACACACACACACACACACCCACTCACAGTCCCACACAGACAGTCACATATTCACTCACAGACCCAGGCAGGAACTTAAAGACCCACGCAGGTGCTCTCATATCCACTCACAGGCCTACTCACAGATGCAGTCATAGATTCCTTGCGGACCTGTAAATCCACCACAAAGTTACATGGGGGCGCACTGAGCGTCGCAGAGGATTCGCTTATTTGTGACAAAAAAAACAACAAATTGGGCTTCTCTGCAGGAAACATGGAAAGGGTTAAAGAAATATCAACCATTTAGAAGTGGTATAACAAAAATGAAAGATGAAAAGAAGCCTGTGATTTGCGAACTAGACCAGCATAAGTGAGAGCACATAGGAAGAGTAGCCATTTTAGCTGCTGTTCTACTGACAGAGTATGTGGTTTGCAGGAGTTCTAACTGCAGGTTTGGAATGTAAACAGAGGTTACCAGACATAGAAATACAATTGTGAGAACAGCAAAGAGCTTTTACAGTTATATTAGGCTGTAGTATATAAAAGTATATTTAGATCAAAAATAGCAATTGTATTTAATTTGAAAGATAATGTGTAGCTTCGAGCCACTATACTAGAAGTGAAAATAGAAGGGTGCTTTGATGAGAATATTAACTAAAAATACAGAGAGCAGGAAAGGAGGAAGAGGAATTGGTATGCTAAATGTGTATTAATGTTATCATTCCAGTATGAATAAATGTGTTTAAAATTAGAGGTGGGTGCTTGCTTATAGTATGTAATGTAATAATGTAATTTGCACACGCTTACAGAGTCAGGCAGGCATTACAGACCCACTAAAACACTTATGTACCCATCACCGATATAGCCAGACAGTGACTGCAACACTCAGTCACACACCCATAAAATCGTTCACACACCCATTTACTTATCTTTACGTCCACGTTTGAGTGCTAGTTCGCCCTTAGAGCCTGGGTGGACATTCGCAGAATGCTATCTGCACCACAGGAAGAGTTTTAAGAGGAATACTTCAGCATGGTTGAGAAAGGAGAATCCTGATCATAGTGGACTTTAAAAGCAGGGCCCCTTATGGTAGTGGCTCAGAGAAGGAGGGAAAGGAGCAGATATATGACTGGGCAAAGGCCCCAGAGGAGAGAGGGAATCCCACAGAGAGAGAGAGTTCTCTATTGGATTTAATGCAGGATGTAGTGTCTCCTCCTAAACCCAGTCCCCTGAGGAGCTCAGGACAGACAGGGTGAGAGGGACCTGAGGCTGCAGCTGGCTGCAGCAGAGGAGAGAAAAGCTGAGGCTGAGGAGGAGAAAAGCTGAGGCTGAGGAGGAGAAAAGCATCTTGGATCATGATGTGACTGTCAAGGAGGGGGGCATAAAGGCCAAATACATGTTAGAGTCTAGCAAAAATGGTGGGAGCAAAACTAGTGTGGCCAGTGCAGAAGAAAGAGTACATTTTTTGCAATGTGTTAATAAAACGCATTGGTAAAGTTATAAAAATATGTATTAGTAATTTGATTTATGGGGCACAAACACACCTTTACTGGTACTCATACATGGATTTGCACAGCTATAAAGTCATTGACAAGTATTGACACACCCACACACACTCAAAATTCCATATAGTCAGTCACACACTCATTTACACATGCAAACTGCTACTTAGATAGACTCATACACTTATATAGCCAGTCACACACCAACTCACAAACTCAGTCACTCACACACCAAGCCACACACGATACTGTGACCCAGACGCCCAGTTATACACTGAGACACTCACTCACTCACACACCCAAACACCTAACTAATACCGCTACTCACATAACCAGTTTTACACTGATAAAACCACACACAGACTGATACATCCATAAACAGACCAATGCAGCCACTGACACACCCAGACACTCACTGATTCAGCCACTGAAAGACCCAGGCTCACACTAATACAAACTCCGACACACCCGGGGACACACTGATAAAGTCACTGAAATACTCAGTCACACACTGATACAACTACTGATACACCCAGCCACACTCCGAAAGAAACTGACACACCCAGGCACATACCTATACAGCCAAAGGCACATCCAGTCACATATCGATACAGCCACTTAAACATTCAGTCAAACACTTTTACAGCCTCTCAAACACCCACACACACACTGATACAGCCAGTGACACACCCGGCCAAAAATGATTGCATCCAATAAGACACCCATGCACACACTGACACACCCAGGCATACACCGATGAATAGACTGACACACTCAGGAATATAGCAATGCAGACACTGACACACCCAGCCAAACACTAATAGATCTAATAAAGCACTAAGGCATACATTGACGCATACAGACACACCAAGGCATACACTGATGCATACACTGACACACCCAGGCATATGCCAAAGCAGACACTAACACAAACACACCCGGGCACACACTGACACACGCAGAGACATACTAATGCATACACTGACACACCCAGCCATACATTAATGCAGACACTGACACAGCCAGGCATACACTAAATAGACACTGATACACCCAGCCAAACACTAATGCATCCAATACCACACCCAGACATACGCTGATGCACACATTGACACGCCGATACTGACACATTAAAAACACAGAGTAAGCTCTTTGTTTGACCAGATAGTGGTTCTAACAAGAACCGTTCTTAGTTTTTCTAGAAGAGTTTAACAGTTTTTTTATTTGTTTAACAAAAAACTGAAAAGGGTAGTAAAAGGGTAAGGACGTGGAAATGCAAAGAAGCAATGGCTTCAGTCTTCAAAAAACATATTGTGGTAACTGAAAGCACAAAAAAAATACTGATACAACCAATTAGCCCTGATAAAGTCCGCTGTTAATGAACCCGCTATGGACGAAACACATCTGTTGGCGAGGGCAGAATGGAATAATGGGAGTTTAATAAAGAGAATACATGCTGAAACCACAACCACTGGGGACCCCATCGCCCCGGAGATAAAAGTTTCAAAAAAGGGGGGAATGCACAGCCCCCCTCCCCATGCCTTAAAAAGGCCCTGGGGACACCATCCCCCAGGGCTGCAAGTTACATTAAAAGGGAGTGAGAGCACAGCACCCCTCCCTGAGGATTTAATAGCCCGTGGACCCCTATGCTCCCGGGATCAGCTCCCTTATTGTGTCCCCGGGAGCCCACCCCCAGGACACATAATTTCTTTGCCCACACTACCGCAGGCAGGGAAACATGTTTTAAATCTCCTGCCAAACGGGAGCAAACACTAAGTCTGTTCCCAGCAGGTGAGAAATTAAAAAAATGCTCCAGTGGCAAGCAGCTACTCCCTCCTGGTAGGAGCAATGCTGGCTCTCACACCATGTGGCGGGCTGGAGAGGATCCTGGGCTCCCCCTGGGTCCACAAGTTGTGCTTGCTGGGTTTCCTGGGTGGACCCAAGGGCAACCACCTATAAATAATGGAGGACTCAGGGAATGGGGTCCTTGGGACCTAAAAAGGGTTACACAGCCCCTCCCTTTTTAAAAAACAGAGGGCCACGGGAATGGGGTCCCCAGAGCCAAAATGCTTGGGAAGGGGTTATGCAGCCCCCTCCCAAAAACAGATTATCCCTGGGAATGGGGTCCCTGGGGCCTGAGAAGACTCGAGGACAAGGGCTGCTCCACCTCCTCCCCTTTTAAAAAAAATGAACGCCTGGGGTCGGGTCCCCAGAGCCTAGTAGGGCTCAGGAATGGGAGCACGCGGCTCGCTCCCCTTTGTTGATGTATATGGCCCTGAAGATGGGGTCCCAGGGCCTATTAGGGACAAGGGAGGAGGGCTCTATGTCTCCCTCCCCTTAGATTTTGGGCCCCGGGGATGGGGTCCCTGGAGCACAAGAAGGCTTGGGGAAGGGGGATACTGCCCCCCCCTTAAAATTTGGCCCTGGGAGAGGCCTGAGAAGGATTGTAGAGGGGGGCTGCACAACCTCTCCCCTGTTTAACTGTATTTATGTCAGAGAATAGGATTCCTGGGGGCTTTAAAGGCTTGGGGAGGAGAGCTACACAGCCCCTCCCCTTCTCATTGAAACTGTCCAAAGGGATGAGGTCCCTGGGGTCAATTAAGGCTCAGTAATGGGCTGCATACCCCCCTACCCTTAATATATATGTTTTGGCCTAAGGATGCGGTCCCTTGGGCCCGAAGGCCAACCCTACGCCGTGCAAGTCAAAGGCTGTGCACCGAGTGTTGTTGGCAGCCTGCAAGGGTTTTGGCTACAGGACCTGGCGGCAGGCCTAGCTCTGTGGCCATCCCCTTCATGTGCACGGCCAAAGGCTGGGCGCAGCGTGGGGTTGCCTGCCTGTGGAGAGTTTGCAGCAGGTCCTGGCCAACGTATAGTAATAAAATATTACTTTACACAATAAAAAAATCAAAATTCATTGAAAAAAAACAAGAGTTAAGGTAACATTATAGTTAGATGTGACAAAAAGATCTGTTTTTTTTAATAGAACATATAAAATGTACTGAAAAAAATAACGGTTAAAATTACATTATAGTTAGGTGAATAGGTCAGTGATAACATTAACATTTTGAAAAGAAAAAAACTGAAATTCACCAGTTATAGTTCTATACAGATCTAACTATAACTTGGGCCCCCACCAGGCACTGCTTATGACATCTCATATTACATCACCCATGACATGTTCTACGACATCATTTATGACATCACTGAAATCATGCGAGCATTTTTTGTCCAAATTGCTCTATAACGGGTATGGCATAAAAACTATGAAAGTAAGTGCAAAATAGCTCAGAATAATATGAAGCATCATAACTACTATCATACATACAACCCCCATAGATGAAGCAAGCTTTTGTTATGTGCAACATTGACCCTATACCATGCACTTCATAGGTAGCAGAGTTCATATTGATTATCAACCACAGATAAAAGGGCAACATGTACTGTACACTGTGTGTATCTGTATACAACAGTTCATGGAAAACCAAGTGCCTCCAGATACTTAAGCCCAATTACATAACATATGCCCTACTACAGACCTGTATCAAACCCCTCACAGTCACTGAACCTACATCGAGAAATTAAGTTGATCAGAATAGAAATGTGGGTACTGTAAACAGTGTTTACTCTATGGAGAGAGTTTACTCTGTACCACATTGTTAGCAGACAGTAAAACTCTCATGAGAAATGCACCACAGATTATTTAAAAAGTATCTGCTAGGAACAGTGTACAGTCAATGCAAAACTAGCCCAAAGATAGACTATTCACTTAAAATAAACATGGTCTGATGGTGCTAAAGATTATACTACCTTCAGCCTTCATACCTAGGTGAAAACTTTACAGATAACCGATCTTCAGAAGCAAAACAAGCACATGTACATAGGTTGGTACGGGGTGACACAGTTTTCTATGTTATGTAGAAATTGTCATGCTGAGACAATTCTGTCTAATAACTAAAGGCTGCTTACAATACTTAGTATGTAGTGTAGGAGAGTAGGATCTGCTTCTTATAGTTACCCCCACTTTTTGCTGACAATTCACTGTTTTCGACTTAGACTGGCTGGGATCCTGCTATCCAGGACACCAGCCTAGCTGCTTTCTCCTCTAAATTGATTGCATGTACTTTAGGTACACTCCAGATTGTATTCTGGGGTACCCTTATAAGTCCCTAGTGTATGGTATACTATGTACCTAGGGCATAGGCACCCCAGAGGCCTATCAGGGGCTGCAGCATGTATTATGCCACCCCTGGGAGACCATTCAAAATGACACAATAGGTCTGCTACAGCAGCCTGCATAAGGTGGTGCATGCACCCCTTACTTAGATATAGGTTCACTATATCTACTCCATATCACTGCACATATAAACCTATCACTCACCCCTATGGCAGGCCTTATCAATCCTGAAGGCAGTGTGCTGGGATTTATGTGAGAGGGTGATCCTGCATGAGCAGAGCCCCTCTGCAGCCTTCGGAAACCTATATTCCGGGGTGGTTTGTGATGCAGCCAACCATATATACTTAAGTGCATTATTACCTTGCGGTAAAACGGCTGCATGGAAACATGTCGTGTTTGGTGTCAAACACCTTGGAATCATACCTCCACAACAGTAACTGATGTGGGAGGTATGATTCCACCCTACTAGAGGGAGAAATATGGCAACACCGGTACACCCGGTACCAGCTTCACAGAACCTTGGCACCACAAAATGGATGCTGCCAGCCACAGATACGAGTCTGCCCTCCTGCTGCTGGATGAAACTTTGGCAGGGGAAGGCTGGACAATAGGTTTCCTGTCACAGGGAGGTGTCACCACCTCCCAGAGAGGCTTTAGTGTATTGGGGCTGGGTGGGTGCACTCTGAGATTGCTTTGATGTCTGCACTGGGGGCACATTTGGTGTCTCTGTGCATAGTCCAGCTCAAACCGGTTTCAGGAGCAATTTCCTGCTCTGGCGTGAAACTGGACAAAGGACATGGGTGTAGTCACCCCTCTGTCCTGACCCTCCCATAGGTGGATCACCAGAGTCTGTTCCACGCCTTACTTGGGTATAAAGTAGGAACCCCTGACTAAAGGACTTTAGATTTACCAGGACGAAACTCTGCTACAGAAACCAAGTACTTTGACTATCTACACTACGCTGGATGACTGAAGAATCTCCCTTGGAGTAAAGGAGTTACTCCCCTGCAAGGCAGGCACCTTAAACGCATCTGACTGGTTTGCATCTACGTAGCTCTTGAAGGACTCCGAAGATATCTGCAACACAGGAGGTGGGTTCCCGTGGTCTCGGAGGTTGATCTGTGCTCTCAGCAATTCTGAGACCTGCATCCCTCGTGGGGACCGTGCAACCCAAACCCCTGGGCACCGTGTACATTTGCAGCAGCATATCCTTTTTGGCGATCCCCAAGGCTGTGCTTTGGGCTACTTGTAGTCCAGACCCCGAGCAGTATTTCTACTGAAGATTTCCGGCATACACTCCACGAGTGTTACGTGGGCTGGTATTTTGTGATTCAGCTTGAGGTCCCTTCGCGATCCCTGGTCCGGCGACCTGTGGGTCCCTGAGAAGGGAACTTTAACTTTCAGCGGGCTTTCCTTGTTGCTCCAGACGTGCCCTGACTCTCCATCGCTTGGGAAGTCCCCAGGACCTTGCTGGTCCTCACCGAAGCATCTTTTTTCTGACCGTGTGGGTTGCAGTTGCCAAGGCTTGTTGGTGTTCAATCCGGACACTGACCCCTAGTACTCGACATACTTCGTGGGACAGCTCACCTGCGGACTATGGTCGTCGTCGACGTCTCGCAACAGAGATCTAAAATTATTGAACCTAAATGACTTTCCTGGAACCAGCTTGACAGATCACCTGGAAACTTTCCAGGAAAGAGCGGAGGTGGATGAACATACTTTAAAAAAACAAAAATGGTGGACATTTAACAACCAGCAGCAAAATGTATTCCTGGAAGGAAAAAAAAAAAAACTCCTTCTATTGAAAGTCCGACCTAAACTATATCTGCACAGTGGCTATCAGTGCCGCATAAATTATGCAAAACGGAAGTATAGAATCTGTGTAGTTCTCAAATTTTAGGTGGAGAGCATCTACTTTACACGGATTACCCTACACCATCACTCACACTCTGAATCTGCTCACCTCAAATGTCTGCTTTTCAACAGTTTTTAAGCATAGGATGAGCACAGTGACACTCCGAGTCAGAAAGTGCTAAAGACTTTTGCCATTTTCACAACAAAGTCTTTAAGCATAGGTGTAGTAAGTGCCATCCATGCAAAGTTAAAAAATAGCAAAAGCCTTTTTATCATTCTAGGCAGAACATTGCAGCTTTGGATTGGTAAAATGTAATCTAAGCCAACCTGGAATGAGTAAAAACAACCTTCAACAAATATGTTTCGCTCTTATTAGAGTTTGACAGAGGTATAACTTTGCCAGGCACAAGGAATCAACCAGTATAAGCCAATACAATGCCTTTTCATGTTTACAGTGCCACATAAATTATGCAAAAAAGAGCACGGAACCACGGCGCAGTTTCCAAATTTTAGGTGAAGAGCAGTGCCTTTATATGGAATATTCTACAAGGATAAATAAATAAGAAAATAAGAAATTCACTAAAAAATAACCTTTAAAGTGACTATATAGTTAGGTGTTGGCATGAGATACAATCTAATGTTAAAGAAAATCAAACACTGAAATACACATGTTATAACTTAGTTAAGGAAATATAAACTGCATCCCCATCATGCACCTTTTATAACCTCACATAATGCATCACTCATGACATGTTAAATACTCAATTGAATGCCTTGCGCATTAGTAGTTGTTAGTCAGCAGAGGACTGGGCACAAGACCTGCCCACAGGCCACGCCTTGTACCTGGAGGCTGGCTCCTTAAGATAGGTTGGATGCAAAACCTGGTCATGTGCAGCAGGGGCTAGCTGCCTGTAGTAAATATGGCATAGGCCCTGCCTTTAGCCCGTGGTGCGCATGGCAAAAAGCTGTGAATACCAGGTTGGTAGCCCTCTGTGGGGTGGGAACTGCGCCATCGAGGCCTAGCACTGTGGCCAGTGCCTGCTGCATATGACCAAAAGCTATGTACAGCAGGAGCTGGACATACCCGGTATATTAGGTGCAGGGCCTGGCTGAAGGCCAAGCCCTTCAGTCAACCCTGCTGCGCAAAGCAGGAGGCCGAAGGCAGTGCACACCAGGGGTTGCTTCCTGGACTAGGCTGGATGCTGTGCCAGCCCCGCTGCAAACGTGACCAAATACCATGAGCAAGGGTTGGCCCACCCATGCAGTTAAGGCGCAGGAACTGCCATGCACAGCAGCCGCAGGAAAATAAGCGCATCATAACAAATGACATTCACTGAAAAAAAAGCACAGTTAAACACAGAGTTGTGGTGCTGTCTTCAAACACGTAAAACCATTGAAATTTACCAGTTATGGCGTGATTGGTGTGAGTTCGAAAACTTAACTAGCGAATTTCAGTGGTTTTTGTGTTTGAGCCAGACCCATACTCACATTGATTTAATATCCACTGGGAAAAAACCCATTAAAATCCATCAATGCATCCACCCATCCATAAAAAAATATATATACCTCAGGGACAACAAACATTTACACCTTTCAAGACGTGCCCTGGGGTGTGCCAACTGACTGCCTCTTTGCCTCTGCACCTGTATCTATAATATAATATGGCACAGGCGCAAAGTGTTTCTTCATTTGCATGGGCCGAGTCCATACAAATGAGGGAATACACTCTTGAGATTGTGGTGGAGCACACCAACGTGATCTGTATAACAGAAGGGGCTGTTCAAACGTCTGAGGCACCTTCTGTAATACCAAAGTGCCCGAGGGTCCAAAGAGCAGGAGCAAAAAGCATGTACACACACACTGCACACTCAGGATATGTTCTAAAATGCTGGGCAAATAATGAAATTACAGCCGTCAAATAAATATAAAACCCTCCTACAGGACCTAAAAAGGATTATCATAGTGCAAATCTTCTATCCTCATGGTTAGTTTAAGTAGGCAAAAACCCTTGCCTACTACGGTAATCTGTGAGCTTCAATGTAACTAAAAACCTGCTTTAGAGCAGTATAAAAACAATTCACCCTTAAAAGCCTAATACCTTTAGCACATGCTTTTCACAATAATTAAGTCAGGCTTACTGTGGATGTCATAATTTTTCATAATCGACAGATAAAACTTTTGGATTCGTAAATAACATTTCCTAATGAACCAATAAGACTTGCCACCATGAGCAATAAAAGTCTACTGAATTGCGCAAGCTGGCAACCATCAGGCGTTCATCTATAAGAATGGTGCTCAAAGAATGGCCCGCCACCGCTAGCGGCCCGCCAGACCTTTCCTTGCAGCCCATAGATCTCACTCTGGGAACCCTGCTTGCAGCAAACAAAGCAGCTCAAGGTCCGCTATTTGGGTAATTCTGCTAGCCAAGCAGCATCATTTTGTGATTCTGCGATGGCTCCTAAAGTTAGTTCACCTTGTTTTATTAGCAAGTCTGCCCTGCTCTCATAACAAGCTGAAATGACTCTAGAAACAAAGCCCAGAATCTAAACAGCTGTAAAAACGATGTTGCAAAGGCATGCTTATGCGCTTTGTTTCAACAGCCAGTTCAGTTTGTTCTTTCTGCAAGGTATCCCTGGTCTTAGGCATTCCTTGTCATAGGAGAAAGCTTAGCTAAGAGGACAGAGAAGTTGTATAACCAATGGTAAGGAATCTGTGATCATGATTAGTGGGGCAGGGTCATTGAGTGTAGGTGGGGGGAAGGCAGGTAAAATGAACAAAATATACTGTACCTATATTTATTACTTATCGGTAACAGAATGTAAGATGCAAAAAATGTTAACAAAATAATTTTCTAGAAATATTTGGAAAAGGTGTGCTTTTTTCCCCAACTCTATAATCCCCCACCCTACGTTTTGGCCCCCAAGAAAATGTTTGCGAGTACCGATTATCTATAAAGTTTCAAATATGTAAAAAATTACTGTTGCCATAATAATAGATGGTCCCCTCTCAAAAGGGGACAACACAAAGCACCACAGAGAAAATATTCTACCCCAGTGTTTGTTAGAGGGTCTGACCATCACTAAATCCCTGACCTACCAAGAAAATCTGTTAGACTTTAGGTAACAAAATAGTTGTCTACAGCCTGCAACATAGTGCAACAATAATTCATAATCAATAGCCTATTGGTTTTAACAAATGCTTTTCACACTAAATATAACATGTCCATTGTCCTTTTCATTAACTTTTCATAATAAACGGATCAAACTTATGACGTTGGACATAACGTTTCCCGTTGAACTATTCTGAACTACAGCCTTTATAACGCCTAGTCATCATTTAAAAAAAAAATGTTTTATTCAATTTTAAGAAGGGTTACAGTGCATTGTGCAATCATATATAATCGCAATGTAGGCAGACAGGAAGTGGATACTTTGTAACAGAAAGCGATAAGCGTCTTGTGCTGCAGGCGGCAAACTGGCGTCTTCTTGGCAAGGGGGTGAAGTTGCAGTGCAAAAAATCAACATTGGAACTTGGAGGAAGGGTGACAAACTCAATCGTTCCTTGTCAACATACTCAGACCTACAGTATTGAGTGCAAGCTTTACCTCAATACAACCATTAGGCATGCAGCCTTAGAATTAAGAATATACAAAAACCTAGTTCGCAAAACTATATACAATCGCTCCTAAAAGGGGCTAACAAGGATTATCAAAGTGCACATTTTCTATACCCAAGGTTTGTCAGAGAGGGTATCCAACACCAAAACCCTTGCTTATTATGATATTCTTTGAGATTCAATGAGTAACAGCAGGCATGAATACAGGATAATTAAAAAAAATAAAAAACCTTAATTTCCTATTGACTGTAACATAACTTCATCATAATTAATATGTCAAGCTTACTGCCTTTATCGTCTTTTTTCATAATAAAAAGATCAGACCTTTAGCCTTATCATTAGCTTGTCATCATAACCAACATCGTCTTGCTGCACTGAGCAAAACATTTCTCACAAGGCGAAGCAAACGGTGCAGTACCAACACTCATTTCAAGGAAAGCACACTTTCTGCCCAAACAAATGTTTTACTTAAAGCAAACAAAATGTGGGCGGAACTAAAGCCATTTTCTCAGCAGTATTTCTGATGTCAAGTAAGACTTAAAAAACAAACATCTGATACCTACTAAAATACAAATGAGGAAATTATGTCAGAAAAAGTATTTCCAAAGTATTTCCAATACCAATGCATCCTTCTTTCTTGTAACTTTGCTTGAGAGCCACAGTTGAAGCTCTAAGAAGGCCCTAATCTCCCAAAACATTAGTAATTGATTTTTATTTCCAAAACTATATAAAAGCATGGGAAGTCAATAATCATGGGGTGGCTTTTACCAACACAGGCTGTGTAAGCATCTCTTGCACTTTAAGTGTTTTTCCTACCTGTTATTTACAATTTTTCAAACTTCTACTACAGCGTGGTGGACACACACTGCTTTTCAAGAGCTTTTGAACAGATGTACACAGCTAGAAATGTCATGCCCATCTTTAAATGAGAGTCCTTTGTGTACCAAATGGTTGTTGTTGAAATATTTAATGATGATGCTCTAGGGCGGTGTGACCGGTGCCACCGCACCAGGTGCTGACTTCATGCGGTGCAGCGTTTACAAGTACATTTTGGTTTTAAAAGCACCTGCTGCTGCGTTCCTTGTCTTTATCAATCTCTATACGACAATAAAAATGTCAAGATAACTCCAGTGATTGATGTTCTTCCTGGGCAGAGATCTAAGTTTTTTCTAGTTGGGGTATTGACTGATCATAAAATTGAACAATGCTGCAATGAACGTTTACCATGCAGATCACAAAATGCATATCATGTAAAAAAAAAAAAAAAGGTCAGTGAGCTACTGCTTTTCTATGAGACATCCTTTTGTTACTTGCAGTTTATAAATTAAAATCATAATGTAGAACAGTGGATTATTCACTGTCAAAGAGCTGCATGCACACTGCAAAGCATAGGTTAGAGCATAGATTGTGGGAAAAGGGTTCATTTAGCTAGCAATTGATTCTGATTCTTAAAGAGAGCCCCCAACTATGGTGTTCGGTTTTCAATTCTGTTTGCGAATCTGCAGACCAAGTGCTCCTAAACTATACTGCCTACCAGTGTGGCTGACATATCACTTCTACAGCTTATAGTCCTCTGGCTTATGTAACTTTTCCTATACACTGATTTACACGCGTATGATTGACTGTCTCTGTGTAATGTGTGGGTGATGCAAAGTACTCAGACACCCTACACTAGTATGAGTGACACTATATCTGAAAGACAGTGGTTATGTAGACTTGTGGGGCAATGTTAAAAGGTGGTGGTGAGGGAATCCGTGGCTGAGTGGGTCATGGGGGGGCACCAACAAACATTGTCGCACCGGGTGCCATCAGTGCAACAGCCGGCCCTGCGTTGAGTTATATTGCAGTCATTAACTGTTGGTTTAAAGAGCTTAGAAAATACTTGCACAAAGTAAATTCTACTCAATTTTGTGGTTTGCTTACAAGGAGGTAGCAAACCCAAGGCTGAAGCAAGATTTAAAGATCACGTTATACAAATCGCGCATCTGCTGTGTTAAAGGCACCTTGAGCATAACACCCGCAAAGTTTTTGTGAGGTAGCGAATGCCACCATCAACCAAGAATGGGCAGAAAATGAAGTGCACTGTGTTTAGAATATTACCACAAAGGTGTAAGAAAGTTTCGTTTCGGTTGCTCACGAAACCATTTGCTTTCATAACTAATCAATTTGACATACATTAAGGGTTTCAGCCTGTAATCTAGCTAAAACAAGCACTGGCAAAGCCAGTAGGTCTCACCTTTAAGACCTATTGGCTCTGCACGTGCCTTTTGTTCTTGCTGTACGATGCTGATGTTGTATGGCAAAGGTTGAAAAAAGAAGCTATTAAATGGCCGCCTTATTTGTATGAGCGGTGGTGTTAGCCTAACATTCTAACGTCGGTACCGGTGGCATACGGGTAGCCTGAGAGACAGCTGTGCTACCTGTGACTTGCACATATGAAATGTGTGTAACTTGTGAGGATAACACTGCCGTCCTTCTAAGACCTGAGAGTGCTCACATTAGAACACATTTTCCCAAAAGAAAGAGCATTGTCTGAAATGATCAATTTTCCAGCAGAGTAAAAGCGACAAAAATAGTGAAGTGAGACACTGCTAATGCTAGACACCTAAGAACTGATTCATTGAGAGGAGGGCAAACCTGGAGACCATACAGGGACAGTGGCTAAAGAGCTGACAGGAAACATGCAGCTGCGGGCGCTTATCGGCTCTCCCAGGCTTGATGTTTAGTTGGTTCCCACTACTTCGACCCCGCGAGCTCTCAGAAATATTTTTGCTCTGTCTTCACATGTTGGTTAATGTGGCTTCCTGTGTGAGACAGCACACAGAAAACACCAAAGGAAAGGGCACAGTCAAAGAAACAAACTGCAACACTCGTAGAGAATACGCACATAGAGCGAATGACCAACTGATTAGACCCCCGCAGAGAGTCTAAAAAGAGGATACATTGCACAAGTGAGGAGATAGACAACGCCCACAGAGCAGACTTTGTACGAGCTGACAGATTCCACCAGTGAGATCAGCAAGCAATAAACAATGAGGAGGAAGCAACACGTGACGTGGAAGAAGAAAACAAAAAGAATAAATAAAGCCCTATAAAGGGAGCAACAGGAGTGGGAGGGAGAAGAAATAGTACCTTAATCCCATCGGGAGCAGCGGACGGCACTGATTAAGCTTAATCAATCTGAGCTTGGTCTGTGCTCCACAGCAAGCATCGAAAGTGATGTTTTGGCTGGACTATCCATTTATGGATGCTGCAAAGAAGAGTGATGCTGAAGCGCATACATGGTAAGCAATGGCACGACTCCAAGCCCTTGCGCTAGCACATGCTCTTGCAGCCTCGACCCTAAAAACTGCACTGATTATCTACACAACTAATACTTGAGATTACTCTCCCTTCCCAACCATGTCAAGATTAGAATGCAATTTAACTGGCTCTACATCAGTGCATCAAAAAAAAAAGAAGTCCTGGGTCAAGGTGCTGGTGATGTAGCCTCCCATTAGGTTGTGCCTTCTCTACTGGCTTCTCACGGGGATTTCCTTTGATGTCAAGCGGTCATGATTTGAAAGATTGGTAATAAAATATAACGGAAAATGTTACTTAACCTGTATGCATCTGTTCGTAGCGTGTTGTGCTGTAGATTCACATGCTCTGCATTCTCCTGCCATCCAGTGTTGAGCTTTAATGGTAGCATGTTTTTTTCTAAGAACGTCATTCGAGTACCATGATGATCTGTGACTCCTCCTTTAGTGCGTAATGATCATGGGCACCTACTCCATGTTAGACTATTTTTCGGACAGCAGATGAGAGTAAGTAGGGGGTGAAGATAAGTAATGTAGAAACCCATCCTTCTGTTGAGGAGGGTGGGCACATGTGGATCTACAACACTACATGCTACAAACATGCTTACAAGGCAAGTACTTTTTTTCTGCACATAGTATGTTTTTACTAGATACAAATGCTCTGCATAGACTGTAAAGCAGTACTACCTACAAGTGGTGGCTAGCTTGTGGATGAAGGAGATGTTTGAAACAAAGTCCTTAGGGCTGTCTGGCCAACCATAGACTTTTTACGGGCTAAGGTAGCCACACAATATTGCCCACGGACTATGGGTGTGGGAATCTGGCGGCAAAGTTTGGGCATTTTGTGTTTTCAGGAGTGGTGAAAAGAACTATCTGTGTGGTGCCCCAGAGTTGAAAGTGCTGGAGTTGGACTTGTAGGTAGCATTCACACTTGTGGACTTGCTAAAGCGTCATGCAGAACAGGTTTGTCAGGTCATTGGCAACTGCCTGAAGGGATTCCACCAAAGTAGCAGAGGGCCCAGTTCAAGGACTTCTGAACTTACACGGAGAGTGGTGGAGAGGAACCACCCAGATTCTGAAGGCAATAAAGGTCATGTCTGTCTTGATATGAATATCTTTTCCCAAATTACTTCAAGGAAGCTCTTGAGAGTGAAGCACACAGGCTTAGCAGGTCAAGTTAGTTGATGTGTCTCCCCTAGCAATTGATGGGGGTGGGCATGGGGGAATGGGGCACCACTTGTATTTTTATGGTTGAGATTTGTCCCCAATCCACAAGAGAGGCATCCGTGGTAGTGGTGACTTGTGAATAGGGTCTGAGAAAGGCCTTTCCTGCAACAGGTTGCTGCTGTTCTACCAAAGCAGACCGCAATGGCCGCTAGCCTTTACTAACACTAAATTTTCCCAGTGAGGCCTTCTTGCAGCAGCCACACGTGAAGCTGGGTGTAAGGTACTACGGCGATGCAGGAGGACATCATCCCTAGAAGGTGCACAACAGTTCAGAATGTGATTTGACAACTGGGATGAAAAAGAGGCAAGAGCTTCTAGGAAGCTAACACCCTTTGGTGGCATGTGTAGGCTTTGCCTGTGACTGTGTTATATATGGACCTCAGGAAGGTTTGGACCTGCACAGGTTGTAGGTGAGACATGGTGGCATTTATGGTTAAGCCCACGGCATGAAGTAGGGAGATCGCAGCTTGGATGTGAACTAGGCATTAATGTTGCCTGCGCACTTGATCAGTTAATTGACAAGGTAGGAAAAAACATAAATACAACCTCCTCCTTAGTTGAGCAGCTACCACTGCTAGGCACTTTAGAAGGCTCTTGAAGTGGTGATATCCTCACAGGGAAGGACTTTGAATTGGTAATGATGGCCACTTAGCACAAAGTGGCGGTAGCATCGGTGGGTGGAAGAGATGGGGATGTGAAAATAGACATCCTTCAGGTCTAGCACCATCATGGAGTCACCTTGTAGGAGAAGAGGGATGACATACTGCACAGCAGTCATGTAGAAATGTTCCAAAAGGATGTACCGATTGAAGGGCCTGAGGTCCAATACTGGCCTGAGGCAGGCATCCTTCTTGGGGATGAGGAAGTAAAGAGTAGAAGCCTTTGCCGCAGTGGTGAGGGGCACTCTTTCTAGGGCTTTTTTGTGGAGGAGCATTTGGATTTTCTCCCCTAGAAGAGGTGATGTTCTCTGCTGAGGGTATGTGTCCGGGGTTGGATGATGTAAGGGGTTGTGAGAAGCTCGAACCAATGCCAGTACCCACTGATCTGATGTGATTTCCTCCCAGCAATAGCGGAAATCCTGCAATCTCCCAGCGATAGGTGATGTATGATCAGGGGGACTTGAGGGAAGTCATTGCTTAGAGGTGCAGACTCCTTTTCCCGAGCCGGCACTCTCTCAGCTTTAGTTGTTACTGCTCCTGTATGCAACTCTGGTGTACCCTCTGCCCACCTGTTGGTAGACAGGCTGCTTCTGCCTCCTATATAAATGGGTAGGATCAGAAGAGGTGGCATTTATGCCATTTTGAGGCTACTGAAAGGAGTTTCTGGAAACTGTAGTTTGAAGAGCACCCATCGATTTCACTATATTGGTGCCATTCTTTATCTTTTCCAGAATCTCAATAATCAGAGTCCCAAACTGATGTTCCCCATCAAAGAGCAGGTTCAGGAGATGCTGATGAACCTCTGGCTTAAAACCGGAGATAAAGAGCCAGGTGTGGAATCTGAGAAGAACACTGGTGTTACTCTCCAGGGAAGCAGTGTTCACGGCATCAAGGGATTGGAGAAAGTCCATGGACCCCATCCCCTCCCCTGCTATTCTGAACTCATCAAGGAGATGCTTCACCAGCTCCTGCATTTCCTCTCACTTGGCTCTTCTATTCTGGGAGAGGAATCCCACAGAGCTGGCTATGCACCAGTGGGTAACTAGCCCTAAAGTCACTCTTACTGGCTGTATCCAGGGTCTTGCTTGCTTTTTCAGGCGGTGGGGTGGCACCTGTGGCTTGAGCAACAGCCTGTTTGTGAGGGGTGTGCACGGTCAGGGAGCTAGGAGGGCCCTGCTCCCAATGAAGAGAGTGTCACTGAGGGAAGACTTGCACTTCTTCCCCACCCTGGATATTACTACTATAGCCTTCACTGGTTCCCTGAATGTCTCCAGGAAAAACTTGAGCATGCCCTTGAGCATCGATAGAAATTGCACCACCCGTTCTAACTCTGACAATATCCCGATAGGGAACTAGTCTCTGATGGAAGATGTGCATAGCCACTTTGGAAAGGTGGCTGCCTGCTGGATGACCTCATGAGAGGCCATGGTGTGGTCGGGAGGAGTTGCCCTTATTTGGTATTAGCATAGGTCTGGATAGCCCATAAGGTTGACATCATAGTTCTCCCATAGGTCATCTGTGGCTTCTGGCATGAAGAGTGTGTCATAGGGGCTGTGTGGAGATACATTTAGCGACTCTGGCAGAGGTAGTGGAAATAGTGTATGTGGTAGGGGAGGTGGAGGAGTAGGGATGGAGAGTAAGGAGTAGGAGGTGGAACAAAAGGAGGATGGCTGGTGCCCCTGACTCTATGGTTCTTAAACACTGGACTCAGAGTGCCTTCTGATGCAGGTTCCTCCTCAAATGCCAGTCTCCCTTTATCTGCAGAGTCTCTGTGGGTTTCAGCTGGGATGGGTTTGCCAAAATCTTACCAGTAAGGGGAAGGATTAAGAGATGCTTCTGACTTGCATCAAGCTTCTCCTGCAGTTTTCGAAGGGTTGGATTGCTCTGAATCTTTGGATCAATTTGTGAAGGGGTTCTTAGCATTGACGATGGCTTCAAAGTTGCCGTCAGCCTTGAATGAAGTCAATGGCCTTAGGGTTCGATGGCAGAGAGGCGTCAACACCCTTCCTCAGATCTGAGGCCTTCATTTGATGCTGACCACAGACCAAAAGCGACAGAGGTTCTGGAGGCTGAGGTGTTTTGTGTACGTGGCCCAATGCCAGACTGCCTTGGGAGTGTGCTCTACCTTGGTATGTGGCCTCTTGGAAGACAGACAGGGTAGCGGCCAAACCGAACTTATGACCCTGGTATAGTCTTGATCTGCGGGCCACTGGTCTTGGAGGCTTGTGGAGCCTTTTCTTCTTCCTCTAGTTCAGAGCCACTGGAAGAGAAGGCCCCTGGGCCAGGTGATACTTGATGTGGTGAAAAACCTAAAGGTGCAGTGTCCTCACCTTTCTCAGTGTTGAAAGGGTCTTGTTTGCCGTTTATGTTGGGCGTGTTGGCGGCTGAGTGCTGGTGGATTTTTCAGTGCACCTAACACCTCTCCCTTCAGTACTGTAGAGTTTTCTCCAACTAGAAGGCGAAGCAGGATTCACAGGAGACGTGGTCAGGGGAGAGATTGAGGTTGAAAACCTTGTGGTGATCCAACCACGGGTACTTCGTGTGGCACTGAGCGGAGTACTGAAAGGTCGTCCATTGTATTTATCCTGTGTGCATTCTCCAGTGTGGAAGTTGTTGATGGGAAGGGAAATGCAGTTCCTGGAGGGCATGAGGGCCCTGTTTTTCAGGGACTCTCTGGAGTGACTACAGGATAGAAGAGCACCTAAAATGATGGGCAAGCATCAAAGAGTGCAAACATACGTGGCAGTATTAACCTGTAAATAGTTTATGTAGCAGTTGAGAAAAAAGGTAGCACAGGAAAAATAATCTGGACAAAACAAATGCAGTCAATAATATAAAATCAATTATATTTGATAAATGACAAAAAATATCCATTGGAACGATGACTATAAAAACAGTATTTCTCAGGAAAAATTCATACCGCAGAACATTTTTTGAAATAAACATTTAAAGTGCTAGAAAGTGTAACTACCTCTTATTTCTCAAAATTATGTTGCATTGTCTATTGAAGCACTAGTTGAGTGCTTGTCAGTTTTATTCTGCATGGAGGTGGAGAAAATGAGTGACAACATGTTTAAAATGGTTACTAAACCACCAGCTTTTTCCACACGTTGGTTTGAGTCGTTAAAAGAACTAACAGCCCCCTTCTTTTCTGGAGTTTGACAATCTTATGCCAAAATAAAAGACAATATCAGTCCTCTTCTTTTTGAAGCAAACAACAGTTACCTTACTTTAGATAGTGTTCCTTCTAAGAAGAAAGTTAATATTGCATTTTCTTTACTTCAAAACGAATGCTGGACCTCCCAACAACCCTGCTAAATTAAGACAAATATTGTTATCCCATATCTAACCAAATTGCTTGAAAGATTAGCTGCACAACAATTTAAACTTCAGTTGAAGATAGTAGCCTACCGGACAGCTAGCAAGCTGGGTTTTGGTTGGCATGGGAACAAAGGTTTTGGTAACGGGGGCGTGGCTCGGACGTCGCCTAAGATGGCCGCCTAATCCCGGAGCTCCGCCGCGCCGGGACGGACTCCTTACTGTTTGCGGCGTTACCAGGGCTTCTGCATCGTGGTCTCCGGGTGTCACAGGCAGCGGAACATGCTGTGCGCCTGGTGAGCCCATGGGGGTCCTTCTTCCTAACTAAAATGTGCCATTTTTGTCGTGGTGTTTGAGCGCCTCAGCGCGGCCGCCATTTTGCGATCAATGCAAGGTCTGTGTGGATTTGGAGTCTTCAACATCGACGCTGACTCTTTAATGCTGCAATCTTTTATGCTGCGCTTATGGGGGAGGCAGATTGCTCCTATTTCACAAATACTATAATTTTTTCTTGGGTGTTTCCCGTTATGCTTCCCCCAGAGGCAGCGATATCTACATGCTGAGCACTTATGTATGGTCTGAGAGAGCGACTGTTGAAAGCTTAACATGCACCTCAATTTCTCTTCATAGTACTAAATATTGAAGGTTTAAGTGGATTATCACAGGAATTTCCTCTTTCGCAAGCAAACGTCAAGGAGAGGGAAGCGCAGTTACTGTATATGATGTCCTTCTGAGCCTGTATTTTGCCTGTTGGCTCTAGCCTCCATTATTTTGCCGCCTTCATCACTTTTTCATGGCAGCTCCTAATTGGCGTGTTTCTAGTCCCAGCTTCTTGTGAAGTTCCTCAATATTTTTCCCTGATTGTCAACTTTCTGCGGAAATTTAAATTGTTTCTCTCATCTCTGCTGTGATAACTTCATTGTTTTGTTCAAGACTGTGTTTGAGGCTGCGTTCTGCGGCTATTTTTGGTTATTTCTGGCTGGTTTTTTTTTTACCCTATTTTTTGAACACTTGGGTACCTATGGGGAAATTAAGTACTCCTAAATTTGTCTTTGTACCTTCGAAGAACCCTTCTACGACGCTCTCTCCCTCTTCTTCATTGGCTGATTCTTCTCCCTCCTCAGACCAGATGGCGGCTGCAGCTCCTGACCGTTCCTCCTTGCCACAGTCAAATTCACACAAGTCCTCTCCCTCCACCGCATCATCGAAGCGCCTGAAACAGAACTCCCCCCCCCTCCTCCTGAAAAGCCTTCTCCTCCTATTTCCCTGGAGCTATTGTTGGAGGAAATACGTGCTTTGCGTCCATTTGTGGAGGAAACCAATAATAAAATGTAACTTTTTGAAGAAAAATGGTCGACCATGGACAATAGAGTTTCTTCTGTGGAACAACAGGTCACTGAGATCCAAGTCAATTCTCGGCGTATTGCCTCTCTAGAAAAATCTGTTCTAATCCTCCAACAACACTCTGAGGACTTGGAAAATAGAAATAGGAGGAATAACCTACGTATTTATGGGTTGCCGGAAACCCTGGAGGGAGATGATCCTGTTTCATTTTTCTCCTCCTTTCTGCTGAAACTTTTGGACATTGCTCCTACCACCTCCTTATCTATCCAAAGGGCTCACAGGCTCGGCCCTCGCTCATCATCTTCAACTAAACCACGAGGAGTCATTATTCTTTTCCTGAAATTCACTGATCTCCTTCTGGTCCTTTCGGCAGCTAGAGCTAAACGCCGAGTTTCCTGTTTGGGTCAGAGAGTATTCTTTTCTCAAGATGTCTCTGCTACCACTGCTGCGAGAAGGAAGGAATTCTTGAATCTTCGGGCCCCTCTGCGTTCTCTTGGTGCCAGATATGGTTTATTTCATCCTTGTATCTTCAAAGTTACCCACCAAAATCAAACCTGGACTTTCCATGATCCTGCTGAACTTAAGAACTTTATTCATATTCAGACTAACTCTGGCATGGACACCTCCATTTCTGCTAATGGCTGATTGCTTAATTTGCTTTTTTCTTTTAGGTTTTCTCTTGCAGGTTCTTTCGATATTGCTGTCGTATTCTGTTTGTTGTTGTTGAGGTGTTTTTCACTGATTTTTTAACTCGCTCTTGTTCTCTCTCATTTTACATATTGGAGTATGTTTCTATTTCACGCATTTTTGTTTTTATTGTTATTTCCTTCACTGTAATTGTTTATATCCTCTTTTTTCTTTATCTAGACCGACTGATGTGTTCCTCTTCATTCCATATGGTTTGTCCTATTCGTCTTCCGTCCTGACTCGGTTTGTTCTCCTGGTTTTGGGAGTTCAATCTTGTCGAAACCTTCCACAACCCCGCCATCCTTTTTATGTCCCCCTCAGGTATGTTATTTTCAGTCATCCTTTTTGGATATGTGCGGTCTCTTCTTGTACTTTCTTCCTCTTGTCCTTTTCCTTCTTTCCTTTCCATTTTGTTTTGCCTATTATCCGCTTTTGTCTCTTCTTTATTCGCATTTTTATTTCGTCTTTCTATTTGTATTCTTCCATTTGATTCTATTCTCTTCTACCTGTTGCAATTTCCCTTCTTTTTATCTGTTGTTTTAGATGTGACATTTTTTCTCTTTTTAAATGTTGCTGTAGATATTGTTCCTATTAATGTATTACAGTGTTTAAATTCAGAGTAATTTCCTAGAATGTAAAGGGTTTTATTAATCCCATTAAACGTCAGAGGATTCTTTCCCACCTAGCTTCATATAACCCTGACATTGTCCTATTACAAGAGACTCACCTTTCGGAGGCTGAGTCTCTCAAGCTAAAGCGAGGATGGGTGGGTACGGTGTTATTTTCTCCCTCTACCAATAAGAAGAATGGTGTCGTTATCTTGTGTCATAAAAGGATAACATGTAAGGTTTTATTACAAGAAACAGATTCTGATGGTAGGTGGATATTAGCTAAATTATCGATTAACTCTGTTCCTCTGACTGTCTTCAATGTCTATGGCCCTACACAACCCGACTTACTTTTTTGGCCCTCAATTACGAGCAAATGTATTCAATATAGAGATGACCTTTTTATTCTCGGTGGTGACTGTAACCAGATTGTGGACACTTTCCTTGACCGTAAGTCAACGGTTCGGTTCATTCCTCATAAACCTCACAAACAATTTCTAGATACTATTTTTCAAGCACATCTCACTGACTCCTGGAGACTTTCACACACTGACACCCTTGACTATTCCTTTTTCTCTCCTCCTCATTCATCTTTCTCTCGTCTTGACTATATTTTTCTTTCTCTTTCCTTATCGCAAAACCTACTATCTTCTTCTATTGAACCTATACTCATCTCGGACCATGCCCCTATTGTAACGGATCTTGACTTCCTTCCTCCACATCCCAAGCCTTCTCGTTGGCGATTTAATAATTCTCTTCTTACTGATCCTTTCTTCTCCTCTTCCTTTCGATCCTTTGCTACTGAATTCTTTATGTTAAATGATGTTTCGAACATTTCCCCCCATTCTCTTTGGGACTCCTTTAAGGCCACAGCTCGCGGGTTTGTTTTTGATTTTGTTTCTATGAAGAAGCGTTTTCTTCAGAAGCAGAAAACTACATTAGCCCATATTAAATCTTTGGAGCATAAGTTTTATTCTTCTCCTAATAATTCCGCCCCTCCGGATCTTATTCGTGCCAAGCTCGAATACAATAAATCTACTAATGACAATGCTTCGTAGGTGTTTCTTCGTAGTAGAGCTCGTTACTATGGCGGACGCAATAAGGCAGGGAAACTCCTTGCCAATTATCTTAAGTCCCGCAAGGAGCGCTCCTTTATTGATTCTATCTACTCTTCTGACAACACTTTATTATATAAAGCTCAGGATATTCTTGACCAGTTTCAGTCATTTTATTCTACTCTGTACATGCCGGAAGCTTCTCCCTCTTCCTCTCTTGTCCAGGCTTATTTTGACAAACTTCCTAAGCCTTCGACTTCTCATCTTAATTTCCCAGACTTGGAAGTTGATCTCTCTTTGCAGGAGCTCTCTGCGGCTTTGAATATTCTCACCAAAGGTAAAACCCCAGGCCCTGACGGTTTTTCAGTTGAATTCTATCTGCACTTCTCTGATCTTTTACTCCCCAAACTCCTTTCTCTCTTTCAATCGTTTTATTTGCTGGGTAAGGCCGAGGGTACATTTCAAGAAGCCACCATTTGTCTCATCCCTAAGGATGGTCGCGACCTCAAATTCTGCAAGAACTATCGCCCGATCTCTTTAGTAAATGTGGACTATAAGTTGTTTGCTAAAGTTCTAGCGTTACGTCTAGACCCCCTCATGCCCCACCTCATCGGGAAGGAACAATGTGGTTTTGTTAAAGGCCGGCTTACCTCTGATAATTCTCGCCTCTTCCTTAATGTTTTAAATAAGGTTCCATCTCTCTCTATTCCCTTAGCGGCTATTTCTGTTGACGCGGAGAAAGCCTTTGATAGAGTTGATTGGTCTTTCCCTTTTTGCTTCATTGCGTTGGCATGGTTTTGGTCCTCATTTTATCTCTCTTATTTCTCTGTTGTATTCCTCCCCTAAAGCTTCGGTTTTGGTCAACGGTCAAGTTTCCTCATATTTCCCTCTTCAGCAGGGTGTTCGTCAAGGTTGCCCCTTATCCCCTTTACTTTTTGTCCTTGCCCTTGAACCCTTTTTGTCTTCTATCCGTAACAATGATTCTATTTTAGGTTTTCCTTATGGTGATAATCAATTGAAGCTCTCTGCGTATGCGGATGATATTCTTCTTTTCATTTCTGCTCCGGAAACTTCTATTCCCCCTCAACTGTCTGAGTTCGATTCTTTTTCGCAGGTCTCGGGTTATAAAATTAATTCAGATAAAACTGAAATTCTCCCTCTTACCAAATTTTGTACCCCTTCTGTATTTTCCTCTACTGGATTTTCTTGGAATAGTTCCAAAATTAAATACTTAGGAGTATGGTTTTCCAACTCTATTTCCTCCTCAATTTCCTTAAACATGTCTGCGGTTTTGTCTCGTATTGAACAATTATTTTCCACCTGGAGCCCCCTCTTTCTCTCTTGGTGGGGGCGAATGGACTCAATCAAGATGATGATAGCTCCCATTTTAATTTACATTTTTTCTATGTTACCCGTTCATATCCCCGCAATTTATTTTAAACGCATCGATTCTTGTTTGTCGAGATTTCTTTGGAACAAAAAGAAATCTAGAATCTCTTTAGCACGTCTTCGTAAGTCCAAATCCAATGGTGGGGTCAATTTCCCAGACTTTCGTCTCTATCATAGGTCTTTTTCTCTTCGTCAGGCGTCCAGATGGCTGGAGTCCATTCCTTCCCCTCTCGCTCCTCTTTGGCTTCATATCGAGCAAACATTGTTGTTGCCTTTTTCTTTCGGAGAGATCATACACTTCTCTGCCAAGGATCCGCACTCGTCATTTCCTTTATTTAAACATACCTCTTCTCTTTTAAAGCCTCTTTTTAACCCTTCACCTATTACTCTGGAGTCTTTTCTGGATTCCACAGTCTGGTATAATTCACTTATTCTTATAAATAATAGACCCATCTTCTGGAAAGTTTGGAGGTCTAAGGGCATTATTTGGGTGAACCAATTTTTTGACGGACCTTCTCCTTGTTCCTTTCCCCCATTTCAGATGTCCTTTCACTGTCCTCGTTCCTTTTTGCAAATGTTTGTTACTCTGATGACACTTATTCTTGATATTTTCTACTCTCTTCCTTCTTCCCCTCCTTCTGTTTCCCACGCTCCTCTTCTTAAGATTCTTTCTGCCCTCCCCAAAGCTTCTCTTATCTATAAATTCTTTTCCTCTCCTAATCCAGATCGTCCTAAATCTAAATTGGAACTCTCTTGGGAGGCGGATTTGGGTTGTGTTTGGTCCGTTGCCCTATGGGATAAACTCTGGTCCAGATCTCTGAAAATTTCTCGTTCTGCTTCCCTCACTCAATCTCTCTTCTATCTGTATCACAGGCTATATCTCTCTCCACTTTCTCTAGCCCGTTTTTCCTCCTCTACTGAGTCTCTCTGTTGGACATGTTCTGCCCCTAACGCTAATCTCTTTCATCTTTTATTCTTATGTCCTTCTGTTTCTCACTTCTGGAATTCTGTTTGGCTATACATCTCGCGTATTTTCACAATCTCATCTCATTATTCTATATCTACCCTTTTTCTTGGCAGTTTATCTGATTCTCTAGATCTTCCTCTACATTCTCGCGGTCTTTTTGACCTTATGCTTGCCTTAGCCTTTCAGCACATCTCTTCTAACTGGAAGTCCCTCACAAAGCTCTCCATACGTTGTTGGTGGAATTCTCTATGCCACTTTCACAGGCTTGATACCGCTTTTGCTTCCTCCTGTAATCCCACACACAATAGGGACCTCTTCTGGTTACCTCTTACTTCATACCTAGACCGGATGGTTCGTAAGAATGTATCAAGTATCACTTCAGAAAATTTTGATCCGCCTTGAGGAAATTACATCTTTTTCTCTTATAGTAATAATACAGGATTTATTTATTGTTATAACTGCTCTTTCGTGTTGCATTTTGATTATTGTTTTACCTACAGCACTTACTCTCTAAAGCATAATTTTGTATTTTCATAATGCATTGTTACCATTTCTCCTTTTTCCCCCTTTTATTTCTTTACCTCCCTCCTTTCTCTTCCCTCTCTCCTGTTTTTCCTTAAAATCTGTATAAAAATGCTTTTGCTCGTTTCTTTATGATATTAGCCTCTTTATGCTATTTAACTTTTATTTGTGTATTTTTTATGCCTCTGCTGATATCTTTGTACTAACATTTTCCTGAATAAAGCTTTTCAAACTGAAAAAAAAAGGTTTTGGTAACATCAATAACTGATGACCTTTAAATGATCATATATGGCAGCAGTGTGTGCGCTCTCATTTTATTAGCTCTGTCAGCAAAATACAATACAGTAAACCACTAGTCTCTGCTTCAACATCTTGTTGACTTTTCTGTTCAGGGTCAAGAGTTAGAATCTATAAGATTTATTTTCTTTAAGAGAGTAGAGGAAGTACATTTAGAGCCTTAAGCACACAGAAGGTGATGGGAGGAGTCTCCCCACTGGCAATTACTTGGGATAGCCAACCATCCCATCTCAGTTTGGACCCAGCCATACGCAAATCAGTCTTGACCCTGCTCCGATAGGAACAGTCCTGCCCACGGGCAACCCAATCGCGGTTTCACCCTCACTGGAGTTCTTCGGTAGAGGGTAGCTTGGTCCCAGTGGCACAGTGAACACAGGACCCACATCTGGGTGTATCCTTGAGTAATTAGGGCATCAAACAGGCAAAAGGTAATGAGAGGAATGCCACCGTGAGCAACTGCTAGCCAAACTATTGGGAAGAATTGCTCCTATCACCTTTTGTGTGATTCAGTTAGGATCTTAGACATTGGAAAGTAAACCAGTTTCATGGAGAACTTCTAAAGGCTCATTTTGGATTTGCAGGTTTGCCTTCTTTCTAATCTGCTACTTTTTTCGTTCTACATTTATAAAGACTGCACCGAGATCCTGATAAACCTCCTGGGTAACAATCAGAGAATACTTCTTTACAGGCTTTTACTGGAGGCTGTCGCTGGTGGATGTAAAAACGTTTTATAAATCAATCCTTGCAAAGTGGAAATTTTGTTGACCATGATCTCCCCACAGAATTTGGACTATATTTGTGGTCTAACTCCACAGAGGCCTGTCCTCAAACCTACTCAGTGGTGAGGAAGTTTGGGCACTCGCATTGATTCTTATTTTTTTTTCTACCACCATAGCTAGCTGCAAACGTAAAACATTCTTACACTACATGAGGTTAATGACAAGGAGACTTCAGACCTTTCTTCAGAAGATTATGGCACCACATGGATTTGTTCAGTCCACTTTAAATTTTGGGCCTGATTTAGATCTTGGTGGACGGGTTACTCCGTCACAACAGTGACGGATAGCCCATCAGCCGAAATATAAATCCATTATATCCCATGGGATTTATATTTCAGCGCATATGATATCTGGCACCGTTGAGATGGTGTAACCCGTCCGCCAAGATCTAAATCAGGCCCTTAGTCTATTTAGGGTTATCTAGAAAGACCTAAATTAAACTTCAATAAATACAAAATGCGGTAGTAAGAAATCTGTTTAGTTAAGGAAATGTAAACATATATCTAACAAAAGACAGCAACAGATGCATAAAAAAATCTTTCCAAGAGGCCTATGTTTCATCATATATTATAACAGAGTCACAAACTTGCTCGAAATATACGTCACTAACTAGTCTCAAAGCAGACCATGAATTCTTAATGGTACTACCCAAGTTTAATAATGCCAAGTGCGCTGGGTAGATTCTTCATTGATTGTACAGGGACAGACTATGGAATGCCCTCACTCTAAATCTCAGAAGCAAATGCTCTCATCTAAAATTTTGTAAAATCTTAAAAACAAGGCTGTTCTTGTCCTAGTAACCTCTGCTGCCTTCAGCACAGCATTTATTCTTGCATGGCTAGTATTTTTCTGTAGCACCAAGAAACCTTTTAAGGTGACGGACTGTACTATACAATTAAACACAGACAGATTTCACAGAAGGTAATTTGTATAATCCCACACAGAAAATTATATTCTGCCTGGTTGAACTCCTACTGATATTCTGCTCCGGAATCATCCACTGCAACCAACCGAGTGCACCTCCACAAAGCAGACTCTTGCTCCACCCATTTAGATCCAAACAATTTGGGAAGAAATGATTACTTACAAGGGCTTACCCTGTGAAACTTCCTAGTACCTCTACAATGGTAAAGACTTCAGAAAGTCAAGAATAGTCAGAAAAATCCAGTGTATGGATAGGATTTTGCAAAATTTGCTTTGCTCTCTTGTATTTGTATTTATATTTTGTATTTATAAAGTGCTCTGTGACCAAAAATGGTATCCTGGCGCTAGCTAAACCACTGTGTAAGGGAGTCAACTGGAATAAGTCTGAATGAGCAGAACCTGACCGTTAGTGAGGAAAGAGACAGGTTCTCAAGGACTTTCTAAACATAAGCGGATCAGTATGGGATCTCAATGAGACTGGCATTGTATTCCATTTCTGAGCTGCTCTTGCAGTAAAGCCTCGACCTCTTTGTCGAACTATTTTAAATCTATATTCTTGGACATAGTTACCTGTAGCTGATCGAAGGAGTCTGCCAGGGGTATATTTCCTTAGTTTGGTTTTGGTCCTTTGTTGTGTAATGCCCCTTGTACAATGCAGAGTGATTTGAATATTATTCTCTGTTTAATAGGCAGCCAATGAAGATCTTTAAGGGCATTTGTAGCAGAAGGGTTTCTGGGCCTATTTAGTGTTGCTTTGCTGACTGCCGGGATGTGTTATAACTTTTTTAGTAAAAAGCTTGGAGCTCCTAATAGAAGGGCGTTACAATAGTCCAGCCTACTTAATATTACACCTCTAGAAATCAATGCTCTAGCTCGAAGATCAAGCAGTGGGTATAGCTTCCTGAGGGAGTGAAACAGTGTGAAACAAGTCCCAGTGATTCCATTCACTTGCTTTTCCATAGAGAGGCTTTCGTCTATAAATACCCCTAGGTTTCATACCACAGTTGAATTACCCAAAGGGACTTCCGTGGGCAGAGGCCAGAAGCTAGAGGGTAAAGGTATGGAGATTTTGCTAGGGGGACAGCAAAGGTGCTCCGTCTTACTTCCATTAATTTTGAGTGAATTTACACTCATCCATTTAGATATATCCAGGAGGCATGCCTGAAAATTGCCAAGAGAGACAGCCTGATCTTTGTTTAGTGATAAAATAAGCTGGGTATCGTCCGTATAGTTAATCAACTTCATCTTGTGGGACTTAAAAAGGGACATTAGAGGTTTGGTGTAAATGTTGAATAAAATTAGGCTGAGAGAAGAGCCCTGGGGAACGCCATTTGAGGTCATTCTGAATTTAGAAAGAAATGGGGGCATGGATACAGCCTGACGGCAGCCAGTCAGATAAGATTTTAGCCAGTTTAACATCGGGCCACCGACACCCGCTGACATAAGTCTGTATAAGAGGGTGCTGTGGTTAACCGTGTCAAACGCGGCTGATAGATCGAGGGGATGTATGGCGGAATAACGAAAGCCTTTACAACGAAGGCTTTTATAACGCCTGCATTACAACGGCAATGCACTTACAACGCAAGTCTTTACTACAAAACTCTTTTTCACGGTAATCAAGGAAATGCCATTACCACAAATCGCAATAGCCCCCATACTTTACTACACTTACATTAAAATGCCTAATGCTAAAATAAATATTACCTATGTTTTTGACGCTGACTGAATGTTCCTGCCATAGTCCTTCCTTTATGTTATTTATTTTCAGGCAAAGTGTCACGTATTGCCGAAAGTGTCACTTCCTGCGTCACTCTTTCTGTAACTGACAGCAGCACTGCACGTAAATATTTCATAACAGTAAGTGTGCTATTTTTAATTATTTGTAAGTATTCTGGACGATCATCGGTCTCTCTGTTTTGCCGTCTTTGTTCCGTTTTGGTTTGTTCCATTTCCGCTTGAGTTGGGGAAAGTTTTATTTTTTATAAACAAATTTTTATTGATTTTAACAAAAAATACCAGCCAATCATCAAGGTTCCACGATAACAAAGGAATGTATACAATGGGCTGGACAATCCAAAGGTCAAGTATATACAAATCAAAAGGACAGCATCTGGAGAATCCCCTACAAAACTAAACAAAGCCCCCCAACCACTTCCCCCAAACCCTATGATACTTCTTGGGGCAACCACACACTGCATACATTGTTTTCTCTTGTGCGGTGCACCAGTCGACCCCGGCCCGCCACTTCCCATAGTAGGAGGGTCAGGACTTTTCCAAACAGAGGCTATATCCCTCTTTGCCTCGCCATTGCTGTAGTGTAAAATAATTTTTCATGTCTGGACCCGTCCAACCTGTCTGTGATGCCCAGGATCGCATGCTTCGGATCGTGAGGAATCTCCCACCCCAGCACCTCGGTGACCTCCCCCTCAATGTCTCCCCAGAATCGCGCCAAGCACGGGCACGACCACACCATATGGAGAAAGTCGGCTGGCTCGTGGCCGCACCTCGCACAAGCGGGGGGCAGCTGGAACCCCGCGTGGTGCAGACGTGCCGGTGTCAAATAGGCAGCATGTAAGAAGTAGAGCTGTATCATACGCAGTCTGGCTGAGGCCATGACTGTCCTGGGCGCCATAAGGGCGTAGCGCCAGTCTTCCTCTTCCAGGGAGCCTACCCATTCCTCCCATTGGGTCCGCAGCCGCTCAAGTGAGGCGGGGGTATTGTTAATGAGTGTCCGATAGATGTGGGAGATGCCCCCCCCCTTCCCAGGTCCCCCAGCAGGATTTGTGCCTCAGGCGTGCTGAGGTCCGGTAGACGTGTGCCAGTTGTGAGGTGCATCTGAAGGGCGTGACGCAGCTGTAAGTATCTATAAAACTGTGAGTAATGTAAGGAATATCTTGCCTGGAGGTCCTGAAAGGAGCGCATATGAACACTCACCCAAACTTCGCCCAGCTGTGAGATACCTATCAGGTCCCACGACCGGAAGCCCTGTAGCCCGTTGACTTCCCTGAGCCAGTTCCCCTGCCACAAGGGTGTGCACTGGGTCAGAGTGCGGGTACATTTGGTGTGGCGGAGCGCATCCCGCCATGCCAGGAACGCCGAACGCGTCATTTCGGGCAAACAAGACGGGACAAATGCCCCCTACATCATCGATTGGAGGTTGGACAAGCCCAACTCACTAAGTTCCAACCTGTATGCCGGATCAGACCACCCCCTGTTGAACCAGTTGTGCAGCACAAGCAAGCGCGTTGCCAGGTAATATAGGTATAGATGGGTCATCCCTAGACCCCCGTCGAAGGAAGGTATCTGGCAGACGCTCAGGGCCAATCGGGACCTGCCCCTCCCCCAAAGGAATTTGGAAGCCAGGCTGTCAAGCTCCCGGAACCACGCTCTCGGAAAATTAAGGGGAGTGTTTTGAAGCATATAAAGGAACCTGGGAAGAACCATCATTTTAAAAAGCGCGACTCTTCCCATGGGACTTAGAGGCAGTGGCTGCCATTTCGACAAATCAGACCTAACCCGCTTCACTAGGGGAGTGACATTAAGAGCCCAGCTGAGTTCAGGGAGTAAAGACACCCATATCCCTAAGTACTTAAACGACTGGCGGCGGAGCAGTATAGTGGACTGCCACTCAAAACACTCCCTGGAGATGTGGAGGGGGACCAAGACCGACTTACCAGGATTAAGCCGGAGGCTTGCTCAAAAGACCAGAGGATCCGTAGGCAGTGGGGGCCCGAACTCGCGGGGTCCGCCAGATAAATCAGGACGTCATCCGCGTAGAGGGTGATTTTGTCGAATGTATGTCGATACATCGCGCACCATTCCATCGCGTGCGTTTCCCACGCGTATTTTACATCGCAAAGTCCATAACATCGTCAACTTTTACATCGAACGTTGTTGCAACGCCAATGCGTTGATTGCTATTGGGCAGTACATAACTTCGCATACCACAAAATCGTACGTACTGACAACGCGTTTTTTGTGTCCTACCACAGTGTTTGCATTCTTTTGGACGAATGCGTGATCCCGCCTCTAGCCCCTGGCCCCCACTGCCCCCTCCTCCCTTCCCCCCCCCGACGCTAATTCTTCTCTTTTTCTTTTTCCCAATTTTATGTTTCTTTTGCTGGCAATTACTTTTTTGAGGCACAGTGTTCTCTACGGGAACTCAAACCGGCACTGTACATGATTTACGACCTGATTCTTTAAACATGGCTAGTTTTTCTTTTTAAACCGAGTTCATGTACGTAATAGAACGACAGAGGTATTTTTAAATAATTTTATTACAGCTGGCAGTGCAGTGTCTGGTTTGCTCCTGCGCAGTGCAGTGTACAGATAGTACAGAACAGCAGAGATTGTTTTAATGTGACGCTGTTTACCAAGTGACAGGTTGTCACTATCACTAATGTTCTCAGCCTCTCATCTGCTGAAAGTAAACAATCGGGGATCCGTTTGCTGTCTTATGCCTTTGTCCTTCTCTTTCTACAAGTTGTATTTCAAATTATGATTTGCATGCGGAAGTGTAACTGTTTTAACAAATCAGACAGTAGAGCAGTGTGGCTTCAGCTGGAAATAGCATTTGCTATTAAGTTTACAATACAAAAACATGCATGTGCTTCTTAGAGGAGGCAAAACCTGCACACGATTGCAAAGCAGTGAAAAAGTGATTACACATGTATTTACATGCTGTGTGCAAATGTGCACACTGCATCTAATTCACACTCTGATATTTATTGACCAGGTTAGCACAGCTGTGGTGTGAATGCAGCTATCAGAAATCTTTCGATGTAAATATGACCTGCCCGGTCTTTTTAGGTCTCGCCTGAACCAGCGCATGCGCTGGTCTGGCGAGACTTATTGAGAGGGCTCCAAAAAGTGCTACCAGGCCAGCCTAGAGCTACAGCGCATGTGCGCGGGCGTGCGCGCCGTGCTTTACCGCGATTACTTTCACTTTCGCGGTCGCACGGCCGCTTTGATGTTTGATCGTGATCGCGATCACTTTCACCTTCGCGGCCGCACGGCTGCTTTCCATAGCCAATAGGTCTCGCTTTTGGGACCTTATAAGTATCTAGTTATGCAACTGCTGCATGGCTAAACACTTATAAGGTCCCAAAGGCGAGACCTATTGGCTATGCCAATGCTTGTTTACTAGTTGCAAATGTGCATGCGTGCACGCATACAGAGACACACTTTTCCCTACCCCCCCTTGCTTTCATTGCTGGTAAAGAATACATCTTGTAATATTACTTCTCCCTACCCCCCCCCCCCCCCCGCTCCCCCCTCCTCCTCCCCCAAGAGGTTAGTTCGGACCTGGTCTACAGACTCCTGCATCTCTGCAACAGTATAAAACCAGGGTAACAGCGTAGTAATTCGGCACCAGAATGCCAATAAACCACTATTGTTGTGAGAAATAAGACCGGGGATTTACGAAGAATTCCATCTCTGGTTTCCTGATAAATGTGTCAATCAATCAATCAATCAAAGACATTTATAGAGCGCGCTACCTACCCGTAGGGT
Source organism: Triturus cristatus (assembly GCF_964204655.1). Lineage (NCBI taxonomy): Eukaryota > Metazoa > Chordata > Amphibia > Caudata > Salamandridae > Triturus > Triturus cristatus. The sequence continues at coordinate 849,906,655 of NC_140583.1, read as the reverse complement.
CTCGAGGCGCTATGGGGGGGGGGGGGGGGGGGGTGCCGCTACTGCTCGAACAGCCAGGTCTTGAGCTTCTTCCTGAAGGAGAGGTGGTCTTGGGTCAGGCGCAGGTCTGCCGGGAGGGAGTTCCAGGTCTTGGCGGCCAGGTAGGAGAAGGACCTTCCTCCTGTGGTGGCTCTTCGGATGCGTGGGACGGCGGCGAGGGCGTGGCTGGCGGATCGGAGGTGGCGTTTGGGAGCGTAGAAGTTGATTCGGTTGTTGAGGTAGCTCGGGCCTTGGTCGTGGAGAGCTCTGTGTGCGTGGGTAAGGAGGCGGAAGGTGATTCTCTTGTTGACCGGGAGCCAGTGCAGGTCTCTTAGGTGTCCGGAGATGTGGCTGTGTCGTGGGATGTCGAGGATGAGTCTGGCTGAGGCGTTCTGGATGCGCTGGAGCCTCTTCTGGATCTTGGCGGTGGTTCCGGCATAGAGTGCGTTGCCGTAGTCCAGTCGGCTGGTGACGAGGGCCTGGGTGACGGTCTTCCTGGTCTCTGTGGGGATCCACCAGAAGATCTTCCGCAGCATGCGCAGGATGTTGAAGCATGACGAGGAGACGGCGTTGACTTGCTTGGTCATGGAGAGGGAGGAGTCCAAGATGAAACCCAGGTTGCGTGCGTGGTCCGTCGGTTTGGGTGCGGTGCCCAGGGCGGGGGGCCACCAGGAGTCGTCCCAGGCGGAGGGCGAGGATCCCAGGATGAGGACCTCCGTCTTATCTGCGTTCAGTTTCAGGCGGCTCGTCGTCATCCACTCGGCTACCTCTCTCATCCCCTCGTGCAGGTTGGCTCTGGCGGTGGCGGGGTCGTTGGTCAGGGAGAGGATCAGCTGGGTGTCGTCAGCGTAGGAGATTATGTTGAGGTTGTGTTGGCGTGCGATGGCCGCGAGGGGGCTCATGTAGACGTTGAAGAGAGTCGGGCTCAGTGAGGATCCTTGTGGGACGCCGCAGATGACTTTGGTGGCCTCTGACTTGTACGGTGGTAGGCGGACTCTTTGTGTTCTTCCGTCGAGAAAGGAGACGATCCATTCCAGCGCCTTCTCCTGGATTCCGACGTTGCTGAGGCGCTGCACTAGGGTGCGGTGGCAGACCGTGTCGAAAGCCGCGGAGAGGTCTAGGAGGATGAGGGCCGCTGTTTCCCCGTTGTCCATCAGGGCTCGGATGTCGTCGGTGGCGGCGATGAGGGCGGTCTCGGTGCTGTGGTTGGCACGGAAACCGGACTGTGATGGGTCGAGGGATCCATTCGTCTCGAGGAAGGCGGCCAGCTGTTTGTTGACGGTCTTCTCGATGACTTTGGCTGGAAACGGGAGGAGCGAGATGGGGCGGTAATTCTTGAGTTCGGTGGGATCTGCTGTAGGTTTCTTCAGTAGAGCGCTGAGTTCGGCGTGCTTCCAGCTCTCGGGGAAGGTGGCGGTGTCGAATGAGGTGTTGATGATGTCCCGCAGTTGGGGTGCGATGACAACGTCGGCTTTGTTGAAGACGTGGTGAGGGCAGGGGTCGGTAGGAGATCCGGAGTGGACGGAGTTCATCGTGTGGACGGTGTCTTCGGTGTTGACCGGGGTCCAGGCGCGGAGGGTGGTGGTGGGTGGAGGTCCTGCGGTCGTGGCGTGCGTCGGTTGAGTGCTGAAGCTGTCGTGTATGTCCGCGATCTTGTTGTGGAAGTAGGAAGCGAGGGAGTTGCAGAGGTCTTGCGAAGGGGTGATGTCGTTGTTTCCGGCGTTGGGGTTGGAGAGCTCTTTCACGATGTTGAAGAGTTCCTTGCAGTTGTGTGCGTTGTTGTCTAGTCGGTTTTTGAAAGCTGTTTTCTTGGCGATGCGGATCAGTTGGTGGTGTTTCCGGGTGGCGAGCTTGAGGGTGGTCCTGTTGTCCGGCGTGGGTTCCCTTCTCCAGGCTTTCTCGAGGGCTCGGCAGTCCTTCTTGGAGCTCTTGAGTTCGTCGGTGAACCATGGAGCTCTCTTACTGCCAGGTCTGCTGGGCGGGGTCCTCAGTGGGGCGAGTTCGTCTGCGCAGTTGCTAATCCACTTCGTGAGGTTGTCGGCGGCCTGGCTGGGGTTCGCTGAGCTGGCCGGAGGGTGCTGGCTCAGGGAGGCGGCGAGCTGGTCGGCTGTGATCTTGTTCCAGCTTCTTCGGGCAACCTGTTGCTGTTGGTGGTGGGTCGTCGTTCTTCTGAAGGTGAAGTGGATGCATCTGTGGTCTGTCCAGTGGAGTTCTGTGATGTGGCTGAAGGTGATGTCTCTGCTGGATGAGAAGATGGCGTCGAGTGTGTGTCCGGCGAGGTGGGTGGGGGTGGACACCAGCTGCTTGAGTCCAAGGTTGGCGAGGTTGTCGAGCAGGGTGCTGGTGTTGCAGTCGTTGTTGTTCTCCAGGTGGAAATTGAGGTCCCCCAGGAGGATGTAGTCAGCGGAGGGGAGGGCGTGCGGGCTGACGAAGTCGGCGATGTCCTCGCTGAATTGTGTGCGTGGTCCCGGAGGTCGGTAGATCAGGGTGCCTCTGAGGGTGGTCTTCGGGTCGGTGTGGATCTGGAAGTGCAGGTGTTCGGCGGAGGGTGGGGTGTTGTCGGTGCTGGTCGTGATGCGGATGGTGTTCTTGTGGATGATGGCGATGCCTCCTCCCACCTGGTTGGTGTTGCGGTCCTTCCGGGTGATCTTGTAACCTTCAGGGATTGCGATGGCGATGTCGGGCGCTGAGGAGGCGTGTGTCAAGGTGTTACCGTCTGCGTGACTCGTTTTTTATCTTTATCATCACATTTATCATTTTCGAACAGTTGCAGAACTAATTGCTTTCTGTTCATGACCAAACGTACCAGTTTTTAATTTGCGTCCAACCATTCACCCTTCATCCATCCACCCTCTCACCCATCCATCCACCCATCATTCATCCCCGCCTTCCATCATTCATCCATCATTCATCCATCCAGCCATCGTCCGTGCACCCATTGATGAACATCATGAACATCACGAAGCAGCTTTATTAATACTTATACAGCTTACAATAATGACTGTGTCAAGCAATAATGACATTGCGCGGTATGAATACAACGTGCGATTTACGTTATTTGTAGTTTTATTGAGCGTTTGCAGTCAGCGCGATATTTATGAATGCATTACAAACAATTCAGTAAGCGCGCGTGGCGGTATTAATACAATGCAAACAATTCAGTCCTTTATTAATACAATGCAAACAGAACGCATTAAGAATTTCAGTCACATCACATCGTAATGTTGCGTTGTTGTGGCATACATTGCAATGCCTTACGATGTAACCGTGTACGCGTTGCTGTGCCTTACGATGTAAACGTTAATGCGATCTTCTAAATGCGTTGTAATGTCCTCGCGAACTGATCACTTCGTTGTGATGGGTGTTCGCCGATTTTGTCTGCCTCTGTATTGGGCTATTCCCAGCCCCGCACCTGTCTGTTGGAGTTTATCAGGACTGCCAGGGGCTCCATCACCAATGCAAAAAGCAGGGGGGAGAGGGGACAACCCTGCCTCGTTCCCCTACAGATCTGGAAGGGTTCGGATAGAACCCCGTTTACCAGGACGCGAGTCCTCGGGGAAGCATACAGTACGTGGACGAAACCACAAAAGCGGGGTCCGAAGCCCATCTCTGCCAGGACGTCGTCCAAAAAACCCCAATCCACCGAGTCGAAGCCTTTCTCAAACTCTACCAGGAGAAGTGGGAGGTAGGGGGTGAGTAAATTGCGATGAGCCAGGGCTGAGTGGGGCCTCCGCAAACAGTGCCGGGTACCACGGGAAGGCATGAACCCGCATTGGTCTGGATGGACCAGCGTGTGTAAGTGGGGTTTGAGGCGCTGAGCGAGTATCGTGGCATACAGTTTTAGCTCTGTGTTAATAAGTGAGATGGGACGATAGTCCGCGCACCGAGGCGAGGGTGGCTGGGATTTAGGCAGGACCACAATGGTGTCCATGTCAGTCTCCGGCGGTAAAGAAACCCTTCTCCACTGCCTCATGGAATAGATGGGCAAGGTGTGGAGTCAATGTCTCACGGAACAGGGCGTCATACTCTTGGGGGAGGCCGTCTGGACCGGGCGTTTTGCCGGACGAGACGAGGGCAATCGCCTCCCCATCTCCTCACGGGTGATGGGGCGGTCTAGGTCCACCTGCATAGCCAAATCCAGGTGAGGGAGCCGACTGTCTCCAACTCGCAGCATATCTGAGAGAGACAGGGAGGGAGTCCGGTCCGTATAAAGCTGGCGATAATATCGAGCAAAGGCCTGGGCCATGCCAGCGGAGGAGTTACATACCGAGCCATCTTGATCTATGATTTCGGGGATTATACGGTTCGCTCTGGGGTATGTGGACAATCTGTGGAGGAGGGAGCCGTTTTTATGTCCTCATCCGTACACCCTAGCAATAGAAGAGTGCCAGAGGAGTCTAGCCGCGTCCATCGACAATTGTCGAATCGCTTCGCATATGTTGGCGAGGAGTCTCACGTCTGAGGCGTCAGGGTTCTGAGCGGTGGACCGTTCAAGACGTAGGGCCTGTCCCTCGCATGAAATGAGCTGGTCCAGCTAAGCATGCTGCTGGATTTTGAGTTGCTCTTTGGCCACTCCACGGATTATAGCCTTGCCAGCCTCCCACAGAGTACCCGGCGACGACACCGACCCCTCATTGGTCTGGAAGTAATGTTGGACTTCCGGAAAGTGGTAGGACAGGAAGTCCTTATCTTGGAGGAACCACGCATTCAACCTCCAGGTCTGACGCATTGAGGCAGGAGGGGGGCCCACGGTGAGCATTACCGGAGAGTGGTCGGATATACCCCACGGGAGGATGGCGACATCCTGGAGCCGAAGGCAGTCGGCCGAGGAAATGGAAATGATGTCTATACATGCGTGTGTGTGGTGCGTGGCTGAAGAGTGAGTGAATTGCCTGGATCGCGGGTGCCACGTACGCCACGCATCACAAAAACCTAGGGATTCGGCCCAGCTCGTTAAGTGTTTCGCATGCACCAGTCTGCCGCGGGAGGGGATCCCAGTCGTGTCCAGATGCGGGGAAGGGACCGCGTTGAAGGCACCCCCCAGGAAGGTGGAGCCCGGGGGTAAGGAGGCCAGGAAGTCGACGGCTGTGCCAAGGGTCACAACCAGCCGCGCTGGGGAGGGGGGGCAGTATATTGACACCAAGTTAAGGGGTATGCCGTTCAGAGTGCCGGATAGGGCCAGGAAAGTGCCCTGGTCGTCATGAATGACACGTGTTGCCACGAAAGGAAGGGAGCGTCGTACCAGGATCGCAACCCCACGGGATTCGCGTGTGAAGCCCGAGTGCCAAACCCTGTCGTACCCATAGCATGTTAAAAAGGGGCAACGATTACGCAATAGATATGTCTCTTGCAGCAATAGGACTTCGACCCCAAGACGCTGCGCGTAGCGAAGTACTGCCGTGCGCTTGAGGCAGTCAAGGAGACCATTGACATTCCAGGACAGAAGACGCAATGATACCCCTTGCTGTTGTAGGTCAGCCATTTTCATAGACCGTCCCGGAGAGGGGGGAATTGGGAGCCCAAATTTCGGGTACCATGACCCCTGATGGATAAAGTGTGGCTTCCTGTGAGCGCTGATGTGAAGGAACAAGGAGGAGCTGGTATGGTGAAACAGAAAGGGGACTAAGAACAAAGAACAGAAAACTTGGGACAACGGTCCCCCCCACCCACATCCTACTCCACCCCCCTCCCTATACTTCAGGAACTGAAGCATCTGTCGCCCTAACAAAACAACAGTACAGGACCAATCTAAAACGCTTGGGATCGAATAAGGCATAGAGGACCCCTTCTCATGACAGGATGTCCGTAATCAAGTCCAAGAAGAGAGAAAACAGTTTAAGTTGGATCATGCCTCCGGCTGCGGAGCCAGGCCCGGCGGGCAGAGGCAGACTCAGGCTGGGTTACTGAGAAGCGTTGGGCTGCGGGAAAGGTCAGTGTCCGGGAGATCAGGTATGGAGGAGACTGGCGAGGTCACCCCGCATCCCAGGCGGCCAGAGCAGCCAGAGCGCCGCACAGCCTGGAGGTCCCCCCGGGACGGACCGGTCGCCTGGGCGGGGATCACTGGGGAGTCAGATCGGGCCCTCCTATGCCCACGGCACCTACGTGAGCGGTTGCGTTGGGGCCTCGGTTCTGGCAGGCCAACGTGAGGGGGGCCGCTGTCCGCACCACCCTGGAGAGGAGGCTGGTCAGTGGGCCGAATGGGACGCTCCTCCGTGGCCCTGGTCGATGAATCCGCCGAGGAGTCAAAGAACAGAGTTTTATTGACAAACACCACCCGGAGGTGTGCCGGGAAAAGGAGTCGATATTGGATATTGAGAGCTCGTAGCTTCTGCTTGACCTCCCCAAACGAACGGCACTGGCCCTGGACCTCCCGAGTATAGTCTAGAAAATTCAGGATTGAACGGTTCTCGTAAGGGAAGCGTTGCTGCTTGGAATCGCGGTCCTTGTAATTGAGGATTCTCATTATGACTGGGCGGGGCGGTGCGCCCGCCGGAGGCGTTGGTGCCAGGGATCGATGCGCTCGTTCTATTGCAAACCAGGGGGAGAGGGAGCCTTCGGGGAGCCAGGACCTCAATAATTTCTCAACAAATTCAGCGGGCGGCCCTGCTCCGCCCCTTCTGGAAACCCCACCAGGCGAAGACTGTTGCGGCGCAATCGATTTTCAGCATCCTCGGCACGCCGATGCAGCTCCTGAGTGTGAGCCTGGAGGCGCGCGACCTGCCCCTTAAGTTGCTGAACGTCGTCTTCCACTGATGATATACGGGATTCAGTTTCAGTGATCCGGGCCGTGGCGTTTCAGAGGTCCTGCCGAATGAGGGTCATGTCCACCCGGACCTCTGCTATCTTGCCCTCAACTGAGGACTGCGAGGTGTGGATGGCCTGCAGGTTGCTGGGCAGATCGGACAGCGGCGGCACCTCCTTTTCGGCGGCACCCCCGTGGCCCACCGTCGGTGGTCGTGAAGCGGTCCATCTTGGTCTGAGTGGCCGGGGTCCTGGCCGGACCGTTCCGGCCCATGGCGGCGCCCCGGGGTCAGATGAGAAATTCTTCCGAGTGAATCGAGGCGTACACGCCACGGGCGGACCACCGCATCGCCCAGAGGGTCCACGGTCTAAGGAGCCACCCAAGGTAGAGGTAGTGGGCCCACCGAGGCCGCCCGCAGGTGGACCAAGACGGCTGAGGCAAGGGTACCCGGTTGGAAGACGTGGATCTTAGGTGCAGATCGCCAGGCTCCGACGGCAGGCCAGGGGGGGGGGAATGACTCACTGGAAGACCCGCACGTCGCTCAGGAGGCTCAGCCAAACACCCCCAACTCCACCGCACCATCTCAGGAGGAAAGGGGCAGCGCCCAGCTTCAAGGCCGGCCCGAGGAGCCCCAGGCCCAGGAAATCCAAAGGAGTGCAACAAAAGGGCCTAGGCCTCCAGGGAAAGGGGCCCAGTGTTCAGGCAGGCCGCCAAGGAAGACGAGAAGGACAGGAGCTGTACCCCAGAGCTCCACGGGTGGGCCCAGGATGGAGAAAGGCCCGGGAGAGGACCCCCCTCGGCGCTCGATATATGCGGCTGGTCACCCTATCTCCAAGCACCACCCAAGAGGCCGGGCGGGTGGATGCAGTGTCACCGGCAAGTCAGGGGGAGCGAGGGCCCAGTGCACTCAAGGCCGCAGGTCCAAAGGCGGGAGGAGCGCAACACCGCCGCCTGAAAAAGCGGCCGAGACCACCTTGCCCAGGTGCTGGATGTCACAATGCAATTTTCACACTGGGCCGTCCGCGCTCACCCTCCCATCCACCACGGGACCCCCCTCCCGCAGTCGGGACTTACCGCCAATGAAGAAGCTGAGCCGGCCACTCAGGACGTGGACCCAGGATGGAGGAAGGCCCAGGAGAGGCCAGCCGGCCCGAGGAGCCCCAGGCCCAGATAACCCAAAGGAGTGCAACAAAAGTGCTTAGGCGTCCAGGGAAAGGGGCCCAGTGTTCAGGCAGGCCGTCAAGGAAGACGAGAAGGACAGGAGCTGTTCCCTAGAGCGGCCGGTCACCCTATCTCCAAGCACCACCCAAGAGGCCGGGCAGGGGGATGCAGCGTCACTGGCAAGTCAGGGGGAGCGCGGGCCCAGTGCACTCAAGGCCGCAGGCGGGAGGAGCGCAACACCGCCGCCCAAAAAAGGGGCCGAGACCACCTTGCCCCGGTGCAGGATGGCACAATACAATTCCCACACTGGGCTGCCTGCGCTCACAGAGGGGGGCCCACCCATCCACCATGGGACCCCCTCCCACAGCCAGGACTTACCGCCAGTAAAGGAACTGAGCCGGCCCCTCAGGACGTGTATGCCCAGCCCGATGGCCGAGCCCCACAGCGGTGCACCCGCACACAGGCAGGGGCGGATGTCGACCCCGGTAATAGCAGGATTCTCCTTCGCTCAGGCCGTCGCTCCTCAGCCAGCCCGCCGCCCAACACAGCGGCCGAAGGGTGCAGACTGCCGTGGGGTCCCCAGACGACAGCAGCGGTGGTTCCCAGGGAAGAGAGCCCATCCACCAGCACGTAGCTAGTGCAGTCCGCCAGTAGGCCAGCCCCGTCGGGTCTCCAGCCCCGCACTCGCAGACAAGTGCCCCGGGGCGAGCAAACAGCGCTCCGGCACCACGGCACACCGTCAGGTGCCCTCAGAAGCACTCCGAGTGCCCCCGCTCACCGACCCTGCAGCGGAGCCCAGGGTCCCGGCGCCCCAGAGTGCGGCGATCGGCACGGCCGCACCGCCATCTTGGAGGCCAGTTCCCGCCAAGCAAGCAATTCTCCTCAGGACGGGACCTCACCGCCAAAACTCGGCTGCCAGGCAAGCAGCCGGGTGCATGGCTTTCTCCGAGGCGATGAAATGCGGGTAAGTGGCTCTCTTCTTAGCCGGATGACAAACAGATGGCGGAGGGGTCCGGGAGCGCACTCAAAGTGCGACCGCCATCTTGGCTCGGCAGACTCCGCCCTCCTGAGTTGGGGAAAGTTAAATCGCTCTTATGGAGTCCTGCATTTTGATTACTTTATGGGACGCACACCCGTTGCCCTAAAATCACCCCTTGGAGAGCTCTAAATCCTAAGTCCCACACCAGGCGTTGACTCAACTCTGCATTTGGCACATCTGCCTTTCGTTTTTTTTTTTTTAAATGACGAGAAGAACACCCTTATCCCTAAAATGTGTTTTAACAGATTTTCGTTGTAATGTTTTCTTCGTTGTAACATCCAGCGCTGTAATGCCTCAGTCGGAATTCCGACTTCGTTGTAAATGCTTGTCATTCTTAAGCCTTCATTGTAAAGGACGTTTCCCAGATCGAGGAGGACCAGTACAACTGGTTGTCCGTTGTCAGTTATCCTCCATATTTCATCAGTGCAGTCTCGGTCCCATGACCGGAACGGAAGCCATATTGCTCTTCTTCTAGCCATGTGTGTTCCTCCAGGTGTTGCGATAGGATTGCACTGACATAACGCTCTAGGATTTTTATTGGGAAGGGTAGGAGTGAGATAGGTTTAAAATTAGCTAGATCTAAGGGGTCAGCCGAAGCTTTTTTCAACAGCGGCTTCACTATAGCCCTTTTCCAACAGTCAGGCACTGTCTCTGTTTCAAGAGAATGATTACAAAGTTCTAAGAGAGGGCCTGACAGTTAATCTTCCCATTTTGTCCATTGCTTTGGTGGGAAGGGGTTGTGAGGGGATCCAGTCTTCATGGATCTATATAGCATTTTAAATGCCTCAACAGAGATAGGGTCCAGCCTGGTCTGGGCCGCTGAAGTGAGCTACAAAAGGTGTGGCAAGACAAATTGGGAAGGACTGTTAATGTTCGGGGTGGACTTATTTGATTCACTACGTTTGTCAATGCTGTCTAGAATTATTTTGATCTTATTTTTAAAGTATTCAGACAGGTCGTAACAGTTTCTGCACTGGTATAATTTCTCGCTTGAAACGGGATGAATTGGTAAAATCCTTAAGTATTTCAAAAGTCTTTTTTGCCATGTTGGGGGCTGCGGTAATCAGCTCGCAGTAGTAGTTAGCTTTAGCTTTCCTTAACTTGTTTTTATAGTCATTTAATGCAGATTTTAAATGAGTCTTGTTTTCCTTTAAGTAATGGCACCTACATCTCCTTTCCAATTGCCTGCATTTTAGTTTGGCTTCATTCTGAGGGACATAATACCATGGAGCTGATATTTTTTTCTGGGGTTTCAAAGTAGTCAGGGGTATCATTTAGTCTAATGTTTTTTGAGATTTCTTTTTCGAACGTTTTGATAATTCACTTCTATGGAGTCTGTAGGAGAGAAGTATACATCCTTAAGAAAGGGTTGAAACTTAATAGTTGGGAGTTTTTGCCATGCTCTGCTCTCTACTAGATATGTATTTGTTTTTTCAGGGGATTCCTCCTTGCCCACATGCAGGTGTAAAATTATCAGTGAGTGATCGGTCCAACACAAAGGGATGGTTTCCCCAACTGAAATTAGGTCTTCTGGGGACAAACTGAGGTCAAGAGTGTGGCAAGCTAGGGGGCGTGGCTAAGATGTCCGCCGAGACGGACGCGTCTAGCTGAGGCTCCGGGACCGGGCTTTCCCCTCACCTGTTCCCGGTGAGCCTGGGGGCGCCCTAAGCAATCCTGAAGCTGCCCTGAGGCGCGGGGAGTCCGGCGCTGATGCTCCGGTAACGGAGCGGCTCTCGGGTGCCAATACCTTGCTGCGGGAGCCGGTCGGACGTGGAGGAGCCGAAAACAAAATGGCGCCCATCCGGCTCCGCCGAAGCCGCTGACGACCTGCAGACCCGGGACCGTGGCGCCGAAGGCGGAGGCCCCGCTTCCCGAGGGGGCCGGCTGGCTGCCCCGGGAGAGGATTGCCCGGAGTGCGGACGCCGCTGGGACGGACCACGGGTTCCGGTGCCTCGGGAGGTGACGGTGAGACCCCCGTGAACCCCCCCCCCGTGTGGAGGACAGAGGTGACGGAGCTGGGCACTGCGTGGAGGAGCGACACGGCGAGGAGTGATGTGGTCGATGGCACCGGCCGATGAGGACTGCCGCCATTAACGCTCATCGCGGCTGAGAGCAGACCCAAGGGAGAACGAGGAGCGGCCCAGCGGAACGAACCTGGGGGCTGAGGTGCAGGTGGGCCCACGCGGAGGTGCACGGAGCTGGAGGCGGTGCCCCCGGGGGGGGGGGGGGGTGACTCCTGCGGGGGGGGCCTCCGATGCGGCCTGCGAGAGCGTCTGCCTGATCCAAAGATGGAGGTGAGTGGCAGTCCGGCAGCGTGAATCGAGAGGTAGAGCGGCGCGATTGTGGAGTGCTGCGCGGCGGGCCCTGGGACCCGGAGGTGCTGCCCGGATTCCGTTCTGCCAGCAGCGATCCCCTGGGGTCTGTCCAGAGCGCAGGGAGGACGGCAAGGGATTTGCGAGGCGCCGACGTCGACTTGGTCTCCTAGGCTGAGCATCACTGGTCTAGCGGCGGAGCCTGGCCTGGCCAGGGGGAGCGCAGCGGAGGGCGCTGGCCGCAGGAGCGGGGAGACTGGTGACGGCGCCGTGGGAGACCCCTGCCGCTCGAGTGGCTGCCTCGCCCTCCGCGGTCCTATCAACCCCACCAGCGGTACGGCCCAGCGGCGGCGTCGGCCGGGGGCGGGTGGCAGCGGAGCACCGGAGGGTCCGGGGCTGACCACAACTGGCCCGGATACCGCGCCCGCTCCGTGCCTGCGATAGCCCTGCCAGCAGCCGTCATGGGCAAGTCCAGGGCGGTGTTACCGGCCTCTGGAGCAGCGTGGAGGGGCCCCGGTGGCCGCAGGATCGGCCGAGGACCCATCCTTGTCAACCAAGCTGGATCAGGTCCTGGCGGCGATCGAACAGTCGCGACTCTCTTTGGAACAGCAGCTGGGCACCCTCACTACGGACGTCAATCTCCTCCGCGATGACCACCGCAAACTGGCAGATAGAGTTACGGACAACGCCAAAGCAGTCGCCGACCTCCAAGCTCTGGCGGACACACACCGGGATTCGATGCGCGCTTTGATGAGTCGCATGTCCACCATGGAAGAACGCATTGACGACCTGGAGGGGCGGTCTCGACGCTGCAACATTCGCGTCCTTGGGCTGCCAGAGGGAATTGAACGGGCAGATGCGGTGGAGTACGTTGAAGCCTGGACTAAGTCGTTCACCCCTGGCGAAGACCGTACGGCCTACTTCTCTGTTGAGCGGGCGCACCGCATGCCAGCTCGTCGGCCGCAGCCAGGAGCCCCACCTCGCCCGCTGCTGGCCAAATTCCTCCACTTCAGGGACCGGGATGCGGTGCTGCGAGCGGCCCGACAGGCGGGCCCATTACGCATCGAGAACAACACTGTCATGATCTTTCCCGACTACTCACGTGCAGTCCAACGCCAACGGGCGTCCTTCCTGGAGGTGAAACGGCGCCTTAGAGCGGAAAACATACAGTACTCTCTACTATTCCCGGCACGCCTGAAGATCATCCATGGCGGTGTCACCCATTTCTTCACAGCGCCGGAGGAGGCACACGACTGAGCGGACCAGAACTGTACGGGGGCCCGGCGGAACGGGCGCCCCAACGAACAGCGAGCGATTGTGGGGGGACGCAGGAGGCAGCGCTTGCGGAGACGAAACCGCCCAGGTACCCCCGGGGGGCCGTCGCACATCTTGGGGTCACCGGACTTGGAGCAGATCGTCCAGGAAAGGCGCCAGGCCCTCAAAGCGGCGGCGGGCCTTTGCCCGGCCTCCCCGGCAACGGACCTGGAACGGGCCCCCCATGTCTTCACATCGGAGGAGGAAGAAGAGGACAGTGAGGCGACGCAGTCCGGGGTTGACTCGGGGGCCCTGCCTTCAGTCACCCCGCGAACAGCTGACGATCTGATATGAGTGGCTCTTTACGGAGGGACACACATTCGCAGCCTGGGATGCCGCCTCCCGCCTCATGCCTATGCTGACCTAGCGCTCCTAGGGTTCTCCCCGTTGCCTAGGGCACTTCCCTCTCCAGAAGCGTCTACATTCCCCAAGCGGCTAGCCATAGATACAGCGCACAGCCCACTCGTAGAGCCTACTGCAGACGCCAGCCAATCCCCCCTTCCTCATAGGTTCATGCTCCCATGCAACCCGGGAGTCAGTTTGGACGTATCGTGTTGGGCGATATGTCCTCCGTGTTGGGGCAAGTTACGTTCGCCTCGCCATAGTTCCCCCTTCCCTCCCCACGCACACCTTTTGCACTATGTCCCTACCCATGCGCTGCTGAGCTGCCGCGTTGATGTGCAAGACCCATGGGGGTGGGGCACGGGGATAGACGCCAGGGGGCCTCTGGGGGTCCCGACTGTCCCGCCCTGCAATGAGCGCTAGACACATGCCCTGATGGCACAAGCCGGTAAAATCACACTTCTTACACTGAACGTGCGAGGCATGCATACGGCAAGCAAGCGATACTCCGTATACGCATACATCAAGCGTCACCAGGCACACATTGCGATCCTGCAAGAGACACACCTTGCGGCGGGGGAGGTGACGAAACTGCGCAGACGCTGGCGGGGGGCCCTTTATGCCACAACTTACTCTGCATTCGCCCGCGGTGCCCTCCTATGGGCGCGCCCGGGGGTCCCTTTTCAGGAACTATCGCACGTAATAGATCCGGAGGGTCGCTATGTCCTATTACTTGGTCAGTTAGACGGCCAGACGATATTACTAGGTAGCATCTATGGGCCGAACGTCGATCAATCCAAATTCTGGGACACGCTATCCAATCCCTTAAGCGCATATGCGCAGGTGCCGTGGATCCTGGGGGGCGATTACAATTGCGTACAAGATATAATCTTAGATAGATCCCATCCGCCCCTCCCCACTTCCCCCATCGTAACACAAGCAAAACGGTTCACAACCTGGCTGCAACATTGGTCTCTGGCGGATGCTTGGCGGGCTCGGAACTCCACCACTAAACTATACTCATTCCACTCCAGACCGCACAACCTTAGAGTGCGCCTGGACTGTTTCCTTTGTTCCCCCACCGTTCTTCCTACCATTCTGGACGCTGACTACCTGGGTAGAACTATATCAGACCATGACGCCCACACGATCACGCTGCAGTGGCGCCCGCCACATCCCCCCCGTCCCCGCGTGGCGCCTCCCTCGGGACAGCCTTGAAGACCCGGTCTTCCGCCAAACCTTGGCGGACCACATCGGTCATTATTTCAGGGAGAACGCCGGCACAGCTAGTACCCGAGCGTCGGAGTGGGATGCCTTTAAAGTTGTGATGCGTGGCAATTGCATTCGTCATATTACGGGGGTCCGGCGGGTTCTCGAAGGGGACATTCAGCGGACGGAAGAGGCACTGGCCGAGCTCACTAAGGAGACGGATCCCGCTAAAGCCACGCTGGCTGCGCTAGCTAGTGCCGAGACTGCATACGCCGTAGCGTTGGCAAGCATGCGTCGGTTTAATTTCGCGGCATACGCTGCTAGGGCCCACACAGAAGGCGATCGCGCGGGTACCCTGCTGGCGTGGCTCATAAGGCAGGACTCGAGCCTCCCGACCATCACGGCCATCCGAGACGTCCGGGACACCCTGGTGTATTCGCAGGGGCAGATTCTCCAGGCCTTTCAAGAGCATTACATGCGCTTATATACGAGCCCCCGCTCCTCGGTGTCGGCTGCCGCCCCGGTGGACTTCCTGGACCGTATTCAGCTTCCCCGCATAGACCGTGATACGCGCCAGGACCTCGATCGCCCTCTCAAGGCGGCCGAATTTCGGCGCGCCATGAAGGCGTTGGCCACCCACAAGGCCCCTGGCCTCGATGGCTTCCCCCTTGACTTTTACCAGACATTCGCACCCCAGCTGGTCCCTCAACTAGAGTTGCAGTTCCAAGCGGCTATGGACGCGGGAGTCCTGCCTCGCTCCATGCGCTAGTCCGTTATAGTGTCCCTCCTTAAACCAGATAGAGACCCGCATCAGCTAGGCTCCTACCGACCCATAACTCTGTTGTCGGCGGATTACAAAATCTATGGCAAGGCCCTGGCGGACAGGTACGCCACGGTCCTCCCACGGCTTGTCCACCCCGATCAGAGCGGATTCGTGCCCGGTAGGCACACCTCTTCTAACATCCGGCGGCTGTTCCACGTACAGGACCAGGTGCGGGAGCGGTTCCCTCGGGCGGCGTGTCTGGTGCTAGACCTCGAAAAAGCGTTCGACACGCTCTCCTGGGCCTACCTGTTTCAGGTCCTGTTACGCATGGGCGTCGGACCCAAACTGTTAGCCTACACTCGGCTCAGCTACTCCTCGCCCAGCTCAAGAGTGCGCATAGGCCCTCTCATTTCGGACTCCTTTACGATCCGGCGCGGGACCAGGCAGGGATGTCCCCTCTCCCCCTTGCTATTCGCGTTGGCGATGGAGCCGCTGGCGACCATGTTGCGCGGGGCGAGTGGGGAGTGGGGCATTCCGATCGGCGATTATACCCATGCAGTATCAATGTACGCCGACGACGTACTCATATATGTCTGGGACATCACGATCGATTTGACCCCTATATCGCGCATCCTGCACGATTTTGCAGAGGTGACGGGCCTGAGGGTGAACTGGGCCAAGTCCACTGTCTACCCCTTGACACAAGTTGTGCCCCAGGGTCCGATACGAATAGGTGACGTTGAAGTATCGTGGAGTCCCCAGGAGGTCCGCTATCTCGGCATTAAGCTATACCATACGCCGCAAGATATCTACGAGGGGAATTACCGCGCGCTGATGGGTAACATCCGATCCCAGGTCCATTTCTGGAAGGGCCTCCACTTGGCTGTTCCGGGAAGGATAGCCGTTGCAAAGATGATCCTGGTCCCGCGCCTGCTGTACCTCTTCTCCAATCTTCCGGTGGTTCCTCCGCGATCCCTGTTCCGGGAGTTGGATACCCTGCTTGGGACCCTTATCTGGGGCAACGGCCGCCGGCGGATAGCCCTGGCGAAACTGCAACTGCCCCTTGATCAGGGCGGGTTGGCGGCTCCCTCATTCGAGGCGTATTTCCTTGCCGCCCAATTGCAGTGGGTGTCGCGTTGGACGGCAGGCCGGGCGCAAGAGGAGTTGATCACGGAGGCGGGGCGGATCCCGATCCCAGCTGTCCACCGCATGCTGCTGCCGGGTGCAGCACCGCCGTTATCCCGGCCCCTTCAGGTCATGACGGCGCGCGCCAGCCTGGCACGCGTTCATCGACTTAGCCGGGGTACTCCCCTGTACTCTCCACTGCTACCGTTGGTGGGGCTCCCTAGGGGCCGGGCATACTACACAGAGCAAATGATGTGGGTGTGGAAGGATCACGCGGTAACGGAGGTGGGGATGCTGTTCTCCGGTGAGAGTTTGCAGTCCTTCGAGGTACTGGTCGGGGACTTCGAGCTACCCGGGGGACAATTCCTCCGGCACAGGCAGCTCCTCACGGACTGTCGCAGGCAGTGGGGAGGGATCGAGACGGAGCCCCCCACACACCCGGTCATTCATGCGATACTGCAGATGGGACCGGGTCGTCATCTCGTCACGTGGATCTACAAAGCGGTGAGATCCCTGCGGAGTCCTACGTTAGCGACCCTCCGGGAACACTGGGAGGATGACTTCCAACGGCCTCTACATGACAGGGAGTGGGCCAGGGCCCTGGAATACACCAAAAAAGTGTCCCGCAATTATCAGTTCAAGAACATACAGCTGCATATCCTGCACAGGGCGTATCTGACCCCCGAAAAGCTGCAGAAATATTTCCCCGACGGGGTGTTTGGTTGCCCTAGATGCCTAGAGCCCGCTGCCTCGTTTAAGCACATGTTTTGGGACTGTCCGACGCTCTACAGTTACTGGCACACCATTCACACTGCCCTACAAGCGGTTACAGGGTTCCGGGACCTGGACACATGGGAGGCGTGTGCGCTGGGTATTCATGCACGACACAAGTCGCAGAAAGTGGAAAGGAGGTTCGCTTTCTTAATGCTGCTCCTCGCTAAACGATGCATCGCTATGCATTGGAAGACGCCGGCGGGGGGCCCCCAGTAGCGGCATGAGTGGGAGCGGTCAAGAAATGGGGCAAGGCGGAGGAGACTACACTTAGAACGGAGGAGGCCCGAGGGATGCGCAAACACCCGATCTCCATGCCCTGGGCCATGTTATTGCACGCCTTCACGCAGGAAACAGCGGCTGCGGCGCGTACACAACCGACTGATCCCATGGGGGCGCCAGCGACCCCGGAGCCCACCCTGGGAGCGGCGCGGGCAATCCAAGCACCCGGTGCCTCGCAGAGGCAGGCATCACAGGCCCCACCGCCAGATCCCTCATAGGCTACGACCGATGTCCCAGCCCATCCGGCCCCCTCCCCCTCTCTGCATCCGTGACCACCCCGAACCCCCCCTTTTTCTTTTTCTCTCACGTTGATCCAGCTCTCGAGCGCATAGCCACAAGCATTCCTGATAGACAACATAGTGCACCCCCATCCCCTGGTTCCCTGCCCCCAGTTCGTTCATAGTTACTCATTGGCTGCACTTCTCTAGCCCCCGAGACACCACCCAAAGGGGTTCAATCACATTGCACGGCGCCCCTGCGGCGCGGCGACCAGGCGCGCTTCGGTAGGGCATACCCAGCGGCTGATCCCGGCCACGCACCTGCAGCCCTACTTAGGATAGGGTCGGATGGCCTGAGCGCCCACGAGACTGTGAGATCGGAAGGGCTGCGATTGGGCGCTCTTGCTATGTAAGTCTCTGTGTTAATGGCGATACCACCTGTGCATGTGTATATTATTACCTATAAATGCCAATAAAAACGTTTTTCAAAAAAAAGAGTGTGGCCAGCTATGTGTGTAGGGCCTTGGACCTGTTGTTGGAGACCGATAGTTTCACAGGTACTTATCAGTTCTTTGTAAGCCGGGGATAAATCTCCTTCTGCCCAAAAATTCTCTGTTGACATCTTGCTGTGAATTCTAAGCATATGCCCAAAAAGAAGCTGTGTGACTACATAGCATTGTGAACCACCGGCAATGGGATAGGATTGGCATTTCAAAGTTGGGGACCTGTAGGGTGACAAGGCGGGGCTGACTTTTACGGACTTACAGAGTCAATATGACAAGCCAGAGGGAAAATTCCTGCGGTACTTGCAGATTAAGTTTGTCTTGCTCCAACATATTCCCCGGCGGTACTTGCAGATTAAGTTTGTCTTGCTCCAACATATTCCCTGCCCTCAGAACTTAGAGGACGAGAGCCCACTGCAATACTGGGTGCTCCACTCCATAGACCTGCTATATGCTGGCTGTACACCACAATCCTTACCAACAGCCAAGCCACCCAACAGAAGCTATGGGAGAAGTGGGAGGGTGACCTGGGTAGATTAGAATGATGAGGAGTTGGGGTCGGCCTGTAAATACTCCGGGTAGGTTGCGATCTGGGCAGGGTTTCGGCTAATACAACTGAAACTGCTGCACGGAGATATTTTACATGTACGAGCCTCCACGCTATGGGGATGAGCGGCACAGATCGTTGCCTGGGAGGATGTGATAAGCGGGGAACACTGTTTTGAAGGATCCTGTGGCCACTCAAATTGGTCAACAAGCCACTTCTGTCGCTCTCTGCTTCTCTCATTCAACTCTCCAGTAATTCCGCGACAGTAGCACCATCCTGTATCTCTCTTCTATTTCTGCACTGCGCCAAGATACTCCCGCGGAGTGATAGCTGCGCTTTAGAAATAACATATACAATACAATGTCTGTTTGGCCAGCCAGCCAAACAGACATGCACACTTAGAAGTGAACTCCACTCCTCTCTCCTATGACCCGGCCCCACTCCTCCCTAAACACGCTGGCTCAGCCTGCAATTGAAAAATAAATCAATAATAAAATATTTTTTTATTTTGCAGCTGCTGGCTCTAAGCCAGCGGGGCTATGCTCCTCCGCCATTGCGGAGGAGCCTAAACTGATTTTAGTGCTGCTGGCTGCATCACCACATTAAAAGGCATTAGTCACACTTACAGAGCTCTGGCACTGTGGTGATGATCATGAGGTGCTCCAAACAGCCTCGGACATGGCGCTTAATCTGTGTGCACTGCAGTTATCTGCGTGCACCGCAGCTCTGCCTCAGCCTGCCATGTAGCCTGCCCGTTGGCCTGGCAACTTGTTGTTATAGTGATGACAGGCCAGCGTATTCTTAGTGGATACATTTTAAACAAATTGTGCTCACTCTCTCTATCACAGACCCGTCTGGCCTCTCTCAGACACACATCACGAGGTAAGGCTGTTGTTTAAACAAATAAGCAGCAAGCGGAGGGTCCAGCAGCCATGTACATCCAGCATCTAGTTCTTCTGTTGCTTTTGGGCAGGCTCTCATCATGATTGGGGCAGGCAGGCGGCACCAGGCTGAATGATCAGAGGGGCTGCTGGTGTTAATTGGCGAAATGTGCATCGCCTTCCTACCCTGATGGAGAAGCACAAAGGGAAGAAACACCGAGCAGCTGGGACTAAATGACTACTTGCTGCTCGGTGCTAAAGTGGGCCGAATCTTTATTTTATTACTATGGGGGTAGGGAGATGGATTTTGGACATGTACTTTTGCGGATGTGTCAGCCAGACGAGGTCTTCTTCAACCTGCAGGCATAAGGTACAGCATTTACAGGATTGCTTTCCGTATTATTCAATGGCTCTGGAAAGAGTTAACAGAGCTCTATTTGCTTTCATGACCAGGGGCATGATAGGCCGAGAAAGGGGGAGAGGTAGTAGGTGGCAACAACTTTCCAGTTATCAGTAGAGGAGGCAGATAGTAGGAGGAGTGCAGTGGTAACACGTGTGTTTAGCACTGTGTTGTTTTCACTTCGGAAGCATTATGGAGCTGAGCCCCGAAACCGGTCATAGGATGCTTGATTTCAGTCCAGGGAAGACATGGCTTGGCAGTTCGGGCTGGACTGTTCCCATGAGGCGCAGGGGCAAGACTGATTTGCATATGGCCATGTCTGAACTGGGGTGGCATGGTGAGCAAAATAACGATGGATTAAACCCAGATCTGTGACTGGGGGTGAATGTTTTGCCAATCTGCAACATTCCGTCCATCATCTTGTGTGTTTTGCTATTCGCCCTATGTGGGAAGGGTATGCCCAGACGTGGGTCCAGTGCTCACTACGCCACTGGAGTCAAGCTATCCTGGCCTGACTAAAATGACACAGGCTGTGGACGGGAGTAATTCTCCTTCCCTCCTGCACCAGTCTGAGCCCAGGAGGAGAAAACACACGTTTTCACCGATGCATGTTCTGTGGAGAATGAATAGCGTAGCAGTCTAACTGACTGAATGTATTTGTAGAGCACACTTATGCCGAGGCGTCTTGGCGCTAGGTAGCCATATCTGGGAAACACTGATGCTAGTTTTGTAAGAAAAGCCTGGTTTTTATGGCCGTTCTGAAAATTGAGCGAGAGGGCTTAAGGCGTAGTGAGACAGGGAGGGCGTTCCATAGTTTGGCCGCCAGGAATGAAAAGCGTTTACCACCCCATCTTACCCTTTTGATTTTAGGAGGAAGGACCAGCCTGACGTCAGAAGATCGTAGGCAGCGAGTTGGAGTGTAGCGAGGAAAAAGGGATTGAACATCTTCGGCCCGCCTCCATAGAGGGCTTTGTGAACAAGGCAAAGGGCCTTGAAGTCAATCCTGCGTCTTACCGGAAGCCAGTGAAGAGCTTTGATGCTTGCGGAGGTAGGATGGTGTTTCGGAAGGCCACATAAGACTCGGGCAGCAGCGTTTTGAAGAGATTGAAGTTTGGTAAGCTGTTTGGCCCCTGAGCCCAGATAGAGTGCGTTACAATAATCTATCCTAGATAGAATAAGAGCACCCACTACAGTTTTCCTGAGGGAATGTGGGATGAATGGGAGAATTTTGTAGAGGAGTTTAAGTGTGAAGAAACAGGCGGAGACCACTTGGTTAATATGGGGGGCACAGGTAAGCCCCTCATCGAGGAGAAAAACAAGGTTTCTAGCCTTGGCTACTGGAGAGGGGCACAAACCGGCCTCCGGGGGCCACCAGTGCTGGTTCCATATGGAGGGTTTATTTCCGAACTCAAGCACCTCGGTTTTATGAGCATTTAGCTTTAAGAAGTTAACCCTCATCCAGGACATTACGGAGGAAAGACAGTCGCGGAATCGCTCAGCTGGTTGATTGTCGTTTTGGGTAATTGACACCAATATTTGTGTGTCATCAGCGTAGGAGACGAGCGCTAGGCCATAACTCTTGATCAGTCTGGCCAGTGGGGTAACATAAATGTTGAAAAGAGTGGGCAAGAGTGCGGAGGCCTGTGGAACTCCGCCCGGGAGGGTGAACCGTTCCGATTGCATACCATCCCAGTGGATTAGTGAGAAGGGTAAGGGCTTTACCATTGACCCCCACGGCTTGCAGCCTAGTTAGCAATACTGTGTGATTTACAGATTTACAGTATCAAAGGCTGCTGTGAGGTCAAGTAGTATTAGGGCCGCTGTTCCTCCGTCGTCCAGCACCCTTCTAATTCCTTCAGTTGCCATGAGCAAGGCAGATTCCGTCGAGTGTTGGGATCTAAACCCATGCTGCGTGGAGTCTAACAGGTTGTTATCCTCCAGGTAAGACGTGAGATCCTGATTAATGGATTTTTCCAGGATTTTGGAGGTTATGGGTAGACATGAGATGGGACGATAATTTTTCGCCTCCAAAGGATCAAGAGAGGGTTTTTTCAGTATAGGTCTAATACAATGCAGTAAGGTTTACTTCCCTGTATTTTCCTGGGGGGAGATACTGGATCAGCCAGATCCCAGCCCCTCCTGGTCTCTGTGGGTCTCCTCGACTGACCGTCAAATGCAGAGGCTTTCCAATTAGTTACTGCTGGCCAGTCCCGCTGGTACTTTCTAAGTTGTTAACCTGGTGAGGGGCGTCGGACAAGAAATGCGGCATTCAAGGAGTCCTGTGACAAATGATCATTCAGGTACAAATAAGAGTTGTGCTTGGTGAAGGCCAGTGGCGTAGCAAGGTCAGGTGGTACCCGGTGAGGAATATTTCTTGTCACCCCCGGCTTAACGTACAAATACAAACAAATAGCATGCATCATAACGTTTACGTTACCTACCAAACTCAATATCATAGAGGAGAGGATGATCACATTGAATCATTGAACTAAAAAATTTAACAAAAAATAAATTTAGCACGGCACTTATAAGCTTCAGTAATAATGCACAACTAACTCAACAGAATGATGTGGGGTGACTGACCGGCACGGCAGCAGATAGGATTGGTTGCGGGTTGAGTGATGATGAGTCACCGGTTGTTTACATCTCGCTCGGTTACAAACTGCAGAGACAGACTAAGGCGGAAAGAAACACCCCCTCCCCTTCCGTATCCACATGCTCCCACTACACAGCATTGAGTTCAGCTAGGTTTCGTTGCGTTTGTTGACTGAAATAAAAAGTTTCAATATGTATTATGTTGAATTGTTGAGGTTAATTAATTGTAAGACAAAGTTATTAAACTCGTTTTAAATAATATTATTTTTTCAAAAAAAGGTGTTGTGAGCCCCAAATATTCTATTTTAAAAACACATATGTTTGCCATTTTGTCACCCCCCTCACTGATGACACCCGGGGCGGCCCGCACACACCGCACCCCCATTCCTACGCCATTGGAGAAGGTCTAAATGATGTCCAGTTTCCACTACTGTCTCCATTGAAATTCTGGCTGGCGGTTGCCATTATAAACACGTGTTTGTAAAAACATGTTGAACGCAATCTAATTTCTAAATAAAGACTGTGTAGGGCATGTTTTTGCAAGGCACCAACCAGTATTGCTACAGATGAAGAAGCACGTGTATTTCTGGGTGAGACAATGATGCAGAAAAAGAAAAGGAATCTCTACCAAGCAGTAATGTGCGTGTGTGAATATGTGAAAGGGAGTCCTGAGGCATTTGTACGACACCCCTTCATTCAGGTACACTTGCTAGCTGGGCTTGCATGCTGTTTCTGGTCCTTTATGACACTGCCTATGCAGATATATATCTTGGCAGCATGTGCAGTTAGCACCCGTCCTTCCTGCTTTGAAGGGCAAGGGGAACTATCAGTGGCTTTAGAAGAGAGCAAGGCACCAGGCAGTGGCTGGTGCCTACTGACGCCCTTTTAAACCAATTGTAAAAACAACTGGTTTTAAAGTATGTGCACTCACAGTGCCTTCCCTAAAGCAACTTTACAACTCAATGGCATCTAAACCTGGTGTGATGCCCTGACACAGTCAGAAACAACTGCAACACAAAAGCAATATCTGTAGCTTTTCAGAGACACAGGTATGTGTGCAAGTTTATAAACTTTTTAATGGGGGCAGTGTGTGTGTCACTAGCGGACTAAAAGGGCAAGCATACACAAAACAAAATGTTGAAGAAAAATTAGCACAACAGCATGCAATGCCCAGATGGCTTCTGCAGAGACGAAGCATGGCACTTACATAGTCCATCATAGCAGGCACTGAGTATCTTGGTTGAAAACGAGTAGAATGGATGGTACATTATGTCAGGGACAGCAATACGTGGGTATTGCCAGAATTAGAGGTAGAGTGTCTTCCTAGAATGAAGGACGTTTGCTTACCTGCTTCTGGTCTAAGTCTCTTTTGAGTATCCAAAAGGCTGAAACAGGCAACAGAACTATGAAAAGCAACTGCTAGCAAAATGCACTGTACACAAATAAATGTTTTTAACTGAGATCTTATTGTTCTTTAATCAGTGCATTCTTATGTGTGTGGTTAAATCTTGGTGAAAACAGAACACACTGGGTTGCTGCTCTTTGCCTTACTCTGAAGTGGAAAGTTTCAAGAACCGGCCATATGCTGTAAAATCCATCATGTGAATACATTTTTCAAAACATTTTCTTGCAGTGGGAGAATCCCATATACCCTCTTCTTTAAGTTCTTGCTCGCTGCGCTCCCACTTTATGCTCGGGTGTAATGTTTCCGGCCCACCACATTTAAAATCCACCAGACCCCAGAGATGACCAGATTGTTTTTTAGGTCTCGGCCTGGCGAAAGCAGCGCATGCGCTGCTCTGCCATAGGAGGCCTTTTGGAATCAATACGATTCCAGCGTGCACGTGGGGAGACAAACTGAGACAGAAGATGTGCACGTGGGTATTGGCCCCTTTACTGGCAGCGTGATACTCTGTGGACTTTTTTTCCGCCGCCAGTAAAGGCAGCCGCCGCGTGCACATCTTCTGTCCGTCCCATGACCGGCCGCGCTTGTTATTTGTATGTATTTACTTTTTATTCATTGAATTCAGGAATAGTTCTCAAACCAGGAGTTGGACTGTACTGTTTATTTCCTGAGTTGTTCTTTAAACAAAATTTGTGTGCATGATGACGGTGAAGTGGTGCATATGACCAGTTAAACAGGGACTGAGCATGTAAATTACTGAGTTTTAAGTTTCGTGTGGATGTTAAGATGGCAAAAATAACAGTGCTTATGGTGACACTACTAATTGGACTCATTTAGTTATGAAGAAAGGAACAAAAAAAGTGCAGCACGTATATCGACACTTCATTGTCCAAACACAAGCAATCATATTGGTGGCATAGAAATAATCACATAAACTAAAGGTATTTGTAAGCAAACCTGGCGCTATTCAATCCCTCTCAGTGTTTACATGAGCACCAATTAAAAGATCATGTTCTTCTTTCCTGTTTTTATGGCACCAGGAGTTTACGTAATTTTCCTAGAATGACAGGATGGTGAGCCAAAGACAAGACTTGAACCTGGTTCTTCAGTTCCAGAGTCGGCAGCTCTGGCTGATAGGCCACATAGATAACGCTGATGACACATTCCAGATACTCATAGCACACGCACAGTGTAGGCATCTTCTATAGGCAAGCTTTCTAAAAGTTTGGGCAAATTCAGTTTGGGAGACAATGAAATGTTTTCCTTGGTACACAATCTTGAGCCTTACAGGACGTCCAATGCAACCAGATCCAGCGTTTTCAGTTCTCTTTATAACCCATTGCCACATAGTGACCAGAAGAAAAATGGGAAGAGCACACAATGACGAATTCTGGTTGAGAGCCCTCACAAGTATTCTACATATAAGATCTTGGCCATCCCCAAAACTAAAAGAAAGCAATAAAATATACACAAAGCGTATTTAAGTGGAAGGAGGGGCGCAGTAGCAACATCGATGCTGCCAGGCCCTGCAGAAAAAGCTAATAATAAACATGCATAAAAATGGAAAGGTTGGGGTAAAACAACTGAATAGTGGTTGGGAAGTTAGGAGGAGAAACTTATACCACAGCGGAGGGGAGAGAACAGAGAGCAACAAGGAGCGTATGGGGAGTGGTGGTTAACAAAAACAAGCATTGGCATAGCCAATAGGTCTCGGATTTGGGACCTTATAAGTGTTTAGCCACGCAACAGTTGATGTTGTTGCACCAAGGATATTGTGCTGCATAACTAAATACTTATAAGGTCCCAAAGGCGAGACCTATTGGCTATGCCAATGCTTGATTGTTTAGCCAACAGCAAATGTAATCTCTGTAAATACTTATAATGTTAAAAATAAACTACAAGCCCCAGAATGCAGTATGTTCGACAAACACCAGAACTAGCTTAAGACGTTATCATGGCATGCAATAATAGTTAAATTATGCTAGAATCAACCTCGTATTCTGGACTTTCCTTTCAGAATGTGCTTTCTTTCTTGCGCCTGTACAAAGCAACCAGTGAGGACCGAGACCTCCGTGCACAGCTTATGGCAGAGAGGGCAGGAGGTCTCTGCCATTGGCTTCTGTGTCATTCACATGTTAATCAGCACATATAACGCTAACAGGATTAGGACCTTCTGTCCCTTGACTTCAGGGAGCGGGCCCAGTACTCACGCACTCAGGTGCTGGTTTACAACCCCATAGCAGGAAACACGAGCATGTAATGGTGGGAAAGTGTGACAGCATGGGGGGAGGGGGGTGTTCGGGGGGAGCGGCGTGTATGTGCTTTGTCGTCATTAGTTGGACAGTCCATGTAGGTGGTCACCTGTTGGGTTTCAGAGTGTGGATTTTGTCATTTATCAGTGGTTTATGTACATGTGTGGTGTTTATGCTTGGAGTGTAACGTAAGTGGTGTGGCTTGTCTTTCGTATATGTGTACTCTCTATTACTCTCTCTCTACTACTCTCTACTACTCACTCTCTCTCTACTACTCTCTCTACTACTCACTCTCTACTGCTCACTCTCTACTACTCTCCAGTACTCACTCTCCACTACTCACTTTCTACTGTTCTCTACTACTCACTCTCTACTACTCACTCTCTACTACTCTTTACTACTCTCTCTCTACTACTCACTCTACTACTCACTCTCTACTCTCCACTACTCACTCTCCACTACTCACTTTCTACTTCTCTCTACTACTCAGTCTCTACTACTCACTCTCTACTACTCTCTACTACTGACTCTCTACTACTGGCTCTCTACTACTCTCTCTACTACTCTCTACTACTCTCTACTAATCTCTACTACTCACTCTCTACTACTCACTCTCTACTCTACTCACTCTCTACTACTCACTCTACTACTAGTCTACTACTACTCTAATACTCACTCTCTACTACTCACTCTCTGTTACTCTCTACTACTGATTCTCTACTACTCACACTACTACTCTCTCTACTATTACTCTACTACTACTCACTCTCTACTACTTTACTACGCTTTACTACTCTCCACTACTCTGTACTACTCACTTTCTACTACTCTCTACTACTCACTCCCTACTACTCTCTACTACTCCGTCTCTACAACTCACTCTCTACTACTCACTCTCTATTACTCTACTACTCACTCTACTCTCTCTACTACTCTCTCTCTACTACTCTACTACTCTACTACTCACTCTCTACTACTCACTCTCTACTACTCTCTCTACTACTCTCTCTACTACTCTCTACTACTTTCTACTACTCACTCTTTACTACTCTCTACTACTCACTATTTACTACTCACTATTACTCACTCTCTACTACTCCCTACTACTCTCTACTCCTCACTCTCTACGACTACTCTACTACTCTCTACTCTACTCTCCACTACTTACTCTACTACTACTCACTACTACTCATTCAGTACTACTCACTGCTCACTTTACTACTCTCTACTACTCACTCTTTACTCTCTACTACTCACTATCTACTACTCACTCTCTACTCACTCTCTACTACTCTCTCTCTACTCTCTACTACTCACTCTCTACTACTCACTCTTTACTCTCTACTACTCACTCTCTACTACTCACTCTCTACTCTCTTCTACTCACTCTCTACTACTCTCTCTCTACTCTCTACTACTCACTCTCTACTACTCACTTTACTCTCTACTACTCACTCTACTACTCACTCTCTACTACTCTCTCTACTCTCTTCTACTCACTCTCTACTACTCTCTCTCTACTCTCTACTACTCACTCTCTACTCTCTACTCTTCTACCTCTCTCTACCTCTCTCTCTACTACTCTCTACCTCTACCTGTCTACGCACACACATATGCACACACATCTATATATATATATGCATTTATATATATGTATATATATATATATATACATACATATATAAACATATATATATATATATATATACACACACATCTGCATATCTATATAAATACAAATATAAATGCATGCATACATATACATATACGCATACATATGCATGTTATGTACATGAAAGTTTGAAAAACACTAAAAAAAGCAAAGCTAAAAAGCCACCTAATTACAAACAAAATTGCTTTCACTTAACAAGGGCGAGACCTATTGCATTTTCAATGCTTGTCCTGTTCTGCGCCGTGTCTGCCCAAACAAGTGGAGCGGCGCAACACGCAGAAGATGTTATTGCTCTCCCCATGTAATCTCAGTCAGGCCAGGGGCTGGTTACTCATGTAGTGAGCAGTTTCCTCCATTCTGGCTGGCAGCCGGTTGGCCAGGCAAAGTGCACTACTGCACTAAAAGCACCACCAGCGCCGGCAATCCAGAAGATTGCGAAGAGAAAGCTTGGGCTCACCTTAGTCCTCAGCTGCCGCCTTCTGCTGCATCCCATGGACCCTCTACCAAGCCCAGCCGGAAGCACATCATGGAGACGCTCGAGGGAGCGGATTGCCGCATTCCCAGCAGAAGCACTCAGTTCGCACACACTCTAGGCACAGTTGTCAAAGCCAGCCAGCCTAGATGAGGCACAAAACTCTGATGCATCATCCCAAATGCAAAAATCGCAATTTAAGGAATCTCTAAATTGCGATTCCTTAAATTGCGATTGCATTTAAGGAATCCCAAATTGGGATTCCTTAAATGCAATGCATTACAGTTAAAAAATTAGTGATTTCGCTAATAGGGGGAGCAAATTACCATGAAGTTGAACTTCATGGTAATTTGCAAAAACTTTGTAAAATGCACTTTTGTGCATTTTTCAAAGTTTCATGTTGCGCACACACATGCCCTTAGAGCATGTGTGTGTGCAACATATGTGCACAGATCAATTTCAGGGGTGCAATAGGTTGTCATTTTGACCCTTGCACCCTTGAAATTGCATGAGCAATTTGCGAGTACCTACCGGTACTCGCAATTTGCTCATGCAATCTCCAATTCATTCCTATGGGCAGACGGCATTCCGTAATTGCAACTCGCAATTTGCGAGTCGCAATTAAGGAATTTGTAGGAATCGCTATTTTTATAGCGATTTCTACATGCATAGGCTTTTGCAATTCCTTAATTGCGATTCCTTAAAAATCTCAATTAAGGAATCGCAAAAGTCTTTGTTGATGCATGTGCCAGAGTATAAGATAGGCTGGCGCAAAATGTGCAGAGATTTAGTGTCCATTATAAGCCTAGTGTTAACCTTCCATTTCAATGGGTTTGCAGTAGTTTCAAGTTTTTTTCAGAGCTTCTCATTGCTCCTAAGGATGTCATTTCTTATATTTATCTCTTTCCATGCACTTTAATGCTTGGTTTTATTCGTGAGAAAGTGTCACTCTGTTACACATTTGGCTGTTAATTGCCACTCATAAGTGCACCAAAACCATGGAAATGTCACACATAACCAATCTGAGAACTTGCCAGCTATGGTTGGGAGAAACATAAATTCACAAAAAGACAGAGAAATTGTGATGCAGAGTGCTGATAGGGTAGGAAGAGTTTGGAGATATAAATTGGAGATGATTACAGGAGGAAGAGTAAAACAAGGAGGCACTGAAGGGCAACAACATTGACAAAAAGGCAGAGAGAATAATGTTGCGAGAGTACAGATCACAGAGAGAGAGGGAAAAAGAGTAGCAAACGAAGAACTGAGAGCAGGGAAGAGAAAGCAACATGCAGGGAGACGTGAGAAACCGCATGTGGTAAAAGGCAGAAATGAGCAGAGAGCGGTGGAAATGAGCAGAGTACGGCCGAAAAGAGGTGGAGCAGGTTGTAAAAGCTGGGAGAGGCAGAAAAGAGTAGCAAGAGACAGTAAGGAAAAAAAATGTGTGAAAGAGGAGAGAGAAAATCCAAAGTCCAGAGTGAGTTACACCTCCAGGCTACATCAGGAAGGTGGGCAGAGACCAGAGCAAATAATGGACAATCACAACAGGGACCCGATTCAGTTACCACAGCACAGCCCCTATTTCTGCCTTATTGTTTACTGAACTAATTTTCTTTTATTCTAATGATCTATGGATAAAAGGGATTCATCAGTGTGCACATCTAACATAAACTACAGAGATCACACACTCCGTGCCACACAAAATGTTTTATAGAATGAGAATCTGTATGAGAGGTGTGTAGAGGGTGTGTTCAACTCAAGCATATAAACGACAGACTTGAGCTACAAAGGTGCTAATTAACAAACCCAAATACAGATCACCCACACTGTTATTAAATTCTGTGTTTTTGAGGGGATTATAATTTTGTTATGTAGCTTGTGTGTGCATATGTGACTATGCCCAACTGTGGAACGTGCTTTTACTTGTGTATGTATGCAGGAGTTTTTCTCTCTCCACAATAAATTCACTAATTTCTGTTTTTACCCTGTTCGCCTCTGTGTATCTGTGGTCTCTTCATCTCATGCTCCCGGAGCCTCTGCCACCACCGCGGCACAGGTGCTCCTTTAACATTGTGCATGGAGGTAAAGCCCCCCCCCCTCAGTATTTGTCCTTTTGAGTTCTCTCTTCATCCTTTTATCGCTGTGCCTCTCCCTTGTACGAAAACACACATGCACCATGTCTGCCTTTAAATTTGATTTCCCCTTTCCATGTTTCCTTGAACATTCCCTATCCATCCTCTTTCCTCCCACCTTTCCCAGTGTGTGGAGGGTTATGCAGAGCGTTGCAAAGTAGAGAGAAAGAACCAGTCTCTTACATCCCATATCTTATCCTCTGTCTCTAATATAATCTTTAAGAATGAAAGAAAGGGATAAGAGATTGGTTTGGTGGAGCTGTCAAGTGTCTCCTATATTTCGTCCCCATGCCCTCTCTCCCAACCATAAAGAGCTTGAAAAGGAGTTTAGTGTTGTTAGTAAACATGTACATGAACTGATGCTTGATGGCAACACATAAAAAAATGCTGGAACTTGCCTGAATTCCAAATGGTTGATCTCTAATATTCATATCATCTTTGGCATATCTGTGAAACACAAGAAAAAGAAAACACAACATAATGAGCACCTTCATTCCCAAGAGCGACACACAGAATGAATACATGAAGGTTTGCCAAATAGTCAAGAGAAAGATTAATGATACTAAATTTGCTGTTGTATAATGCTTTGCTGCTCTAGTAAGAATGCAGAGATCCTAATTTTTATGAAGACTTTAATTTGCTAGCATGTCGATGGCCATTAAGGTTTGTGAGAAAGGAGCAGTTAAGGTATGCTGGTCCCATGTTGTGCAGCGCCTTGCATGCGTGCATGAGGAATTGGAAGCATCTGTATATCAGCAGCCAGTGGAGTTCTCGCAGGAGTGGTGTGATGTGTGTGCAACAGTGGAGCCCTAGGATGAGTATGGCTGAGGCGTTCTGGATGGTCTGAAGTCGGTGGTGGAGGTGGCTGGAGATTCCGTAACAGACAGTGTTGCCATAGTCCAGTCCGATAATGACTAGGGCTTTAGTGACAGTACACCTGGTATTCAAGAGGATCCTTTTGAAGATTTTCCTAAGCATGCATAGTATGTGAAAGCAGGAGGAGCTTACTGCGTTCACCTGTGAGGCCATGTTGCGTTTGTTGTCTAGGATGACTTCCAGGTTTCTTGCATGGTTGGAGGGTATAGATGTTTGGACCAAGCTCCGATGGTCACCAGGTGGAGTCCCAGGGGCCGTTCTTGTTCCCGTAGATCAGCACTTCCGTCTTGTCCGAGTTGATTTTCAGGCAGTTGTTTTTCATCCATTCCTCTACGCAGATCATACATTTGGTGAAGATGGATCTTGTTGTGGCGTACTTGTGGACATTGAGAGAAGATCCTTGAGGGACTCTACAGATCACGTCCTTCAGCTTTGATGTGTAGGATGGGAGTCTGACTCTGTGTTCTTCCTGTGAGGAAGGCGCATATCCATTAAAGGGCTAGACCTTGGATTGCCTGTTGCGTGAAGTTTTTTGATGAGGCTAGAGTCAAAAGTAGCAGAGGTCCAGCAGTGCGGCTGTTTCTCCTCTGCCCAATAAGGTGCGGATCTCGTCTGTGACGTTGATGATTGTGGTCTTCTTGCTATGGCTGCTTCAGAAGCCAGATTGGGTTTAGTCAAGAAGATTGTGGAGTTCCAGGTGGCTAGTGAGTTGATGGTTGATTGCCTTCTCTATAACTTTGGCTATGTTCAGTAGTAGGTAGATGGGGTGGAAGTTGCTCATCTCTTTGGGGGTCTGCTGATGGCTTCTTGAGGAAGGCTGAGGCTGCATCATGTTTCTAGACCTTGGGGAAGGTTGCAGAAGCTAGGGAGGAGTTGATGTGCATCAGTAATTTGCTGGTCAGAGGCCCTCCTCGATTGTAGATATAATGTAGACAGTGGTCTGTGGGGGCCCTTGAGTAGAGAGTTTTCATGATTGAAGCAGTATCTTTCTCTGTGCATGCTCTCCAGTTGGTTAGGTGTGTATCCGCATTGAAGGTGGGAAGATTGCTGATGATATCCTTTTGGTTCAGTTTTTTTGTCAAAGTTATTAAGTATCTTTTTGATTTTGCTATGGAAAAGGTGCAAGAGGTTGTTAAAGAATTCTTGTGAGGTGCGGATGGAGTTGGCTGAGGCTTCTGGGGTGGAGAATTCCATGATGACAACAAAGATCTCTATGCTGTTGTTGGAGCCGACTTCGATCCGGCCGGTGAGGGATCTTCTCTTGCGGTTTCTCGGAAAGACGTGGCAGTACCTCAGAGTGGCTTTGTAGGTTGATCTGGCTTTGGCCTCGTGGTTGGCTGTTCATTTCCTTTCCAGCTGTCTGCAGAACCTTTTGGAGTCCTGGAGTTCTTCTGTTTATCAGAAAGGCTATTAGTTGGTTCTGCGGTGTTTTGTTGGGTGCAAAAGTGTCTGCAAAGTTGGAAATCTACTGGTTTAAGTTGGTGATGTCCTTGAGTAGGTTGTCGGTGGTGTTGGGTTGGTCTGCTTCAAGAGCGCTGCGCAAGTCAGTTTCCATTATTCTGTTCCAGTTCTGGCTAGGTAGGTTGGTGCTGATAGAAGTATTATCTAGTTGTTATATTCCTTATAGGTACCTTATATAGGCGGAGGTAACATTGCTACCTTTCACCTATATTCTTCCCTACATTACATACAGAACGGTTCTTAGGGACTGACCTTTTACCTAGATACGACACTGCATTCAGAACGCAGGGTTTTTTCCTAGTTCGAATCTCATACATTATGCATGAGGTTTCTTGGAAACACAGCAGGACTGCCATCTCCTGTATAATATCTCTGCATAAAGTTCAGGCCCAACATCATCCTTTAGGCCGACAAAGTAACACAGCAAGGTAGGACCCCTGGGGAGACCTATGGGTATATATACATCACATCTTGCTTATAAAGACAGAGGAGACTGAGACTTCCCAGCTGACACACTGGCCAGAGACGCTGAGGTTCCTGCATGCAGACACTCCAGCTCGCAGTGGTCTAACATCCCTCGTGGGGTATTCAACTCAAGACCAGGACGGAGTCCCATATTCTCTCATTCTCATGTAATGGGGTTGACTAGATCCTAGAGGTATTCTTGGCATAGATGCGAGGTACATTTAGGTACATCTAGTTAGGGAGGCATCGTAGGAGTACGCACTTCTTATCATGTGTTTTATATACTCGCATGTATTCAATATTATTACAAAATGGTAGAACTGTACCATCCCTTTACTTTCGTGGTACTGCTAATCAAATATCTCTGCTACTGTCTAATGGTTGTTACAGCTCATCTATTCTACACTAGAATAACAACTGTTCAATAAATTCTTAGTAACAAAACACCCAGTATGTTTATTCTGTGTATATCTGAGACGAACTAAGTGAGCACGAGTGACTGAGCAAAAGGTAGAATATTGTTTCCTCGATTTTGAGGGATCAGGATTGTCATGTTCTGAGGTTGCCAAGAACCATTCTCTCCCCAATAAGAGGAGATTCTAGTGGCACTGTGAGCTAGCTGATACAGACAGGCTAACATATGCGGTGTGGGTGCAGGGAATCAGTCTGTCACCAATCCAACAGTTTATGTTATCCGAATGCGCAGATCCTGTATAGGTAATATAGGAACTACACGACAAGCGGAGTGGAGATTTTGTAGTGGAGGATGGAGACGTCGTCGATGTGAGTGGTGAGGTAGAGTGGTAGTTGATGCAGTTGCTAGAGGCGAAGATTGTGTCTAGCGTGTGTCCTGGCCTCTGTACGGGGTTTGTGATGAGCTGGGAAAGTCCTATGTTGTGCAGGCTCTCGAGGAGATCGGTGGAGCAGTGGTCTGAGGGGTCTTCCAGGTAAAAATTGAAATCACAGAGAAGTAGGAAGTCTTTGGAGTTGATGGTGAAGGGAGGTGATGAAGTCATTGATGAGGCTACCGATTTAACCCAGATCTGAGACGGGGTGAATGTTTGGCAATTTTCAGCATTATGTCCATCGTCTTTTTGTGTTGCTACATCTACATAGCCTCTACCCTGATGCCGGACTCACTCTGAAACAGAGTGCTGCTCATTTCCAAACGTCTAGGAATAAGCATGATGCCTTGTCGGTGCTGCCGGCTTTAACTGCACAGAGGCTCCCAAACAAGCTAGCAGGGAGGCTAAAAACACTGATCAAAAGCATCACAAAGCCATCCTAATCTCATTACAAATCAGAGAAAAGCAGTTCAAGATCAATCTACAAGTACAGGTTGTTGCCATGTTCGCTTGCTTCATCTCTCCTGGAAACAATCTTTATACCATGGGTATTCACAAACATTTTCTTGGGGGCCAAAACGTACAGTCTCTGGTATGTGCCTGAAGGCAGTATCGATGCTGTAGCATTTACAATGAGACAGAGTAGGGTGGGGGATTACAGGGAAGAAAGAAAAACACATCTTCCAAGATTTCTAAAAAATTATTTATTTCAAATATGTTTTGCACATTTTACATTCTGTTACCTGTAGGTTGGTTATAACACCAAAAATAGATACAGAATATATTGTTCATTTTAACTGCTGCCTGACCCCTCTACCAACAGTCACTGCCCCTGCCCCACTGTACTCATGACCACAGTTTTCTTACCTCCACCGTCCTCTCAGGCATCCCTGGTCATAGGTGAAACTTATCTATGACCAGAGACCCCTTGCTGAAAGTACAAGCTGAACTGGCTGTAGAAACAAAGCTAATAACCAGAAAAGCATTATTAACAGGCTTTCTCCAACATCATTTTCGTAGCTTTTCCGATTCTGGGCTTTATTTCTAGAGTCATTTCAGCTTGTTCTATGAGCTTCGCAGCCTTTTTCATAAAACAAGTTACACTAGCTTTAGAAACAAAGCCCAAAATTACAAAATGAAACTGCTTGGCTTGCAGAATTTACCAAATAACGGACCTCAAGCAGCTTTCTCTGCTGCAACCAGGGATTCCACAGGGAGATCTGTATGCCGCAAGAAAAGGTCTGCAAGGACGCTAGCATTCCAGGGGCCATACTTTGATTACCACTGCTCTATACCATACCATTTACCACTATTTAACAGCCCCTGAAAGTATAGGCTCACCACAAGCTTACAGACCCCTGGGACCCAGACCGACTTTCTGCGACGCAATCTTCAACCTCATCGCCGCCCTTGCCATCGACTCCCTTCGCTACCTACGTCCTAGAAGAAATACCTTCCAGCCACACTTGGATGTATCCACAACCTTTCTGGCTGTGCACAGGTCCTGCACTTTGCTGGCTTTCTTCGGAAATGTACCTATATCTGTGCCCTATTAAATATATGTGTATTACGAAAATTAAAATGCCAATGTGTACCTTAACAAGCACTGCTACATTTTATTGCTGGATTGCTATGTGGTTTTTAAACCAGCCTAAAGAACTACTAAAATATTATTGTAAGTAAAATTACCAGGCCCTCCAGCAGAATGCGATGAGGGGCCCTTGGATCTCCTATAGTTCACCGATATTCAGTGTTCTTGGGCTCAATAGGGACCCTCTGAAGGGTTGGGGGCCCCACTGCATTGCGGGGGCTTTTGTTACGTCCCGGGTTATTAGCCGAGATGGGTGGAAGGCCCACTCACATAATAAAACACAATCCTTGTGAGGGTGAACCAGAAAATTCACTAAATAAATCTGTGTTTAACCCCCTGGTAGCTTAGAACACAATCAGTCAGGCTTAACTTAGAGGATATGGGAAAGTATTTATGCAGTACTCAAAGAGTGATAAGGTGAAAACACAAAATAAGAAAAATCACAAAGTAATTTAGAAACATTGATTAAAATGTAATAAATAAAAAATACACCAAGATGACAAAAATCCAACCAGTGGAACCAGAGGTATTAGTTTTTTAAGTTTTACGTAAAAATATCGCCAAGAGGACAAACTGCAAACTGCAGGTATCTGGTCCTTCTGGACCGGGACAAAGTCACAAGTTCACGCTGCCCACGATGGAGCATGGGTAAGGTACAAGACTAAGTTTGGCCTACTGAGAGTGGAACCTTGCTTCCTTGACACTGGGTCTGCCTGGAATTGCTTTGTGAGGCTCTGGGTCAATCTGCTTCGGATCCCGTGAAACGCTCAGCTGCGTGGCCATACTTTGCAGGGCTTTGCAGTGCTCGGCATTGATCCGGTGATGCGTTCAGCTATGAGGCGATGCTCTGCAGCAGATCCAGAGAGGCATTTGACTGGGATCTGCTCTGTAAAGCTCTGCTTCAGATCAGGAAAAGATTTCAGCTGCACGTGAGGCTCTGCTGGGCTTTGCGTCGCTCAGGGTCTGATCCGGTGAAGCTTTAAATTTGGAGTTCCCCAGCTTTGCAGGGCCCTGCTTCACTTTGCCTCGGATCTGATGGAACTTTCAGTTAAATAGAAGGAAGTAAACTCCACCCAACGGTCAGGGCCTGGAGGACAGCACAAGGAGGGTCGAGACTCATTCCCACAGTGGTCCGCAGAGGGGAACAAGGTCAGCATCCTGTTTTAGCGCACTTTCATTTACAGACAGCATCTTTTCAATCGAAATGGCCACTTAAGTTGAGCAGACGTACAGATTTCCTGATAAAAGTATATTTAGCACAAATGATAATGTGTAGAGATCGGGTTTCAGTAAATACTTATTATTTGTACATCACCAAGTAAAAGTGTCTTTATTTGTGTTGATCCTATTAAAATCTTTATTTCCATCACACTTCAAAATTACAAAAAATGTGCTTCATTGTTGCTTTCCTAACTGCTGAATGCGTACTAGTAGTTATTTTACAGGTATTTACATTTTGTTGTGTTACAAAAAAAATGACATCCTTCTGCCTTTCCTATCACACTCCCTGTAAGCCAGGAAGATGTCACACAATTCACCTTACTTTCCTTTCTCTGACTGAAAAGTGAAAGTCATTTGTCAACACAAATCCTTGTGTTAAAAATAGAAGCAGTAATTTGTCAGAAAACATAGCCGAATATTTGATCTCTGCCTTTGAATCACAGCGAATCTGACAAATACAGAATTTAAAGGCATGTTTATTTTTTATTGGACTTTCGTAACCTACCAAAAATCGTGCTCAATTTATGAATTAAACAAGTGTCGGGCCCTCGTCATGACGCCACTTCTGCTTGCACTGCCCACTGCTGTTATCAGTGCTGCCAATTACAGTAACAACACAACTACTACCCATCACACAAGTGTAACAATTCTGACTATTCCAGGCCCCCAAAGCTTACGAATGGCTTTAGCAGTAGGTATTAGTCATTTTTAATATATATTGAATTAACAAACAGCTGTTGTGTCTATGCCCAAATTAGACAAACCGCGCCACCATATGGCAGAACTGTCATAAGTGCAAGTGCTGACAATTAAGGGCCAGTGTGGAGCAACAGAAGCCACTGGCTCAAATTAAGCACTGATCGCAACCCATAGTTTGGGAAACGCTGTATTACCCATCTGCATCTTCATTTCAGTCATCTCTAGGGTGAGCTGTGTGTGACTGGCTTCATTCTGCTCAAGTCTTTTAGCCATCTTCATTTTATCAGCATGGAGTAGGCCCAGGTTAATCTGCTTGTTGAGTTTGGTGTTTGTGTCTATTGTGGTCCTCAATGTGGAGTACAGTTTATCAGGTTGTGTCTACATCTCTACTAGATGGTTGATATCACTCGGCACTTGTGAGCAGGGCATCACTACCTCAGAGAGTTTCCCATGAAAGGTCCGGTGGGTCCACCTTTGAGCTGCTTGGGCTTTTCCATCATCTTCCAGCTAGCAGAGGAAATGTCGATCTCATTGCACTGAGGCGCAATTCCACCCAGATTGCTGCACGTCTTCTTCTTGCTAGGTATATATTGTCTGATGTAATCCAGCTATTTGAGATCCTTGAAAGGTTTACTTTACATCTTGTTTGCGCACATTCTCTGGTCCAACAAAAACAGCTCTCTCTTGGGCAGGTGCACCTTCCAGCTCAATTACTATGTTTTGGCACCTTCACATCTGTTTATCCTGCTATGATGTCTTTAAATAGATTTCCCAATGATAGAGGGGAGAGGGATTCCCTGCAAGGCCCACCCATTACAGTATAGGACACAGTGCAGTTATTCGATTAAGAACACTTCTACTTCTTTGCAGCTTTTCAGCGAGTCCTTGGCTAGTTCACTTGGTTTCTTTTCTATGTAGGCCATATCTTGGTGGGTCAGTTCCCCTCCTTTCTCCTTTATCCCTATCTTACAGCAGGCCCTGGCCACTACACCAGGTCTCATGCCTGTTCATGCTATGTCCCGACAGCTTGGGTTGCTCATCTCCTATTTAGATGTCAACTGCTGGGATCTCAATGCTCCTGCTGTGGGCAGTGGACCGCCCTAGACGCCTACTATCACCTTTGTGTCTCCTCAGGCCTGTACTGCTGCAGCACCTCCTTGACTCCATAGACACCACACACGGCAGGCCATCGGGTCTGTTACTGTGTGCTGAGTGAATCTCCTTTGACAATACCTTCCTGTATGGGGCAGTGACTCCGCAGGCAATGTGGCTCTCTCGTCCAACATCAACCATTCAAGAATAACAATCACAACCTACTTCCGATGCAGGCATCCTCTCTATGGCTCTCTTTGCCAAGAGAGCCTGCACTTCTTGATGGAGCAAGGAGAGATGGTCCTCCATCCTTCGATCATATGTGGGTGGCATGGATGTTGGGGGGAAATCACAAGGGGAAGGGATTAGCCCCTTTGGACTATCTGGAGTACCCAACTGTCTGAAAGACTGACAGTCAGTGGGGAAGGTGATGGCATATCCTGCCTCCCACTGCATGCTCATGATGGTGTGAGGGCAGACTAAAGAGGCTTGGAGGCAGCGGCTGCTGCAGGGGTGGTGGACTGACCTGATTGCTGGCCCCCTGTCTTACGTGGTCTATGGGACCCGTGTCCTCAGCGTAAAAAAACTGGGAAGCCAGCTGCCATGGTGGCTGGGAGGGTCTTGGAGCAGTTGGAGACCCCTTCCGTGGCCACAAAACAGGTGAAAGGCTGTTGGGGTTGACGAGGGGCCATAGACAAGCCCGAGGACCTAGCTGTAGCCCTGCTGTCCTTGAAGCGCTGAAGCGCTGAATCAAAATCGCTCCAAAAAGACAACAGCCATTAAAGGGCATGTGCATGAGGGATGCCTAGACATCCCCTGAAAAAACAGATGTTCTCAGGCTGGCATGGCGCTGCGAGGCCACCAATGATGAAATCACTCTGCCCAGTGAGTCAGCCGTGTCAAGTCTAAATCTGCTAGTGAATTTAGCCGAATCAGCAACAGCCTGATAGAGTATGGCCCAGGCCTCCTCCGGGACCATAGGCAGCACTTGCGCAAATAAATTCCATGGTGTATGGGAAGAACGATCCAACAGGCATGCAGTGTTCTCCTACCACAGTGCCAGGCTAGTGGAAGAGAACATTCTCTTACAGAAGGTGTCCAGTCACTTGAGTTACCTATCAGATGGAGTAGTAGGATGGATGGAGGATGCGGGATGAGGAGGCTTGGACCACCAAGCTGTCTAGGGTGGGGTGCTGGGCACTTCCATTGCAAACTAGGCTCCCTCCTCCTAGCCACAGTAGCCGGGGAACCAGACCAGTGTTAGGTGAGGTGTCCATCCCACTGGCCTCACCCAGTTTCTCATACCAGTTGTCCTCCTCAACTGTGTCATCTTCATAAGCATCCACAGACCCCTGCCAAACATCTGCCTCACCAAGCCTATCCATCAAATAAGGTACTAGCTGACTCCGGGAACAATTTCCTTGGTTGGCGCCGGATGCTGCATTGGACAATGCCCATCCAACTCTGTGTCAAAGTCAGTAATGATTATGATCGTACAGCTTAAAGGTGTAGGGGTGTTGACACTGGAGTGGGCACCGAGGAGGGTCTCGGCCTCATTGTCAGCTCTGCTCTGGGTCCAGTAAGGGATGCTGGGGGCCCTACTGGCGATGAGGGCAAACTTAGCGATGTGGTCCCAGTAGGGTCCCCCCTACTGCACCCCTGGGGCCCGAAGTTGTTCCAGAGGGTCCAGGCCAACCAAAGATGAGGAGCATGGCCTCAT
The DNA here is from genome assembly GCF_964204655.1 of Triturus cristatus. Lineage (NCBI taxonomy): Eukaryota > Metazoa > Chordata > Amphibia > Caudata > Salamandridae > Triturus > Triturus cristatus. The sequence goes on along the minus strand of NC_140583.1, from coordinate 849,866,533 downwards.
AAAATTATTTTAGCTGTGCGAGGTTGCTCCAGCTCTGGGAAAATGGGGGAAGCCTGGAGCAGGCCCAGCATCAGGTCCACTGACTCGCGAGGCCTGGAGTGCAGACGCTGCCTCATCCCATCTGACAACTTCAGGGGGAAGGCGAAGAGTGTTTTAACTTATTTGACTGCTTGTGTGACTAACAAGGCTTTCCCGATGACTTTGATTGCAAATCATGAACGTCTGGAGGGGCTGCCCAAACGGTCCTGGGACTGCCCACACGAACGGTACTGAGCATCGCGGAGTCGACAGATGTCGGGCAGGGATGAACTTGTGGGGTCGCTTCCTCAGCACCTTGAGGTGCAAGGCGTGGCAGTCCTCACATGACCTGGAGCCATGTCCCAGCTCCAGGCACGACAAACAAACCAAGTGAGGGTCTCTCGCCAACATATGCCTATAACAGGCTCCACATGGAAGCAGCAGGGTTCTTCGGTGACATTCTCACACCAGGAGATAAAAAAAAATCTCAAAGGATTCGAAAAAGACCAGTCAAAAAGCAACTGAGGAGTAGCTCAATCCAGATCAGCACTATCTGGCGCGGAAAGAACTGACATCAGCGTGCCGAGGTGGTACATATATGGATACCGCACACGTCATTTCTGACATGGCCGATACGGAGCCGACTGTCACCACCTACCAGCGCACAAGAGTACTGCTCGAAACTCTTCCAGGTCCAGTCTGACGCCTGGGGATATTCAGAAGTAAGGAATCTGCAGCTAGAAGTCTATCAGATAGGAAATTATGTCTGTATTGTCAATAATCTAAAACTGAGTCGACATTGCTGGCATTTGAACCTTTGCCCCTGTGGTTACTTACAGATCTCTGCAGCAGTAGCATAAATCTTGTGAGTGACTGTACTACCTAATGGGAGCAGGGGTCTTTTGGAGAACAGTACCTTTCTTCACAGTGGTGTTATCAGGTTTAAATAAGCAATGGCAATGAAATAGGTCTCACATTTGCGAAAGTTAGAGCTATTGGCGTTGTATATGTAAATGTGTTTTACTTATGTGTTTTTTGAGTGGAGTGGATATATGTGGTATGTAGTGGGATTATATGGTATGGTGCGCAGTGGAATTATGTGAATAGTAATTATGTGGTATTTAGTATATTGGAATTATGAGGAGTGGGATTGTGTGTTATGAAGAGTAACTATGTTGTATGGCATTTTGTGTTGTGGAGTGTTATGTAGTGGAGTTTAATTATATGGTGTGCTGTTGAATTTTGTGGTGTGATGTGGAATTAAGTGGTGTGGATTGCATGTGTGTGGTGTGATGCAATTGTATTATGTAGTTTCTTGTAGAATTATGTGATGTGGAATGGAAAAGTGTTGAGTTGATTTGTGTGGCGTGGAACTGTGTGGCGTTGAATGAAATTAAGCTGATTAGAATTATGTGGCATTGTATGGAGTGTATTTATGTGGATTGTTGCTATGTGGTATTGATTGGTTTTATGTGGGGTGTATTTATGTGGCAGTAAGTAGAGTGTTATTATGCAGAGTTGAATTAAGTTGTGCTGAGAGGTATTAAGTCTGTGTAGTTTAATTATGCTGGGTGGTTTCGAATTGTGTGCCCGCGAATTGTGTGGTGTGGTATTGTGTGTTACAGTAAACATCAACTTGTAATGAAGGAAGGGGGGGGTTTGAAGGAAGCATATAGGGAGGAAGGGTGGAAGGTAGAGTAAAAGAAGATAGGAGGTTAGGGTGGATTTGGCAGTTAGCAAAAGGACTGCAGTGCAGACCAGTAAATCTGCTTACTGCTGCAACTACCCCCCAAGGGAAGGCTAATGTGACGGTTGGGTCACTGGTCAGTGTAATGGCCATTGGGCCAATAAAACCAACCTCCATTCCTACAGTACCTCAGGGGATTGCCTGATGCCCGCAATGGACAGTCTAGCTCTGTAACTGAATTGGTAATAATTTAAGGATTGATTAGAAAAATTGAAACATAATTACCAAAGACTACACAGTTGGTACAATATGTGATGAGAAACCTAGAATGGTGTAGTTGATAAAAACAAATGGTGGAAAAGTTTGATGAAAGCAGTCTTAAGAAAACAACACAATTTACACTAAAAGAAAGGTGCATGCCCATGCCCTCTTTGCTCCAAAAGTACTAGTGTTCAACACCCAAAACAGGGGAGGGATTTAATTTAAGAGAGTATATAACGTACACTTTGAAAAATGTGATATATATTTTTCCGTATAGAAAGGGTCAAGTCGTGCAAACTTCAAGAACATGAAAAGTCCGCTCGGTGGGCTACTTTGGCAGAACAAGGCGGACCTGCTCACTCTTTATACCTCTCTCTGGGAGGGGACGGTCTTCACTGCATTGGACTGCCTGGAGTCCATTATGTCGGGCAAGGCAGAAGGAGATCGGCCGAAGACTAAGTCCACCAGGCGGGGAACGTATTCCCAAGTCAACAGTATGGACCGCTACGCCCTCCTGAAGACATCGCCGAGTGGATCGAGCCAGGCGCCGGATGCCCAGAAGGAGGACTCGCCTGGGACACCGGAGCTCTCCCTGCAGGTTGTCATGGGCGCGCTTGATGGGATGCAGACCTCGATGGGGAGGCAATTCGAGGCCCTGGCGCATAAGGTGGATGCCATCCTGGTGGGTGTCAATTTGATCCGCTCGGACCTGGGCAAGACAAACGAACGCGTTAAGGACCTGGACCACAAGACCACGGGCCTCACTGATGAGGTTGCGGATCTGCAGAACGAGGTCCGGAAGCTGAGGGCCGAGAGTGACCTCGCCGCCCGCCGGCTGGAGGACTTCGAGAGCCGGTCCAGGCGCAACAACGTGCGCGTCATCGGGGTCCCGGAGTCCTCGGATGAGGCTTCGGCGGACCTGCTTGTGGAAGATTTGGTCCTCAATCATCTGAAGCCTAAGGGCCTTGGAAAGTTTTTTGCGGTGGAAAGGGCCCATAGGGTGCCGGGCGGACGGCCCAAGGCGGGTGCCCCGCCGCGGCCGATTGTCGCCCGGCTCTTTCATTTTCGAGATCGGGACGCTATCCTGCAAGCTTCGAGGGTGACGGGCCCAGTCCCCTTCCAGAATGCGTCGGTGAATTTTTATCCGGACTTCACCCAGCAGGTGCAGAGACAGAGACAGAGCTTTCTGGGGGTGAAGCGAAGACTTCGGGAACGGGACCTAAAATATGCCATGCTTTTCCCCGCCAGACTACGGGTGGTGCATGAAGATCGGACATTCTTTTTTGACTCTCCTGTTATGGCCGACGAATGGCTGGACGCTTTGCCCCGGCGACGGACCGGGGACGACACAGCTGAGCATGGAGACAGTGGCCGAGATGGACAGGGCTGATATCTCAAAGCCGGCCTGACTTGATTTGACCATATTTGAAGATTTGAACAGAGTGCAGTAACTGTGGAGGGTTGCGGGAGGACGAGGGGTGCTCTTTTCCTCCCTTGGGGTACTTTTTGTAGATTTTTGTTTTTGTAGGGCGACAGGCACACTGCAAGTTGGGGGGGCTTTTTAAGCTGCAGCAGGGGTGCAGGGTGGGGGGAGTTAGGGGGAGTTTGAGTTTGTTGTTGGGGGGTTTATTTTTGCAAGGCATGATGATTATCCTCAGGGTTGTTCCATGGTGGCGCCTCGGGTGTGGGGTGGGCCTCTTTCCGTTTGAGGATGGGGGGTAGAGGCCTAAGTGTTATAAGCTGGAATGTTAATGGTTTGGGGGATCGCATTAAGAGGGGGATTGTTTTGCAATTTCTGAAACGCTCAATGCCAGACGTTGTACTGCTGCAGGAGACGCATCTCATAGGCAATACGTGCTATGCCCTGAATAGGAAGGGGTATAAATTCATTGCACACTCGGGATTCTCTTCTGGGTCCAGGGGTGTGGGCATCCTCGTTAGAGCATCGCTGCCTTTTGAGGTGGACTCCACCATTGTTGACGATAGGGGGAGGTTTGTGGCGGTGGTGGGGCGGTGGGAAGGAAGGACTTTGGTTTTGGTTTCGGTTTATGTCCCGCCGGCCCTGCAGGCCGCCACATTTGCTGAATTGGGCAGGGCTTTGCTGACTCTCCCGGGGGGCATGCTGGTAGTGGGAGGGGATTTCAACGCTGTGGGTTCCGGACTGCTGGATAGATACCCGCCCAGGGACACAGGGGGGGCTCAGAAATGGCTTCCAGACCTCCTGGACACGTTTGGCCTGATAGACTGCTGGAGGCTCCGGCACCCCACACAGAGTCAATACACGTTTCACTCCGGGGCGCATGGTAGCCTCTCCAGGATTGACTACCTGCTCACTCTGGCCGCACATGCCTCGTTGATATCCGAGGCGAGGCACATGGCACGTGGTATCTCTGATCACTCGCCAGTGTGGATCCGGCTGGATCTCGGTCGGGAGGGAGGGTGGCCCCCATTAACCCATGGTATTTCAGAGACCCCAAGATGCGCAGCGCCCTGGTAAAGAAGGTAAATAATTACTTTAAGGACAATCTGGGAACCGTGGACTCGGCGATCTCGCTGTGGGAAGCTTTTAAGACCGTGCTTCGGGGGGAGGCCCTCTCCCTGGTGGTGACTGCCAAGAATCGGAGGGATTGCGAAGTGCGGCAAGTGGAGGAGGAGATTGCGGCCCTTGAGGGGGATATGGAGGAGGAGGTCACAGAGTCCTCATTGCATGAGCTTTGCTTGAAGCAGGCGGAGTATAGGGACCTGGTGACGGACGCCGCCAAGACCCTCAGCAGGGAACAACAGGGCCGTCTGTATGATGTTGGAGATAAGGCAGGGAAACTCCTGGCGTGGCTGGACAGGAAGGAACGGGTCAATAGAGTGGTGCCAGAGTTGATTGGAGAGGGGGGAGAGGCGATTGTGGAACCTGAGGGGATTGTGGAGTGTTTCGCGGAGTATTTTCATAGGGTTTATTCCTCTGTGTCGGACAGGCCGCCCGAGGACTCGTCTGATCTCCTCCGTGATATCGAGTTGCCCTGCCTCTCTGACATAGATAGGGACGATTTGGATGGCGACATCACGGTTGACGAGGTGGCGGGGGCGATTCGCGCGTTGAATTCGGGTAAGGCCTCTGGACCGAACGGACTGCCGATCGATCTATACAAACTGTTCCCGGATAGGGTCGCCCCTCACCTGCGCGCCATGTTTTTGGAGGCGCGGGGAGATGGGATCCTTCCGTTGGATCAGCGGCTGGCGTCGATCGTGGTCATACACAAAGAGGGTAAACCCCGAGATAGATGCGCCTCCTATCGGCCCATTTCACTCCTCAACGCTGAGCCGAAAATTCTGGCCAAACTCCTGGCTACCCGTCTGATTAGGGTACTTGGCGATCTGGTCCACCCGGATCAATCTGGCTTTATCCCGCACCGAAACACAGCGTTGAACCTTAGGCGTCTTCATGGCGTCATCGCCAGGGCGGGCACGCTGCGTGAACCGGCTGTTGTGGCGTCTCTTGATGCCACGATGGCCTTTGACACGGTGGAGTGGGCATACTTATGGGCCGTGCTGGCCAAGTTTGGTTTCGGTCGCGGGTTTGTGAGTTGGGTCCGGTTGCTGTACGAAGGGCCACTAGCGAATGTTGTGGTGAATGGTCGGGCATCTACCCCGTTTCAGCTTGGTAGGGGTACTCGGCAGGGCTGCCCCCTGTCGCCTCTGTTGTTCGCCCTCGCCCTTGAACCGTTGGCTGCGTGGATACGTTGGCACACGGATATACGGGGCCTTCGGTGGTCGCCTGATCACGAGGACCGTATTTCGCTTTATGCCGATGATATCCTGTTGTATCTTGCCTCACCAAAGAAGTCACTTATAGTGGTCTGTGACGTACTCGCATCGTTCGGTAGGAACTCGGGGCTTGTGATTAATTGGGGCAAATCGTACTTGTACGTTCTTAGTGGCGAGGTCCCACCGATCCCTAGAACATGTTCGATACAGGTTGCCCAGCAAGGTTTTGTGTATTTGGGGATTTTTATATCCATGGATCCTGTTGTGCGCTATGAGAGGAACCTGCTCCCCCCCTTGGCACGCTTGAGGCGAGATGTTGAAGGTTGGCGGAGGCTGCCGCTCTCCCTTGTTGGGCGTGCGGCCCTGTTCAAAATGATGTCTCTTCCCCGCTTCCTCTACGCCCTCCAGAACACCTTGGACTGGGTACCGGCCAAATACTTTCGGGAGGTCGAAGGCCTCCAAAAGACGTTGCTGTGGGATGGGCGGCCGCGAATAGCTATTTCAAAGTTGACGCTCCCATGGTACGATGGGGGCATTGCGCTCCCAGACATCCGACGGTACTATTGGGCCACGCAGCTGAGCGCGATCAACCATGGGTTTTACGGCCCTGCCCTCAGCCCTGGGTATGCCATGGATAGGTGGCTGCTGCGCGGCGGCAACTACTACAGGGCGTTGTATTCGCGGTCCCTAGAATCGTCCCTCACGGGGCCCACAGGTGTGGCGGTGCGCGTATGGAAGATGGCGACCGACTCGCTGGGCTGGAAGGATAGGCTCACCCTCGCTACCCCATTGTTTGAATCGGAAAGGTTGGGAAGACTCTGGCACACGAAGGGCTTTGATAAGTGGGACCTGATAGGTATATCCAAGGTGGGAGATGTGCTGCATAAGGGGAGGGTGAAGTCCTTCGAGGAGTTGCAGACTGAGTTTGAGCTAGGGCCTTCAGAGTATTTTAGGTATATCCAGCTGCGTCACGCCCTCCGATCAGTTCTCGTGGAGGGTGAGAAGGTGCCGGAGTCCTCTCCCCTTGAGGACCGAGTCCTTGATGGTCATATGCCCGAGAGCACGATTTCGCTCATATATAAGAAGTTGATAAACGCCCGGGCAGACTTGCTATTGGGGCTGAGAGAACAGTGGACCAGGGATGGCCTAGAGTTGGATAATGAGGACTGGCAGTCAGCGGTTTCTTCGCCTAAGGAGGTTGCGATCCCGTCGCGTCTGAGGCTGGTGCAGCTTAAAATACTGCACCAGGTGTATGTTACGGGGCCAAGGCTGGTCCACATGGGATTCTCGGAGGACGGCCTGTGCAGAAGGGGATGTGGTATGGTGGGTACTTTCCTGCACATCATTTGGGAATGTGGTGTTATTGTGGAGCTCTGGAGGAGAGTCCATGCAGTTATGGGGGAGGTGACGGGCATTGTGGTACAGCCGGAGGCGCGGTGCTGCCTCCTGAACGTCTGGGGGCCCACTGATCTCGATGAGGCGCAGACCCAATGGGTGACTCTGGGTAACATGGTAGCTAAAAGGGATATCGCGCGATTATGGGGCTCCTCGGGGCCCCCTACACCGACCGCGTGGAAGGAGAACATGGATTGGAGCATGTTTAGGGAGAAGACGGTCTACTGCTCTAGAGGTCGCCCCCGGAAGTGGCATGCCATCTGGGGGCGGTGGAACCAATACAGGGGGGGAATATGTCTTGCCCCGGACCTGGAACCTCCCGAGCAACAGCTTTCCCCCTGACCTACCTTCCAGCACAGTTTGGTTTTGGTAACCGTTCTGGGCCTCTGCTGTTCCCCTTCTTCCTCCGCACACAGTCTTATACTTAGTAGATGAGTGGGGTCCTGCCTCCCCTGGGGGCTTTCGCCATGGGATTTCAATGTTTCTGCCTTGCTGGGGTTTGTTGTGTGTTTTTTCTGTGTTTATTTAAAATTGGACCTTTGCATTACTCATCGTACTGTATCGGGGACACATTACTGTATCTAACTTGCAATGCTGGCGAACCTTCGGGCTGTCGGCTGAATAGCTGTGTCCTGAATTTCGAAATAAAGGTTTTCAAAAAAAAAAAAAAAAAAAAAAAAAAAAAAAAAAAAGAACATGAAAAGTCAAATGAAGGGGCACAAGTCAAAACTCAAAAATCGAGTTTCGACATTTTATAGAAGTATCACATACTGTTGTACAACTTAGATTTGTGAAACATTTTCTATTATATCAAACGGTAGTATAAAAACACAAATGTTGCTATAAAGAGAAGGTTTTTGGATTAGTCTACCCTTATGGGCTGAATGAACATCAGTACTTCTCGTGTCTTTTATGAACTAATTGGCGATTTGCATTATTTTTCCTTTATGTTAAACTTCCCTGTCTATCGGGGGTTTAAGGCTTGGGACTACAATATTGAACTATGAAAGACCCTGTTAGATGATCTTGTGAAATAGTTGGTAAAAGGGAAGAGACACAAGGTAATAGTAATCACTTCTGCAACATTTCTGGCAGCGTAATGATTTGGAGTTAAGTGTAACTACAAAACAGTTTGATTTCCTGGTTAAGGTATTTCTGAGGTTTGATCTCATCACATTATTTTACCTGAAAAGATTATTTGTCAACAGAACGATTATTATGCAACAAAACGTAGTGAAAAGGATTTATGGTGTGTTTCACTGCTGCAAAGCTACGCACTCCAGATGAAGGTACAGGGATAGTTCCGTAATGAATGTAGAAAAAATGAAGGAAAAGTTTGTTTGATGATGGAACATCAAGAATGTACAGTAAAACAACTGGAAATGACCAGTAAATGGATGGGTATCCCTAGAAGGTGTATGATGTTTATTAAGTTCATGGAGTAAAGTCAGACGTTGTACCCGACGCACTGCATTGTTTAAAGTTTGGACAGCAACACCTAAAAATATATAAATCTTGGCAAAATGTTTGAAGTAAAGGAGCCTACACTGTTTGAAAGCGAGGAGATTCAATCTCACCCCACCTGTACTGTCTTCCGATAAAACAGAAATTCAAGTTAATTACAAAGGGTAGTTTGGAAAAGGACTAGTTACTGTTATCTTATTACTCCCTTGCCAGATTCACTGCAAACTGAAATTCCTTGGGGTTGCAAATCTTTATTCATTTAACAAATAGTAATCCAGGTATACAATAAAAGTTTCTGATAGTCTCAGTATGAAATACGGAGCATTAACAACAACTACTGTTCCAACATACGTACAACATTCATACCATATTGCCCCAAGATTGCAACCAGTGACAATAAACAGATCATAAAACCGGGAAATGCAGACTCAGTTGAAAGTCGTGAGATATAACAGTGAAAGGGATAAGAAAGGGAAAAGTGAACTAAAGGATGAGAAAGAAAGAAAGAATGGAGAGAAAAAGAAAGCAAGAAATAGAAAAAACGTCCCTAATCCTGCTCACCCCAACAGTCTTGACACTCGGGTTATCGGAGGCTCCATCAACTCCATGCACCCCATAACCCAGTGATCAGAGACTTGGGCATGAAGGCAGAGCCTCCAGAGAAGACCCTACACCCAACGAGGCAATCAGTGAGTCATGCCAATAGATAAATGAGCTCAGAAAAGAATCACAAAACTGACTCCAGACGTGAAGGGGTGAGAGAAAGTACCAAAAACGCTCCTGTTAGAGGTTGGGGAAGTGATATCCTCCGTGCCGGAGAAATGAGCCCCATATCTCTTCAACACCCTGCAACTTGTAATTCAACTTATAAATTAGTCTCGCAAAAAGGGCCACGTCGTACATACTTTCCAGCCATCAGCCATGTCTGAAAGGAATGGGGAAGATAAGCGAGCTCCAGAAGTGAAGAATTGTCATTTAGGCCATGTCTAAGGCTGTGGAGAGCCATCTGTTAACATGCGTCAAAGAAGGGATGCCAGAGGTATCATGTAACAGAACCAGATGGGCTGTCAACAGCCCAGACACATGGAGCCCCCCTTTCAGAAGATTCCAAATCTGTGACCAAAACCACTGAGCTGGGTGCACTCCCATAACATTAATTATGTTGTAGTCTTGATCACTGCACCTCCATCAATGAGAGTCAACTCTGAGATGAGCTGTGCATAATTTCACCAGAAGCCGAGGCAAATAAAGAAAGATCATGAAATAGCTATGTTTAAGTCGGGTCTGCCGTAACCCTTTACTATAGTCTGCCAATCTTGTTTCCCACTCATTCTCTAGGAATTGCATGTTATGTTGTGCTACCCGCCAGGTACAGAGTGATTCCAAAGTGGCATCAGAAAAGCAGTAATCAATCAAAGTGGTGTACAGACCGTCATGACCAGTCTAAAGTTTTTCCAAGTGTGTATATAATGAGTAAGGGGGGATCTAGGTAGATCAATTCGTTCTTTTCCCAGAATAGCAGACAAAACATGGGACAATTGAATATATCACAAGTAATGGGAGCTGAGGAGGCCATACTTCCTTTGTAGATCAGGAAATTGTTTAAGGGAGCCACTAGAGAGTTACGCATAAATATAGTAAATGCAATGCGTTTTCCATAAAGATCAATTGATTTCCGCTTACGCAATAGTAAGAGTTGCATTATGCCACAGCTGCACTTTGGAGTGCACTCAGTCTGTGACTTTTATCATAGTGTGGACCTGTTGCCAGACATAATACGAAGCATGGGTGATGGGGTTAGGGAGGGTGGTTAAAGTGGGTCTTGAAGTCTAATATATGGGGCGATCTCCAGTGGTTTGCAAAACATGGCGCTCCAATATGAACCAAATGGATGCTGTTCAAAATGCGGGCAGCAGATACACTGATGGAGCCAGCTATTGTGCTAACCAATAACATTCCAAGTGTGGTAGGCGCAGGCCGCCTTTCGCAACGGTGGCAAACAGCTTGGTGCCCTTCGACCATGGTTTATACTATCTCCAGATGAACTGAGAAATGGTTTGTGTGATGCCCTGAAAGATGGATCTGCATATATAAAGGAGGAGCATTCCAAATACATAGTTACATTTGGGAGTGGCATTCACCTTGATGATCTGGATATTACACTATAAGGATAGATTCAGAGCCAACCACCTATGAAAAGCAGGTTTCATGTTGTTTATAATCAGTTGAACATTTTCAAAGACCATATCTTGTATGCCCTAATTTATATAAATCCCCAGGTATTTCAGACAATTGTGTAGCCATACTGAAATTCCAATGCTTCAAGTATGAAAGCAAAACCGCCAAATGCACTAAACCCATTCCTGAAATCACCTCAAAACCCAAAACTTTAATGAACCGACTGAAACTGTACATTTTACATTTGCCTTTGGTGAAGAGGCTCACTAGACTACTTGATCCCCTGGAACCAGGCCACCACTTCCAAGAGATGCATTACTGCGGAGAAAACCAGCGGGGACTTAATCCTATAGATGATTACAGAAGTCAGCCTATACAAACAGAGAGCAACGACTTTGACGTGCCCTTAACATTAAGTAGTGCACCTACTCTAGGGATGATCCTCTAGTGTTCTTAAATGTCCATATGGCAACATCCTAGATGGTTACTAGTTTCTGAAATAAATAAACGGTGCCATCTAAGGGGGTATAAGAACTGACCTTGTTGGGCTTAATAGTCTAGTCATTACCACTGGTTGGTCCAGCACAGTTTACTGAGTGAGGGGTGCCTGAATAGGCCTACTGTCTATACACCATCACGTGCAGCTGCACTTCTATCTCACAAGAGAGTTATACCAATCTTGGTAAAAATATGGGCAGTGGATCTCAAGCCAAACAAAGTACTTTGTACTAGTATTCTACTTCTCTTTCATCAGTAATGGTGAGACCTTTGGAGGAGGCAGCTAAATCGAGAGAGAGGTAGGAATCGTACATTCTGTGGCTTAGAGCTAGTTACCCAAGAGTTAAAAAGGACAGGTTTCAGCCAGAGACACAATTTCCAATATCTCCACAGTGAAAAGAAGCACTTGATTAAGGTAAAGGTATCTTGAGCAATGCAAAAAGTTTAGAGTAAAATCCCTGCCACAGCTCAGAGTACACGGGCCATTATTTTACTCTTAGAAGCCTAGACACCACAGTAAAAATGTCCTTGTGAGTTGAATCACAGGGAGGGTGAAAAGAATAAGAGTTTGAAGAGGAAGGCAGTCCAGCAGGCAGGCCCCGTGAAGCTGTAAAACCCACATGTAGCACTACCTGTCATTTAAGAAAACGAAGAAGAGGAGAGATGCATCTTTGCTGCTAGTTTTGCCTTGATAACTAAGCATGACCTTATCATCACAGATTCTGCCCTGTTTTCCGATCAGTCTTTGAGAGCTCAGACGCATCTAGAGCACCAAGACCACATCGATCAGTTCAGATGAAATGACAAGGTGATTCAAAAATACGCTGTGGAGCCTCTAGAGGTGGCCTTGGAGTAGAGTAAACGATCTCAAGGACAAAGTCCCCAAAAAGGTCCAGTGCAGAGACCTTTACCAGCTTCAGGTTAGGGATCGGATACAAAAGGCAGAACCGGCACTTACAAGAACTTCCCCAGTGGCCAGCATGTCTGAAATGAGCAAATCTTGAGCTGTAGGAGGCCTTTGAAAAGAAGTAAGCACTCAATCATCTTATGGACGAAATATCAGAGTGGAGGTCACAAAGATGTCCCACCACTGAAGTATTGAACACCTTACTCAATGGTAAAAACAAAGATTACATGGGTTACGCAGTGATTAAGTTACAAGCACTAACAACAGTGCCTATGCAGCTCACCATATGTAATTTGAGCCTTGCAGAAAAGTAATGCAAATACAAGCCCGATGATGAGAAGACAACAAAATATCAACAAAATAATTTACTTTCTTCCTGTCCAGGAGAACCCGATAAATTTACTCTCATTCTGAGACCTAGTTAGATTCATTCGGACAGCTTTTCTAGTTTCAACAACTGTTCTAATGCAGAAAAGCTACCTCCTTAATGATTACAAACGTTCCATGATGGGGGCCATAAGAGAACCTATTCGAAATTAGCAGCCAAAAGACAAGAATCAGATATCATTGTTCATATCATAACAGCTGCATGTCACAAATGTTGAAGCATTCAATAACAATAGTTCACACAACTCTTGTATCCTTTGAAGCTGCAAATATATGGATTTCAAGGGGGGGGGGGTCTGAAAAAAAAGCAAATGCCTTTCTTAAAACAGTGGTGCTGAGCAGTGTGCTTGTACGAAGCGGTTTAATCCTTATACTTGCAATGCTGTGGCCTCAGTCCCATATTTTGTAACATGCTGCTGAGAGTCCCTGCTCATGTCTCTACGCATTAACTAATGTCCTTAATGGGGGCATACCACACACCTCTTTCTGACATTATCTGTGTCAATCTCCTTATTTAATGTGTATAAATGGAGGGAAGAGAGTCGAGAGGGGTCAAACGAGCTCAGCAAATGAGAAGAAAGTATGTCACAAATATAAACATTTTTTAGACTTCACTAACCAGAGGAAGAGCTGCATGGCAGAACTTTGGGTAATGCTACAGTACGAAGAAAGGAGGCTGGAAAACACAACTAAATCTACTTTGTCGAGTTAGTGGAAATACTCTTACTTTTCTCTTGGAGCGACCTTCTGCCACTCAAATTTGTATTCTGTGGCCTCTCCTTCCTGCTGCAATAAAAGAGCATAAGAGTCAGGTAAGTAAACGTTAGTCAGCATAGATTTCATGAAGCATGCATAAAAACAATAGGTACTTTACCTCTTTTACTTCTTCATTGGAGTCCAAAGAAACATGGAAAAAAAATACAAGAGAACAAGTTAGCACTCATTTCTAACACAAACAGGTACCAGCTACTGTATGTTTATGGCAAACATTTCAAGTAACGTTTGTGCCCTAGGCATTTTATTTTGTAGAAGCTTCCCTCTCCCACAGTTCCTCAAAACCACGTATGCCTTTTATGCACGATGCAGGAAGGCTATACTTTAGTTTGAAAAAGATCTGGCCAAACTATGAGGGTCCAGCAACCAGTCAATGAGTTTAGGCTAACTCTGTTTAGCATCCGGTAAGTTCTCCTTACAATGACATATTTAGGGAGCATGTTCAAGTACCTGAATGACTAAAAAAACTAATGTTAAATGTGTACCTTTTTCTGCCCCTGGGGGAGCTTCATACATGAAATTCAATCCATTCTTGACACGCTCATCACCCAATAGCACCCTGCAATAATAAGAAAATACCAGTTAAGAGGAACAGTACAAATTAAACAAGCACTAATATGCTTAAGATACATATTAAGGGAACAAATAAAAACAATATTTAGAACAGCTAAATAAATATGAATTCAAAGAAAGCTCAGTCAAACAAAGCACACTTGACACTCAATGAGAGATGGCAGTTTACCTCTTGAATTGTGACTTCGTTAAAAATATAGCTGTGCAATTGGTACATATGCACACAGATTCAAATCTATATTTTCACAACAAAAGGAGCAGAAAAGATGACATTTTCAACCTAATACCAAATTACCACAAATAAAATATGATAAAATAGCCCCGTGGTCAGAAAGTTAATACGTTAAGTTGTGTAGGAATGTGAAATCTCATTCAAACAAAATAAAAAAACGAGTTGTTGAATTCAATAAATCAGCATGGGTGATTCGAAAATGGTGTACAGTATGACTTATTAATTTACAGGTAGATCTCGACTGTGGAAGTAATTGTTGTAATATTCTTTGCTACACACCTACATGCAACAAAAACATGGGTGGACTTCAGAAATACAGAAAATGTAATTTATAAAATAGGCACATTTTATGTATAAATGAAAAACAAGATATCAGTATATGTTTAAATTAAACATATTTTTAAATAAGCTTGTATGCAAAATTGTGAAGCATTCAACATAAATGGCACTGTACGGAGTGTGGAAGGGAAAATTCAAATATGAATTAAATTTATTTCATTTAAAACAATTATTTCTATGAAAATGTTAAACTTTTAAATAATTTAACTTTTATTAATATGTTAAATTTTGGTGCACATTTCGGGTCCCTTGATACTTTGGTAGTCCAAGGTGAACAGGAGTAAACAGAAATGTATTTCATTGACTATAGTAAAAAGATAATATTTATTTTGTATTAATTTAAAATACATTTTGAAATGTTATACTACTTTCTAGAAGGTCTAATCTGCGCCCGCAGGGGGAAAGCTATTAAGAGCAACTTTCCAATCATAAATTCTAACATAGGATTCTGAAACCAGGAATTTGATAGAGTGGAGACGTAAGTCTACATTTTGGTGTACACCTACACATGCAAATGGTGAATTCCATTCATGAGGAGATTTACATCTACAAAGGAGTAGATCTACACAAGAAGAAATTTATACATGGAAATTTACCTTTGTGTATAGGGATTACTATTGTTATTTCTGTGTAATGAGCATCTGACTACAAGTCACAGGGTCCACTCTCGACAAAGGATTTTGTCAGCACTATTTGAAATTGCTGGATTCGAGCATGTGTGAAAGATATATTCTCCTGTATTCCAACTATGTAAGCGCATTGGTGTTTTTCTTACAGAAATCTGTAAAATCTATTAAAGTCTGGATACGTGCTTTCATATTGTGGATGCTATTTTGCTATGTCCCAAATGATACACAGAAAGTATAAATGAATCCTAAATAATACACCAGCTCTGGATTCTGGCATAGAGTCGAACCACTGTTGAGGTATGAAAAATGTTAAGTTACAACCAAGTGGGGGATAACAACTTCACATCACACACTGCTTTCACTACTGTATGCAGAGAACGCCTCACCTGTTATCATACGAATCCTGTTCTTTAACATATTGCTGCATTAGCTCTTCTTGCTTCTTCTTATCATATGTTATCTTCTGTTCTGCCATCCATACCTATTCAAACATACACTTGTTAGATACCTGCGTTTAAGTAAAAACTCCAGTTGCTTTTGTATTTGTGCAAGAATCAGTTTTCTAATGAGTAGGCATAAAGTATTACCACCGTTACCAAATATGGCTACATCACAGGTTCAGTAAAATCTCAATATATTAAAATCTTTTCCTGATCCACTGTCCTGCTTGTTCGCCGGGCAAAAACTAAAACAATGCCATTAATTTGAGGAAATATGTTTTGAAAGTTGTCAATAGGATCACCCAGTGCAGGATCAGTGCTATTTTCAGTTTAAAGAAAAGCCTCGTCAGAAAGCCATTATTTAAAAAGAAAATGTATATCTGTGAATAAAACATAAATGATGTGCTTAAAAAGTACAAAAGCGGCCGCAAAAATCATGCAATATATCATGCCGTTGAAAGGCTGCGAGTGATGGGTACATTCCAGATCTTACACAACCATGAATTAACCTGTTTCAGTGTTTCACGTTAAAGCACGCAGAATAACAAGCATTAATTAAAAATGTACAGAGGTGCCATTACTTTACAAGAGAACATGATCATCAAAAGCTTGGAATTCAGACAAAAGAGGGAATGTTTTTGTTGACTTGACATCAGAAAATATGTTAATCAGTAGAAGTTGCAAATTACTGCAATTGTGACATTCTGCAATTAAACAGGACTTTCAGGCACGGTTACGCTATAATGTCGCTAAATGAAAACGAACAACAATAAACATCAGCAAAATCCTTTAGAAAATATTTCAATGGATCCTAACTAAATTGTTAAGAGCCTAAACACGTGAATGCCATTGCCGTGCCTGGACCAGATGATTCAATGCAATAGAGGAGCACCTTGAAAACCTGATGGGAAACCAGCCACGCAGAGAAGGGAAATATATAGGAACATGTGCATCATCAGGCCACGTATTCTTGACTTACAAAGATGACACCTTTGGTACACTTGTATCCACAGCTTTCAACCAACCAGAAAGAGTGTTCAGGTTTCTTAGTGCTATAAGGCAGCACGAAAGGAACGCATGCTAATACCAAAACAGCGCTGAGTCTCTGCTTCACCCTAACCGTGACGTTCTGCCTCAAAACATGGATAAGCAACAGAATGGAACACATCCGAATGTACCAAACCTGAAGATGAATATCCAGAAGGAAATCAAAGCCACTGGCACAACTGTAAGTAACATCATTAAACCTTAATATGCAACTGTAGGGCTATGATATGCATTGATCACTTTGTCAAATTAAGCACTTTGGCATTCTGCGAAAAGTCCTGTTTTTTTGAAGAACGAGGGCTGTAATGACAAAGCTTTTTGGATTATGTAAGTGGTAGACAGGTGTTCGTAAAAATAAATTAGCGCTGGTAAATTTTACATCCTAATTCACAGAATTAGAATTTCTGGTACTATGCAATAATAAACCTTTTTTGCTTTGCTGGAACAGTACAGCTGATCGTTTTCACTGTTGTAGATTGAGAGTCCGAGGGCATATAAGGGTTGGCCTACCTATTGTAAGAGGTTCCCACCTGGAAACAACAGCAAATGCACTCATGTAAAAGCAACCACATCTGCCGGAGAGATGGGGGAAGGAACACTCAGGTACTTAGTGGGTGTGCAGTGGACATCTCCATAGGGAGATATTTTCCCTGTGTAGGAGGATAACCTTAATTATGACTTACTATAAAACTTCCTACCAGGTGAAAAGTCTGCATATATAAAGCCAAGAAGGCTGGCTTTAACGTACTATAACATGTAAAAGCAGACATGCACAAACGTGCAGAGTCCGAGTTTCACAATTTTGTGTGCAACCTGTCGCAGGCTGTTCCAAAAGCATGGTGAAAAAAAAGTAGGCGACACAAATAGTCTCTTGAGTACTGGTGCATGCTTACGTTTGCAAGCGTTGTCACATTAAGGTCAGAACTACTGGCTTTGTTACTGATTGTATGTAAGGATGGGATGTAATGTGATGATAGTGACTGTCATTACTGCAAATTTCACAACTTATCCTGAACACTTAACCCACATGACACTGACTAGCGGCACGGGGCACAGGAAGCAATGAAAAAAGAAAGCCGTGGGTTGTCCAGCATTAAATGGCTTAGAGAAAGGTAACTGTTAGCAGGATGCTTTGCATGGGACTGAGCTAATGGATCGTTAGTACCATCAAGTTTGAATGAGTTCTGCCCACCTGTGGTGATATAGTAAATGAGGTAATACTATAAATGAGGTACATTGTGTTGAGGCTGCACCGCTTAGAGTGTGCATGTGAGAAGAGTCATGCCACCAGATGCGATGTGAAAGATGTAATGTATGAGAGAAAAAACTGTTTGGGCTGCAAGGTGTGCAACTTGTGAGCTGATGCTGTGAGGAAATAACACTGTGCAGTGCTAGCAGCAATTATTTCAAAATTAAGTTATGACCCTTAAAATGGCAGTTTTATTAGCAAATGTTTTTAACACTGTGCTTGAGGTTAATTTATTCTCTTTAGTTCTTTCTTAAATCCAAGGAAACTTCACCATTCCAAAGTAACAAAAGTATTTATTTTCTCCCACAGTCTGTCCAACCATACTATCGTAGTCACCCTTTCATGTTGCGTCACTGAAAATGTACATTTTCTACTTGAAAAAAGTGAAAAAGTATTGGAAATAACAAGATGATTGGATGGGAACGGTAACAACTATGTTTGAAATCGGAGACGGAAGCAATTAGACCAGACTGCTATCAACAACGATTCGGAAATCTCTGCTTGGAACACTTACATTACGTCATTGAAGGGATGGAAAACGGGACAGGATCGAAGCGCGAGCATAAATCTCCCCACATAGGCGGCCAGAGGATGTCCATAGAAACACTAAAAAATCTGGACCGAGTTGTGCTAATACATGGGGTATTTTCCTCAGACAGTGTGGAGGTCCACTTCGTTTCCTGGAGGAGGAAATTTGGACTAAGTAAGTACTAAGTCTGCTTGAAACTTGGGGGAGGTGTGAGGCAGTGTCGTGGGAGCTGGTGGAGGTACACTGTGCCTTTGTCAAGTGATGAGATGGCTGCTTTTGAAAAGGTAACTGTTATTTAAATATGAAGCTCACTTACGTAACAGCGACTCTATTTCTAATTGGCACTTCTGAGATAAAACCAATAAAACGTTGCATAAAACAAAGAGTGACGTTGGTACGAGTGGCATGCCGTCCCTCGCAGGCCTGCCATTTTACTGGCTGCTGAAGCATAAGAGATTCAAAAGGAAGGGACGCTACATTAAACCAAATATGCACTGCTAAAGGCTGCCAGTGCAGGGATTTTGTATGGGTGAACTAAGGGCACATTTAGTCAATGTTGGCAGAAGCCTAGTAGCTAAATGCAGCATGGCTCAGAGCAGTGGGAGGGCACATTTGGGAAGACAGATTAGCAGCACGTTACCATTCTCAATGTGAGAAAGTACAAAAAAGCCTGTCCTGCAGTTCAGAATACAGATGCAAGAAGGTTTCACGTCGTAGAAGAGATCATTTGAAATTAACAGTTGGGTTATTTTACTAATGTGGGTTTCTGTATCAAGGTTGGAGTCTAAATGCAAATCTCGTGAACGGGTAGAATCAACCAGTAAACGGCTGACGCCATGGAGCAAGAGTGGAGAGCCAGGAGTGGAGAAAGTTTGTTTTTGGTGAAAAGCATCCCAGGACTTTCCCAAACATATCCATAGCATAGAAAAGAATAGTCAGATGTGCCCCATGAGCCACATTCAAAAAGAACTGTTGATGGACAGAATGCAGAACAATGTCATACATTCACCCCAGTACAGAGATCTGGGCCTAAATCCATCGTTTTTTTGCTCACCATGCCATTCCAGTTTGGACCCAGCCATATGCAAATCAGTCTTGACCCTGTGCCCTATGGGAACAGTCCATCCCGAACTGCCAGGCCAGGTCTTCCCTGGACTGGAAACAAGCATCCTAGGACCGGTTTCGGGGTTTCACCCCTCTTCAACCAGGATAGCTTGATTCCAGTTGCATGGAGAGCACGGGACTCACGTCTGAGCATATCCGTCCCACTCGGGGTGACAAATGCAAAAAGAACTGTTGATGGACAGAATGCAGAACAATGTCATACATTCAACCCAGTATAGAGAGCCACATTATCATAGAGATCAGCAGCGGAATTTTGTTTGTGGTGAAAATCAGCACTGAAAACATGATTCGGCCTGCGGGGTGTGATGTGAGACCTTGGTGCCCTGGATTAGCTGTGAATGGGGCTGGCTTACCAGGGCTGGGGGAAAGAGTAGAGAGGCCAGTGTGTTTTTGCGTTGTTTATTTAACAAGATGGCAAGGACAGTTTGAGGGCTTTACCTCAGTTCCTTTTCCGTGTCCCTCCTTCTACCATCCTGCAGTTTCTTAGTGGGTAGGACTGAAGGTGAATTGCTGCAGTATTTTGAAGTGAAGTGTCATAAACGTTTAATGGTCAGTTTAGTTCTACAATAGTATGAGTATATTTGGACTGTCTTATAATCAGAAAAACAATTAATTACAAGTGAAATGTGGAATTCAGTCCAAGAAACCCTCATCTTGGTAAGATTAATCCTCTTACAAGCCAATTTAAATGTATAGTTTACGCACAAAGTGGCACACTTTGCAGGGAATTGGTTTCAGTGGCTCCCTACGCCAGCTTCTCTCCTTTGTCTGCCTTCTGGTGTTCCTTCCCTCTTGCTGGGGCCAACTGCTCCCCAGAGAATGTAAGGGGCTAGTATCACTAGCCCTGGACAGACCCACTAGTCTTGTGGCAAGCTGCATAGTCCTTAGTCCATCAGGGCAGCTGTCCATGGTTCTGTTGTTGTCCAAGTACAGGTCTAAATATCTGTCTTTCCCTTGTGCAAGAGTTTATAAGTGTAGGCTGAAAGGTCTAGATGCCGGGCACCCCTCCACCCTGATCCTAACCCATCCTGGGACAAACCATTATGCACACACCTCCTAAGAAGGCCTCACCTCCACCCCTAGCTGACATCACTGCCAGGGGCTTCCCACCAAAACTTCAAGGGGGAACCCCCCCTGTGTTGCCTCCAAATGCCGGGGCTTCATCATTTGTTCAGTGGGCCTGGGCTGTCCCCACTCTGGTACAGTGAGACAGCAATTACCAGATGCAGATTTTCCTCCCCACTCCTGCCTCCGCAGGAGCTGAGTGAAGCACTGATAATTGCTCCTTGAGGAGCAGAGTAATCAACTTGACCCAGCGAATTGACAAATGGCCTGGAATCTGATTCTGAGCTGCGCCAGAGAAAAATTCAAATTCTGGACAACTCATAAGGTGTACATGTATATTCTAGGGACCTGTGTATTCAAACTTGACATGCATGTTTCACTCCAGTTTGACATCTCACTGGGATGTGTAGGCCTAATGGGAGCAAAACTGCAATTTAAGGCTGATTTCCCCCTGTATGTATAATCAAATGACACTGTAGATAACCCAGTAAACCCTACTAACCTTACTTACGACTTCCCACTAATATTATAAGACCTAGACTAGGTGAAAATGTATCCCTGCAGAGGCCCCTCTGCACCAGGCTACATGTATGCAATTACCGGGCGATGGTAGTCTCGCACCCACAGCCTGCACGTGTATGCACTCATGTTCACATGTAACCAGCCCAGTTACTATATTATCTTGAAAGGGGGACACTGGTAGTAAACATGTGCAGTCCAATTACCATGAGACACAAGGAGTGAGACTCGCCCAATGTAAACGCACAAAACCAGGTAATCAGAAAGCAAAAAATCCGGATTGTTTAAACGGGCTTAACCCATTACTCTACAGCGACCTAGTAGAGCATCCATGCAACTGCACACAACAATAAAAATCAGTCACCACTACAGAAAAGAAGTTGGTGGCACATTAAGGCAGCACAAATGGAAAATAGGCTGCAGGAATTAAAAAAAACATGTTGGCAACACTTTGGCTAAAATGGATTTGAGAAAATATTGGAAAAAGGGATAACATAAGAACAACTACGCAGTTAATAAAACTAAAAGTAGAACGCAAACGAAAGATTAAAAAAGACAAGAGAAGCAAATGTGTATCAGTACAAGCAAGCTAATCAATACGGAAGATCACAACTCAAGAAGAAACAGCCATGAAGCTCACAAACTAATTTCTATGCTGATGCTCTCAAACATTTGCAGCCATTTTTCAATCCTGGCACTTTAGAACCAAGATTAGACAGCATAGCTGAGTAGACTGGACAGTTATTTACAAGCAGCAGAAATAACAATACCTCTCAAAAATAAAAAACTACTGGTAAACTAAGTAGGGCCAGAAGTATACCGTTTGACCACAGATCAGCAGACTGCTCTGGAGTGCAGAGACACCACACGCCCTATGAGAAATGGCAGTAACCAAAACATCAGATAAGCGCCTTTTCTCTGAATTATATTCCATTTTGTGTAAGCCCTCTGGGCCCCTACCAAATGAGGGCCAGAAACGCGGGGAAACAGAGCTAGGCAGAGAACAGACCCAGAAGGAAAGGTGTGAGATTTAATATAGAGCACCTAGACACGAAACTCCCCAGATTTCCTACTTATACATTTCTTGGGCTATCCAATCCTCTTACTTTTCCATTAAAATCCAGATGAGGGAGACAGATAGGATTAGCCCTGGGAGCTGCTCTCCAAAATATCCTCCAACACTGGGGAACAAGCCGCACACCTACACACCTGAGTTGGCTCCACCACTTATGGCATATTCTAGAGATGGAAAAGATCACATTCTCCCTTAAGGCTCAGACCAACTCGTTTGAAGAGCTCTGGCAACTATACCTCACTCTTCTCTCAAAGGAATTTAGGGAGCTCACTTGTCCCAAATACTTGCGCATAATCCCAACGAATGATACAACCTAGAGATCCAGAGTCAGAGATTCTTTTGCTCTGACGTTTGTCTGATCTTTTATTGAGTACGCTGGAGGTGGGTGCGGGATGAGGGTCTTTGTTGGGAAGGGACTGTTTTGTTCTTACCGAATGTTGAAGCTAATATATCTATCTTATAACGAGTAGAGTGACGTTCCTATGTTGCTATATATGGCACTCAAATTTGAATAGAGATTTATTTATCTTTTTTACATATTTTTTATTGGCATTTATATGACAATAACACTTTTCCAAACAAACATATTATTTCAAATACAATAATCTTATGTTCAGTCGATCAGGATATACAATCATGTACCACAGATTATTAGCATTACTCTGTGTGATATTCAACCATTATGCACAAATCACCGATGTCAGTATCATTCCTACAACCGTTGGTAACATTAATTGTAAACTTACCCCCCCCCCCCGCCCTCCCATCCCCTCCCTCTCGTTTCCCGCCCTCCCATGGTCATGGGTGGTCATGTGCAGTGCAAGGCATGGAGACTAATGTATTATGGATTACCTCAACTATCTAAGTTATTCTCCGACGGGTGCGAAACCATTGGTGAACGTGACATCAGAGAAAGCCCCTCCGTCTCTGGGGGACCCGTCTCCTTGGATAATTCTGTGAGCATTAAGCGCCAGGCCCTCACATCATCCTCAAGCTTGTCGTCCCTCCTGACCGTCTGCATCCGTACCCCCACCACGGTGGCCCACTCCAGCACATCTCTGATCCATTCTTAAGAGTGGGCCGTTCAGAGCTTAACCAGTGGATTGCTATTCGTCTTTTTGCTAAGACAAGACCCAGCTGCACAAACCTCCTAGTGAGCTTTTTAGTTTTGGGCGTAGGTAATAACCCCAACACTACTCCTTTAATAGTGGCTGGTATGATCCATCCCGTTACAGTCTGCAGGGTATCACTGCCGCCCAGTATCGCACCAGCTCAGGACAGTCCCACAGCATATGAATAAAATGTGCATCCGAGCGTCTACATCTAGGACATGTGTCTACTCGGTCCGGATATATTTTATGTAATACTTGGGGAGTGAGGTATGTCTTAATTGGAAGCATGCATTAGAACTTATCTGCTTGACCCGCTCATGTATTTTCTGCCATTGCGCTTCTGTAAGGGGTTCCCCAAGTACATCGTGCCATTTTGTATGCATCGGAAGGGGAGCAGCAGGGGTATCCTCCCTTAAAGCTTTATATATGTTAGAAACCAACCTTCTTCTCCCTGCCAACATGGTCACCATCCGCGGTACCATTGTGACCTGTGGTTCCTGTGGAAATGTCGGCCATATTTCCATACTGCAAAAACTGCCCCCTACCCACCTGGAACTATGAGTTATCTGCTTCCTCTCTGATCACAAACCGCTTCACAACATACAAGTCTCCCATCGTAAGACAACCTCCCTCCTTCCATTTGCTAACATTCATTGTTTGCCCTATCTGCTTGAAGAACGGCCCACAACGGAACATCCAGGGCATATGGCGACCACTTTCCGCACCATCAGTCCTCAGACCAATGCGACGTGACGGATGATATAAGGAAAGGAGTCTGGAATCTTAGACCCCAACAGAAAACGCCCCGGCAACAGAACCCCCCGATGCGTGCCCGCCGAAAATCTCTTCTCCCAGTTGTCGTTTTCATCAAACCAGTGCACCGCATGTTGCAATTGCACAGCTATGTAATAGCAATGTAGCTGAGGGACCTCTAGACCTCCCCGCCCCCAACCTCTCAGTAGAGTGCTCAACTTTATTCTCTTCCTTTTAGGCCCCCACAATAGCTCTACTATCAAGCTATCAAGCTGCGAGAAAACCTTTTGCAGGACCAAATGCAGGGAATTCTGTAGTGTGTATAAACATCTCGGCAGGACAACCATTTTAGTCAACGCCACCCTCCCCATTAATGATAATGGGAGGTCCTCCCAGAAAGCCACTGATCTTCTGATACCGTCCACTCTCCTCCCTATATTTTTGGCTATGTACGTCTCGCTGGTGGGTGTTAGCATAATCCCCAGGTACCGTGCCCCTTCAGTATCGCATCTCATCCCCACCATGGGCAAATCAGACTCAAATTTCCCTCTTAAGCCCCCCATGGGAAGCAACTTCGATTTCCCCGGATTGAGGTGTAGACCAGACCACATACCAAACTCCTCCAGGTCCGCAGTGAGCACCGGGACAGCCTCCTCCGACCGATGTAAATAAACCAACGTATCGTTGGCATACATGGAGACCACATGCATTGACTCCCCCAATTTAATCCCTCATCCATCCAGCTTTGTACGTAAAGTGATGGCCAGCAGCTCCATTGCGATGGCAAACAGGAGCGGGTACAAGGGGCACCCCTGCCGAGTGGCCCTCTTCAAACAAAAGCTTTCTGAGACTTGCCCTCAAATGCGAACTGTTAGAACTGGGATTACCTAGTTGGCTGAGGTAGGTACCTTAGGCCAAGCAGGGACCCTGGCTTCCACGTCAGGGAAAGGAAGGACACCTTCTCAGATAACCCCTGCTCCCCCCTTGGTACCTTGGCACGAGCAGCCAGGCTTACCTTCAAGGCAAATGTGTAAAGTATTTGCAACCACGCTCCCAGTAACCCAATGGTGACACCACAAAAGGACTCCACACGAGTTTCATATAAAAACAAGTATAAGTTTATATTAAAAGATATACGATGAGATCACACGATAAAAATCCAACATATGCGTATTTGTAATATACCTCCTGGCCGGTTATTAGGCCAGCCAGCTCTTGTAAGTTCTGGCAGTATTAATGAGCAATTCTAGGTGATCCTATGCAGTCCTAATGCAAGGCTATGCAGTTCGTTATGCAAGAATTAGGCACTTTACAATGTAAAAATAATGCAGTTCGTGATGCAAACTAATCCAATGCATAATACAACAATCAGGCAGTTCGTTATGCAGAAATATTGCAATGCGTAATGCAACAATAAGGTAGTTCATTCTGCAAACTAATGCAATGCGTAATACAACAATCAGGCAGTTCATTATGCAGACATAATGCAATGCGTAATGCAACAATCAGGTAGTTCGTTCTGCAAACTAATGCAATGTGTAATACAACAATCAGGTAGTTCATTCTGCAAACTAACGCAATGCGTAATACAACAATTAGTTAGTTCATAATGCAGAATTAAAGCAATGCGTAATAAACTCCAGCACCGATCACGGTATTTTAGACAGTCTCTCCCCCCCTCGCACTGACTCGCGGTCAGTTTCAGTCATCATATGCCCCCAACACGGATCTGGTGTAAACCACAGTGCAGCTCCATGCCCCGGCCCCGGTACTGTCACTCCTTGGCACGTACGGGCC
This sequence comes from Triturus cristatus, assembly GCF_964204655.1. Classification (NCBI taxonomy): domain Eukaryota; kingdom Metazoa; phylum Chordata; class Amphibia; order Caudata; family Salamandridae; genus Triturus; species Triturus cristatus. The sequence goes on along the minus strand of NC_140583.1, from coordinate 849,840,721 downwards.
GCAATACGAGCTGGAACAGAGGCTCCCGCTACAAGAAGGGGAGAGGCCGAGAGCGTCTCTCTCCGAGCCCGCACCCCGCCCCAGGTGCTGACATACGTTACCTGGGGGGTGCGACCTCGCTTTCCTCTCCGCCTCTCGCGACTTGGGCCTCCGATGTGACTTGGTTGATTCCGGGCCGATGATGATAACGAAGATCTCAGGCTGCAACAGGGCACACGCACACAGCATCGCTGAGACTCCCTTGAGCCTCGGGTGTGCACGGTCACAGGGCAATCCTCACGAAGGTCTCAGGCTGCACAAAGCACACGCTCACAGCGTCGCGGAGACTCACTTGAGTTCCAGGTGCAGACGATCACAGGGCAATCATCACAAAGGTCTCAGGCTGTACAAAGCACACGCACAGAGAGTCGCTGAGACTCACTTGAACTTCTGGTGTGCACGATCACAGGGCAATTCTTCCGAGGGTCTCAGGCTGCAAAAAGCACACGCACACAGCGTCGCTGGGACACTTCTGGAAACTTTTGTGTTCCTGAGTTTCCACACCTCGGGCCCTTGGGGTTAAGTAACTTCAGGACACAGCACAGCAAAGTCCTTTCAAGCAGGGGGACACAGAACACAGCAAAGTAGTCCCTTTAGCCTCTTCTTGGTTAAATCAGCAAACTGCAGGCCAGCCCCAAAACACACAGCAAGGGTCAGTCCTTTCCTTCAGTCTATTCAGCTGTTTCTTCCTTGGCAGAGGTTCCTCTTGACCACGAAGTAGTTTCAATCCTTTACAGTCTTGAACAGTTCCATTCCAAAGTCCAGGGGTTTCAGCTCTCATAGTTATACCCCTAAATGTCTTTGAAGTCTTTGTGTTCAGGGGGGCCCTGACCCCTGTCTAGACCAGTTCTGGGTGTCTCCCTGCCAGTGACACCTTCTTCCTTTGATAGTGGGGGTCTGGATCCTTAATCACTCAGCAGGGGATGGAGCCATTGTTTTATGGCTGCAGCCCAGGCCTCTTCACCTCCCGGGGCTACTCCTCCTCCCTACACTCCAGATGCAGGTCAGTCTGTTGCTGTCTGACCTCCTCCCCTGGGTCAAGACATTCCCCAGATACCATCACTTTCAGAGCCAGACAGTCAAACCACAACCAGGCAGAGACACACAGAAATGTTAGAGCACAAAAACCCAGCCACTTCTAAAAGGGTGCTTTCTAAACACACAATGCAAAAACCACCTTCACAAAAAGATGTGTTATTGAATTGTGAGTTCAGGCATACTAAACTTCACCTCTCCATCTTAAGCCTTTGGGAAGATAGGCTGGAAACTTATTACACAGCCTCCTCCATTCTGTCCTATGGGCAAGATGGCCTTTCAACAGTGAAAAATGAAATGGAGAGTATTTCACTGTCAGGACATGGTACACACCTCAGTACATGTTCTACTATTCACATACACTGCACCCTGCCCAGTGGGTACCTTGGGCCTACCATAGGGGTGTCTGATGTGCATAAAAAGGGAAGGGTAAAGTCTGGCAAGTGGGTGTACTTGTCAGAACAACATGGCAGTTTAAAAAACTCCGCGCAGGCACTGCAGTGGCAGACCTGAGTTATCTCTTTAAGGCTACATGTGTGGGTGGCACAGTTAGTGCTTTAGGCCCACTAGTAGCATTTGCATTACCAGCCCTGGCACACATAGTGCACTTTACTAGGGACTTTACTAGTAAGGCAAACATACCAATCATGGACAACCAATTACCATTACACTTTACACAGGGAGCACTTGCACTTTGACACTGATCAGCAGTGGCAAAGTGCCCAAAGCATCTAAGTTGGCAACATCATGACAGAAAAAAGGTCTAGGGGGAAAGCAAAAAGTTTAAGGGACTTTAGCCAAAAAGCGCCACGTCCAACACAAACCCTTGCGGATGGTCTATTATATATGACTTGCATCCATTTTATAAAGGATTGTCCTACCCCAATCCCAGCCATCACTGCCCACAAATAATCCCACTCTACAGAATTAAATGCCTGTTGGATATCCAATAGCCCCAGTGCCCAGTTTTCTGCTGCCAGACTCGGTGCATGCAAGATGTGCGCCAAGCGCTGCAAATTATGAGTGGTATTGCGTTTGGGAATAAACCCCGCCTGATCTAGATGGATCAGATGAGACATGTAGGGCAGTAACCGGGCCGCCAATATCCCACTCAGAATTTTTGCGTCCACATTTGAATAAAGAGATTTGAACCACAAACATCAACCATAGAGGAAGGTTTGGTGATTTATTCTATTTTTCCCCCATAAATACTTCTTGTTGCACATGTCTCAAGCTCCATCTCAACCTTATTGAGTTTTACCCGTTCCCGATGTACTGCAAATGTGGTTTAAAGGCAAGAAAATTTCTCATTTCACAAATTTTCATTTTCCAAATAGTTGTTTTGCTTTGCCATCACTTTGGTGTTTAAAAAAGTACATACCACCTTGAATGCTATTGCTACTTACCCTTTGTTGAAGATAATTAATTGCACATGAATGTGTTTCATACTGCTAAAACATTACCTGATGACCACAATATATAACATGCACAGCTATTATGTGACCTTTTGCAAGCTTTGTTATTGCCAACCAAAACAGTCCCAATGAAATGTGCAACTGACACATTGTCCACACAGGTGTAATGCATTTACGTATTAAGCAATTGCTCCATAGTTAGGAAAATAACATTTCCACGTTGTTTCAGGGTGTTAGTGTTCCACAGCCTCGATTTGAATGATGCAAGGAGGAATTACTTCTTTACTGCAAAATATAGATAGGTTGCACCATAAGAGGTACACTATAGATTCTAAGGTGGATGTGTGTAAACAGAGGATGGGTATTGGTAGAATTATGTTTACCAATGACTATTTCAATTAAGGACTCATTTACCAATGACTATTTCCATTAAGGACTTATTTGTTCCCCTCCTCAATTGAAAGGCTGTGCAATAGAACTGACACCAATAAGCTCTTACCAAATGCTTCTTTAAAGAACTGGTCCACCTCAAACAGATTCTACATTTGTTTCCCATCTGTAGAGGGTTGGAGTGATGCAGAAGCTCCACTGTGCCGATCACACACCAGTATTGGGTGCAGTGAAACAGTGATTGCCTAACTGTTTTTTAAATTCATGAACTTCCATTGACTTTGCTGCCAATAAGACGGATCCTGGTAGAATTATTAAACTGAGCCTCCATTACCATGCCCGATGATTGACGCTCTGCAACCAGTACTGCGTTGTCTTTATCGTCAGGTGTTGCAGTCTTTTCCAGACTCCTTGGGCGCCCTGTTCAAACGGTACTGCAACAACTTCAAGGAAGAAACAACTAGACAACTAGGGAAGTCAAGGGTGGTGTGCATTGCATGGTTCCCATGAGCTTTTTTTTTTGTTGCCCAAAACGCCAAGCAAACCTCAAGCCTTGCCTGAAATCACGCATTTTCCTTACAATTCTGTGATGGAAGCTTCCAGAATCCAAAAAATTCCTACCACCCAGCATTGATGGGGCCTGATGTTAGGATGGGCAAGACCAAGCCCACTATTTTATTAAACATATATATTCCTGCCATACAGTAGTCTTTAAGACTGTTACCCACTTTACTTGGTGGCAGGGCATGGTCATGTCCACACTCGGCAGCCCCAATCCCTATATATATATTTTTTAACTTTCCCTGGCGTCTAGTGGGCTTTCTGCTCCCCTCCCAAAGGGGCATATTGGGGGTAATTACCCAATCTGCCCCTCGGGGGCAGAAAGACTGTTGCCCATTTACTTGGGGTGGGGGAATGACCATGCTTATGCTGGGAAGCCCACACACCTATATTTTAATTCCTGCTGTCTAGTGGGCTTTCTGCCTCTCCGAGTGGCGGGGGGTGGGGGCAGAAAGACTGTTGCTCCATTTAGCATGGTGAAGTCCATACAGGGCAGCCCCACCCCTATATTTTTCTCATTTAAACAAATCTCTGGTGTCTAGTGGGCTTTCTGCCTCCCCGGGGGGCAGTTCTGGGTGATTCCCACATCTGTCCCCCGGGGGATGGGGGGGGGGAGATGGCAGAAAGACTAAAATAGACAAATTGCCATGGGAGAGCGCAAAAGGGCCCCTCCCCTTATCCCAGGTGTCAAGTTGGTGGATCCCTCCTTGGGGTCTTCTCTACAGTGGTGATCCCCAAACAGGGATCCACTTGACAGAGGTACAATTGGAAAGGGGAGATTCTCGCCTTCCCAACGAAATCTCTCCCATGAGAATCAGTGCTCGGGGGCTGACATATGCCCCGAGCAACTGATTCAGTGAAAGTAAAACAAGCTCATTCACACGCTTTACTTCCACTTTTACTACAATGACATCAGCTCATCCTGGCGCCAATCATCACTGCAGTAAAATTAAATAAACAATCAGGCTGCTCTGGAAGCTCTTCCCCAGCAGTCTGAGTTAAAAATAAAATAAAGGACTACCCCTGGTACAGAGTGCCAGAGGGGCCTTTAAGTACCGTCCTAGTGTCAGCCAATAGCTGACAACTGCACTGGGGGATGTAGGTCAGCCGTTGGCCACACTTAAAAGGTTACTATCTATAAAATGTTATGTTTGCAAAACTCTCCATTTCAGCACTGGAGATGAGATGACATCGTGGGGTACTTTTAACAAGAGCTGTGAGTTGTGTGTGTCTTTTTTTTCCACCAGGAAATACTTTCTGGTCTTGGGCAGTATAACATATCAGTGAAAACAAATCGGGGAGATGTTAGAAAGGGAATACGTCAGCAAATAAATATCACCTTTTGCATAACAATGAATACCAAACCAGATGTATCACTAATAAAACAAAATGATTGAATTCCTGGGATAGGATTGAGGAACGTTAGCCTGAGGGTGTTGGAGGCACTAGAGAAGAAACATGAGAATCAAAATTGAGAATAGAACATGAAGAAATAGAGCCACTGTGCATCCAAGCTACCCCAATCGTCAACGGTCTCCTTTGCAAATTCTTTCTAAAATTGTCAGAGGAAGAAGTTAAGAAATGCAATCTTATTGATTACTTGATGCACCAAACCCAAAAGAAACCTTTGGATAGAAATATATATAGAGGAAATAGTACCTGCCAACATTACATACATTTATGCACCTTCAGTGGGAAGGAAGGAAGGAATGGTAGAGGGGTTGTCTCCAGAGCTAACTGTATATAAGGGGATGTACTTTGTATATGGAAAATCAATTTATTTTATCTGGGCAGGGTTGGTATGGAAGTGGTTACCTTCTCCTTTGTTACACCCGGGATGTTCCATGTTCAATATTTGCCTGAAGTAAGGCCTGGAGCAAGCAAGGGAATGATGAGGCACGGGAGAATGGCCAATTGGGTTAGGAACACACTCACAGGCCTAGGAATAATAATACCCCCATTAGAGATGTCTCATAATGGCCATATGATAAATGAGGTGGCAAGGTTTAATTGACGACTTGTCGAATGACACCTCAGCTGCCCTAAGAAATATTACAGATGAAATGACTGCAACAAGAACTGTAATTATGCAGAACAAGATGTCATTAGATATTTTGCTTGCTAAAGAAGACGGAACATATCAGGTAGTTGGCCAACGTATTGTACCTACATACTAGACAACAATGGCAACATTAGACATGCAATATATAAGATACATGAGATGAGTAAGTAAGTAAGAAATATAGAGAAAGGAAAATTATGGGATTATATGGCTGCCTGGTTGGGCGAATGGGGAACATGGATATTGGAGGCAATATTGATCGGACTTGATATCTTGGTACTTTTTTTGCATAATAATGACAGCTGTACTACGATGCATGCCAACTAAAATGTGCAGGCCCAGGAAGCACAGAGCAGAGCTTCCCACTGAGGAGCAAACAAGGAAAAGAAACCAGGAAAAAGATGTCCATTGAACTTCATCAAATGACACTATTGAGTGTCAGAGGAGGGAATGTGGAATCCATTTATTTTCAGGTTACATTTTGTGACACTCAATAGGAGCAAGCCTGCCTGCAGAATTTGCACAGGCCTGTTGGCCTTTACGTTTACTTGAACTGTCTGTACTTTTGCTATAACCGCACAGCCTTGAGAAATGACCAGTTCACAAGTATACGTGATAAGCTGTTGCTATACTTCTCTTGCTGGTTTCATAAATGAATGCCCATATACAGCAATGGCTCCTATTCTGATTAACGATTTGATAAATTAGTGGAAAAACCCCTACTATTTCGCCGAGCAACTGACTCTCATTGACTGTGTATCATTTGTGAAATATGTATTGTAATCTATAAAACCCATGTTAACTTCTGCATTGAGAGCGGGTCCACGCTGGCACCTAGCTCTTTGCAGCTTTTAAATAATACGATACGTTAGAAATCTCACTGCCTAGTGTTATTGTAAATTCAGACTTCGACAACAGAACACATAGGAGAATGATGATCACCAGTAGCATGAAGGTTAGCTTAAGACAAGTCTGCCAATGAATCAAGTCATACTCGTAGAGCGTGGCTTGTCACCAGAGACGGTATCCAGGCACTTGTTGCAGGTTTTACTCGAAGAGCCAGGTCTTAAGTCCCTTCCTGAAGAGGGTAAGCGAAGGTGCGATGCAGAGGTGGAGGGCATTCCAGGATTTGGCGGCGAGATGGGAGAACGAGCGTCCTCTGGAGCAGCAGCGGCGTATGCAAGGTGTCTGTTCGAGGGTGAGGCGTGCAGAGCGGAGGTTCCTGGGAAGTTAAATGCAAGCAGTGGTTCATGGGGTCCTTGGTCGTGGAGGGCTTTGTAGGCATGGGTTAGGAGTTTGAAAATGTATCTCTTCTGTACTGGGAGCCAGTCGAGGTCCTTCAGGTGCTGAGTGATGTTGGTTCTCTTGGGTAGGTTGAGGATCAGTCTGGCGGCTGCATTCTGGATCATCTGGAGTCTTTTCATGAGTTCGGTGATGGTGCCTGCATAGCTAGCGTTGCCATATTCCATTCGACTGGTGATGAGGGCCAGCGTCACCATCTTCCTGGTGCCGATGGGGAGCCATTTGAAAACTATGGAAAGCATAGGCGATGTTCCCCACAAACTGAAATGCAAGTCTGCCACGTTTATTTAAAAACATTTCACACGTACATCATTTAGGACAATCAGATAAAGGTCCTCCACAGCTTGAATTGGAGTTCATCACCTCACAGTTTGAATTTAGTCAAAACACATTTAAAACAAAGAGAACACTTCATTTATGACCATTATAGGAAAATGGATCAAGATAATGCATGGAAATAATTGAGAACTAATAACAAATTAAACTAAGGCAGATCAATTGACAGGAGACTTTTTGCTTCCGAGAAGTATTGTGCTTTCAGAATATCCCTGTCAGGCCTGTCAGAAAATACCCATTTAGTAAAAGTTTCGTGAATTTCAAAGGGGAGAACCTCTCTTGGATGCAAAGACTACACCAAACCCTGTGTGGTTCAGAATATACCCTTGCCAGCTAGAAAACATCATAGCATAAAGAAATACTTTGAATATACTGTAGCAGTTTATTTTAGTAGGGGAGGGATGAAATGTTGGCATGCTTGCCAAACATGCATACACACAGCTGTAATAAAAGTAATGAGTCTTTCATTTTATGACACACTTCTGACAGTTGTCATGGTGTGCAGGTTTGTCATTTCCTGCAGCATTGCATCATTATGCCATCACCCCCATAAGCTGTTCATAGGGCCCTGTGAAGTCAGCAAAACATTGACAGTACTCATAGCCTTAGATGTTCACACTTCTCTCTTTCCACAGCTAGCAATGCCCAGTTACACATAATGACTGCGACAGAATACTCTAAGCTTAGCCCATACTCTGCTAAACTTCAACAACCAATGGTCAATCTGAACTCTCAACTTGACAGAGTTGTAATGTTGATCGTTTGGAATTGAAGCGCTGTACCAGATTATTGAAATAATTAATTTGCCTGGATGCATACCAATGATCACAGAAGAAAGTTGGTCACTGTTTGATCAGAACAGTCATTGTGCTATAAACTGAAGAAAAATATCTACTCTGGGATCCCATAAATTGGTAGTCAAGGCATGGGACAATAAAGGGATGGAGTAATGAGGGCAGGATCTGACAATGAACATATACATTTACTTTGCAGTAACTGTGCCTTTAAGAAATTGATATGGACAATATGACAGCAAATGTGCTCCGGCTTACTTAATTGGTCACACACACACAAGGACTTTAATATATCTTATGGGGTTAAGGCATCTGCTGCAGAGATCTTTGGTACCCATCAAGTTCAAGGATTTAATTGTGGTAATATAACTGGAGATGAAAGCTCTAGCTAGATAGATCTGTGTGCAAACTAGTCACTGATTGACTCATACAGCAGCATAGACTTTCCAACCATGCCTGCTCAGGACAATGAACTTTAAACAAAATATCACGATGGACAACCCAGTGCACTAACCAGCTAAGCAAACAACGATATTAGGAAATATGATAAAGAGGCCTACAAAGCTACCACCTTATCGAAACCCCAAAACTGTGTGTCTACTTCTAACACCTCTTCACCAACCATACTGCTGAGTGCTACATCCCATAACACAGTAACAGCACCTTGGTGGTCATCATGTACAACATAGAAATAGTTCCCAAATAAAACAAAATAAACACCCTTTCAACCACACACCTTACAAGGCACATCTTTTTACCCATGCAGGCAAGTGCTTCAATGCCCAACACAGGGGTAGTAAGGGCTATATAAATGCTGCAATACAATAAAAAATTAAAGTACCTTCTGCAAAGTACAGAGTGTAATATGAAAATCACAGCTTTGCATATTTTGTTGCTTAGTGGGTGCTGTTGATGCTTTTGTTGCAAAGATCCTTTTGTTATTTGCAAACCATAAGTTACAATGCTTGTAAAATAGCTTAGTGAGCTGTGACCCGGCATCAAGAAGTTGTAGGCATAAATTTAGACCCATACTGTTTTTTCTCAATCCTTCATTGTTAAAAAAGGGCACTGTTGTAAATGGGTTCCAAACATTTGGTATGTCCAGATTATGTTTTGCTTTTTAATCCCTGCTTTTGAACGTTTTTTTAAAAACTTTTTTTAAAACTTTTTTTATTTCGGGACATGTATGGAAGCACATACAGAACAATCACTTGAAAGAACACATGGTGCATAGTGGGCGAATAATCAAGTCGTGCGGCAAGTACCCTCCAAAGAATGTAACCAAAAAAAAAAAAAACGCTATAGACGCACATCTCAGATCAGGCAACAATGATATATAAAGTCAAGTAAAACATAAAACATAATTGTTAAAAACTAGGCAGTAATTGACAGAGCAGTGCATTATATATATCCACAAATAGCGTAGATTGACTTAATTCTACAACCATGTTCATCCCGTCCCCCAAACCCACTCTAATGTATTCAGTAACAAGTTGACAGGACCATCCACTAAGGCTTCTCTGACAGGGAGAAACTGGACAGTGACCTAGATGTGAGAGGGTGTCGTTGCCATTAGCAAATTGTTACAATAACCGTGCCTTTCTGCTGAGGCCAGTCAGGCACCTCCGCCCCACAAACCCACCCGTTCATGCCAGCTGATGGAGTCCAAGCGATCAGGAGGCCAGTCAGCGTCCCCGGCCTGCAAGTCAGGGGTCCCCGTCTGTAGGAGAGTGTCTGTGTCCCACCCATCTGCCTAATATCCTGCAGTTTCTCCAGTAGTATCCCCCATGTCTCCAGGTCCTCGGAGGTATTCTCGTCTGTGCAAACTATGCATAGGCATCCCTCTTCCACTACTCCCTATTCCTGCCTGTCTGCCGTCCATCTGGGAAGCCAAGGGGGTGCGGGATGGGTCCAATGGATTGCAATGCGGTGCTAGACAATACCAGTCCCAAGCTAGCAAATTTATATTGCATCCTGGTCCCAGCCCTGGGGACCCGTAGAACCCCAAGGAGGCAATGCTTAATTGTTGCCTCACTCTGAGATCCTGTGGCGTCCTGAAGCGTCAACGAAAATCCCGACCAGTAAGACTGGAGACGAGGGCAGTCCCATGTCATGTGTGTGAACGACGCCGGCTTGACTCCACAATGGGGGCACTTCAGCGAACGTAGCGCGCTAAACCGTGCTAGTCTGTCAGGGGCCAGGTGCGTGCGGTGTACGTAATGAAATTTTATAAGATTAAAGCGTGCATTATTAGCCGCCCCTCGAACTTGTGCAAACGCGAGCTTCCATTCCCCCTCCGTGAGAGGCACCGGCAAGTCAACAGAACACCGACCCGAACACATGGTCTGCCTCGAGTGCCCTGCATAAAAGGTGTGAGACCACACCGGCTGCTCAGGGAAGGATATCCAGAGTTCACGTGCAGCGTGTGAAATTTTTGCATATTGCAAAAATTGTCCCGCTAGGACTCAGAACCATTCCAGTGCGTCAGATAAGGAAATTAAAGTTCAATTGAGGTATAGGTCCCCCGCCGCAAGGCACCTTCCCATGAACGACTGTCAGGTTCATCACAGACTGAATATGGCAAAAACTGTGTAGCAATTATAATCGTAGTGTGGGTGAATATGAAACTTTCCGCAGTACCAGAGTGACCACACGCTCCCAAGCCCACACGACCCCGCGAACTACAAAGGGGTAATTCAGAGGAGTCCTGGATCCCATCATGAGATATCCCAGGGGACTATTCTCCCGTCCCCCAATCTACCAGGAGATCCTTCTTTATATCGGGGCACTCTGCAAACCATTGTGCCGCATATTGAAGGAGAGCTGCGAGGTAATAAAGACGTAGGTCTGGGAGGCCCAGTCCCCCCAGTTCCGCATCCAACGTAAGAATCTCCAGTTTTACTCTGCTACGTTTCCAGGCCCCCACCAGAGAGACAAGGAGACTGTTAAGGGTCTCAAAAGGTGGATCTGGGAATAGGGCAGAAAGAGTTCTGAAGGACATACAGGCAACGTGCCAGCAGGACCATCCAGGTCAAAGCCACACGACCTATAATAGATAGGGGAAGGTGATTCCAGAAGCTGATAGAGGACTGTAAACTCATAAGGACTGCTCCCATATTCAAAGCGTATTGCGCGTCGGCTGAATGTGGCACTTGGAATCTCATGTACCGGAAATGATCGCATTTCCATCAAAACTCCATTGGGAGGAGGTCTGCTACTTCTTTATCAACTAATGTGGCGAGTGGGAACATGACCAATTGCTGAGTATTAACCTTCAGTCCCGATACTGTACCAAATCCCATTAAAACATCCAGAAGAAAAGGCAATGCCTCCTCCGTGTGAGTCACATAAAGCAGGGCATCATCTGCGTATAGGAATACAAAGTGAACCCGGCTGCTCACCACAATGCCCCAGCGAGCCATGTCCCGTCGCAATCGGATCGCCAAGGGTTCCATCGCCAGGGCGAATAAGAGTGGGGACAGCAGGCAGCCCAGTCTCATGCCACGCTGAAACAGAAAAGTTTCAGAAATTGCACCACCATTTCGGACCCTAGCAGTTGGTATACTGTACAGGAGACGAACCCAGGAAATAAATTCCTGGCCGGGGCCCATTCGTGCCAGCACCTCTAATAGATAGTCCTATCTCAGAGTATCGAAAGCCTTTTCGATGTCTAGGGCCAGGGCGACAGCGCTGATGTCCATAGCCGCCCTAGCGGCCATGACATGGGACAGCCTACGTAGGTTTGTGTGTGTACCGCAACCTGGCATGAAACCACATTGTCTGTGTGGACCAGATGGATTACTAATCTGCTCGGAGTGCTAATACTTTGGCCAGTATCTTGGTGTCGACACCGAGCATTGATAAGGGCCGATAGGAGCCCGGTATACATGGTCCCTTACCTTATTTAAGGAGCATCTCGATTTGGGCCTCTTTCATAGACTGTGATAGAAATCCCACCTGTCTGGCCTCTCACAGGGTCTCCAGTAGATGATGGTGCAGGAGGTCCTCGTAAGACTGGAAATACTCCACCAACAGGCCATCAGGGCCAGGAAATTTGCAGCGAACCATATTGGTCACAGCTTCTTTCAGGTCTTCCAAGTGGATTTCTTCACTGAGACCTTCACTTTGGCCCTCAGTGAGGCTGGGGAGAGTCATGTCATCTAAGAAAAGCTTCAATAGGTCCAGGGCTACGTTCACCTCTTCACTGTATATTTACGATAGGTGAGCATGCATAAGGGAATTAATACCATGCTGTGTAGATACGTGGATACCATCCACCTGTTGGAGCATAAGAATAATCGCGGAGGGGCGTTCATGCTTAAGAAGCCATGCCAACAAACGACCTAATTTGTCACCCTCCCTGTGGAGCAGTTGGCGGTATTCAAGCCGGACCAGGCAATCAGCCTATCCCATATTATCCTACTGTACGTTGGGCATGGATCAGTGCCTCTCCTTGCACTCCCTGTTGGACTCTGCTTCCTGCAAATTTGACAGGTTGTCCTCTGCCATAGATAAGTCCCTCTTGAATTGTCTTCTCAGCCCACCTACCCTGGAACAGCATTCCCCTCGTGGCACCACCGTTAGAGGTTCTCATTCAGTCCCTGAGGCAGATCCCCAGTTGTCATCGAAATAAGCCCTTGTCACCTCCCTCAGATTCCCCAGAACATGTCGCACTTTAGGGCCTCCGACTGCAAACACCAGAGGGACCCATGGGAGATTGCCTTGTGGTTCCCACTCCAGGAGCACGGGTGAATGGTTCGAGAGGTATTTTCCCAACACCCGTGTATGTAGTGCCATCACGGCTGCATCCCCTGAGAGTAGGAAGCATTCCAATGTACTGTAAACTGTATGTGCGGGGGTGTGGCAGGTGTATCCCCATCCTCCAGGCGCATCGTGTGCCATGCATCTGTATAGCCCAGCCTGTCCATGACCTCCCAGAGCGTGGCGGTCATGATCATTTTAGAGGGGAACCTCAGGAGATGCCCGTCTAAGTAGCTGTCTAAAAACACAATTGAAATCTCCAGCCCACACCACTGGGATCCCCACATAGGGCAATAGAAGAGTCTCTGTGAGTGAGTAAAAATCACTGTCATCCATATTTGGGGCATAAATATTCAGGAAGCAGATTTCCTTACCATCTAGCTCTGCATGTACCAGGACATGCCTCTCCTCTACATCAGCCTTGCTGCGTCGGACTCTTAACGGCACCTGCGGGCTACACAGATAACCATTCCCAGGGCATAAGTGGAGTAAGTCGCGAAGAACATCTGACCCCTCCATTTTTTATGGAGGTTAGAAACCTCAGATTCTGTTAAGTGTGTTTCCTGCAGCATAGCTATGTGAATGCCGTGTCTACGAAGGTAGGTGTGCACCATGTATCTCTTTACAAAGGAGTAAAAGCCTCATACATTACATGTTACAATTTTAAACTGTGCCATCAGTCAACCTGTAGTTTTGCACTGTCCTATCACAGATGCCCCGCCAATGCAGCCAACAAAAACATCCCGAGGAGAATCCATTCCTCCCACCCCCCATAGTAAACGCTACCATAGCAAATTGTGCCTCCCCCAATCATACGTCCAACCCCCAACTTTTATCTGAGACCCAAAATTAATCAAGATATAATCAGTCACCAGCCAAAAAACGAATTCAGAGATCGAATCACTATCGAACTATATACATATCAGTCACACAGCAGTCAACCGTAAATCAAGACCGTGCCGGGTACAAGACCACCAGTACAGCACCAGTGGCACAGTGCTCGAGCCCACCCTCCCCCTCAGCCATGCAAGCACACACTCACTCAATGACCCATGGCCTCAAGACCGCAGGATGGGGAGAGGAGAAGAAGGGGAAAACGCAGAAGAGGAAAAGGGAGAAGGAGAGGTGGGGGGCGCCTATGCAGCCATTCTGTGCCCCTCCTGCATCAGCATTTGAGCCACTGATTGCTCGCAGCACATATACTCCACATGCCCTCAATGAACTCAACCTCATCTTTCACACCAGCCGAACTGCGCGCCTACGATGGCGCCATCTGAATCAGTGCAAAGGTCCACAATGAATCAGCAACAGATCAGAGCACCACATCCTGAGGGGTGTCCTCCACGAGATCTCCAGTACAAGTGTCTGATTTTGAGGCAGTCACCCCCTCCACTAGAGCCCTGACTTCCTCCCATTCAATTTGCAATCATGCCGGAACAATGTGGGGCTGACGTCCGTCTACATTGTCTGAGTTCCGGTGCTACAATTCCAAAGAAGCATCCTGTCGCACTACTACCCTTAGAGGAACGGGAAGATTGACTATTATACTTTCCTCGCCTGCTTGAGCTACGTGAGCGCTGAGAACCACGTGATTGGGCAGATGCCCCCTCGAGGCCAGAGGTCGCACCTTGCCTCGCACCACTAGCCAGTCCCACACTGCCTCGAGAGTGGTGAAAAAAAATGGGCGTGACCATCATGCAAACTCTTAGCTTGGCTGGATAGAGTAACATATGTTGTAGCTGCATTGCTCTCACTTTCTGTTTAACTCCAGTACTGGAATTCCTCAGTTGTTGAACCAGCCATGTGTAGCTGGGCAATATGCGGTATGCGTGATTGTCAAAGGCAGGGTCTCCCATCCATCTGACCTCCTGAAGAATACAGTTACGGTCCCTATAAATAAGGATTTTAGCAATAAGAGTGCGGGCGCAGTGCCAACTGGGGGAGCTGGAGTTAGCGCCCGGTGCGCACGCTCAATCATGAACAAGGAGGATAGGGAGGCCTCCGGTAATGTATCCTTAACCCATTTTTCAAGAAACAATTCAGGGGTCTTTCCCTCAATTCCCTCAGGGAAACAGACAAATCGCAAATCACATCTGCGGAGCTGCCTTCTACATCTTCGGCCCTGCACTCCAGGACCGGAGTCTGCACAGAAAGGTCTGAAAGCGGTTTTCAATGTCAAGACCTCTGACTGCAGCTCAGTGATGGTTTGCTCCATGGCTAATGACTTCTCTGCCACAGCCCGGAGGTCAACTCTCAGCAGGCCCACATTGAGAGATACAGCTTGTATCTTTGCCGATTGTGCTCGAGGCCTCGATAGCCGCAAGGATCTGTGCTCCGGTGGGGTCCGCACATGCTGTATCTGGATTTGGAGGGGGGATTTTGCGGCAATTCCGTCTGTGGCGGTTCGCCCTGCATTGTGTATTGATCCATTTTAGTCTGTTTTGCCCTTCTCTGCAGCCTATCTTTCCCCATGGTTCCTTTCGTCGAGTCACACAACACTTCCCAAACACCGGGTACCCTCCCTGTGCAGCCACGGTTTCCAATGCTCACACTGCCAAGTGTATGTGGCAGTTGAATCCCAGGGCAGCAGTGCCCACAGTTCCAACTCCCGCACCCCAGCGGCGCAGATGACCCCATGTGACTGCCAGGCTATAAGAGGCCAGGGTTCGGCAGTATCTGCAGGCCTCCGCTGGCCAGGTTCGCCACCCTTGAGTCAAAATGGCCTCCGACCCAGGATCAAGGCAGAATGCATCCGCCACGGCTGCCATCCTGGCCAGTCCCCCTGATTTTGAACTTTTTATTGTGGTTGAGTCTCAATACTTGTGTCTCACTCATGATAATCACTTGATAAATGGACTGCACATGTTTACCGCCAGTGCCCCCTTTTGAAGAGAAGGCTGCTGCAACACAGCCAGGGTAAAGGGCACTTGGCCGGTTACATGTGAACATGTGTGCACAGTAATTGAGAAACACTGTGTAAACACTACATAGTTTCCCCACGTTGCACTCCGAGGAGTTAAACAACCCTTGCTATAAAGTTCAAAAAGTTCAAAACAATTCTTTCAAAACGTTAAAGTGAAAATCTTCTTTTTATTTTTTCCTTTTTATAAATCGCGATGTTGTTTCTCACATGTGAATATGATCATGTTATTGACTTCAAGACAATTTCATGGTGAAAACTTTTTCATACATGGCATTTCCATAGTTCTAATGCATTTCGGGCCGAATAGTACTTACTATCGATCGGTCACGGTTAAACCTTGTAGATCATCCTCACAACAACCCGCAAGACTATTGAATTGTTTATAAAACGGGCAGCGGAGACAGACCCGGAATCATTTATATCCTGTGTTATTTTGTAGAAAAAAATTCCCCTGATGAAGGGCTTCATACCCGAAATGCATTGGGACTATGGAAATGCCATGTATGAAAAAGTTTTCACCATGAAATTGTCTTGAAGTCAATAACATGATCATATTCACATGTGAGAAACAACATCGCGATTTATAAAAAGGTAAAAATAAAAAGAAGATTTTCACTTTAACGTTTTGAAAGAATTGTTTTGAACTTTTTAAACTTTATAGCAAGGGTTGTTTAACCCCTCGGAGTGCAACGTGGGGACACTATGTAGTGTTTACACAGTACTTCTCAATTACTATTCAGTTCCACTCCCTCAGGTCAGAGGGAGATACCCACTTGCACCCAAATCGAATAACTTTGAATAAAAACGTTATTCTTACTATTTGGATCAACTAGTGTGCCACACCATTCTCAATTCATAACCTGTGTGCACACACATGTATACACATGCGCAGGCTGCTTGTGTGAGGTGACCGTTGTGTGCAGCCCGGTAACAACGCAGAGGGAGCTTGGCGCAGAAGGGACTCTGCAAGGTTAGATGTTGACCTGGGACAAGCCTCATAATATTAGTGGCCACTCATCGGTAAGGTCAGTAGGGTTTATCTGCAGTGTCACTGTATTAATGCACAAGGGGAAATATGCCTTAAAGTGCAATTTTGCTTCCCATCGGCCTACAAAGTCCAGTAAGGTATCAAACTGGGGTGAAACATGTGTGCCAAGTTTGAATACGCAGGTCCCAAGATCCTAAATGTTCACCTTATGGGTTGCAGAGAACTTTTACATCTCTCTGGCTCAGCATCAGATTCCAGTCCTTTTGTCACCCTGCTGTGCCAAGTTAATTGCTCTGCTTCCAAGCAGAGGGAACAAAGGCCTGCTCATATAGAAGGAGTACTTAACAGTCTCTTACATACATGTGGAAGAAGGGGAGGGGAGGAAAATCTGCATCTGTTCATTAGCGGTCACACTGTGCCAGGTTTGGGACAACCCAGGGCCACTGAACAAAGGAGGAAGACCAGACCTCTGAAGACCACACAGGAAGGGGCTCCCCTTTGAAGTTTTGGTAGGAATGTCCCTGGCAGTGATGTAAACTACAGGTGGAGTCGAGGTCCCAAGATGAGATGGGTACATAGACATCTTAATGGCACCATTTTGGACTGTCCCAGCATGCTGGGAAGGAGGGTTGGGACAGGGATGAAGGGGTGATGTGGCAGCCTGGGATTAACCAGGGGTGCCTGGCACCTAGAACTTTCCACCTCCATTTGAAAACTCTTGCACAAGGTGGAGAAAGAGAGTTGGAAACTGGAACTGGACTGCAGCAATGGAAAGCTGGAAGGAGAAGCAACCTGATGCCCCAATGGACTAAGGACCATGCCTTCAGCTGATCCCAAGACCTGTGAGACTGTTTTTTTCCCACCCCCATAAGGGCCAGTGGGGAGAAGATCTGGACTTATGTGTCCCAGCAGGAGGAAAGGAGTACCAAAGACAAAGACCAGGAAAGAATCTGTCCCAGGGGACCAATGGAACCATGCAAAGTAATAGAATTAATAGAGCACTCAGCTACTCAAAGAGTGTCCAGGTGCCATACAGTCTATGTAAGAAAACAGGAGAAGATGACAATTATTGTACAAAGAGTCAAGTCTTGAGCTTTTTCTTAAATGCTACTTTAGCCTTTATGTGGTGCAAGTCTACAGGGAGATTATTCCAACCGACCGGGCCCAAAAAAGAGAAAGAACGTCTGTAAGCTTTAGCCAAATGACCTTTTGGAATTTTGGCCCGATGATTATTGGATGCACGCAAAATTCTCGCCAAGCTGTATTAGGCAATCCTGGCAGAAAGACAGTCAGTTCCTGACTGATGGAGAGCTCTGTGCATGAAACATTTGGACTTAAAATGAATCCGTTTTTTAATAGGGAGCCAGTGCAGGTTGCACAGATGCTTAGGAATGTGTTCTCATCTTGGAAGACCAAGAACCAGCCAAGCTGCTGTGTTCTGACCAGTCTGGAGTTTACTCAGAAGATACTTTGGCAGGCCCTGCATATAATGTGTTGGCATTGTCCAATCTGGACATAAAGCGGGCAAATACCACTGAAATCTTAGTTAGAATGGAGAGAAAGTACAAGAATGTTTTGCCATGCATAATATGCCAAAGCACACGTCTACCACTGAGATAATTTGGGAATGGAATGACATTTTAGTATTAAATTACATTTCCAAATTTTTTTCAGAATCTTCTTGGATATCTGGTGTGCGGGGGGGGCACCACTACAGGCCAGTGGACATTCTCTGTGTTACACTTCAAATAGTTGTGGGTCATCCATTGAAAGACTGCCGAGAGACAGGGTTGAATGGGATCCTAATCAATGGGCAGCACTTTGATGAAGGCAAAGTAAATCTGGGTGTCACCCATGTATGAAATAATCTTAGTGCCAAATGATTCCACCACCTTGGCCAGGGGGGACATATAGATATTAAACATAGTGGGTCTAAGTGATGAGCCCCGAGGAACTCCAACTGAGAACCTTCTGCTAACAGAGGAATAAGGAGGTAGCCAGACTTCTTGGATCCTGTCCTCAAGGAAGGACTTCAACCATGCCCAAGCATTATCCCTAATGCCAATCTGCTGAAAGCGTGCAAACAGCCTGGCATATGGGACCGTGTTGAATGCAGCAGACAGGTCAAACAAGACCTCCTGGTCAGAGTCACTGCTCTCCCCCTGCGCAGCTCCACCGTTAAGGGTCTGCCCTCAATTTCCAGCTTGAGCTCCTCAGGTAGGTGTTCAAGGCCCTCCTCTACCCGCAAGCTCCTGCCTGTGCCTCATCCCTGGCGGTCTAGTGGAAGAGCACCCTGCTCTTCTTCTCCGTTCTCTGCCCTCTTTACCCCTCGCTTTCTCGCCTCTTTTCTCCCTGCCTCTCTCCCTCTCGTTTTTGCATGTTTCTTCTTTGCCCCTTTTTTCTCTGTTTGCCTCTTTTCCCCGATTTTTGCCTCTTTTCCCCGATTTTTGCCTCTTTTCTCTTGCCACTTTTTCTCTGTTTGCCTCTCTTCTCTTTGCCCTGTTTTTGCCTCTTTGCTCTTGCCACTCTTTCTCTGTTTTGCCGCTCTTCTCTTTGCCCCATTTTTAGTCTCTTTTCTCCTTCCACTTTGCCTCTGTTTGCCTCCCTTTTCTCTGCCCCTTTTTTCTGTTTACCTCCTTTCCTCACTTGCCAGCCTCGCTCCCTTTTTCCGCGCTCCTCGCTGCTGTTGCCCCTGCGCCCCCTCCCTCCCAGTGTATCGCTCCCGCCTCCCAATGATCGCACTCCCCCGACCCCTACTTAATGGCGGCTGCTGTGTGGCCGCGCGCATCAGGCACGCCAAAGGTGCGCAAAAGGCAAGCCCATCTGCCCCCGACCGCGACCAGCGCCACAGACCCTGGTCCTCCGATCCCCCCACCGCTGCTACCACCCAAGCACTCTCCACGCTCTCAACTCCGGACGCAACAACAACTGCCACAGAAATCTGGGACCTCCTCAACACACGCATGCCCAAAGTTGCCTTCCTCACAAAGACCTGGACCAACGCCAGCTCCGGACCCGACATCGCTACCGCCATTCCCGATGGATACAAGATCCTGAGGAAAGACCGCCCCACCTGCCCAGGAGAAGGCCTCACCATCATCCACAAAAGCTCCTTACGCACGACAACCACTAACTCTGAAGAAGGCTCGCCCTCCATGGAGCACAGCCACTTCCAGATCCAGACCAACACCAGAACGACGTTCCGCGGAACCCTCGTCTACAGACCTGCTGGCCCCGCACCCTGTTCCCCAACACCATCGCCGACCTCATCGCTCACCACGCCCTCGCCTCCACAGACTACATACTACTGGGAGACCTCAACTTCCACCTGGAAAGCTGGGCCACGCGCTGGTTGCAGCCAGCGCTCTAGTCCCTGCTCGCCGTCCGCCCGCTACACTACTTAATGGCTTCAGGTCGGGCGCGCCGCTGGCGCGCCCTAGGCAAGCCCGTCTAGGGGCGAGGAGTTCGGCCCAAACTAGTAAATCTATTATTAAATATTCACGTGATCAATTGCTAGTTTTACGCCCTTTTCAATCGACCGAATGTATGCTATTTTATCCAGAACTTATCGGGTTTAGTTGCACTTATTGTCAGTATGCTTTAAACATGCGAATAGAAAGCACTAAGGTTGTCTCCCCTACTTTAGCCGTTTCTAAGACACAAACCACGCCTTCCGGTATTGTCAACAAAGTAGGCGTTCATACGTTTACTTTTTTAAACATTAATTGCCGCTCGCTTCCTAAGCACACAAAGGGTATTTTTGATTTATTGTTTAATGAGCAACCGGATGCCATGTTCCTTACAGAAACCTGGCTACATGATAGCTCCGGCCCTGATGTAGCTACAGCTTTGCCTGCCAATTATATAATAATGAGGAAGGATAGGAAAGAGAAATTAGGTGGTAGCATTGCGATTATTTATTAAAACAATTATACTTGTAAATCTGAAGATTTAATCTTCACAGGTTGTGAAGCTGCCTTATTTAGATTGACCCTAAATCCCCAGTTTACTTTCTCAGGGCTCTTGATTTATCGTCCCCCTGGGCCTGCTGGCCCGTGGGCTGCTGCCCTCCCTGACCTAATTGCTCCTTACCTTTAACATACTGCCAATCTTACCATCTTGGGCGATTTAAATTTGCATTTGGATGACCCTACCTGTGGGATTGGTACTACTCTGATTTCAGATTTAGTGGCTATGGATATTTTACTTCACAATTCTGGTGCCACCCACTTGGCTGGGCATTTACTTGATCCTATTGTTTCCAATCTTTTAAAGATTGACTGTTCTCCAGCTCTCCCTGTGACGTGGTCAGACCACTATCTAACTAGCTTTAGCATTAAGAAAGCTTTGTCTAATCCACCCATGTCTACTATGGGTGGTAAAGTTAAATGTAGAAATTGGGGGAAGTTGAATTTTGACGTTTTTACCAGACTTTAGCTAAAAATGCTCCTGATACTAACCAGGTCTCTTTAGCTGACCTAGAAAACGTTCACTGCTGGCTTGAAAAATCTGTTGATATATGTCTTCCTCTTTCTATGAAGAAATTAAATTATCATCACCCCCCCTGCCCCCTGGTACTCAGAGAAGCTAAAGCAAGAAAAAAGTAAATGTAAAGCGCTCGAAAGACGCTGGAGGAAGGATTATTCAATTAAATCTAAACTTGCCTATAAAACGGCAATAAGAGCCTATCACTCTTCGTGCAACACTGCAAAAGCTGAATACGTGAATATCCCCATAAATAATGCACAGAATAGTCCTAAGACTCTGTTCAAAGTAGTTAGAAATTTGTCTGGTACAGATAATCTTCCCAGCCCTCTTACGCTTACCGAAATACAATGTGAGGATTTGGCTGGATTCGTCCTCGATAAAATAGAAAACAATTTACGCTGCTTTGAATGTTAAACAGGTCAATAATCCACAGACTACCAACCCAACTTTTATAACATCTAATATAGCTGAACAGCTGGACGGTAAGCATGTGGAATCTGGTTCTTTACTTGAAAACTGGGCACTTTTAGATGCTACCACTTTCAAGCAAATCTTAGGTAGCCTTAAATCGGGTTCATCAGGAGATCAACTTCCTGTTATGGTAATGCAGAAACTGGATTCAGCAGCCTTGAAAGTGATTATGGAGTTACTTAATGCTTCCATTTGTGAATCCACTATACCTGCAGAGTGGAAGCATGCTATGGTTCTCCCGCTCTTAAAAAAAGCAAATGCTGATCCGGGGCAATTGTCCAACTTCCGTCCAATTTCCTTGCTTCCAGTGTATTCCAAAATTTTGGGAAAACATATTAATATTCAACTAACTAAATTTGTTGCCACCCAAAATGTTCTACATCCATCGCAGTCAGGCTTCCGGGAAGGCTTCTCGACTGAAACTGCGCTCTTGGGGGTCACAGAGAAGTTACGCAGTCATCTGGATGCTGGGGATACGGCACCGCTTATCTTGCTGGATTTAAGCGCTGCCTTTGACACGGTGTCTCATTTAGTGTTACTGGTCAAGAACAACAGGGCTATACCCAAATCACCCTATGATACCTGGGTATAAGGGACAATATATATATATAGAGAAAGGGGGTATCACGGAAAAAATACGTACAATTATTCATAGAGAGAGCACATTTAATTACCCTTTCAAAATTATTAAATAATAATAGCATACATCTGGCATCATTTACAGTATATCACAAGGGAACAGTCGTTTATACAAAGAAAGATACAGACACATATATCACATACCATCAATACAATATATAACAACAAACAATTAACCCAAACGAAAACATTTTTATGAGAGTGTCCCCTTAAGAGGTATCAGGCGGACCACTCGGAGGTAGTCAAACTGAATAATGGGGAACACAAGCAATGTGGGCAAATATAACCCGAACTTTGTTACATGTGTCCCAGCGGCAGTCTGTAAATCACTGAAACTCAAGTGACTCCTCCATTCAATATCTGTCGACGTGACCACGTTTCAGCCACAATGAACTTCAGGCCTCTTCAGGACAGGGGTTAAATGGCAACTAAAAAAATATATATATATATATATGAGGGGGGTTTACCATTAAAATATTTACAAAAATATGGAACTAAGGGTGGTTACCAAGTTGTGCGCACAAGCCCAATAGCCAACAAAAGAACAGATGACACCCTGTGTGCCAACGTGATTTATAAAGAGAAGAAAGTGATAAATATTAGTCATGCACCGCAAGGTGCCTGGGATTATCTAATAACAACCCTAACCCTAGTGTGAACAGACATTAATAAAGTGCAAGCCAAACTTCCAATAAAATCTCTATTGGAAGTTTGGCTTGCACTTTATTAATGTCTGTTCACACTAGGGTTAGGGTTGTTATTAGATAATCCCAGGCACCTTGCGGTGCATGACTAATATTTATCACTTTCTTCTCTTTATAAATCACGTTGGCACACAGGGTGTCATCTGTTCTTTTGTTGGCTATTGGGCTTGTGCGCACAACTTGGTAACCACCCTTAGTTCCATATTTTTGTAAATATTTTAATGGTAAACCCCCCTCATATATATATATATATATTTTTTTTTAGTTGCCATTTAACCCCTGTCCTGAAGAGGCCTGAAGTTCATTGTGGCTGAAACGTGGTCACGTCGACAGATATTGAATGGAGGAGTCACTTGAGTTTCAGTGATTTACAGACTGCCGCTGGGACACATGTAACAAAGTTCGGGTTATATTTGCCCACATTGCTTGTGTTCCCCATTATTCAGTTTGACTACCTCCGAGTGGTCCGCCTGATACCTCTTAAGGGGACACTCTCATAAAAATGTTTTCGTTTGGGTTAATTGTTTGTTGTTATATATTGTATTGATGGTATGTGATATATGTGTCTGTATCTTTCTTTGTATAAACGACTGTTCCCTTGTGATATACTGTAAATGATGCCAGATGTATGCTATTATTATTTAATAATTTTGAAAGGGTAATTAAATGTGCTCATTTAGTGTTACTGTCAGCTCTGCGTTCGCTAGGCGTTGTTGACCCAGCCCTTAATTAGCTTAGCGATTTTTTGACCAATCGCACTTTCCAGGTTTTTTCTTCTGAGGCAGCATCTAAAACTCATTTGTCACCTTATGGTGTTTCTCAAGGCTCCATTTTGAGCCCTTTATTATTTAACATTTATGTTAAGCCGCTGGCAAGTATTGCCGAAGAAGCAGGATTGTCTATCTTTTCCTACGTCGATGATACTCAAATAATTTTTTCCTTGTCGGCGAATAGGACTTCTAAGACATCTTCTCTTCAGACAGGTCTAAGGAAAATTGCTGGATGGATGGAAGCCAATTCACTGAAACTCAATGGCGATAAAACGGAGGTCCTTATTCTGGGAAAGAATAGAGACCTCTGGGGCCCTCAGCACTGGCCGTCTGAAATGGGAACTCTCCCTCAACCCACCGCTCAAGTTCGCAATCTGGGTATTATCATTGACAACCAACTTTCAATGAAGCAGCAAGCAGTAAAGGTGGCTTTTACCTGCTTCACAATCCTGAAATGGCTCAGAAAGATCCTTTGGATGTTGCCTAGTTCCACTCAAAGAACGGTAGTCCAAGTTCTTATTACATCTAGACTGGACTACGGCACCATCCTATACTTGGGAGCCAATAAGGATGTGATACGCAGATTGCAATTGGTGCAGAACGCGGCGGCTAGGCTGCTTTGTCAGATCCCGAGAATGGCCTCTGTTTCAAGCTCCCTTTGTGAGCTTCAGTGGCTCAGGGTTGAGAATCGTGTAAAGTTCAAGACCCTGAGCTATATGTTTAAAGTGAAGTCTGGTAGTGCCCCTCAATATCTAAGGGCCATCGTCCATCCTTATATACCTTCGCGTTCTCTCCGTTCTTCTACCCAGGCTACGTTTTTAGTTCCTAAGATTAAACGGTCTCGAATGGGAGGCCGGTCTCTTGCTTACCTAGGTCCTCATTTGTGGAATTCCTTTCCCCTATTTCTTAGGAAGGAAACTGTTTTCAGCAATTTTCGTAAACACTTAAAAGCGTGGTTATTTAATCAATAAATTGCTGATAATTTAGGTTGCTTTTCTCCTTTTTCCTGTCCAGCGGCGCTGGGAAACCTTTTTTGGTAGCTGTGCGCCTTATAAGATTAATAAATAAATAAATAAATAAATAAATAAAGCTACAACGACCTAAACACCATCGCCCTCCTAGAGAACCTCACTAACATAGGACAGAAGCAACTTGTCTCCACACCCACAGCTGGAAACACACTCGACCCAGCCTTCGCAGGAGGAAACAGCATCTCCTTCAGACACAGAACAGCTCTGGACGGACCACCACTGCATCCATTTCTCTTTTAGAAAACCCACCGCTTACAAGCACAAGCACTGCCCATCACGCAGACTCTGGAACAAAGTCTCCAAGGAAGGCCTTACACTTGCACTCCACCCCTCTCCACTACGACAGACGCCCACACCGCGGCAAGCAACTTCCACCGATGGATCGCCAACTGTACCAACACACTTGCCCCTCTCCAGAAGACCACAAGACAACCCAACAAGAAAGCAAACTTGTTTACAACGGCTCGCCAAGAATCCAAGCGCTCCTGCTGGTGCCTGGAAAAGACATGGCGAAACTGCAAAACTTCGGAATCACGCACCACCTTCAAAACCACCACCACGGCACATCACCAACTCATCAAAGCCACAAAGAAGAATTTCCTCCAAGACAGAATCCTCTTCAATGGACACCTCCCAATACAGATTCTGCAACAACCACAGCACTGAGACCACCCTCCTCGCCACCACAAACAACATCTGCGCTCTCCTCGACCAAGGCCAAACAGCTGCCCTCATCCTCCTGGATCTTTCAGCAGCCTTCAACACTGTCCCCACCGCACACTAGCCACCAGACTCCACGATGCCGGTATCCAAGGAAAGACCCTAGACTGGATACGCTCATTTCTCACTGGCAGAACACAGAGAATAAGACTTCCCGGGGGGAGGAGCCTAGCGCGCATCCAAGATGGTCGCGTGAGCACAGGGCTCCCCGGACCCTCGCTGCTCCTCGGAATTTATCCTGACTTTATCCTGACTTGGTTGATGGAATCTGGAAGACGAATGCTGGCTGAACACTAAACTCCTTTCGGAAATCAAATCGGACCTGGCAATCCTGAGTTATGGTGGTTTGAACTTTTGAGGCCCAACCGATGGCTGTGCCCGATGCGAAGGTGATCTGTGGAGCCGGGGCGTAGTTGAACAACAACGGCAGCGGGGCTGTGCCAGTGGCCGTCACATCACTTTCGGTTTCACTTTTGGATCTCTGAGGGGCTGGACAGTGGACTTGCTTGGTGCGACTGGGCTTTCACTTTGCCTTCGCTTGATGCCTGTGTCTTCGCCTGCTACCAGTGTGCCCATCGACGGTGGTCCCTTCGCTCCGCCACATTGCGGCCTCTGGCGCGGCCCGCGTCTGCTTGGCCTGTGCCCCCTCGACGCTTCCTCGGTGGTCCCCTTCGGCGAACGTGGTTCTCATGGGAGGCAAGGGAGACCCCGAGAGGCGTAAGACCAAGACATCCCTACGTGGGGGACCGGTCCAGACGAACAACATGGACCGCTACACTCAGGGTAAAGGATCCCCTGGGACGGCCAGTGTCCCCCCCGGATGATGCCAGTGGTGGCCCGTCCGCTTCTCCGGATCTGTCTCTGCAGGACATCATGGGCGCCATTAATGGCATCAGGGAGACCATCGCTACGCAGTACGAGGCCTTGGCCCGTAAAATCGACACGGTGGCCATTGATGTGACGCTAATCCGGGCGGATCTCTCTAAGACCAACGAGAGGGTTCAATCGCTGGATGTGCGGACGTCCTCCCTTGGTACGGACGTGTCGGACCTGCAGACTACTCTCGGCGATCTCAAGTCGGCCAACGATCTGATGGCCCGGCGGCTGGAGGACTTCGAGGGACAGGCCCGACGCAATAACATCCGCGTCATAGGCGTTCCGGAGACCTCCGACAACCGCCCGGTTGATCTCATGGTTGAGGAGCTCATCCTCGAACAGCTTGCCCCCGCTGGCCTGAGTAAGTTCTTCGCCGTGGAGCGGGCCCATCGAGTTCCAGGTGGTCGGCCGCGACCGGGGGCCCCCCGAGGCCTATTGTTGCGAAACTTTTTCATTACAGAGACCGAGATGCGATTCTGCAGGCCTCACGGGTCCATGGCCCGGTCCGATATGAGAACTCGTCCATTAATTTTTTCCCGGACTTCACCCAACTTGTCCAGAAACAGCGGATGGGCTTCCAGGGGGTGAAGCGTCGTCTCCGGGACCTCGGTCTCAAGTACTCTATGCTTTTTCCTGCAAGGCTCCGAGTGGAATATGAAGATCGGACTACCTTTTTTGACTCTCCTGCGACTGTGAGTGACTGGCTGGATTCGCTGCCGGACCGGGGTGACCGGACTGGGCCCTCTGCCGGTACCGAGGGTGGCGGGTCTCCTTCGGAGTGACTTTTGGTCCTTGACTTTGCCATTTTGTACTGTTCGGCTGGATTCTACTTCTTTTGTGCATTTTGTTTCATTATGATCTGTGTGGGGGGCGGGCGGGGACGGGTCCCTTTCCTCCTCCGGGGTCTTTTCGTAGAATGGGGTTTGTAGGGCGACAGGCACACTGCAAGTTGGGGTGGTTTTTTGGACCGCAGGGGTGCAGGGTGGGGGGTGTTGGATTCGGGGGGGGGGTTGGTGGGTGGGTGGGGTTGTTTGGATTTGTGTTTTTTGTTTTCAAGGCGAGGTATTGGCTATGGTTCAGTTTCGGGTGTTGCGCTATTTGCTAGGGGACCTTTGATCTACTGGAGGGGATGGGGGGGGACGGGTTGAGATTGATGTCTTGGAACGTCAATGGATTGGGGGACCGTATCAAACGGGGTGTTGTGCTGCAATATTTGCGTCGTCTGACTCCTGATGTGGTGTTCTTACAGGAGACGCATCTGGTTGGTAATGTTTGTCATGCCATGAACAGGGGGGGATACCGACTCGTGGCCCATTCTGGTTTCACCACTGGTTCGAGAGGGGTAGGCATTCTCCTGCGATCTTCACTTCCGTTAGAGATCACCAGGGTAGTCCTAGACGATAGAGGGCGCTATGTGGCTCTGACTGGGAGGTGGGAGGGGCAGTCCCTTTCCTTGATCTCGGTCTATGTTCCCCCGGGCCTCCAGAACTCCACCTTCTCAGACTTGGGTCGTATGCTGCTTGGGCTTCCTGACAGTCTTTTGCTTATGGGTGGGGACTTTAATTCGGTTGTCTCGGGTGACCTGGATCGCCACCCGCCCAGGGCCCTCCCTGCTGCCCAGGCGTGGCTCGGCGGACTCCTGGAGACCTTCGGTCTGGTGGATTGTTGGAGGTTAATGCATCCGACACAGTGTCAGTACACATTTCACTCTGGGGCCCATGGGAGTCTCTCCAGATTGGATTATTTCCTTATGCCCGCGGTCCAGGCTGCTCGGATTCGAGAGGTTAAACACCTGGCCCGGGGTATCTCTGATCATTCCCCACTGTGGTTGCTTTTTGACACTGGGACGCGGTCCGCTGGGCGGATCGCTCCTATAAACCCTTGGTACCTGCGAGACCCCAAGATCCGTGATAGCCTGATTAAGTCGATTGATCAATATTTTCTTGAGAATGAGGGGTCGGTGTTGTCCTCGGTATCCCTGTGGGAAGCTTTTAAAGCAGTGCTCCGCGGGCATGCCCTGTCCCAGATAGTGGAGGCTAAGAGGGTTAAGAGAGAGGCGGTGGTGACGCTGGAGACTGAAATATCGGGGCTGGAGGCAGCCTTGGAGGCGGGTGTCACTCCGGATGGGCTGCATGCCCTCAGCCTGAAGCAGTTTGAATATAAGTCTCTTGTTACTGACGCTGCCAAGACCATGTATAGGGAGCAGCAGGGTAGGTTGTATGATGCCGGAGACAAGGCGGGTAAGCTGATTGCCTGGTTGGACAAGAAGGAGAGAGTGAATCGTGTGGTCCCGGAGCTTCGGGCTTCGGATGGAGTGTGTGTGACTGAACCTGGTGAGATTGTGGAGTGTTTTGCTGACCACCTCCGGGCTGTGTACTCCCCGGTGTCTGATAGAGATGAGGACGACTCTCGTCTTCTGCTGCGGGATATTGCCCTGCCCGGCTTATCCGTCGAGGACCGCGAGCTGATGGATGCCCCTTTGTCTGTCGACGAGATTGCTACTGCTATTCGCTCCCTTCGCTCGGGCAAGGCTATGGGCCCCAACGGCCTGCCGATTGAGCTGTATAAATTACGCCCGGATAAAATCGCGCCTTTCCTCCGTCATATGTTTCAGGAGTCGCTCGAGAGGGGTTCCCTTCCCGACGACCAGCGTCTGGCTACTATAGTGGTGATTCTCAAGGATGGTAAGCCACGTGACCGCTGTGCCTCATATAGGCCTATTTCCCTACTAAATGCCGAACCCAAAATCCTTGCTAAGGTCCTCGCTAATCGCTTGCTGAGCGTTATATGTGACTTGATACATCCGGATCAATGCGGCTTCATCCCACATCGTAATACCGCTCTCAACTTACGGCGTCTGCACGGCGTCCTCGCTAGGGCGGAGTACTTCTCTGAACCGGCCATATTGGTTTCCTTAGACGCCACGATGGCCTTTGATACCATTGAGTGGCCATTCCTTTGGGCCGTCTTGGCGAAGTTTGGTTTTGGGGAGGGGTTCCTTAGCTGGGTGAAGCTCCTTTATGCTGGACCAATGGCTCAGGTTGTTGTCAATGGGCGGGTTTCTCGGCCTTTCGCTCTCGGGAGGGGAACTAGGCAGGGGTGCCCGTTGTCCACGCTGCTCTTTGCTCTCGCCTTGGAACCGCTCGCTGCCTGGCTCCGTTGGGAGCCCTCGATTAGGGGGCTCCGGTGGGCCCCGGGCTTCGAGGATCGGGTCTCATTGTACGCGGATGATATTCTCTTGTATCTCAACTCTCCGCGGAAGTCGCTCAATGTTCTCTTTGATGTCCTTACTTCCTTTGGGAAAAATTCGGGTCTGATAATTAATTGGTCCAAATCTTGTGTGTATCCTATCTCTGGTGGCCTTCCTCTCTTGCTGCCTCGGCTTCCGCTCCAAATATCTCAGTCCGGCTTTAAATACCTGGGGGTGTACGTTTCGTTGGATCCGGCGGTCCGCTATGAGCAGAATCTCCTGTCTCCACTCCGGCGTTTGAGGGCGGATACGGCTCGGTGGTGTAAGTTGCCCTTGTCTCCACTTGGTCGCGCGGCGCTGTTTAAAATGATGTCCCTTCCCAGATTTCTTTATGCACTCCAGAACTCCTTCGATGTCATTCCGGCGGCCTACTTTAGGGAAGTGGAGAGTTTGCAGAGGAGACTGGTTTGGGACGGGTGAGCGCGTATCGCTTTGGCAAAGCTGACTCTCCCCTGGTATGACGGGGGCATCGCGCTTCCTGATATTAGACGGTACTATTGGGCCTCCCAGCTGTCTGCCATTAACCATGCTACGTACGCTCCTGGTTTGAACCCGGCATATGAGATGGATAAATTCCTGCTTCCCGGCGGTAACTATAACAGAGCGCTTTACTCTCGATCCGCTGGTAGGACCCTTACGGGCCCTACTAGGATTGCGGTACGTGTGTGGAAGGCGGCGAACGTAGCGATGGGCTGGAGTGAGCGTTTAACGTGTGCTACTCCTTTATTCCCCTCAGAACGCTTGGGAAGCCTCTGGACAACGAAAGGCTTCGAGCACTGGGACACGATTGGCATCAGCAGAGTGGGGGACCTGTGGGTTAAAGGTGCGGTTAAATCCTTCGCGGTGCTCCAGAGCGAGCACGAGCTTAGTGAAAGAGAGTTCTTCCGTTATGCACAGGTTCGGCACGCCCTGCTCTCGGTCTTTGGGGAGGGGACCACGGTCCCTGCCTCTTCGCCTCTCGAGGACCGCATACTCGATGGTCACGTCCCCGACAGTACTATCTCCTTGATTTACAAAAAACTGATAAACAATCGGGCTGACCTCTTGGTGCGTCTTCGGGAGGCATGGACGGGAGATGGGGTGGAGTTGGACGACGAGGACTGGCAGACTGCACTGTCATCCCCTAAGGAGGTGGCCATCCCGGCCCGTCTCCGTCTGGTCCAGCTTAAGATTCTCCATCGTGTATATGTGACGGGCCCCCGCTTGGTCTCGATGGGGTTCTCTGACGACGGACTCTGTAAGCGTGGCTGCGGGCTCAGTGCCACCTTTCTCCACATTCTATGGGAATGCCGCGAGGTGGCGGAATATTGGCGCCAGGTGCATGATATTATGAGACGAGTCACCGGGGTCGCTCTGCTGCCGGAGGTGCGTCGCTGTGTTCTGAATGTATGGGAGCCCAATGACTATAATGCGGCTCAGGCTCGGTGGGCGGCCTTGGGGAACATGATCGCAAAGAGAGATATAGCGCAGCTTTGGGGTTCCCAACGGCCTCCCACCGTGTCCGTATGGAAGGAGAACATGGACTGGTGCATGTTCAGGGAGAAAACTGTGTACGTGGCTCGTGGTAAACCGGGGGCTTGGGGTAGAATTTGGGGGCAGTGGAACGCGTATCGCGGGTCTATCTGTGCTCCCCCCCTGGTGGATACGTCTGGGGTTGCCTCGTCCCCCTGATCCTTGAGGGTTCCTTGCTTATCTCGTACTTCGGAGTACAGATTTGGTTCTCCCGTGGCCCCCCCCTCCCTCTCAGGCCTTCTTTTATTGACCGCCCTCGGGTGGTCGGGTGTGGACTCCCCCGGCTGTGGTTCGACGCCCATTTCAAGTCGTTTCGCCTTGCTTTTTGTTTTTCTTTATTTTTGTTGTTATTTATATTAAAAGTGTGTATCCTGACTTCCCTTATGTGCAGTCTGATCTACTGTGATATAGCGGAGCCCCTGTGGGCCAGTCATTGTTTTTTGATCTGCTTGACCACTTTAACTACTAGCGGCCGGCCCTGGCGGTTGTAGGCCCGTGCTTGTAACCTTTTCTCTGCGCAATAAAACTTTTTTTCAAAAAAAAAAAAAAAGACTTCCCCCCCCTTCCGCTCGGAACCAACAGAGACCAGATGCGGAGTACACCAAGGATGCTCCCACAACCCCACCCTCTTCAACGTCTACATGGCCCCACTCGCAACCATCGCCAGAAACCCTTGGCTCAACATCGCCTCCTACACCGATGATAGCCAACCCAACATTTTATCCCTCACCAAGGAACCCGACATCAACAGGCACAACTTCCAAGAAGGGATGAAAGCCGTCGCAACCTGGATGAAGAACAGCTACCTGACACTCAACACACAGAAAACAAAAGTCCTCATCCTCGGCTACACCCCCTCAGCATGAGACGACACCTGGTTGCCCCCCACCCTCGGAAACCCACCCACCCCGAATGACCATGCACGCAACCTCTGGATCATACTGGACTCATCGCTCACAATGAATCGTCAGATCAACGCCGTCTCCTCCGAATGCTTCAACACCCTCTGCATACTACGTAAAACATTCAAATGGATACCCACTGACTCCAAGAAAATGGTCACTCACGACCTCATCACTAGCAGGTTGGACTACCGCAACACTCTCTACACCGGAATCAACAAGAAACTCCGCCGCAAACTCAAGACCGTCCAGAACGCCACAGCCAGACTAATCCTCAATATCCCATGGCACAACAACATCACCCAACATCTTTGCGACATCCACTGGCATCCAGACAGATGAAAGATACCTTTCAAGCTGCTCACGCATGCATACAAGGCCCTCCACAACATCGGACCTCAATACCACAACAACCGCCTCTCCTTCCACGCACCCAAGAGAAACCTACGATCAGCCAACCTCTACCTAGCTCCCACGCTTCTACAGGAACAGAGTGGGTGGAAGGTCCATCTCCCATCTTGCAGCCAAGACATGGAATGTGCTCCCCCTCCTCCTCCGGCGAAGCCCGACACTGGACCAATTGAGGAAAGCCCTCAAGACCTGGCTCTTTGAATGACCCCAACGGAGCTACACCCCCACCCCCCAGCGCCTTGAGACCCTAACGGGTGAGTAGCGCACTTTATAAACACTGATTGATTGATTGATTGATACAATACCAGGACTGCCCTGCCACCCACATAGATGGTACTTCTAATGAGATCAAGGCCTCCTCCAACAAGGCCATCTCAGTACTATGCCTATTTCTACATCCTGATTGGCTCTGATAAAGAAGAGTGTTGGCCTTCAAATAATTAGAGAGTTGATGGTTCGCACATTTTTCAGCTAGCTTAGATGGTGCTGGAAGGAGGGAAACTGGCCTGTAATTACCTGGAACATCAGGATCCACACTTGGCTTTTATAATAGAGGAGCAATTTTGGCTCTCTTCCAGCATAGAGGCACAGTAACAGTGACTAAGGACTTATTCAGCACCGCATTCAGGATGGAGTTGGTTACATTCACTCCTAATGCCAGGATCAAAGGGGGGCATGGA
This sequence comes from Triturus cristatus, assembly GCF_964204655.1. NCBI lineage: Eukaryota > Metazoa > Chordata > Amphibia > Caudata > Salamandridae > Triturus > Triturus cristatus. Next base: position 849,807,661 of record NC_140583.1, on the reverse strand, counting down.
TCATCCAGAGATCCAGTTTTAATGTTTACGATCAGAGCCCTAGAGTCTTCCAGAGAAATTGTGCTAAACTCATTCAGAATTACCAGCATCCAGGATCAGTACTGCAGAGAAGCTAATTTGGATTTCATTAAGAAAAAATATTGAAAGTTGCTCACACCACTCCGCCGATGGGGACTTGCTTCTGTGGCACGCAACAGGATCGTCAAAGTCCTTCCCAATCTTAAAGATTTCTTTGGGAGGAGCCTAGCGCTTGACCAAGATGGCCGCGTGAGCTTAGAGCTCCCGAGACCCTCGCGCCCTCCGTCGACTATCCTGTCTCTAATCCTGATGGTATGCATGGCACCGTGTTGCTGAGTTGTCAGGGAGGCGATTGATGCTACCCACGGTCGGATCGCCCATCGGGAACCGGACTTACGACTGGCGGAAGATTGCGGCCTAACTCCCGGGGATGCCAGGGGCTAGAGTTGGCAGGATGCCCGACTCCTAGTTGATCAACAACGGCCTGGCGAGGTGTGAACTCTCGGACGGAGGTCCTCGCTCTTTCACTTTCGGTTTCGTTCCCTTTGTCTGCCCGGACACTGTAGAGCTCTGGGTGGCTTTATTACCCCAAGGACGCTCGGCGGGCTACTCTGGCAGCACAAGGCAGACCTGCTCACTCCTTATTCCTCTCTCTGAGAGGGAACAGTCTTAACTGCATTGGACTGCCTGGAGTCCATTATGTCGGGCAAAGCAGAAGGGGATCGGCTGAAGACTAAGTCCACCAGGCGGGGAACGTATTCCCAAGTCAACAGTATGGACCGCTACGCCCTCCTGAAAGCATCGCCGAGTGGATCGAGCCAGGCGCCGGATGCCCAGAAGGAGGATTCGCCTGGGACACCGGAGCTCTCCCTACAGGATGTCATGGGCGCGCTCGACGGGATGCAGTCCTCGATGGGGAGACAGTTCGAGGCCCTGGCGCATAAGGTGGATGCCATCCTGGTAGATGTCAATCTGATCCGCTCGGACCTGGGCAAGACGAACGAACGCGTTAAGAACCTGGACCACAAGACCACGGGCCTCACTGATGATGTAGCGGATCTGCAGACCGAGGTTCGGAAGTTGAGGGCCGAGAGTGACCTAGCCGCCCGCCGGCTGGAGGACTTCGAGAGCCGGGCCAGGCGCAACAACGTGCGCGTCATCGGGGTCCCGGAGTCCTCGGATGAGGCTTCGGCGGACCTGCTGGTGGAGGATTTGGTCCTCAATCATCTGAAGCCTAAGGGCCTTGGAACGTTTTTTGCGGTGGAAAGGGCCCATAGGGTGCCGGGCGGGCGGCCCAAGGCGGGTGCCCTGCCGCGGCCGATTGTCGCCCGGCTCTTTCATTTTCGAGATCGGGACGCTATCCTGCAAGCTTCGAGGGTGACGGGCCCAGTCCCCTTCCAGAATGCGTCGGTGAATTTTTATCCGGATTTCACCCAGCAGGTGCAGAGACAGAGACAGAGCTTCCTGGGGGTGAAGCGGAGACTTCGGGAACTGGATCTGAAGTATGCCATGCTTTTCCCTGCCAGACTACGGGTGGTGCATGAAGATCGGACATTCTTTTTTGACTCTCCTGTTATGGCCGACGAATGGCTGGACGCTTTGCCCCGGCGACGGACGGGGGACGACACAGCCGAGCATGGAGACAGTGGCCGGGATGGACAGGGCTGATATCCCAGAGCCGGCCTGACTTGATTTGACCATCCTTGAAGATTTGAACAGAGTGCAGTAACTGTGGAGGGTTGCGGGAGGGCGAGGGGTGCTCTTTTCCTCCCTTAGGGTACTTTTTGTAGATTTTTTTGTTTTTGTAGGGCGACAGGCACACTGCAAGTTGGGGGGGCTTTGTAAGCTGCAGCAGGGGTGCAGGGTGGGGGGAGTTTTGGGGATTTTGAGTTTGTTGTTGGGGGGTTTATTTTTGCAAGGCATGATGATTATCCTTAGGGCTGTTCCATGGTGGCTCCTCGGGTGTGGGGTGGGCCTCTTTCCGTTTGAGGATGGGGGGTAGAGGCTTAAGTGTTATAAGCTGGAATGTTAATGGTTTGGGGGATCGCATCAAGAGGGGGATTGTTTTGCAATTTTTGAAACGCTCAATGCCAGATGTTGTCCTGCTGCAGGAAACGCATCTCATAGGTAATACGTGCTATGCCCTGAATAGGAAGGGGTATAAATTCATTGCACACTCGGGATTCTCTTCTGGGTCCAGGGGTGTGGGCATCCTCGTTAGAGCATCGTTGCCTTTTGAGGTGGACTCCACCATTGTTGACGACAGGGGGAGGTTTGTGGCGGTGGCGGGGCGGTGGGAAGGAAGGACTTTGGTTTTGGTTTCGGTTTACGTCCCGCCGGCCCTGCAGGCCTCCACATTTGCTGAACTGGGCAGGGCTTTGCTGACTCTCCCGGGGGGAATGCTGGTAGTGGGAGGGGATTTCAACGCTGTGGCTCCGGACTGTTGGATAGATACCCGCCCAGGGACACAGGGGGGGCTCAGAAATGGCTTCCAGACTTCCTGGATACGTTTGGTCTGATAGACTGCTGGAGGCTCCGGCACCCCACACAGAGTCAATACACGTTTCACTCCGGGGCGCATGGTAGCCTCTCCAGGATTGATTACCTGCTCACTCTGGCCGCGCATGCCTCGTTGATATCCGAGGCGAGGCACATGGCACGCGGTATCTCTGACCATTCGCCAGTGTGGATCCGGCTGGATCTAGGTCGGGAGGGAGGAGGGAGGGTGGCCCCCATCAACCCATGGTATTTCCGAGACCCCAAGATGCGCAGCGCCCTGGTAAAGAAGGTAGATAATTACTTTAAGGACAATCTGGGAACCGTGGACTCGGCGGTGTCGCTGTGGGAAGCTTTTAAGACCGTCCTTCGGGGGGAAGCCCTCTCCCTGGTGGTGGCTGCCAAGAATCGGAGGGATGGCGAGGTGTGGCAAGTGGAGGAGGAGATCGCGGCCCTTGAGGGGGCTATGGAGGAGGAGGTTACAGAGTCCTCACTGCATGAGCTTTGCTTGAAGCAGGCGGAGTATAGGGACCTGGTGACGAACGCCGCTAAGACCCTCAGTAGGGAACAACAGGGCCGCCTGTATGATGTTGGTGATAAGGCAGGGAAACTCCTGGCGTGGTTGGACAGGAAAGAACGGGTCAATAGAGTGGTGCCAGAGTTGACGGGAGAGTGGGGAGAGGCGATTGTGGAACCTGAGGGGATTGTGAAGTGTTTCGCGGAGTATTTTCGTAGGGTTTATTCCTCGGTGTCGGACAGGCCGCTCGAGGACTCGTCTGATCTCCTCCGTGATATCGAGTTGCCCTGCCTCTCTGACATAGATAGGGACGATTTGGATGGTGACATAACGGTTGACGAGGTGGCGGGGGCGATTCGCGCTTTAAACTCGGGTAAGGCCTCTGGACCGAATGGACTGCCGATCGACCTGTACAAACTGTTCCCGGATAGGGTCGCCCCTCACCTGCGCGCCATGTTTTTGGAGGCGCGGGGGGATGGGATCCTTCCGTTGGATCAGCGGCTGGCGTCGATCGTGGTCATACATAAAGAGGGTAAACCCCGAGATAGGTGCGCCTCCTATCGGCCCATTTCACTCCTCAACGCTGAGCCGAAAATTCTGGCCAAACTCCTGGCTACCCGTTTGATTAGGGTACTTGGCGATTTGGTCCACCCGGATCAATCTGGCTTCATCCCGCACCGAAACACAGCATTAAACCTTAGGCGTCTTCATGGCGTCATCGCCAGGGCGGGCACGCTGCGTGAACCGGCTATTGTGGCATCTCTTGATGCCACGATGGCCTTTGACACGGTGGAGTGGGCATACTTATGGGCCGTGCTGGCCAAGTTTGGTTTCGGTCGCGGTTTTGTGAGTTGGGTTCGGTTGCTGTACGAGGGGCCCCTAGCGAATGTTGTGGTGAATGGTCGGGCATCTACTCCGTTTCAGCTTGGTAGGGGTACTCGGCAGGGTTGCCCCCTGTCGCCTCTGTTGTTCGCCCTCGCCCTTGAACCGTTGGCTGCGTGGATACGTTGGCACCCGGATATACGGGGCCTTCGGTGGTCGCCTGATCACGAGGACCGTATTTCGCTTTATGCCGATGATATCCTGCTGTATCTTGCCTCACCTAAGAAGTCACTTATAGTGGTCTGTGACGTACTCGCATCGTTCGGTAGGAACTCGGGGCTTGTGATTAATTGGGGCAAATCGTACTTGTACGTTCTTAGTGGCGAGGTCCCACCGATCCCTAGAACATGTTCGATACAGGTTGCCCAGCAGGGCTTCGTGTATTTGGGGATTTTTATATCCATGGATCCTGCTGTGCGCTATGAGAGGAATCTGCTCCCCCCCTTGGCACGCTTGAGGCGAGATGTTGAAGGTTGGTGGAGGCTGCCGCTCTCCCTGGTTGGGCGTGCGGCCCTGTTCAAAATGATGTCTCTTCCCCGCTTCCTCTACGCCCTCCAGAACACCTTGGACTGGGTACCGGCCAAATACTTTCGGGAGGTTGAAGGCCTCCAACGGACGTTGCTGTGGGATGGGCGGCCGCGAATAGCTATTTCAAAGTTGACGCTCCCATGGTACGATGGGGGCATTGCGCTCCCAGACATCCGACGGTACTATTGGGCCACGCAGCTGAGCGCGATCAACCATGGGTTTTATGGCCCTGCCCTCAGCCCTGGGTATGCCATGGATAGGTGGCTGCTGCGTGGCGGCAACTACTACAGGGCGTTGTATTCGCGGTCCTTAGACTCGTCCCTCACGGGGCCCACAGGTGTGGCGGTGCGTGTATGGAAGATGGCGACTGACTCGTTGGGCTGGAAGGATAGGCTCACCCTCGCTACCCCATTGTTTGAATCGGAAAGATTGGGAAGACTCTGGCATACGAAGGGCTTTGATAAGTGGGACCTGATAGGTATATCCAAGGTGGGAGATGTGCTGCATAAGGGGAGGGTGAAGTCCTTTGAGGAGTTGCAGACTGAGTATGAGCTAGGGCCGTCAGAGTACTTCAGGTATATCCAGCTGCGTCACGCCCTCCGATCAGTCCTCGTGGAGGGTGAGAAGGTGCCGGAGTCCTCTCCCCTTGAGGACCGAGTCCTTGATGGTCATATGCCCGAGAGCACGATCTCGCTCATATATAAGAAGTTGATTAATGTCCGAGCAGATATGCTTTTGGGGCTGAGAGAACAGTGGACTAGGGATGGCCTTGAGTTGGATAATGAGGACTGGCAGTCAGCGGTTTCTTCTCCTAAGGAGGTTGCGATCCCGTCGCGTCTGAGGCTGGTGCAGCTTAAAATACTGCACCGGGTGTATGTGACGGGGCCACGGCTGGTCCACATGGGATTCTCGGAGGACGGCCTGTGCAGAAGGGGATGTGGTATGGTGGGTACTTTCCTGCACATCATTTGGGAATGTTGTGTCATTGTGGAGTTCTGGAGGAGAGTCCATGCAGTTATGGGGGAGGTGACGGGCACTGCGGTACAGCCGGAGGCGCGGTGTTGCCTCCTGAACGTCTGGGGGCCCACTGACCTCGATGAGGCGCAGACCCAATGGGTGACTCTGGGTAACATGGTTGCTAAAAGGGACATCGCGCGATTGTGGGGCTCCTCGGGACCCCCTACCCTGACCGCGTGGAAGGAGAACATGGACTGGAGCATGTTTAGGGAGAAGACGGTCTACTGCTCTAGAGGTCGCCCCCGGAAGTGGCATGCCATCTGGGGGCGGTGGAACCAATACAGGGGGGGAATATGTCTTGCCCCGGATCTGGAACCTCCCGAGGAACAGCTTTCCCCCTGACCTACTTTCCAGCGCAGTTGGGTTCTAGGAACCGTCTTGGGCCTCGGCTGTCCCCCTTCTTCCTCCGTACACAGTCTTGTAACTAGTAGATGAGTGGGGTCCGGCCTCCCCTGGGGGCTTTCGCCATGGGCTTTCAATGTCCTTGCCTTGCTGGGGTTGTTGTGAGTTTTTTCTGTATTTACTTAAAATTGGACCTTTGCATTACTCTTTGAACTGTATTGGGGACACATCACTGTATCCAACTCTCAATGCTGCCGAACCTCCGGGCTGTCGGCTGAATAGCTGTGTCCTGAATTTTGAAATAAAGGTTTTCAAAAAAAAAAAAAAAAGATTTCTTTGGGTTTATTCACTGCTATCCGTCCCTAATAATAATATCTCTTTGTGGCATTTATCAAGGTAAACACAAGGAGATGATGGACGTAGCGCTGAAACTTTTCAGACACTCACCCACAGTCACAGATCTGGGTTGAATCCATCATCATTCTTTAGCTTACTTTGCCACCTCAGTTCAGACCCAGCTATATGAAAATCAGTCTTGACCCTGTGCCTCATGGGAACAGTCCAGCCCGAACTGCCAAGGCAGGTCTTCCCTGAACCGGAAACAAGCAGCCTGGGACCGGTTTCTGGGCAACACCCTTCATCAGCCAGGCTAGCTTGAATCCAGTGGCAAAGTGAGCAAGGGACCCAAGTCTGGGCATACCCTGCCAACTTAGAGCGAACAAAGCAAACACAAGGAGATGATGGACGGAGCCTTGAAACGTTTCAGACACTCACCCCCAGTCACAGATCTGGGTTGAATCCATCATCATTCTTTAGCTCACTTTGCCACCTCAGTTCAGACCCAGCTATATGCAAATCAGTCTTGACCCTATCAAGGTCACATATTTCTTGAATGCTATATTAAATAATTCTTTAGACTCTAAAATGTAGATTTTCCTCCATGCCCTTTCACATAACTATTTCTCTTTTTTAAGGGTCTCACAAAACCAGCGATTAGAGATCTTTTTCCTGCAGGAAACATGATTGGGGAGAAAGGCAAGTTTCTCCACAGATGTGATTAGCCAGCGGTCATATTCCATCATATTGAAGTCAATGGGACCTAAAAGCGACAGGGTACTGGTTTCCAAAGCTGTCAGCAAATCGTCATACGCAATTTTGGAAAAAGTTCGGGATAGCTGAGACAGTACACAATTACCCTTAAAACCCTGAAGGGAAATAATCCAGTTAAACTGGACCCAATAATGATCTGTCCAAAACTAAGGTGATAGGGTCCGGCAGGGATAGATCAAGGTTGGAGAACACTAGTTCAATTATATGTCCCACTCCATGAGTGGCCTTCGCAATCCATTGAGAAAGTCCCAGAGCGGACATAATGTCCTTTGGAGTGGAGGTGGTGGCTTTGTCAGATGCAAGATCCCAATAAATATTAAAATCTCCAAGAATAATACACTGGGTGTAGCATAAGACCTGAGAAACAGCTTAAGTGTGCTACTTCAGAGGCCATCAGGCTTGCTGAGAATGTCCCAGGTGACTACAGCTTGCCACCAGGAGAAAAATTGGTCCGAGATCTTTGAAACTGGCCCATTGCAGTAGAGTTATACTTATTTTCATGATGTGACCCCAACCCCAGGGAAAATGAACGCATGGGGCTACACACCTGCCTCCGAAGATTACGGGGTGGGCCAGTGCCCGGGGATGGCGCAAGATTCAGAAAGTTTTAATGAGCCAGGAAGGAGTGTGTGTGGGTTACATTCTTAAGAGCTCTGTGAGGCATGGAGACCCCATTCCCTGGGTTGGATTATGCAGATCCCCTCCCCAGACAAGTAACGAGGATGGGAGTGCTGTAGCACCCCCCACCATCAAGGGAATTGGCCAGGGACCGCATCCTTGGGCCCCTGACGCAGCAAAAAGAAATGCAGGTCGCCATCACACCCCTCAAATGGTGGTGGCCTCACCCCTGATCCCTGTACTCCTAACTGGCGGGGAGCAAGGCAGCAACGGCAGCAAAGTACACCCTGCCTGCACAGAGCAGGGAGGGATTGGAACACTGCCGGCGAGGACAGTGATTGTTGCGCGGTGAACTGACCAGGCCCCACAGAACTAGGCTTCTTGTGCAGCCCTACTGAATTGGAGGATAGGGTGACCGGGGCACCTGACCTTCCAAAAGAAAAATGAAAAAAAGGATGGTGGTGCAAGGCGGGGCATAATGAAAGTATGCAGCCGAGCCACTAATAAAATATTCAAATATCCTGGTCTGGATGCACCCCATAAGGCCTTGTGGGTCTCATTTCAATTAAAGAGTTGTGCTTTGTGGTAGCCCAAGGAAAGCAGGTGCACCACCACCATGTTTTAGGAAGTTTTTGGAGGCTGCAGGAGCGCAGCAGCCCCCCTAAATAATTTCAAATGTGACCCTACATTTGCAGGGTCAAGAAAACTATGACTACCAGATGTTTTCTTCATTATTACAAACATACCTGAGGCTGGAACTTGTATTCTACTGCCTGAGAGTGCAGCAATCACTAGTGGTCACAAGGTCACCGAGCTGGTCAACTGCAGAGTGCTGGTTGTAGACGGCTTGTGGGCCGGTGAGCCCGCTAGGCTCATCAACGTCTATGCCCTCCCCCCCCCCCCCCGGAGAAGAATGAGTTATTCGAGATATTCAGGGTGCTCAGGATGCAACTCGTGACCTCCAGAACCATTCTGATGGGAGGTGATTTCAACTGCATAGTAGAGCTGGATGGAAGCACTGGATCAGGCTCTGCAGAAATGGATGGGACGTCCAGGCTGTTGGTGGAGATGATAGGTGAGACACCCCTCCAGGATGTCATTCGGAGCATGGGGCCGAATGCCAGGACTTTTTCCTGGAATAGGCCGGACGGATCCGTGCGTTCACGGATCGACTTCCTATTCACCTCCCCAACAGTAAAGCCTGAGTGAAGCTCCATGGTCGCCGTCCACTTCTCTGACCATAAAGCAGTCAGTTTCGAGGGGAACTTACAGGGAAGTTCCCCGCGGGCCCAGGATCATGGAAGCTGAACTGCTCTTTGTTGGAAAATGAGGAGTTAGTGGTGAACCTCAGAACCGTGTATGTAGAGTGGAGGGACATGAAGGACCTCTTTCACTCCACCGGCGAGTGGTGGGAATGGGTGAAGGACAGGTTACGGAGCTTGTTCCAGGATGCAAGCAGAGCTGCTGCATGGGAAAAGAAGAGGTAGTTCAGGAAGCTGCAGAGCAAACTGCAGCAACTGTACAAACTGGAGCTCAGGGGATGGGACGTGGATGACGACTTGGAGGAAACCCGAAAAGGGCTCACAGAGCACTTTAGGGAAGAATCCAAGAAAATCATCTTCCGGACCAGAACTGAGAACCTCGAGAAGGACAAGAAATGCAACTCGTTCTTCTTTAAGAAACTTCACTGAGCCCACACACCGCTGGTGGAGCTTCGGGACTCAGAGGGCAACCTCCGAAGTGAGAAAGAGGAAGTCATGAGAGTCGTAACCGACTTTTATGGCGAACTCTACTCACCAAAGTTGTCGGAGACAGCCCAGGCGGATAGTTTCCTGGAGGGCATCTCAAAGACACGGGGTTAGGAAGAGAGAGAGGGCCTGAACACGCCCTTCACCCTGGAAGAGCTGCACTTGGCCACCACCACCTCCAAGAGAGGCAAGCCACCCAGGAATGACGGTCTACCAGTGGAACTTTATGTCGAACTGTGGGACCTGATCGGGCCGGACTTGCTGGACCTCTACGAGTAAATGGTGGGCAAGGGCAGTATGCCGCAGTCCCTGCGAAAGGGTATGATAACACTCTTGTACAAGCAGAAGGGAGAGAGAGAAGACCTCAAGAACTGGAGGCCCATCTCTCTCCTCAATGTGGACTACAAGATCCTCGTGATGGTGATGGCCAACCGCCTAAAGAAAGTGATAGCAAAGAAAGTTCACCCTGACCAGTCCTGTGGGATACCGGGGCAGCAAATCACGGACAGCCTGGCCCTGGTCCGGGACACGATCGAGTACGTCAAGGGCCACAAGGTCCCGATGGCCTTGGCCAGTCTAGACCAGGAAAAGGTGTTCAACCGCGTTTCCCATGAGTTCATGGAACGGACAATCAGGGCACTGGGAGACTTCTTCTGTGACGTGGTAACCACAATGTATAGAGACATCTCCAGAGCGGCTTTGGTAAATGGCTGGAGAACCGACACGATCCCTGTCCTGTAGGGGGTGAGGCAGGGCTGCCCGCTCTCCCCTCTTCAGTTCATCTGCGTAATTGAGCTCCTCGCCAAATGCATCCGGCGGAACAAGAACATCAGAAGAGTGAAGGCACCAGGAAGCAGAGGACATGGTGAAGTGAAGTGCTCCCTCTACATGGACGACGTCTGAATTTTCTGCGCGGATGGACCATCTGTGAAAGAGCTGGAGAGGACTTGTATCGAGTTTGGAAAAGTGTCAGGAGCAAGGATCAACAGCACCAAGTCAGAAACCCTACTCTTCGGACACTGGACCCCCACCCTAGACCCACTGCCATACCCCATCAAGCAGGACTTCCTGAAGATCCTTGGAGTCTGGTTCAGCGGACATGGTGCAGCAGAGAAGACGTGGGAAGAAAGACTGGTGAAGACGAGGCCGAAGCTGGGACTCTGGAGCCTCCGGAAGCTGGCGATCGAAGGGAAGTCTTTGGTCCTGCGGAACGAGACCCTGCCAGTGCTCCAGTACGTCGCTCAAGTGTGGCCTGTGCAGACCAGAACGGCCAAGGCCATCACGAGAATGATCTTCTACTTCATCTGGAGCTCGAAGATGGACAGTGTGAAGAGGGCGGTGATGTTCAAGACCCACGACAAGGGAGGCAAGGGAGTGCCGGACATCACCACCATCCTGAGGGGAATCTTTGTGTGCCACTGCGTGAGGAACACCCTGAGGACCAAAGATGAGAGCCATGTTGGCTTTCTAATGGCACACTTCTTCCTGTTGCCAACGTGGAGGCGCCTCGGATGGGCAGAGTGGGTGAGCGCCGTCCCGTACAACTGGAAGACTCTGTGGTTCTACAAGGAGGTGAAGAAGTTTGTGAAGGAGTTTATGTTGGAGGCTGCCGCCCCCGCCACATGGTCCCCACAGCTTGTCCAACGCCAGATACGTGCAAGGGATATCAGCGAGCCGATCAGCGCCCTCCCCTCAGCCACAGCGGACCACGTGTAGGGAAACGTCGCATCCAAGCGCCTGACGAACCAGCACAAAGACATCGCCTGGATGGCCATCCAAGAAGGACTTCCCGTGAGAGCCTTAATGCACGCAAGAGGACTCCACCGATACAAGTCCTGCCCGAGAGGGTGCACCATGGACGAGACGGCATATCATCTCTTCTGGGAGTGCACGTACGTACAGGACCTGCTGAAGGCCCTAGGCATGGAGCTTAGGGTCTGGTTACCTACGACCTGCATCACCGCGGACTCTGTGATGTATGGATTGTTCCCAGGGACACATGCACTAGGGGACCTCCAGGGCTGCTGGAGGCTCCTGTGCTGTTTTAAAGATGTTCATTTGTTTTCAAGAAACCGCCTGGTAGTAGGGAAAAAGGAGACATCGACCCTGGTGTGCCGTAAGATGATCCACAGCCTTCTGAGTGACTACACAGCACTGGACGGATCATATAGAGACAGCGACGACGAAACCTGAAGACCCAAAGGGGTACCCTTACACGGGGTGGGCCTGGAAGGCTCAGGCAACAACAGCGATGACAACGGACCCAAAGGGGACCCCCTGCCCTTGCCTGGGGGAAGGGCCTGGAGGGGCCACTAGCCTGTTTTTGTACTTTTTCTTTAACCCAGGAACCAGCTGGCAACAAGGGAAAGGAGAAGGCGGATAAGACAGGTGGAGTAAATGTAGTTATTTAGTGTATGTATTTGACTAACATGACTTTTTCCATTAAAAAACAAAAAACTAGTGGTTGCTTCTATGATACATTTTCTGTGGTCTAAATGCATATAAAAAAGAAATTTAAAATACACATAATAATATATCACTCACAGTGGATTTTGATAAACATTGAAAAGCTTTATCGGTAATGACTGCATTTAAAGTGGTGATTCTTAAATTTTAATTATTGAGCTTTTCAATGTCGTGAGCCCTTGATAAAGCCAACAGGCTTTATCAAGGGAGCAGCGATTACTAGCCCACACCACCTCCCCTTGAGTAGGCCTTGGACTGCACTGCTTCGCTACCCTGAGAAAGTCAAGTGCTGCAACAAAGTGCTTGGTTTCCAGTAATGGGAAATTGTGGACCTATTACTTATGCAGGCCACACATCCTGCCCAACTAATGACCACATTTCTTACAGGTTTATTTTGGTACTAGTAAACTTACGTTCTATAGAAATGGCTATTAGTGGAATTACACATGCAGAAAAAAAAATCACTGCACGTTTATAGTGTGTGTCCGAGTCTCTTACATACAAAGCTTGGAAAAGAAAGAAACCTGGATCGAAATTATAGTTCATCTTTTCAGCACTTGTTAAGTGCCAAGACGAGTCTATATTGTGTTGATGTCATTAGCATCAAGGTATCGAGATTCGAAAAGGCGTACTGGCAGCCGTGTAAGTGGGGCGTTTGTGTTGGGTCCATCTGTAACTGAACATAAGAGGCCTTCCTCAACCCCTGCAGATTGTCCTGAAGGCAGAATACACAGAGTGCCGGCGCTGGTGAACGAGTCCAGAAGGAGTCGGGAAATTGCACGAGAGAGGTTAGCATATTTTCCAGAGGCCAGCCAGGATAATCCTCAGTAATAAATAGTTGCTGAATTGATACTCGCGCCCCTTCTTTTCAGCAAACAGGGGATGAATTAGGATTGGAGCCTCCTGAACATATAAACTAAAGTGTAACGTGTGCATGAGACGATAAAATGGCCAGAAGATTTAACATTCGAGATTGCCGGCCTGGGTCTTAAATTAAGCCCAACATCAGTGTGAATTTATTGTCCTACAATTTAGCTCACCTTCTTGATATTGGATTTGGAAGCAGGGTGGAAATCCTTTTTGCACATGAAGTTAGCGAACGACTTCCCCATGGCTGCGGCAGGAGGAAAGGTGCCTTAGCTTTTTTAAATCACATATACGCAAGGTATACTAAAATTAATTGTGGACCTGACAGCAGATTACAGCAGGAGGCAATCTTCCGGCAACAACATGAGCAAGTCAGCGTCATAAAGAAAAGACTAGTCAAAAGGTAGCAGACAGAGAAAGGGGACAAGAGACGATGACCAATGTGATATGGCTGCGGCCATACGAAAGTAGGAACACCAATATGTAACAGAACCACTAAAGCTATATTTCGAAAGAATAGAGAACCTTTAATCATAGTTTAATTTTAATGACGTTTCATCTATATCACGCTTTATATTTTCATATAACTTAAAAATATATTTTTAACATGCATTCGAAATAATGCCATTTGTCTTCAAATTAAAGCTTCAGTGATACATCAAACCGCTGGATTGAATAAACACAAATCCATAACGAGGGCTAAATTATCGTTTTAAACGAGCGAAGATTTCCTGTCGGAATTCTCCGGACCACTAGAAAGGTTTGATAGAAAGCTTTGGCGTCACCTAGCGACCATATTGGGGGTAATAATCGCAACAAATACAGCTAGTTAGCGCTCCACCTCCGTCTGGGGGACATGGCTTTAGCCTCACTCCCCTGCAGATTTGGTACGTCCGTTCCCACGTGATACACGAGCCTGCCTTAAGTCGTTACGTTTAATGGAAAGTAGCTGCTGTCTTTTTCAAGCATTGGGGATAGTGGCTGACGTTGCAGACACCTGGCTGGGCTTGGTAAGTGGCCCCTGCTGGGGTGTGTTGAGACGTATGTCTTTGAAGGTATGCTACTGTTCCTCAGGGTGAGAAGGGGAGGAGTATTTGTGCTGCCCGAGGTCACATGAAGATTACAGCTCACTGCCAAATCTGCATTTAATCGCAAAACGTGCAGATATTCTCACATTAACGATAAGAAATTATAACAGCAGAGAACACGCTCGGGTATCTTGCATATCTGTGCAAAACACCCAACCCTCCTACTCATTAGTATTGTAGTACTTTGCATATATTTACTCGCATACTCGGTTATTCGTATTGCAAGATCAGATGTGTGTTTTCGTTCAGAAATGGAAAAAAACCGGGAAATTTTTCATCTAGCCGTTCCTACATTTTCACGCTTCCGATCTAGACGGGAGACTATTGAAGCTCAATATATCTTAATTGTATCCCCCTTTTCATATCAAAACCTTCCCCACTTCAATGCACGTAAATAGTGAAATTGCATTCCCTCTTTTTTCCCCCGATCTCCAGCACGTGTATTCATAAATGTTGGCATGTATTCGTTCTGTTAATAACAACGTTGACGAAACATAGTTATAAGCCAAAACCGACACGTTTCACTTAAATTACGCACCACAGCATCTCCAAAGAAACTGCTCCGGACCTTACACATTATGTTAGACGACATGCCAAATTATATAATTATATCACTGTTGATATGATATTGACGAGTTGTAACTACTTTAATAGTTGTTGGAAGGGCGGAGTATGACTTTTAGCATCTACAAGTTTTTGTAAGGAACGTATAGAGAAAATATTATATAGGTTTGTTTTCTACCCATTTGCTCTGCCTTTTGGATCAGACTTATACAGCTACTTTATGAGACGCTCATGTTGGCTAGGCACCGCAATATGGGGGTGGTTATGCGTGGGGAGACCCCACTTCTCTTTATGGACTTCTGTTAATTGGAAAGTTCCCTGTGCCACCTCCGGTCAAAGATGTTGAACATCGCGCATGTCCCTTTAAGCTGCCAGGTGAACTTGATCTGTCTCCAAACAGAGTAGTTCCACTTAAAGGAAGTGAGTCAGCACATCGATCCATTATGTGCAGTGCTGGTTGTTGAGGTTGCTTTTGTTTCTTTCAGTGGCATGCGGCAAAAGGAATAGCTCCGAGAAGGGTTTTGCTTTTAAAGCCCACTTCACTTGTTGTCAGATTCTTCCAAGTCAACAGAACACGATGTTTTCAATTTTGGGTTTATATTTAACAAAATGGTGTATTTATCTCAACAAAGTAATTGAAGACAACAGTCACTCGAATGCACTAACTAAGATATGAAATGAGAACACAAAACTATTTAAATGGCAGTGGTTCAATCTGACTTCCTTGTTCATCTCCGACAGGGTAAACATTTTGTTGCAGATTGAGTCCAGCAAGTTTCAAATGTGTCTACTAGCTTCAGCTATGATACTGAGCGCTCTAGAATTGCACAGCAGGAGAATTGTATATTTTTCAACCCAAAGATACTTGTATCAAACTAGGGAATACTAGTAGTTCAAAGACTTACAAGAATATTGTTATTTCTGTTTTCAATGTGCGGTGTAATTAAAGTTATGAGTTGACTCGTTGCAATCATGGACACTTAAAAATAAATATATAGGCATTCAAGCAACACCACATTCTAAAAGTGGTAGCCCTGGTTGCACTGAATTCAAGCAATTTCACAAAAGTGCTGAGTCACAACACTTTGTTAAAAAACATGTTCAGTGGTTTTGACCACTATTTCGGTTAAAAAAAATAGATGTGTATATATTTCTGTTTTGTAAATAAAAGGAAAACAGCCCTTTCACGGTCCCTCCCAGTTGCAATTTGGACAGGGTAGCCAGGGCTGTTTTAGGAGTCAGTAATCATTTTCCTAAAATGGCTTTTGTACATAACAAAAAGCACCTTCGCAATTGTCAACCTTTTGCAAATCACAAGATTTGCGAGCTCACAGGTGCTTTATACATCTAGGGACTGAGGTGTCAATGGGGTTTTCCCATTCTGTGTCTACGGTAAAATGCGTTGGTATATATGTGCCCTTGTTCCATGCATGAGGGGCCAGGATTCATTAGGAAACCAGTGCTGCTTTATAAGGCTGTACATGTTGGTTCAAAGAACAGTGTAGTAAGGCTCATTTAGACCTGTTTTTCAGGTGGGACACTGACGAAAAAATATTGCATCATTTTCAAGGGTCGAGTGCAGTACTCTTAGGTCCAGAGAATAAGTTAGGAGACCTATTCGTCTCACAATATTTTTTAAAGATTTTGGAGATCTGAAATTCTGTGAGATTACCATTGACACTTCCAATTGTTAATTATCCCCTGGCTAGTCCTTCAGTTTCCCTTCACAGAAGTGAAAGTGACCTTTAATAATGTATGTAAACATTTAATGTAGTTTTCACTTCGTAAAATGTGTTGTAATGCTGGAATCATTAGTTATTTTAGTTTAAAACAATTCTCATTGTCATTTTCAATATTCGCCAGCATGACTTTTTATAATAAAGTACAACAATAAAATATTTTCGGGCTATTTTACTAATCATTCTTTATCTGAATCTAGAAGTAGTGCTGCACCCCCTCCCCCCACCCGTCAGCGATAGTCCGTTGATAAGATACCAGAGTGATATGCTTGCGTTCCTACATCTGTGCATGTGCTGTGCACCGAAGTACAGAAACAGAGCTATAAGTTGCTTTTATAGGAACACAGCCAACACTGGAATAGGTGTTGTGCTTTTCAGGCACATGAGCTGTGAGCTATGTTTTTAGTGCTTAATATGTAGAGCAGTTTAGTTTTTGAGTAGTATTGAAGCTTGCTTTTTACCTTCCTGTTTCAGCTCATGTTTTCTGTGGCCCAATAATAAAAGAAAATAGTGACATGCCTACGTTCCTCTTTATAAAAACAATATAATTTTCTAAATGAACTAATTTTTGCATGTGTTCAGTGCAAAGTTATTTTCTTCCTCTCACTGTTAAAACTGCGGCGTTATGTGTGCTAGCAGAAAAAGTATGATAAAATATAAGTTTCTTTCAGTTCCAATAGCTGCGAATTGCCCACAGGCTTTCAGTTATACATTGGGTTTAAGGGTGGTTGATATGGGTATCTGGCTGCTGTTGGAAGAGTCTCTTGGGCCCATTCGTTTGTGGTGTTGGTGCATTGGTTTCTTTGCAGCAAGCCAAGAAAAGCATGTGCGACTTTACTTCAAAGGCATGGTAGAATTTGGTCGGCCCAATAGGATGCTGCCAGTTCCCTGTAGGTGATTCCAGCTCCCGCTTTGTGAATACCTATTTCAACCCCTGAATGTCCTCCAAAAGAGTCCATATAAAAAAGTGCTGGTTTGCTACTGTGAGCATGTTGATGTGCAAAGCACCCATTGTTTGCTGCTGCAGTGAATTCATTGAAGTAGTCAATGGTAATGTGACATAATACCATCAATTATGTTTTTTCTTATGGAATCTGTGTGCATTATGAAGGAAAGCTTCTGTAATTACTCTCATACCCATAACCATTAATTGTAGTATATACCCATTTCACTTTCATATGCTCATACAATGACACAGATGATATAATTAATATCACATTAAGGCTAGCTGTTAGCCACCCCATCCACTGTGCTTGCACATAGGTGAAGTGAAAAACATAGCTAGTGATAACGGTCCTCTGCACACTGGAGGCCACTACGAGGCATGTGTTCAACACAGACTCACTCCGAGAAAGTTCAGTAGACACTCGTGGGGCCCCACCTTACTGTTTTCCCACTGAATCTAAAAATAATGAAAAAGAAGAGCTACACTTTTCATCAAACTGACTACCCATGAGAGGTGCTGAACTATGCTTTATCAATACAAGCCTGTTGTAATCAGTCAGCATCTTATTACAAGGAAAAAGTCACATGTATTGGGAACCACAACACTGCTTCTAGAAGATTAAACATAACTCCAGCATTTTCATTCCTCATAAAACTTATTTTTACTTTTATAAACCATCTCCCTCTTCTTCTTCAGGCTTTGAACCACTTTCTGCCGATTCACTCATCAGTCTTATAAGCAGGTGTAGGTCGAGATCCCCTTTCCACTCTATGCCCATTTTTTAAAATCACAGTATAGTTATTTATATGCTCCTTTCCTATTGGCGATGTGAATATCCTCTTGGCCTGCAGTAGTTATCACTTCTGAGCTCAGAATGGGCAAAGTTACTTCTCTCATTACGAAACCAGGTTAAAAAGTAACCACACTGCTAACTCTATTACATTTCTTCCTTCTGCATCTAAAATATTGCACATGGCTAAACGGATATGCTGCTGCCTGGAAACTATCTGCTTGCTCGATGAAACCCATCATTATGGCATCGTACCCGGGGGAACTATCCTGAACCAGTAAATATGGTTTAAAAGCTTTGGGATCAAAATTGACACTTGCATCCAAATGGCGTTTCAGGTTCTCACTCATGTCATCGTGTTCCATCCAGTATTTGCTGTATATCTAAGCTTCTTGTCCTAACAGTGGGACAGCAGTAGTCTCAACCCCGATTGTATAAAGGATAGATTATTGTTTCGTCATTTTAAAACTCTCCAGAACGAGCTGCTTGTCTGGCTTTGGAAGAAGCAACTCTACCTTCTTTTTGTGTACTCTTAATTGACTTCCAATTCATCAGCATATCTTTTTCAGCGTACTGCGCCTCATACATATATGTTATAGCGATTTTGTATAGCTCACGTTCATCGAAAGGTTTCTTGGCGCTAGGTTAAGGAACCGTCATCCAGTCGGGTCATTGGAAATATGCCTGTGTGAATAGCCATGTTTTCAGCAGCCTTCTGAAGCACATGTAGTTTTCTTCTAGTCTAATTACAGTTCAAAGTGAATTCCAGAACTGGGGACCTAGCACTGAAAAACGTATCCCTGCCAGCCTCTTTTGTTTAAATTTCGAAACCATTAGGAGGTTTATTTGGGCTGCCCTGAGATTACGCTTCGGGATGTAGCTCTGGATTCTTCCGTATATATACTTCAGACTTTTGTTGTGGAG
This sequence comes from Triturus cristatus, assembly GCF_964204655.1. Taxonomy (NCBI): domain Eukaryota; kingdom Metazoa; phylum Chordata; class Amphibia; order Caudata; family Salamandridae; genus Triturus; species Triturus cristatus. Next base: position 849,789,001 of record NC_140583.1, on the reverse strand, counting down.
TGATTTGAAGATGATACAGCCTGTTTTAAAGATTCTGTTGAGCCACCGAAAGCCAATGCAGCTTCTTCATCAGTGGCTTGATATGGCAGTGTCTCAGCTGTTGGAAGACAATACTTGCTGCTTGGTTTTGCGCCATTTGAAGTCTGTGGTCGAGGGCTATTGGTAGTTCCAGGTAGAGGGCTTTTGCGTAGTCTATTCTTGATAGGACTAGCGCAATGATGATTTGGATGGTTGCTTCCATTGAAAAGAATTTCCTGTTTTTTTTTTTTTGTTTTTTTTTCCTGAGTTGGAAGAAACAGGAAGACGTTAGGGCTCCTATCTGAGACTTCATGGACCGATTCTCATCAATTTGATTGCCTAGACTTTTTATGCCTGTCTTTGGTGTAGGGGGAGAGCCCATCTCTGTTGGACAATAGGCGGGATTCTAATGGCTTAGCTTGTTGTTAGTTATGACAGTCTGTCTTATCAGAGTGGATGTTCAACTGATTACTTTTCATCCAGTCTCTGATATATAACATGGTGTTCTGGAAGAACTCCCTTGAGTCTGACGTATCATCAATGGTAAAGATCCGATGCATGTCTTCAGCGTAATTATAGATTTTCTCCTTCTGCTAAAGGGCTTGTACCAGAGGGCAAAAAAAAAGAGGTGGGGGGATAGAGATGATCCCTGAGGTACTACACAATTCATGGGAACTTTAGCTGAGCAGTAAGGAGAGAGGCAAACTGACTGAGTGCAGGCTTTAAGGAAGGATTTCATCCAGTCCAGGGCAGACCCTTTTAAGCCTGCTGCTTCAATTTGGACGTTAAAATCCCATGATCCATTGTGTCAAACGCCAGAGATAGATCTAATAGGACCAGTGCCTGAGTATTACCTTTGTCTGCCTTACCTCTCATGTCATTCACTACTGAAAGGATGGCTGATTCGGTTGAGTGAGAGTGGTGGAAGCCTGCCTGGTGTGGGTCGAGGTATTTAGAATCCTCTCGAAAGGAGCATAAATGTTCTGTTACATGTGCCTCCAAGAGTTTTGCTGGGTAGGTGAGAAAGGAGTTTGGTCTATAGTTTTTCAGCAGCAGCGGGTCCTTGCCAGGTTTTCTTTGTAGAGGGATTACCAGGGCTTGTTTAAACGATTGAGGAACACAGCCTTGTGCACGAGATTGATTCATGAGTGATAAAGCAATGAAGGAAGCAAAGATGATTTTTTGAATTCGTGGAGGGCAAACATCCTTCAGGGAGCCAGATTTCACTTTTGTTATTAGTTCCATAAGATGATCTTGGCTGATGGAGGGAAAGGTTGAGATAGAGATGTGATTTCTTTTTTGGGGTAAGATATACATGACTAACATTCTAGTGGGGATAGTATTTTTTATTTCTTTTATTTTGTCCACAGAGAAGGAGTTTGGCATCATCACATAATTTCTGTGTTGAGGTGACCAGTAGTAGAATTCGATCTGGGTTCGATAGTTCCCCAACGATTTTGAAGATGTCTTTTGTTTTATTATTGGAGTTCATGACTTTGTTTGAAAAGTATATTGTTTTAGCCTGAAGGATAGATTTTTTTCTTATAATCTTTCATGCTTTGTACAAAGATGTCCTTATTTTCCTTATGAATCAGTTAATGGCTTTCTCAAGCTGTAATATCGTAACGTACAACCCTACTCAGATTCTGCGCTCTTCAAAAACTGTTCTGATTAGATCGAATATCCTTCTCTGTATTGGCTCCCTCCTTCTGCAATATGCTCCCATTAGAAATGTTCTCCATTTCAGTCTCATTTACTTTTTTGTAAAAAAGTTACAAACGCAATTGTTCATGCAGTAGTTGATTTATTCCATTCTGTGTTTATTCCCTCCTGTGTATCCTCAGCTTCAGGAGACATCTTGAAGTGAGAGTGTGCTATAAACGTTATTGTTGGACCCGGCCTCGTAGAAAGGCCCTCCGTGCCCCCGCACCACCGAAACCTGGCGCCTGCAGCCCAAGCACGCGGCCCAGCCGACCTTTCCCACCAGGACACCTGCACCAACCCCGGACATCCCCGTCCATGGCCTCCCTCCTTTCGGCCACCCCGGGCCCGCGTGCCCACTCCCTGCAACAAGATGGCCGCCCGGCCCCAGCGCGACCCGGGCCTCGAGGCGCCACTCCGGCTGGAGGACATCACGCTTCCAGGGGATGAGAGAGGGAGGAGCAGTTTCTATCGCACCTCTGAACTCCCCTGGGACGATGGGTTTCGATCGGCCCTCCGGCCTCCCTGCGGGCTGGCTCCGTGCCTGCTGGGTGTCTGGGACTCCTCCCGACCCGGCCCTGAAAGGATCAAAAGACAATAGCAGGACACCCCGACAAGCGGCCCCCAGGTGACAAGACCCCTGCCTGCGCAGACTCCGGACATCAAAGCGGGGTTGACCTATAACAAGGGGTGCTCTGAGACTGTCCGGCAGATTCGACGCTGGAACAACGAGAGCCTGCTGACGTGGTCGCGGCTCCTGGAATTGGAACCTACCTGAGCCCTGCTGAGTGACTCGCGGCTCCCTGAAGATCGTAAGACCTCCGAACTTGTACCTGAGCCCTGCTGAGTGACTCGCGGCTCCCTGAAGATCGTAAGACCTCCGAACTTGTACCTGAGCCCTGCTGAGTGACTCGCGGCTCCCTGAAGATCGTAAGACCTCCGAACTTGTACCTGAGCCCTGCTGAGTGACTCGCGGCTCCCCCAGACTCTCACGGTCCCGCCGGACCCCGACTCCGACCACGTATCCCCCAGCTCGAGGATTGTGAGCTGTGCGCCGGATACGTCCCTGCTTTGAACCGTTACCAGAGACAGTCCCGCTACCCCCTACCTTTCCGAGACTCTTGAGCCCGTGCTCACCTTGTACATATTTGCAGTGATACCTATTTGATAAAGCTTGTTTTCTGAGAATACCCAGTGTGGTCTCTCTGTGTCGTGTGGTGCCAGAAGTACGATCCTAGTTGCGAGATTCCTCCCCCTGGGGAATCTCCCGCCAGTGCCCGGCTACGATACTACACGGGTGGGACTCAGGGTAGTCAGGACCCCCTTCCGGGCTCCTCTGAGGTCGCCGTCTAACAGTTATGATATAGCATGACAAGGTGGTAAGTTGGTATACCTGTGCTTGGCGAATAGTAATTTACCAGGTGTGGTCAAGATTGACCCTAGACATGCAGCAGTGGGGTGCACTCCCTGGCCCCAGGGCAATGAGGTAGAGCTTTCTAATACAAGAGGTATTGCTACTCCTCAGCTGTTAGGAAAGGCTAGGGAGCTTGGAAGAGTATCAAGAATGCTACCAATCCTTTGTTCCCTCCGGCCCAAGGCTGGACAGCTGACTCTAATACCCCCGTTCTGGGAAGGTGAATATAAAGCAGTCCACTTCTTGGGGTGAAGGGAATACTGACTTCTAGGAATTGTGGCTACAGACCTTCAGGGGGAGAACAGAGTCTGACGTTTAGCATTTGTGCCGTCTCAGAAGGCCTTCTATTTTTCAGACTTGCTTGTTGGCAATGAAGACTTATGAGTTTCAACTAAGATTTGGCATGATACAGGCTTGCGAGTCAGCACTGACATGCAACTAGCAAATCCAGTTGTCAGCTACCTATACATGTTTCATTTTTTAATATTTCAAGAGTACCTGGACAAATATAAAACAAATCTGTGGACTCTTTCTGCTTGCTAAGTTTAGTGACATTTCATCCAACAGTTTTTAGGCAGTGTTGTGGCAAAACAACCAATTGCAATATGAATGGAAAACATCACTCCAGGACTAATCTTAAACTACTTCGGCATGTCCATACCCGCCATGTTTTGTGCAAATTAGTCAAATAGAGCTAGAATAATTAGTGATCAAACCATTATTTTTCCTATGGATTCTTGGGTTCAGTCATAATTAAAGAGCACAGATTGTAGACTGACTTATACACACACACTTGTATAATATTTATTTAAACTTTGTTTTATAACATTTACTGAGCAGATCAGAAGACGTGAATGCAAAGACAACATGGCATATTTATTTGAAGTAGATATGTTAATTTATGTTCTATCGAAGACTTGCAAAGCACTTTATGTACCTCTCAGGTCACCTCAATGCCCTGCTCATGGGACAGGGGCAATGGAAAGGAAGGGCCTAGAGAGAAAGGTGAGGCTGAATGAGAAGAAACGAGGGCAGAGCAATGAGAATAGAATGATCCTCTCACAAATGCTTGTATCTCGTCCACTTGAGGCGTGATAGTGCATTATAGGGAGTGAACTTTGGGTGTCTTGACTAAAAGGTAGGAGCATAAGTGTCAATGTTAGGAAACAAGATGAAATAAGTAAGCTACAGAGCAAAGAAGGTTAGTAACCCATTGGCAAGGGAGAGAATCAAGAGGTCCGGTGAGGATGGTTGTGGATGTGTATGGTGTGAGTGTGTGTGTGTGTCTGCCATTTATCTTTCTCTGTTGTAGCAACCAACCTCTTGGGATACTGGTAACTAGTTAACTAGTTAGAGGGATACAAGGTCTAGGAGAGCAGATGACTGACCCCCCCCCCCCCCAATTTATTATAGTGTTCTACCTCATTGTATCCGTATTGTTTTCTATTGAATTTTATAAATCAGCAATAACATGAACTGGAAAACATTAGTGGTGCAGCATTTCAATTGGCACAAAACAGTATAGTTCTACAAATCAAGTAGCCATCACAGGGAGGTACTTATAATATAGCCACCTTCTTTACAAGGTATCACACAGTAGTCCATAATTACAATAAGTAGAAATACACAATGGTGCATGCCACCTCATAAGCATCCTAGTCACACAAATGTATCTTACATCATCAATATAATGACCGGTCTAGCATACATAGCATGAATTGTTTTTCGCTTATTCAGGCTGGGTCAGGCAGACACTCATGCCCTGCCTGTTTTCAACCGCCTGGAGCGGTCTGTCCGCTCGCAGAGCCAGGTACGTGGTAAAGGTTCCCCAGAGGTTTTTGGGCCAGGATCTGATGTAGCCCCTCTCTGCAGTTTGTCAACAGGAGCATTTGAGTTTTAAGTAGTCTCTCCTACACTCCCAGGATGTCTTTGACATGTCCCAGCAATGCATCAAGTGGAATCTTCTGAGATCGAAACTCAGTAACTTCTTCAATTGTACCAAATACTGATGACCAATAACCAGCCACCGCTGGGCATGACCATGCCAGATGCAGGATGTCCGAATCATCAGCGCTACATCGTGTGTAGCTTATATTTTCCTTGAGACCCATTTTATGTAATGAAGCAGGCATATGTAATGAAGCAGGTGTAAGGTAAATTTTATGGACGAGCCTAATGTGTATCAGCCGTATTCAGTAATTAGGTGATCGTGCACCAGTTTGGGTGCATCAAAAGCACTATACTTCCTCCACGGGTGAGGACTCTAGTTCCATCTGCCATGCAGATCTCACCATTGGGGTGCATATTAGGTAATTGTTTAGGGGTATACCAGTGAGTGATCAATTTCCTGGGAGTAGGAGAAACCAAGATCACACCCAGCACCGCGATCAGTGGGGCGAGGAGAGAAATATATTATTTATCTATATACACATGGCCTGAAGCTTATAGGATAGAAATACGTCAAGTGGAGTACATCTGAAATCGTTTGTAATGGACTGTAGCCTGACCATCATAATATAGGTCTCCCATTGTAACTTATTGCATGCAACTTAGCTGAAGGCACACCGGTTGATCAGCTCTAAGGGACCGGGCTGGGTTTAGAGCTTTGGGCATGCCGTTCGCGAATAGACAATCCAGTCCCGCTCAATGGCGAAGCTGGTCCCAGGTCCAGACCATGCATTCAACTGCACCAATTTCTACTCTGGGGCATTTTGCAGAGGAGCAGACAACAGTGCTCAACGGGCTGAAAGCCATGCTGTCTGCTTTGATTGCAGTGTGTGGCTGAGAAAGGCATAGGGTGATGCCAGGAATATGCTAACAGTTCCTGTGAGCAGTAACTACAGAGTTCTCGGTCTGTCACACGCTTTTTAAATAGAGTGGACACCCCCCATGCAACCCTAGGCTGTTTACTTGGCCAAGTCAGCCCAATAAGGTTGGCTCTAATCCTGTTCAAGAAGTGCCTTGATAGAGGCTATTGGGATACAACCAACAAATAGAGGACCTAAGGCAATCTTGCCTGCCATAGATGGTGGCAATTTAACCTGCTCCTCAAATTACACAATTCCCCCCACTACAACGTTCTCACCATATTTAATAGATATCCTTACTGACCCATACACCCAGATATCCAAAAGGGAACTTTGATTCAAACTTGACCATAGCTGAAGCCAAGGTGAATACAACCGATTTCAGCCAGTTGATAGTTACCCCAGTAGGGTCAGCCACATTTAAGGAGTTTCTTCAGTATTGAGGGGCTTGCATTGGTCTAAAGGTCTCTGACATTTAACATGACGTTTTCGCCATACGTTGATTCCACCAGCCGTTTGGTCAGAGTGATGATGCTGTAGTCTAGCTGCCATAGGCTCCAAAACGATTGCAAACTGTAGGGGGGATATGGGCTACCACTCTGGGTGGCCTATCTGGTCGAAAACAGGGGGAAAGGTATACAGTTCTATTTACTCGCATCATTTCAGTGGGCTATTGATATAGCAGTTTGATCCGTTGGATGAATAGCTTACTGAATCCAATATGTTCCAATAGCATATATATTTTCATTCAAATGCCTTGGTTACATCTAAAAAAAAATAGCTTTTTTGTCAAAATGTTTTTATTGGTTTTAGAGTTAATACAATGCAAACATTGTCGGGAGATACCAGTACATCTTGTAAGCCGAGAGTTAGAGAGAGCTAGAGTATCATATTCAGTTTATGTACTAGGATTCAACCTTCACAAAATATTAACTGCATGACCCTCACAGGTCCCCAACGGGCAAAGCATGTGTCTCAATTCCAAAAGTTCACATGGAAGGACATATAATTCTTTTGAACCCGCCAATGGAGTGGTTAAGATTGAGTCCCAGAACCTGTGGTGCCTAGGAGTTGGGTGGGATCCTAGAGCCCGTAAGAATGAGTAAAGGAAGGAGATGGTCCCTTTCGTGGAGGCCCCTGACTGCGCATATTTTTCAATTGGGAGTAAGTCCCTAGTTGCGGCCTGCTGTATCCGCGGTTGTAGGACCCAATGTTTAAGTTGTATGTAGTGATATATTTCAGCGGGCTGGAGTTTAAAGGCTCTAATGCAATCCGCAAATGTCAGCAGCTTCCCCTGCTCGAAAAGGTGAGATAGTATGAGGCAGCCACCCTCTCGCCAAGCTTCGAATGGCCCCTCCTGAAATGCCGAAGAAAACTCTGGATTGAAGTGGATGGGGATATAGGTGGATGGGAAGGTGGTAAGGGGAGTGGGACTAGCAAGTTCGACCCAAACCCTCAAGGTGGTAGTCATAGGGGTACTGATATAGGCAATCCGTGATCGATTGTGTTTCTGTTTCCACAAGAGATCCCAAATTGACCTGCCCACTATTTGTCGGTCCATCGGAGCATAACACCGGCAAGCCCAATACCCCCCCCCCCCCCCGTGACCTGGTTAACACACGGTTCGATAATCTCGCTTTCTGCCCCTGCCATATAAACTTAGTGATAATTTTTTTCAGGTCAGTAAAGAGAATCCGATCTACTGGGATCGGTAGACCCTGGAAAAGGTACAACAGCCAAGGGAGAGCTTTCATTTTGATGGTGTTGACAGGAGATATAAATTGTTCTCCATCTGGCCAGGTCTGCTTTAAGCTGGACCAGCAAGGGAGGATAATTAGCTCCATAGAGATGTTCTAACTTGGGAGTGAGTTTGATGCCCAGGCATGTGATGCTTTTGTGTGCGCTTTGGAAAGGGGACGCTATTTCAATGCTCCGCATGGGCTCTTTAGATAGGGTTAAGTTAAGGAGATAGGATTTTGAGAGGTTCACCTTAAATCCAGAGGCCCGTTTGTATGAGGCAAGCTCTGATTGGATGGCTGGGAGAGAGGATTGCGGTTTCGTGATTGGGAGCAGCACATCATCTGCGAAAAGAGAGATCTTGTGCTCGTCTGTACCGAACGGGACCCCCCCCCCCATGCCTGGATTGGACTGGATGCATTCCGCTAGTGGCTTGATGCTAAGCCCAAAAAGCAAGGGGGATAGTGGTCCTCCCTGCCTAGTTCCCCGGTAAAGATCAAAAGGTTCCGAGGCTACTCCATTCACCAAGACTCGGGATCTCGGAGCGGAATAATTGGCCCGTATCATGCCAATGAAGGTCTCATTGAATCCAAACCGCTTTAGTGTTCGGGTCAGAAAGTCCCAATCGACCCAATCAAAGGCCTTCTCTGTGTCAAGCGAGAGAAGGGCCCCTGGAATGCCTTTCCTCTGCACCTTCTCAATAATGTGCACCATCCTCCATAGATTGTCATGTGTCTGCCTCCCCTTGATGAAGCACGCTTGATCCGGTAGGACGAATTTTAGAGTATAACTTGGCGTCTAGGTTTAGGAGCGCGATAGGCCTATAAGAGGCACAACTTGTGGGATCCTTTCCCGGTTTGGGGATAACTGAGATCAGTGCTTCCCCCATGGAAGGTGTCACCCGTTGCATGGTAGCTATATCATTGAAGAGCGTCACTAGACGGGGGACCAGTTCTGGTGCAAAGGTACGATAGAAGTGGGCATTTAGGCTGTCAGGGCCAGACGCCTTTTGGAGCTTAAGCCCGTCTATCGCCTTTCGAACCTCCTCAGTTGATATAGGTCTACTTAAATCTTCGTTCGTGGAGGCCGGGATCTGAGGCAGATCCATAGTCTCAAAGTAATGTTCCTGGACTTCAGCCTCCAATGGGTCCGCGGTATACAAGGAGCGGTAGAATTCCCCAAAGGCTCTTGCTTTCCCTTCTTCGTTTTGCTGGGAAACCCCCTTCTTATCTACTATGTGCGTGATGTATTCTTTTTCCTGCCTCACTCGCAGTTGGCGCGCCAGTAGGGAACCCACCATATTTCTCCCCTCATAGCTATGGGCCTGCAAGCATAGGAGGGTTTTTTTCAACCCCATTAGTGTAGATGGTCTGTAGCTTCCCCTTAATCTGCGTAACTTTCCTCAGCGATTTACCGAGGGGTTAGATTTATGGTCATTCTCTGCATTTCGGAGTTCCCCCTCAAGTAGTAGTCGTTCCCCCATTGCGATGCTTTTTGAGCATAGCGTCTAGCTCACTGCACTTCCCTCTGATGACTGCCTTGAAGGCGTCCCAATTATTAACTAGAGAGGTTTGCGCAGCATCGTTAAGGTCAAAATACTCTGTGATTGCCTTTCTCAACTCATCCCTAAGAAGACGGTATCTGCAGAGGAAGTTGGGTTAATACCACCTAACCAGTTTGGAGCATGGGGCGGGCCAGTCCAGGACCAGTTCTAGAGGGGCGTGGTCCGAGAGGAAAATTGTGTGGAACTGACATCCTTCTAATGTGTGGAGAAGGGATTGACTAATGAATGCGTGGTCGATCCTGGAGTATGTCTTGTGTGAGTGCGAGAAGAAGAAATAGTCTCGCGTCGTGGGATGAGCACCCCTCCAAGCATCTAATAGCCCCAACCCCTGCAGTGCCGCCTTAAGTGATTCGCTGAACACCCCCCGTCGCTCTATGTGAGTGGGAAGTGTCAAGGGCAGGGTCCCAAATCAAGTTGAAGTCTCCCAGTAATAGAATATCACCTCTAGTGAACCCCTCCAATGAGGCCAGGAAGGAGCTCAAAAAATCATGTTGCCCTGCGCTGGGAGCATAGATCGCGGCAATAGTGCATAATCTCCCCTGTAGTTCACCCCTGACGATTAGGAACCTCCCCTCCTTGTCCGTTTTAGCATCCTGGGGGAGAAATGGGACCCAGGAGTGAAAAAGAAGAGCCACCCCGTTGTGCTTTGTGTGTGCCGAGGAGCGAAAGATCTGTGGAAAGGCCCTATGTTTCAGCCGCTGCGCCTCCCTACGTGGTAGATGTGTTTTCTGGAGGGCAGCTATTTTAATCTGATGGTCTAGCAAGAATTTCCAGATCCGTTGCCTCTTGTTGGGGAGTTAAGGCCCTTCACGTTCCACGTTAAACAATTAACCCCCATCAATTACCGCAGGACATGTCTGCTTGCCTCTCTAACTGTGCCCCCAAAATCGTTCTTCTCTTCCCTCCTCCCCCATCCCCTCCCCACCAAACCTTTGTAGGGTTAGCACAAAACAAACTGATACCCAAACAAGTCTAACAGAAAGTATAAACCATAAGTTTGGACTTTAGGGTTCTCAATCTCAGAGGAGAACCTCATCTTGAGCGTTACCTGGGGTGGACCAAATTCCACCTCCATGGCCCAAATAACATCAACTTTGGCACAAATATGGCATTAGCCATCAAACTCTTTAAGCAACTATGATAGCTTTCCACACCCAACCTCAGCCCCCTCAGCCCCATCATGAGAGCCGTATTGGCGAACGTCTGCCCTGCATGATCCCCGGGTCCTTGTAAGTTCCTGCCACCCTGGGCCACACGGGCTATACAGATTCTTGTTCATACAACCAGACCGTGCCTGCGTCAACCCGTTGTGTTTTTGCCAGCTTTTTTCTGCTGCAACCAGGGAGCCCCAGCCTGTTTCTTCTATCTCGCTTCAGTGCCCACGACTCTTGTTTCTGTCGCCTGCTGGCACACCGATCCCCAAAATGGCTGCCGTGTCTTCACATTCCATACAATGCTAGTTCTTATTGTCCAATGAAAAAGCCAGGCCAAAAGGGTAGGTCCATCGGTATTTCAGCTTGTGGTCTTTCTAAGCTGCTGTGACCGGTCGGAAGTGTTGGCGATGGGCTAGTGTAGCTTGGTACAAAAAAAGAGAGGGAACCAAGAGCTTTTGTACTGAGGTCCTGCACAGTGCTCCAAATGTATAATCAAAAACCAGGTGTGCAGTTCCTCGGGAAGAGAGGGGGGGAGAGCGATTAGTCTCTATAGAATGCCCTCACACACCTAGCAAGGTGTCATGCTTCATCATAGGGCTGTGCTCCTCGTCGGGCCAGCGCTGCAATGCCCGACGGGCTCCCGCGAAGGGGCTCTTTTTCGGAGATCTTTTTAGAGACAGCTGTATGTGTGCATGGGGGTAGGTGCAACAAGTGTAGTGAGTAGTGGAAGCCAGAGCCTCAGTAGGAGCACGGCTACACGCACGCCCAACCTTCGGCGAGCTAATTCCGGCTTTATTGGCGAACCCGTACAGCAATATCTGTATCCCAGGGGGTCTCGCAAGAGTGGGTCCACTCCCCTTTGGGACCCTATGGTCTCTCTTTGGTGATGTACTAATTTTACTGTCACCCACTATGTAGTAGAGATTATTTTGAGCACTCTCTCACCTGGTCCTGAAGAATTGCCACCGCTTGGGCACAGGGCAAGAAACATGTCGACCTTTCTATTTCCCTGGGGAGCATCATAATCCCTTTAGGGTTCACCTATTTTAATTAGGCTGGTATACCACCAGAATAAAATTGTTCCTTGATTGGCAATACCATACCTATTTTAACCCACCACACCACTACTCACTACACTTGTAGCTTGGGCCACGTCTTGAAACAGCAAACAGGAGACATTTTGGAACGGCACTTTGTCAAGGGCCCGTGCTTTCTGAAGGACCAGCTCTTTGGTCTTGAAGGAGCTTAATTTCGCAAGCACATCTCAAGGCTTCCTGGAGTCCCCTGGTGCATGCGGCCCCATCCTGTGAACTCTCTCCAGAAAAACCTCCGGTTCTGTTTCTTCCAGCACCGTCGAAAAAAGTCCCACCATAAAAAGCTTCCAGATCTGGGCCTTCGCTTCCCTCCTCCAGGCCCCTCACGCCAATATTATCCCGGCCGGAGCGGTTCTCAAGGTCTTCGCATCTGAGCACCGTGGCTTTCAGTTGAGCATGTAGGTCACCAGATTGGGCCTCCAAGGGCTGTACGCGATCAACCAGCTCCTGGGATTTTGCTTTGAGGTCCAGAGCGCGGGCTCCGACCGAGTCAACGTCTGCCTGCAGAGCCACCAGTCGGCCCCCTATCTCAGCCTTAAATGCATCAAAAGAGGCCCCCATACCACCCTTGATGTGCTCTCACAGCTCTTTTTTAAACTCTCTGAGCGAGTTCATCAGATCTTCCCATGTGAGTGCCATGTTTCCCCCTGGACGAGCCGTCTCCTCACTCTCTGTCCCCTTGTTATCTTGGGTGAAGAAGCTTTAGACCTTTGTGGACTGCGCCTTTTTAGGTGGCATAGGAACCCGTGCCCTCCTTTTGCTTCGGGCCTCCCCGCGGCAGAAATGGTCTGGGGCCCCCTGGGACCCACACCGGCACCTTGAATCCACTCCGCAGATTTGCTTAAGGGCCCTCCCTGTGCAGTGTAGCAGACGGTCAATATCCCTATATCAGGGCTTCACTGGGTCTGGAGACCTCTCCACCGTAAAGGCCAGGCGCTCAGATTGGGTGTTTTGTGGCTACTTGAAACCTCCAGCCATTTTTCTCCATTATTAGGCTGCATTCAGGTGTCCGACTGGCGCCACGCTGAAGTCAGGCAGTGCATTCCCCAGGATCCGCTGTTGATCTCCAAATAGCCCCTCTGTGCTCTCATGCAGCCCTCGCTCAACACAGCATCTGCTCCCTACCTGGAGGTCTCCACACCAAGGGTGCGCCTCTCTTCCAGGCCTCGTGGAGTCCTCCCGTAATGGCGCTTCGGCTCCACTCCACCCTTTGTCTCTAGCGCCCACTTTGCATGGGGCAGCAGACAAACCATACCTCTATGCCAGGGGAGTGTTGAGTCCAGGGCCTTCTCAGGTGTGTTGCCAGGACGTGCGAGGCTGCTTGCAGGTGCCTGACCAATGCCATTTTGAGGTCAGGCAACTCTGACCCGTGGCTTCTCCAGCGATCTCTCGATGGTTGGGCCTCCCCCCGCTTCACCACGTCTCTTAACTGCAAGCCGATTTTCTCTGGGGCCAGCCCTGGCTCTGCAGGGGGCTCCACCGCTCACCGGGGGGGCTCTGCAGCGGGAGCGTCTCTCCTCCCGTGGGCGCCGAGGCAGCAGAGCGTATCCCACCATCGTCAACCCCGGCTCCGGGGCCGAGTGTGTGTCTTCGTACGAGCCCCCCGGGCGTCCGTAGTCACAGGCCTCTCACGCACCTGTTAGTTGCAATCGAGACCGCAAGGCTTACCCCTGTTCCTCTTCTCGGTGATGGCCGCCATCTTGGCTCACTCCGTGTGGCTTCCGGCTCAGGATTTCTGTGATGCAGCTCGCATTGCAATGGTCCCGGACAGAGCAACCGGGGATTCTCCACACATCTGGGTGCCCAAGTAGCTCGGGTGCCCCGCTTCTGAAGATGTAAGTGCCTCAAAATAAGCTCATGCGGCTGGGCATGGAGCAGAACCGATCGGAATTATGTCCGGTCGGCCGTGATGTTTGCCCACGCCCCAAAAAATAGCTTTTAATTGTGGGTTCATCAAGTGCAACAATGCAAATAAGGTGTGCAGCTTGTGTACAGTGGCGTGCCCTGGGATGATTCCAGACTGGTCTGGTCTGATGATGGCAGGAAACAAAGTCTGTATTCTGTTTGCAATCATCTTGGCTAACAAGGGGCCTATAGGAGTCACAATTGTCAGGTGGTTTATCTGATTTCAAGATCATGACAATCAAAGCTTCTTGCAGAGAAGGTGGGAGATACCCAGATGCTTTGGCCTCCTCATATTCTGCTAACATATGAAGGGGTAATATGTGTGCGTATTCCTTGTAAAACTGTGTGGTTAGTCCATTTGATCTCTGGGCTGTAACTCCAGGCATATCTTGAATTAACTGCACAGTTTCCTCAGTTGTGAAGGAATCATCCAGTTACTGCCTATGTGCATCATGTGACCATGCAAGCTTAACAGTGTCAAGAATTTGTCAAGAATTTGCCAGAAGTCTCCTGGGTCTATGTCCAATGTAGAGTCATCCAGATAAGCGTAGAAGTTTAGATCATTTTGCATGATGACAAACGTATTAGAGCAGGCTGCCCCATTCTCATCCACAAGTTCTGTGATCTAAGAACTAGACCAGGATATATTTAGAAGTCATGCGATGTCTTGCCAGCTCTGTCTATCTCCCCGTATTTTCTAGTGGTGGCTTCCTTGTTAAGTTAGTGAGTTTACATAGTTCCTGCTTCACCGTACGCCCCTAGCGCACTAATAATTTCAACTAACAATTGTATTTATCCACAATCAAAATAATTTACTTCCAGTGCTCGGATTTCCCTTTTCTAATTTGTTAAGCCTGTTCGTGCTGCATCTTCAGAATGCCAAACTGCTTGGACAAACATGCATCATGATTAACAGCCTTGATTGCCTCATAAAGTGTACTAGCAGATAATACTGACGTGAAGTTAAGGGAGAAATATTCTAAGATTGCGCATTTGATGTATTTTCTGATTATGAGAGCACAGGACACATTAGGTGAAAGATGCCACATGAACGCTTAATCCCGAACGGTCCAGTTCCAACAGTTCTGGTGCATGGTCAGAAAGTGTTTTAGGGTGATCCTCCACTCTCATTGTCCGTGCTCCTGCAACCCTTGTCACCAGCAATAGTCAAGTCTGGATGAGGCATTATGTGAAGTGATAATACAGGTGCCCTTTCTGACATTAATATATCTGTCTCTCCATGTGTCTATCAATGTCATGGTTCAACATAACAGTATGCAGCTGTTGGGCTGCAGTCGGGTGGGGTCTTCTGGTAGATCTTGAATTATCTAATTCAGTATCTAAAGCAACGTTAAAAAAGCAATCGCCCCCCTAGTTTATTGTCTTAGGGCAAGAGTTAAGGATTTTTTACTAGGTCTCCAAGAAGAAACCAGAGCAGTTAGTATAAAGGCCTTTATAGACAGGCGATCACAACAGTCTTGTCTAGGAGGATTCTTTTTGTTATTACATATCTGACTTCCTTATCATATATAGACTGCAATGTATCTATATTATACCCATCCTAATCACTATTGTAACCACTGTTGCATAGGCTGAGTATGAAACTACATGCATTGCTGCGATCCAGCAGGTGCCGCCCCTGGATTTAGAGGATTCCGTAAAATGCAGTTCTTGGAGAAGCCCAATGTCGATTTTCATGCCTATTTAGGTATGTAAATACATGTCATGCCTTTTTGTGCTGCAGATATTCCAGGACAATAGTTAGATCACATGTATCCTAATGCTGTATAATTAGGGCTCCCGGTTTTATGGCATTTATTTTTTTTAACATTTACGTCTGTATTTATCCACATTTATTTTTTTCGCCAGCAAAAAAAGACGTTGCAGCTAGTATTTAAATAGACAATGAGCACTTGGTTGTTTTAGGTTTAGATAGATTTATGCAGATGGGTAAATGGGTTACTGTTTTTAACAAAGAGATACCTCTTGTTACTTGCAGTTCATAAATTCTAATCCTTCTAATATAGGACCGTGAGATATGAAGGACATGTGGTCCCTACACCTTGTAACCCTCACTGTCTTGTGTAACACATCCTACACACATGATTTATTGTCAATATATATTGTGTACGTGTGATGCAAAGTGCTCTGACACCCTGCATTGGGATAAGTAGCGCTATAAAAGAAATACAATAAAATGGTGGTAACCAACACATCTAACATTCCTACAGAGAATGCCTATCTCTTATATACAGGGACTGAAGAAAGTCAAAAGCATGCCTCTCTTAAGTACCTGTGAAGAGATCAACTGTATGCATTTGTTTTCCTACCATTGCTTTTTAGGTGTTAATCAATTTAAACAGAAAACCGGGAGCCTTAATCATAAGGTCAAGCATATGTGCCTATAGAGGCATAGCCCTTTTCTTTCAATCTTCCACCCTGTGTAGTAAGGGTCAGTGTAGAGTGAGGAAACTCATCACATCTGCAGCCCTCTGGTGTACCATTGAGTATCTGAATTGCAAATCCCACCCACTACAGTGCCCCAAACACATCATAGAAATAACCCCCGCCCATCTGCCCCAACAAGCACCCAAGCCATCAAAAAGACCAGCGATTAGGCCAAGCATCTTGTGAGCATGTTAGCATCTTGTGTCAACCGGTAACAAAATAACAAGACAACAGAATAAAATAAACCATTCGAGTATTCAGTGGGATTCATCCTGTGCTGCTCTGGCCTCTTGATCGGCACAGGCTGCTTGAGAACCTCCTTTGGCACTCACTTAGCCTAGGGTGGGTTGAATTGGGCTTCCAGACCTTTAGGGTTCACTCACTCCATTTTGAGATTGAAGCAGACCCCTGCCAATTTTCCTGTAGGATTTCAGGCATGCTGCTTGTGGGATTTATTTAGGAGCATGAGTCTCATGGGATGGTGCGAGAGCATAGGCTCTGCGTGAGAGTGTAAGATTACTAGTTCTTTGGTATTGTAGAAGTTCTTTAGAATAATGTGAGAATGCTAGGTTTGTGGCAGAAGGAAGTGTAGTAATTCTTAAGAATGGTGGCGTTGTACTAGGATTATTTGATTGAGCTAGCTCTACTTACTACAGCATCTTTTGGAAATACTGTAGTTGCCATCTTTGCCTAAAAGAGGGTTGCAGACAAGTGCCATGTGGCTGTGAAGAGTTGGGTGCAAGTGGTGGTGCCTGTAACAATATATGCATAGGTTTAGCTTTTGCACCATTTTGTCAAAGAGATTCGTTTCCTATATTTGGCCAAAATGTTACAGCAGGATAAACTAAAGAGAACATACCAGCTCTGAGGCAGTTAAACGAGAGACCAGTTCTTTATAATGACCTGTAGATTACCTACAGAATCGTTTACACACAGGGAATGGTGAGTTTTTTGTGAGGCCTCTAGAGAAAAATATGTCTGGGGTGCCTATAAAAAAGGAGAAAATGACTTGAGCTTACTACTTGTGCCTCGCCTCTTAGGGACTTTCAGTTTGGGTGGTGAGGGAACTGGGACACACAGCAGGAAATTAAGTTAATTGGCCACAAATTTTGCAGGGAAGACGACAGTGGGACTCTAATGTCCAGGTTTCACAGCCAGCAAATTAGCCAGAGGTCATTGCTATTTCTTGTCTGCCGTCCTATTATGTACACTATTTCTCATGTTTTCCCACTACATGGTGGATAGAGTTAGGAAATTGGACAAATGCCACTTTTCAACTCGCAACTTGATTACTAACTACCTTGGGCCTACTTTAAAGTATGGGTGCAAAGTGTGCCTTGGTGGACGCTGTACCTCTTTCATTTCTCCACTGGAATATCCAACTTGAAATGTTACAGAATTTTCCCATTGGTTCTTGAGAAGACCATTTGAAATACGTTGGCTCATCCTCATCTGAGTAGAAACATCTTAGTGATGCTACTTTGCATCCAAGAATGTTGAAAGTCCAGTGATCTTGCCTTTTCAAGATTTCAGTTTAGTGTTTGTAAAAGTTCAGTGTCAACTGAGTCAATAGCCAAGAAAGATAAGATCTCGGTCTTAAAATGTTAGGCATCTGTTTGAATTTTATGATTTGCTGTAACCTTTTGTCACTAGCATGAATGCTTCGATGTCTACTAGAGACCGTAGAGACCGGTGTGTTTGCTGTCTAGATGTTTAGGAACAAGGCTTCCAAGTTCAGAGGTGGCATGAGTGAAAGTTGTAAAGGTTTTACTTGTGTTTGTTGTGGGAGGTTGGGCAGCTGGGGTATGCACACAGACATATGTATCTCTTTCTATAGATTGTGGACTGCTAGTAGTAGATGGAACAAAAAAAGAAACGTCTCCAGCACGAAGGTCTTTCCTGGATACTCATCCATATTGCATACTTTTTAGCCTTGAGTCAACTTTAGCACTCGAACCAAAATCATGTTTTCCAAGTAATTCATTATAAAAAATACATACTCATTACACAGTGGCAGTCGTGGAGAGCGGTGCTTGGCTATTCATAGCAGGTTGGGCATAGGCCTGGCCAAAGGCCGTGCACAGCAGGTGTTAGTCGTCTGCCCTGGACTAGGTGCAGGTGGCGTGTTAGGTGCAGGACTTGGCCACATTACAGGCTCACAGCCATGCTCTGTGCAGGATGCCCGTCAATGGTGGGTTGGGTGCAGGGCCCAGCCACAGGCTGCCGTGACCAATCCCCACTCCACACAGCCACTGATGCGGCCAGTGACAGCCGCATATAAATCATTACCATTTTCCTCTGAATCAGCAGGAGGCCAGACTGTATTAATTTGTAGCAAATATGAAAACACTTGTCTTCCTGTAACGGCAGGCCATGGTCAGCTGAACTCATCGGATTCTATCGTGTTGGTAACATGATGGTCCTAACTCCAGGGACTGGAGTTAAGATGAATACTATCCTGGGCTTGCCACGGCAGGGCAGAATGCATAGGTGTTGATATGAACAGATTCTTGGGGAGATGTTCTACCTTCTCACTCCATTGACGGAGAGCCATATTTGCACTTAAGTAACTATGGCCACACTTGGAAACACAGCTAATTGATTCTCGTAGCCCAATACCAATCAGAACTACCTGTCTGGGGCAGAGCTGCATTTTAATAGTTAATGGTAAGAAAACCTGTCTATATTATTTTCTATATTTGCTGCTGTAATAGATCTGTAGTCTGTACTTTCAGTACTCTATCAATGAAGTTGGCAGTCCACAAAATTAAGAACATCCTAAATGTTACCTAAAAAATATTATATTGAGGATAGAGGAGTGTTACATTGATATACCTGATGGTAAATATTGAAGTTTCCATTTTTGAACAGTGTAAATCCCCAGTGTACGACACATTGCTCAGGTCTTCGCAGGTACCCTTAGACATCCCCAATGCGGGGGTTGTTTAAGGGTACATACGTAGAACACCGGAATGGTTGAACATGTGAAATGTGGCAGTTCTCCCGAAACCCTAAGTCCTCCCATGTTGCTTCCACTTCCCACTTGGAAACATATTTTCATGCGTGCTTCTTGCCTTTCAAGCGCATTGAATGAAAAGCCAACATTGTAGTCAGTCAACATATAAGGAATGAAAATGGACTCAAGTATACAATGCAGACCATATACAAAGACACACTACACCAGCAGATGGATATTTTTTGCAATTACCACCAAGCCCTATAAATTGAAAGCAAGTGCAGAAAGGAATCTATTTCACAGAGCCACTAAAAAGATTCTTCACCTTCTGAACAACAAATCCAGGAACTACACCGTTAAAAGAATGACCCATTTGAGAGATCAAGGCTTAATCTTTTTTTAAGTGTCTGTGAAGTGATCTGTTTTATCTGTGTACTGTAATAAATTCTAAATTCTACTAAAGGAAGTTTTAGTGTATTTTAAAATATTGTCTTCTCTAGAAGTATTAATCAAATGTTGGTTGCTCTCTACAGCACTGTTGCAGCACTCCTCTCACTGCGGTGTACTTAAACCGAGCAGAGAACATCCTTTACTGCTTTGTAGTTGATACTTCTGGAGATAGCTGTGCATGTTTTTCTTATATTGCACGCATTCCTCAATGCACTATGCTTTGTCATAGCTGGTAACATAATCTGCTTTTATTTACTTTGATTCAACATGATTTGGTATTGTATTGAACGCACAGCATGCTGTGTTCACCATGCACATTGGAGGGAGTGTTGGTTATCACATGGAAAGTATTGGAAAGCACCAAGGATAATGTAGATTAAATAGAATTATTTTTTTCGTTGAGAAAGAACACAATGAATTCTTAGGAAACCACAATCTCTTAATATAGCCTTACAGCCCGCCGTAGCAGGCTATACCGGCTATGAAAGGCCCGCTTCTTCGGCTCGGGCCTTTAACAAGGGAGCAGGACTTTAATAGCCAGTATAGCCCAGCTACGAAAGGCTCTAAGGTTATTAGAACATTCTGCCACTAGAGGGCAGAATGTTCTAACAAATAAAACAAAGGCCTCTCGGAGCCCAAGGGGGTTTAAATCCCCTCGGGTTCCAAGAGGCTTTTGTGAAAACAACATTGGGATGTTGCTTTGCGGGCCTTTACCGGCCCGTAGAAGCACGGCGCACTCCATTGTATTCAATGGAGTGCTCCACATTCCAATATTCTAATAAAATATATATCCATTTGGAGTGACATTAACTAAAGCTAGATGTAATTTTGACCTTGATGATTAGGCGTAAAGTACTGTGCATTAATAAAATGTTAATAAGCACTGTCATGATACAGGTTACTTTAACTCTACTGATTGCGCAATTTCAATAGTATTGCACAGGTTGTAGGTACATTGATTATAGAAAATATTAGCATATGTTGACAGTTCTTAGTATTGTTTTTACTAAATTACTTTAATAGATTTTCAATTTTTTTGTAAAGGTGGGCGTTAACCAGCATGGAACCTTGCTCCTGTGACACCTTTGTAGCTCTGCCTCCAGCAACAGTTGGTGGCAGGATTATATTTGGAAAAAATTCAGATCGTCCAGACGATGAAGTGCAAGAGATCATTTATTTCCCTGCAAAAAATTATGAACCCGGAGGAAAACTTGAGGTAAAACACAAACTAAAAAACAATAAATTTGGTTAAGCTGAATTTTTTTGTTATAGCCAAGAAGTGTCAGTCACTGCTTTGTCCTCACGTAGAGGTTTTGTTTGTCCAGACATATGTAATGCTTTGTTAGTTGGACCTTGGTTGTCTGATATACTAAAAGAATCTTTGATCCTTTTTGAAGTTCAAATGTTTCTATAGGTCGAAAAAAAATATTTTTGTTTCTCTTCAGGAGCTCTTTGGGTCTAGAGCAAGCATATACAAATCACAAAAAAGTGGTGTAGGGCCTGATATTATGATTTCTGTAAGATGAAGTTATTTCAATACTTGTTTGAAATAATCAAAGTTTCCAAGTTTGAGGATCTCTTCTGTAAGCAGCTCAATATCCCAGCATGTCTGTTAATTATTTGAAGGTGGAATGTTCACACTCAGTTTGTTTTAAAGATTTAGAATTCTTGTAAGAAGTTTGTTGCTGGGTTATGTTATGTTAACAGGGTATTTGTTGAGCGCACAGCTACTCGAACGAGTGTCCCGGCGCTAGGTGGGTGTGGCAGATCAGACTAACACGACGCAGAGGCTATTGCTGGAACAACCAAGTTTTTAAGGACTTCCTAAAAGAAAGAAGGTCATGCATCTCTCTTAGAGTTGGCGGCATATGGTTCCAAAGTTTGGCAACTTGCACCTGAAGAGAACAACCTCCAATTTGAGAGCAGAGGAACGCGGGAGTGTGTGCCAGAGACATCGACGAGGAGCGCAGAGTGCGCCGAGGATGGTAAAACTGGACTCTTTTCCTAAGATAAGGGGCTCTAATGTCGTCAAGGACCTTAAAGGCGAAGACAAGAGCCTTAAAGTGGATCCTCTTGCGGATCGGGAGCCAGTGGAGGGATTTCAAATGCGGGGACATCCGCGACCTCTGGCCGAGAGAAAGTATAGCTCTGGTGGCAGCGTTTTGGACCACTTGTAGGTGGTTGAGTGAGTATTCTGGTAGTCCTAGGTACAGGATATTAACCTAATCTAGTCTGGAGCCAATCAGGGCCTGGACCACTGTTTTCCTGTGGGGAGTTGGGAGGAAGGGTAAAAACAGTTTTAACACTTTCAGAAGGCCGAAACACTGTCTGGTTACCGCTTGGATCTGTGGTTTCATGTTTAGGGTTAAATATCACCTATTCAGATAGACATTAAAGTGCCTTACAATGGCAGTCACCGTTAGAAGAGAATTTACTTTATCAGTCAACCTTTTTTACCTAACATTTTTTACTACTGTTTTGTTGTCTGTTTCCCATTGTAAATTCCCTTTCTCCTTATCTATTTTCCCTTACAGGGGTACCCATAGTAACCCCTTTGTTTGGGTCTCTTCTGTTTTCTTTTTCACCCCATTTCCCCCCCATGTCTCATTTCTATTATTTTTGCTACTTGTCTTTAGTAATCTTTTTTCATAATAGGTCATAAAGTGTAAATTGTGATGTTAATCTAGTTTATGGTGGGTATATTATAGGGCTTCTAACTTGCTAGCTTTATTATCAAAAAAAATAAATAACAAAAATGTTAAAGAGCAGACAAAAAGGTAAATATAATATTCTAATTTTAGGTCCTCGATTGGGTAAGACAAAGGGAGTGGTTAAAGGACAAAAACTTTCAGTATCTAACTGCATATACAGAACAAGGATCTCCTTATATCTCAATCTTGCTTGTACTAGGCATATGGCAAAGGTAAAGAGAAAACAAGACTTTTTCAGATGACTGATACAGGCCAAAAAGGCTTTGGATTTGTTAAGTGTAGTAGAATTGTAACAGTTAACACATTTGTTACTTCTTTTGTTTGCCACTATCTGCAGCTCAAGTGCGGATTTCCCAAATAAGATATAAAGTGAAGCTTTACCACAGGATGTAACAAACCTCCATCAGCATGGCAGGATTAGACCTTAACCTCTTCAGTGCCCATGACGAGATAGTCTCGTCATGGAGCACGGTTGCGCTGTGCCCATGACAAGACTATCTCGTCATGAGCCCCACCCACTAGTGCAACGCCCGGCACAGGAGGGGGAAAGGACGTGGCACTGAAGGGGTTAAACACTAGTTATGTTTTGAGAAGTATATTGGCAAACTGGAACATATGACTAATATAATTCTATGTAATACATCAGTGATGTTCTGAACAATTCTACAAAATTTACATAACCCTTCTTCAAGAACTGGGGAAATCTTCCCTCTGCTGCTACAGCTATATGGATGACATTCAGATCATCTTGAAAATCGAACAATCTTACAGATGACATTTTCAAGACTCAGCAAATGCTTATTAGCTGTTAATCAATGAATGTTGGAGCATCATCCCAAACTTGGCTCTTCAAAAGCAGTATTATCCTTTTGACCTCAAGAAGTGAGTCCGCCACATCCAACTTCAACTGAAGTGAAAAACCTTGGCGCAACTATGGATTCCAACCTCTCTTCAATCCCAAATCTACAAAGTGGCTACAGCCTCACTGTATGTGATCAGTATCTACTACACAATAACCCCTGCCTCTGGCAATGAAGTAGGATACAAGTCTAGTGATATCAGTCTAGTCTGCTGACAGCACATCTGCCTGACTTAAAAATCAACCCCCCAAACTACAATGAAAACAGAACACTGCAGCTAGACATGTCCTCAACCCATACAGACAGACCCCTGCCCTCAAAGCACTACACTGGCTCTCAGTGGCCAGAAGGATATCTTTCAAAGCTCTCAGCATTGATCATCGAAAGATACAATCGTGGGAACCTGGTTTCTTACAATCAAAACGCACACCATGCAATTTAAATACAATTCAACCTCAGATCGAGAATTGCCCTACTGCTGTTTATTTATATATTCCCTATAACCTACAGAGGCAGTTTCTGCTTCTCAACGTAGACAAGCTCACTATAGAATACATTTCTAAGTAAAATTGCGTCCTTCCAGAACCATTAGCAATTCAGAAGAGCTATAAAATCCCTCAACCAGCTCTTAAGTAAGACTCTAGTACCTGCAAGGCTTTAACCCTAAATGGTTTGCAAATGCTTCTTGGAAGCCCATTTTAACTCTTCTTTGCTTTCTGCCATGTTCATAAAAAGCAATCGTATTCCACTTCTTCAGTGTTTGAGCGCACAACCTGGGTATCGCATATGACACTGTTTCTCAATTCTAGCAGATAACACTGCTACCAACAGTCTTCTCTAATCCACACATCTTGGAATCAGAAGCACTGACTCCTGATCACAAAATACTTTGGGACAAGAGAGAGGAAAGCTCTAAAAATGATGAAATACTGTAAAATGCAACAAAAGAAGTCTAAATCATGTACATAATCTAATCTATGCAAAAATCAAGCAGGTATTAATTAATAATGTTTCCTTTAGCTGGAGGAGGGCACTCTAGCAAATTCATATTTAATGAACTGAGGGGGTACATGCAGTTTGTGAGGGTTTGGGTGTATTATATGGAATGGTTGTGCAACCTTACAGTGTAATACGCTGAAACTTTCTTGGGTCCAGTCAGGCTCATTAGAAAAACCCTTAGCTCATCTCTGGGTAGCTGTGGCTTTGAGAAAGTAATTCTAAAACAAAGGAGCAAGTGTAAAACATTTAGAAGCAGCAAACAATGAAATAAGAAAGTCACACAATGCGAACGGAATCCGACACAATTTATAATAGATTATGTTTTTATGAATTTTTAGAGACCAAGATGAGCAATATCCGCCATAGGGTTTCGAGAGAGATAGATTTTTAAAGTAAACATAAATCTCAGTTCTTCTAGTCACCACTGCAACCATGCTTTGGTAACCGGAAAGGTTGGAAAGATTTAAAAAGTTGTGTTCACCTACTCTGGCCGACGAGGGTGATCAAATCCGGCAGGGAACAGTTCAGGGGTGACACTAAGGAGTATTTGGACAGTTACCTGGTCACCAAAGCATTTTCCAATCCATTCCTGAGCTTTACACCACAATTGCCACAGACTTTAACGGAGTGGTCCAGATGCTATGGATGCAGGAGATGGAGGATGCTTAAGTATGCTCTGGGAGCTGTGCAGTCGATGGGTGTCCTTGCAGTTACTCTGTCGTTCAAGGGTTAAGTGACACAACTTTGGTCACAAAGGTCTGGGTCCCTCTAAGTCCTCTTTGAGTGAATAGAAGGCCAGCTGCTGCTGGGCTACTGGTCTCCGTTCACAACAGGTCCATCAGTATCCTTTGGCGGCTAGTGTCCATCTTGGGCGACCAATTTGTACTCAGGCGGCACTCCCGGGTCTGGCAGACTAGAGTGCACCTTTTGCCCATCAAGGATAAATCTCTTGGGGCACTCGGCGGTGGTCAGTGGCGATTCTCCAGAAGTGGCTACTGATTTGCAGAGTTGGGCTACTTCAGCTTTGATGTTCCTGGTTCCAGGGGGGCATCTGACTCACCCTTGCAGTAGCTTCTTTGGTCTGGGGCTCAGGACTGTCTTTTCCTTGAACCAGGATGTACAGGCACAGTCCTGTCTTCGCTAGCCCAAGGTGCGGCAGGTGCAGTCCAGTAGATGGTGCAGCCTCTTTTGCCAGTTCAAGGGGTCAGCAGGGCAGTTCTTCTTCGGTCCATTCTCCAGTTCCAGCGAGATCAGAGGTTCGGAGTGCCATATTTATGCCCAGAAAGTGATACCTTGAAGTACCAATTTTAGTAGTCCCATTCAGAAGTTATCTGGGCTGAGTTTTCAGCCAGTAACTCTGTGTTAGCCAATGAGGATACTAACATTCCCACAGCAAAAAACCAACATTTTGGAAGTTTTACTGTTAGGACATATACAAAATATATTTCTTACTTAATAATATACAGCTCCCTGCCTTGGGGCACCATGGGCCTTCCTTACAGGAGACTTGCATATATTGTTAAGTAAAGTGGGGAGTTGGTTTAGATGGAAAAGTTAAACTAGCAGTTTTAAAACTGCTCTTCCTGGCTGCAATAGCAGGCTGCGAGCCATATTGTACTTGATCACACACAGGTTGGCACAAACAGTGCTGCAACCCTGAGGAGATACTCTGTTTTATATGCCTTGGGTACCTTTGATATCAGCTCATGCCATTTGGGGTTTGCCAATTCATCATTTACTTTGTTAGGGGTTAGATCACTGGCACTAAGGTCTGGTTAGCAGAACTCTTTGCACTCTCAGTCAAAAAAAGCCTGCAGCATCAGTCCAAAACTTTCGGGGTGATCATGCAAAACGAGGCATTTCCTTACACAGTTGCTCAGAGTGTGATATGTTCATCAGTTCTGTATTGGCTCAGAAATTCTATGATAATATTTGGCAGAACAAATGGCTTTAACAACTGTGTGTTAGGGTCTACAGTTTCAGTTCCATGTAGGATAATAATGGAAAATATTGAAAGGGTTTTTCCAAGATATCAGGCTGCCATATAAGAGCTATCCAGCTGAGAAGGTAATAAGGCATGGTCGGAGACTGGGAAGTGTATATATGGTAAGTGGAAATACTGAACCTAACTATTGGCTGAAATACATGAATATGAAATCAGTGAATTAAATGATATGTATGCATTATAAGTAAGGAATTGTATATTTAGGGAGTTTGTAGAGAGATAAAGAAGATATTGAGAAACGTTGGTGGGATGGGATGTGAAAATAAAGTGATAACATCGCAGCATATGTCACAAACTCGCGGGCTGAACATGACAGTGGCAGAAGTCACGATCTCATTAATAGTCAGGCTGGATAAAGACCCAACCCAATGCCAATCCTACCCCCTATTTCCCTTCTGAATATATACACCAAAATAATGGTTAAACTCCTTCTGACTTGTCTAGAAGCCTACCTTCCTAATCTGATAAATGCGAGCCAGCCAGGTTTTGTCCAGTCCAGATCCACTAGCGACTCTACCAAATGAGCTCTCCTTGTTATAGATCTGGCTTGGAAGTGCAACGGAGAGGCGATCATGCTTTCCCTCGCTGTTGAGAAAGCATTTGACTAGATCAAAAGGCCAATGCCGGAGGCTACCCTGAGATAGGGGACTTCGGTACCAGCTTCCGGAATGGATTGACGCACTCTACAGCTCTCCTTGGGCCAGAGCCATGGCCGGTCTGGGAACTGAAAGCAGCCCTGGCCAGTTTTTCCAGACCAGCCCCTGTCCGGCGCGTTGCGAGCGAGCGAGCCCGACCACTCTTAGAGGGGTTCGGGTGAGTTCTTCCCCCTAAGAAATTTTTTGAAAAAGACAGACCAGAATGGTGCATTTTACAGCATATTTTTCATTACATATTTAATTGTATCAACGTTCAAAGCACAGTAAATAGTAGATGATGACCTTAAAGAGCACCAGGTTACCCACCCAGTCATGTGTACCCATAGACCTTCTTACAGAGTGCACCAAAAATAGACACGAGTAGTGAATCAGAGAGAAGTAAAAGTGAGACCAGCCCCCATATGGTATGTAGCGAGCACGTGCAGTGAGCAACCACTACTAGGTTAAAACATGGTTATTGTAAATACTTCAACGATGAGTAAACCATGCATCTCAAAATAACAGATGGATGCTGGTCTGACTCATTTAGGAGGCAAATGCTCAATTACACTGAATCTAGAGAAGATGCTAGCAGCTACTAGGGCAGAGGAGAGAGCGGGGCACCAGGTGACTGCCATGAAAGCAGGATCAACATGTAGTGAGACATCACCTGCTGCGAGAAGCACTCAGGATGGCTCAAGACAGATGCATATATACAACCCCACACGGAACAGTCATGTTATCGGTATGGTTATCGGTTTCCCTATAAAGGAAGGAGCCCTGCATGGTCAAACATGCCAAAATTGCAGAAAGGAAAATCATTTCAAATCCATCTGTTGGTCGCAAGAAAAAAAGGGAGAAGTCGGACCACAATCCATGGAGAGAACAGAAGGCTGGCACGAGGTGACACTGCCTCAGGTCAGAAGACACCATCAGAAAGCACTAAGTCAAATCCAAGTGGATTAGCAGATCACCCAGATGTACTTCTAGTGAGTCAACACCTATATTCCTTCGAGCAAGAGTGAAGAGGATGGATACCTGCTGATGTCGTCTACAGCCAGGTTAACCCGACACCTGCATGGTGTCAGTCAAGGGTAGGGGACTAGACGGTTGACATTCTCGTGGAGAGTGGGGCCTCAAACTTAGTGGGGCAGCAAGAACTAACTTGTCTATTCCCTTAGCCAATAATTCACGCATCCAGGAGAAGGATCTACACATGAACAGGAGGTGATCCACTGAACTGCGCTAAAAGATTCAAGTCAGTCTTGCAATATCAAGGGTAAGAAACAAGTGCATATATCCACATCAAAGGACATCCGTCAGCATACAACAGCATGAGTCTAGACCCTGCGGCGCACCTGGGAATAGCCAGTAGCCACCATCCAGAGAAGAGGTCTGGCACATGAATTCAGAGGGCGCACAAAATAACTGCCCCATGGTTCAACTGTGAGTCAATGACCACCCCATACCTTTCCTCACCGATAGAGTATCCATCAACATGCCATTGGACCATTTACAATACAAGAACTGCATCCGCCACCAGCCCTCACACCTTCTGACTTGCGTGCATACACATGGGCTACATCTTAGCCACTCTACAGTTGTGAGTCTGTCACAGCGACGACAGAACAAGACTAAGTCTGTGTAAATGACCATCCATGTGTTGAATGGCAAAGCATTGGGCGCCTGCCTTTTCAGCTTTGCAACAGCTCTGGACATTGAATTAATATCCATCAACTACCAGTGTACTGCCTCGTCCCACCATTGACCACTTGTGGAACCTGCAGGGATTTTCAGGGTTTCGTTATTAGCCTCTTTTCCAGCAATAAGGCTAAATCAGTAAACCGTGTTACCACTTTGGAGTTCTTCAGCTGGGGATGTAGTGCTAAAATACAGAGTTCTGGTGTATTTCAACAATCAAAGCCAGTCCATTCCAACGATGCTGCAGAAACCCTTTCCCAATAGGTAGATAAGGAGGGACATGTCCATAACGTATGCCTGAGGTCGGCATCTAAAGCATGACAACAGGGGCATGCAGAGGAGGCCGTGGTGAACATCTGGTTAATTCTATGCGTTGTTAGCTATGCTCTATGTAATATTGAGCATTGGATAAATTACAATCTTGAATTGTTTGAGACATTACTTGGGATATTTCAATAAACAATTCCATTATTTATCCGATATCTTCCGAGTTAAGTCAGTCTCCCATTTGGTTTTTTAGGAAATGAGGGATGTCCTGAGATGTGCCTGAAGTCTGCAATAGAGCCAGCGTATTAGGTGCCTGCTGTGTCCCATAGTACGTAGTGCTTGAAGCAGCTCATGCGTTACGGGTTCCCTCCTATCCTGTGCCCAGTGCTGTCAAACATAACAGAGGATCCTGGCGTGTGTTTAAAAAAAAAAAAAATGTATCTGGCAACCCATGTGCATACACAAAAAAAAAACACAACAAAAAAAACATCGATATGCTACAGTGTGCCGAACACACAAACTGGGAACTCACTGCCAGTAACCCCTCTCGTTTCTAAGTGCCCAGTCTACATGTTATCAGGGTGCCTGAAGACATGGAGTGACTGCATAGTGGGACATTCGGTGCATAAGGCACCATGGAAGCAGTATATCATTGCTTTCTTCCAATAGGTCAGGGCTATGCTCAGTAAAAGTGAACTTGTTTGGAGTAAGGCTGCACCCAGACACTAATCTATGAAGTTGACCCCGGCAGATCTGTAATGCTGTGTAGCCTATTTCTAGAAGATTATACCCGCCCAACAACAAACAGGATAGCCATTCTAGTTATCTGGCTAAACAATAGGCTTTGAAGTCAGTGGCCCACATGCTACCCTACCCCTCCTGTCCTTCAGCAGTTGTAGTTTAGTTACGCTTACTCTAAGATGCAACTCACCCCAGCCAAGCTCCACCAGCATTATGCATAGTGTTTAACAATCGGAACACCCATGACCACAACTGCGTGCGAGTCGCGATGCCCACTGCCCACCATGAATGATCAATTCATTGCCGACGAGGAGTGGACGGAAAAACTTACCTGCTGCTGGCGGCAGACAGGGGGGGGCTCCTAGGCTGGCTAGAAATAATTAAGTTATGGGCGCACGGTCAGGCCTGCGCACGGTGCCTCTGCCTGAGTCGCAGGCAGTCATGCACACTTTTAATTGCGCGAGGCCCAATGCGTATGCGGTCACCCATCAGCCCCACCCTAAGGCAGACGCGGCGGAGGAGGAAACAATGCATCTCTGCGCGCTGTGCACAGGCACCCCCTGAATATTAAATCCACTGCCTGCCTGCATGGTGTGGACCGGGTCAATGCAGACAGTTGTGATTTTCTTTCCCTGCAGGCTGCGCACGCACCGCGGAGCAGCGGAGACACGGATGGAGAGGAGTAATAGTCTCAGTCTGTCAGAGACAGACAGTCCGACTACTGTGACTCTCTCGTCACGGACCGAAAATCGGACCCAGCCACACAACCGGCCCCCTGTCAGAAAATCAGCACCCACCCCATCCAGCCTACCGGGGGATTGCCCGGTGCCTGGAATTGCCAGTCTGGCTCAGGCTCTGGCCAGAGCAAGTGTCTATGGCATCAAATCAAAAGAATATCCGTCTTCAAAGGGGCACCAGACAAGGGTGCCCACTACCTCCTATGCTCTTCGCTCTGTATCTGGAGCCTCTCCTGCAGAGGATCCGAGCCCCAAGGGTGTCCCCTTCCACTAGGATACCTTCATAAGATCCTGCTCTCCCTGACTGAGCCGGCCCAGTCCTTTCAAAACCTTCTGCCAGTTTAGAAGCAATACAGGGCCAGCACATGCCACCCGAGACACGGGGGGGGGGGCTGGGGATCCCCTACATCATCTCCATTACCTAGCATCCCAGGTGAGATATTTGTTGGGGTGGCTGCAGGAAGAAATGGATATACCCTAGTGCTTTATAGATCAGAATATGATAGCCAGACAACTTGCAGAGAGACACTGGCTCCATAAGAACAGGAGGAGCCGCAATTTTTACAACTTCCCAATCATGAGGGTCACAATCGCGGCCTGGAACTACCTCTCCCGCTACTAGGGAATAACCTCCTATCCATCTCTCATGACCTCAGTACTTGGTAACAGGGACTTCCAATTCCAGCATGGATTGCGAACAGCTACTGCCAGCTTGGAGACCTATTCTATAAGGTCTCCATCTGCCCTTTTGAGAACATCAAACTAGCATACCGTATACCGGAGCGAGAGCGGTTCCACTATTTGCAGATTTGAAACTAGGTGCTTCTCCCTACTATACAGGCAGCAGCTTTCTGACATCTCATCATTTGATCTCCCAGATATGATCCACCCTGCTCTATAATGCCACTGAAATGAACCCTCCATAAAGGACGGCTTGGGAAGAGGACCTGGGGTGGCACTAGATGACAAACAATGGGGAGCCATTCCCACAGACACACATCAAATATTGCCAAACATGCACAGGGCAGGGAGGCATTCTGTAAGATGCCATTTAGATGACACTATGCGCCAGCACAGATTCATATAATGGACAGCAACAGATCCGAGAACAGCTGTAGAGGATGCGGAGGGAGGGGGACCATCTATCACATCCTGTGGTCCTGCCCATACCTGGGTCGATTCTTGGATGAAGCCTTGGCCACTATGGCAGATATAGAAGGGACGGCGTTGGCTAAGGTTCTACATCGGTCCTCCTGGGTCTACTTAAGGAGTGTACGTACCCCCTTCACTGCCTTATGGGGAAGAGAATTTCCCATGTCCTATTAGCAGCTAAACAAACAATACTGAGCATATGGGGAAAGACCTCACCCCAAATACCACAATGTGGCTGCAGAAAATTTGGCAACTCTAGGCATATAAAAAGGTAGCACATGACCTTGTGGATGCATCGGATAAATTTGCCAAAACCTGACTGGCCCTAGCCATCTATGGTCCTTGAGTCTGCTCTCCCGTGGTAGAACAGGTGCCAAAGAAGAGATATAACTGCAGCTCTGCTGCTGATCCATTTTTTGCATTCTGTAAACTATGGTGGTGTCGAAGGGAGGGCAGGTATTGTATGGGGGGGTTGATATAGCACTGTTGTTGTGGTGCTGTTTTCACCTTGTTAATCTCTGTGGACAAATAAATGATTGAAACTAAAGTGAAAAAATCACGTGACAATATAAAAATATCAGTAAGTGTTGATTGTAGAAATATGGTCCAAATTTTGACTACATGCTTATTGAAGGCCATAACAATAAAGATATTTATAAAAGTAAAGAAAAGTAGTACAGGTGTTCCTTCTGCGATGGAATCAAGCATTTGCAATGTAATGCGTCTCGCATTCGTTAAATGCAGAGCTATTACTTTGCAAATGTAAAAGAAATGTGGCCTCTGCCTACCTTTTTTGTTTTTTCAATTTATTGACTTTTGTAACAATGGCGGCACGCCGTGATTTCGCTTTAGATGTTTAAAAACATTCCACTATTGTTACGAAAGTCAAATAGAAGAAAAATAGCTATGCGTCTGCCGTATTCTTTTTCTATTTACTGTTGTAGCAATCTCGGCACGCCGCTCTTCACCTTAATATGTTTAAAAGTAAAGCAAGTGTGCCGCCATTGCTATAAAAGTAAATTAATGGGAAAAAATAAAAAGTTACCTTGCATGTCTGGGAAGTGCGGTTCGGGCAGTGCGTATCTGTTGTTCCTGCAACGACAACCACGCTGAGGAAGCCATTAATAAAAGAGTGCTCACAAAGCGTAAACTATACATACCGAGTAACAACACATGTAGAAGAAGCCATCTTTATGGGAGGTTACAAAAATAGAAAAGGAGGGACTAAGGAGGGACTAGTAAGCAAGGTAACCAAACACAATAAAGCGTTTACAAAGCACATTCACAAGCCAATTGAAAACATGGGCGGAGCATCAATCCCATATCCTGAAGAAAGCATGTTGTGAAGAGACAGTGCAAGCGTTGCCTAGGAGAGACCTAAAAATGATTTGCCACAATACATGTGCAACTGGGTCATATTACTAGATTTTGCACAGCACCTTGTTACAATAGCCATTTGTTTTTCCAGTTCAGACTCCTGGGACCATCCCCTTATAGTATTGGAGAGTTATTTAGGTTTGAGGCAATGGGAGTTTGACATTTTATATTTACAGTAACTGATTTTGCTGAACCTAAACTCTGAACACAAAGTAGTCATGGCCATCAAAGTGTTTCAGAAGAGAGACCGTTTTGAATGATTAACATCTTTGTTAGTGATAACTCCTTCGTCAACCTGGTGATATCACAGTGCTTTCTTTCTTTATCTATGGGTACGTAAAAACAGTGCCTTATAACACGTTCTAATAAAGCGAACATTATATAATAAGAAAGGGTTGTTGACCCATTCAAATACTTCTAAGGCTAGGCCATTGTCATTGTTTATAGAACGTAAAAAGTAACCCCAGTTGTCCACAAATATGCAATACTTTAAATTGAAAAACTACTCCTGTATCATCCTTTAGTGTGTGCATGTTCATGCATCGTCATTTGTACAGATTAATCCTAAACACTTCGTTTTAGAATGCAAGAGGTGTGTTGATTGAAACTAATAAATCAAACCAATGCATTTAGTCTTAAAGTGGTGTCCAGAGTATTAGACTTGCATCTAGTGCCAACAATGTGAGCCAACCTTTTAGTGCAGAATATTTTAGCTATATAATAGACTGCTAAAATGATTTTTTTAAAACCACTCAACACTGTTTAAATGTTTAAAAAAAAATAAACACTCAAATACATGCATAAAATGTTGGGTTTCTCAAAGTGGTTACATTTGGAGCAGTCAACAGTCATGAAGGGAACAGATAAGTACTGTTTTTTATCCCTCTGTAAGCTGACCTCAATTGCATCAAATGGGGCCATAAAGGGGAGGCAAGCAATTCCATTTCAAAAAGGTTTTCCCTTGCCGTGGATTTTTCTTAATGTTCGGCCCCTCTTTTCCCAACAATGAGATCAATGCATTTCGACCCCGTACGTGGTTCCTAGGGTTTTATTAGAATGAGGACGGACATGATGAATGTTGGCACTCTGGAGGGATAAATTGAATCAAAAATATATGATGTTTGTGCAACAACTAGCACAGAATAGATTACCAACTCAGTGGTCATCCATAGTGGTGTACCTGCAAATTAATAATGCGTTTTAAAAGAGATTTTATCTGAGACACTTAGGGGATCATTACAATGTCTGGCAAAATTACTTCCGCCCGACACCGACTCGGTCATGGGACCGACCAACACCCTGTGCGCGGTCCCGAACGCCCCACTGGGATGCGACCGAACACTGTTCGATCGCATTCCTATATTTCAGTTTGGGAGCATGCATTACGGCCATAAACCAGCCGTAATGCTTGCTCCCATAGTGAAATGTGATGTTCATCCCTGCACCCCATTGCAGGCACCTAAATGTGCCTTCCACAGGGTGCTGGGATCAACAGGGGTCGGCCTCCAGCCGGAGGCTGTGCATCAAAGGGTGCCCTGCTGGGGACCCCAACACGCTTTCCAACATGGTTTCCATGTCGAACAGACCGGCATGGAAACCATTTTCGAAAACGTGATTGTGATTACAGGCCAGTTGTGAATGGCTGATGGGCTCTCGGTAATGACCCTCTCGTTTCCTTTCCGACCGCCTCCATCATAATGAGTTGGTTGAAAAGGAAACTGACCGGCCCATTACAATGCGGCCCTTTAGTGCCGTATCGTCATTGTGCCCTTGTAGTCAAAAAATATATTTTTTTCAGTGTTTTTTAAAATACGATTTAAAACATAATGGTGTAGTGTATGGAGCCTATTTTTAAGGATTACCTGGGTTACTGAAAATGTAGGCTACATGAAAAAATTTAAAAAAGCAACTGATTCAGCTTGATGAAGTCTTTTTTGATAGCTGTGCCATGCTTGTTTTCTGAGTGAAAAAATGGCATGCTCCATTTTGGGTGGTCCAGCAGTTCCTTTGACCTCAAGTTTTAGGACTTTTCCTCAGTTAGCTTTGCTCTTGTTGGGAGGGCAAATCCCTTCACCATTTAATGGAGTGTTATGCTGTAGGTGTCTTCTGAACAGGCAGCTGTTACTTTGTCTCACTTCTTGTGGAAAATTGCCTTAAGCTCTTTTTCATCCATTCAGTGGCAGAGCAAATCTCTTCAATGCTGTCTTCAGGCGGAAATGTGCTTCAAAATATACCTTCTGCCGAGTCCTTCTGGCACGTCTTATATTCTTTGATTGTGTCTCAAAATATTTTGTTTGTATGTCGTATTCATGCATACTTCTGATGGCAAGAATGGTGTGGAATGTTTGGCAATCTAGTTGTGCATGCAAACTATGCGTCCTCATGGCACTCTTCTTCCAGTTCCATTGCAGTTTTTGAAACTGCAATGGAAATTTAAGAAATTCACTCCTAGAACAGTGGAATGACCCTCTCTAAAGTGAATTTCGACGGACCCTTTGAAAAGTGACGAGCGGTCATTGATATTCTATGTTTACCCACTCTTGATTACTTTTGATAGTTTCGATCAGTATTAGGAGAAATAAATGGAACGTACCAAAGTTCTGGGCTTGTCATGAATATGTATCATCTGATGTGAAGTTCAGAGGCCTCTGTGAGTCTGTTGGTAATGGTTGTAAAATATAATGTGAATTCTGCTTCTTTTGTTCAGTAAGCATTTGTCCACATTCTAAACTCATTAGTTTGTCATTATGGCTGCAAAAACAGCCCATTTAAGATCCTGCTCACTGTGGTTATCTGACAGAAAAAGTTAACCGAAGGTGCATTGATGATTTCACAGCGGATTCTAAATGTATGGTGTTGAGGATTTGTTTTTTTCCAGTCACCTGATGCTTTATACCAATGCAACGTTAATCATAAGAACAGATATTGCCACAAACAACATTCTTGAGATTACACTTGGAAAAAGGACTGATATTTACTTTTCTGACCCTGTGAGAATTTGATTATAGTAGGCTCAAGTTCCACACTCAATGTTTCCATAAGGTCCTTTTGTGTCCCATTTGACATCAATGTCCCTATTTTTATCACTTTCAACTTGAAGGTGTGCTCTAGCCAACTAGTTTCCAATGCTTTTGTTTTTTTAATGGTTCATCCTTCGGGCATTCCACAGTTTTCAATATTTGCAATTTTTGGGTATGAACTTTTTGAATTTGTTTGTATGCGACCTGTGTGTTAAAACACAAAGTTTGATATTTTTGAGTGACTTTCCTTCACTGTTTTTCTTGGGACAAACCATGCCCTCTTCCCTACTGTTTTTCGGGAGTTTCTATGGAAACCCTCTCTATTTGATTTTTAATATAAGGATGACCAAGTACAAGAAGTAATCTTCCTTCCCATGCAATTCAGACTGATTCAAAGAAATTGTCCATCTGGGAGATCGGCTTTTAAATTCCTCATGTGATAGCTTTTGTAATGGAATTAGCCGTTTGAGTCTTCAGATTTGTAATGCTAGAAGTATCTAAATATCTAAGAAAATAATTCAGTGTGTACCTGAGTGCATTGTGAATGTACTGTGTGGCGAGCGATTGTTGAGCCAGTCCTTGAAAATCCTGAAGGGTTTCTATGTTGCCTGGCCGTGTGCAGAGGATTTTGTCAACATTTGCTTCTCCACATATTAACAACATCCTGTGCATATGGACAAGCAAGATAGAAACCCTGTAGGACTTTACATAGTTATTTGCCATTTATGGATTATTATTGAAAATCCAACGTTCTTCACATTGAGCCATTTATAAAAGGGCTTATGCTGGGGTTAATGAACAGCTCATTGCCACACCTTTGTCTGTAGGAAAAAATACCCATTAAATGTAAAGAAGTGCTGCCTCAAATACATTTAGGATGCAGCTTGTGGAGACACGAAGTGGTCTAATGCGCTGATCTAAATAAAGTTCTAAAACCTCCAGGGCTTTCTCTTGAGGAACATTGGTGTAGAGTGACCCTTTATCTACTGTCAATAGGATTTGTTAATTTGTAAAACTCTGGCCTTCTATGTCCTTTGTGATGTCCACTGTGTCATATAGGTATGATCGGATTATGGGAATCAAGGGTTTGAAGAATATGTTTGGAGATTGTATCCAGTATTGATGCACACCCAGATGGATATGGCTGTCCTGATGGGCGTTCCAAATTTGTGTGTGCATTTGGTAATAAGTTCATTGTCGATTTCTGTTGCGTTGCCTTCAAATTATGCATATGGTATGTACTATTTGTTTCCAGTGTTCTATTTCAGATGTACCATTTATTTTAAACATAGTTGTTTGGGACAGTGTCATTGACCGGTGGTATGAGGTTGGATTTAATCCGAAATGCAGAGTTTTCCTTTTACTAAAATTCGGCTTTGGGTTCCTATGTCTGGAAAAATTCAACTTCTTCTAATTATATGATCATGAAGTTTGTTAATGTTGATAAAAGGTATGATAAATCCAAGGAAAGCAATTGTATATCTTTAGTAGTCAGCTGGTAATTCAACAAGGTAATGATGGGGGTTATCTGTTACTCTTCCGCTGTGTTCTTATTCCCCCCCTTATCTTGTTCCTCCTTGTAGCTGCCGCGGTACAAGCTTCTTCCTTAACAAGCATTGGCATAGCCAATAGATCTCGCCTTTGGGACCTTATAAGTGTTTAGCCATGCAACAGTTGTTGTTGTTGCACCAAGGATATTATGCTGCATAACTAAATACTTATAAGGTCCCAAAAGTGAGACCTATTGGCTATGCCAATGCTCGTTTTTAATTGGGATTGGCACTTCTGCGCTATGCCATCATCTTAGTACAGTGGTCTCCGCTCGAGGGGCGACTCTGCAGCATCACAAGCACATAATCACAAGGGGAAGCCCCATTCACAGTGGGCTTCCTGATAGAAGTCCAGTAGGTGCCAGTTATTAATAAGCCCAACTCCTCAACACAAGACTTTCTGAATTGCAGGTCAGGGGCCAGCAACGTCCCCATTCTCATTATTTCGCTGGCCAAGTTCCTTACACACCTGAGGGTTATGCACAAGCTGGATGCGAAAGCCATGCATCAACTTCTCTTTTCTGAAGTAGTGACGGGCTAATGGAAGTAGCCACCCTAAAAGAATCGTTGCAGAGTAGAAGATCATAAATGTGTCTATTACTTCAATGCAGCAATCAAAAGCAGACACAGCTATGAAATTTAAAAGTCTACGTTTGGATTTAACTTCCTTCCAGACACAATTAGCCCTACTGGCGGGAGAGTCACAGAACTGGATACAAGATTAGACAGGGCCCTGGATTGAGGTTTGGAAATATGGAACATCCAACACAGAATGTCTGAGCTAGAGCTCCACAGTCACCTGGACAACATCCACATCTTTGGGGTACTGGAGTATGAAGCAGGGAATGATATGAAACAATTTCTGCCTGCTTGGCTACCAACTTTTTTGCAAACTACGTGCACTCCACCATTTTAATTTAAGCCTGTGTCACAGGTTGAAAATGTAACAAGAACCATCTTAAGTAAACTGTAGGCCAATAATGGCATGCCTACGGCGCCATGAACATGCATGCATTCCTCATTTTTTCTGGAAACACTGCCTATATCACCAAACTGGTCAAAGGATCAAAGCAGCGAGTCACTATGCATCTGAAATTAACCTAATCAGGAGGAAATTTCTAAGGTTGAGGTTGATTCTGAAATAAGAGAGTATATGGAATGGCCTTTTAGACCCTGGTATCATGTTTATCACGTTACCTGAAAGTGTTCTGATCCGACGCCACTGGAACAATTCCTGGACTCGATTAGTGACCCGATAATGAAAATTACTGCTCATCATCACAGAGAAGGCCGCACCCCACCAGTGTTCCAGAATCTCTGGATAGATGGAGGGCACCGCAATTCCTCTTGCCGGCCATCCACCCAGCAGTGTAAACACCATGCACATTCCTACAATGACAAGGATACATCTAGATCCCCTGAAACCCAATTGAGGTGACCCATAAAACCACAATAACCCACACATACATGCCAGCAGTTACTAGATAACCTATAGCTCATGTACCACAACAGGATCACTCAACCTTAATTCGACAATAGAAGATTACAGCATTACGATCTTCTCACAGTACACTCATCATCCCTCAGTCATGCAATCTCTCCTTGACAATGACAAACAGTGGTCTGTCAGTGTTCTCCATGAACATCCAAGGCCTAAAAAGCTTTGCCAAGCTCAATAAAATACTTTAGTTCGTAGACAGTCAATCCTGACTTACCCCAGTAGCTGGAAATTCACCTCCCAGACACTGAATCCTCAAAAGATGAGAGAGACTGGGTTGGGAACTTGATTTACACATTCGGAACACAAAATAAACAAGCATTTGCAATGCAATAGTTT
The DNA here is from genome assembly GCF_964204655.1 of Triturus cristatus. NCBI lineage: Eukaryota > Metazoa > Chordata > Amphibia > Caudata > Salamandridae > Triturus > Triturus cristatus. The sequence goes on along the minus strand of NC_140583.1, from coordinate 849,750,161 downwards.
TCACGTTAGCGAGTTAGAGCTATTGGCATTGTAAATGAAAATGTGTTTTTACCTATGTGTTTTACTTTGCAGTGCAGTGGACTTTAGGACTTTATAAGTGTTTAGCAATGCACTTTCTAGTGTAAGTAAATAAATACATACAAAAGATACCCACGATCTGACCTTGTGTAATGTAATGGGGGGTGGAGAGAGCAGAGAGACAACGGAAAACCAGGGAGAGACCGAGCCAGGAGGAAGAGAGTGCATGAGACACACTGCACATGTCTGGAGCTGCAGTAAGACATCTGTGGCAGTGACACCCAAGATGATCCCTAGGATTGGGGTAATAGAGGGAGACGAGAAAAAGGGAGAGACTGAAATAAAGATACGGAGAGACAGCAAAACTGCAGGGTTAGGTGAGACAGCAGAAGAGAGAGTGAGAGGGCTGGGTGATAGAGAGCAGAAAGAGGATAGGGAGACAGCAAATACATTCAAGGAGATGTAGTGAGATATCACTCAGTGACATACAGTCCTAAAGCAAGCTGATCCCTGGTGTTTGGTGGGGGGAGTGGCGACTAAAGGCGGATTGAGTAGGCAGTTGAGGAACAGGTGGGGGAGGGTTTGAAAGAGTCAGGAAAGACAGCAGGCAGTACCAACTGAGACAGGGAGAGGACCTCGTAGGAGGGACTGGCAGAGGCTTGACGGGTGAGAAGAGAAAGTGAGGTAAGAAAGGCTGATCAGAAAATTAAACTAAGTCACAGAATCCTAGAGATTTGCATATAAATGCATCCGTTTGTTAAGTGGGGGAAACCTGAATATAGTTAATGTATTCATGCAGCACTGATACTGCCTGAAGACCGTTTCTAAGCCTTTCATGAGGGGTTACAGATAACAAGGATTACAGGAGATCTGGAGGTAAGATCTGGGTATCCCTCGCAGATCCTGCATGTGATTTCACTTCTTATGAAACATGCACTGAAAACCATAAACAAAGGCTTGCCTTGGCGTGGAGTTTCGCCCCCTTGCTCTGAGGAGAAGCGAGACACACTGGGGATGGCAGGAGCTCTGCAAGGAGCTGGACAAATGCTAAGAGTGTCCTCAAAAAGATCTAAACCTGGCCTGAACTAAGAGCGGTGGCACAGACTTGAGCAAAACGAAAGCACGTCATCCGAGAAAAAAACATAATGTAGAAAATAAACAGGTGTACTTCAAGGGGCGTACAGCTTGCCTGAGGCACAGCTCCCCTGGAGCCACATGGACAACAAAGGGGAGTGGCAGGGAGTGCGCGCCGTGATGTTGCCTCTTTTGTCATTCAGCTTGCATGAGCATCATGCGCATTATGGTGAGAAAAACAAGGAAGTTAATCGCGGGGGAGAAATGCTACCACCGGCCACAGCTTGCAGTGCATGTGCACGAGTGGTGCACGCGCAGCAGTAATCATGCCATATGGCGCCTCTGCTCAAGCGCATGCACTGCAAGCTGTGGCCGGCTGTAGCATTTTTTGAAGCCCTTACTTAAAGTCTCGCCAGACCAGTGCAAGCGCTGGGTCAGGCGAGACCTAAAAAGGGTGCTGGGATTCTTCTCTTCTGTATTGTTTAGAAGGTGATAAATATTTTCTTAGGCCGTTCTTGGTGTATGAAGTGCTTTGCTAGTTTTGTTGTCTGGTGGTTTCCAATTCAGATTTCAAATACAGGTAGACTACAAGTTTGAAATTAGATGTATTTCCAATTTTTTGCATTTTTGATTCTGTGTTGCCTCTTGAAATCTTTAATCTGTTTTTTTTTTTACCCTTTTAAAGAGATTTTGGTTGTCTTGAATGGCATTGTTATTGCTAGTTCTTTTCTACTGAATCTTAATGCGGTTTCAATAGGTAGCATCATCCAATCTCTGCTTTGTTTTTTGATATGTAAATGAAATCCGTTTTGGTGCCTGGGTCTTCTGTAAATAAAAATGGGTCCGTTTTTAACCTGCAAACCATATGGAATAGTTCCTGCTCTTAGGTGTTCAAGGAGTGTTTGTCCTTGTAATTTCGTTCTTTTTGTTTGTTATTTTTCAAGTCTGGTTTATGTTTTTTGGGGGGAGGATGCTGTGGTGCTGTGGCTGTTGATCAAAAAGGTGAATGGAGGTTCCAGGAACGTTTTGATACGTTTTGACATATTTTACCTCTGCTAATGCAGCGTTCAATTGCTTTAATTTCAAGCAAACTGTAAATTAAATCCTTACATCATGCACCTCGTGGATCTGGAATCCATACAAAAACTGCATCTGGAGAAAGATACCTGGCCCATTTAAAGACTTCCAGGGTTGTTTCTTGTTGCTTTAATAAAAATGAGCAGTGACCTTCACCAAGGCAACTGAGGCAGCATGTGTAAATCATGTATTAATGTGTTCCCTAAAAAATTCCTTTTGCATCTTTTCTTTGGTTCTAGGTCTGGAAACACAGATTAGTAGCCTAACTTTAAATGTGATTAAAATAGTGTGTATATACTGTATAAAACAAATCGACATTTTGAATATTTTTTTAAATATTTGCTCCAGGCTTTTCATTTAATAGAACATGTGGAAACTGGTATTTTGAGAAGAATTGTGCTTTTTTTCTTTCAGTGCACCTACATTGAAATTGAGCAAGTGGAGAGCACCTACGCAGTCATTCTAAGCCGACCATCCTGGTTGTGGGGTGCAGAAATGGGAGCTAACGAGCATGGAGTTTGTATTGGGAATGAAGCAGTTTGGGGTCGGGAAGAGGTCAGCGATGAAGAGGCTCTGCTAGGCATGGACCTTCTCAGGTTGTCCTTTTTATTTTGACTTGTATATTGTGTTGAACTTTACTGATAGACGTTTTACTTCATGTCTTTTGTCATGCTTTAGAAATCTGACTCTGCCAAAACGTGCATTCAAATGTTTGTAATGCTCAAGACCCCTTGGGAGGCTATTATTTGTTTCCTGACAACTATTTGTAGTCTTTTCATTTTGTCATACTGGAGTAGTGGAATGTGATGGATAGTTCACTGTACACATAGAGCTTAAATGAAATACTCAGTTCTCTTGTCTCGTTTTTCCAGAATAAATTCACAGCTCTTCCCCACCTAACAAGCTGCAAAAATGACCATCTGTCAACCGTACAACATTAATTTGGATGGGATTGTGATATTTGGATGACTGGTCTTTTGGGGTTCTATATGAATTATACTTTGCTCCCCTTGAGCAGTACATGACGCTCTCTGAACAATATTTCTGACTTCTATGCAGTTGCTCACTCTTGTTCATTAATTTTCCTTGCCATCTCACTTCTTATTTCTGTACACCCTCAAAGGGTCGAGGAAGAAACCCACTGTACCTTGTTTACTTCTTGCCCCACCTTCCTCTTGCTCCAAGGCTCATTCACCTCACTGCAGTATCTTTGTTTTCCTCCTTCTGTTGACCTCTCTTCGGATCCATTGTGCATTTCAGGCATGTCCCTCCTGCTCTCCGCATGGTCATTGAAAGTATAGCATTTCGTTTTAAATGACAAACAAAAGTTATAAAATGTCATGGTTTGTTAGTTTCATAATAATCTTGTTTGCCACAATTTTTGTTTTCATCATTTTTTTTTGTTTGACATTTGCAGTATGCTACATTTTACCAGAAACCCTGCTGTGAAAGTCTGATAAAAATTGGAGAGGTTAAATATATTACTTTTCAACTAAAGACGTTGTGTCATGGTCCTTAACTGACTAGTCACAAATAAATGTGCCCTATTTAGAAGACAATATCAACTCGGTGCCTTTAATGCCTTTGGTTTTAGTTTGAAAAGTATAAAAAAAGGAGCATTTTAACTTATCTCCTAATTTACCCTTTTTTTGTTTTTATGTAGCCATCCTTTTCTAATCAGTCTGGTGAGGATTTGTCTCACTATACAACTGTAATTCATAGTGCTTCTCAGGGTTTATCAGAGCGCACAAATTGGGATCTGTGTGCAGGGTATTTGGCAAATATGGGTCGTAGGAATTGTTTCGTATTGAAGGGCCTGACACACGGTGATCTATCGCTCTTTGTTGTAGGCTGGGACTTGAAAGAGCAAACACGGCTGAAAAGGCTCTGGATGTAATAGTTGATTTGCTGGACAAATACGGCCAAGGTGGAAACTGTATGGAAGACCGGGGGTCGTTCACTTATCACAACAGTTTCCTCATTGCCGACAGAAAGGAGGCTTGGATTCTGGAGACAGCAGGAAAATACTGGGTAGCAGAGAAAGTAGAGGGTAAGTTTCAAGTTGAACTTCCACAGGTCGTTTGCTTATGACCTGAAGTACAAACATATTCTGAGATATTGCAACATGACTACATTTTTCATAAACCTCGTGTTAGATTTATTTGTCCTTCTCTTACTGTCCTAACTATGTGAAGATTGATATTTTGAAGTGTACATACGGTACAACTTCCAAAACAAATGATGTCATCAATTACAAACCTGTAACAATCTACAGTTTCTGGCTTCTTTGAGCAGATGTAAATTCATTTCAAATGTATTTCTAACATTACATTAAATTATGTCCTCAATAAGTAGACTAGAATCTGCAAAGTGCTGAGATGTAGTGCTGTAACATTACTAAAGGGCATATACGTGATAAGCGTGGTTTTGCCACCCTTGTCCTGTTGGACTTTTTCATGGCATGCAACACTGTCTTCCCTATCTTGCCATTTCACTGGTTTGTAAGAGAGTGCCCCTGCAAGTCTCGATGGTGCCCCTGCAAGTTTAGCATCTTTTCACATTGACTATGCCCAGGTTTCCCCACCACCCTCTTTTATTTTCAGAGCATCCTCAAAGGCTCTTGCCTCAACACTGCTCTTTAATATCTACATCCCGCCTCCCCCATGGCTAAACTCATCTGCTTTTCTTGTGCTATGATAACGCAACAAAAGGTTATTAGGCTGAACAAAGAGTCTACTTTTCCAGAATGATGTGTCTCCATTACCAACTGGTTGAGTGCAATCACACTAAAATGGAGCACACATAAAGCAGAGATCTTTGTCTTTGGCATTTTTCATCTCCTGGTCTGGATTCTTGTAGCCTCTTATCCTGGAAGACCTCTCCTCCCCCCCCCCCCCCCCCCCCCCCCCCAGCGTGCACATTCTGAATAAATTAGGTTTGTAATGCTTGTTTGCACAAAACTGTATATTCTCAGCCCTAAGTGAACAATCTTCCTTCCACCTGCTCTTCAATTCTCAAAACACTTTTTTACAATTGGTCCCCTATTTCCAGTCCAATGCAGAAAGACAGTAATCCAACCAGTTGGATCACTCTGCCTTGATCATGACGGCTCTGTCATTCTTGGCATGCTGAACACCTCATTTCCCAGATGCTGACTTTCCAGAATGCTGGAGCCAGACTTGTTCTAGGCCGCACTCATTGTCCTCACGTTACCTCTCTTTTTGTCGAAATTCATTGACTGCTCATTGAACTGTCTTCCTACATGGTCGTTGAGTTTTTTCAAGTAGCTTTCACAAATCCTCTGCTTTCAATTCCTATAATTCCTCTAGCATCCTTTTCCCATCTCACATTTGTTATATGTATCCTCTGTTTCTAAGTGCCACCATAAATCACCAGACTTTTTGGAAAGGTCTAGAAACGTGTTTTTTCTTCACATTAAGCACAGTGCCTCCTGTGTGCAGTCCCATCTCCAGCAGATGGACACCCCTAAGGCTAGCATTTGTGCTTAGTAATTCCCAATTGATTTTTTTTTTTTCACTCATTCGGAATCGAGGAAAATATTGTTTTTGTTTGCCTAAATCTTGATGTTTCGAAAGGCAGCATCATTGTGTTGCTGTGATTTTTCAAACCAGAGTATCCTTTCAATTTACAGCTGGTGTTTTTCCTGCTGTACCAAGTAGTCTGTTGAATAATGGGTTGAATGTAGACTAGTGAGCTGTGGTAGAAAGCAAGATGTTTTCAGAACTACTGTAATCATTATAGGTCCTCTTTTTTAAAATAAATAAATAAAAAATAAAATGCTGCTTTGTCCAGACTGAATTTTGAAAGTTCAGGAAAGAGTAATACCGTATCAATATGGAATTGAAGAAATCAGTATCCATATTTGATCGATAATATAAGATTAAAAGAATGCTTTCTCTCTAGAATCAAGAACGTTTTGTGCATGATTGAGAGGTTGACCTGCACAGACTGGCTCACTTTCACTGCTCAAATGCAGGCTTTCTGCCATACTGTAGATTTGAAACCAAGCTCTGGTTCCCTGATGACTCAGGTTTCCGAATAGGTTTCTTCGTCCAATCGGATCTCTCTTTAAAAAAAAAAAAAAAAAAAAAAAGAAAGAAAATGGTCCTGAACCTTTGCAAAATGTGCACATTCCATACGACCAGGATCTACAAGTGTTACCCCTTTAAAGCCTGCTCAGTTAGTTATATTTTAAACACTAGTACCTCAAAAAAAACTACTGAAAAGATTACACCAAACAAATGAAAACATAAAATTCTACCGTTATGCCATTCGTGCTGTAGTTGTGCGCCAAAGTTCCTGTGGGAGGTAAATTATGAAAATTATAAATAAAAAATGGAGAGTGGATTAAAAAGGTAAAAATTAAAAAAATGAGTACAGGGGTTTACCACATTAAATACAAACTGAAACACATACTTATTAGTACATGGATTTACCCCCTAAATATTTTGATGAAACAAGTAAAGAGCTAAGAAAAAGCACAAATCTGTAGATGAAGCAGCACTGCCATCTACAGGAATTGGAAGCAAAATGTATATTGAATGAAAACGGAAATTTACATCCAAAATAAAAAGTAAGAGAATTAATACATGCATCTCGCAATTACTTCGATATTAACAGACCTGCCAAATTGAAAATAAAATGCGCCAGTGTGAAGAGGGCATGGCCTGGAGGGGCGGTGCTTCATACCGAAACTGCCCTTCTGCCACCGTCCGTACCCTCATCGACCTCCTTCGCACTCTGAGAAAAACAAAACAGATACATAAGGTTGCTCCGGCTGCTGCGAAGTATTGGGGTGTTTTCACACCTCTTATTGGACATGGACTGCTTATAGCCTCCAAAGACAGCACTGTGTGAGTTGACAGGTCTGTATTAATCTCCAGAGATTAAATGCGAAGTAATTAAATGCACCAAAATAATCATACAGAACCACTTGCAGCATGGAATTGCAGAGTGCTGTTGCAATTACTAACAAACACTGGCTGTTGGCTTTGCCAATGTCTTTTAGCCACGTTGTCAGTATGGCTAATAGCTGGTAGTTTGATATAGAGGAAAGTGGCATAGGGAGTGGAGTATAGTATAATATCGTGGAGTGGAGCAGGATAGAGTAGAGTGCCATAGACAGAAATGGCGTAAAGTGAAGTGACATAGACTGAAGTGGCTTGGCATAGAGCGGATTGGTTTAGAGTAGCATAGAGTGGAGTGCTGCAGCATGACGTTGAGTGGAGTGGCATACAGTGCCGTAGAGGGGCATTGTGTGGAGTGGCATGGTGTAGAGAGTAGTGCTATTGAGCAGAGTGGCATAGAGTAGAGTGGTGTAGAGTTGAGTGGCTTAGAGCAGAGTGGAGTAGAGTGGCATAGAGAAGAGTGCTGTTGAGTGATGTAGAGTTGAGTGGCATAGAATGCCGTAGAGGAGCCTTGTGTGGTGTGGCATGGTATAAAGTGGAGTGGTGTAGAGCAGAGTGGCGTAGAGTAGACTGGCATACATTAGATTGGTAAAGAGTGGGGTGGTGCAGAATGATGTAGAGTAGGGTGGATTAGACTTGCACGGAGTATAGTGGCATCTAAGAGTGGAGTGGCGTAGCGTACATTAGAATGGTGTAGAGTGGAATGGTGTAGAGTGCACTTGGTAGGATGGTGTAAAGTACAGTGGAGTGTTTTTGAGTTGCATTGTGCGGAGTGGCGTGGCATAGAGTGAAGTGGCATAGAATAGAGTGGCTTGGAGTAGATTGGTGTGGCGTAGAGTAAAGTGCAGTGCTTAGAGTGGCATAGATTGGAGTGTCGTAGGGTGCCATATACTTGCATTGTGTGGAGTGGTGTAGGTTGGAGTGCCGTGGAGTGCCATTGAGTGGACTGGCATAGAGTGGAGTAGACTAGCGTAGAGTCAAGTGGAGGAGAGTGGTGTTGTGTGGAGTGGTGTACAGTAGAGTGACGTACAGCTGCGTGATAACTTCCAATAGAGACAGTCCAGAGGTGCACAACATCATCCTACTGCACAATTTGGACTGTCCACAGCGCCAAAATGCAACAAATATAGAGAGGCGGGCTACAGAGTACTAACGTATTATTTATTAAAACCAGATTACTCCTTTTCAGTTTGGTCAGCATTTTCTAGCCAAGGTCATTAATCCAATGTAATGGCGGGAAAAAATAGCCCCGAATGACAGTATGGAGCAGTGGACTGGCACTAATTAAGTAAAGTCAATTTCTGTTTGGTCCATGCTCCACAGAAAGGGAATGGTGTGTGCTAACCAATTAGGAAGCAGCACAGAAGAGTGACATATAAGCCAACAACCGGTACCCAGTGCACTGACTGCCAGCTCCTTTTGTGTATACAATAAGCACTGCCATGCCCCTTGAAGTCTTTAAAAAAAAAATCGGAAGACACAGCCTCAGAAATAACATTAGCTGGTACATCTCTGGGCCCCGGTGCATTGCACCGGCTGCTCTAATAGTAGCCACGCCTCTGAGAACACCATGCTCAAGTTTGCCAAATCACCAGAGAGAAATATGGTTTTGGCTTTGTTCGAAAAACCTTTCCTGTAGTAATTGTGCAAGTAATGTAATACTCAGGCTATAATAAAACTTTTGCATCAAAATTAGAATCCTTGCACAGGTGCATAACGCGGCAGGAAAACTAATTTATGGCCTGAAAAATGAACCAGTAGGATCATACTTTAAAAGTATCCATTCGATAGGAGTAGGAGAGAGAAATACTTTCCTTTGGACTAACCGCCAGAGTTACCTGCTTTGGAACTGGATAATGAGGTTTGAGTCCTGGCGTCAGCTCAACATCCTGTGATTCTGACCAAATCAAGTACTCTGCCCGTACCCCCAAAAAAGAAAAAAATAGAATCTGACCCCATGTAATGTTATTTGGTGCTCATGTAAAGTGCTCCATTGCCCCTGGTCCAAGTTTGTGCTATATAAAACTGCAAAAAAAAAAATTAAAACCCAGGGGCGACTGCAGAGCTCTGGAACAACTTTGCCAGGCAAAACCCAATCACTCGTGCAGGTCGAGACTGGAGACCAATCTGTTATAATCTTGATGCAAGCATACAACCTAAAATGCCTCGTCTTTGTTATGCATTGTACGTTTTGCATATCTGTCCATGCCTCTCCTGTGTTACCTTGCCAAACCAGTTCTCTGCTAGGCTGGTTCCTTGTGCCTTGCCTCCACTAGTCTTTTTATAGCAAACACCTATCTATCCAGCTCTAATCACCTCCACTTATAGTCGAAATGTATCTCCAGTAACAACATACTCCATCCATTCCTTTGCCTGTGCTGCTGGTAGCAGTTTAGTTCTTCATTGAACGTAGTATAAAATCTGAACTACCACTGCGTTATAATAGTGGGGCGAGAAGCGAAGGGCACGAGTATGACCAGCCTGATGAGGAGGTGACGTCACTTCTAGAACATGGCTTAGATCTTGTAGTTGGTGCAATAAATCCCGAGGTGAAGAGGCAGCGCACTCGCCGCAAAAAAATTAAAGCCACCTAGAACGGTTAACCTATTTGTGGTCTCCATGTTCGCCTTAAAAAGATTGGATTCTGCTTGTGCAGAAGACTTTAAATTGCAGGAAGCTAGCACGGGTATCCTCGGTCAGTTCAACTGTTCACGTGCCTATGAGTGGTTTTCATGTTGCTCTTTTATTGGCTGGAAGCGTTTGGCATTTTAGTGGCCGTCCCTCTTTTGCATTTGATTAATGGGAGTGGATCACTTCTGTATTAAGTAGTGAATATGCCCATTGTGAGTTTAGAGCACCTGCAACATTTTCTCTGCCTTCACAAATATTTTTCCGGTCATACCTTGAATGATTAAAACTGGCGGTGTACTTTCCTCAAACTAACACAAGATGGAGATATAATGCTGTTTGAAAAGTTCTCAGAATTCATTGAAGAATATTGAGCCTTGGGAAGAACTCCTGCCAGACTTTCAAGGTTCCAGCCGAAGTGCCTAAGATACCTCTTCATTTTGATTTCAGCATCTGAGAAGAATATAAAATTTCACAGAGGCGAGGAATATATGTGTTCTTAAGTCTCGACAAAGTGAATATACTACTGATGACCTGTACAATAGTGAGACTCTAGCAAGGGGATTTTCGCCCACCTATTACTTGCCATTGGTTGGCTTCCTTGTAATTCTTATTTTCCATGGGTGTAGGAAGTGTGGGGGACGTGGGGATATATTCCCCAAGATTTTGCAGTGGGGGAGACACGAGGAACAAGGGGCGGGGAGTAGAGGGTGCAAAATAATTTCCCCCCTCCCTTCTGTGATTCGCAGGCCCATTAGCGTGTGAAAGCGCTATCTATAATGGCCCTCCACTTGACCTGTGACCTACCTCCAGTCACAGAGGCCACATACCATCTGCCCTTTGTTATGCCGCACCCCTACACAGAAATGGATAATGCCTGTAGATAAGGTTCGGCCGCTCTGGGATGGGCAGAGTGAAAAAGACTCTTGTCTCTTTTCCTTCCTGCCCAGAAAAGGCAAGGACAGTGTCCACTTCTGCTCTGCCACTGGCAGCTGCCCTCCTTCCTTATCTCTCTATTTATTCCTCCCTTTCTTTTCTGTCTTTCAGCTCTTACCCTCTCTTGCCTCTCCTTTCATTTATTTGTTCCACTGTGAAATGGATCCAAAAAAGAACTCAACACTTTGGGTGGAAATGTCGTTATTTTCTGACCTTTTTCTTCTCCTGAGTGCAACCTTGGGACCGAGATAAAAAAAGTATCAAAATACAAAAAATAAATACCTAAATAAAGCCATACAGAGTGGTCGCAGACAGGCCCGATTGGTGTTATTCACACCCACACACTTTAAGCGCCACTTTACAGTTTGCCAGTGAAGCGCTACTTTTTATCTTCTTTCTGTGAATACGATTGTTTTCCCAGGGTGGGGAAGCGCACAATTCCTGGAGTCACTGCAAAACCTGGTTGATGGGTGGAGTGGAAAACTGTCGATGTCATCCTTTTCAACTGTTTTAAATATTTTAGCTTATAAAATGTGTACTCCGGCACTGTGTTCAGGGATGTGGTCTTTCAAAACCAAACTCCTTACGTTTTGTAAGGATATAAGCAATGGACATTGAAACGGGTCCTTCCAGGCCCTGTAGTCATGTTGTGAACTTTTCAGGGAAAATCACTCACTGATTTCTGAATAATGAGCGTAAAAGCATAAAGGTAACCATGTTGTTTCTGCTTACGTTTCACATGCTTTACTTATCCTTGCATTCCCTATGAGTGTTTGCTTTTTCCAGGATGTTATTACTTTTTTTCCCAGGCAGGATATTACTCTTGTCTAGTGCATAATTTGAATTGAGTTGTGGCACAATTGAGTTGTAGCTGAAGGCAGTGAGCGTTTCTCTCAGTGGGGCAGTATGGTGTTCAGTGGGGAGAGGATGTGGCACTCTGGCCAGAGCTGCCGAATTTGGAACTTGAGAACCAGATTCGGCAATCATGACCAGTCCACCAGAACACTCTCCTGAGGGACACATTCCCATGCTACACCTTAGTATGCCCACATAAACATTAGATGCCCTGGTGTCTTAGTACCAGCAGGTGGACCCTAGTGGGGGCAAGTGTAGGTTAACCTCGAAGGCCTGTCCACCACAATCCATACTGAAGTTCACCTCCAATCTTGCGGGCAGGCATCGAAGCAGCACACCCTAGAGCGACAGTGACTCTGTCAGAAGCCCTTGAGGCCCTGTCCACCTCAACCTCCATTGGCCTTTTTCAGCAGCAGTAGTAGTGCAACTCACCAGGGATCGGCAATGCAGGATTTGCATGTACACCACACTAAGTTTGCAAACTTCATGGTCTCTCTGCTTCATGCAAAGCACTTTTAACATGTGTTGCCTGCTTTCGGGCCGCTGAAATTATGCAGCAATGGAGGACAAAATTATGTTGCAGTGTTGACTAAAATATACAGCAATAAAAAGGCTTCAGCGTAATGTGGTACATTTTATACATAATAATAGCCTCTGCAAAGATTTTGCCTAATTAGTACCTGTGTAATATACAAATGCAGCAGTGAGAAAGGTGACCAGTCAACTTCTGCAAAGGGCCCTCAACTTCGTAGCAACATAAGTCACATTTCCTTTAGTAATGTTTGATCTGTTTGTGCTTCAATTTTTTTGTTGAAATCGTTATATTATGCAGCAGATGTATTATGTGGCAAATATGGTACAGCCATATTTTAGTGGAAAATATTTGCAAGGTAGGATATTTTACCATTCATGTTTGAGCTGCTCTTGTGGAAAAAGGGAGGAGAAGTGCTGATGACAGAAACTGCATGTCTCTGAGACAAATGGCTTGTTTTTCCACTTTTAAACGCATTTGGTGTATTCTGTGATAGGAAGCATATCCCACTTTGTGAATCTATTTTAATGTCAATAACTCGTATTAAACCTTAAACATGTGTATCTATTGGTTGAATTAAATAACGTAATTTGCTGTAACTGGTCAGTGAAATGCCAAACAAATACTAAAAATAGGGAAGTTTTGCTTTTTCTGACCACGCCTCTGACTCCACCCACAGACCCAAATCTCCGGTTATTCTCCCCTCTGATTCTCTGCCCACAGTTATCCTACTTTTTTCCCCAACTTCTGTCACTGCTTCATGTTTATTGTGTTTTGAATGTTGAAGCCTCACGAATTGACGTATTATCTGAGCCTGACTGTGGGGTTAATCACAGCAGTTGCAGTTCACAGTTGGCTCAGATGGGAGGTGGGAGCTGGTGCCTGAAATTAGGAATCACGGACACCATATGGCACTTTCCCTGTGCCTTCCCACTTCACTAATGCTGCCTAGTAAAGGTACTAGATGACACCGTATCAGGAAAAACTCTTTTTTGCAGTCCCTGACTTTCCGTAAGCACAATAATGCATTCTGCGATATGGAGTCTTGCATTACATCCGCTTAACCAAGTGGACTGATACACCTGAGAGCAATGTCGGGATAAGGGAATGCCCATGACTTGACCACTGTGTCTCTGATGATATTATGGAGTCCTCTGGTAATAAAGGTAAGCCCCGCTTACTCAGGCAGTGCCACTATGAATCCGGATAGAAATATGAGGGCCCTTTTTGCAGGCACGCCAAGTGTAAACCAAGTGGCCCCATTATCAAGTCTGTACCATTAATGGCCTGACAATGTTCCCAATGTAAAACTTAATTTTCCCACTTAGGCCTGTTGTGCTTGTGTTTGTGATTAACAAAATGTGCAAGCGATTTACTCAGTGTTGGGTAGCCCTTATGACCCCACTGCACCGGTTGGCACCCCATCCACCTTTAGAAGTCCCAGGCCTGCTAGGGCATCTTCTAGAGAAAGCGTGTGCCAGGTACTTTAGCACCACATGCCCTCTGTGCTGTATCTTTGTGTTTGTCTGTGACAGCTATGGGTCTTCTTGAATTAGGGACACTGAAGTGGGCTTTCAAGGAAAAACTTTGCTTTGAGACTGTACAAATGAGATTTTCAGCAGCGTGGCTTTAAATTTTAAAGCTCCAAGTGGACAAGAATCATAGATGCGATTATCAGCCAGTCGTAGCTCTTTAGCCAGCAAAAACAACAATTGATGAACAGAATGCAGAACAATGTCATACATTCACTCCAGTACACAGATCTGGGCCTAAATCCATAGTTTTTTGCTCCCCATGCCTTTCAAGTTTGAACCCAGCCATATGCAAATCAGTCTTGGCCCTGCGCCCAATGGGAACAGTCCAGCCCGAACTGGCAGGCCAGGTCTTCCCTGGACTGAAAACAAGCATCCTAGGACCAGTTTTGGGGTTTCACCCCTCATCATCCAGGATAACTTGAGTACAGTGGCATGAAGAGCACGGGACCAACGTCTGGGCATACCCGTCCCACTCGGGATGACTAACGCAAAAACAACAATTGATGGACAGAATGCAGAACAATGTCATACATTCACCCCAGTACACAGATCATGGCCTAAATCCATCATTGTTTTGCTTCCCATGCCATTCCAGTTTGAACCCAGCCATATGCAAATCGATCTTGACCCTGAGCCCAATGGGAACAGTCCAGCCCGAACTGCCAGGTCAGGTCCTCCCTGGACTGGAAACATGCATCCTACGGCCGGTTTCAGGGTTTCACCCCTTATCACACAGCTCAAGGTGCCACTGGATTCAAACTATCCTGGCTGAGGGGTGAAACCCCAAAACTGGTCCTAGGATGCTTGTTTCCGGTCCAGGGAGGACCTGGTTTGTCAGTTCAGGCCGGACTGTTATCATGAGGCACAGGGTCAAGACTGATTTGCATATGGCCTGGTCTAAACTGGGGTGGCATGGTGAGCCAAAAAATGATGGGTTCAACCCCGATCGCTTGACTGGGGGTGAATGTTTTGAATTGTTCTGCATTCAGCCCATCAAATGTATGTCTTTTGCTTTCTCGCCCTAAGTGCAAAGGCTATGCCAGACATGGGTCCCGGGCTCACTGTGCCACTGGATTCAGGCTATGCTGACTGATGAGGGGTGAAACCCCGAAACCGGTCCTAGGATGCTTGGTTCCAGTCCAGGGTGGACCCTGTTTGGCAGTTCGCGCTGGACTGTTCCCAGATTTGCACATGGCCAGGTCTAAACTGGGGTGGCATGGTGAGCAAAAGAATGATGGGTTTAACCCAGATCTCTTGACTGGGGGTGACTGTTTTGATATTTTTCTGCATTCCGTCCATCAATTGTGTCTTTAGCCAGCAGCCCGTTGCATTTTGGTACTTGTAGTTTTACGTTTTCTACTATAGGCATGGACTTTGAAATCCATGGTCCAGATGTATGACCATTGAATTTTGCGACTCGCAAATTGCCAGTCGCAATCTGCGACTCACAAAATTCAATGTACAACAGTGTCTCAACTGTAAACCTTGTGAAAACAAGGAGAGGGGCTCAACAGAGTCCAAAGGGACAGAGCACCATAATATACTGTGAAGTTTAAAAGATTCCCTTTGTACTACCTAACATTGATACCAAGGGCACTCCTAGGGTGTCATTTATGTCACCTATGGAAATGTCTACCAAGACCAGATATGTTGACCAATGGGGTGATGAACACCCAAAGTACAAAAATAAGTGCAGGGAGTGGAAAAAAATGTTTCACAAATTATCACATGAATGATCCAATACACAGCAATAAGAATAACATACATAAAATCAATTGAATAAATCAATACACATTTTATTAAAACAGTTTTTAAAAAAAACGAATCGCAAATATACACAATAAAAATAATTACATAGATCTGTAAAACAAAATACACATAGTAAAGAGCAATCTATCTAACAAATCAAATGGAAGGAAAAATTATACAATAAAGCACCACAATCGTGCTTTAACATTGTTGGTTTGTGTTCCCTATGGACCGATTACCACCGGGCTCACTCTGCCCAAGCACTTGGCAATCTTGATCCCAGGCCAAATACAACTCAAGTTCTGAGCGTCGACGCGTTTCGGTGGGAAAATTTATAGAGCCACCTTCTTCAGGACAGGTAATAATAATCCTTCCTTCAGTCAAACGTACATATACCGATTCCTCAATATGTGCGATTGGTAAATTGCTCGTATTCCGTAACAGTTAGTGGAAAACTCGCAGTCTATCCCTGGTAGTACGGCTAATCCACAAATGATAAAAGGATCGATGTGGGCATATTTTAGTCAAATTCCCCACACATCGTTCTACTATGGTTTAATATAACCGGTGTGTTTATTGGCTGAGGCCGAAACGCTGTTAATTTTCAATCTATCAACAACAGATTTGTTCCTAGACGGTGGTACAGGGAGATGATAGTTGATGGTCTGTATCCACTCGCTCGCCAATACCCCAGAAACTAATCTCTTCTGTTTAAAAACTGGTAGGCTGTATAGCTCTACATATCCGGGGTTCCTACACGCCAATTTGCCCGCGATGTTTTAATTGGCGTGTTGGAACCCCGGATATGTAGAGCTATACAGCCTACCAGTTTTTAAACTCAATAAATTTTCACACTGAAACGCGTCGACGCTCAGAACTTGAGTTGTATTTGGCCTGGGATCAAGATTGCCAAGTACTTGGGCAGAGTGAGCCCGGTGGTAATTGGTCCATAGGGAACACAAACCAACACTGTTAAAGCATGATTGTGGTGCTTTATTGTATAATTTTTCCTTCCATTTGATTTGTTAGATAGATTGCTCTTTACTATGTGTATTTTGTTTTACAGATCTATGTAATTATTTTTATTGTGTAATTTTGCGATTAGTTTAAAAAAAAACTGTTTTAATAAAATGTGTATTGATTTATTCAATTGATTTTATGTATGTTATTCTTATTGCTGTGTATTGGAGCATTCATGTGATGATTTGTGAAACCATTTTTTCCACTCCCTGCACTTATTTTTGTACTTTGGGTGTTCATCACCCCATTGGTCAACCTATCTGGTCTTGGTAGACATTTCCATAGGTGACATTTCCCTTGGACAGGACACCCTAGGAGTGCCCTTGGTATCAATTTTAGGTAGTACAAAGGGAATCTTTTAAACTTCACAACAGTGTCTCAGACACTGTGTGCGATTCCCAATGGGGTTGCAAATTGCATGCCTCATGAATATTAATGAGGCTGTCGCAATGTGCGACCCCCATTGGGAATGGCTGGTACTCCCAGGGATGGTGGCCTGGTGGGGTCAGCAGCCCACCATGCCTGGGACTGCTTTGTCAATAAAGCAGTTTATTTTAAATGCAACCCGTTTTCCTTAAAGTAAAACAGGATGCATTTAAAAAATAAAAATGAAACTTTTCAGTTTCATTTTTAAGGGCAGGCAATGGTCCCAGGGACAACTGCCTGCTCTTAAAAAATATTTGCGCATGCATTTCCAAACGGGAAGGAGTCCCCTGAGGACCCCATCCTGTTTGCGAGTGTCTTACCACCCTTCTGAGAAGGGTGGTAAACTGCGATTGTTTTGTGAACGCAATTGCCCTGGCATACCCCTTCCTAATAGCGAGTCGCTAACCCGATTTTGCGAGTCGCTCATTACTTAGCGACTCGCAAAATAGGGTTTGTAAAGTGGGCTCACATATTTTGCGGTCGCAAAGGGGCCGAAATCCCCTTTGCGACCATCAAAAGCCATCGTACATCTGTCCCCATGCATGCAAAGTACAGTGGGCCAAAAATCCAGAAGGGCCTACATTTGACATGTGGCCAATTGGCATCTAGGAGCATAGGCCTGAATATGGGTCCAGGATGACAGAGGGATGATGGCTCTCAAAGACTGCAATCTGTGGAATTCACTTGTCAATGACGTGGGGCCAGTATGAATACTTCTGGATTGCATATTGGGGTGCAAACTCAGCAAACAGTTGGGAAGTTCTGTACACATCACTGGTGAGGCCTCATCTTCAGTATTGACCCCAGTCATGCAGGTCACATATTATAAACAGGCTAGTCAGGGACATATTCAGACACCTTCATTCAGGGGGAAAAAGATGTGAAAGAACCTACAAAACATCAAGTAAACAGACCTTCGCCATCCACACACTCAGGATCTGTAATTACATCCCTGTATCCATCAGGACCACCCCAAGGATGCTCCAAGTTAGGAAAGAGCTGAAGATGGATGTCTTTAAAAAACACTACATCACAAGACAGTAAAGAGTCTACCTCCAATTGCAGAACCCTGGATCTCCCACCCAGATTCACTTTTTGGTTGGATATCTGCATTTGGCCATGTACAGCACTCCGTTGCCTTTCAACTATGAGTGCACTTTACAAACACCGTCAATGTGAATATGATGGCACGGGGTTCCAGCAACAAGTCCTGCCTTTGAAGGCTCTACATTGTTGCATACCGGGGAGGATATGTGGGGTGATGCATAAATGAGAAACAGCAGAAGCTGTACACAGTGCAGTTGGCAAGCATTCTTTAGTAGTGGAACCCTCTGACAATTACAGACACGAGACTGGTAGGTAGCTAGTGATGCTCTGAAGCAATATTCACTCTGATGGAAATAATAATGTAAGTACACCAGCAGAACTAAAAAGGATAGGAGAAGATATATTAAAATGGGCTTGGATTAACGCCAGAGTCAGTTGTGCAGAGTAAGAACAGTTACCTTGGGAGACTGTTTTGGGTAGAACTGGGGCAGGGACTCTGAGATGAAGTTGGCCCTGTGGCCCTTATGTTTGGCCATATCATAATGTTTCTGTACTACGCCATGGGGAAGGGAGAAGGCTAGGGGCCTTGTGTCTTGCAGAAAGGAGAGGAAATGGTGTATCTACTTTTTAGGCAGGAGATAAAATGCAGAAAGGGTCAGACTAGCCACTCTGGCGTTTTCTTTGTGGGTTGTAAGCTAAGGATGCTTAATTTAAGCTGGTGGCTGCAGGTGGGGCCCAACTGCATTCTTTTTTTAGAGACCGGTACATTTTTTAAACCATCATACTGTAAAACATAACAAGAGAAAGAAAGGCATCAAGGGCTGTGGACAGAAGGAGGAAGGGAAATATGAAAAACAATGAAAAGGGAGAAAGCAAAGATGAGAAAGAACCTGCAAGAGTGGGATGATGTGACTGAAGAATATGTTGGTGGATGAAAAAGCCATGAGCTGAAATCAAGTAGACAGCTTTGGTATTCAACAACCCAGCTTCGTCATAGATTCCCTCACTACCACCCTTTAATAGTGCCCTGCAAGTCTCCATAACCACTCTCTCAGATGCATTTAATTGGTTATATAGCGCCACTCCTACCGGTGTAGGGTGTCAGAGCACTTTACGTCACAAACACTACCCAAAGACAATCATAGGTGTGTAAATCAATGTATAGAAAACGTTATAGAAGATCGAGGACTACAAGGTGTAGGTGTCACATGTCATCCATACTTGTAGACAGTATAGTTTAAGAGTGCTTGGTCTGCAGAAGCACAAATTCAGAAATAAAATAATGTTACACCGTGGTTGGGGGTTCTCTTTAATAATCGGGCTTGATTTCTATCCAAATCAACCCATTTTCCAACATTAGGATTTCATGCAGCTCTTTGATGACAGTTAATAGCTCAGTGTTCTATGTTAGGATTTTAATTTCTAAATTGCAAGTAACAGAACAATCTCTCAGACAAAAGCAGTAACCCACTGACTTATTTACATTATATGCACTTTGTGATCTGCAAGGTACACATTCTTTGCAGCAGGCATTTTAACCCACTGTGGCTATCTTATCATGAGTCAAAACTTCCACTAGACAAACCTCCGATCTCTCTCAATGAAGAACATTAATCATCGGAATTATCTTGACATTTTTATTGTTGCCTGAAAATTGCTGAACACCAGGAATGCAGCAGCAGGTACTTTTCAAATCATAATGCATTTGCAAACATGACTCCCCCCCCCCCACCCGAAGTCAGCGACCTTTGATTTCTTGGTGCATGAAGATGCAAGATTCATATACAATTCTTTTTTCACATTTGGTCCAATTACTATGTGAATGTAAATAACAATAAAACAAACTGTGACTACATGCCTGCCTTTCCCAATATGTCACTTAAAAACTATGCGATTATATTTGTTTAGCCGGTTTACAGTCTCATACAACAACCAATTTGTATAGGCTCAGTGGAAATTCCACATGGTTGTCCCTGTCCCCGCCCCCCCCCCCCCAACCGAAATGTTGTTGTGTCCTACGCCCCTGTTATTATCTTCCTTTTCATTGGTAAAGGCATCAGCGGCTGTTGGCTTTAATTTGTCTCTGTGTGTTTCTTTGCTTTCCTGGAACATGGACCAAGCACTGATTGATGTCTTGATTAGTGATCTTCAACACTGCTTGTGCTCGGTTTGTGAAACTTTCTCTTTTTTTGCTTTTGCTTGCAAGACAACTTGAAACCCTTGCTTCCTGGTATTTCCAAGAGCTGAACACAAACCACTAGCAATAATGAAACTTTGTGGCATATGATCAATTTGTCGCTTTTCTAGATAATGAAGAGGTAAACCAATTCCCTTCGTTTAATACTGTTGCCATACAGTATGTGTTTTTCTGAATTAACATCTGGTGCTGTATTACTTTCACCTATTTGTTAGTTACCTCTTTTTATTTATATCTTCGATTTCCATTATAAAAACCATAAAAGCACATCATTTACATATGTTTAGGCAGTACATGTTCAAACAGATAGTTGGGGAGGGGAGATAAAAAGTTCCACAGCAGTGTTCCTCGGTTGATCTGGGGTCAGATTTTGATTGCACCTATGCTCGGGCCCCAGTCATGGAACAGTCCCTATATCTGTTTCTAAGTGCATAGCTATGTGCCATCCTGTGTCTCTCTTTGTTTGATATAGATCATAGCAAATTGTTAATAAAGTGCCCAGTACCTTTCTGATCACACATATCTAAACAATCTATGTAAAAATTCAGTACATAGAGTAAAATCACAATTAAGATTAATGTTTCCTTCACTAATACATTGAACATCAAGTTAACATTACTTATAAAGTGCCTAGTGCCTTTGGAGCATAGAGCTCTAAACCATCATTTTAAAATAGAGTATAAGTAAAATCGTAACGGAAATTAATATTACCTTCGCATATACATAAGCCATCGAGGTTAAAATTAATATTCCCTTCTCGAATACATAAACATCAAGGTAATCATCAAGAATAGGATAGCAGCATAATTATTGAGCCATTGCGTGATAAATCACATTATGGCGTGTCTGGAATGTATAGACTGAGTGGTAAGAACCTAGTATACTTCACGATCAGATCACTGCCCTAGCCCTAGTTGTTCTGTGATTTTAATGCTCGACTTCGAACCATCCATGCATACAACAAGTATATGGACAAGTCAAAAACTGGGTATTCTGTACTGTTGCTTTTCAAGATTCTAACAATCTCTACTAAGCGACTGGCTGCCAGATTTTGACAAATTGGAATTAACCAGGGCCTTCGTGCTTGGTTATACATGGGGCAGACAAACAAAGAAAAGCTTCTGATTCAAGAACACCTTTGCACCCAGGACAACTAGTTGAGACATCAGTGCCCCTCCATCAGCCAACAAAGCTGTTGACTGGAAGGGTGCCATATCTAAATTTTAAAAAGAGTGATCTTGCAAACGGTGGCTCTATTCTGTCCAAAAAGTCTTCTTGCTGAATCTTGTCATTTATATTTAAAAATGAATTTGTTAATTCCCCTACATTATTCCCTTTTAACCAAGAGACCTCTACTTGGCTGCAGTATTTCTTTTTGAGAAGACTTACAGAGTTTTTTTGATATTTTCAGGAAATAGCCATAGGTCACTCATGCCAAGTTTGCCCAACCCTTGCTTGATATGGATTAACCATTGGACGCTACCTTTGGTGTCCAGTGATAATATTTCTTGTACTGACTCTTTCATTGGCAATGGGGTCTTATTTGACCAAATGCGCATCCAAAAAATTAGAGGTCTTAGGTGTATTGCGTGAGCAACACTCTTCATGCCCAAGTTTAAGTGCATTGGTATTAGTGGAGTATTTCATGGAAGCTCGAAAACAGATCTAATAAAATTGTTTTCGTTTTTTTCGATGGAAGTCACATTAATATATCCCCACAGTTCTGTGCCATAGATTGCGGCCCCTAATCACTTGGCTTGATATACTTCACTTGCGGGGGTCAGCGGTCTGTAGATTGACTTCCTTAGTTTTTAGGTCTCGGCTGGCGTGGGCTGCACACATGCGCAGTCTCGCTGGCGAGATTTAACGTTTTGGGGTATTTTCAGTAACTGGCTTTAAGCCCCGCCCCTCTTTTGCATTGGCCGGCGTCACCGTTTATGCTAAACGGTAGCCAGCAATTGGAAAAGAGCTGTTCATGACGTTCACTTTTGGCTTTTTGAGCCGTCCCACTTGGACGGGCTCGTCTGCCTTCCGTGCGTTGCGAAAGGTTTCTTATCTTTATGGGGCCATGTGTTTCAAACACATGGCCCCATAAAGACAAGCTCCTGCACGATCCTGCGACAGGGAAGGGATGTGGAGTTGGTTTATGGGGACGCTCACCCTGAAGGAGCCGTGCTCGAGTCAAGGAAAGGACGCCCCGTTCAGCCAGCGCAGCAGCTGTGTGGAGTAGGATTCGGTCGTGATCTACCCAAGGCGCTGGCGGCAGAAGAGACACCAATTGTTCAAGCGCCATACATTAATTATCTATCTTTAAAATGGCCGCAGCTGTTGTAAGGGCCAGGCAACGTCTGGTCAGTCGACTTACAGCATAAGGCGGAACGGCTCCCAGCCGGTGAGTGTCGTGCTCCTGCTGTCATGTGACCCAGCTGTGTCTGCCTACTCGCCGTGGCGTGTCCCGCGAGGCTTGCCGTAGACCGAAAGTGAGTGAGTGAGTGAGTGAAGCGGAGCAGGGAGGTGAGCGCAGGAAGACCCCGCCTGACGTGTATGGCTCGCAACGCTGCCCCGCTTCAGCTACTGGCGGTTCCGGGGATTCCTGGCCCCCAGAAGCGCCCGAGGCGCAGCCCCGAGGGCTGGAGATGAAGCCCGCGTTAAACTTTGAAGGTAACGCGCAGGGGGAGGTGGCGCACGAAGGCCAGAGCCCGCTAGAGAACGTCCATAGAGTCAAGCACGTTAACTGGGTAGATACCCTCCTTTCATCTGGTGACTCATTTGTACAATAGCGCAATTTCGCTCCACCACCTAAGTTCCGCATCTCTCTTGAATCTCCTTCACCCATTAAGGCTTTCTTAAACCACATCACATGCATGGACACCTCACCCATGCCCGCCACTGTGGTGACACTTGTTCCTTTTACTGTTTTTTTTTTTCTTGAGACTTCCCCCTTTCTATCAATACCGATATTTTAACTTCATTAAGCGGGCCAGGAGAAATGTGTGTGGTTTTAAGTCTTAGCAGTGCCTTTTGCACTTGTCCATAGGGCACAGAAGCCGTCTCTCTTCCTTTGCTTCTCTCTCTTATGATGCCACCTCTTGCTTTATTTTGTAACGTCACGTCTAGCAGTGTTATCTTACATGTTTTGCAAATTCTGTCCTAGCGCATTTGAGTACCCCATCTTGTTTGTAGCTTTGTTTTGCCTCTTCTCTGTGACATTTAGAATCGCGTTCCTTGCTCATTGGTTATCTTCACTATGGTGCGTTCACACCAACCTACAGTGACAACAGTTCTGCTTCACACGAGGCGCAAGGGTGGCTGTTGTGATACCAGATTCCCAGAATCCCGGGCATAGGCTGACGGAGAGAGGATGTTTTGCCATATTCTGTTTACACTTCAACTGAATAATGAGTTCTACACCAGCCTGCCTATTGTTTCTGTACATGGTTACTAAACACC
Source organism: Triturus cristatus (assembly GCF_964204655.1). Lineage (NCBI taxonomy): Eukaryota > Metazoa > Chordata > Amphibia > Caudata > Salamandridae > Triturus > Triturus cristatus. Next base: position 849,726,689 of record NC_140583.1, on the reverse strand, counting down.
CTTCATTTGTACTGGCGACAGTTTGCTTGTCAATCTGCCCTAATGAAGAGGTAGTTGTCCAAATACATGTCCTATTTGCTGCCAATAACCTTCCACGACTGGTTGGGTGCTTTTCTCTGATGTCACGTACAGTGTCGCCCCCCAGAATGTGAAACTACTGCCTACGTGGCTAAGCTGGTACTACTTCTAGTGTGCATGTGGGGAAAACCCTCGGTTTAGAGAATATCTGCTGTCGCCATTCATGCTTCTGCTGATGCTGCCACGGAAGGCATTACTTCTTTGACACCTGTGAATACAATTTTCCGTGCCCAAGATGGGTAAAGCTCAGTGAGATTCTCATCGACTCTATTGACCTCACTAGTGAGGAGCCCAAGAAAGGATTTCTTCTTTATTTTGCTAACTGTGAAACTCTAGATATTGCTTTTAAACTGACCCACTGATGAAATGAACCACAGGGCTTTAAGTGGGCTAGCAGGTCTGAGACCCCTCAGTAACTAAAAACGGACATTGAAACGGGGCCCTAATTTCATGTACTTGGCTTTACAGGCAAACATTTGATCGATTGCTGAACAATGACTGTAAAACATGTTAAGGTAATCCTTGCCAGGGATACATCCCAAATATTTCACGTGGGTCCCTACTTGCCTGCTTGGGGTATTTGGTGCTGGTATCATCTATCTGGACCCGGTGGGTCCCTCCTCCCCCGTTTGTGGTGTTTGGTACTGGTGTCATCCATCTGGACTCCATGGGTCCCTCCTCCCCAGCTTGTGGTGTTTGGTGCTGGTGTTATCCATCTGCCCCTGTGGGTCTCTCCTCCCCCGCTTGCGGTGTTTGGTGCTGGTGTCATCCACCTGGACTCCGTGGGTCCCTCCTTGCCTGCATGCAGTGTTTGGTGCTGATGTTACCATCTGGACTCCGTGGGTCCCTCCTCCCCCTCCCCTCCCCTGCTTGTGGTGGTGTTTGTTGGTGGTATTCAGCCCGGGGTCAGTGTCCCCCCCCCCCCCCCCCCCTCCCCTTGTTACTGGTGGTGTTACGGGTTCCGTGTGTCATTTCTTCCCTCGCATTTGTTTGTTTGCGAGTGGTGTTCAGTCGGGGTTTCGATGTGCCCTCCGCAGCCACCTGCTGCTGCGCGTAGTGTTCAGTCCAGGCTCAATTTGCCCCCCCTAGTTGTGTTTTTTGTTTGACACTGCTACACTTCAGGATCCGTGCGTCCCTTGCCCACGTTGCTGGCTTGCGGTGTCTGTTGCTGGTGCGCAGCCCGTGTTCAGTGTCCATGCTGTGTGTGCTGCTTTTTTCTTCCTCATCTGTGCGCTTGCGGGGTCTGAAGCTGGATTGGACACCACCAGTTTCAATGTGTTTTCTCCCCTGTGGTGCTTGTGGTGTCTCTTGCTGGTGGTCTTACAATCCGGGCTCCGCCTCTGCTGCTTGAGGTGTTTGATTGTGGTGGTCACTCTAGTTTAATCCCCCCCCTCCCCTGCTGCCGATGGTGTTTAGTCCTGGTTCAATGCGTCTCCCTCCTGTACTCTTTGTTGCTGGTCTCTGGCTCCCTCCTGTACTCTTTGTTGCTGGTCTCTGGCTCCCTCCTGTACTCTTTGTTGCTGGTGTCTGTCTTCCTCCTCTCCTATTTGTTGCTAGTCTCTGCCTTCCTCCCTGTACTCTTTGTTGATTTGATGATGCTGTTACAGTCTGTATGCTCCTCGTCTTCCTCTCCTGCTTCCGGTGTCTGCCGCTGGTGCGCGTCCCAGTTCAGTGTCTTTCCCCTCTGCTCAGCCTGTGGAGCTTGTCTACAGCGAAGGAACAGGCGGCGCAAGGATGAATTATTGACCGCCACTGGAACCTGGCGGTGTTACAGTCTGCCTCTCTTTCTTAAGCGAATCACGGAGCCCTGGATGCTGCAGGCAACGCTCATCCCCTCCTCACCACCCAGCGGGGTTTATATGAAAGGTGGCATTGAAAACAAACCGAAAATTACGAGCTTTTAACAGCCGCCTCGTTACGCCACAGTTGTGAAATGCAAGACAGTCAGCATCCCCCATGGCAGGAAAGCCTCTGGTTAGTTACCGTAGCGGCCAACCTTCCCCGGTTCCCATGAGGTGTGCGGCGCACCCGTCAAGTTCTGATGGCGCCGTGGGGAACCTTATTACACTTGCGTTCCATCCTTCAACATTCACGGAATCAGGCTATTTCCGAATGGCGCCAAAACCTTTCGTCCTGGGTGGCGCCCCCTTTAGTGCCTGGTGGCCCTGCCCCCACATAGCCCAGCTTTGCCGGACCGCCCAACTGGTCATCTCCCGCCCGCCCTGATATCTTTATCTGAGACATTCCTTCTCCTGGACGACCTCATCCCCCCCCCAACCCGGTCCCCTCCCTCCTTTACCCTGTAATCAGACCCTTTGCTACCTCTACCTCAGCTACATAAATTGGTGCCCCTGGCGCGCTTTCGCCGCCTTCTAACCCTAGTCAGCGTGTATGTGTTTGCTATTTTGATTAACCAGCCTAGCCCCGAAGGCTCGTCCCCTCCCCTGAGACTTCACCCACCGCTACCTGCTTCCACTCCTACGTGCTCCCGACACCCCCCACCCCCACCCCCACCCCCGCCAGCATTCCTATACCGCCATTGAACCTCCCGCCGTCTGGGACACAATTCCCCTTATAGGCGCCCCCCCCTGCTCCCGAGCCATGCGACCCTCCCCACCTCCCTCACCCATCCAAATTGGAGCCCCAAACCCGCTCGCTGAAACCTCCGCTTCCCTCCCAACTCTCCACAACCAGACCCCGCTAGCCGATCGAGCCCGGCAAAACCTCCAACACTGCATGGCGACCAAACCGTACCCCATCCTCCATGCGCGCCGCTGCAAGGTCCGTCAAGTGGCCATGGGCCCAGCCTTGGGTGCTGCCGCACCTCTCCGCCCGTGAAACCGCACACCCTCTGCCCGGCTCACCCAGGTCACTTCATCCATGTCACCCCTGAAGGTGACAATCTGCTCGGCACCACCTGCACCCATCACCCTTGCCGCATCCTCCCTTGCAATACCCCCTTCACCCCTCCCAGACAGCGCCTGCCATTTATCCAGAGCGCCCGCAGACACTGTACCCAACCGGCCTCTGAAGGATGGAAGGCATGATGACTACCCCTGCAACGGTCCCCTCTGGCTACGGCCTCGCCCGCCCCCATCCGTCCTGCCACCAGACCCCTCGCTACCTCCTCCCCAGCTGTCCAACTTACTGCCCCCCCCACCGCACCCCCTTGCCCCCTTCCACATGAGCCCCCTGAGGAGACCAATCGCCTTGCCCAGGATCCACAGGACGATGAACCAGGCCAAGACCCAAACCCAACCCCTCCAAAGACGGCAGCTCCGAGCCTAATCCTCCCCACCGCCCAAGAAACCCCGCCATCCCCACTGTCCTGTTACGCCACACCCTATGCTCCCGAGCCCCATCTCGGCATCCGCAACCCCATCCTGTCAGTCTGTGCTTTTTTCACCCCCACTTCCTCCCTGACACTTTCCTTTCACTGCTCCGCTCTTTCATACTTCAATCCTTTAACCCTTCCTATATTCCTTTCTCCTTTTTTCTTTGCCCATCTAGCCATAATCATTTCTTTCCCCCTGTTCTTTCCTCTTTATTACTTTCTCTCCCCCACTCGCTTTCTCTGTTTCCTACTCTGTCTCTTTCATCCTCATTTTCATAATGTCTGTTTCTCCTCACTCATTTGTCAGCCCTAGGTCCACACCCCTCGTCTCAGACATGGGGTTCCTCAGCTGTGTCATTTGTTAACATTAGTTTGCAGACCGGAGAAGCCTGTTAAGAACTAGTCAACAGCTTACCAGGACAGAGCTTACCAGCCTGTGAAGCCCCGGACTAGTCCCTCCGCCGCCGCTCGAGCTGCTGAGAGGGGGTTCCCGCCTCCACAACCTTCCTGTTAGCATGCAACCGGCCCGCCAAGTCACTTCTGGGTGGAACGAGGCGCTGGATGACACTGCGGCTGCACTACTATACAGTAGGAACGACCCTGTCCCTCATAAGTCAGCCGAGATGGGCCTTGCAAAGAATGCCCCCTGGAGCTGGCATGCTTTCCTAGCGCCCCTCAAGATGCCAGGCTGTGCCTGGCATGCGGTGGACTCTGTCCCAGTCCTAATGTCCTTTCAGAGACAATTGTGGGCCTGTACCGACTGCGCCTCACCGCTACTGCCCTGTCAGAGGGTTAACCACAACAGGGGCACATATAGAAAATAAAATAAAATAAAAATATGCGCACATATACACGTACAATACATCTACATATCTAAATAACGAAACCTCTAAATACATGCATAAATATGCATATTATGTACATTGAAAAATGCTAACACAATAATAAAAACACTTCGAAAAAGAAACACCATTTGCTTAAAAAAATGCTCTAACTTGGACAAAGACGAGACCGGTTGCATTTTTAATGCTTGTTTAACTAGAGTCATCCCCACATGCTGCAATGACAGCTGGCTCTTCACTAGTTGTGGTGTCCCAGATAGGGTATTTGTAAACCGCAACCCAAGATATCAAATTGATTCACCTCTTCTAGTCTGGTTGAGCCCAGCATTATGTTACGCTTAAAAGACTTGAGTCAGTTAAAAGCCATGAATTTCGTTTTTTTTGGTGTTAATTTCCAATCCATGGTCTATACAGGCCATCTCAAACTGGTCTTCTAGGCTTCGGAGTCCCATTGGCATTCATGAGATGAGCAGGGTATCATCTGCAAAGAGCAATGCAGGCACCTCTTGGCCTGCAAGCTTGGGTGAATCGCCCTTGCAATTTATTAGTGTAGAGATCATACCATTTATGTATAGTGTGAAATCAGTTGGCATTAGTTGCCTCCTTTATAATTTAGAGGGTGCTTAATTCATCCGCAAGCATGCTGTGATTTCAAAAGGTTTAGGTTTCACCTTTACCCCTGTAAAACCCCCCAACCCCTTAAACCTCCCTTTTTTTTTTTTTTTTTTTTTTTAATCTTTTTTTATTAGTTAACAGTTGTCGACTTTAGTTAGAGAATAAGAGCACAATACAATAAAATAGGCAATGCGGACCGGCACATACAAAGTTGGCAACGACATAGGACAGTGTACATTATGTGATAACTCAAGGAGAATGCATATCATTAAGGGCTGGTTGTAACGGTGGGGCACAAATGTTACCTCCTGTATTGATTTCAGGGCCCCCATACCCGGGACCACTTCTTGGGGCAGACACGGGCTACATAAACAGTCTTCTCACGGAACATGCACCAGTCCATGTTGATCTTCCAATCTTTCAGCGTTGGAGGGGCGGCTGCCCCTCAAGCCTGGGCTATTTTCCTTTTAGCTACCATGAAGTGTAGCCCATTGTGTTTGGTGTGCATTCAAGTCGGTGGGTTCCCAGATGTTGAGCAAACACCTACGCGCCTCTGGGAGCAAGGGGATTCCCAAGACCGTCCCCGCCACTTCTTGAATCTCCCTCCAGTAGGACTGGACAAGTGAGCACTCCCAGATGATATGTAGGAACGTGCCCAGCTGGCCACATCGCCTGCGACAGTCCCCCGTGGGCTCCTTTCCCATCAGGACCAGTCTAGGTCCCGTCCTGTATATTCTGTGTAGGATTTTAAGTTGGACCAGTTGCAGTCTTGCCAGGATTCTTTTTGACAGCCATGAACGTTCTACGTTGCCTCTGCACCAATTGTGTAAAGTCCGGGAAAAAGGAGAGGGTGGCGTTCTCATAGCGCAAAGGGGGTGCGGACCGTGCATGCTGCAGAATTGCATCCCTGTCCCTAAAGTTTAGGATACAAGCAATTAGAGGGCGCGGCGGTGCGCCAGGCTTAGGTCGCCCACCTGGGATTCTGTGTGCGCGTTCTATGGTGAAAAATGTCCCTAGACCCTTAGGCTTGAGGTGGTGTAGGATGAGGTCTTCAACGAACAGGTCAGGTGCTGGCCCTTCTGATTTTTCAGGCACTCTCAAGATGCGGACGTTGTTGTGTCTAGACCGCCCCTCGAAATCATCCAGTTTACGTTCGGCCGTCTCGCAGAAGGACTTAAGATCCCGCACTTCTTGTTGGAGTTGAGACACATCATCCGTCAAGCTGGTCGTCTCAATATCCAGGGATTTGTCTTTCTTGTTCATTTTCGTAAGGTCGGCCCGGATGAGGTTCACTTCGATGGAGATAGTGTCCATCTTGTGTTCTAACGATGATTTAACCCCTTCGATGGCGACCATGACGTCTTGCAGTGTCAGGTCTGAGGATGGACTCGTTGAGTCTTCCTCCACCTTGGGAGTGTGTCGCAGGTCGGACGGTGAGCTCTTGGGTAGGGTGTACCGGTCCAATTTATTTGCTTGGACCTGCCTCGTGCCCTTGGACCCCCTGGCTGGGCATTTATCTGTTTCTGATTTACTTGCCATTGTTCTTTCGTGCCCCACGCCACTCTGACTACGTTTGGGCTAAGTCCCTTGCCACGGATGTTGGGAGAGACTGCAAAGATGGGAGGACCTCTATATTTGGGTTGACTGTGAAGTGGGGGGCATCAGGGTCAGATGTGGAGGGTTCAGGAGGTATGCCCGCACTTTGTACCTATGTCTTGCTGGTGCGCTAGTGACTGCACTCTTCACCTCTGGGAGTCACTGTTCTACTGTGGCAGCAATTCAAGCCAGGGTAGATGATGTGCGTATTTCGGGAGGCAGCCCCAGCATATATTAGGTGGCCATCCGCAGGGAAGCAAGGGCAGCCGCACTCACGCCCCACACGACGCCGCAATCGCGCTTACTTGTGCTACTTCAGCGGTCACACATCCAAAGTAATGGCTCCAAGAGATCCCGGCGCCAATGGAGGGTTAGGATGTTGTTACAGAGCGCTATTGCCCCGCAACTGCAGAGCGTGATTGTTTGCGGGAGAGCCAGCGGGCGCTTGCAGGCAATCCGATACCAGCCTTCGAGTACACCCCGCTGTCAAACACCGAAGGACCACTAGAGCGAAGCGAGGGGCAGCTCCCTCCGTCACTGCGACAGGTCATTAAAGTGCCGGTTTCCCCGGGCCGCCGCTTCGGTCTCCGGAGCGTCTCAATGGAAGCCGCCACCCCCACCCCCACACACGATATCGGGGGGGGGGGGTGAGGCATCAAAACCCCGCTATTTGATCGATCAATGGCGCCACCTCGGGACAAGGCAGTGTCACCAGCACCGCAGATTTCGCACCAACCGGCGACTTCCGGTCCGAGCAGCCGACCCCTCCTCACCTCTAGTCGGCAGTCTCAGCACTCCAGCCTCTGGCTCGCATCAGGTATCTAGACCCAAGCCGACGGGGCCCCGTTTCTCTGGTCCCGGGCGGCACCCAGGGGTCGGAGTCACACAAAACGGGTCCGCTTGTTCTCCGATACAATACAGGGACCCAGAGAGGCAGGATTGAAGACAGGATGTATGGGTCAGGGAGACTGTCTCGACAGAGCCGAGGTCTCAGGCGGCCATCTTGGCATGATGCTTGGCCACTCCCCCTCCCCCCACCCCCTTAAACCTCCCTTGCCTCCCTTTACCTCTACCCACCCTTGACCCCAAAAATTCACCCTTACCTCCCTTTACCTCCACCCCAAACCCTAAATGTAGCCATACCTCCTTTTACCTCTACCCACTCCAAACCTTAAATTCACCATTACCTCCCTTTACCTCTACTCACCCTAGACCCTCAAGTCACTCTCCCCTCTTTTTACCTCTACCCATCCCTGAGCCTTTTAGTCATCCTCACCTCCCTTTACCTGTAACCACCCCTGATCCCTCCAGTCACCCTCACCTCCCTTTACCTCTACCCACTGAGCCCTCAAGTCTCACCCTCGCCTCCATTTACCTCGACCAACAGAGCCTTCAAGTCACCCTTACCTCCTTTTAATTCTACCCACTTCTGAGCCCTCAAGTCACCCTCACCTCCCTTTACCTACCCGTGAAGCATCAAGTCACTGTCACCTCCCTTTACATTTCGCCATCCTTAAACACTAAAATCACTTTTTTTTAAAAATATAAAAAGTAGGTTATTTAAAAATAATACTTACCTACAAGATAAAGTGCTGCACAGTAAAGGTAATGTAATACTTACCTGCGTAGCAAAGACTGTGTGTCAAAGAGCCTGTGTGATGAAGGCTGTTACCCTCTGGTGGGAAACATACCTGCCTGTCCTTAAACACTCCCTTGCCTACTCCCTAGCCCCCGTAAATGTTATGAGGGCACTGTTGATTGTTTTATGCCCTTCAGAATGGTTGGTGGGCCCCTTCGCATCCCCCCTTCCTCCTCATTACCCTCCAACCCACACCCATATTTTAGGTCTTGCCTGAAATAGCACATACATTGTTGCTTGTGATTCTTTTTATTTATTAACGGGGGTGTAGAGCCCGCCCCCCCCCCCCCCCCCCATTGCTTAACATTGGTTGGCTTCATTGTCACTCTAATTTCCTTACTTCTCTTTGGTCAGTGAATGCTGGCGTCACTTCCTCTTCATGTTTGTCCCTACCCTGGAGAGAGGCCCAAGCACTAATTCCGTTGCCCAGTGTCCCCCCCACTGCTCGCCACTTTCAGAGGTACTTTTTTTCTTTTACTTGCGCCCCCTTCCTCCCACAAAGTACATCAGATGACAAGAACACAATCGGGCAGTATCTTGTGTTTCCATGTCACCTTTAGAATTGATGTGTTGTTTTCCTTAGCTTTGATTATAATTTCACTATGGGAAGTCAAATCTGACAATTGCATTCAAGGACGCCCAATCTCTTTATCCTCCATCTTTTAAGTAGTATGCATGAAGCTTTCATGGATCGCCATAAAGTAAGTATTTTTTTATTGTTTTTTCTTATGGAGAAAGGCAACCATAATTAGATGTTCTCAATATAGCCGTCTTAATTATTCTCTCTAAAACCACCTTAGATGTTCTAATATAGCTGCCTCACATATGTATATAAAGTACGTTTGTTGCTAACACCACTTGCTAAAATTAGATGCTATTCACACGTACACATTAAATTGGGCAGCGGGCACCCGTACCCTCTGACTAACTGAAGTAAGTTGATGAGTACAACTCATTAAAACTGACTTAATCACCCTACTCACCCCACACCACCACACAACCGAATGAGACTATTATTTGGGACAGAATTGTTTGGAAAGTCAGACCCCCAGTATACTGAACAGTGCTGTGATGCCATAGTAAAGTCAGAATGTGTGCTATACAAGTACTAAATAATAACAATATTTGAAAACTGTCAGCTGATCCATTGTTTACAGATTTAATGCTTAAAATGTTTTTGTTGTCAAAATGCTATTTGTGAACCTCAACAACTCCATCTGTAACGCCTAATAAGTCTAAATCTGGAGAAACAAGATTACGAAAATATATATGATGCAGTATTGTTTTAGCAACACACATTTACTGTGGTGTTTGTGAAAACCTATGTTACTACATTTATACGTTCCTGACCTGTACAATAAGTCCACGTAACCTAAATAACTGTGTTGTTTTTTGATACAGTGGATGTAATGTAAATATGCGACAAATCAAACATAATAAATGTTGAATTTGATTATATTTAATGCTTTTCTTTTTTGAAAATAGAAACACGGAATATTTCTAATAATCTGTCCATCACGACTAAGATGGATCGTGAACATCCAGGAATGAGAGAATATGCCAGAAACAGAGGCTGGTGGGATGGCAAAAAAGAGTTTAATTTTGCAGCGGTGTACTCCTATGACAACACAGCAAGGCTCATTACCTCCGGTGGCAGATACTGCGAGGGCTATAAACAACTGAAGAAGCACAAAGGTAATACTGGCGTTCTAGAAAATGATGCAGGACATTATATCATCTGAATAAGAAAGGTATATATGCAGTGCCCCAAAACTATATCGTGTGGCAGTGTGCAATAATCAATACACTGAAAGACTATCCTATGTCTATGTGTGCATAAATATTTATAGTCATTGATTCCAGTGAAAAACCTAAAAACACCTGGAAGTCACCAGTTGTGGTATGCAATACAAACTATCCTGGGGTAGTGGCACGTATGTTACTACATTGTTGGTATACATACAATATGATGTATATTGATGCTGCACATTCTTCTGGCTATATGATTAGGTTAGCCTCTGTTAAACATCTTGCATTGATTTCAAGACTCTGAAGACAATGTAGTCATAACCTGAAGTCATCGTTGGTGACCGGTTCTGTCTGCAAGAGCGCCAGGACATACGGAGTAGACTTTTGTGACCCCCAGTGTATACACTTGACCCAATTACGGCTTGGGTGATCGCTATCCCCAGGAAGGACAGTACGCCTAAAGTAAGAACCGGAAGGGTGAAGTTCAGGACTATTGAGTATAAGTGGGAAGCAATTGTGGCATTAATATCCCTATTATGTGGTGAGAAAGTTCTTTTTTCACTTGCACTATTCAGTGTGTCAGTAAAACTATCACACCCCAGAGGGGTGCACTCAATCACAATACATGGGATATTGTATCTTGTATCCGTGTTGCTCCAGTTGTACGCAAGAACAGCTGCTTCTCCACCGTGCTTCAGTTACAATCTGCACTGACACAAATAGTCACTTTGTCATCCATGGTATAGACCATTATCACAAAAGATTAGAGAACACCCTTGTTCACTTAGCCATTTCTTCGAATTGATTTATTACCTGCCACCACTGTGACACTAGATCAGTATATCTATCTCTGCTCAACCCACACTGTTTGTGTGTTTGTCCTTACTCCATGAAATATGTGGTCAGTTCATAGACCCCAAAATAAAATTAACATGCTTAGTTTGAGAACATTGACTCTTCCAACTAAGACCACACTCCAGAAACAAATAATCTACTGAACACCACCCATACCTATGTAACATTCTACATTCTAAGCACACTCGGGTTCCAGTATTGCCCTTCCCTGATCATATTCTGCACACCTCGGCCCCACCCATTCACACACCTTACGAAATACTGTGAGCACGCAATACCGTGAGCTAAATTACTGCAGAATGCTAAACTGTGGAGTTTATGGTGTTTGGACCTTGAAGTGAGCAGGCAAGACAGTTAAGCCTGTTTTGTGGATTGTCAAAACCTTGCATACCTTCTTTGAAGAAAAAAAGTCTCTGGCAAGTGCAGACACATTAATGAAGGATTTTAGTATTTCACATGTATGTGGACGTAAACACTCCATTGTCGAAGCCTAGGAGGTAAGAGTAAATTTGTTGAGGAATGTTACCATCAAACATCAGTCCCTCAAATGACCACATTGCATCGAAGCAAGTGGAAAAACATAAAAGTAGTGTAATCTTTGTAGTATTATGTAGATTTTTGTTGATGGACTTTGGTGGTATTACTTTAAAAGTAATTTTGGCATAGAAGTTGGCCTGGCATATGCTGGTCACTAGTTATAGTGGCCACCTTACACCAATCCAATTCGACTCTTATGGTAGATGGGTTTAAGACAACCTTTTAAAGAAAGCTATCCTAGTGGTAGCTGTGGAGAGCAGCCTTCAGGCTAAGTCTCAGAGGAATGTAAAGCAGCTTGTTTTACCTTATAATCTCCTGAATTACCAAATGAAAGGACACCACACAGGTATATATATCCAATATATATGTATTTATTACTAGACACTCTCTACTAATCTCTTTATGAGATTAGAAGTCAGGAACATATGCAAATATCATTGTTTCACAATAAGTTAAGCACAAATATGGCTGGGGCCCTAGGGGCGTACCAGACCATATACTTAAAGAGGTTTAGGAATGTCAATTTGCAAGGGGACAAGGCCTAGGGCCTGTAGAATCGCTGGGGCCTCACTAATCCACCCAAGGCAGATAATTAAAGGACTCACGGGAGACGCGTGCAGTGTGAGAACACAGCCGCGGGTTCCCTACTGATTTCAATGAAGCAAGTCGCGGTTGGATTTTTAGAGTTTTAGGGTACTTCTAGAGAGTCTACAAGCAAGCCACTTACAAGGTAAGTAGTTCGAGGGCCAACACCCACAGGAGCACCGGAGTGCACGAGTTACCTCACCCAGGGAAGCCGGGTGCATAGGTGTCTTTTGGTGTCTGGTCGCGTCGTCGTTTTCAATGGAAGCCGAAGAAGTTTTGCTGCTTGTGGAGACTGGAAAAGTGTCCGATGGTATCCAAGGCTGGATTCATGATGAAGAAGACCTGAAAGCAGAAGAGACAGTGTTCACAGTCGCTTGCCAGTGACCTGGGGCCAGGAAGATGGATGCCCACAGAAGTCGGGTGATTTCAGGTGATCAAGGGTGTTTTGACTCTTCAGCCACGAGGTCCAGGAGGTGTCGACGATGACCAGGAGCTGGATTCCGAGTGTCCCACGAAGTCTGCAGCTTACTGAGGTGTCGGCAACCGGATTGGAGCAAACAAGCCTTGGCAACAGCAAGTCTCATAGAAAGTGAAGAAAGTCAGCGGTGCAGACCAGCAAGGTCTGAGGGACTCACCCAGCGAGGGTAATTCAGGGCAGGCCTGGAGCAACCAGGGGAGCCCTTTGGTTTGATGAGAGTCTTCAGGGGACCCACAAGCCAACGGGCAAGAGATCACGAAGACGCCTCGTGAGGATTCACTTCACAGGAGCCCACGGTCACTCGGGAAGAGGTAGGCCTCTGATTTTCGAGGAAAATCCTGCTGGAGGCTTGGACCACACGTGGTCCAATGCACAAGTTCGTAGAACGTCGTGAAGAGGTTGCACTCGACAATAGTGCACGGTACCCTGGTATTGCTGTTCCTAGTCACTCGTGGGGTCCACTCGCCTCAGCTCTGCTGGGGACTCACAGTGGCCGTCGAGAAGTCAGGAAATCCACTTCCGGGGCTGCAGGGACTTCGGACTCCGGCGGGAGCGGGAAAGTTTGCGACCGTTGATTCAAGTTTTGGTGCCTGCCAAGCAGGGGAGTCACTCCTTGACTCCAAGGGAGATTCTTCAGTCGTCCAAAGGTAGTGGAACGTCGAAGGTCCAGGGTTCTTCTTGTAGAGCGTCGTCCAGGGATATCTGATTTGCAATGGCAAGGTTTCCCTATCTTATACTAAAGTAAAGGGAGGGACTAGCTCTATGACCACTCCCATGGGAGGGTCAGGGGAGTGGGTGGTTACACCCACTTCACTTTGTCCAGCTTCGTGCCAGAGCAGGGGCAGGTAGCCCCTGAACCGGTTTGAGCTGGCATATGCACAGAGGAGCCTACTGCTCCCCCAGTGCAGGACTTCAAAGCACTCTAGGAGTGCACCCACCCAGCCCCAATACACTAAATCCTGTCTGGAAAGTGGTGACACCTCCCTGTGACAGGATGCCTATTGTTGGGCCTCCTTCACTGCGAGTTTCAGTCAGCAGCAGGAGGGCAGCCCAGTGTCTGTGCTGGTGGCATCCATTTTGTGATGCCAGGGCTCTTTCAGATTTCTACCGTGTTTCCACAGTAGGTACATGTCGTCCCCTCTAGAAGGGTGGAATTATACTCCCACACCAGTTACTGGTGTAGGGATATGATTCCAAGTTGTTTGACACCAAACACGACATGTTTTGATGCAGTCATTCCAAAGTTAGCATTTACCGCTAGGTTATAATGCACTTAAGAGTATGTGGTTTAACCACATCCACAAACAGCCACAGAGAATAGACTCTGCCAGCTGCAGCGGGGCCCTGCTCATGCAGAGGCACCCCCTTACATTGTAAACCAAGCACCCTGCCCTCAGGATTGATAGGGCCTGCCTTAGGGGTGACTGATAGGTTTATATGTGTGTGTAAGGTGAGATATAGGAACCTATACCTCAGTGAGGAGTACTAACACTACCTCACCCAGGCTGCAGTAGCAGGCCTGTGGTGTCCGATTTAGTCTGCTTTCCAGGGGTGGCATAATACATGCTTCAGCCCCTGGTAGGCCTGTGAAGAACCTATGCCCTTGGTACCTAAGGTACCATATACTAGGGGCTCATAAGGTACCCCAGTATCCAATCACTAGTGCATCTAATATGCACTCCAAGTTGTTTAGAGAGAACAGAGAGACTGGGGCCCTGATTAGCAGGGACCCAGCCAGACTATAGCCAGAAACCAGTGTTAACATCAGAAAAAAAGTGGGGGCAACATAAGTGCAGATCCTACTCTCCTACACAACCCCCCCGAACACATGGACATTAAACTAACCTTGACCAGTTGAGTCTTCATGTTCTAAGTGGAAATACCTTTAGAGTCCATCTGCATTGGCATGTTGGGTCCCAAGTCTATGTTGCACTGTATAGTCCATTCCCTGTTGGGAAATGGACCACCTTAGCAATTTAGGATCTTCACCTTTCATCTGTTTAAGCCATAGGAGGGACTTGTGACAGTCTGAACTATGAGTGAGTGCCAAACAAGTATGGCCTCAGCTTCTTCAGGGCCCACACCCCAGCAAAGGCCTTAAGTGGTAGTGCCCACCAGGGGTTGAAAATGCTGTTTTGGCCTTGGCATCATCAGCTGACTTGATTTGCCAGTAGCCAGCTGTTAGTAAAATGTACTGAGGTACTTGGCTGAGGCCAAAGTATCTATCAGTTCATCTGCCCTTGGAATTGGATAGGCATCAGTCCTGGTGACTGCATTGAGGCCTCTGTAGTCTACACAAATCCTAATTTCTTTCTTACCACCCTGGGTGTGAGGTTTAGGCACAAGGACTACTGGACTAGCCCAAGGGCTATCTGAAGGCTCAATTACACCTAGTTCCAACATTTTCTGGACTTCAGTCCTGATACAGTCCCTGACATGGTCAGGTTGCCTGTAGATTTTACTCTTGACAGGCAGACTATCTCCAGTGTCCACCTCATGGGTGCACCAGGAAGTCTGACTAGTGGTCAGGCTAAACATATGTCTGAACTGCTGCAGAACTTGTCTGCATTCAGTTTGCTGATGGTCAGTGAGGCTGCTTGCCAAAGCAACACCATCTACTGACCCATCATCCGGGTTCTGTGAGAGCAGGTCAGGGAGAGGGTCACTCTCCTCCTCCTGTTCCTCATCAGTTGCCAACATATGGTTTCAATCTGTTTACATGGAGCACCCTAACGGGGCTCCTGGGAGTTCCACGATTCACCAAGTAGGTAACTTCTCCCTTTTTCTCAACAATTGTATGGGGGCCACTCCACTTGTCTTGGAGAGCTGCTGGGGCCACAGGCTCTAACACCCACACTTTCTGCCCTGGCTGGTATACAGTCAGCACTGCCTTTTGGTCATGCCAAGTTTTTTGTAGTTCTTGGCTTGCCTCCAGGTTTTTGGTTGCCTTCATGTATTCAGCCATCCTGGAGCGGAGACCAAGTACATAGTCCATCACATCCTGTTTAGGAGGTTTGAGAGGTAACTCTCAGCCATCCTTCACCAAACATAATGGACCTCTTACAGGATGCCCAAACAGAAGTTCAAAAGGGCTGTAGCCAACCCCCTTCTGTGGAACTTCTCTGTATGCAAACAGAAGGCAGGGAAGTAAAAGGTCCCATTTTCGCCTAAGCTTTCTTAGGAGGCCTTTAATCATTCCCTTTAGGGTTTTGTTGAACCTTTCAACTAACCCATTGCATTGTGGGTGATGGGGAGTAGTGAACTTGTAGTTTACACCACACTCCTTCCACATTGCTTTTAGATACCCTGACATGAAGTTGGTACCTCTGTCAGATATAACCTCCTTAGGGAAACCCACTCTGGAGAAAACTCCAATGAGGGCTCTTGCCACCACAGGGGCTGTGGTGGTCCTGAGGGGAATTGCTTCTGGGTACCTGGTGGCATGATCCACTACCACCAGGATAAACCTGTGCCCAAATGCTGTTGGAGGGTCAAGGGGACTAACAATGCCAATCCCTACCCTTTCAAAGGGTACCCCCACCTTAGGTAGTGGTATCAGGGGGCCTTTGTTGTGCCACCTGACTTGCCACTGGCTTGGCAAGTTACACAGGAGCGACAAAACTCCTTGGTGTCCTCTGACATGTGTGGCCAATGGAAATGTGGAACAAGCCTGTCCCAGGTCGTGTTTTGGTCCAAGTGTCCTGCTAAAGGGATGTCATGTGCTAGGGTCAAGAGGAACCCCCTAAACTTCTGAGGTATTACCAACCTCCTGGTAGCTCCAGGGGTAAGATCTCTAGTCTCAGAATATAGGAGTCCCTCATCCCAAAAACTTTGAGACCCACTAGCACTCCCAGCAGCCTGCTGTCTGAGGGGTTCAAGAGAGGGGCAGCACTGTTGCTCCTTACTCCGATCTTCCCTGGAAGGTCCCCCTGCCCCCAAGAACTCAACCCGATCAGGCTCAAGTCCCTCTGGGGCAGTTCCTTCTTCAGGATCTGCTTCTCCTCCCTCAGGAGGGGAATCTGAGATCTGAGACAGAGGGGGAAGGTACTGCCTTAACCCTACTGCTCCTCCTCTTGGGTATCACCTGGTCCATACTTTCAGGATACAGAGCTGGTTCAGTTTGATGCATTTTGGCTTGTGACCTGGTCACAGCAAATACCTCTGCAGGTATGTCCAACATCTCAGCAGGAGTCCATAACTCTACTTCAGACCAGGCTGAAGCCTCTAGATCGTTGCTCAATAGACATTCGACAGGGAGGTCTGCACTGACTGCTACCTTCTCGAAGCCAGTTACCCCTCCCCAGGAGAAATTCACAACTGCCAGACTATGGTTGGTCCTGACATTGCTTGCATTGGTAACCTGGTACATTTCACCCAGGATGATCTGCCCAGGGTCCACAAGATCCTCTGCCACCATGATGACACTAGTACCTGTGTCCCTGAATGCCAAAGCCTGTTTGCCATTTATTACAGGCTGCTGTTTGTATTTGCCCAGATTACTGGGGCTCACTAGGAAGGACATATCAATGTCTCCATCACAAACCAGCAATGCCTGAGTGGGTACTCTGACTAGGCCAGAGTCCACTTCAGAATCCAGGGTCAACCCTACTACACCCTTATTCTGAGTACCACCTCCACCAGTAGCTGAACTAGGGGGAACAGATGCCTTAGGGGCAGGAGTGGTGGTGGTTTGGTCTTTGGACTTGTTACAATCCGAATTCCAGTGCCCTTTCTGTTTACAGAATTTGCACCAGGGCTTCTTTTGGCCTTTTCCCTTTGTAGACTGTGAATCCCCACCAGATGCAGATTTATGGGGCCCTTTTGAAGACTTCTGGTCTTTTGACTTATCCCCACCTTTCTCGGAGCCTTTAGGATCCTGCTTCTTAGTGTCACCCCCTTGGTTCTGGGTTTTCTGCATCACCCTGGTTCTGACCCATTTGTCTGCCTGCTTTCCCAATTCTTGGGGAGAGGTCAGATCAGAGTCCACCAGGTATTGATCCAAAAACTGGTTTTGGCAATTATTAAGGATCTGTTCTCTCATCATAAGATTATACAATCCCTTAAAATCAGCAACTACTACCAACCAGCCAACCCTCCAGAGCCTTGGTTGCACAATCTACAAAGTCTGTCCAGTCCTGATTCTGTGCTTTCTGGGTGTCTCTGAACTTCAACCTGTACTGCTCAGTGGTTAAGCCAAACCCATCTATTAATGCACTTTTTAGGACTTCATAGTCATCAGCGTCCTCTTCTCTAACAGTGAGGAGCTTGTCTCTACCTTTATCTGAAAAGGAGAGCCACAAGATTGCTGCCCACTGGTTCTGGGGGACCTGTTGTACTCTACAGGCCCTCCCCATAGCAGTTATCCATTTGTGGATATCATCCCCACTCTGGTAGGAAGGAACAACCTTGGACAGGTTCCTATGGTCTGGAATGGAATCTCTAACTCTAGGGACACTGATGCTGCCACCAGGGGGTTCTAACCCCTCTTTTCTAAAAGCTCTCTGGAGTTCAAAGGCTTCTTTATCTAATGCCAACTGCTTGGCCTTAAGGGCAAACCTTGCTTCCTCATACTGCAGCAGTTTGTACATTCTTTCAGTGGAGTTCTCTCTTCTATTAAAGTATGAGCTCCTCTGATGGACAGATTCTCTGCCAGAGTGATATGAGTGGTCAGAGTCCCTAGAAAGGGACCTAGGCCTCTCCTCCACTCTGTCAGTTCTCTTAGGGAGAATTCCTCTGCCCTGTTCAGACCCATGTGGGTCTGGCCCTTCAAAGGCAGAGTCCTGGTCATCTTGATTTTCATCATCTGACCCAGACACTGTAATTGACCCACTCCCTGATTCAGATCTGTTAGCTCCTAGAGCCAACCTCAGATCATCTGCTGTCAGCAGATCTATCAGGCCTAGTGTGGAGGGACTCTGTCCTAGCTTCAGGTGTCTTGCAACACACATGGCTTTCAAGTCAAAGAAAATCATGTCCATATACTAAGGCTGGGTGGGCCCACTGGCTCCATCCCTTGAGGACATTCTAGTGTTGTGCAGTGTTGTACTACCTACACTAGTTTGTGGCCTACTGATCCTAGCTTGAGCTGTAGCAAGGGTGTGCTATCCCTTCACTCACAGCTATAAGTTCAGTAGAACTTATTGATACTAAGCTTGACTTTTATATGTACCTTGAGTACCTTTAGTGGTTTTCAGTTAGTAATTCAAATAGAGATTTTCTGGTAAAACAATGGCAAGCTGGAATCCCACACGCTGCCCACCAATGTGAGAAGTTGGCCTGGCATATGCTGGTCACTAGTTATAGTGGCCACCTTGCACCAGTCCAATTCGACTCTTATGGTAGATGGGTTTAAGACCACCTTTTAAAGAAAGCTATCCTAGTGGTAGCTGTGGAGAGCAGCCTTCAGACTAAGTCTCAGAGGAATGTAAAGCAGCTTGTTTTTCCTTATAATCTCTCGAATTACCAAATGAAGACACCACACAGATGTGTATATATATCAGATAGATATGTATTTATTACTAGACACACTCTACTAATCTCTTTATGAGATTAGAAGTCAGGAACATATGCAAATATCATTGTTTCACAATAAGTTAAGCACAAATATGGCTGGGGCCCTAGGGGGCGTACCAGACCATATACTAAAAAAGAGGTTTAGGAATGTCGACTTGCAAGGGGACAAGGCCTAGGGCCTGTAGAATCGCTGGGGCCTCACTAATTCACCCAAGGCAGATAATTAAAGGACACACGGGAGACGCGTGCAGTGTGAGAACACAGCAGCGGGTTCCCTATTGATTTCAATGGAGCATGTCGCGGTTGGATTTTTAAAGTTTTAGGGTACTTCTAGAGAGTCTACAAGCAAGCCACTTACAAGGTAAGTAGTTCGAGGGCCAACACCCACAGGAGCACCCAAGTGCACGAGTTACCTCACCCAGGGAAGCCGGGTGCATTGGTGTCTTCTGGTGTCGGGTCGCGTCGTCGTTTTCAATGGAAGCCGAAGAAGTTTTGCTGCTTGTGGAGACTGGAGAAGTGTCTGATGGTATCCAAGGCTGGATTCAAGATGAAGAAGACCTGAAAGCAGAAGGGACAGTGTTCACAGTCACTTGCCAGTGACCCGGGGCCAGGAAGATGGATGCCCACGGAAGTCGGATGATTTCACGTGATCAAGGGTGTTTTGACTCTTCAGCCACGAGGTCCAGGAGGCGTCGACGATGACCAGGAGCTGGATTCGGAGTGTCCCACGAAGTCTGCAGCTTACTGAGGTGTCGGCAACCGGATTGGAGCCAACAAGCCTTGGCAACAGCAAGTCTCGTGGAAAGTGAAGAAAGTCAGCGGTGCAGACCAGCAAGGTCTGAGGGACTCACCCAGCGAGGGTAAGTCAGGGCAGGCCTGGAGCAACCAGGGGAGCCCTTTGGTTCGATGAGAAAGTCTTCAGGGGACCCACAAGCCAACTGGCAAGGGATCGCGAAGACGCCTTCTGAGGATTCACTTCACAGGAGCCCACGGTCACTCGGGACGAGGTAGGCCTCTGATTTTCGAGGGAAATCCTGCTGGAGGCTTGGACCACACGTGGCCCAATGCACAAGTTCGTAGAACGTCGTGAAGGGGTTGCACTCGACAATAGTGCACGGTACCTGGGTATTGTTGTTCCTTGTCACTCGTGGGGTCCACTCGCCTCAGCTCTGCTGAGAACTCACAATGGCCGTCGAGGTCAGGAAATCCACTTCTGGGGCTGCAGGGACTTCAGACTCCGGCAGGAGCGGGAAAGTTTGCGACTGTTGATTCAAGTTTTTGGTGCCTGCCAAGCAGGGGAGTCACTTCTTGACTCCAAGGGAGATTCTTCAGTCGTCCAAAGGTAGTGGAACGTTGAAGGTCCAGGATTCTTCTTGTAGAGCGTCGTCCAGGGATATCTGATTTGCAATGGCAAGGTTTCCCCATCTTCTATTAAAGGAAAGGGAGGGACTAGCTCCATGACCACTCCTATGGGAGGGTCAGGGGAGTGGGTGGTTACACCTACTTCCCTTTGTCCAGTTTCGCGCCAGAGCAGGGGCAGGTAGCCCCTGAACCGGTTTGAGCTGGCATATGCACAGAGGATCCTGCTGCTCCCCCAGTGCAGGACTTCAAAGCACTCTAGGAGTGCACCCACCCAGCCCCAATACACTAAATCCTGTCTGGAGGGTGGTGACACCTCCCTGTGACAGGATGCCTATTGTTGGGCCTCCTACACTGCGAGTTTCAGTCAGCAGCAGGAGGGCAGCCCAGTGTCTGTGCTGGTGGCATCCAGTTTGTGATGCCAGGGCTCTTTCAGATTTCTACCATGTTTCCACAGTAGGTACATGTCGTCCCCTCTAGAAGGGTGGAATTATACTCCCACACCAGTTACTGGTGTAGGGATATGATTCCAAGTTGTTTGACACCAAACACGACAAGTTTTGATGCAGTCATTCCAAAGTTAGCATTTACCGCTAGGTTATAATGCACTTAAGAGTATGTGGTTTAACCACATCCACAAACAGCCACAGAGAATAGACTCTGCCAGCTGCAGAGGGGCCCTGCTCATGCAGAGGCACCCCCTCACATTGTAAACCAAGCACCCTGCCCTCAGGATTGATAGGGCCTGCCTTAGGGGTGACTGATAGGTTTATGTGTGTGTGTAAGGTGAGATATAGGAACCTATACCTCAGTGAGGAGTGCTAACACTACCTCGCCCAGGCCTGTGGTGTCAGATTTAGTCTGCTTTCCAGGGGTGGCATAATACATGCTTCAGCCCCTGGTAGGCCTGTGAAGTACCTATGCCCTTGGTACCTAAGGTACCATATACTAGGGGCTCATAAGGTACCACAGTATCCAATCACTAGTGCATCTAATATGCACTCCAAGTTGTTTAGAGAGAACAGAGAGACTGGGGTCCTGATTAGCAGGGACCGAGCCAGACTATAGCCAGAAACCAGTGTTAACATCAGAAAAAAAGTGGGGGCAACATAAGTGCAGATCCTACTCTCCTACAATTACCATATCTGATAGAGCCATCTAGCCGCAGATTCCTTACCTTTGAGTTTTCCCCATGTGCCAGACTGGATCTGGAAAACATTTCATCCGTACCTCTGCACATCGGTAGAGGGCGTTATGCAACTCAAAAGCGGCGTTGTCACCGGATGCGACGTTGACGGAGTCCATATAAGCCCCGACGCACTGACGTCAGTTTCTTCTTCTCCGTGCTTCCAACGTGGATCCAGAGTGGTTTCTCAGCCGTTATTTGGCCTGTTTCGACAATGTTTTGTCAAAGGAACAGTGTACCCCTTCTCATGTCTTCGGGATTCAAACCTTGTGGGCGCTGTGGGAGGCAGATGTCAGCTATGGACCCTCTTACCATTTGTATGTGGTGCCTTGGGGTGCACCACAACTTTGAGGATTGCGGTTCCCAAGGAAATGTCAGGTGTACTCTTTTGGATGCCGACACGATGCCGCACTGGTGCCAGATGGAGTCTGGTGCTGTGCCGGTTTTTGGAGGTGAAGGAAAGGAGCTGAGGTTTATGAACGCCATGGACGAGACTGCCCAGCCTCCTCTACACTCTACAGGATAGTTGGTTGACACAGCTGGGTGATGCTATTGGTCCTGACAGCCTTGCTACAGAGGTGAGATACTCCCTCGCTGAGGTGCTGAAGAGGATAGCTTCAGTCCTAGACTTGCAGCTCCCCTTCTGTGGGGGTGACCACTGACCTCTTGATAGTAGTGCCCTCACTCCTGGAGGAGTCCCGAAGAGAACTCACCCCGATACTCCATGATGTGTGAGAGGCAGCTAAGTTTGCTAAGATGCGGTATGGATGCCTCCGATTCAGTAGGTTGAGCCATGTCTCCTTTGGTGGCACATTGCCATCATCCCTGGCTATGCAACTCTGGATTTTCCGAAGCTGTCCAAGCCACTTTGGAGGACATGCCCTTCGTTGACGTCACCTTATGGAGACTCTCGTATCTCTTTACTTATGCTACTGTTTTGGTGTTATTCTCTTCCGAGAGGCTTTTCATTTCCCAGATGAGCGGTGGAACACATCCGTTACTGGTCTAGCCAGTGTTCCCAGCTAGGACTTTGCTTCTTAGAAAGCTCCTTTTGATCTACCTCCGCAGGATGGGCTCCTGGCACTGGTCTCTCAGCCATCTGTGGTACACAGGTTCAGATCCCTCTTGTGTTCTCTATAGAAAGCCATTTTCCTTCAGTCGTGTACTCTGCTGGTCTGCCTTGTTTGTGGCATCCTGCCTACATTCATGTGCAGGTCATGCTCAAGAGACTGTTCTTCAACTGCCTCTTTCCTACCATGGATGGGTGATACTTCTCTCTTCATGCAAGGTCTTCTAACTTTGATGACACTAGCACCTCTTACAAGTGCTCATGCATCAACAGTAGCATCAAGTTGCCAAAATATTTATTCTGAAGGTGCCATCATGTAGCTTTCTTCTGTGTTGGCGGCTATCCTCTATCTTACAGTGCATTCTTTGTAGCTTGTGCGTGTTCATTGCGCATTATAGTGCAGTTTTTCTTGGAATTAGTTCACATTGGGGATTGGTGGTTCCCCTAGGACGCAATCTCCCTGACCGGGTCCTTTCACTCTGCTCGACAGGGTGTCATAATGTTCCTAGCCCTCCGGGGTTAGTTATTATTCTCCAGCATTATTATTGGGATTTCTTTTTTTTCATAAATTAATACCCCCTACTTGCTGTGTCCTTCTTTTCATCCTTGTACATTAGTATAATGACAGTTGTAGGTGTGCTTTGCTTTGTGCCTTCTTGTACATTGATTTCCTCTGGGAATTTGTTTCCTAGAATCAGCACTTGTTGCTCTTGTATGTGATGTTCCAATTTCGTGGGCTGACGTGCCCAGGGGACTATGTATTTTATTTTTCAATGCCATGCTTAGCTAGGTCCTGCTCGGTCTGATATAACTTTCTATTGAATACCTGTTCAAGGCCTTCTGTGTGTTGACCTCTATATCACCTTGACCTTCCTGTAGGCCCACGTTGTGGCCCTGTGTTTTTCTATTCTAGTAAGGTTTTTTCAACTGGCTCTCTTCTTTCAGGCTTTTGATATCAGCAGCCTGCTTGTGAGCTATATCAGTTAACATTGTTTTCAATGCTCCGGCAGTCCTTTGTTTTTGCTTGGGCGTGTGATGTCTCTCACTCTCTCCATCTTATTATATTAGTACTATGTTGCTGGTTTTCTCCTCTCAGTCCGAATATATATTTCAGACATAATAGTGGTGATGGCGTTTTGTCTTTGGGGGCGTGGGGGGTGGAGGGGTGAGTGTGTGTGTGTGTGTGTGTCAGTTAGTTAGTTATGTTTTTGCACTTCCTCAAAAAGCTTGCATATATGCTTACATAAAGTCGCCTTTCATTATGTTGCAGTGTTACCTTCACCTGGTAGTTACATATGCAATTGTTTTTCTTTCCCTCCTCTGAAGGTGATACTTTTTAGGTGATCCCAGTGGTGTCCACTTGTCTCTGGGAGTTTTTCTCAGGACACGAGCTGGTTCTTTACCAATAGTTGTTGTTGTGTCTTCTTGATATTTCTGTCAACTCATTGGTCAGTGATTTCTCCATCATGAACGGGTTCTTGGAGTCCCTTTTCTCTGTGTTGCTCAATGCACCAATGATAGTTTTCTTAAGGCAAGGAGCTATAGCTCAGTGGCATTCTCAGTTGCCTCTGTTCCCCCAAACCACAGCCATTCATGGGTTTGTATCCCACCATGGGAGCTGCGTAGTATTTGTTTATATTGCCTGTTGTCTTCTAGCACATTTTTGTTCCCCTGCCATGGATAACACTATTTTGATGCTTTTCAATGTCTTTCAGACTTCAATTGCACGTGGTATTTACCCCAAGTTCTTATGGTGACGAATATGCCCTTGCTCACCTACTTTACACAGACCATCCGGTCTCTTCTATCTTATTCTAGGCAGACTGGTTCTATTCAGGGACTTCTCATAGGATCCGATCACACACCCTCCTCCGGGCATGGTATTGCTCTGGCATCTAATTCAAAGGTAAGGAATCTGCAGCTGGATGTCTCTGTCAGATCGACAATTAACTTGCCTCCGGTAACGCCTTATCTGGTAGAGACAGGATCTAGCTGCAGATTAATTACCGACCCTCCTATCCTCCCCATTCTGCAAACTGGTTTCTTTTTACCCAAGAGATCCCTTTCTTCACACTGATATGCCTTCATTAGGACTTAATAATTACTTGACACAAAGATGTCTATTTTTTGGCACGCTGTTTCCATGGACTGTTTCCATAATTGGCTCTGTGTGTTTGGCGCGGATATTAGTCACGGTAGAAACTGACATTAGCGCGTCAGGGGCTTATATGAGCTCCGTCGATGTCACATCCGGTGGATGATATCGCTACCGAGTCGCACAATGCCCTCTACCGACACACAAAGGTACTGCTGAAAAATATTACGGATCCAGTCTGGCGCCTGGGGAGAATTCAAACGTAAGGAATCTGTGGCTAGATCCTGTCTCTACATTACTGAAGGTAAGTAACTTGTCCATTCAGATATATATGTGATAAGATGTGCTATACATTTTGGAGAAAGTAGTTGAAAACAAATTTAAGTACTACTTCATCAAGCCTGTTATTCTAAAAACAAATGCATGCATGTTTTTGATCTGTGACAATGATTCTGAAGCAACAACAGTTATGTGATACCTGAGAAATATTACAATTGTTTTTCAAACAGGCAGCATAACTGTGGAAGTCATGATGAACATTCTCCGTGATAAAGAAAGTGGAATTAACATGCAGGGAGGATTTATGACAACAGGAAGCATGGTCTCCATCCTGCCCCAGGACTCCAGCCGGCCATGTGTTCATTTCTTCACAGGCACTCCTGATCCGGACAGGTGGGGAAATGCTGTATTCTAAACCATGTGCTTCATTGCTCAGTACTGCCACACTTCATTTTACCTTTGTTAAGTAGAGAAAAACATACATGAACCCACCTTTGAGGTTAATAATATGGTGGCGGCATTTGTGAACCAGGATTGGTATAGGTATTGTTTTTGAGTGATTCTCTAGTTCCTTCCAAGATGGTATTGGTCTTGTAGACCAAAAACTTTGAATAGAATGCTGCAAACTGTCTTTGGAGAGAATAGATACAGGCAAAATGCACAGTTCAATTAGAGTGGGTGCTTCAGAGTTTGTGGAAATTAAATGCAGTAGTTACTGTAGACAGTGATACCCATAGAGAGAAGACCTGGTCTCCGGTCTGCAGACTACTCACGAAAATGCTAAACTGATGCCTGATCACAAACTGAATGTGCACCAGTGTGTTGAGGAATGAATACTGCCACACCCATTTCATCTAGTCAGGCATGACTGTCACTTGTTTTCAACAGTTTGAGTTCTGCAATGTATGCAGTACACACGCTCATAAAAGACTTGAAGGTTTAGGCTAGAAACCGTTTTTAATACATGACCCAACTACCATCATTAGTATATACTTAAAGTAGATAATATAGAATCCTCATTTCTGCTATTCGGCAGAATGGGCCATGCTTTTGGGGTGCTGCCTGATTAGGCATGTCTGCCCAGGCATGTTCAAAACTCTCAAGGGATTCTTCAAAGTTTACCATCCTCTGCCAGTTCATATGATTGTGGCTGTAAAACTTCCGTCTTGCCTCAATTTCCTTTTGAACAGTCATCAATGGAAGAAAAGGAGCAAGGGAAGCTGCTGTGCATATGATGCTTCCTTCTAACGCTCCAGCGTAAGCAGCGGGCAGTAGACTAACACGACTCCAGTATGAAGATAGCGCTAGAGACTTCAGTATTAGTTATCCATGAAAATTACACAACCTTTTAAAATGTAACTCTAAAAGAAGGGAAGACCAGCGGATGAGAGGGAGAAGACATGAAGAGTTGGATAATAAAATGGGGTGGCAGAAGAGGATGAAAAACTAGAAAATAGAGGAGGAACAGAGGGAGGCGAGGTTGGAAGTAAGACATTTATTGCCATAATCTTATGTGGTTTGGAATACATATCTAACGTTTTTTGAGTACTCTGAGAATTCCAGGATTATTTCTGAGAAGCTACAATTGTTTCAACTTCCTAGAAGTATGCTTAAGTATTTACTAAAACGTAAAATTTACCTGTGTAAATATAACGCACACGTTCGACTTGCTAACTTGCTAACCCTTTAGCATACACCTGCATTTTGGTGGTATTCCTTCCCATTCTCATTGTGGGTAGGAAGAAGTATGAACTGGGCAGATAGAGGAATGTGAGGGTTAGGAGGGATGGCGAGGGTAAAGAAGAAGTGGGTAGGAAGAGCAGGAGAGAACTAAGGTGACAAGAGAAAAGAATAGTGATGAAGCACAAAGGATTGATCAAGGATTAAGGGCTTCAGGAGAGAGAGATAAGGGACAATAAGTGATAGTATGAGCAAAGAAGAGTGGCAGGGTAGGGTTAAGAACTGGGTACTATAAAGGGAGAAAGAGAAAAATTATGAGTAAGTAAGGATAGTGCAAGTGCTAACATAAGGACCGATTCCCAAAATAGAAATGCTGGAGTGATAGGAAACATGAAAAAGAAAGGGGGAGGCACATAGAAGATATCTAGAGAGATTGGAGGAAAGCTGAAGATGTGTAGAAAGATAAGAGAAAAACATTGTAAATGGGAAATTTAGGAGAGATAAGTAAAAGTTTAACCTGGATGAATTGGAGAAGTAGAGTGAAAAGAGGGGCATCCACCATAGAAAGCATGAAGCAGGTGAAAGGCATTAAACAGGTGGCAGCCCTTGGAGGCGATGCTTGTCTCTTACTTTCTCTTCCAGCTTGGCAGATATGGGTTAGTCCTTCCTGTAACCACAATGTCTCTTTGGGATTTAATTTCTTGCCAACTGGTGCCTTCAAGAATGGTCACTGAAAAAAAACTCCAATGCAAGAATGATAATCCTGATGAAGGGGCTGGATAGAGTGAGGTTTAATCATCCAAAGGTTGTAAGAGGGTCCGAATCCAGGAAGTGAAGAAGAAAAACCTTAAGGTGGTAAAAAGAGTCAGAAGAGAAGAACAGGATCTTGTCATGTAGCATTTGGGATGCAAGAAAGGGCAGATCAAGGCTCCGTTTATAGGAGAAAAACTGTAAATAAAGGCAAAAGAAACCAGGCAGTGACATGCAAGAAGATGGCAGCTATGATTGACTGGTTAGTGTTAATAGTCACAGTAGAAAGGAGCCAACTCGAATTGGGGTTAACAACCTCACTTCCTGTTATATAACCAAGGAAGATGTGAAGAACCACTGCAGAGGTATGGATTAGAATTAGTTATTCATTGCTTAGTTACTTAAAACCTTGGTAATAAAATACATCATCATAAAACACAAAATACAATTACTATAACTGCTAGTGTCCTCCTAAAATTGGGTGACTTGATGAGACCCCATACATAAAACAAACAGACCCCATACATAAAACAAAAAAGTTAAAATGAAATGCTACTTATGATAAAAAAAAGTCAAATTCATTGTAAAATGGTGTTTCACAAGCAATAAGTTAATGGACGGCCAGCCTTAAAACAGCCCGACATACGGTGCCAGACCGATTAAAACTAAAGCCAAAGGGGTGCAGCCAAGTATTGTTAAGCACCTGTTCAGAAAAGATAAGGAGGCAAAGGTCCAAACGTCAGCCAGAGTGGTAAAGTGCAAAGCCAGAAGTGTGACCAAGGTGGCAACAGGGCAATAAGGGGGAGGCGGCCTCTAAAGCTTGCCCTCACACAGTGACCAGTACAAAGCGGACCTTCCACCACGTTCGCAGCAGAAACCACGCTCACAGTTAGTTTACTGCGAACCCCACCTGAGCAGTCCTCATGAAAGATGCCATCTGGCACCCGTGTAGCGAGGTAATTGATTGTGTTGTGAGGCTTCCTCTTTTCCACCTTTAGCAAGAATTTTACAAAACAGCAGTTTAGCTGAGGGTCCCCTGGTTCAAAGCGAGCCCGCACCGCCTGCCTCCGCGTGCATAGGCTTCTTTGATTAAAGAGGGCTCTTAGCAGCCGTCTCCTTTCACCCAACAGTGCTTCACAAGAGCATCCTAATTGGAGCAAGTCTTCCTTCCCAGAGCCGCATAAACAAGTGTCAGGTAGGCCCTCCCGCTGCCAGAGGCGATGAGATTTTGGGGGCAGCATCCCCAAATGGAACCTTGGAAACGGCTCCTTAACAGAGGGTGGGTACCCAGTATTAAAATATTTTTGTGACGCAAGAGTCTTATAATTATTTATTGTCATCCAACCATGGGCGCTACACATCAGTAAGGCATTGCCTTCGGTGAGCGAGCAGATTTTTAATGATTTCCAGACTAGCTTCTTGAAGACCGGATAGGTAGTTGGGGGTGTCCTAAAGCTGTGTGAGCCCAGTAATTGTTAATGATTCCCAAAGATAGGCCTTTGGCGGCTACAGGTCTCGATTCTAGAGCTCCTTCCAAAGTAGGTGATTTAGTGTATTAGACTTCGCTTTCCTGATATTGTTCCAGCATAATAGGAAGCAGGGGCGGCTGGTGAAATTTGAAAGTGGCCAGGCGTAAATTGATTGGCATACTGCTCCGTTGTGAGCGAGCGTAGGGAGCGAGCCTGAACCACCATGAGGGGGGTTCGGGGTGGAAAAAGAGGAGAAAAATGGTGCATTTTCAAACAAATTTGAGAAAGCAGGAAGGTTAATCAAGCAATTGTGAAAGTGCAGTTATTACATTAATAAAGAGATGTCATATAACATAGGTAGCTGCTTATTCAGTATAACCACAGAGCTTCATAACAGACTTCGAGATACAATGCATTTCTGAGTACCTGTCTCTTTCCCAATGTCCACCGCTGTCTCTCGTTAGTTAAACCCTCGCTGCTTCCATCTATGGTGTCTCCCACTTTCCCAGTGTCACTTGTCACGTGTCATTGGGTGGAGGCTTTCAGGTGACTTAGTGCCATTTCCGCTCACTCACACAGGTAAGCTTATTACTTTTAAACCCTTCACGCTGTTTCTCAACATTCATTCTGCTGATAGTAATTCAGCATATTACACTTCTTATTTTCGTTTATTTCAGAACGTCATTCAAAGGCACTTTAATTAGTTACGCATTGCCACATACATTAAACATCTTTAGAGCCACCCATGCAGTTACCACTGAAAGGAATATTCATGCATACATTTATCTCTTTGCAGATTGGCCCCTGAAGAAGGAACCTTAGTGTTCCGAAATGCATTGGGCATGTGAATTATAAATGCAATTATGTGATTGACCAACATACTTGTATACTAAAATGGAATATATGTAAATTTGATGTATATGTTTTCTTGTATTATTCAATTTGGCAAACGTTATTTGGTTGTTAAAAAATGACAACACAAGTATTATTGTAAAGTAAATGTTATATAATTTACTTGGAAACAATGTTTGAGTAGTATGATTTGGATCAAAGTGTGGTGTTAGCTTCAAGTTCACACTTGTCAATAACCATTTTACTATGATATGCCAGTGTGATTGTTGATAAATTTGAAGCTCACCTCCCCTAATTTTACTGACCAAGCTACACCTCTGTGCCTAGAGTATACGTTTGCTGCAGTTTTCATGTGCTGTTTTCTCCGGGGAAGAAAATATTTTAACATCTAGATAAGAGATATGCCTGTCAACCTGTTCAAGTTGGAACCTCTTCTGCAAGAGGATTTCCTGATCTATGGAGTTAGACAAG
This sequence comes from Triturus cristatus, assembly GCF_964204655.1. Classification (NCBI taxonomy): domain Eukaryota; kingdom Metazoa; phylum Chordata; class Amphibia; order Caudata; family Salamandridae; genus Triturus; species Triturus cristatus. Next base: position 849,696,658 of record NC_140583.1, on the reverse strand, counting down.
TTCAGAATCTGGGACTCCTGAAAATGCATTTGAACCCAGAGGCTAGAGTGAAAGTCCTGTCCTCCTAAAGGAGAGGTGGCAGTGAGATAACCGAATCTATTGGGCCAACCAACACACGATCCGCATACATACAAATTTTGTTTGCCTGTCCCTATCCTTACTCTCTTGATATCCTCCTGGGCTCTCGCTCTGTTCGCCATGGTTTCCATATACAAGACAGAGGAGGGGTACCAGGGGGCAGTCCTGCCCTTTACTCCTCTCATTATGAATCCAGTCCAAACCTCACCGTTGACCATGGCAACTGGATCAATAAAGCAGCTTAGTATCCAAGTGAAAACTCTAGGGCCAAAGCCAAACTTCTCCAGTGCTTTCATGAGGTATGTCGTGTGTACCCTGTCAAATACTTTTTCAGCATTGACCAATAGGAGGAACCCTACCTTTGTCCTCCTCTAGTTCTCTGACAGGGACCACATGCTCCTCTTGCTTTTCTTCGCTTTCTTGATAGCGATATCAAAATCCTCAGAAAAACACCTATAGTATGTCCCAAAGTGTATGTACCCTTGTCTCCACCATGTCATTCTCTTTAAGGAACACCACTATTGCATCTGCAATTTGGGACTTATTTCTGTGACTGCATAGCAGGCTATCTTTAAGTCACCCCCTTCTTATCAACGCCCAACCCTGTGGCATCCAAATGACCAGGTGAATCAGCGTGTGATCTGAAATTGCCCTGACCACAGTTTCCGCCTCTATCCTTTCTGTAGGTGGCTGGCTTAGTATATGGTGCATACATATTTAAGTTCAGCACCTTACACTAATCCAAACAACCCTTATGGTGATTTTAGTGGCCTTAGACAACCATAAAAAGCTCTTGAATTGGTAGCTGTGGAGAGCAGCCTTCAGGTTTAGTCCTGGAGTGTTAAGCAGCTTGTTTTACCAGATCTAATCATTTAGTGTAGATTAAATGAAAAAGAACCACACAGTGTATTTATAAAAATATGTCTATTTATTATACAACACTCACTAACACATTAACATATCTCCTACCTGGAGATATCAACACAAATACACACAATACTTCAATTGTAAACAAGTAAGTAAGCACAATACACAGTGGTCTGCAAGGGGAGACCAAACCATATACTAAAAGTGGAATGCGAACTGAAACCGAAGTCAGGACTTGGACCAGGAGACTCAGAAGAGCTGGGGACACAAGTAAAGTACCCAGGAACCCCACAGAGGCTGTGTGCAGAGGGGAAAACACAGCTGCGTATTTAATAGAAGTCAACGGAAAAGTTGCAGTTACAGTTTTGAAGAAGGACCTTTCCCAGTGGACCCTGAAGAAACCCTGTGGAAGACAGAACCAGGATACCTAAACCAGTGCATAGGTGCGAAGTGACATCAGAAACTTCTGTAGACCACAATGGACTTCAGAAAAGATGCCGCTTGCGAAGCCTGTGCAAGACACCTGGGGAATCCAAGGGTGGATTCTTGAAGAGAATAACCTGCAAGCAGAGGGGACCGAGTCTATGCCACCTCAGAGGTGACCAGGAGGCACGGAAGAGCAATGACTACCGATGACGGAAGATACAGGAGTGATGACGGTGATCTTGTTGCCGCAGCTTTGAGGACCAGGCAATGCTGAGGAAGACCAGGAGCCATTCACGAGCTGTCCCACGTCGGAAGTCGAGAACCAGGGGGTTGGTGTCCAGCGGGAGCATCAACAAGCCTTGGCGGCAGCAACAGACGTGGGAAACGATGATGGAGCAACGTTGGGACCAGCAAGGTCCGGGGGACTCACCAAGTGCAGGAAAGTCAGTGCAGGCACTAAGCAAGCAGGTGAGCCCTCTGAAGCAAGAGAAGACGCTCTAGAGGACCCACAGGCCAAAGCCACAGGAGTCGCAAAAGGACCTCGAGCAGCTCACCAAAGGTCAAGGCCCAAGATGCAGAGGATGTGGTGAGGACAAAGATCTTGGCAGGAAGAGCTGCTGGAGGATGAAGCTTCTTGTAGCCCAAAGATCTCTGGAGTGCCTAGCCAACAAGGCTTGGCAACGGCAAGTAGACGCGGTGCACAGGGTTTCGGTCCCAGCAGTTCTGATGAAGGATACTGGCCTTAGAATTGCAGAAAGGACAGGTCAGGCCTCCAGAGAGTTGCAGAACCACCACCTGTGTTGCTGAGCCTTTCGAAATCCATGGGACGCCAGGAGCAGAAGACCAGTCAGCTTTGTTGCAGTGTTTGCAGATGCAGGCGAGAGACTCCTTCAGTCCAAGGGAGGTTACTTTGGGTGTCCTTGATGCCCACAGGTCTGTTGAAGATCCTGGAAGAAGCACAGACACAGACGACGAAGAAGACTTGCAAAACAGCGAGACCAGGAGCAGCAGGAGTCTTCCTTGATGCAGTCTCAGTTCCAGGCGAAGTCCATGTGTGCAGACCGTCAAAGAGTGACGTGGTCTCAGGCTTGAGTCTTGTCACACAACGAATCTGAGGACCCACCCACAGGTAAGCCCTTTTATACCATTAGAAAGGGGCTAGGACGACTCAAGGGTCCCTTTCAGAGGAGTGGCTGGACAGAGGGGAGGATACTCCCAGGTCCTTTGTCACGTTTCGTGCCAGAGCGGGAGCCAGGAGCTCCCAGAACTGGTTCTAACTAGAGTGGCAAGCACCCCCGCCCCAGCCCAATACACTAAGTCCTGTCTGGGAGGTGGTCACTCCTCCCCCTTGACTGCAAACCTAGTTTTCTACCTTCCCCTGCTCGAGCTCAGCTCAGCAGCAGGAGGGCAGAATCATGTCTGGGGTCGGCAGCAGCACTAGTTTGCTGGCAGACCCTGGAAGGCTGTTACCAGATGTACTGCGGCTTCCTGGAGGAGCCCCTCCGTGCATGGAATCCTACCTCCAACACCGGTAATGGTGTTTGGGTATGATTTCAACATGTTTGATCCCAAACATGCCCAGGTTCGGCACAGCCAATATATAGTTAGCCATCGTAAAATGACGCATGGCCACTATATGTATCAAAATGGCTGACCGCACTTACAAAGCCTGGAGAATTGACTGGGATTTGTAGAGGTTTCTTGCTCATGCAGGGCACCCTCACACTTATAACCCAGCACCCTGCCTTAGGATTGAATGGCCTGCCTTAGGGGTGACTTTTTAAGTGTAGTGACCTCAGATGTAAGAAAACGTATATCTGTCGTAAGTGGTGCTAGCCCCAGCGTACGCAGGCTGCAATGGCAGGCCTGTAGTCACAGTTTGAGTGGTCTCTCATGGATGGCATAATACATGCTGCAGCCCATGGGAAACCCCTGGTGTGCCTAGGCCCTGGGTACCTTAGTACCATATACTATGAACTTACAAGGGTACACTAGTAGCCAATTGTGGAGCTACCAAAGTACTTACCATGTAACATTTAGGGAGGAGGCACAGTGGCTAGGGCTCTGATTAGCAGGATCCCAGCTAGACTACTCAACAAATCATACTGACACCTGCAAAAAGTGGGAGTAGCCATGAAAGCAGAATCTACTTTCCTACCCTTTCCATTAGGTGGAAGGAGCCAAAGAAGTGATCCAGCCTAGCGTATGATTGGTAAGTTGCTGAGAAAAATGAATAGTCTCATCTCTCTAGGTATATGGATCTCCAGATATCCATTAGACCCATGCCAGTCAGTCATTTTGAGCACTTGCGTGGTCTGTCTTCTTAAGCTAAGTGTCCTACATTAGGCAGATGTCATTTTTGGAGTCCTTCAGAAACAAAAACTTTGCAAGCCTCTTCACTGGTGCATTGAGACCCATTGAGTGAGAGCCTTGTTATGTGTTTTAGAAGATTTCCCTGTTTGTAATCAAGGGAACAAGGGTTTGTGGCTGATTGGCTTACTTGCTTAGCACTGAAAATCTAATAAGTTACTGAAGAAGGGAAAACTAGAAATGCTATTACAAGCCGTAGTGAATGGTGAGCCCTCCCCCCCCCCCCCCCCCTCAAATTTAACTTAAGAGCAATTAAAACACCGTAACAGCAACTAAAAGTCATGTTCCACCCGTGTGGGACCCAGAGGAAAATAGTTACCATCACCATCCTTTTGCATATGAGTATTTTGAACTGCACTACTTGTGCACCCCAAAACCTGCTTCTCTTTCCTGCTTTGGCCCTAAACAGCCATCCAAACGTAGCCACTGCGCCCCATCCATGTGACGGCCTACAACAGCTATTGGCCTATTTTAGCCAAACTGCAGTACACCAGCCCTCGTCCCTCAAGCTGGTTGGTGGCAGAGAACTCTCCACCTGCAGTTAAGTCCTCACCAATTTCCTTCCACATGCCACTGTGCTCTTCTTAAGTGGGGCTCTCTGCCATCTGTGTGTTCCAGGGCCTTAAGGCTAATGAGCGTAAATGAAACTGCGGGGACAGGGATCCATCTGGTGAGCTCGCCATACCGAAGAAGCTTCTAACTTCTGTGAGACTTCACTTGGTGTAGGGACTCATCCCAGATGCATATAAGTTTAAGTGGATGCCATCTCCTGTACATGATGTCTGTGCAAATCAGATAGTTATTCACAGCCCAGAATTCTCAATGTTTCTGGCGAGTGATGGAGGAGGGATCTTAGTAGATGCTGATTGTGTTACCCTCAAATGTGGTCTGACAATAGAAATCATCATAGGTGATACAGCCTAGGTGACATAAATGAGCATTAAAGTCGCCCAAAATAATAAGCGAATATGGTGCTGTCTGGTTTTTGTTTTTATTCCTCAAAGAATTTTAACCGCAGCATGTGTTCCAGACTGGTCTCTTGCACAAATTAATTGTAAAAATGTACAATCAATAAACTTGGGGCGTTGGTAAAATCTAACTGCACCACTAGTAGCTTACTAGAGCCTGTCTCTGTTAACTCGGGTGTACATGACATCCTAAGACAGACTGAAGTTAATAGATCCCCTTTTGTTCTATCTGAGTTTGAGGGTATCGCTGCTGCAAAGAAAGAGAAAAAACCCATCCATATAGAAGGCGTTTTCAGTGTCCCAGGTTTCCTGCATTGTAATTATATGCTAGTCAGATATAAAGCTAAGCCACCTTTCGTCTTCTCTTTTGTTAGTTAACCCAGCAATGTTCCAACTGACTGCTTTCAAGATAAGACCCAGTCTAGCAAAAGCCCAAGTCAAGGGACTTCACTTAACATATTTCCTGCTAGCCCTATTCTTATTGGGAGTTGCAGGTGTGGGATTCAGTCAGTCATTACTGTCTAATCTACTCAGGGGCTGGAACCTATTCGTCAAAGTAATTGACCTATTGTGCTACCCTCTCAGCTCCTCTGGATCAACTCTCAGGGGGGAACCTCCATTTCTTGGGTGCCTGACATTTTCAGATGGGTAAAACAAAAAGCCCAGGGACAGGACCCTAATATCTGTAACCATTTTGTGATCATGTAATCTATTATTCAATAATAAAAATAAAAAAAAATATATAATAATTTTTTATGTATATTCTATATTTATATCCATATATAATATATTTTATAACAAAATATGGTGCAGCCACGCTGTCTGGGTACATCGTATCACTTTTTAAAAACTTGAATATATGTAGCACAGCAGCTCACACTGCTGTGCAACATTTAAAAAGTTTTTGGGACAAAGTCAATAGATCTCGCGTAGGCGCAACCTATTGTCTTTGTCAATGCTTGTTGTTATTTTAGGTAATGTAACAGAATCTTCTAGAAAGCACCGTATAATTGTTACTGCATACTTTTTATACGTGTTTTGTGTTTGGAATGCAATTATGTAGTAAACAGACATGATACATGTGTATTCTCATTTGATCTCCTTGCAACCTTAACAATGGCTTATAGGCTTCAATAGTTTTCATAGGCTAGAACTGTTTTATTCAGAGATGTACATGGCTTCCTTCAGTATGGTTGCATTCGGTCTCAAGTTAGAATACTGCAGTTGAATATCCGCAACCTAAAGACTTTCCTTCCACCATCCCCTTTCCTTAAAATACATTTCAGTGGCTTCGATTCTGCCTCGAAATGTATTTTGTGTATGTGATATTTGAATAGCGTGAACATAGCCAAAGTGCAGGGGAGCTCAATGCAAGAGTAAACTCCAAAGTTGATGGAATGGGAAGCTGGGTTTTGTGAGTATGGTTGGACTGTTAACAATGTTTTGTGATCTAGTGTTCCTGAAAGAGATGTGATTTCAGCAGTTCTTTCCAATTGGATGAGAGTAGGGGTAGTTTTGATGGGCACAGGGATGCCATTTGAGATCCTGGGTGCATAAATGGAGAGGATTGTTTTATTGTTTATACTTTTTTTCACTTCTTAGTCTTTATTTTGATGGTGTCCTTGCCTCAGATGTGCTGAGAGTCACTAGAGGTGGTTACCGTGTCAGCAGATAGACGGGTGTGTCGGTCATGATAACTTTGTGGATAATGCAACTGGTTTAAAATATTTTGTGGGCTGGTATGGGGAGCCAGTGGAGTTCTGTAAAGGTAGGTGTGATTTAGTTTTGTTTCATGAGGCCCTTCATTTGGCGTGCTGCACCAGGTAGAATACCCTTCAGTGGGACTAGTATAGAGGCTGTGAGACACTGCATTATCACCATCCAGGTGCAAGAATACGAGGGCTTCAACCGTGTTTATGGAGTAATTTTCTCTGAGGAGTGGTTTCCCTTTTTTTCTGTAGAGAGAACTAGTATCAGGCCATCTTGCTCTTCCTGTAGTGTTTTCTTTGAGGGAGAAGTCTGTGTCTGGTGTCCAAGGTACATCCGAGTAACATGGCACTGTGTGAAAGTTTGGGGTTCGTATTTGTCTAGGTGTGTTCATGTAATTGAGCCGGGTTTGAATTAGTTGCTGCTCGTTCTCAAATTGTAGGAATTATGTCTTGATGGAGTTGAACCTCGGGTAAGTGATGGACAGCCAGATCTGGATGAAGTGCTGGCAGCGTTGGAGTATTTGGATGTCTGGAGCGGAGGAGACTTTCAAGTTTGATAGTTAATGTTAATATTCTTTACCTTGTTGACATTTCAACATCTAGTTCATGAAACATTCATGCCAACATCAAAAAGAAGGCTCTTTGAACATAACCATTTAAGAAAACTCTGTTTTCCAGCACTCTCTTCTGTCCTGTGGCAGACTTAATAAAATACAATGTCAAGGACAGTGCTCTTGATGCGAAGTCTTACAAACATGGAGTGCTCACCACAACAGGAAGATAGCGGTCTTCAGTCAGCGGAAACGTGGTCTTCTGTCGGTTAGTAACTGTGCCTCTCTAAACTAACCTTCAATACACTTTGGGGGCCAAAGCACTCCATAAATCTTAAATACTTATGCTAAACTATTTCTGAAGTGAAAAGTGACTAGCAAAAATTGTGGGTTTGGTAGAAAATACATGTAAAATGTTGCTTAGCTGGAGTTTTATTTGTATTTTTACATGTCCTAAAATAAATAGTGTTTTTTTTTTTTAGGTCTCTTTTTAAGCCTTTTGTTTTTGTGCCAAATATTGTGCCTTTGCTAAAAACCACGTCGCCAACCTTTGGTCCTGAAGACCCGGTAAAAAAATCACCAAGGTTTCAAACCAAGCCTGATCGAAGACATGAGCTCTACATACAGCACGAGATTGTCATGGACATGATGGACAAATCTCAGGTAATGTTCATATTGCAGATTGTGGAAAATTACATTAAAAGGCCTTTTGAACCTACTCATACACCATTACCCCTTTCATTCTGCTATTATCAATTAACTCCTAGTATGCCTCCCTTATCTCTTTTTTTTTTTTATTTTACATCCTTTATTTTGGGGACAGAGTTGAAGGCAGAGGTACTGTTAACACACATTTCAGTTGCTTGTACATTTGCAGATGGGTATGCCCCAGTTTGAACTACACTTATCTTCCTGATGTTTTATCATTGGGGGCAAGAAATGAGGAGAAGGAAGAGACTTTAACAAACTATTGTATTGTAACTCGGGGTAACAATAGCAGGTGTAAATCACCGATGATAGTAGATTATTGTCAAGGGAACATTATTAATGTCTTGCATATTGTTTCATCGGCCACTTTAGCATCTAGAGTACACCACGCTTTGTGCCTTTTATTTCTATAGTGTGTTATTCATGTGGCAACGTGATCGTCCTTACTCGTGGTTGGGTTTGTGTCAACCGTGTACATATCCCTTGGGTGAGATGATGTGCCTGCCAATCTAGAGGAACTTCTTCTAGGCTTACAGTTGGATCATATTTTGCACACACCATCAAATATATAGTTCCCCACTGCACCCGCCTAGCACAAATTAAACATTATCAGATGATGTCTATGATCATACTTCTTTTAAAAATCACCATCAAAAGACAATCTATTGCAACACAACTCTGTGCTCTGCTTCCAACCTGCCAATCACCAACCTCACTCAGCAAAAACTCCCACGTTGTGTCACATTTCCCACTGAACTCATTCAATTTTTGAAGCTTTCAACCCATTCTCTGACTCATTCAGCCCTCCTATCAATAAACCTCTTGCCCCCGTCATCTGAGCTCTTTTCTGTGTGACCTCGTTGTTTAACCATTCTCTTACATCTGGCACCTACCTGCTATGCTTCAAATCCCAATTGTTTGACCTCTTCTAAAGAATACATTGTCTCTGTCAAACTATCACCTGGTATTACGACAAAGCTTGTACTCTAAAATATTCATATGACTGGTATTCAGTTGTCTCACACTTTACTTAACTTTCGACATCCTATTTGATTCCGTGCAGTCAGGTTTCCATCAACTTCAGACAGCAGAAACTGAAAATTGACACATCTCCAACTCTATCATCAGTGCATACCACAATCACCTTTTTTCTATCCTCATATGTCTAACCTTGACCAGTGTCTTCGCTGTAGATTGTCTCAGTCTCCTATTCTCACTCATATCAGTAGGCATCACAGGAGTAGCCTACATGCGTCTATCTTCCTGATCACTCTTTGACATGGGCGTTACCTGGGATTCTAAAGTAGCAGTACCTACCTCACTTCCTGTGAATGCCCCACCAGGGTCTGTCCTTGGGCCTCTCCTTCTCGCTATACACCACCTCCCTTGGGGACGTCTGCTTCTCTCTTGCGTTTCTCTCTTGCGTATCTCTTTACACTGTTGTATCTTATTCTCATTTAATCTCTTTCCACCTCTGCTTCATTTTCGTGTTTCTCAGTACCTCACTGAAATATGTCACTGGGTGGCCTATGCTTCCTTGTACTAAACACCTCTAAAACTGAGATCCTGTACTAGAACTATCATTCTGATCAGTCCTCTCACTCACAACTCTTTGAAGTTCACCTACTCCTTAAGATAGCTTGAGGTTCTTTTCTGCCTTTCAATGAAGATGGGCTCTGTTTTAAACAATAGAGCCAGCACAGCACAATATCATGACTTAATAATGTGGTATCTGGCTACTTTTTTTATTCCCTTAAGCAAAAACACCCATCAAGTCGTTCGTACTCCGCAGACGGGACAACTGTAAAAGTTTGCTTGTGGGCCTACCTCAGTACCCATTCGCCTCGCTATACACAGACTTGTCCCTTGCCAGAAGAACCTTGTACAATCTTTCTAGGCATGCTCCCACCTCATTTTATCACCACCAAGCCAACTGGCTCTAGGCCAGAATCAGAAACATATACAAACTACTGACCCTTGTATTCAAAACAGTGAATGGCAGGGCCCCAGCTACCTTTCTGACAAATCTATACTGCTGCACTCCATCCCAGAAAGTAAGATTTAATCTCCTTACTTCTTCCAAGCTACCCTGTGCTACCTCCAAATCCAAGTCTTTCTGCCCTGTAAGAGATCTCCACTGAAACTCTGCCAGACATCCACGTAATACCCATGCGTAACGGATTCAAGAAATAACTGAAAAGTCCACTTTTGTAGCTAGAAAGAAACCAATAATTACTGTCCCACTCACTTCATTATGTTGTAAATTAGTTAACCCCTTTAGTTCTTTTTATGTATACTTAAATGTGGCCTATGATTCTCATATAAATGGTGTACTTGAGCCATATCACAAATGAGGCTCATGGGTTTTTTGGTTTAATGTTAATCTCTTCACTGTGATTGTTATATATACTGCCTTTTCTGTTCTGGGTAAAATGCTGTGGTTAATAAATGAATATTTTGAAGGGGCTCTGAACCCAAATGGTTGGAGAGTCCCATTGAGATACCTATGTTCTAAAAGTTCAATTTTTAAAATGTAAATGAAGAAAATAATATTCAGAGATAGAGCAAATGTTTTTGAGAGATATGGAATTTGATGGACTCTCCATATGTCTGAATCTGCATGAATTTCATGTAACAAATGGGCCAGGACTTATTAGCGCTTACCTTCTTTTTCAGAGTAGTTGGGTGCCAAGGCCTGGAGGTATGCTGGGCTTTTGCCCAAGTAGTCTTTGTGCGTGGTACACAACAACTTGGACCTATATTCTGCTATTTTCCTTTGTAGATTTCAATGCGGGTGTTGACATTGTCAAACAGATCAAGCCTAGGAAAATTGAATTTCCTGCTGCTGCTTTTTTGACAGACCTGTTTAAACTTTGTTGCATTTTTCCAATTTTGATAGTTCTAGATGTTTGATCAACACTGCCATGTGATCAACATAATGAGACAATCTTCTTAAGCATAATGATTAGCAAGATGACCCTCTGTTCTGATGGCATATGCCTGGGGCCAGAATAACAGACCCCATGATTTGTAACAGTTGCACTATCCCAGTTTTTACAATAGTACACCTCTAAACAGGTGTGGTGGGCTCAAGCAGGGGCTGTGTGCCCCATTATTATCAAAGTATATGGCATATTAGAACTTTGGAATGTTGTAAGCTCCATTGGAAAACAATGGAGTGCTCTGGGCTTTTAATGGCTGGTAGAAGCCCAGGGCTCCAACATTCCAATGTTGTCGTTCACAGTTGTTGCTGTGAACAAAGGCCTCACGGAGCCCAAGGGGATTTCATTCACCTCAGACTCTGTGAGCCCTTTGTTTTATTTGTTAGAGCGTTCTGCCCCCCAGTGGTGGAATGTTCCAATAGCCTTGTAGCCCTCCGTATCTGGGCTATACGGGCCATTAAAGACCCTCTCATTCAGGTCGGGCCTTTAACTCCCTGCTTCTCTGGGCCTTTACCGGCCCGGAGAAGCAGGGAGCACACAATTGTCTTCAATGGAGCTCCCAACATTCCAATGTTCTAATAGTGATTGAAGCAGCCACCCTGTCTTTCACTGGGTAGGTGGCAACTGCTTGAACTTCAAGAGGAGGATGTCTGGGGGCGTCCATCGGACCCTTTTGTCTCATCCAGAGGTGCACCACCTCCATGTAGTGTTCCTTCAGTGCACCTTCTGACAGTCTTTTTGCCTCTGCCCCCGTGTCTAGAACATCACAGATTCAGAGGCATAGTGTTTTCCTTGCAAATGATGGAACACCCCTTGCTATAGCACCATCATTACATGTGCACAAGCACTAGCTGTGTTACAGAAGAGGATGCACAAGCATCTGTGGCCCCTTCTGTAATACAGTAGTGCTCGGTGGGTGCCAAAACTTGTGCACAAGCCTGTTGTGCTCCCAGAGCACTGTTTGTACAAGCCAGTTCCATTTATGCTAAACATACATATTTTTATTGAAGTGGAAATTTGACTTCCATCCACTTGAATATATGGAGAAGGTAGTCAGTGAGTTGCCATTGTTGCCTTCCAGATGAGGTCCATCTTGTATCCAGGTGCCATATCTGTACATTTGTAACTGCGAATATGGTTTAAGTAGCATGGCTCACACATATTGCTAAATCTTGAACAATAAAGTTGATAGTGCTGAGCACTTTAAATACTCCATGTTAGATTTTTTTGATGTTCAGTATATGAGACTTGTGTGTCTCTACATTGTATGACTAGTGAGGAACACTTAGGCCCAATCTAGGGCAATGCCCATTAACTAGCTTATTCTCCCAGTGTTAGTAGGATGGACGGATTTTCTACACCCTGAGCTGATGAAAAGTGAAGAGGCCTCTGGGCATAATATGCCATCTGGACCTTTGTGGTGTAGTTTCCATCCTCCTGAATGATCTGAAACGTACTTTGCAGTTGTGTAGCAAAATGTGTATCCACGTACTCCTGTAGTTTTCTCATCACATTGCCTTCCTGGATCTGACTTAGGAATGGGAGGTCGTTTGACTGAAGAAGGAGAAATCCTTGGGTTTGTTTCAGAAGTAGGGTAGTGATAGCCTTTTTTAATTATTGTAGGGTGACAGCTGACTGACAGATGTGTTGAGAAAGTCTATCAAAGTGGAGAAAAGGCTCTCCTATTTAAATTTATTGTCTTCTTTTCATTCTGTGTCTTTGTATGTGTGCCAGACAAGAGGCTCACTGTAGGTGGCAAACGATGCTGATGATAATTATCATCTCTGCTCAATACCATACTTCAAACTTAGCAGGTCCCTGTTTCTTGTTAACATAAACTTTCTTAGGTCTTTGTGCAGGCGTCTTTCAGAAAGCTGGCAGTAAACCCTAGAGACCTCATCAGCTTCCACAAAGAATCGTAGGTGACACAGTGAAAGACATTCTTACCATAGGATGTAATCATTCTTAGTGAGAGGGAGTTTGCTGCTTCATAATCATTTGCAACATACACACCAGGATTGCTGCTCAAAAAGGCCATCCAAAAGGTAAAGAAAAGATTAGTCCAGAGTCCTACGATGGCTGCAACCACTTCCTGGTTGAGGTGGTGGCAGCCAATCAGATCTAATTTCGAGATCTGTTTGATCCGCAAAGTTTTTGCGTCTCTACATATACAAAAATCTTTTTTTCTTTAATAACTCCAAAACTAATGAACAGATTTACACCAGATTACAAAAATCACTCTTTCAGGACCCAGATCTAGCTTTCTAACAAATTTTGTGTAATTCCGTTCAGTGGTTCGGGCTGAAGTTGTGTCTAAAATCCCTATGGGAAATTGCATGAGGAAAACGTGTTTGGGACCCCACCTTTTTCTCGGGCCCCCGATTGACGAATCACCCCTGAAGCATTCCAGACAGCAGCTGAAGTGACTGGCAAACTAGTTTTGAAAATTTTGTGAAGATTCATCAAATCGCGACCTAGTTATTAGCAAAACAAACAAAAAAATTCCTAATTAAACTAGGTCCTAACTATACCTATTGGCGACCACCAATAAATATATAGTTTTTTTAACTGTTTTGCTTCCATGTGCTGCTTCCGTTCCTTGTTGCATTTAAGGTTCCTGAGAGATGCTTAATTAGATTTATTTAAAGACGCAGATTTTTTATGAACAGAAGACTAAAATACTTGCATCCTGAAAATGATTATAGTTATAACTATTCCATTATCAGTTTGCTTTACTGATAGACCACGCTTTCATTTTTTCTGCTCTGGAGTCTAAGAGTTTTAAGATATAATCACAAAGGTTTCCTTTAGACTTCACTATACAGCCAACCATATATATTATACCCAAAAATAGTCTTCCACCATATCACTCAATCCGATTCATTACAGTCAGGATAGGAGAATACATCTGTATACCCAAGGCTACTCATAAATCCAAGACTAATGACAAAAAGTTGAAAAGATTTTATTCATCCTGGAAAACTCAATGCTACACAATAAATGACACTGTGTCATAAGATAAGAGAAACAATACAAATTCATTACATTTCATTTAAAAAACACAAAAATATCAAGCAACATAGATTTCAAAATATGAGCGAGAGTACAAAAAACAGACCAAACACTTTGTCTTAAATTGATCACATCCGTAGTACTTATTGCTCAAAAGCTGAGACTGGGTGCTGTATTCTGTTGGCACTCAAGTTTCGGTGATGATGCAGAATGTGTTCCTAACAAATCAGGCGTCGACGCGTTTCGGTGGAGAAATTATAATGCCATCTTTTTCAAGACAAACGTATTCGGACTCTCAAATTGATTAAAACAGGAACCATAAAATTCACCTCTTTTATCATAGAGGTTTGAGGGGATATAGATATATCTTGAGCAGGAATAATACAATTCACCTCTTTTATCATAGAGGTTTGAGGGGATATAGATATATCTTGAGCAGCAAATTATTAATATATCTGATCTTTAGGGGCAATTATTCTCCAGTTACGGAAACTGAGGACTTGAGGCTGCTGCCCGCGTACGAACAAGATTCATATTATCACAGGATCATTGCAAGAAGCTCATTGACCCCCTACTTTGTTCATTACAAAAGGAAAATAAAATTATAAGAAGAACTATTTACCCATATTCAAGGACATTCCATGCAGATTTTCCGTGCAATGAACGCGAGGATTATAGTCTCTGCTTTCGACAGGATTTTTTGAACTGTCTAGTCCTAGACCTTATATCTCTCGCTTTGGGTAAATCCTTTAGTCAGTCCTTGGCCAGGCAGCGCTGAAAATAGGTGGTGTTTGCCCCTGAAGCTCAGATATATTAATAAGTTGCTGCTCAAGATATATCTATATCCCCTCAAACCTCTATGATAAAAGAGGGAATTTTATTGTTCCTGTTTTTATCAATTTTCGAGAGTCCTAATACGTTTGTCTTGAAAAAGGTGGCATTATAATTTCTCCACCGAAACGCGTTGGCGCCTTATTTGTTAGGAACACAATCTGTAATATTACCGAAACTTGAGTGCCAACAGAATACAGCACCCTGTCTCAGTTTTTGAGAAATAAGTACTACGGATGTGATCAATTTAAGACAAAGTGTTTGGTCTGTTTTTTTTGTACTCTCGCTCATATTTTAAAATCTATGTTGCTTGATATTTTTGTGTTTTTTAAATGAAATGTAATGAATTTGTATTGTTTCTCTTATCTTATGACAGTTATGTTATTAAATCTCCTATCCCGACTGTAATGAATCGGATTGAGTGATGTGGTGGAAGACTCTTTTTGGGTATAATATATATGGTTGGCTGTATAGTGGAGTCCAAAGGAAACCTTTGTGATTATATCTTTGCATGATACCCTATTCCTTTGGTTTAAGGGGTTCCTCTCAGTTTTTACCAGTCTAAGAGTTTTTGCACAGTATGCAGATTTGCGGATTCAAATGTTCACAGCAATGCATGATTCTTAACTGTAACTTGTGACAGCAGCTTTTATTCCTCAAATGACCTGAAAATATATTTTGCTCAAGAAGCTTTAGTCTGAGTGGATATTGCAGATGTAATGTAAGCCCATGGCACCTGAATTAGTCTATGCAAGTGTTAAGCTTGCACTGGCAGCAATATTCTTATCATTTTAAAACCATTTACTAGCATTTTATAGCTGGATCCAAGATTTTATTTTCATGAATCCTGTGGCTAGTAAAGATGTATAGATTTTTTGGCAGGTCCACAATGTACCCTTTGAACCTTTCTACTTAGTTTAAGTTTATCCTCCGATAATCCATGACAACTAAATTAACCTGACCTCAACCCACTAGTAGCTATGGCACAGCCAGACATGCTTAACTTTGGACAAGAGGTAAAATATTTTATGCAGAACCAAAAATTAATACCTCCTAAAATACAAAACAGTAAAAATCCCAAACTGAATTAGGAAAATAGAGTAGCATGCAATAAACAGAGTGACACCATAATGACGACAAGCATTGGAAATGCAATAGGTCTTGCATTTGTTTAAGTTAGAGCGATTTGATTTGCTAATGGTATTGTATTTTAGCTATGGGTTTTTGAGTGTATGTATGTGATATATTGTGGATGTATGTTTGTATTTTAATTGTTAGCTGTGTAGCAGTTTAAAGAATAGCATTAGGAGGAGAAGAGCAGTGTTTGAGATTTGGGAAGGAGAGTGAGGAGGAGTAGAACAGCATAAGGGGCCATGAAGTAAAGTGAGGAGGAGAGTAGCATGAGGCAGAAGAAAGGGGAGTGAGGAGAGCAGTATGAGGGAGAAGGAAGAAAGTGAAAAGGAGATTAGCGTGAGCTAGAAGGAAGGAGAGTGTGGAGAACAGTATGAGGCACAAGGAAGGAGGGAGGAGAAGAGTAGCATGAGGGACCTGAAAGGAGGGTGAGGAGGAGAAGAGTAGTGTGAGGTAAAAGGAAGGAAAGTGAGTAGATCAGCATTAGCCATAGGGAAGTAGATGGGTATAGAAGAGCAGTTTGAGGGAGATGGTAGGAGAATGAGAAGAAGAGCAGTGTGATTATGCAGAATGACAGAGTTATGAGAAGGAGAGCAGTGTGAGGCACACGGATGGAGAATGAGGAGGAGAAGAGCAGTGTGTGGCAGAAGGATCGTGAGTGTGGAGGAGAGTAGTATGAGGCATAAGGATGGAGAGTAAGGAGGAAAAGAGCATAGTGAGTTATAAAAAAAAAAAGGAGTGTGAGAAGATCAGCATAAGGCACAAATATGCTGGTATTGGAACTGGTGGTGGTAGTTTGTGTTGGTGATTGTGGTGGTGTTTGTGGTGGTTCTGCGCCTGGTGTTGACAATGTTGCTAATGGTGGTTGTTAAGTTGTTGTCAACAACTATGAAGTGTGTGACCGGCTGTCAATGGCAATCAGAAATACCACTGTAAGCACTAAGAGGCTCAAGGCACCCAGCACCTACTGCACCACCCTTGGCATGAACATGACTTATCCGCACATTTTCTGCTGGCCTAGCTTACACTGCATACAAAGCCATTTTCGATTACTGTGCCTCCTGGCCGTGTTCTTAGGTGCCGCCTGGGACCTCGTATTTTTTTTTTATTAACTCAACATCACTATTGTCCCCTGCAACAAAGTTTCCTTCAGCCTACGACACATCACGGCCCCTGGCTGTCCTCCCCTGGATACAAATGCAACTCCACTCAGTGACCCTTTTCTACTCGCCAGGAATGGCACAATAAACTAACCAGGCCTTGAGTATAACACTAAAAACGCGTAATTACTGTTGTACACCTTCCGACCCCGGAACCTAGCTCAAGGAAAGGTGGTGGTTCGACCATCGAAAAATTGCTGCCTGGCATTCCAACCAAGCCTGCAGCAATGATATATACCTTGTATTGTGTCGAGTAGGGCGGCGCGTGGGGTTCCGGGACTGGCAACAAAACCGCATTTCTGCTGGTAAGGCGTTGCAGCCTTGCACGCCAGAGAACATTGGAATCGTCAGGACAGTGCACAGATTAGTCCCCTGATGTTCCCTGAAGGGTGGGGTCCACAACTGACAGCAAATATAAATGCGTCTTTTGTTCCTGGCTCATCCTCTAAAGGGGGCGCACCACCCATTCAGAAATGTGCATTTACAATCCTACCTCGTGCTTTTTGATGCATAGCCAAAACTAGCTGCCCTTCGACATGGTCTGGCTTAATCCGGCCCTCAACCCATTTTTTTTTTATTTTTTTTTTAACTCTGAGGTACAGGGTGGCCATTTACCCACATCAACTGCGCAATGGATCCCTCAATATTAACCCTTCGACAACAAAGTGCTGCCAATTGGCCAAAACCACATGTGGCCACTGCTCTATTACACGCGCATGACCAAACCAGCAGCCGTCTGTCTGAGCCTGGGAGCTCTCTCTACTGTGGGGGGGGGTGGGAGGGGGGGGGGAGACAAACGACCGACGCCTATAGCTTGGGACAGTGCCGCCATGGCATCCGCATCTGGCGGCGTAACCAATACAAAGAGCATTTACGGACCAGCCCCAAGTCAGGCCTTTATAGGCTAGTCCATCTACGCTGGGCCCGCCCCGCACGCTACTGAAGAGAGCCCTGCTTATGCTTTCTCAGTCTGGCCAACTAGCTGCACGACTTCGAAAGACCAAACTACTTTGCTGACCCACTTTATCCCATCGTGCCAGGGCCCACCTTTTCGGTGCATGCGCTGCAGTCTCTAGGATAGTGGGATGCACGGCCTTTAGGCTGCCTTTAAAGCTAGATTTGATACTGCAACTCTAGGGTTATACACATGCAAAACTTCAGCCGTTTACCCTATTTTGGGTGCCTTGTGCTACATACAGGAAGTCCGATATAAGCAGCAAAGTCTACAACACTACAGGCAGGCCAAAGGTATTTCATTAAGTGTGCTTTCCTGTTCCTTGCACTGCCCGGTTAACCCTGGCCTCCCGCTCGTAGTTCCCTCATCGCGCCTGGAACTAGAACCCAGTGCTGAAGTTAAGGAATGGCCAAGTAGCTGGAGAGTTAATATACGTGTCTGAGTCTGTTTGGACTGAGGGGGCATAATAAAATTATTTAACTTGCGAATCCAGTTTACTGCAATTGTGGAAGAAATGTATCTGAACAAACTCCTGTGCTTATAAGTATCAGTGACAAATTCTGAATTGCATGGCCCCTACAGTTATCAGCATAACTCGTGTTGGACCTGCTGATAACGGATACAAAAGGCCAGTGACGCATTACCTGGTTGAAAGAGTGCGCTCCTAGAAAGCTTCCTGAGCAGCAAGAAGAACCTGCCTTTAATCAGCACTTATTGCCCTGGTGTTCCCCCCCAGTTATCCAAGAGGGCCGGTCTTCTAACACACAGTTACAACAACCTGATAGAACATCGTCTGCCAAAAGACGTTTGGTGGCCTCTCTCCAAATACTCCTATTTGCAATTAAAATAGAGCGCTCGACAGTGAGGACTGCGAGGCTGCCGAAGTAGCAGAGATTAAATCGTAAGCAGTAATATCTTCTGCTCTCATTTATGTTTGACCTTTTAACTTTGTTGGTATTTTCGTAAACCATCAATTGCATTTAGCACTCCCACCACGACAAGCAGTATATAATTCCTACCTGAAAAAGGCAACAGACCATGTGGCACCCCTAAGCATTAAACTGATACTAACATATGCACAGTTTCATGGCCCATATGGGCCTGTGGTTTTTTTCTTTCGCATTCCGACGTTTTTTGTTTTTTTTGTCTTCACGCTAACAACTGCAAAATAAATTAACACCCGATGGCAGCTCATAACTCCCAACAAAACCGCTTTTTACCTCATTGTAATATCGAACCTGCAACTGCTACAGCCATGTGTTCCAGGCACTGCCATTCAGTTGCCCCTCTCTTCTACCCCCGATGTCGCTGCTCCACCCCGCGAAACTTGCATGCAGCGCTCCTTCTCCTCGCTGCGCCTCAGGGACCGACCAAAACTGGCTAACCAGGAAAGGGGAACGTGAAGGCAACTGGTTGTGCTGCGGTGCCCGGGCCCTCTCACACCAGTCGCGTTGTCTCTCGAACACCAGGCAGCAGCACAAGTGGGGAAATACTCGCTGTTTACCTTGCGCATTATCTCTGAGGAGCCTGGGGAGAGCTGTGCCATGCCGAAACCGGTAAGCGCCCATCCTACTACGATTGCATTCACAAGAAATTCTCAGCACTGTACTTTCTTTTAACTTCCCATCTGCCACAGTGCCCCCAAACAGAGCGCGGTTTCCCTGGAGTGGACGCCACGAAAATATAACTAAATAAAGTGAGTGTGGTGTCCCTAGCGGGTGCCGCGCTCATTATAGTAATAAAAAACAAGCAGGGACATAATCCTAATCAGTCTCAACTGAATGGCTCTGACAAATCTGTGCCTGCAGCAGCCAGTGTAAGGAGAGGGAGGGGGGTGGAGAGAGCAGGGCAGGCCGAGCAACTCCAGAGCCAGTGTGAGGAGAGGGAGGGGGGGTGGAGAGAGCAGGGCGGCCGAGCAACTCCATTGTCTGCAGTGAGCCGGATGTGCTAATTAGAAACATATGGCCCCTATAAAGATAAGAAATTGCTTCACAACAGCAGTGAAGCAGACGATCCAGTCTGGATGGGCCGAACGAAAGGGAGAAGGGGCAAGGGCCAAAAAGCATCCTTGTCAATGGGAAGTCAGCGTTTAGCATAAACGCTGACGCGACCCAATGAAAATGATGGACGGGGCTTCACGTCCCCTTTCGAAATCTGCTCTCTCACGATATCTCACGCCGAGCGAGCAACGCTTTGCGCTGCAACGCCAGGCGAGACCTAAAAATACAGTAAGGGGAACCAGAGATGTGAATTTTAACGTTTTAAGTAAAATTGCCAAAAACCACAAAGCGTCAAAGATAGTCAATAATCATAGTAGACCTGGACCTAAGCAAAATTTGAGGCTGACCACGATTAAGGGTTAAATACACCAACCAGGTTCGTCCTGGTTAAAGATTTTACTTTCTGGCATTGTCCTTTAAATCGCAATCTGCCAAATGAGTAGACTTTTAAAGACCCCTGAGACTTCAGCTGAGGCACTTAGAGACTCAAAAGGTGTCAGGTAGAGGCCAACTGTAGGGTCTAGTTTAGTTTATTTGACCCTGCAGTATCAAAAAGGATGCCGACAGCCCCACCCTGCATATGATGTGGGGTTCAGAGGAGTTATCTTTGCCCATTCAGGTAAGGCTGTTTGCTCCTGGGAGGCATTCCCCACCTATTTATGACTAAGTACTGGCTGGGCGAATCTGGAGAGCCAATGCAATTTAGCCTCCAGGAACGCCCGAATGCCTGAAGGGAACTTTCTACAAGTTACTTTTCCTTTTCTTTTATTAAAAATCTGATTTCAACATTGAAATTGGTTTTTAATACCTATTAAAATGCCAGACTATCCGAAGACAACATTCATTTTCAAAATGCCTCAAACCTCTTCGACTCCCTATCCGGAGGTGCTCGGGGGAAATAAAGTGCTATTCACCTTGCTAGCTGAAGCCTGAGCCATGAGGATATCTGGGGTAGGATGTTTAGTGAGAAAGTCAGGATCACCAGGCACCAATATGTGACTGCTGGTCACCTGCCTATTCACTGGTGGGAAAGAACAGGGCTTCAACAAGGTCTTCACTGATACCTTGATGAGCAACTAGTCAAAGGAAACGAAGCAAGAACTTAGACGTGGCTGGAACCGACTGCTAAATTTCTATAAGGATGTTAGTCTTAGTCTCAACTGAAGGCTTATGCAATTACAGGACCTCAGAAGCCTGTTGGACTACTGCTGGAAATGTTGCAATCTATTTGGTTGGTGGTCAGAGGAGTTATCTTTGCCCATGGTGGTCCAAGTGGCAAATCCACCCGGTATCAGGGGAGGTATGAGCCCTCTGGCCTCTTGTAAGTCCATGTAAAAATTGTCAACGTCCTAATGAGGGGGAAGATAACCATTTGCCTCCCCAACACCATTATCTCTCTCTGGTGGTGCATCTTGTTCAGAGTCAGAGCCAAAAAGATAATGTAGCTTCTGGTGGTTCGCCCTCATAACAATATTGGTATATAATCATGTTGCATGACTGATTGCACTTTAGTAGTTTTGTAGCGCGACATTGGATGAGAATGGGCTGAAGTTGGTGCAGGGTCGGACAATAGAATCTGCACCGGATCCTCTTCTGGTTTTGATAAGGAATTGTCCAGCGCAGGTCCTGGAGCCAGAAAGGATGAATCTACTGCCATCAGTACAGAACTTATGAGTACTAAGAGTCTGGACGATGCTGCAGAAGGATTCGCCTGCGAGAACTCGACTGGAGGCCAATGTGGCTCCTTGTAGCCCGAAGGCATGTCAGAGGACCTGAGAGTGCGCCAAAAGCATTAAGCTGTAGCATGTTTAGTTTAGCTCATTACTTGATACTCAGGCCTGTTTGCTTAGGGAAAATTCTTATAAATACTCTATCATCCCAGAGATTCATTCTCGCCCTTCGATCTCCACTCTGAGGAGGATCACGTGAAAAGCTTTGTTCTCAGTGTATACTCTGTCTTACTTGGTCTTTTCCTCGTAGTGTTTGGAGCAGAGACATGTGTTGAAACTGACATCATGGGTGCCTTGCAACAAATTCATGAACATGTGTTTCACATCGGGTGACGCCAGGACACCTCTGTGACCAGAGACTTACAGGTGCCACCAAGTACCTATTGCTCGGATTGCAATGTTCTGGAAGTTGAAGTTAAGCAAATCATTCTACTCTGTTATTCGTTCCATAGTAATATGGTCATTTCTTGCTTACGTCAGTGTACATTCTGTAGGTAGCTTCAGCAACAGAATATATTCCAGTGAGCTGAAGTTTGTGAAAGAGTGTGAGGTAATACTTAAGCGGGAGCACCATCCATTCTTTGCTGCTAAAGCATGCATGGTATGACCTCAGTACTTGAGAAGAAGTGCCAGGATGTGACCTTTTGGTTCTTAGCACTCAAGAGCCAGATTTACAAACCTTTTGCGCTGGGTTCGCACTACAAAAGTGATGTAAACCTGCGCAAAATGTTTTTGGGGGGGATTTACTTTCTAAGGCAAAACAAGCTGCCTGAAAGTTACGCAAAGCAGACCAAAGCGCTGCTTTGCGCTACTTTGCTTCAAGGAGGCGTTCCATAGGTGGTTCATGGGGTTTTCCCATGCAACCACCCATGGTTTTTGGTGCAAAACCCAATCTACTAAAAACAATAGGCAGGATTTCGCACCAAAAATGTATGCCATTTTTAAACAGTCGTTAAAACAGAGAAATGCTTTTATTTCTGCTAACATTCCCACTTAACGTGTATGCTGCTCTACACAGCACACATCTGAAGTGAGGAAAATGTTAAAGTTAGTCTAAACATGGTATTTTGTACTGGAACAGTACCCTTCCAGTACACTGCCTATGCTAAACTCCTACAGACACCTTTGCACTATGGTGCAAAGGAGTACAGGTGGTGCTCGGCAGAAACCCATAAACCCAGCTGAGTCCTGGGTATTCTATAGTAACATACAACAATGTCTAAACAGATATTAGTTACACGAATAATTTGGAAAAAATAAGTAAATAATGAAGAAAAACTTGAATAACCAGTGTTTAATTACTGCAGTTATATTTCAAAAGCTGAACAAAAAGAGCTTCGAGGCAGCATCAACGTTACTTTGATAATGTGCAATAAATATATAGTGGACACATTGTGCTTGTAGGAAAAGCCCTCTCTGTACAGTGTACTTAAATGAAGTACACTATGTAGAGAGTGCAAGAGATCCCCAAAAAGCAGGTAGAGGCAAAAGTAGATAATACTGACTCTTTTTGTGGTAGTGTGGGCGAGCAGTTAGGCTTATCAGAGGGAAGTGTAAAGCATTTGTTGTACTCACAAAGGCAATAATGAGACACACACTCAAGAATAAATCCGAGACCAATTTCTAAAAATAACATAGATTTTTATATAATTTTTTAAGACCACAAACTCAGTTCTAAGGTAAGTACTTTCAGAGTTACGATTTTTCAAAGTTTGGAAAATATATCACTTTTATACACAATTTCCCACCATAGCAACCAATGGAGAAAAGGCAGAAAAATGCATAAAAAAATCAGGCAATGCTTTCATGAAGTTCACCTTCTCATTTTAGGTCAATGTCAGGACCAGGTCCTAAGTTCCAGCAGAAGAAGTTCTGGAATGTCCCGGATCGGCTGATAGCAGAGGTGCTGAGGTCTTGGAAGCTGGTGCAGAAAGACAAAGGGGGCCACCTGAAAAAGCACTGCACAGAGGGACTTACAGGTAAGTATGGTGGGTCGCCTTGGGGGGAGGAGATCGGAAGGGCCTTAGGACCACGGGAGCAGCGCGGTTTGGTTCGTACTGGGACCGGTGGGGCCGGGTAAAGAGCAAACCGGTCAGCAGGGCGTTTTGCATCTTGACGTCCTCGCAATCAGGAGCAGGCAACTTGGAGAGGCGATCTCAGGACGTCTGGACCACTCAAGAAGTGGGTCGCTGTTGTCTCGACGTCACTCGACGGGTGCTTGCTTCTGGTGTCCGCTGTGGACTTCTTTTTTTTTTTCCCCCATTGGGAGTCCGGTACCCGGGGTATTGGTATGCTGCAGCTTTGGTAGGTCCTGGCGCCTCCAAACTTGGTGGTGAGGTAGATCTGACCCACCGGAGCTGTTGTACCTCTTCTTGCTTCGGTGCTGCATCAAGGTTGTTGGGGAGAAGCAAGTTGACAAACTGAACTTCACAGGATCGGTGCCTACAGTGTGCAGGGGAGCAATACCTTCACTCCAAGGGAGCTTCACTGTGATTTCTCAAAGGCATGAGGTGCTCTGGGGTTCTTTAAAGTCCTTTCAGGTGTCAGGACGACACAGCAGCAGCGATTGCAGAGTCCTAGAAGCAGCAGGCAGAGTTTGGCGCCTTTTTCTTCTGTAGCAGGGTTTCAGTTCTCGAGCAGCGGGTCTTCTTTGTCCTTGTCTTCTCTTTTCGATTGAATCTGATGTTCAGGTCTCGGGGTGCCACTTAAATACTGAATTTAGGGGTGTTGCAAGGGGCCTTTAAGGTGTGTACACCCTCTAGTAACGGCTTTCTGTAGGAAGAGGCACTACCCTAGCCCTGATTGGAGGTTTCTCCACCATTCCGAGATGGTGGAATTTCAGGAGAGGGGTTCACCTCACCTGCCCCGCCCTAGGAGTGGTGTAGGCTACACGGGGACCCTTCTCATCCTCTTGCCTTTCCTCCCGCCACAAGTGGAGCAGGAAAGGGCGCTTGACATCCCCCACTATCTGGAGGTTCCTGGGTTGGATTTCAAAGGTGCCATGGCCTTTGAAGCTTCCCACTCAGAAAGGTCATCCTGTTCTGGAGGTGTGAAGCACCTCCACCCAGAGCAGGCTTTGTCTCAGTCCTCTTGAGAGCGCTCGCTCTCACCCCATGAGGTCAGAAACATGTCTGGTAGTGGCAGGCTGGCGAAAACAAGTCGGGAACCACACCAGTGCTTGGTAGGTTTTCAGAGGACCCTCTAAAATGGTCTCCTGTGTGAATTTAATAATAAATCCATCACTGGCATCAGTGAGGATTTATTATGACAAGATGTTTGTTACCAAACATCTCAGAAATCAGTGAAGCCATCATGGAGCTAGGAAACCCGTGATGACAAGTATCCAGCCCATGTACTCTTTAGGGTTTTCCTATTTACTTACAAGATCCCAAAATGGGCTGGACATTGCAGGGGTATACCTGTTCATGCAGGTATGTCCACACATAGGATATAGTGTACCTTTCCTTAGGACTAAAGGCCTGCAGCAGGTGTGACTTACCTATAGCTTATCCACTGCATGGGAGGCATGGCACATAGGGTTGTGTGCCATGTCGACTCTTCAGATTTTCCTGCACCAGGACACACAACCTGCAATGGCAGAATGCATAGCCTTGGTGAGGGGTTCCTGGGGTGCCTCAATTAGTGCTGCAGCCCCAGAGGAACCTTTTCAGTGCCCATGCCCTAGGTACCACGGTTACAATTTATTTGGGACTTACAGGGGCCACTGAAGTTGTGCCAATCGTGGTACAGTTTCCTGGAAAGAGATCTGGCACTGGGGACCTGGTTAGCAGGGACCTAGTGAACTTACAGTTCGAAATGACATCAGGCAAAAAGTGGGGGCTAACCATGTCAGAAGGGGCACTTTCCTACATGAAAGAGGATGAGACTAACTGTACTCCAGTGAGTCTTCATCGTCTACGTAGAAGAACCTGGAAAGTCCGCCTGCATTGGCATGGGCAGTCCTAGCTCTGTGATCCACTTCAAAGTCTGTTCCCTGTAGGGTTAAGGATCACCTGAGCAATTTGGGATTTTCACCTTTCATCTGCATTACCCATCTGAGAGGTCTGTGGTCAGTTTGAACAGTGAAGTGAGAGCCAAAAAGTTATGGCCTCAGCTTCTTCAGGGACCAGACCACAGCAAAGGCTTCCCTTTCAAATGCACTCCAATGCTGTTCCCTGGGAAGTAGCCTTCTACTGATGAAAGCCACAGGCTGGCCTTGACCTTGGGCATTTATTCGGGATAGGACCACCCCTATCCCATGTTCAGAGGCATCAGTCTGCGCAATGAATTGCCTGGCATAATCTGGAGCTTTCAGAACAGGTGCAGAGGACATTACTTCCTTCAGAGTGTCAAAAGCCTTTTGACAGCTCACTGTCCACTTCACCTTTTTTGGGCATTCATTTGGAGATCAGTTCACAAACCTCCTATAGTACCCAGTCAAGCCGAGGAAGGCACTGACTTGAGTCTGGGTAGTTGGAGTCAGCCAGTCCAGAATGGTCCTCGATCTTGGGTTGTAATGGTTGAACTTGGCCTCCACCAACAAGGTAGCCCAGGTATACAACCTTCCTCTGCCCTATCTCACACTTGTTTGCCTTGATAGTGAGGCCTGGACTTCTCAGAGCTTCTAAATCTTTCCCAAGGTGGATCAGGTGATCCTGCCAGGTAGAGCTAAAGATAGCAATATCATCTAGATAAGCTGCACTGTAGGATTCCAAACCAGCAAGGACTTTGTTCACAAATCTTTGAAAAGCGGCAGGTAAATTGTTTTCAGCCCAAAAGGCATCACAGGAAAATGATAATGCCCCTCGGGTTGACAATGTAGATTTTTCTTTTGCTCCTGGAGTCAGACCTATCTGCTGATATTTGGCTGCACCCAACCTGTCAATTAATTCATGTGCCTTTGAAATTGGGTGTGCATCGGTTTTGGTCACTGCATTGAGGCCCCTAAAGTCCACACAGAACATACTCTTTTTTTAATTTTTTACCACCCTGGGTATGAGGCTTGGGAACTAACACTACAGGGCTGGCCCAGGGGCTCTCAGATTCCTCTCAGATGGCTGTATGACTCTCAATTCCAGTATTTTGCTTATTTCAGATTTGATGCTGTCTTTCACATGATCAGACTGCCTGTAGATTGTTTTTGACAGGTAGGTTTTCACCAGTGTCCACTTCATGGGTGCACAAGCCAGTCTGATATTCTGACCAGGGGTCAAAGAGAAGAGCTCGGCAAACTGATTTAGGACATCACTGCAATCAGTGTGCTGTTGGGTAGTGAGGGTGTCTGACAAGATCACTCCTTCCACTGACTAATCTTTTGGGTTGTTGGACAGGAGGTCAGGGTGCGGTTTAGTCTCTCTGCTTCCTGATACTCATCTTTAACCATGAGCACGGTCACATCTGCCCTGTCATAATAGGGTTTAAGGTGGTTCACATAGGTGACCCTCTTGGGGTTCCTGCAAGAGCCAAGGTCCATCAGGTAGGTGACCTCCCCTTGCCTTTCTAGGATAGGGTAGGGCATACTCCACTTATCTTAGAGGTCCCTAGGGACCACAGGCTCCAAAACCCACACCTTCTACCCACCATAGCAGCCTTCTGGTCATACCATTACTTCTGCAGCGCTTGGCTGGGCGCAAGGTTTTAGTTTCCTTTCTCCATGTATTCAGCCATTCTGGAGCGGAGGCCAAGTACATAGTCCACTTTGTCCTGTCCTAAAGGTTCAACGAGAAGTTTCTCCCATCCCTCCTTTACAAGGCACAATGGTCCCCTAACAGGATGACCAAACAAACATTTAAATGGGGAGAACCCCACTCTCTTTTGTGGCACCTCCCTGTAGGCAAAATGCAGACATGACAGTAAGACATCCCATCTCCTCCTGAGTTTTTCCAGGGAGTTTAACAATCATACCTTTTATGGGTTTATTGAATCTTTCAACAAGGCCATTACACTGTGGATGATAGGGCGTAGTGAACCTGAAGGTCAACTCCACATTCCTTCTACATATGTTAGAGGTAACCAGACATGAAGTTTAACCTCTATCTGATACCACTTCCTTTGGGAAGCCCGCTCTGGTAAAGATAGCAACAGCCACTGCAGTGGTAGTCCTAAGTGTAATAGCTTCAGGATACCTAGTGGCATGATCCACTACAACCAGAATATATCGGTTCCCTGAGGCTGTAGGAGGGCCAAGGGGACCAACAATGTCAATCCATACCCTTTCAAACAGAACCCCAACCACTGGAAGTGGAATTAAGTGGGCCTTTGGGTACCCACCTGTCTTGCCACTAGCTTGACAGGTGGGCCAGGCGTTGCAAAACTTTCTGGTGCATCCTTGGCCAGTAGAAGTGGCTGACAAGCCTGCTCCAAGGTTTGGTCTGGCCAAGGTGTCCAGCTAGGGGGATGTCATGGGCCAAAGTGAGGAGGAATTCTCTAAACACCTGAGGCACTACCACTTCCCTAGTGGCACCAGGTTTGGGGATTCTGGCCTTAGTGTAAAGGATTTCCTCCTCCCAGTAGGTCCTGTGGGAACCACTAACATAACCACCTTCCTGTGCAGCAGCTTGCTGTCACAGGCTTTCGAGAGTGGGGCAGGTGCTCTGCCCCTGGCACAGCTGTTCCCTAGAGAGTCCCACTGGCCCAAAAGCTCAGCCTTGTAAGGCTTCAGCTCCTGAAGGTCAATTTCCTCTTGGGATGACTCTTCTTCCCACTGAGGAGAAGGGTCTGGTGTCTGATTTGCAGCTGGTTCCCCAGTCTGCTTGCCTTTTCTCTTGGAGGGCTGCGCCATTCTTCCAGACTCCAGCACCTCTTTTACACAGTGGGCTGTGCTCCTGGTTTTTACACACGCACCCAGTATAGGATTCCAAGCATTTCTACATGGATTCTCAGTTCTGCCTCAGCCCAGGCTTACGACTCCAAATCATTGCCAAGCAAACAATCAACTGGTATTGATGAAGAGACTGCTACTTCCTTTTTTCCAGCAACTCCTCCCCAGTCAAAGGATACCATCGCCATGGGGTGTTTTTTTTTGTCACATTGCCAGCATTGGTGACTGGATAGGTCCTTCCAGGCATCTATTGTTCTGAGGACAC
Organism: Triturus cristatus; assembly: GCF_964204655.1. NCBI lineage: Eukaryota > Metazoa > Chordata > Amphibia > Caudata > Salamandridae > Triturus > Triturus cristatus. The sequence continues at coordinate 849,668,135 of NC_140583.1, read as the reverse complement.
CAGCTGCTCAGTCACTGTGGTGATGTTGGCACCAATGTCTATCAGGGCTTCTACCCTAACATCATTATTGATAGGATGTTGGTCTATATTTTTGCATATTAGTGGGCCAGACAGCTAAGGTGGCTAAGTCCACATCCCCTACTTTAGTTGCCTCAATGAGTTCTCTGACATGGTCAGGGCTCACCTGAGATCCTATCTGGAGATTAGCCACTGCAGCTACTGCAGGTGGACTAGAGGGATTTGGTTTGTTTTTACAGCCAAGGTCTCCAGTTCGGTGTCCAAGTGCCTTACAATCATGACACCAAGCCTTTTTGGATCCCAGTCCTTACTCTGGTACCCTTCCTTGAGTTGAGTTTCTGGTCCCACCCTCCTGAGCCAGCTTTTTTGGGGCCTGAAGAAGACTCATTTTAGTTTTTCCCTTCCTGATCACCATCTTTCCCTTGGAAGTGTGTGTGTGTGTGTGTGTGGGGGGGGTGGGGTGGGGGTTGGCCTTCCCCACCAGTGGTACTTTTGGTCAACTTTGTTTTGACCCAGTGGCCTGCTTTCTTCAACTCTAAAGGAGAAAGTGGACCAAGGTTATCTAGATACTTATGCAACTTCACATTGTAACACTTACTCAAGATTCTCTTTCATGATTTAATTGTAAAGCCCTTCATAGTCTTTCACGTTGTTACCTGTTAACCAACTATCCAGTGTTTTCAGTGAACAGTCAATGAATTCCACCCAGGACTTACTCTGGCTTTTTTGAGTCTCCCTGAATCTTATTCTATACTCTTCAGTGATGAGTTCAAAGCCCCTATCAGGGTACCCTTCATTAGGTCCTAAGACTCCGCAATCTTTCCAGCATGAGCTCCTCATCTGTGGGGGTCTCAGCTGTGCTTTAGGGGACTGACTCATGTCCTTCCTCGGCATCATCTTCATTGGTATTCTCTTCATCCTCAGACTGGGCTACCAGTTCTCAGTGATCTTTCTCAAACTGAGCTGTCAGTTTTCTGAGTAATTCCTTTGTATGATGTTGCCATGTTTGATTCCTTAGCTCTTACACAGTCCTCTCAGGTGAGCTTGGCTTAGGTCCATGTAAAGGGTCAGGTCAAGTTCCTGAACCTGGCTATCGGATTCTGGCACTATTTTACTAAAGTTGGGGCCTTTTTAGGAAGTTACAAAAATAACTATCAATGAATGCTTTGTCTTAACTAAAGATCAGACTTTGAAATTGCTAGCCACTTGGTTTCAGGGACTTCACCAAGGCCCTAGCAGTTAATTTTAGAAATGTAGAGAAAATCAGATCAATCAAAAATTAGACTGTCTAGCGACTATTTTTGAATTTCTTAATGTGGTCACTTATTGTCAAAGTTTTCCAACAAATGCAAAGACGTGTAACCCACCACTGATCCACCAATGTAGGAAAATACCTCTGTATACAGTGTAATAAAATGAAGTACACTATTTAGAGAGTGCAAAAGATCCTCAAAAGGCAGGTAGAGGCAAAAGCAGATAATACATCTCCCATTTTGTGGTAGTGTGGACGAGCGGTTTGGCTTAAAAAAGGGTATGGTTTAGCATTTGTTGAACTCACGCAGGCAATAAATGAGACACACACACTTGAGAATAAATTCGAGACCAATTTGTGAAAATACCAGATTTTTTAAATCTAATTTTTAAGACCATAAAAACAATTCTAAGGTAAGTACTTTCGGAGTTACGTGTTTTTAAAGTTTGAAAAATATATCACTTTGATGCGCAATTATGCACCATAGGAAAAAATGGGGGAAAAGCAGAAAAATGCATAGAAATTCATGCTATCCTTTCATGAAGTTCACCTTCTCGTTTCTAGATTGATGTCTGGACCAGGTCCAAAATTCCAGCAGGAGAAGCCCTAGAACGTCCCTGATCGGCCGGGAGCAGAGGTACTGAGGCCTTGGAAGCTTGTGCGCAAATCGGAAGGGGGCCACTTGAAAAAGCACTGCACAGAGGGACTTACAGGTAAGTCCGGTGGGTCTCTTTGGAGGGAGGAGGTCACAAGGGCCTGAGGAGCAGGACGGCTGCTGGGGCTGGGTGCAGAGAGAACACGACAGGTGGGTGTCATGCGTCTTGAGGTCCTCGTGGTCAAGAGCAGGCAACTCTGAAAGGCAATCTAGGGACAGCTGGGTCACTTAGGAAGTGGATCTCAGGTGTCTCTATGTCCCTCGACGAGTGCTTGCTTCTGGTGCTTTGGGTGTCCATTGTGGACTCTTCTTCTTAGTTTTTACCATTGGTGGTTCAGTACCTCGGGTATTTGTACACCGGGGCTCCAGTAGGTCGTGGTGCTTCCAAACTTGGCAGTGAGGCAGATCCGACCCTCCAGCGGTGTTGTACCTCTTCTTGCTTCGGTGCTCCATCGAGGTCTTCAGGGAGCAGCAAATCGACAAATCGGACTTCACGGATATGTACCTGTGGTGTGCAGGGGAGTAATAGCTTCACTCCAAGGGAGCTTCACTGCAATTTGTTAAAGGCTGGAGGCTCTCCAGGGTTCTTGGAGTCCTTTAAGGACGACCATGGCAGCATCCATTATCGAGGCCTAAGAGCAGCAGGCAGGGTTTGGCGCCTTTTTTTCAGCAAGGCTTCAGTTCTCGAACAGCAGGTCTTCTTTTTCCTGGTCTACTCTTGTCCATCGATTCTGATGTTCAGGTCTCGGGGTGCCACCTAAATACTGAATTCAGGGGTGTTACAAGGGGATACAGTTAGTAGCCAATGGGCTACTTACCTTTTAGGGTGTCTACACCCTCTAGTGACCACTTCCTATGAGACGAAGCACTACCCTAGCCGTGATTGGGGTTTCTCCACCATTCCAAGATGGTGGAATTGCAGGAGAGTAGATCTCTTCACCTGCCCCTCCCTAGGGGTGGTGTAGGCTAAGTGGCAACTCTCTTCCTAATCTAAGTAATTTTACCGCCTTTTGTCCCACCACAAGTGGAGTAAGAAAGGAGGTTTGGCCTCTCCCACTATCTGGAGGTTCCTGGGTTGGATTTCAAAGGCAGCATTGCATTTGAAGCTTCCTGCCCAGGAAGGCCATGTTGTCCGGCTCTCACCCCATGAAGTCAGAAAAATGTCTGGTAGTGGCAGGCTGGAGAAAACAAGTCAGGAACCACACCAGCGCTTGGTAGGTTTTCAGGGGACCCTCTAAAAGAGTCTCCTGTGTGAAGTTATTAATAACTCCATCACTGGCATCATTGAGGATTTATTAAGACCCGATGTTTGGTACCAAACATCTCAAATCAGTGAATCCATCACTCAGCTAGGAAACTCGTGCTGATATGTATGCAGCCCATGTACTCTTTATGACTTCCCTGTTCACTTACAACATCCCAGAATAGACTAGATATTGTAGGGGCATACCTGCTTGTGCAGGTATGCCCACACATAGGATATAGTGTACCCTGTCTTAGGGCTAAAGACCTGCAATAAGGGTGACTTACCCATAACTTATGCAGTGCATGGGAGGCATGGCACATAGGGCTGTGTGCCATGTTGACTCATTAGATTTTCCTGCACCAGGACACACAACCTGCAGCGGCAGAGTGCATAACCTTTATAAGGGATTTCTGGGGTGGCACAACCAATGCTGCAGCCCCAGAGGACCCTTTTCAGTGTCCATGCCCTAAGTACCAGGGCTACCATTTATTAGGGACTTACAGGGGCCACTGAAGTTGTACCAATCGTGGTACAGTTTTGGGGTAGAGATCTGGCATTGGAGACCTGGTTAGCATGGGCCCAGTGCACTTACAGTTTGAAATTAAATCAGACATCAGGCAAGAAGTGATGGCTAACCATGTCAAAAGAGTCACTTTCCTACAATGCTCATGGAGAAAACAGTGAGCAGCGCATGTGAAACATGTGAGAGCGTGAAAATGACAGCAACAGGAGGCTTTTACAAAATCATGTTATAAGCCAGAGACAATGAATACGCTGATTTGTGTCTAGGGGGTTTCGACCTTCATTATTTACAGCTCATCATCAGGATAAAAATGCACATAAATGATTGATTACTTTGTAGAGTAGAAAGATATTTAAAATTGAACCTGATTAAAAACAGTGCCTTAACAAATAAAGCTCTGTGGCCAATACCTGATGGTTGTACTAGGATTTAAGAAAAGGAAAAGGCAAAAGGAGAAGGCTGTGGTTAGCCAGGGATTGGAGAGAAGTAAATGAAAGTAGAGCAGCCTCAAATCTCCAACTGGAGGATAATGGCACAGTGAGCATGGGCCCCACGTCTGGGCATACCCTTACCACTTAGGGTGACAAAAGCAAAAAGAACATATGATCGACAGGGTGCTGAACAAATCAAACATTCACCCCCAGTCACGTATGCCCAGACGTGGGTCTTGTGTTCGCTATGTCACTGGATTGAAGCTAGCCAGGCCGTTTTATTTATTTATGCGTTTTTATATAGAGCAAACTTTACCCGAAGGTGTCAGAGTGCTTTACAGTAGAGCTCTTGAAGGAATAAAACCCTACGTGGCATACACCGCGATAAGCGGAAAGAAAGCAATTCCTTTTTGTTATTTAACCCTCACACACTCTATTGGTGTCCTGCTTCATCATCGGGTTCACCCTGACTCCTAAAGGTCAGGGTGGGCTCGACCATATTTCCGGGAGCTCTTAGGCGATGTAGGCCAGAGGGACTTAAAGATAAAAATCCTATTTTGTTCCCCAGGTATCCCTTTTATTCTCGGGGACATAGTGGATATTAAAAAAGTAATAAAACATGTTTTTGGAGGGGAGTTATGGTCCTATGACCCTAGTAATCTGCCAACATGTTTCAGCCCAGAAAAATTGGCCTTATAGGTCCAGGGCTTTCATCAGGGCACAACAAGGATTCCCTCCCTGGCGTTGACCGAAAGTAATCCTATATATCGTTTTCAAGTAACAGAAAGCTGTAACCTCCGTGCAAAAAATATATAATGGGCAGTATACTTATCCCCCTTCTTTATGTGCGAGAAAAATTCCGCCTGTAGGGAGAACAAGAAGACAAAAGACATACAATTATGCAATTCAATAACCATAGTCATATTGTACAGTAGCACCCATCATGCACGGGTGCCCGTAATCCCATACGTTCATGACCAATAATTTGTGATCATTATTATGAGCTCATATAGCTCTGTTGATCTCACACCGCCCTGTAGGCGGTATGCGTGAATAATCGCACTTTATTTTATTCTCAGTGCACGTTACCTTAGCCTCTAATGCACAACATCCCCACTCATGTCCAATCCTTGGTTTAGAATACACTTGTGTATAACGACAGAAACCTGTGCCAATAGTTATACATTCTCGCATCCACTCTCGATGAGTATGAGTGAATCCAACAAACACACTCGTGCCCAAGAATGCTCATATTCCTTAACCAAATTGGGTGGAACAAGTGTTTCTCACAGATCACAGTAAGGAGGGCAGCCTTGTAGTCACACGCTGTTTGGGGGACAAGTGAACACTGCCGCGTTAGAATCCACATACACAGCACACGTACTACCTTTGTCTGTCAGAATGCTATCGAAATGGACTTACTCCATCAAAGGTCCTGCCCCATAAACAACCTATTTGGTGTCTGTGTATCTCGGCATTGGCACTTCTTTGCTCGGAGCCCCAGTTTAAATATACGGAACCTCCTGTCTTCAAGCCAGTCACTGGGCTTGTGAATAGGGCGGGGCGCCTGTGAGCCCAGTCACTTCCTGTGCGCGTATTGGAAGGGACTACAGGTCCCCATGGAAACCATAGTTTTCGGTACCAAATCATAAACAACTACTCAATTCCCTTAGCATCTCGGGAACTGTAGTGTCGTGCCTTCAATCGCTACTCGCGGCGTGCATCACGTCTATGGACTGCCGTATCCCTGCATTCTCAGAGGGTTTCTAAAAAGCCTAAAAGCAAACATAGTTTGCCTTTAGGCTTTAGGATTACTTTCCTTGTTGTGCCCTGATGAAAGAACTGGACCTATAAGGCCAGTTTTTCTGGGCTGAAACATGTTGGCATATTACTAGGGGTCATAGGACCATAACTCCAAAAAAAAAACGTGTTTTATTACTTTTTTAATACCCACTACGTCCCCGAGAATAAAAGGGATACCTGGGGAATGAAGTAGGATTTTTATCTTTAAGTCCTCCTGGCCTACATCTCTTAAGAGCTCCCTGAAATATGGTCGAGCCCACCCTGATCTTTAGGAGTCAGGGTGAACCCTATGATGAAGCATGACACCAATAGAGTGTGTTAGGGTTAAATAACAAAAAGGAATTGCTTCCTTTCTGCTTATCGCGGTGTACGCCACGTAGGGTTTTATTCCTTCTAGACCTCCGTTGTGTCTGGATACAATTGTGGGAGTACATTTCTAATTTTGAGGAGGTATACACGTCCTAACCTCTCTTTACCCCTTGATTGCCGGTGGAGGGACCTCCACTGACAGTTGTAGTTCACAGTGCTTTACAATAGAACCAGTTGCATTACCTAAGGACTTCAAAGTACATGAATTAAATTAAAGATATGAAACAGATTAACTCTAAACCCACATAAGAATGGTAGTAAGTACATATGTCTACTACAGATACCAGCAGATATATATATATACATATATACATACATATACAAGTTGCAAAATTTGATGAGGGGTGCTACCCCGAAACCGATCCCAGGATACTAGTTTCTGGTCTAGGGAGGACCTGGCGTGGCAGTTCGGGCTGGATTGTATCAAGACTGGTATGCATATGGCTGGGTCCAAACTGCAATGGTGAGCAAAAAAGACAATGGATTTAACCCAGACCTGTAAGTAGATGTGAATGTTTGATCTGTTCAGCATTTCGTCCATCATCTGTTCCTTTTGAACTTTTAGAAAGCTAGCATTTTCTTTTCCTAATCATTTGGAGCCTGCATCCCGTGTCACAGGACTAGGTATAGCGGACAGTCTCAGTGTATTGCTCACAGACAGTGAGGCAAAGGGGGAATAGGTGTTGGGAGGATGGCCCATCTATCACTTGATTGGGGGGGAGAGACGCTATCTCCTACCACACTTCACATCAGAAAGGCTGTACCTGAGCATACACTCACAAAGGGTTTCACACTAGTCTTTTGTGCCCCCTGACAAGCTAGGGCTAGGCAGGGTGGCAGGAAATTCCAGATTCCTCTCTAGGGGGAGGAGTCTAGAAACCTTTCCCACTTCAAACTTGGGACCAAGTATAAACATTGGACGCTCAGACCCAACTCTTCAGTACACCTCTGCACCTGTGGAAGACTCGAAAATACTTCTGTGCAGGTCTGCTACAAGAAGGATTGCTACTTTGCTACCCAAGTGAGAAGGACTAAACCTGGTTCTTCAACCCAGGACTAGAGTGATTTGTGTTTCACACTGGCAAGAATGGTGGCTGCTGCGTTGAGTTGGATTTCACCCACCTGAATTAGTAACCCAATTTCCTACAGATAGCATAACCTTTCTCATTACTAGCATGTCTAAGATCTTGGATAGCCAACCTGCAGATCGTGGGTATGGAGTCTTTGCCTTAGTGTGTTGCAATCAGTGCTTAATTTGAGCCAGTGGTTTCCGGTGCTCAGCACCAGCACTTAAGAATCCACACTGGCACTTTTAATGAGCACCAGTTAAGGACACATTCATTTTTAGTAGGCACACTGAGATTTAGAGATTTTCCCAGAATCACAGAATGTTGAGTCGACGCCGAGACTCGAACCTGGTTCCCCAGCTACGAAGTCGCCAGCTCTGGCCATTACACTACATCCTCTCCCCACTTTCATGGTTAGAAGCTGGTTCAGTTTTAGGCGGCGCTAACTGGAGAAATGAGCTGGTACAAGCTGCCTCTTGACTAAAGCCCCACCACTTATTTGTTTTACAAATTAACCACTAGTTGCAATAGTATGTTTTGCTGTGAGAAGGGCTATAACTAAAAGTTTTCTTCTTGTGAAATGTAAAGTAGATACTGACGTAATAGGAATTCCCAGCTATACAACTTCTGGGATCCTAGTCAGTGTTATAATCTAAATCTCACCTATTATGTTTAACACTTTCTCCCAGATTATCCATGGATTTGGGCATCATCAGTTCGGATATATAAAAGTGCCCTCTTCCTGGCGCTTTCTCCAGCAAAATCAGATTTTCATTATCTCACACACATCTTTTGCCACTGTTTTTCCTTTTAATTGTTAGTCAAAAAGGGATTCCCTGCCTATGACCCATCCAGGTCCTCATCGGAGAAGTCCATGCCAGGTCTCGCTCAATGTTTTGGAGGTGATGTTCACCCTTCGCCACTCCCTGTAGTCAATAATTTATAAATGCCTGAGATCACGTCTGCTGTGGTCCCAATGTACTAACCATCTGAGTAAGGGTCCCAGCCGTTATCTTGGGCAGGGTTACCCATTGTTGCAAGTAGGCAGGACAGGCACCACTGTTTCTCTGAAGGTTAACTTCATCCATTAGTTGAGTCAAAGCTTCAAAGACTCCCCTGAATGAACTAGTGTAATACAGCTCCTCTCACTCCACATTGTGAACCATTTGTCTTTAGGGTGCTTTGCAAAGTCAGTGTTTGACCACATATTTTGTCCCACACCCCAATGTGGCTCATATGATAGGAGCGTTGTATATCATCTTGGGGCTCTGCCAACTAGCCAGCCAGAGGACCATCCGCAATGGCTATTTTTGATTGTTTGGTCGATGAAGCACCAGTGTTTCGCTGGAGGTACATTCCGATATGACCAGAAAAGTACCTTTTTGAAAATTGGCTCAAATTTGGGATGGCCCATTCATAGGTTAAAGGTCATCTGGCACTCCACATTAATTGTTTGTTACCATCTGTTGGCTTTTGGGGATCAGAATGGGGACTGCTAAAGAAATGAAATAAATATGATTGGATAGTGTGGTCATTTTGATATCTGTTACCTAGAGAGTGCCCCCTTATGGCAGGTTTAAAGCTTTGAACATTGGGATGTAATTCAGCTAGACCATTTCAGAAGTGGACGAAGTGAGTTGTATCTATAGGCACTTGCTGGAACTAGATGCCCAGTGCACAAGGAAACAGAAGCTCATTTCCTCTTATTGATCTCTGTATATAGCCAAGTTCAAAGCCTTTGGCATTTGGAAATAAAGCCTCTTTCTATTTAGTCAATTTGTCCATTATGGAGGGCAGAGAGTGTAATAGGTAACGGAGCAATACTATGTTCTCTGCATACATCCTTTTTTTAAAGATGTCTTTGCCAAACCTGGCCTAATTTATTCTCTCTGTCTTTCGTGTGTGATTGAGTAATAGCTACATCATATTGGGAAAAAGTCTTCACAAAACAGGTATTACAACGCAATACCTTTACAATACAATACCATTTATAGAGCGCACAGCTACCTCCGAGGAGGCGTCCCAGCACGAGAAGGAAAGATCACCCAGAAAAGAAGCGAATCGAAAGGAAGAGTTTTTAAGGACATTATAAAAACAGTTTGACAGGCTGCTTCTCAAATTAAGAGGAAGTGCATTCCACAGCTTAGTTGCCAAGAAGGTAAAGGATTTGCCTCCTCTTCTGGCCCTGTGAATACAGGGGATTTGAAAAAGTTTGAGATTGTTGAATCTCAAGGATCCCTCCTGTGTATATGGTTTGAAATGGCTCCTAAGATAAAGAGGGCCCCTGTGGTTGTAGGGCCAAAAGGCCAGGATCAAAGCTTAAAACAGGAGTCTCTTGTTGACAAAAAGCCAGTGGAGGGCACGCAAATGGCCTGACGCCGAGATTCGAAGCGGGATCTTCAAAATCAGTTGGGCAGCAGTGCTCTGAATGGTTTGAAGGCGCTGAAGCAAAAGGGCTAAGAGGCCCAAGTACATACTGTTAGAATAGTTCAACCTAGAGGTTATTAAAGCGTGGATGATCATCTTGCGATGTTCTACTGGGATGAAATGCAGCATCCTTCTCAGAGACCTCAGGGTGAAAAACAGGTGGAGAGTAAAGCCTCAAACTGGGGCTCGAGGGTCAGGTCTGAGTCAAATTACACACCAAGGTTTCTAACCACCGGAGCAGAACTGGGGTTAACTCCCAACTCCGATGGCCACCAAAGACTGATGAAGGGGTGGATTTAATACATAAAAAGAGAACTCAGTCTTGTCAGAGTATTAGGTGGTAAGGGTGTTTGTAGGGTTAGGGGTGGGTAGGGGTATTAGGTGGTAAGGGTATTTTTTAGTATTTAGGAGTGGCTAGGGGTATAGGGTTGGAAGGGTGTCATTAGGGTTGGGTAGGGCTATTGAGTGGTAAGGGTATTTTTAAAGTTTAGGTGTTGGATGGGGTGTTGGGTGATAAGGGTGTTTTTGGGGGTTTAGGGGTGGGTAGTGGTAGAGGAGTATTTGGTGATAAGGGTGTTTTTAGAGTTGGAGGTGGGTAGGAGTATAGAGTGGTAAGGGTGTTTTTAGGGTTTGGGATGGGTAGGGCTATTGGGTGGTAAGGGTGTTTTTAGGGTTTGGGGTGAGTATGGGTTTGGGGTATTGGGTGGTAAGGGTGTTTTAGGGATTACGGTTGTTAAGGGTGTATTTAGGTTTTAGGTACGGGTATGGGATTATAAAGGTAATTAAAAAATGTGTTCCCTGAATTAAAAAAGTTTAATATATATATATTCACTGAAAAAACCATAGGGTTCACACATGTTATAGTTAGCTGGACATTTCACTCGTAAAAAAACATTGAAATTCCCCCGTTATAGTTAGTTCAGCTAACTATAACTCGCGCGACCGCAATCCACTGCTGATGAAGTCATATATTACATCACTCATGACATGGCCAGTGACATCACTCATGACATCTCAAATTACATCACTGATGACATCATCCAGTGAATGTGTTTTTCTGAAAAATAAATATTTTTTATATATGTATATCTAAAGGTTAATGGAAGAATAAATGGGTAAATAAGTGTCTTAATGGATGGTTTTTTTTGTAAAATTAATTGTATAACTTACTTATTAACAGTATCTTAGTGAATACAGTGATGTAATATGTGACGTCATCAGCAGTGGATTGCGGTCGCGCGAGTTATAGTTAGCTGAACTAACTATAACAGGGGAATTTCAATGGTTTTTTATGAGTGAAATGTCCAGCTAACTATAACATGTGTGAAACCTATGGTTTTTTCAGTGAATTTGCAAGGTTTTTTAAATGCTAATTCCTAACTATAACGTGTGTGCAACCTATGTTTTTTTTTTGTGAATTTGTAAGGTTTTTTTAAATGCTAATTTATGTATGTAATAATATATTTTTTATATATTTATTTTACAATAAACTACCTATGTATATAGTTATAGATTGCCTGTAATATGGAATGGCTCAGCTCTTTTTTTTTTTTTTTAGTTTGGATAAAGTTGAACAGCATAGTTAATATCTTCTATAAACAGTTTTAAATGTATTTTTTTTAAGGGTTCTTCACGGTGCGCGCACCCCGCGATTTTTTTGAAAAAAAATAAAATGTTTTTTTCACCCTTCGGGGTCCTTCAGGGACCCCCTGACAAAGGCTAGGGGGTCAGGAACTCTCTACCCTGACCCCTTTTCACGTTCTCGACCTTTCTTTTTCACTGTCACACACAAAATGGCGTCCGACACTTCCTGATTTCGACCGATTGGAATGTTGACTGACATCTAACCACCAATCAGAATTACGCTCGCGGACATTTGGTGCGCGCAACGTGCGCGCACGGTGCACGCATATAGATATTTAGGTACTTTTAACTGCAATTTTCTCAGGAACTACTGAACAGATTGACACCATATATGCAAAAGGCACATGCCTGACCTCAGGACTACCTCTTTGCCTAATTTCAAGTAATTCTGTTCAGCCGTTCGGGCTGTACCTTTGACTAAAGGTCCTATGGGAAAATGCATGGGGAAAACGCGTTTTGGGACCCCCCGTTTTTTCTCAGCCCCTGCTTGGCGAATCACCCCGAGACTTTCAGGGTAGGAGCTGAGCGGAGCGCCCCATTAGTTTTGAAAATTTCACGAAGATAAGTCAACCCGCGCCAAAGTTATTCAAAATCGAATTTTCAGATTTCCTATGGGAACTCTGTCCTAACTATAACTATCTACTGGCGACCGCCAGTAGATAACATACACATGTATTTTTTTTTTTTTATATATATATATATCTCCAAAAGCCAGTGACGCTAGGAATGCCACATCCTTGCGGGTCGGGCCTGGCTGGCTGCGTCAAAACCAAATATACTCCAAAGGAAGAAAACGCACCACTTCAGAGCTGCGTAATCAGGCCCACCAGATGTGCTTCGATAAAAGATGCTTTTCTTCCAGGCAAGGTCAAATGTTTAAAACATAACGCGTTTCGGTTCCAGCGAACCTTAATCATATGCAGCTAAAAGGCAGTTTCAGTTCAACCCTGTGTTTTAAATCAATGTCAGACAGTGAAGAGGGACCAGGTGTTGTGCTTATTGCAACATTTAAAGTGGCAGTGGTGAAATTTCCGAATTTCTTTCCTAAATATTGCATTTTGACAGTGATTATTTTGATTTCTCTATTCAGGATAATCCTTCGAAGTATAGTGCTTCCAATGTTCTCTTGTACAGCGTGTGGAATAATATTACAGATGAAAGGCAAGTAACAATAACTTTGGCTATAAATGGCAGCTTTCGCTGAAATGCGCAATATTAAGCAATTTGAGACTATTTACAAGGTAAAAAACAAAACACGAAAAGAAAGGCCGGGTTTTAAGACAAGGAAGCACAAACAGTGCATTATGGGCAATGTAGTCCTGAGAAATGGATAGTAACTTGCATAATATTGACGGAGTCTGGAATGGAAAATTGAAAGTACTATACTTCGAAGGATTATCCTGAAAAGAGAAAAATGAAAATAATCACTGTCAAAATGCTATATTTAGTATAGAAATTTGGAAATTTCACCACTGCCACTTCAAATGTTGCAATAAGCACGACGCCTGGTCCCTCTTCGCTGTCTGAACTTGATTTATAAAAACAGGGTTGAACTGAACTGCTTTTTAGCTGCATATGATTAAGATTTACTGGAACCGAAATGCGTTATGCTTTAAACATTTTACCTTGCCTGGAATAAAAGCATCTTTTATTGAAGCACGTCTGGTGGGCCTGACTACGCAGCACTGAAGTGGTGCGTGTTCTTCCTTTGGAATATATATATTTTTTTTTTTTACAAGGATTTCTCTTACATATATATACTTACCTTGCGTTGTAAAGGCATGCGTGGTAAAGGTATCTGCGTGCTAAAGGCTTGCATTGTAAAGGCATTGCGTGGTAATAGCTGATTGGTAAAGGCATGCATTGTAAATATTGTTAAGTCAAGTTATACAAGCCATCATTGGGACAAAACAGAGGTGACATGATTCAGTCTTATTGGTCCTCTGTCAAATGTCAACACCTACTTGCCATTTTTCCTAACCCTAGCAGCTGGCGTCAGGTAGCTTGCATCACCCACGGCTAGTATTGGAGATTCAGACCTAACCACTCAAATATCACTCCAGAAATTGCCAGCTAATGCTTCAAAGCCCTTATTATGCCTAATGCGACCTAGATAAAGTTTTTTGTGTTTGTGTGTGTGAGACCTTATTTATGACCTGGAATGCCTTGATAATATCTTCTCCCTATGTGCACACGATAAAGCCTCTGTGGTCATTGTCAGCTTGTCGAGGCGGGTGGTAACATGCCTGTAAAGATTTTAATGTCCAATCTAAAAAGCAAGATATGTCTGTGGGTGCTACAGAGTGTCAGGTCCTTCCCTCGCTTCGGGATTATTGAAGTGGTAGTTTCTTGCATGGTGCTGGTGCCCTGCCCTTTGCTACCAACTAGTTGAGAAGTCACCGAAGATTGGGGCCAAAACTCCTCTTAGTTGCTTAGAGAAGAGTGCAGGAAACTGTCAGGACCCGAGGCCTTGGCTACTTTTAGCTTGGAGATATCTGCGACTAGCTCTGCAGTTGCTCTGGGTTCTACCCGAGACTCTTCTCGGGCGGTATTTAAGTCTTTGCAGGCCCAGAGTCTAAATAGACGTGTATTTTCTATTACATGTAAGCTGACATATTTTAAATTATTAACTTGAGATTCTCTCTTCCAAACTATAATACTGCCATTTCTATTAAAAATACTTTAAACAGGTGTGTGCAAAGTCAGCGCTTTTGGAGTGGTATACAATTCAATATGCCAGCTAGGCAGCTCAATTACACCGACTTTACTATCCTGCAACATCTGTGCACCATACTTACTCTGTTACACACTGCAGCGTTGCGCTTTCTTTGCGATGGATGCAGAAAGTAAACCCTCCAAAGCATTATAAAAGGGAACATACTCATGCAGTTGTTTGCCCCTAGTGGTAACAGAAACTGTATTCTAACCTTTAATTTAAGAAACATTCTGTGTGCTGCTCAGACGAGAGAGAGAGAGAGCGAGACAGACAGAGAATGAATGAATGATTGTCTATATGTATACAAGTAATGTTTGCGGTGAGGTGAGATACACTCTATTTCTCCAACTGCCCATAGTTCCGAGTGCTTTAGTCCTTCCTCCTGGCAAATAAGGACTAAACCACTCTTCCTACATAGTTCATAAACCCTCCCCTTGGGGAGGCACAATAAAGCAGTGTATTTAGGAGTTGGAGTTCTGCCCCGTAGCTACAATAGGGTCAGCATTTAAGCACATGCAACACGATTTTGAATGATATTGAAGACTGAAAACAGGGCTCATGTAACCACATCAGATGGCCTCAGATGAGTGTTCTTGGAGGAAGACTGTGTCCTGCATGAGGAGGCTGTAGCCCTAGGCTGTTGATTCAGAGCCCTGTGGAGAAAAGTATTGCCTTCTAAACAGAGGGGCGACAGGAGAGAGATCGCAGTATTCCGCAGGGCCCGAAGACCGCTGTCCTTAGTTAGAATTGCCTGCTGTAAAGAGACTATAACCTGCCAGAGCTAACCCCAGCTTGTAAGGAAAAAGGTTTAGCTAAAATGTCCTGTGCTTGATGAAATTCATCTCTGCAAGGATAGGAGTGGGCACTGCTGTTGATTTACCTGCAATATTATGTGGGTAACACCAGGTAGATCCTTTAGCCCCAAAACAAAGTGTGCCCTTTTTGGAGGAAAGGAGTAGTGTCGGGGTGTGCTCACTCCTCCTCTAGCATGTTATACTATGTCAGTCAGAAAATCTTTATTCGGCTGCAACCAGCCATAAAAGAATGCATCACAAACAGAACACATTTCTTAATAGAACACAATAAAAATGTATAAAATACGAATATCAAATTAGAGTTCCATAGATAAAGGAGCATCTACAAACATAAAACATATCGGCAACATTTTTCATGTCCGAATTTCATCATTAATCGCTGTGGGAAAAAAAAAATACGTAAAAAGTCATTTTCCAACAATATTTTGAAGCTCCGGAAGAAATATATGTTTTATTCCAATACAACAACAAAGTGCAAACATCCAGGCCCAACACCAGATGGCGATCTATGCACAGTGTGTGAATCTGCAGCTCTACATGCCAAGAACAGATGCATACTGGTAAGTAGCATTTTCCTTATAAACCATTAGGCAAATACCTTTGTCTTTTAAAAGCTGGAGATAATGCAAAGCAGCCCGACATTTTCTTATATTTTAGGTATTTTAAAAGTGGTTTTAAAAAAGCACGTCTTTGTTTAATATAAAATTTTCTTTCAGTTTTGCTCTTGATGTTTTGGCAATATTTCCAGGGTTGTCGAAACAATCCAACAGTCCCAGGGTCTCCAATTGAGTTTTAACATAAGAGATCCATGGAATTTTACTCGCCCACTCCAATTTTAAACAATCTGTAATAATAGCACGATTCAAAGCTGTTTCTTCCTTTACCCAGATATTACGCCACAATAACAAAGGAGCTAAATGTATACGAAAGGACAGGGGAATCACACAACGTTCGCTGTGACGAATAGTGACTGCAGTATGTCTTGGAACGCTCAGCTAACGATTCAAAAACGTATTCTCAGCTCTCTGGAGGCATTCAACATTACAAAAGCCCCAGCCTCCGGCACCATACAGGGTAACAGCGCACGTGTGGTTGCTTCATACATTTCTGTCATTACCTTGATGGTTCGAGAGCCTAGCTTTTTTGTAAACCTGAAAATTGTCTCCAGGTTTTGATTAAAACCCCTGGTCCTTGCCTCTACTAAGTGGGACCAAATATATTTTGAATCAAAAAGAATTCCTAAATAAGAAAAGGTGGGCACATAAAGCAACTTCTCTTTGTTTATAAAACACATCTTTAAAATTGCGGGGGATTTACCCATCATAATATGGGATTTCGCTACATTTGTCTTCAGGCCAAGGTCATCCATAAAATTATTAAAACTAGTTAAAAGCCTTTGCAACCCCACCCCAATTCTGGACATTAAAACACAATCGTCTGCATATAATAACACCGGTAACAACCTGCAGCCTATCTGAGGAGCGTCCGCAATCCCCTTTTTAATGTGTCTCTCTAGGTCGTTAATATACAGACAAAATAAAAATGGGGCAAGAACACGTTATACGTGTAAAACTGGGAGTGTTAGGAGGCGGACAGTCCTTGCAGCTGATGATGAAGTGCAGCCCTAATCATTAAACATACACAGTGGTTGGTATCTCACAATAATATGATTATTTATTATGCCATGCCTGCTTACTTAAAGAGTGTATTACAATGATCCCAGTTAATATAAAGAACTCAGCAGATAATATGAACAATTAGGGCAAAAGTCAGGAAAGCCCTGGACATATTTCATCACCCTTCCCTAAAATATTAGTCTTCACTACTCAGTGCGTCTATAATGGTTTCGCCCATCCAGCCCAAGTGGCGGTATTAAGTCACTACACTTTATTATGCCAAGTCATGTATTATCTCCCTGCATATCTTACGTTGACATCAGATCAACAGTCTTTTTTCAGCCCTTCAGCTTCTCCCCTCAACAACCAGACTGTGTATAATGTTAAATGTGGTCACGTTTACATGCAATCAGGTCTTAGATATAACATTCGTTATCATTATATGAAATCTTGCCACACCTGACACTGTGGTAGTAATAAAGTGCAGTTTGCGCAGGCAGACGACAGCAAGGAGAAGAAAGGATCGAAAAAGCTTGGATTGAGTTTATGGTCGATCTGTATTTTATCTGGTTGTAAGTGCTGCACTGCCAAATGTTGGCCTGTCAGCGGATTTATTTTGTATGTATTCTGCTAGTGTCCAGTCATGCTTCAGGCGTTGAGGGTTTACTTTCAAACTCCTGTATTAATTTACAGTCAGGCTGTAAGGCTGTGTGCCAGTGGTCATGCAATGTGATAAATCCACTTACAGTCTTGACCTGTACAAAGCTGTCTAGAGGTTACTGTGATGCGCTGTGAGATTTTTGTTGTCTAGCGCATGTTTATTAATAAACTGCGCTGGATGGAATTGGTGCATGATTCATGCCTTGGGCGTGCCCCTAATTCGCTTTGAGATTTGTTTGTTGACCATAGCAGTAGTATAAGAATAGGCCAGATTTTGAACGTGAAATTGAAGGGCGCTTGCCTTCGTGTCATCCTAGGTTTTGTTAATGTTTGTGTGGAAAGTTAGGTCTGAGGTCTGATGCAACTCTGGGCAGATGAAGGATTAGTATCTGAAGTCATCATCTCTTTATTCGATCCATTTAAAATACAGAAAATAAAAGTACAAAACACATTAAAAGTAATCACTGTGTCAAAATTCATAGGCAAGCCTTGCGCCGAGACACTTTATGCGATACAGTACTGAGATTCTTAATGACAAAGACGGTAAAAAATGGGATAAAAGCAAAACAGAATCCGGCAACCCTTAACTAAAGCCAGTCTATGTTATTCAGCTTGTTTTCTTCTTAATCACCCTACGAAATGTTAAAGCCTCAAAATATTCTCTTCTTTAGACAAGCCCATAAAAAGAAAGCTATCGAAAAACATATAAAAGGGTCACAAAGTTTCTTCAGAACGTACAGTGCGGGTCGGCATTGCCTAAAGTTAAATCGTTTTATAATTTGGAGAATGAATTTTCCCTCGCTCTTCCCTATAAAAACCACAGAATAAATGTGTCTGAAGTCCTTGCTCAGTGTGTAGTGCCCTGCTTATGTCCTTCAGGCTTCTCCCCTCTTACAATATACATGGAATCTGTCTTGTGTCTACAGTGGGACTTGCATTGCCATTCTTTACCTCCAATACTTTGAGCTATGATCACTGAAGCAGTCACACAAAATATTTCACTTGATAAAAAAGTATTTTATTTTATTTTACACACTTGCTGTTAATTTATTTTCTCTGAAGAAAAACATGTTGGTGATAGATTTGTACTGAACATCAGGTTGAGGACGTAATGTGGTTGGAGGCAGTCTTATGAAACGTTTTCTAAAAATCCTGCCTTCACCACATTGATTATTGTAATTATAGAGGTGGAAGTAGTGATCGAACAGACTGCTAACATGCTCATTCGAAATTCTTTTTTTCCCCAACGGTTTCAAAATGCTGCCCTACAGAAAAAAGAAACGGAGGTTTTACAGCACATAAAGGCCTTGGAGAAAGAAAAACTGGAAAAAATGGACACGATCATACAGAATTCGTCTTTTGATGGCTCGGAGTTCGCCGATCTTTTTCCCAGCAGCGTGGAAGAGGAAATCAAAGCTTACAAGTAATATTACAAAACTAGCAACTGAGGTTTTTCGAGAATGCAGGTATTCAGTGTCTTGCAATATTTCCCACATCTGCTTCTCAGTAATCAGAAAAGCACAGTGTGTGATACCGCTCAAATATCTATGTAAAGGGAAAAAAAGCTTGTGTTATTAAGAAAGCATGATCGTTTGTATTTGAGCAACACTAAATTGTGCATGAGAAATCTGCAATGTATTTTGTGGATTAAGTATATATGTGCATGTTGGTTGCCACATACCTGTTTGACGAAGACGTGCTCACAAATTCATATGCTGCATATCTTAAACATCTGATTGAATGTACGATGTCCTATATAACAGATAACTCACAAGCAGTAACCACGGGCCCACGGCTGCACCTAAAAAGCACAACTTTGTTATGAAAATGTCTTATTTGTTACCCAAGACAGATGTACCCGTTCATATAAGCACACTGTTCACAACAATGTTTAAGGTAAAGTTGTACCATGTATCTATAAAACGTCTCCTTTCATACAGCAGAGATTTGAAATAATGGCACAGACATGTTGTCCTAGCTTGGAGAATCTTTTTAAACTGACTGAACGAATAACATCGTTCAAAATGATGGTGGGGATTAGGACAAAATGCACAATGGCGTATATTCTTTAATTCAGCAAAGAATGTCATAATTGTGTAGCGATGTTTTGTGTAGGACACCTGTTCTTGACATTCTTATGTGTGAGTTTACTGTGGTAGATAAGCTCTGGCGTTCTTGTTTTTAAATACGAACTTTTAACCATAGTATTTTCTAATTACTTTGGATGCCTGCTGTTTCCTCACTGGATATTAACAGACATCTAATTTTTTTAAAGACAAACATTTAATTTTCGTGTTTTAACAGCAGTTTTTCAAATCAGCAAGAAACCAAAGTTGGCTAACGTGCAGTAATCAGAAATATATTGTATACAATTAACTTAAAATATATGTTAAAACTACATTGTTAAAGCATGAGATCTGATGCATGCAACAGTGTGCGTTCAAATAGGTTAGCAGCTACCTAGAAAGAAGAAGGACAAAGTGAAGCACAATGCAAATCCAGATTTGTTTGGTATGAAAAAGAACAAACCAATCGTATTTGGTCGAATAGGAGAATTGGCCCTGGTGTAAACAGTTCAAGATGTTACGATGTAGTGTGTGCCTGAAAGCAACACACATTTTATCGGACTTTTTGCCACTTCGCAACTTGCCTGGCTAAGTTTTCACATAAATATATTTGAATTCTGTTGCAAATCAAAATTAAAACACTACAGCTGAAGTGGAAAGCAGTTCCTAGTCGCCACGGCTTTCAAGTTGCCCTTTAATTGCACGATTGCCAGTTTTAGTTCGGACATATGTATCTGAATGGTGTTTTGCAAGCAGTTTCAATAATGAGTGTATCAGAATAAAACGTGCCAAATGCTTTGCACGGCAAAGTTCAATAAAAATGTATAAACTTTAGCACTGAAGATGGTGTTTATGGTACCACTAAAAGACGAGCTGTGTTACAGGTTTCTAGCTCACATTTGCCTTTAAAAACAGCCTTGGAAGATACTTTAATTCTATTTATTGTTTTTTTTATTCATCCAAATTTACTGGTTTATTTTTCTTCAAAGTATATTTTGTTGTGAATAATTCATACTGTACATAATGAATGTATTTTACATCCAGCACAATGCTTAATAAAGCCCATATGTAGCATGATCAACTTACTAAGAATAAATAAACTTTCCTTTGTAAACTAAACTCAAACGAGTTTGTGCCATGTTCTGATCTTTTTGATACCTGCCTTGATGGCTCTAGCAGTAAACGATCCACATACCTCGTTTAAAGTTGTTTTGTTCTTTAACTTCTTATGTTTGCGAAGTAGTTATGGAGTTTTACCCACCGTAACATTTTGTTTCTCTATGTAGGCTTCATCATTAAATCATTACCGCAGAATTGGCTGTGGAAAAACCAATTTCACAGCCATTTGAATAGTAGCCTTCCAGCAGCCACCAATCAAATGGCGACTTGAGCATATAATATGGGCATGTGGTGACTGGAACAATCTAAGACGTCGGGGACGTACTTTGGGTGTCATAAACGGGCAAAGTGAGTGCAGCCCTGCTGGGAGGCCTGCTCACCCTCTTATGAAATTTGGGCCTCTGGTAGAGAAAAGCCCTAGGCTTGGGTAGACTCTGGTGTGAACAGGTCCACTGGATGAAGCACTATAAGAATGAAAGGAGGGGGGGGGCGGCCACAGGAAGAGAAAGAACCATGGTGAGTGGAAAAAAGGGGGGGGAGGGGGGCGGGTTGACGTTTGCAGCAAACCAAAGTGTGTAGGAGGCAGTGCAGGTGGCTAGACATAATAACAGAAGGAGAGAACATATCAAAAAATATATTTGAAGGTAGGTAAAAGGAAACTGAAAGATGTATAGATTCACTTTTTCTCATGTAGATTACGGCAGCTGAGAGCTTGGGCAGGTTTGAAGAAATTCCATAAGTTTGAAGATTCCAAACTGTTATGGCGGGCCCTAGTAATGAATAATGCGCATCAACTAAAACAAGTCATAGTTCACTTAAAGTAGGAAGGTGAAAGTTGTCTGAATATAGGGTTGGGGTTTGACTAGCATTGTTAGAATGAATATCAAAACTGGAGCCATTACATTCCAAACTAGAAAGATGATGCATAGAGAATGTAATGCGGATTAATAGAAAAGCAATAAAAGGCAGACCTGCAGAAGGGGGTTCTAAAATATTAAGAAATCTATGATATAGAACACTTCTGGTGTGACTAGGTGAACTCCTACTGTAATTTACTTACAAGGTCTGGAACAGAAGAAGGCCCTGCTTAAGCAATACAATCCAAGGAGCAGGGTATTCCCAGGTAGTTATTGATCAAAATGGAGTCCGACGACCTGCAACTTTGCCATTGGCCCTACTCCACTCAGGTCAATAACGGTCTGGGAGTGCCCTAAACCTTGAATAATATGGTTGTTGTAAACCAAACCCTTAAAATATGGGGTGAGATTCAGAAAATATTTGTTAGATGGTGTGTTTTTCAGAGCACTATTTAGGTGGACGGATACAAGAAGCATACCTGCTAGATATAGGACTTACATTTTTGTCTCATTGAAAAGCATAGCAATGAATGCCTGGTTTTGAGGATCACAAAAAGGAGCATATAGAAATGGTCATAACGCATTTCATTCACAATATAAATGCGTTTTTGTGGTCCCATACTAAGGATAAGAACTCCGGTAAGTTCTGGGGTAATTTCACCTTGTGATAAATTTTCATTCTTGCGAATTGCTAAAACATCTTTGAGAGCAAACTGTGTTCTCTCATGAGTTTCTCCTGGAGATTATAGTTGATGGCTCAGAAGCTAAAATGAGAAAACACTGTGTATACATTCACAAATCTCAGCCATGTGAAGAAAAAGTCTGACATGCTGCGTAAAATGGCCTTGCAACAACACCAATAGTTGGTTCCCTGGGTTTCTACTGCAGTTTCATCCCAGAGGTCTAATGAACAACTACAGCACTAACATTCTATATTCAGGGCACACGTGAGCCACTCCTAACCTAAAAACCTTGTAGCTGGAATAGGTGTAGAAATAAAATAATTTCCTACAGAAGAACATGTAGGAAATGACCAAAATGAGGGGTTTAGACATTACTCTATAAAGCAAAAATGAGTACAGAAAAAAGTCTGGTGTGCTGAGTAATACTTGTAATTTTGACAGCGGCTATCTGCCACTTTATTCCCCAGTGGTATGCTGCTGTTTAACTATACAGTCTAGTGAGCAAATAGAATGCTAACATTCCATATTCAACACAAAACTGAGGCACTCCTGAACACCATTCTGCTGAAATATTAGTGGTTGAATTGAAACACTTTCGCATTCGCACACTGAAGTAAATGAAAATGGAAGTGTTAATGTAGATGTGAAACCAAATGGTTCAAGATCTGAGTCAAAATTACAGACTTTAGTCAATAATGGCATAACATATTTCTAAAAGGTCAAACTAGTTAATGCAACAGATTGCTTAAGCTATGCATGCCCAGTCACATGTTTCCTCAAACTAGTCATCCTCTCTGTCACCAAATGCCCCATTCATTTTAAAACAAGTATAGACAGCTTTTTAAATATTCCATTTGTCAAATCTTCCAGGTGCAGAAATCTATTTGTAACCATGTCGCATATTTAAAATGAAAAGATCTGTGCTCCTATGCTTATAGAGGCTCAGACGAATACATTTGTAATAAAGCAGAATTGAATGGGGATAACAAAGGCTGGCCAAAATGGGGAATAATAGGATCAGGTAAAAAAACAATGTAGAGCATAGGGATCTCGCCTCATCAAAGACAGATAGTAAGCCTCTTAATGTAATCGAGCCTGTTCATGTGATCCTGCGGGCATTCACTGAGGTGTTTTATCAGCGCAGTCAACTTTTCGTGCGCAGTTGCTTATATATGAGATATCTGAACACCGCGGAACTAGCCACTAGGGCAGTGGATTATTTCTCAGATAATAAGAATACAGTGAGGTTTATTATAAATGGACCATCAAACTATGGCAACAGAAGAGTTAGTAAATGACCCTCCAATTTCTCATATCCAATGGAATTCTAGTATTGCTGTTTTTGAAGTGCCAGTCTATTATTTTTTTGGTCCATCGGTCTCACAGGTTATTTGCTTTCCCTTCATACCGCTGTCACATAGCTATTTCAAAATGACAATGTCTAAGCATTGGTAAATGAGGGCAGTTTCCATATTTTCTGCATCCTCTTTAGGCAGTCAATTTCCTCTACAAACCACCAAAATTATTAGTGTTTTCTTCATCTTCCCTACTGATTTTTACAGCTAATATTTCCCATTCGTTGCGAACGGTCAGCAAACCAGTTGCGTACCTTATTTTTTTTCCAAGGACTTACAATTTATATTTACAACTTGGTTGTCATGCTGGTGCACCGACAATAGGTTAATCTGAAATGGGGTAAGGATGGACTAACTTCATTGTTGCATGGGTTAACGTCTAGTCCAAAAGTTATCTTTCGTGCTAGATGTCACAATTGATATAGTGAAAACTGCAAACTGAGTGATTTTCAGGTATTAAAGTAGACCAGAAAATCAGTGGCAGGTTAACAGATGACTATGAGTGAGGGAAACACAAATAAAAGTGGTTTGATATTGTTTTACCATAAATTATTTAATTTTATTTATGCTTTTGAATGTATATATCTCTGTCAGGTACATTCACGACATGTATTCATGTGATTTATGCACATGCCACTTTGATAAACATCCTAATCAGATAAGCGTCACAGTTGCCATTATGTATTTGTATTCAATAAATCATAACATCTACTTAAAGCAGAACTCTTAAGAAGGTGTCTGTGGTGACCATTTCATATGCTTTGTGCCTCATCACCTTTAGAATATTACAACAGTTCTTAACCATTTCACTTCTGCTGAGTCCCCCCAATCCGCACTAAAAGCTGGGGACCCCTACATAACAAATGTCTACTACGTGTACCTTAAAACAAAGCATAACAGAAATAACTACACATCAAACAAATACGGAAATATTTTATTTAATTAGTAAACAAAAAAATGCAAACATGCACATTTTAATAAGGTTGGAGCTTTCAACATTGTTTCATTTCTAAAAGACGAAGAAATATGCGAAATTCTAGCATATCACAGTGTCTTAATGCATGCTCTCTTTTAGTCAGATATACCGATGTGGCTTAATTGAGGCCACCAGTCATCTATACGAGATCCGTTTGCTGTACTTACAATGCACTCACTAATTGAGATAAGGATAGCAACTTTATTTTTTAGCTTCCAATTTAAAATTCCTTCACATTAAATTTTGCTTTTTTATGTATTTTATAAATCTGTTAATATTTTATTTTCTAATTTTTCTCCATTGAGGCCATCATCCAGATTATAATTGCCCTTGTCATATCTCGAATTGACCATTCAAATTCCCTCTATCTAGATCTTCCCAAGGGTCTGAGTCAAAGGCTTCAGCTTGTTCAAAACCAAGCAGCTAGATTGGTTTGACACCAGCCCAGATTTTGTCATACTGGACCCTTACAGGTAAATTTAAACTGGCTTCTAGTTGTCCAGAGAGCCCTCGTCAAAACCAGGTGTATTATTTTCAAATCTCTGTATGGCAAGCGTCCTTCTTTCAAGATTTCTGAACTATATCTCCAAGCACAACCTGAGGCTGGCGCTCCAAAATGTATTAGAGGTTGAGACTGAGGAGAGGGTATGGGGGTTAGGATCCAGGTTCTCCGTGCTTGCCCCCGGCTTCTGGAATTACATGCCTCCTAATATCGGAGCCTCGACTTCATATAAGAGTTCTAGATCTCTGCTGAAAACCTCGCTTTTCAGACAGGCATATGGCTAAGTCCTTGGGGCACTCCCATTGTTGTGCCTCTAGCACCATGAAACTTTTTTGCTGTACACACGCTTTACAAATTTGCTGTAACTTAACATAAGCTGTCAGACACCCATAGTAGGTTTCGAAGACCCCCAGATGTCCTCGGACCACAAGTTAAGAGCCACTGGAGTAGTAGATTTAATAGAGAATAAAAATACAGAGTCTTGTATAACTGTAATATTTTATTACGTTTCCATTTAATCTTTTACTGTCACTGAATTGTACAGCTTGAATTCACCACTCACAGGTGATGAACAATTATTTTGCTCACCATCTTGTTCCTCACACAGCACTCTATTCGCAATGAAGTCTTGGCAAACACAGACTTAAAAAAAAAAAAAACACTTTCATGCACATAATATTTCTTAGCCTTTTATAATCTACAAAGGTTAATAAGGAATGGCGTGACTGGCAGGTTAAAGGCAAATGTTTTTGGTGTTCTATTTACAAATACAGTAGATATTTGTCACTTTTCTTAAGTGTCCAGTTGCTGCACTTGTTACACATCTCTGAAGTACTGTTGATCTAAAGAGTTAACAGTATCCATCCAGCTCACACGAAATTTAAAACACATAAATAACCATAAATTAATGTACACTTTGCAGGTTCTGGAGCAATTCATTTCAATCGTTGTGCGCATTGTTCTGTAGGCTTCCAAAGACATGTCTAAAGAAACACTATCATTCAACAATTTATTCAACAAAACAGACCCTGCTTCGACAGACATGCAGAACAAAACACACGCACACATACCCACACACACTCATTTATTTAAATACAGGAAAGCTGCCCTACAGGGATAGAGTGTAGTCAAAAGTACCTAGCAAACGATTGCATTTATATCAGTCACATTGGAAAACTGCATTTTGATTTTATCTCATCACATTATAAAAGTGTTAACTGAATACCTTGGGAAAGTCGCACACGTTTTGAATTTTTTTTTTAACATCTGAACAAATTGTGTCCTGAATTCTCAAAACACTCTAACCACCCAACTGTAGTCAAGCAATAGAGCAGCACTATTTCGTATTATTTCACTGAACTTAGCAGGAGTAAAAACACCTTATCAAGATACCAACTCTTACAAAGTTTAATATCTTATCAGACTCTTCCTATGGTAGAGGCTCCCTGTGCATTGGTGACTCCTTTAGTGAAAATCTGATGAGAATTGATGTTTTTTTAAACTTGTAATTAACTTTAAAAAAAAATATCGCAATTGATAAGGTCTATCAAATTTGATGAGTTCTTTTATCTACCATTATCATGCCTTATGTTACTCACCTCACATCATCATTATAGCACGTTAGGTATTCGCAATCATTTTATAGAGTGCAGTTGTACATGACCAATCCAGTGGGCTAAAGCTAGAGAGCTGGTTTTAAATACTTACAAACCATAACTAAGTATCCTGAGTCTGTAGATTAGACAGGAATTTGGGGAGAGATACATCCTAGTACTGCAAGGTATCGCAAGTCCAATGCAACACTAATGTCCGATTTACCAAGCAAGGCCACTTTGCGTGACCCTCTGGTGCTCTGTAAATCTGGAGTAACGCAAAGCTGCTCAAGTCACTGCCTTGAGTTACTCTACTCTAGGGTGGTGTTCCATGGATGGAGTGTGGGTGTTCCCACGCATCCATCCATCCATTCATGGATTTTTGTACATTTCAAGATTTAACAAGAGTGATAGACCTGGGAATGCGTAAAAATGCT
This sequence comes from Triturus cristatus, assembly GCF_964204655.1. Taxonomy (NCBI): domain Eukaryota; kingdom Metazoa; phylum Chordata; class Amphibia; order Caudata; family Salamandridae; genus Triturus; species Triturus cristatus. The sequence goes on along the minus strand of NC_140583.1, from coordinate 849,641,306 downwards.
ATGCCTTCCCAGGGAAGGCGTAAAAAATAGAAATAGGTTTATTTTTTCTTGTTTTTCTCTATGTGTTCTGCATTTTGCAGCACAAGTAGAAAAAGGATTTCTTTTGTGCAGGAAGGTGTTCCTTCCAGCACAAAAACAATCATGCCTACAACACAGGCACCCTTTCAACGGTACAGGGGTGCCTGCATTGGCGCAAGGTAGCAAATTATATGCCAGCGCAAGGAGCGGAGAGGAATGTGCCATATAATGTTAAATATGGCACATTCCTGCCCTTTCACGCAGCGCGGCAAGGTGTCTTGCTGCGCCGTTACATGAAAGATTTATACATCTAGGCCCTGGTGCTACTGCGGGGAGATTTGATGAACTAGGTTGATTTTATTATGTATGTTTCTTCCAGGTAGATGCTTGCAGTAGATATTCCTTTAAGGTTAACATATTTACTAAGGCAGGCTTTAACCACAGAAAAAAGAAAATCCCTTCTTATCCTCCTCCACGTACTTGAAGGGACTGCTATAACGCAACATAGCAGTAGGACTTTTGGACACAAGAACATTATGGACAGAATTAGCGACATGTTTCCGATGCCGCAATGCATTTCACTATGAAATTTAATGGATGTTTATCGATGTATTGAATTGAATGTAAATTTATAGAGCGCGAATTGCTGCCCAGGGGCGTCCAAGCGCTAGAAAATAACAGAGGAGACCTCGTAGAGTGGTTAGCAGAGAATTAGTGGGGAGAGTTAAATAGGATAGTCTTTAACTGCTTGCGGAATGAAGAGAGGTTGGGGTTGGCTCTAAGATGTAGGGGAAGAGTGTTCCAGGTCTTGGAGGCATTGTAGGAGAACGTCCTGCCGCCAGTCCTAGTCTTTTTTATTCTTGGGGCCATAGCCATAAAAGTCTGGCTTGAGCAAAGGTTTCTGTTGGGTTGGTAATGGGTGACTAAGTCACGAGTAATCACAGGACCTGTGTCCCAGAAGGCCTGATGGGCAATGCACATGGCCTTGAAAAGGATTCTCTGGCGCACTGGCAGCCAATGAAGGCTGACCAGACCGGCTCTCACTGATTGCCTGCGAGGAAGCTCAAGCAGTGAGCGAGCCGCACAGTTCTGCACTGTCTGGAGTCGGTGTAATCTGGAGCGCCAAGGTAGAGCACGTTGTTAAAGTCTAAGCGAGACTGTATTAGACCCTGGATAGCTACCTGCTTTGCTTCCATGGGTAGAAGGGGGAGGATTTTCTTTAACGTCCTGAGGAGGCCGAAACAGGTGGCTGAAAGTTTTGTGGCCTGAGTGTTGAATGAGAGGGTACTGTCCAGCCACACCCCAAGGCTCTTGATGTTGTCCTTGGGTGCTGGAGGGGTGCCTAGACAGGGGGGCCAAAAGGAGTTGAAGAAGCTGGGGTTGGAGGGGCCCAGGAGCATCAGCTCCGTTTTGTCCCCATTTAGTTTGAGGGATGATGAGGACATCCAGTTCTTTACTTCCTCTAGGCACTCTCTAAGTCCGCCTGACATTGGCGTGTTGGCCTCCTGCGCCAATGAGACCACCAGCTGGGTGTCGTCCGCGTAAGAAATAATCTTGACCCCAAATGGACGGACGACCTCAGCCAATGGCCTCATATAGATGTTGAAAAGTGTGGGGCTTAAAGAGGATCCCTGAGGGACTCCACACCTTAGTGGTCTACTATTGGATACAGACTCACCATCGAATACTCGAAAGGATCTGTCCTCCAGGAAGGATTTGAACCAGAGCCAGGCTTGGTCCTTGATTCCGACACTAGACAAGCGGTACAGCAGGGTGTCGTGGCTGACCGTGTCGATTACCGCGCTGAGGTCAAGGAGGATCACTGCCACTGATCCTCCTTGATCCAGGATTTTTCTGGATTCCTCAGTGACCATAAGGAGGGCGGACTCGGTTCCGTGTTTGGGTCTGAAGCCCGTTTGGGTAGGGTCTAACAGTTGGTGGTCTCCTAAGAAGTTCACCAGTTGGAGATTAATGTATCTTTCCAGGATTTTACTCTCCCATGGGAGCAGGGAGATGGGCCGGTAGTTGCTGAAATCTAAGGGGTCCAGATTGGGTTTCTTTAACAATGCTCGGACCATGGCCCGTTTCCAGACAGGAGGGACAGTGCCGGAGGTGATGGATACGTTCAGGACATCCCTAATGGTTGGCAGCGTGATCTGGGATGCTGACATTATGATGTCTGGCGGGGCTGGATCGTCAGGGGAACCGGATTTTACTTTCCGAGCCACGGACTCAAGGGTTGCAAGATCCAGAAGGGGGAAGTGGTCCAGAGTAGGTGAAGGCTGAAGGGGGGGGTTGCCATGATAGTATTGGTCTGGACTGAAGGGGTGGTAAGTATGGGGGGGAAGGATGAGTAGATTTTGCTAACTTTTTGGTGGAAAAACTCAGCTACGTTATTGCAATGAGTAGTGGATTTTGTTTCGTACAGGCTAGGTGGGGGTTTGGTAAGTTTTTTCACAATTTGAAAAATTTCTTTTGGTTTTGATTTTGCTAGGATAATTCTGTTCGAGAAGTATATATAGCCTGAGCAGCTTTGACTTCTGCTTTGTAATCATTGACTGACTCTCGGTAGCGACTTTTATTTCCTGGAGAATAGTCTAAACGCCATCGTCTGTCGGTTTTCCGGCAGTGGCGTTTCTTTTCCCTGAGAGCCTCCGTGTACCAGGGGGCAGTTTTGTGGGAGCGTTTCAGCGTGGTTTTACTTTTAGGGAGGATGTCTTCAAGAGTTTGTGTGATCCAGTCTTCGTAAGCCTGGTTGGCTAGACCAGGGTCCTCATTATAGAGGGGTTGGTTGCTGGCGAGCTTGATGGACCATTCGTCGACTGAAAGGCGAGACCAGGCTCTGGTGAGTCTTGTAGTGGGTCCAGTTGGTGGGGGCTTAAGTGTGGTCCAGGTGAAGGGGACCCGTCCATGGGAGCGGAATTGGTAGTCCGGCTACCAGGTCAACACAGTTGCTGAACACTGGGTCCAACAGGTGGCCCTTAACGTGAGTTGGGGTTTTGACAAGTTGGGTTAATTGTAGAGCAGCTAAGTCATCCACGAGCGTAGTGACTGTATGGTCCAGTGCAGAATCAAAATGAAGGTTGAGATCACCTAACCGAGTGAAATTAGAAGTGGTACTAATGCATTCCGCCACAATCGAAGGGAGAAGATTGTGGAATTGCTTAGGGGGGCCTGGGGGACGATGGATAAGTGTTCCTGAGAAGCAGTTATTGGGGGAAAGTTCAAGACTGAAGGCAAGGCTCTCACAATCAGGAATGGTTTCAGAAGTAACTCGGCAATGAAACTGTTCTTTATAAATGATTGCTAGACCTCCTCCTCTCCCCTCAGGTCGGTCCTGCCGAGTGATTTGGAAGCCTGGAGGGAGGGCGGTTACTAGGGCAGGGTCGGAGTCCCGTGGCTGGGCGTGGGTGATGGCGGCAGAAGTTAGTCAGTGATTCTCCCTCTTCAGCGCTAATTCCGCTGTTGTGGGGGTGCCTGCACCACTGAAATCGGGTGCCTGCAAGCTAGGTGAGTGTTTTAAAATCAATTCTAGACAAGTTAAAAAAAGGTGAAAAACGAGCGCTAAAGACTACTCCCGGCTGAGCCTCAGGAGGTTCCAGTATTATGTGCAACGCTTGTATTCAGCACGCTATTTGTAGTTGTTGCGATGGGCGTGGCCTCAAAGTGGGTGTGTCCCGTGTATGCCTGTTATTGCATTAAGAGTTTGGTATCTTATCCCTGGGCCCTATGGATTAGATGCATATGCTGTGAGCCTTTTCATGAGGGTCGCTCAGCAGGTGCAGGAAATGTTATAATGGCTCTGGCAACTGTCCATACAGAGAGAGTGCAATAATTATATTGCCACATTCTTGCATACGCTGGCACAAGATTTAACTCTAGACCAACAGTAAAATTCCATACATCCATTCACAGTGCATTTATTCTAATCTGTCTCTTGTCGCACGTTTTGGCAATTTGAAAAACATCATGCGGCCATACAATAACATCTGGGTTTCATAATAAATCATCATAGATGGTGCAAGTAGTTCCATTGCATTATTTTAGACTTGTGTAAGGATACTTAACAGAAAACACAGTAAGAAGAAAAAGCTATGCTGCATTTAGAATACGAGTCATGTCTTGACTCTTTGTGAATGCAATGCTTTTCCTCGTCACAGAACAACAATACATGACTCTGGCTCAAAATAATTCTGCTCTGGTGCATGCTGGGCTCTTCGTAGTAAAGCGATAGTACAAGGTCTCATCCCGAAATTCATATTCGCCTGTGATATGCTGGATAACACCTCCTTTCAGCAATCGCTCGCCATATTTGGTAGCCTCACCACGATCAGGAGCAAGGCCCACTTGAACAAGCCACTTCACCAGGTCGCAGCCACAGAAGATGCCTGCCGAGGTTCTTGCGCCACACCTGTATGTCAAGGTAAGGATTCACCCACATGTTCTGTAAACCAGGTATCGCCACTATAACATATGGAAAAGCAAGCAAAAACAGGTGCAGGAAGGGAAAGACAGCAGGAGGGTTAGAAAGTATGTTAGAGAAGAGAGTATAATCCTTGGGATCACAGGCATGTAACATCAGAATATCTTTTGATCAAATATCTACACAAAATCACTTAGATGTTTAAAAAAAAGTAACTTGTGTATTCTTGATTTTGTGGGAGCTGGATTTCCTCTCCACCTTCAAGAAACTCCATATATGACCATTTGTGTGCCTACCTACTACTTTTTTTTGTTACTGATTGATAACAATGTTGATAATATGTTTAGTTATTTTTGTAGAACTAATGTTGTCAAGTACACCGCTAACTCAAGTTCCCTGAAGAACCCAAATTTCCTTCCTAGTCTTCTTTCGACAATTTGGTACTCCAATACGGAAGAATTCCATATGTCTTACATTTGTAGATTACTAAAATAAAATCTGGCTAAAACTGTTACATACTCAACCAAAGGAATATCTGAGCCCCACATACGTGCTTTGATTCTGGCCACATCTAGAGGGTGACTAGGTTTCCTCACTTGTTTGTGCTTTCCAGGGTTCGAAAACGCAGTTCGGGATTTATGGCCTGATGTTCTATTTTTCACATCATTGCAAGAAAAACATCTCAATGATTTAATACAAAGAATAATTTCCTTTCTTCATGAGTAGTTGAAAAATGGTTGGATCTAATCTGCCACAAAGCAGGCTATGAAAGATCTGTGATTATTTCCCCTGATTTACAAGTGTTCGAGTGTGGAACCGGGCAGAAGTAATGTACAAATCAACAGCATCAGCCCATTCCCATGCTGATTTAGAGTTTTGAGACATGGTCCTCATGGTACTGCAGTGATGACACCTACTAGGTCAGCATTTGTGGCTTCTTCAGAGGCAGAACAGCAGTCAATATCTAACCTGTTTACTTGCACCATACATAAACTGTGCATATTACTGGGGAGGCTGTGCAGTTACTTGCTAGTACGCAATACACTGTGATTTACATAAGAGACAAAAATGACACTATGTGACAGAGTCGAATGGGTTGACAAGACGCCATTGATAAGCAGAGCATACAAAACAGAGAAAAAGCACTCAATAGTGAAAGCGTTTCACATTTATTTGGGACTACAACAGCAAAAGCTTAGAGGTGGCACCATCACTTAGCTCCCTAGTAATTGCCCTCCTTGAGCTGAACCACTATTTAGGTGATCACAGGAGAGAGCAGGATTTTGTTCAAATGTTAGCGAGATAGTCAAAGAAAATCTCAGTATTACAGTAAATGTAGTAAGACAAATATTTTTTTAAGTTCTACACTGTAGGCAAGCTGTTACTGGTGATACAAAGAAAGCCAGATTCAGGTCCTTTGGAAATAATGCAAATAAACCTAAGCTGAAGTATTGAGATGGCTTGTAATTTCCACAACTCCCTCTAAATTCTTCAAAGTTTCTTATGACAAGAGTTTGCTTATTCAATTTGCCTAGTACAGAACAATATTTGAAGCACATAGAAAGCTAGTACCTCCGGACTGAGCACAGAGAGCAGACTCAAGCTTCAGACATACAATAGCCCTTCCACTTCCTAGCCAGTGCCCTGTGAGTGCATTAGGGGCATTACACCTGACATCTCAAAATCACTGTAATCGTTCAGCAAGGGCCCTTTCTTTCTGGAGGACGTGGGGTAGAGGGGATTAGAAATTGTACTGATCTTAGTACCTAAATTGCATTTTTACAAGATCTCTTGCTGAAATAAGTCTTAAGCACCCACATTTGAGAAGACCAATGGGATAATAAATTTGCACCAGGAAAAGGATACAAAGTGTCACCCACCACCAGGGATGCTCGACCATGTTTCTGTTGAGAACAACTGCTGATTTGAATGACTCCAGAGTAAGAAAGCAATGTACTACATTCTGATATCAAAGGCAGTAAATCCAACTCCGAAGAGGAAGACTACATTAGGGCAAGGGGGGGGAAGAGGTGGCACTTTAATCAGTGCTACTGAAAGCTCTTCTAGGAAAGATTTTGAGCATTCATGCATTTCAACTTTTCTTTCTAGGGCCAATCAAAAGTAAAAGGCTAAACTCTGTAGCCTCTCCAGAACATAACATTGTCAACGATATTTAGGAGACAGTAGAAGAAGGTTTACTTGCATTAATGTATTTCAAATTTTTGGGTAAAGAATTTCCTGGCAATTGACACATAGATTGTCCTATTTAGAAAACTTGAGAACATCTAAAGTTTATTTTAGTTTCTGCCATCAAATTGTAAATCTGCAGTTAAGGGGGTATACCTTACAAAATCTAGTAATGTATGTGGTTTTTCTTACAACAGCACCCACAACTAGGTGCAGTTTCAAGATTAAACCTCCTCATATATTAAGGATCAATATTTTTCAAACCTATTTAGATTACTTGTTGACCTACTGAATTCACTCACAAAACCTGTTTAACTTCCCTCTCATAGTTGCTGCAAATGAACAGATACGCATTTCTTCCGATGCCATTGTTCTGTAGAACATACTCTCTCAATGTCATGTCAGGTCATTGAGTGTTTCACACAGAGCCATGGATTTCTGCTCTAGTGAAAGCAGGTTGTGCGCTCTATGGGGTGTGAATGACTCGCTCTATATCATGGAATGGAGCTAAGTACATCAAGGGGCAACTGAAAATCTGGTGACAGACCCTCTGTTCTCAGAGTAAACTACATGTCAGGATATACACATATGACTGCAGCCATGCATTCATTTACCTTGAGGCCAGGAGACCCGAAGCGACCATGATTTACTGCTGAATACTTTCTGTAGACAGAGGCTTTGTGTTTTTATCATGCTCGGGTTTGGAGTTCGACCTTTTGCTTTGTGGAAACCTCATACCATGTAATGAGTCAAAAGGTCTAGATTTATTCCATCTCTTTCCTACCACGCTATAGAACTAGTCATTCAAATTGTGGTTCAATATAATGTGATCAAGGACTCTATGGAATTCGGAAAATAAGAACAACTATTAAGTGGAAGTTACCTTGAGAGCAGCACAGTCAGGTTATCTAAACTCAGTGTAAAGTCGAGGAGTGCATGTTTCTAGAGGTGATGCAGACAAAGTTGTTTAATTAGCAGCTGCACAATAAGGCAAAGCAAGAGTAAAATAACTTTAGGAAAATGGAAAGAAGCAGAAAGCGGATTGCATTAGGCAGCCACTGGTAAATAAAAGAATGAGAAGGCATTTTGAGTGAAAAGCAAATAAGAGAAAAGATGGAAAGACTTAAGAAGGGGCAGAATAGACATTCAATATCAAATCATGCAAAGGGTTTTCATATCTAGAACAAAACGCAAATTGGTTACTCACAACAAACGGATGCATGCACATACACAATTTGAGCTATTATGACACTTATTTTAAACCTTTTTGGACATTGACAGTTATTATTCACAATTGTTATTTTTGGTTTAAATGAAAAAAGGAACTCAATTATATCCATGTTCATCTTAAAGAAAACCAACTTAATTTCCATCATACCTCAACCTCACACCAGTTTATCATTGTATTTATAAAAGTATGACCTCTTGTTTGAATTATGTCCAGGAGATATTTGAGACAATGTCTTTCTAGAAAAGGTGTTTTAGGTGCTGAATTAAAGCAGAACTAATAAAAAGAAAATCTAAAAGTCTAAATCCCAAGTTGTTGCCAAACCGCATGGCATAAGATACAAGTAAAGGCAATAAATAAGCAATCATCAGGTTGTTCTATCAATTTTGAGATCAAGCTTTTCTTGACACTAACGTGCTTTGGCACACTTTGTTGGTGACAACTAATACAAAGTACGAGTGATTTGATAAAAAAAACTACTGCTATTCTATAATAATTGGCCGTATTCCATCATTTATTCAGGCGTATGATGTAACAAAATGTTGGATGTTTCCACTTTTCCATTTAAAAAGATGGCAAAGATGGCACTCATTTAATGCCATCATCAGAATGTTTAAGGAAACATTTGAATAAGTGATCATTCTACTGCACACGTCCAGCAGGTAATTCAACACACGTGTCCATTGGGAGGTTCTCTCTAGGGAGGCCATCATTCAGAATGTCATGTTCTAGCAAGGGGCAGGTTTAGAGATTCAGAAGATTGAGCAGCAGTTTACTTATAAAGTTAATGACGGACAGATGTCGGCACACGTTTATAAATTAAATACTATTTTTCAGTTGTCCTTCAAAAATGGAGGAAAGGATCAAGAATTCTTCGCAATGTGGCTATACCAACATGTTTCAAGCTACAAATCTTTAGCTAACGGTTTTCACTTTGAACGGATAGCACAAAGGAAAATTACAATATTTAAGTGAGGACTGAAATTAATTGAGATAGTTTTGCGCCTCAACATGTATTGTAAAAGCCAGGTCATGCAGAAACAAGAGTTGGAAAAGCCAGTAGGGTTGGCTTTGGTGCAAGTTGTCAATGTTTGCTTTGTTTATCATGGTTTTTGCAAAACTGCATTGTGAGGAAAATGCCAGGGCTTCGTCAATGTTAAAGAAAAAAAAAATACACTGGCTAAAAGCAAACATACATATATATTTCTTCGAACTGTAAATGCACACATTGCCATGGAAGGAAAGTACTTTGTGTGCATATGTGCTCCTTGAGAAAGGGCAGAATGCCGTTACAGTGACGTGAGCAAATGGCTGAAGTGGGCTGACCAACTGCCTAATGCTGCATGTTGTAGTTGGCACAAATAAATGTGAAGGACACACTAACAAATCAATGAATGAAGAGGACTGGCTAAAAGCCCATATAAGTATGTAATGCACAAAATTTCAGACCTTACAAATAGGTCAAAAATAGGTGCCAAACTAAGTGCCTTAGCCACATAACGAGGCCTCCTTCGGCAGGTTTAACACATGGGGGTACAAGTTGCAGCATGTTCTATTCTTCCATTGATGTTCTTTGCTCTGCCTCATTAGAGTGGCAAATTGCTGAAGAGTAATGCTGTCATCATCTGCATTACAGGTTGCAACAGACCTAACACTTTATAGCACTCTTACTAAGATGTATTAATATTAGATACAAATAGTTGTAAAAATTGATATTACATTAAGTACACAATATAGTGCCCCTGAAAGGAGCCAGTTAATATTGGGAAAATCTTTGTCAATTTTGTCTTATATTGGCTGAGCCCAAGGTATGTTTCGCAACTCCTGTTTCTCTGCTTTGCTGCTTCTGGATTCCTAGTGTCATGATACCCAAGAGTGTACATCTCATGCTGTACAAATAGCAGAGGCCTTCTTTCAGAATCAATCGATTGTGCCTCATTTGATGGGCGTGGTAAATGCTAATCACTCTGTTACAGCCACTAACTTATTATAATTAAATCATTAAACCCACAAGTGTATTTTATTTGTGTAAATTAGGCTGCACCTTTTCCTAAGCGATCGGTGGCAATATTGTAAAACTGCTGCTATGTGGTCAAGACATTATGTGGCAGTGCTGGATTAAAAAGACAGTGCTAGCAATATCACAATGCTGTCTACTAAGTTGACTGTTGGATAAGCTCAGATTCTGGAAATTGTTTTATTGGGGAAGATAAATTATTAATTTCTTTTGGGGCTTACACCATAGCATTAAAATACACCCAATGCCATTTAGCAAAATTATTCTATGCATGCCTAACTCTCCTAGTCCTGGCTTAAAATAAATATAACTAAATCCCGGCTACATTTATTTTTAAAACCAATTTCAAATTTGTTTTGAAAAGGCGGTTGTTTCACTGACGATCATGCACAATGAACCATGGAAGACCTAGTTTTTTGAGTAATAGGATCTTAAACCTTAATGAAAACAAATTTTGAAAAATCTTAGAAATTAAACTTTATTTACAGGCAGTTATGATAAATTACCTACCTCTTCTCTTTGACAACATTTCTTACACAGAGATCCTTATGATAACTGACGAACTGGTTACAAGTCATCCGTATTTCTTCGGGGACTGCAGAGCCTTCTGTGTCTGCTAGCACTTCACTTCCACCCCACAGGAATGCAAGACTGGAAAACAATATAAATGTAAACACAATAAGGAATATGCTACTTACCAGTATGCATCTGTTCTTGGCATGTAGAGCTGCAGATCTATACACTGTGCATAGATCGCCATCTGGTGTTGGGCCCGGATGTTTGCAGTTTGTTTATCCTCTTGGACAGTCTTTGGAAGTCACGAGGTTGGTGACTCCTCCTTTGGCTCGTATTGCGCATGGGCTTCGGCTCCATCCTCAGATTGTTTTTCGCCAGCAGGGAAAGATGGAGCGTAGTAATAACAGTAAAGAAACCCACGTGTGTTGTATCTAAATAAGATAGACTGGAACGGATACAGGTAGCCGGGTGGGCGTGTATAGATCTGCAGCTCTACATGCCAAGAACAAATGCATACTGGTAAGTAGCATATTCCGTTCGAGGCATATGAGCTGCAGATTATACACTGTGCATAGACTATATAGCAGTACCCAACCCTAGCGGCGACCACCGGCATCCGTTGCAGTTATTTGGAACAGTGTTTTTAGTACAGCCTGGCCCACACTAGCTTGTTGCTTGGTTTGCACATCTACACAGTAATGTTTTGTGAAAGTGTGCGGTGTTGACCATGTCACTGCTTTGCAGATGTCATCTAGTGGTATGTTTCCTAGAAAAGCCATAGAAGCCCCTATCTTCCTTGTAGAGTGGGCTTTAGGGGGAACAGATAGCGTTCGTTTTGCTTTGTGGTAGCAAATCTGTATGCATTTTACAATCCACCTAGCTATCCCTGATTTAGAAATAGGGTTGCCTTTATGTGGTGGAGAGAAAGAGACAAATAGCTGTTTGGTTTTCTGAAAGGTTGTTTTCTTTGGATGTAGTAAAGTAAGGCCCTTTTAACATCCAGTGTGTGTAAAGCCCTTTCCGCAACGGTTTGAGGTTGTGAGAAAAAGACTGGTAATTCTACCGACTGGTTTAGATGGAAGGGAGAAATGACTTTGGGTAGAAATTTTGGGTTGGTGCCGAGTACAACCTTGTTCTGATGCATTTGAAGAAAAGGTTCCTGTATGGTGAGCGCTTGTATTTCACTAACCCTTCTAAGGGAAGTGATGGCCACTAGGAATGCTATTTTCCATGTGAGAAATTGCAGCTCACATTTATGTAATGGTTTGAAAGGGGGTCCCATTAGCCTTGTGAGAACTATATTCAAGTTCCAGACAGGTGAGGGTGGTACCCTGGGTGGAATTACTCTTTTGAGGCCTTCCATAAAGGCTTTGATGGCAGGCACCCTGAAAAGTGATAGGTGCTGCCTGTTCTGTAAGTAGGCAGCAATTGCTGCGAGGTGTAACCGAATGGATGTATATGCTAGGTTACACCTTTGTAGATGGAGCAAGTAACATATGATGTGCTGTATGGACGCATTTAGAGGATGGATTGTGTTGTTGTGGCAGTAAACAACAAATCTTTTCCACTTTGCAGCATAGCATGCCCTAGTAGTAGGGCGTCTAGCTTCCCTGATAATATTCATGCAATCAGGGGGAAGGTTAAGGTATCCGAATTCTAGGACCTCAGGAGCCAGATCGCAAGGTTGAGCTGAGCTGGGTCCGGGTGCCTGATCTCTCCATGGTTCTGGATTAGGAGGCATGGTGAGAGGTGTAGCTTTTGGTGTGGTACTACCGAGAGTTCCAGCAGTGTGGTGTACCACGGTTGTCTGGCCCATGTTGGAGCCACTAGGATCAGTGTCAGGGAATGCTGTTGTAGCTTTCGCACCACTAATGGAATTAGTGGGAGAGGTGGAAAAGCGTATGCAAATTTGTTTGACCAGTTCATCCATATCGCATTGCCTTTGGACAATGGGTGTGGATATCTGGCGGCGAAGCTTGGGCATTTTTTGTTTTCGTGGGTGGCGAATAGGTCTATGTGTGGATGCCCCCACTTCTGAAAGAACGGGTGAAGAACCTGTGGGTGAATTTCCCATTTGTGAATCTGTCGCGTTTGTTTGCTGAGCAGATCTGCCACGGTGTTTTGGACTCCTGGGACATGTTGGGCCAGGAGAAAGATTTTCTGTGGAATTGCCCATCTCCATATGCTCTGTGCTAATTGAGAGAGCTGTGGAGAGTGTGTGCCCCCCTGTTTTTGAATGTAGTACATGGCAGTCATGTTGTCTGTGCGAATGAGGACTGCCTTGCCTGAAATCTGCTTCTGGAAGGATTTTAGGGCGAGGAAGATTGCCAGTAACTCCAAATGGTTGATGTGGAGTAACTTCTGTTGCGGCGTCCATGTGCCCTGTACTGTGAGGTGTAACAGATGAGCTCCCCAGCCGGAGAGCGATGTGTCTGTTGTCAGGATTATTTGTGGAACCGGGTCCAGGAACGGTCGACCTCTGGAAAGGTTTGTGGTGTTCCACCACTGCAGAGAGCGATGGGTGCGACCGTCTACCAACACCAGATCTGTCAGTTGCCCCTGGGCCTGGTTCCAGTGGCGCGCTAAACACTCTTGGAGTGGACGCATCTGGAGTCTTGCATGGGGCACTATGAAAATGCAAGAGGCCATCATCCCTATCAGTTGCATAAACACTCTTGCTGGGAGAGAGTGTTGAAATATGAATTTCTGATGCAGAGTCTGTATGTTTGCAATCCTGGCAGGATTGGGATAGGCTATGGCTTTTGAGGTGTCTATGGTAGCACCGAGGTATTGTTTTGTGTGTGATGGTACCAGGTGGGACTTTTGGTGGTTCACTGTGAAGCCTAGCTGGTGAAGCAGTTGGATTGTAGCGGCGGTGTGTTGCACACATTGTTCGTAGGACGTGGCTTTTATTAGCCAGTCGTCCAAGTATGGGAAGACGTGAATGTGCTGTCTTCTGAGGTGTGCAGCCACTACTGCTAGGCACTTGGTGAATACCCTTGTTGCTGTTGTTACCCCGAACGGGAGCACCTTGAACTGGTAGTGTTGCCCGTCCACCACAAATCTGAGGTACTTTCTATGAGCCTGGTGTACTGGGATGTGAAAGTATGCGTCTTTCAAGTCCAGAGTGGTGGGGAAGTCGTTCTGGGAGAGGAGTGGAAGAACCTGTTGAAGGGTTACCATGTGAAAATGGTCTGAATGTATGTAAGTATTTAGAGGTCTGAGATCTAGGATAGGTCGTAGAGTCTCGTCTCTCTTTGGAATCAGAAAGTACAGGGAGTAGACCCCTAAACTTTGTTGATTGATGGGGACCTGCTCTATGGCTTGTTTTTGCAGGAGGGCGATTACCTCCTGTTTTAGTAATGTAGTATGTTCTTGAGACATAGGGCGTTGCCTAGGTGGAATGTTTGGGGGGGTAGATGCTAATTCTAGGCAATACCCTGAATGAATAATTTGGGTCACCCATCTGTCTGAGGTGATTGTCTCCCAGACGTGAGGGAAATGTTGTATTCTGCCCCCGACCGGAGTGGAATGGTCTGGAGGGAGCAGGGGAAAGTCATTGGGTAGGTGGTGTGGCAGAGCGTGCGGTATTTGTCTTGCCTCTGCCTTTATTATTATTACCTTTGTATCCGCCTCTTTGGTAACCCTTTGTGAAGGTAGATTAAGGATGGGATTTGTAGGACGTGGATGCACTGTCCGAGGAGTAGCCCCTGCCCGTGCCCCGAAAGGAAGAGCGGCGAAAAGAGCGCCTAGGAGTGTGTGACTGTAGGGCTCCCATGGATTTCGACGTGTCAGTATCTTTTTTCATCTTTTCGAGGGCTTCATCAACTTTTGGGCCAAATAGATGATCTTGGTCGAATGGGTGGTTCAATATAGAGGCTTGTACCTCTGGTTTAAAACCTGAGACTCTGAGCCAGGCATGGCGACGGAGAAGGACACTGGTGTTTATGGCCCTGGAGGCTGTATCTGCTGCATCTAGGGCACAGCGTATAGAGGTATTAGTTATTGTTTTTCCCTCTTGGATCAGTTCATTAGCCCTATTCTTGTATTTTTCAGGGAGATGGTGCATGATGGTCTCTAACTCATCATAATGCGCCCTGTCGTATCTGGCCAATAGCGCTTACGTGTTGGCGATACGCCATATATTGGCAGTGCGCTTCCCTGACGCGTCTAGGAGCTTGGACTCTTTGTCAGGTGGTGGTGCTTCGCCTGACGCCTGAGAATTTGAGCGCTTCCTAGCTGTAGATACCACTAGGGAAACCAATGGTGCAGGGCCTTTAATGTATGAAGGGTCTGTGGGGGCGGCTTTGTATTTTTTCGCTATACGGGGGTTTAGGACCCTGGCCCTGACTGGGTCTTTAAAAACCTCCGGTGCATGTTAGGTCTACTGCCATTCTACCTATGTTAAAGGGAGTAACCAATGTGCATTATCGAAGGTGTCTAGGAGAAAATCTTCCTCCACTGGGTCAGTATGTAACCCCACCCCGTGGTAATGTGCCGCCCTTTGTAGTAGGTGATGAAAGCCTAACGAATCTTCAGGTGGGGATGGCCTAGATGGGTAAAGATCATCCTGTGGGACATCTGGGATGTCCGGATTGTTATAGTCGTCCCATGGGTCTGGAGATCCAGTAGGGGTGGGGTCTTGTGGCACATCTGCTGGATCATAATAAGGGTCTCCTAGATCGTCTGGGACTGGAGACAAGGTTGGAGAACGATGAGGCAGGGGTGGAGAAGGTGGAGGTGGGGACAGTGGATGAGGTGGGGAAGGCACTCTGAAAGGGGAGGTAGCAGTGTCCTTCCTCTTTGGAGGTGGAGGTGGAGCTGGTTTGTCCAAGTGTCTCTTTTTTGAAGACCGTGCCAAATGTCCAGTTTTTGGATCCTTGGTAAGTGTCTTTTGCAGAGGATCCGGTGTGAAAAGTTCTTGCGACACTGGTTGTTCGGTCGGCGCCGAAGTTTTCAGGGCCGACGGCTTTTTAGGTTTGTCTAAGCCGTGCTTCTTTGGGGCCTCCGATTTTTTGGTCGGCGCCGAAGAAGGCTTCGGCACGGGAGTGTCGGTGCCGAGGGCCTTGTGATGTTTCGTCAGCACCGGAAGGGTAGGTTTCGACACCGAAGGCTTTGGTGTTGGGTTCGGTGTGGAGGTGGAGGCCGATCTTTTCTTCGGTGCCGAAGGGTGTTTTTCGGTACCGCTGGTAAGCTGGCTCGAGCCCGAGCTGCCGGAAGGCTTAATAGGCTTCTTTACCGGGCCCGAAGGTGGGGTGTGAGAAGCAGTATCCTTGGTCTTGCCTAGGCCCGAAGGCGAAGGTGTGACAAAGCCTTTTTGGGTATCGGTGTGGGAGGGGGTATTGTACTCACGACCCTCTGCGCCGGGGTGATTTTCTCCACATCTGAGTCATCGGCCTCGGAAGCACTGACGAGGTCGTCGTCCTCTTGTTCGATGTCCTGCTGTCCCGGAGCTTCGACGTCGTCCCCGAAGATGTCGACTGGAGCGGAGGTTGAGGAGTGCGCCATGTTGCGTCTAGCCCGTCGATCTCGGATAGTCTTTTTAGATCGAAAAGACTTGCAGGCGGGACAGTCTCGGGCCTCGTGTTCAGGGGAGAGGCAGAGGTTGCACACCTCATGAAGATCGGTGTGGAGAAACTTGGACCCACATCGAGGGCACTTCTTGAAGGGAGTTCTTTCCATCAGTCGAGACCGGAGCCGGAATAGGCCCGAAGGCCGCAGTCGACGACCGGAATCGAAGAAGTGCCGAAGAGAAGGTGATTAAGATGATTTATTATCTGAAGGATCTCGATGAGCGAGGATTTTTGCGTCGATCGTTGAACTGGAAAAGTTCGGAACTGGAGCGCGAAGTATTACATCCGAGCCCGATGGCGGAAAAAAACAATCTGAGGATGGAGCCGAAGCCCATGCGCAATACGAACCAAAGGAGGAGTCACCAACCTCGTGACTTCCAAAGACTTTCCAAGAGGAAAAACAAACTGCAAACATCCGGGCCCAACACCAGATGGCAAACTATGCACAGTGTATAATCTGCAGCTCATATGCCTCGAACATAATATTTTCTAGGCAGTTAGGAGCTAAAATAAAATGTCAATCTGTGGAAAGCTGTGTAGTGTATCACTTCAGTCGAAGCAATATAAATGAATGAATGAGAGGAATTTGTAAAGCGCACTGCTACTCCAAAGAGTGTCCCAGCACTGTAGTCTCATAGTAAGGATAGTGAAAAGACATGCTACTGTGCTGTTTTAGAGCTTTATGAAAAGACTGTTCATGAGAAACAGCACGGGCGAAAAGGGGAAGCCGGTTTCATTCACCACCACCCAAAACCTTCGAAGACAGTCCGCCAAGTCTTACCCAGCGATCCCTCAAGATGGTGACAAACAAAGTTGAGGCAGAACGCAAGAATCTAGAAGGCTGGTAGTGCCTAGTTTTTCTAATCGGATACTGTGGACCCCGCCCATAAAAAGCTCGGTGTAAAATTATGTGACCTTTGAAAAGAATTCTCTTTTTGATTGGTAACCAGTACAGCTTGCGAAGATGCGTAGTAATATGCGTTTTCTAAGGGATATGCAAGCTAAACCAAGGAGACGCATTTTGAACCAATTGAAGATTCTTGCTCAGCTTGTCAGGGAGGCCAAGATACAGGCTATTACCGTAGTCCCATCTCAAAGTTATAAGGACATGAATCACTGTCTTACGTGTCTTAAAGGGTAGGAAATTAAATAACTTCCTGAGAGATCAAAGTGAAAACAAACAAATGGCAACAACGGAGAGGGTTTTAGGTGATAAAAGACAGTTTGTCTATTTTCACACACAAACCATAAGTCAGCACCTAAGCAGACATTCTTCTTTTATATGGCCAAATAGGAGGACGATTCTACTAATTCGGCCAGGGAAGTGAGATAGATGTTGAACACCGTGTGGCTCAAAGAACCCAGAGGCACTCTATTTATCATAAGTGAAAAACTGACAAATTCTTAAAAGGCAGTCATTTTCAGTCAAATAATTCAACATTTTAACAGAGCTTTCAGAATTTAATTTAGGGAATTTCTCACCATAAGCAAATAGAGGTTCAACCAGAATTATTTTGGCCTTTACCAGTTTTTTTTACAGCCACTAGCTTACCTGTCTTACACTCACCATGTCTTGAATAAATGTTTAATATATAGTTTATCACACCACTTTCGTGAGCAATACGAAAACAACTCTTTACCGCATGTAGTATCAAAGATTTTTTAAAAAGGTTGACAATAGCATTGCTGTAGTTGACTGTAATCTTTTTTTGTTTACCAGATTCTGGAAACATTGCCAAACCACTACAGGAAAGTAACTTCACCTTACTTTCAATCGGTCACCATCTCATAGGGCCAAGTCTCTTAAAGGAGAAAGGTGCCATCAGGTTAAACTAGACGTCTACCCATCTATATTTACATGATAGTGTTTACAGATAGAAATAAGGTGCCTCACTTGATTATTTCCAAGAAATTGTTTTATTTCCTGTCTTTTCCTATATCTATAAAATTGTAATATTTACCTATGAAGTAACTAAAGCTCACTTTTCTCTGAAGGAAGGAGTATGACATTCCTCAGAAAGTGATGCTTCCTCTATGTTTTAGCAATAAGAGACCGGGGATGGGATTCAATGGCAAATAAGGACCTTTGAAGATATTGTAGGAACAATTGCCCCTTTCAACAATAGTAAGGGTAGTAGCAAAAAGACAAAGAAATATATTTCATGGCTTATGGTATGAGTCCAGAATATAATATTGTCATAAGAAAGGCTCTGGCTGGCTTCTTAGCATAAAGAGCAAGTTACTTACCTTCGCTAATGCTTTTTCTGGTAGAGACTCTATCTAACCGCAGATTTCTCACCTTAGAATATTCCCCAGACATCAGACTGGATCTGGAAAATCTTGAGCAGTACCTCTGCACAGCAGTAGGTGGGGTTGATCGGCGCCATGCTGGTGTCGGAAGTGACGTCTGTGGTGTCTATATATACATATCATCCCGCGCACTGACATACATTTATTTTGTGACTATTTCGGAGCCAAAAACACTGTGCCACGTCGGAATGATTGTTTGACCAGCGTGCAGAGTATAACTGGATGTTAGGGTAAAGAACCCAGTTCGCAGAATAGGAGTATGGGAGGGTTGGTGAGAAATCTGTGGTTAGTCTCTCTGCAGGAAAAAGTGTTACCAAAGGTAATTAACGTGATCTTCTGATAGAGACTTCTAACCACAGATTCCTCACCTTAAAGTAGATACCCAAGCAATTCCCCGGAAAAAAAACCTCCCTGCCGGAGTGGGGCTTGCAAACTGGTTCAAACCAGGAATCGTGGTGGATCCAACTAGCAAAATTCCTGTCTCTACAAATCTGACTGTTCAAGCAGCAGTGCTTTGTGAACATGTGAAGGGAAGCCCACGTAGCAGCTTCGCTAATGTCCAGGACAGGTACCCCACATGCTAACACAGTAGCAGCGACCTTGGCCCTGGTTGATTGGGCCACAAGCACTGGGGAGGCTGCTTATTAACTAGTGCGTAGCAGATCTTACTGCAAAGTACAATCCAAAGAGAGATGGATCTCTTCTGCACTGCCTTGCTTTTCTCGATGGTGAATCCATTTAAGAGTTGATATTCCACCTGGAGGTCTTCAGTACGATGGATGTAAAAGACTGTGGAACCTCTCCTCTTCCTTAAAAAGATGAGAAGGAGCAAAAAATGCTGATGCATGATGTTTTGGCCGATGTGAAAAGGGATCAAGACCTTCGGTAGGAAGGAGGAATGCATCTGAGCCAGTTTGTCCAGATAGAAACTGGTGTACGGAGGGTTAACAAACAGCTTGAAGCTCACTGACCCTCCAGGCCTATGTATTGGCCACTAAGAAGACCATCTTAAAAGTCAGGCGTCTTAGCGCACAGCCATTTAGGGGCTTGAATGGAGACCAAATTAATGCCCCATTGGGTCTTCATGAAAAGGGTAGGAGGGAACAAATATTGCATACCCTTAAGAAAACGTGTCGCAACAGGTGACTTAAACAGTGAGTGCTGATCTGGCAACTGCAAAAAGCCGTTTGGGCCAAAAGATAACCTTTAACAGTGTTCAAGACAAGGTCCTTGCTGGATGAATGACAGCACAAACAATAACACCCCCAACAAGGGGACAGCAAGTTGTATAACATGATAGGAGGAGCGCTAAGCCACACATGTGTCTCAAAGGCACACATACACAATCTTTGTTGAAGGATGCCTGGCTGCTAAAATGATATCACAGATCTCGGGAGGAAGTTCAAAGGCATTTAACTGTCGCCACTTATCTCCACATCTGAAGGTGGTGTGCACAGATTCAGGTGCAGGACCCTGCCCTGTTGTTGCGACGGGGAATCCTCCTGAAGGGGCACGCTGATCAGAGGACACATGCTCAGGAGTTAGGTATACCAAACTATCCTTAACCTAGTGCAGTGCCATTAAGATGGCTAGGGCCCAGTCTGTCCTGATCTTTTTGAGAACTCGAAGTAAGATTAGTATTGGCGGGAAAGTCATACAGGAGCCCCAGATTCCAGTCTAACTGAACACGTCTCCAAGCAAGAGCCGCCTTGGAAACTCCAGTGTGCAGAAGTGTTGACATTGCACATTCTCTGCGGTGGCAAATAAATCAAGCCAAGGTTCTCCCCACACTTAAAAGAGGCCTTGCACTATCTCTGGAAGAAGACACTAGTCGTTATCCTACTCTGCCTTGTTTGCTGCAATACCAAATTGTGGTGGTGTTATCAGTGAACACCTGAACCAACCTTCCTTAAATGGATGGAAGGAAGGCTTTCAGTGCAAAGCAAATCACCTTCAGTTCAAGGAGGTTAATGTGGAGCCCAAGAGACATGCAGTGTTTACCAACCGCAATGCCAAACTGGTGGAAGAAAAGGCTCTCTTCACAAAAGTATGCAACCTCTTGAATTCTCTTTCCAGTAGGGTGGGAGGAAACGTGCTTGGAATTATCCTATCTGTAGAGTCCTGCACTACCAGGCTCTTGGGAGAGGGATGCTGGGACAGGAAGGCTATGTCTCCGGAAGTGGAACAATGGCATCGGGCAATCATTCTGTGTATGGGGGCACCCCCGAGCACAGTTTGGTCAGGGCTCCCAGGAGAACATTAGTGAGGGTCTGATTAAAGGGGAGCAAGGGCTTCGCAGAGCTCACCTCCGATTGAAGCACCTCTAGCAAGATATTGGTCTTGACCTCGATGGAGGGTAGCTGCAGATCAAGAACTTCCGCTGCCCTATCCATCATGGTCACAGAAGATGCACCTTCCTACATGGCAGGGCCTGGAGGAAGACCCAGACCTGTGTCTGGAGAGGTGTCCAGACCACTGGCATCATCCAGCTCCTCATACCAGTTTTCCACCTGGTAGGAGTAGGCCTACAGGAGGCCATAACCCTCTATGTAAAAAAAATAAACGTTTTTATTTAATTTTTTAAGGGCAGGTAGTGGTCCCTGGGACCACTGCCTGCCCTTAATTTTTTTTTTTTTAGAGACAGACACAAAGTGGAATCGGTCCCCTGAAGACCCCTTCCAAATTGCAACTGCATTTCCACCTTCTTGAAGAGGCTGGTAATTAACGATTGTTTTTCGACCGCAATTGCGGTCACGAAACATTCGTACATTGATTTGCGGACACAATTAGGAAGGGAATGCCCCTTCCTAATTGCGACTTGCAATTCCTAAAAAGTGAGTCGCAAATAAATTTAGACTCGCTATTTAGGAATTGTACATTGCCCATTCACATTTTGCATACGCAAACGGGTGGCAAACCCATTTGCAAAATGGGGTCATACATCTGGCCCTTTGTCTCTTATTAGGCTATTTGTGGCACATCGAATATTTACATTTGAAAATGTCTTCCCTTCTTGCAATACCTTCCTGCCTCTCTACCGAAAGGCCTGTAGAAGACATGCTTCCAGTAGAAGGTATGCTCAATGAGGTCTCCGTCTTCTCTCATTAATGGCAATCTATCTGGGGAGCGAGCCCATGGACATAGCAAAGTGCCATTGTGTCACGGCTCCTACCACTCCACCAGTTTTCCTGCAACATCTAGCTTCTAGGTCTCCTTGTCTAGCGGAATGGTGTAACCTTTTATCTAATCAAATGCCTTCTTTCTTGCCACATGGCCATGACCGCCTGAAGGGACATGCCCATATACATATAATGGGTCCTGCTGGGCTGCCTTGTACTTTTTTTTTTGTCCTTGGTCTGACAACTTGCACCTTTACAGGGTATTTCCAATTCTCATTGGCACGTTTTGACACTTCCATATTGGTAAATACTGCACAGTCTGCTCAGACATTTAAAGGGTCTCAGTGGGAAAATGGCCTGCCCCTTCTTCAACATTCAAATTTCCCTGGTGATACTCTGCAACTATATATGATGGCATGATATGCCGCTGAATCACTGGGTGGTTTCGGCTTTAGAGGATATGGCTGAAAAGATGGATCATCTGCAGAGTCCACGTTAAAATCGTGCCCCAGGTTATTCCCATTGTAAGTAGGTGTGGTGTATTCATATAGCGCTGGTCGAGCAACTAAAAGCTCGATTAACTAAGAGCTCCATAATATGAGTGGATCATTGTGGGGAGATGGTGAGTGACTGGGGTGATAGTAGTGAAGGTGGTGAGAGTTCCCTTGCCTCTTCGTATTTGAAGAGGTTCGAACTAATCTGAAATAGCCTCTTCAAATGTCACCCACCTCTTTTTGAAATGTGGATGGCCTGGTGTTGGTGTTGATGCCACATAATGTTGCCGGATAGAAGGTCAATAAAAATGATTTTCAGTATTAACATTTAGTTTTGTGTCTTAACCAGTCTGCGACTCATATGCTGTAGAGCTCAATGTGGGCTTTGAGAGTCTTCGGTTGCCAACTTCACAGGCGAAACCATCTGGTCAGGCTTTAGGTGCCGACATTGTGATTCTTGGCGTTGAGGTTCAGACTTGAGTGACTCTTGGCACCAAGGCAGCTGTTCTCAGCCTTGAGGTTTGGGTACTTGTCCTTGTGATGCCTAAAGACCCTTTTGGGAGTGAGTTTGCGTGAGAAAAGTGTACTAAGAGTGACAGAGATTTCTTTTGTGGTTTTTCAGTGCTTCAGCCACGGAAGGTGAGCCCCTAGGGAAGATCCTTTGCATGTTGTTTATGAACAATCCTCTATATCTTCTTGGTCCTGGGTGTGGCTTTCACTGGGGACCCTGTAGACCATTGTTCTCCGAAGTCAAAGACATTTGAGAGCCCCTATTTTTGACTGAACTCCCCATGGGTCTCAGGAGGACCAGAGGCACACCCTTTTCTATGATGGAGTAAGTTACCTCAACTTTTATGAAGCCATAATTGGTCAGTGACTCAGGAGAGCTTTGGTGATGCACTGTTTAGTGCATCCACAGTCTTCTGAGTTCTAGATGGTTTTCTTGCGCTGGTAAGCCTTGCACAACAACAGACACACTTGTTATTTTCTCTTGGCAAATAGAGATTGCAGACACGATGCAGATTTGACAAGTGAAATTTGCTACTACAATTTGGACTTGCAATTAAAATGAAATATTCTGCATACACTTCCCCCAAAACAAGTCAACCACAGAAAGCCAGGCTTCTTTTTCAGACTGGGAGCCATGCCAGTGCATTGAGTTCCTGAACAAGTTAACTTTGATGCTGCATGCAAGAGTTCTTTATCGAGGTTGAAAATCTGGAGATCCACGGCTTTTAGCGAAACATTCTTGGAGCACTGTGAACATGTCTGAACCCAATGGCGGAAGAAAACATTCCACACTTGACTGTTAGCCTGAGTGTATTGTGTGTTTCAGGGAAGGATCATAAGTCATTTCCAAACCTTAACTTGGAAGAAAAACAACTTATAACACCTGCACCCAACACTAAATGGCAGGAGAGTGAAAAGCACGTGAAGTGCAGGAGTATATGCTGCAAACATATAGTTACCGAAGGTAATTAACTTTTTCTTCTGAGGGATTCTTCTTCGTGCACATGCCTCACTAATGAATGAGCCTCAAAGCAGTATCCACTAGGAGGCAGAAGTGAGTTCTGCAGATTACAAAGAAAATCCTGTAAAATGTTTTTTATAAGGTATGCATCAGTCTATGTCTGAACGCCCACACGTTAATGTTTGGAAAAAGTAAAGAAATACCACCAAGTGGCTGCCCAGCAAACATCAGCTACTGTGACGCCCCCTGGTGAGAGTAGTAGAAGCTGCAATGACCCTTGTATAATGTGCATAAATACTATCCCGAGGGTCTTTCTCAGCCAAGGTTTAATCAATCAATCAAAGCATTTGTAGAGCGCACTACTTACCGGTGAGGGTCTCAAGGTGCTTGGGGGGAGAATGCTGCTACTGCTCAAAAAGCCAGGCCTTGAGGAGTCTTCTGAAGGTCAGCAGGTCTTGGGTCTGCTGTAGGTGGATGGGGAGGGTGTTCCAGGTCTTGGCAGGGGTGGGAGAACAACCTGTCGCCGGAGGTCGCCCTTCGAATGCGGGGGACTGTGGCGAGGGCGAGGTTGGCGGAGCGAAGCTGGCGGGTGGGGGTGTAGAAGCTGAGTCCTCTGTTGAGGTACGCTGATCCGGTGTTGTGGAGTGCCTAGTGTGCGTGGGTGAGGAGCTTGAAGGTTATCCTCTTGTTGAAGGGGAGCCAGTGCAGGTCTCTCAGGTGGGGTGTGATGTGGCTGCAGCGGGGGATGTCGAGGATCAGGCGTGCAGAGGCGTTCTGAATGCGTTGAAGTCGTTTCAGGAGTTTGGCCGAGGCTCCTGCGTAGAGGGTGTTTCCATAGTCCAACCTGCTGCTGACGAGGGCCTGGGTGACAGTTCTTCTCGTTTCAAGGGGGATCCACTTGTAGATCTTGCGGAGCATGCGGAGGGTGTTGAAGCAGGAGGAAGAGACGGCGTTGACCTGCTTCGTCATGGAGCGGGTGGAGACGAGGATGACCCCTAGGTTGCGTGCATGGTCGGTGGGTGTTGGAGCTGTTCCCAGTGCGGTCAGCCACGAGGAGTCGTCCCAGGCCGAGGGGGTGGATCTGAGGATGAGGACTTCCGTCTTGTCCGAGTTCAGCTTCAGTTGGCTGTTCTTCATCCACTCGGCGACGGCCTTCATTCCTTCGTGGAGGTTGGTTTTGGCGGTGAGCGGGTCCTTGGTGAGGGAGTGGATCAGCTGGGTGTCATAGACGTAAGAGATGATGTTGAAGTCGGGCGACGTGGGCTAGCGGTGCCATGTAGATGTTAAACAGAGTTGGGCTGAAGGATGAGCCCTGGGGTACGCCGCAGATGATCTCGGTGGCTTCGGTGTGGAAGGCGGACGCTCTGTGTTCTGCCGGAGAGGAAGGAGGTGGTCCAGTCCAGGGCCTTCTCTTGGATCCCAGCGTCGTGGAGGCGAGTACTTAGTGTGCGGTGGCAGACCATGTCGAAGGCGGCTGACAGGTCCAGGATGCTGTTCTCCTCGAGGTAGCGGGTCAGTTGTTTGTTGACTGTCTTCTCGATGCCCTTCGCTGGGAACGGGAGCAGGGAGATGGGCCAGAAGTTCTTGAGGTCCTTGGGGTCCGCCTTGGGTTTCTTGAGTAGGGCGTTGATCTCAGCGTGCTTCCAGCTCTACAGGAAGGTTGCCGTCTTGAAGAAAATGTTGATGGCTTTCCGGAGAAGGGGGGCGATGGCGGTGCTGGCTTTGTTGAAGATGTGGTGTGGGCATGGGTCTGACGGAGATCTGGAGTGGATGGTGTTCATGATTTTGGTGATGTCATCGTCGCTTATGTTGGTCCATGAGAGCAGGCGGTCGGTGCGGATGGTGGTCGTGGGGGCGGAGGTCTCAGTGGTTGTCTGGGCGGTCGAGGCGTTGAAGCCGTCATGGATGTCTGCGATCTTGCGATGGAAGAAGGTGGCAAGCGAGTCGCACAGGTCTTGCGAAGGTGGGATGTCATTGGAGCTGGGGTGGGAGAGTTCCTTCACGATGTTGAAGAGCTCTTTGCTGTTGAATGCGAGGGTGGTGGTTAGTTGGTCCTCGGTGACTTTGCTCCAGCAGCGGCGAGGGATCTGTTGGGTGCGGTGGTGCATGGTGGGTTTTCGGAAGGTGAAGTGGATGCAGCGATGGTCGGTCCAGTGTAGTTCAGTGGTGTGGTTGAAGAAGACGTGGGGGCTTGCGGAGAAGATGGCATCAAGCGTGTGGCTGGCGCAGTGGGTGGGTGTTGTGACGAGTTGTCTGAGTCCGAGGTTGTCGATCAGGGTGGTGGAGTTGGTGTAGTTGTTGTTCTTGAGGTGGAAGTTCAGGTCCCCGAGGAGGATGTAGTCCGTTGAGGCGAGGGCGTGTGTGCTGACAAAGTCAGCGATGGAGTCGCTGAACTGTGGTTGGGGTCCGGGGGGGTCTGTAGACGAGGGTTCCTCTGAGGGTGGTGTTGGGGTCGGTGTGGATCTGGAAGTGCAGGTGTTCGGCGTTGCTGAGGGTGTCGTCGGTGTAGGTTGAGACTCAGAGTGTTCCTGTGGACGATGGCGATTCCTCCTCCTACTCCGTTGGTGCGGTACTTGCGGGTGAGCTGGTAGCCGTCTGGCATGGCTATGGCAATGTCGGGTGCCGAGGAGGGGTTCAGCCAGGTCTCCATCAGGAAGGCGACGTCTGGGGAGGTTGAGTCGAGTAGGTCCCAGAGTTCAACGGCATGTTTGCGTGTGGAGAGGGTGTTGAGAAGAATGCATCTGAGGGTAGTTGGGAAGCTGCAGTTCCGGTAGAAGGGTCCTTGGGTGCGTTTCGGGGCGGCCAGGAAGCAGGTGCGTGATCGTTCGGTGTGGAGTGCGTGGAGGGTGCTGGCATCGTAGTGGAGCCGGGCGACGTGGTGTTTGCGGGGGCCAGGGGTTCTGGCGCTGGGCGCGGTCCAGGCGCAGACGGGCTTGCCTAAGAAGGGGAGGTGGGAGGGAGTGGAGGGGCGGGGTCGCAGGGGACGCAGCGGCGGGAAAACGGGGACAGGACCGGCGAGGAAACAGAAGGCAAAAAAGGGCACAGGGCACAGAATACAGCGGGGAAGGAGGAAAAAACAAAGCAATTTAAACAGTAAAGACAAAAGCAGTACAGTACAAAGAAGGCGGGCGGGGCCGCAGGGGACGCAGCGGCGGGGAAAAACGGGGGCAGGAACGGCGAGGGAACAGATGGCAAAAGAGGGCACAGGATCCAAAAGGAGAAAAGGAGGAAAAACAAAGCAGTTAACAATAAAAACAGAGGAGGAAAAAAACGAAACAATTAAACAATGAAATGGAAGCAATACAGTACAAGCAAACCTGCAGCCACTTACTGGCCACCAGGGATGAGGCGCAGGTGGAAGCCTGCGGGTGGAGGAAGGCCTCGAACCCGCAGCAGTGGAAGCAGCAGGGAACACTGGCACAACAGGTGGTGCTGTTGTGGCGTGGGGAGCAACCTGCCTGAAGCAGAGTCAAGGGTCGCTCTCCTCACCGCGCAGCGGCCGCCATAAGAAGGGGAGGTGGGAGGGAGGAGCAGCTAGGAGGAGGGAGTGGACGAGCGGGGGGGCAGGGCCGCAGTGGCAGGAAAATGGGGGCAGGAACGGCGAGGGAACAGAAGGCAAAAAAGGGCACAGAATACAACGGGGAAGGAGGAAAAAAACGAAGCAATTTAAACAGTAAAGACAAAAGCAGTATAGTACAAAGCAGGGGGGCGGGGCTGGAGGGGACACAGCGGCGGGAAAAAATGGGGGCAGGAACGGCAAGGGAACAGAAGGCAAAAGAGGGCACAGGGCACAGAATCCAAAAGGAGAAAAGGAGGAAAAACAAAGCAGTTAACAATAAAAACAGAGGAGGAGAAAAACGAAACAATTTAACAATGAAATGGAAGCAATACAGTACAGGCAAACCTACGGCCACCTACTGGCCACCAGGAATGAGGCGCAGGTGGAAGCCTGCGGGTGGAGGAGGGCCTCGAACCCGCGGCAGTGGCAGCAGCAGCAGCGAGCAGGGAACACGGGCACATCAGGTTGTGCTGTTGCGGCGTGGGGACCAAAGTGACCTTTTTTAACCTCCAAAGCAAACTTGTGTATTATAGATTTTGTGTAAGAGAAAACAAAAGTTACTGTGCCTTCATATAAAAACATTGAAACAATCCTTCTCACCAACATCTGCCAAACATAATTTGCAATACCAGAGTATTCAGTCTTCCAGCCCATAGTACTACCAACATTTCCCCTATGTATAACAAGTCCAAATAAAACTCCTAACTAATTTCTTACAAAGGCATGCCTTACCCACTGTCCTCACGTGCCTGTGTTTACCTCATCATAAAAACTCTTAACGATATTTTCTCTGGGGGAGTCCCGCAAATTAGCACAAAATAAGTTGATCAAAGGCTGGTATAACGGCGGGATCGCCCTCCCGGTACTTCAATACTACTATTAGGCAGCACAGTTAATAGTGGTTAATCGATGGGCTCACGTAGAGCAGACTGAGCCGGCGTACAGACTGGATAGACATAACATGAGACCAGGAGGTTTCCTTAGGGCATTCTATGGCAGAAAACAAAGCCTGCCAGTACACACACCAACATCAACAACAATTAAAATCTGGCACATGGCATCAGCATCACTGGGATGGACGGACAAGATTACTTTAGCAACTCCGCTGTGGGATTCACTACAGCTAGGGCTGTTAGTGCACCAAACAGGTTTCTATAAATGGAACTGCATCAGTCTCTCCAGGGTGGGAGACCTATGGGCGGGAGGGAAAATTAAACTCTTTGCAGACCTACAGAGGGAATATGAGCGGTCTTGAACTGAAATCTTCCATTACCTTCAGATGCAACATGCCCTATCAAGAGCAATCCCATTGGGTACAGTTTTCCCGGACTCCTCCCCGTTTGAGAGTTGAAACCAGAGACGACGGTTGTAATTTTCCGCCTATTCGATCAGTAGGGTAATTTTGCCAATGCTGTTCGGCCTAATAAAGTTTTCAAACTGACACTTTCCTTGTGTACTTGACGTTTGGAGGCAGGACATGAATGAGTTAACCCCCTGTTCCAAACACCCCTGACGCATAGCGAGAGGACGCGCACGTTACCAAGCAACTAGGTTCGCGTGCTGAAGTCGTCGCTCTGTAGGCAGTGACACGTGCTGGATCAAGCCAATGCAATTAATGGTTAGATTCTAGAAATACACCCAGCCATGGAACCAAGTATCCTCGAGATCACAACTTGGGACTGCAGTAGGTGCTTGAGGGGGAAGCTGATCCTTGACAAAGTAAGTAAAGACCACCCTGTGGGCAATCACTCTATTATATACCGACGACTTTAAACCTTACATGACATCCGATCTCTACCGCAGGGTTTGACTATAGGCAACGCTCCCCGGGAAGATCCATGAGGTTCCGCACAATTGCGATTTGAGTAAGCCCAATAACTTCGTTTTCACCTCCATGTTTTTACGACACCACATAGCTTGCACTATGCCTTTTAATTTGATCACAGTCTACGATTAGAGAATCACATGGGCCCAAAAAACTGGGACCTGACTTGATACTAAGAGTGAAATACACTTTTTGAGAGTTAAAATTGACTCGTTAAAAACATACCACACCCTACAGTAGCATGTGTGGAGGAACGTGGAGAATCTGAATATCTGAGAATTCTCACTAAAACACTAATCACGCAGCGATATTACACTTATGTGGGTGTAAGCATACACATGCTGTATACCTGACACACGGATGGAGCGCTACCGGTGAGTGAGGCGAATCAGTGGTGATCCAGATATGTGGATCAATATCGCTCCCCTTAATACACTGTTGCATGGGATTAATGTGTAAGCATATGCGAGAGTCCTGTGAAATGTACTATATCTCATGCAGTATGTTTTTTTTCTGTAAACTCAATGAGTACGAGTAAAAACCGTAAATTGACGGTGAGGCTCGTATAAAAGAGGGTTCACCTTAGCGTGTGCACACCTAATCACTCACACTGGTCCTGTAGAAAGCCTTGCGATCTTGCGCAGGAAGGCTG
Organism: Triturus cristatus; assembly: GCF_964204655.1. NCBI lineage: Eukaryota > Metazoa > Chordata > Amphibia > Caudata > Salamandridae > Triturus > Triturus cristatus. The sequence goes on along the minus strand of NC_140583.1, from coordinate 849,611,914 downwards.
AAACATGTAGACCCTGTCACTTTTATAGCACGGATGTCTTTGGTCAATCTAACCATACAGAAACATCCGCTTCCGTTTTTAATCTTGTCCTATGACCCCACTATTAAATTCCTTGGGTGCATAGAGATAATTTTAAAATCACCGCTCACTATTCATGTTGCACAAATTACCCGCTCCGCTGTAATCAGGCGTTGTAGCACACCCAAGAGGCACTTGGCCCCTTGGGTGGTAACCCTATGATGAAACATGTCAGCAACTAGGTTGGTGAGTGAGGGTTCTTTTAAAAAAGATTTTTTCTTTCCTTTTTTCAGTATTATCACACTAGTAATTCCTTCTGGAATTGCTCCTCTTGTGTTATTGATACCTTAGAGACAATGCAATACCACAGACTTACTGCAAATTGCTTTACAACTCACCCGAAAATCTGGGCAAAGAGGGAGGAAGACGTGGGAACCTTTGCTGATGAAGAGTGGCAGGAGGCGCTTGCATCCCCGCAAGAAGTAGCCACTCGCTCCTGATTCAAATTAGTCCAATTAAACACAGAACATACTATTAATCTATCACACTGGTTAAAATGGGCAACGAAATGTCCGAGACACTGTGGGCAGAAAGGGACGTTCTTCCACTAATGGTGGGACTGCCCGAGAATACAAGACAACTGTATGCTTACGGAGTGGGGGAAACAAATGGAGAAGTCACCACAGTGGTGTTTATTAAACATCTTTGATAAAACTGACCTAATAACAGGAGAAAAAATCTGGGTCACACTGGGCTTTATAGGGGCTAAGCGTAATATTGCGAAGAAATGGAGGGCGGACTTGGCGCCAACACTGAAAGAATGGAAAACTGACATGGACTGGTGTATGCAGGCGGTGAGGGTGGTGTATGAGGGAAGAGACAGTCAGCATAAATGGACCAAAATATGGGGAAAGTGGAATTCAGTGGGGAGTTGCTTTGTCCGCCTGTCAATACCAATTCCCCACTTGCAGAGAAGTGAGAGCACAGCACAGTGTAAACAAATGTTGTAAATTGATTGCAGAAATGGGAGATAATCTATATGATATGAGGCCAAAGTTGATAGCCCTGTTGTATAATTGTTGTGCTACCTATGAACATGTACCAATATATGACTGTATTTTGTATATGATCACATGCAATAATAAAGAAGAGCTTAGTAAAATAAGTTAATTACACTCATAAGTATTGAGATAAAGAATGTTTTAACATAATATATCTGTTTACTTCAATCTATGAAGGCTGTTAATTATGCCCATTGAGGCACTAGAGAGCCCGTCCGCAAGATGCCCGCACTCATCTGAGGCTCTGCCGGCTGGAGACAATTACCTGCAAATAATCCTCTATTACTGGGGGCATCGAGCACCCCTGCACTCATCTTGCAGTTCCTGGTTGCGGACTGGTCCCTATGACGGCCTTTCCTGCTGAATTGGACTCCGGTGAGGGGCATTGGAGTCGATGCGCGGAGCGGCTCGAGCTGGGGCTGTTCCCACTGCAGCAATCACTAGCGGCCTTTCTGAACCCTTAACTGCAGCGCCTGGTCTGCAGACGTGGCACGATTGGCCGCCCTCCATCTGAGGGACCCATGTGTGTGGTGGCTTGCTCTGCGGCGGGTCTAGCATCCAAGCGGCCAGCACCCTATTGTAGACATCGATTGGGACCGCCATGTTGGTGCTTGGGGTACACGGCGGTGGCTGTTCTCTCTGTCGGTTGTAATGCTTCACCACAGTCTGAGTAGGCCCTGCATGAGTGCTGCTCCCCGCACGACCAGGCCTCGCGAGACGTTCAGCCTGCCTGGACTAATGGTGAGTGTTGCCTAATACAAGGCGACTGCTGCCCCTGGCTATGGATCTTTTGCCACATTAGCTGGACTGGTGGAGTGAGAAGCAGGGCAAGGGAGCGGCTCTGTGTGCTAGGTCGCCACCCCTGGCTGAGGTCGCGTTTAACAAGCGAGCTAGGCCCCCGGGGTGTGAGCGCAAGCCCCCTGGTACAGTACCTACATCCCACTACATGGAGAAAGTGGCAGCTGCTGCGATGTGAAGTGCAGTGAGACTGCATCATATGGGCCAGCTTCTATGCTCTCTCAAGGATCCAAAAAGTACATACTGAATTTGCACAACAGGCTGCCTCCTATTTGTCTGCGACCATATAAGTTTGCACGCTTGTTGCTGAATGCCAGCCTGGTCCTCGTAATACTGGTGGACCTGCTCATGCCCCAGACATCTGCGATGTGGGGGGTCTGGAATGGTCCAAAATAACTGGTCCTAGATGATCAAGGGCTCGTGACCTACACGATTTGCAAAGTAGGAGTCTGCATTAAATAGCCAGACTGTATTGCTCCCTCTTAGTCCACAAAGGGCCCATTCTTGAGCTGCTTGTGACCCCTGTGACAACTCCGAGTGTCAGGGTCCGAATATTGCCTTGGACTTCCACAATAAATTGCTGAATGCAGACAACTGCTTAGTGGACACCGGAACCCCACTAAAAGTGACAGTGTGAGTGCAGAACTGTCTTCCATTACATACCTATGCATTGTGGTGATAACTGAACCTAGGTTGAAACTGGCGTTCTTCCTATTGGATTGTGATTGAGCGGCTGGGTGAGCACCTGTGCGCCCAGTGTGACCTACATAAGAGGATGAGGAAGGGCGATACCAGATAATCCAAACTCTCTTGACAATTGTAGGCGAACACGTGCGATGGAGCTGACCCTTGAGGACATGAGTAGGGCCAATCGGGAGCGGAGGGCATGTCTCTGGACTTTGACATCCACACTATGTGTTTTTTACTTGAAGCAGAGCCTAACAGCAATTGACAACAAAATTCATCGCCTCACTGACAGGTCTGATCGGCTCAAAGAAAAGGTTGACAAACATGACAACCATCTCGATCGACTGGAACGTCGCACATCTGATGCCGAAGAAGAATATACCGCAAACATGGAAAAGCTACTGCGCCTGGAACCGGTGATTGAAGTAATACAAAATAAGAATGAAGATTTGGAGGAGCAGTCCCCTTGGAATAATTTGTGCATTATCAGGGTGCCTGAATCAACAGAGAAGGGCAAAATGGAAGACTAGGTGGAAGATATGTTGCATACGCTCCTTGGAACTGACCTCTCTGCCATGCTCATGGTCGAGAGGGCTCATAGTTCACTTAGCCCAAGACTGTCGCCTGGAACTCCACCTCGTCCCATCATCGCTTGATTATTTAATTACCAAGAAACTGCTTTACGTGTTGCGAGGGAGCAGCGAAATCTGCATTAAAATGGGATCGAGATCTCCGTGTTTCCATACTTCACAAGTTTGTGTTTCTGACGATTAAGTGTGCCCTTCAGTGCACTTGCGCTAAATACTCGCTTCTATATCCTGCCAAACTGCGAATTACCCATGCAGGGAAAATGCTCATCTTTATCTATCCAAAAAAGGCCGCCAAGTTTGCCAAAGCCATCCCTCTGAGAGTGGGTGGCTCGCTCCTGAGGGATCAAGAGCAAGACGATGCATGCCTCAGCGAAACCGATTAATCTCAATATACTTAGTTGACAAAAGAGGCACTTGATATGCTCCTGCGCAGCCCACATGGCAGAACACTGAGACTGGAGACACCTATAGGACTCCCCTAATGAGATTAGATGGCAGGATTGCAGCTGAGATCTGTATAAAGGCCTTATCTACATACTTTGCCATAGTAGCTGCTTTGAGCTCCTTTGTCAGCCCAGGCAACAAGATGGTTTGTCTAATAACGCATGGGTGGACTGCGGCTTATACCTGCACTTTATCTCCGGTCACCCAGCTAATTTAGTTGGGTAGGGAGCTGGTCTCCTAGCTCGCCCCTATGGGATGATTCCCAGAAATATGCCATTTCAATGTTGTTGGGGTTTCTTGGTGGGGAGGGGATGGTTCATTTGGCCCATTTGAGGGACCAAAGTGGGTGGTGGGAGGCTCTGTTTACTGTGGTTGTAGGCTGCATCCACTTGGCTGCTAACTGTTTCTGCATTTTTCTTTCACAGTGTCACTCAGCCTGTACTTTCCACAGACACCACGTGCGATTCAAAGGTAAGTGATAATTACTTCCTTGCCACAATCCAGAACCCTCATGTAGTCAATTAAAGCTGTAACCAAAAATATCCAGGCCTTAATGACCGTCGGAAAGCGCACCAGATCGTTGCATATTTACAGAGACACTCTAAAGATATCTGCTTTTTACAAGAGCTACACCTCACAGAGGGAAAAGATGTGCGACTTCGATCTGGATGGGCTGGAGAATGGCACGTAGCATATTTCTCTAACTATGAATGCGGAGTTGCGATCCTCATCAGGAAGGAGCTGCTGTGGCTCATACGTCGGGTTATATGTGACACGCAGGGATGATTGGTCTTACTTTCGAGTATTCTACAGGATCACCCAGTCAAACTTCATTGCATAAATGGCCAATGACCCCCAGTTCATTGCTGAGGTATGGCGACTGGCTGGGTCACTGGGAACCTGACAGACTCTGTGGGAAGGGAATATTAATGCGATACTCAACCCCGAGATGGACAGATCCAGTGATTCTAGACGTACTCACCCCGCACAGTGGCCAAGTTACGACTGATTATGGATGACTTTGACCTGAGTAATATTTGGCGCTTCTGACATGTTAACAATATGGAAAGCGGGGGAGGAGCCAAGATGGCGACCGGGACGGAAGCGTAGACTCCCGGCTCCGTGAACCTCCGCATCCCGCACGGATATCCTGCCTGAGATCCTCAACCTGTGCTACGTGGTCGTGTTTCTGAAGGAGAGGGGCTCCCGACTGTGTGACTCCGAGGTTTCTAGCATTGCTATCGCCGGAGAAAACTGCATCTGAACTTTGCGGCCTGTGCGGCCCTGGAGCCGGGACATCGAGTGGACGCCGTGGCCGGGTGGCAGTGCGACAACAGCGGCTGGTGGTGACTGGGTGGAGTCGGCCCACCGGAGCGGTGCCAAACTCGGCCTACATTTCGGCGTGGTCACTTCTACTGCCCAGTGTAGCTGACCGAGTGCATGACCGGGGGTGCAAATCTTAGATCCTCCGGTGACTGCCCCTGCCTTGCTGGTGAGCTGCCCGGCCGCCGTCCGTATCCTGCCCCGATCATTGCGGGCCGCCCCCGGATTTCTACGGGAGCTGGTCCGTGGTGGGGACGATTGTTGCCCGTGACCACGGATAGTTTTTTGCCTGCCCCCGGAACCCGGTCACCCGCGACGTGGACATCGCGACGCTTGTCCCGGGGTCCCGGCCCCGGTGAGGGTCGGGCATACTTGGCGGCCATCTTGGGTCGATGAAGCCTACCATCCTGTCCGCTGGGCCGCAGCGGGCCTGTGAGCGTACGATTTTTGGGAGTGTGGCGGCGAGATCACAGAGAGCTGAGCTGGGGTACGGCGTTCTCCTCGAGGCTCTTGGTACTCTTCACTCCTCCTTGGTTCATGGTTTCGTGATCTTGGGGAGTAAGCTCGATGGTGTGGCGTCGGAGTTGGGGCAGTGGCGGCCCGCCTGTCCGCACGAACACAGAGTCTACCCACACTGCGCGCAGGAGGACGCTGTGGCGGCCACCCCTGAGGTTAGTACACGACTGGACGCCCCGGCCAGTATGTTACAGTGTGTTCGACCTTCTGAGGGCCTGATCTGTCCCGGAGGCGTCGGACCTGAGTGGGATGTGGTGGCCTCATCCCGTGCATGCCCTCCTGCGACCCAGAGACAACTCCAGCAACTAATGTCTGCTTTGGCTGCTTCTGCCTTCCTGAACCTTGCGTGCAGAGCAGATCCTAGGGCAGCACTGGGAAGCCTGTTTCCTCACGCGGCGGACTGTGTTGATGCTCAGAGACTTCCACCCCACCTGTGTGCGTCGCTTCTCTGTTGTTGTTGGACATTCCTCTGCCTAGGAACATTGGGTATGGTGCTGGGTCGAGGGGTTGGCATGGGCAGAATTCCAAAGAGTGGTCAGGGATGAGGCTGGCCCCTCGGGGGTGGTCGCCTAGTGGACGGGCGGGCTTGGGGTGGTGTGCTCTCCTGACATGGCTACTGGCACAATAGGTGCATAATGCTCCCCATCGTGGTTTGAGAAGATTGTTTTTGTGCTGTTCCTTGTTCACTTTAGGGGAACCTTACCGTGCGGGAGGGAGAAGCCGGGGGTCTGTTATGAAGGCCCTCCTCCAGTTTATGAATACTTTCTCTACCCCCCCGTCTGGTGGGGGTCCTTTCCTACTTCTTTTTCCCTATTCTCCTACATTTCGGGTCTGGTTCCAGGGCGACGGGCACACTGCTGGGGGGGGGGGGGGCCGTACTCATCTGCAGAGGTGCAGGGTGGGGGGTTGGGGGAGGGGATTCTGTATTCTTTCATCTTTTTTCCATGGCCTCCTTTTTCTTCTCTGATTCTTTTCGTTTTTCTTTTTCTGGGATCAGCGTGATACACCTCCTTTTGCTATGCCTCGCTGCCGTTCCATGTGTTCACAACTTCCGGGGTGTTCTTGGGGAGTTCTGGCGGGTGACTGCGGGCGCAACTGTATACTATGTGTTTCCCCATCCTGATGTTCTTGTGTTTGCGCCATTGACCGAATAGATTGCTGTAAATCGCTAACGTTCATTACCCCGCATATCCGTGATCGTTGTTTTTAAAATTGCTTGTCACCTGATCCTTCCGCCTTGTTTCATCATAAAATGAAAACCTCTTTCTCCTGGTGCCCTACTTACGCTGTTCACAGTATTAGCAGTACGATTTTGCTACCCGAGGTGCTGCCCCTGTTTATACTTGTTGTTACTGCTCTGATTGCTTAGCGGCCGGCCCTGGGGGGTTGTAGGCCCATACTTGTTCTTATTGAACTGTCAATAAAGGTTTTCAAAAAAAAAAAAAAAAAAAAAACAATATGGAAAGCACCTGCAAAACGACGGCCCATGCATCGTGGTCACGTATAGACTATTGGCTGGCGTCACTGGACATACTAGCCTGGATGGGTGATATCTCCCACTTACAGAGGACTCTATCTGATCATGCTCCTGTATTAGTGGAGCTTCTACTCCTGGACAGCCCCCCACATGCATTCACAAGGAGACTTCCTACTGGAGCCCAGCACGATCAGGTGTTCCGGGAAGATATCAAGACCGCAGTAGTGGAATATTTTGAACACAATAACAACGCCAAGATTTCACAATCTTCCCTCTAGGAGGCCTTCAAGGTTGTCATTAAAGGAACATGCATCGCAAAGCAAGGAGGCGTACTCCGCAATTTAGGTGGCGACCTTGCGTGCTTAGATTAAGAGATTAGACAGCTTGAACATACGTTTTTTGAAGATCATAATATCTCCAAGCTTGCATCCATTTGGAGCACCGTAAGCTATCAAATGCGAGGAGGCTGCACAGCGGGACACACACTACCTCGTGAGGGAGACACAGGCCAGATGCTTTGGGGAGGGTGAAATAACGGGCAAATCCCTTGCTCAACTGCTCCGTAAGCCATGGGCGAGAGACTACATCACTAGGATTCATGATGACCATTTTCATGTACACACAGGCAAGGAGTCGGTACAAGAGGCTATGATTGATTTTTTTGATTTTTTTATCCCTGCATCAGACTTACCAGGACTTTGTTCCCCTAGACCTCACTGCTTACCTGGAATCCTTTCAGCTTCTATGGTCATAGATGATAGCTTGACGAACCCTTCTTATCAGAGGAGGTCTTTAGGGTAATCAGTGCTTTGCCTGCAGATAAGGTGCCTGGCCTTGATGGCCTCACTGATGCATTTTACAAGGAGTATACATACCCCTATATTTGACCCACATTTGCTTTCCATTCATGAAGAATCACTTTCCTCAAGAGTCTTACCTCCATCTCTGCACAAAGCCCTTATAGTTACAATCCCAAAACCCAGCAAGGATCCCTACTGCTGCAATTCATATCGCCCACTATCCATGATCAACTCCGATAACAAGATTCTTGCCAAACTCATCGCCTCTTATTAACCATGGTGAGGTCCTATCAAGCAGGTTTTGTCCCAGGGAGGTCATAGCCTACAGTTTGTGCACCTTCTTCGCCCTCCTCCACACCATTAATCCAGCCTTGTGCGCAACGGGCAGTTTTCTTGAACGCCACAAAATTGACTCTCTTGAATGGCCAGACCTTTTCACCTTGCTGATGCATCTTGGACTGAGCCCCAAATGTATTCAACTAATCAGTCTGCTGTATTCTCTTCCAGTGGCCCGATTGCACAGGAACGTTAGAATCTCAGCCCCCTTTGCTGTAACGAGGGGCACCCATCTCCTATACTATTTGCGATTGCGATCGCGAAGGAGCCGCTTGCGTCCTGGGTTCACCAACATCATACTCATCGTGGACTTGCATTTACTCCTCACAGAATCCTACTATCAATGTATGCAGATGATGTCCTTTTGTATGTCAGGGACCCGCATACACATTTAAACCCTATCATTATGGAAGTTACTAGATTCGGGGGGCTTGCAGGTATTGAGATCAACTGGGAGACGTTGCTAATTTTCACACTGACAGACGGGATGTCACCCTTCCCCCTGGAGTTCCCACTTACATTATCATTTTCGTGATAACCAAGTGTCCAGTCAGGGACAAGGGGAGTTGCCTCCAGCACTCAACTCCCTCATCCAGCCATCTCAGCAGTCAACCTCGGTGGCCTCCTCAAGTATCTCGGGGTTGACTGCTTATCCTCCCCAAATTCTTCTATCTCTTCATCAACATGCCGCTCGCATTGCCACTTTACTTCCATCAACAACTTAGAGCGCGCCCTATCTCTTTGGTGTGGGCAGGTGGACAGCTGTGTATCTCCTGGGAGATTAGGACACTTCCCTTTGAACAATGTGGCTTGGGTGCCCCTGACATTGACTTGTATTACTTGAGTGCCCATGCACAGTTTGATCACTATCGGCTCTTTCATTCACAATTCCTTGCTCACACAGTCCCCAAATCTGATCACGCAGCTCCCTGCCTTCTTCCGATGGCAATTTTATGGACTCTAGGCGCCCATGAGCGTAGATTGATACTGTGGCATGCACGGTATAGGTGCTCGGAGGCAGAGCCCGCATTGAGCATCTCTTCGGCCCATCTGTACCGCTCATTGGGCACCCCTCTTTCGCCATCACGAACGATCCTGGAACACGCTTTAGATTGCACAAACTGCACCTCACATCCGTGAGCTCTATCTTCCCTGACGTCACTTTCCCTCTCGCCAAAGCAAGCGTTACAATGTGAAGATGTCAACTTACTAGACACTCTCACATACTAACAATTACGTGCTGCAACCCGTGTGATACATGCCTCCTTCCCAGATGCCCCGTCTACTTTTCAAGTGCTTGTAGCGACTCTTATTACCCCATCTCCCGCAAGCATAAAACAAAACTTTATGCAGGGATGCAGATTACTGCACCAAAACGTGAGTGCATGGGCCACAGACATATAACCCCCCTCACAGATAAACAGTGCACATAAACAGTGTCGCTATTGCTGCACCCAAGCACGCACACTCTTCCCCCAACTATCAACATCACCATATTCATTTTAAATACATCCACCGCCTCTACCACACTCCTGAACGACTGTTCAGAATTGGCCTAGATGCAGATGCATGATAGGCATGCTGCTTTTCCCTAACGCCATTTTCTTTGCACCTTGCTTGAAATTGCCTGGGAATCTGACTACTGAACTGTAGTATTTGTCATGATTGATGACATTACGGGACATCCCCTCAAGCGAACCACAGGAGTCGCACTGTTAGGCTATGTCAAAGAAGTGCCTTCTGAGAAGCAGAAACCGACAGCGATCCTTCTACTGATTGCCAAGCGTAGGGTTGCACTGAGGTGGGGCTGGCATTCGCTACCGCTTGCTGACTGGCTTAAAGACCCTGCGTACTGCCAAGAACAGCCTGTTGCCTTTTGAGAACTCATGCCTCTATGCTCCCGGCCTAAGGATATTTGGCACCCCATTGAATTGTATCTCTATACCCGAGCAGATGCAACGGAGCACGGGTGAGATCGTGCAGAAGATGTGTTCCCAATTCTAAAAGGTACTGCCTATCCCTGATCCGCCTCGAACTGACAAACAGCTGATGTACCTTGTAGTTTACTGCATGATATGGACCCTTACACCACCTCAACTGTAAATGATTCAATATGGTTCTGCTAAGTGACTGCTTCCTTCTATGTTTCCATTTTTACCTTCCTCTTCTTTTTCTCCACAGCAGTCTATGAAGCACAGTGTTCCTTTATGACCCAAACTTGTTTTTGCAATTTTGTCATTTTATTAAAACATGCTTGCTGTGTTCTGTATAATTCTGCACTGTTTGAAATCTAATAAACAAATTAAAAAACAAATTATGCCCATTGAATAAAGGTTTCGAAATTCCCTCTCCATTTCTGTGTTGTTGCATCAATTATATGAATACTATCTTGAAGTTGTGAGCACTGGCCGCAGCAACAGTGTGGGCACGAAGACAGCAGTGGCACAACTGACTATATTATAGAGTCACAGCCCTTTTTTGGGCACTCACTCTGTTCCCGTTAGCTACCTGCATTGTCCCACACACAATGGAGAACATCAGGACATGACGTGAAGAGTATCGCCATCCGACCGGAAGTTACCTTGGAATTGCTGTTAACAGTTTTCTGTGACGGCGATTGTGACATCCGCAAACAGAGACATGATGGCAGGTGTGGAAGAGGAGCTGACATATCAGGAAGTTAATTAACAGTGCAGAGAAAAAAGGTGCTGAGGAAGCATCAAACAAGTTTCATATGGACCATATAATTGTTAATGTTCCACAAAAAGAAATTTCTCCAATAATGACAAAAAAAAATGTAACTAGCCTTACCACAGTGTAAACCGAATACCCATAAGTTTAGGCATTATGCTATTTTTATTTAGCTTAAGCAATTCCCCACAAATCTTACGAGAGTCTAGAACATTAGTAACAAAAGTCCAGGAACCCTACTCTTGTGATTATCTTGACCGATTAGGCATGCTATCTCTCTTTAGGCAACTTCCCAGGATAAAATTAGTTGGTCTTATGCCAACAGTGACACACGTTTTTACTCACTTTATGTCTCATAAACTGTTCCGCCTAATGCCTAACTCTGGAAGCCATGAAATAAACAATTCCGCCTGTAATCACAAAAAACGTGTGTGGTGATGTTTGGCTCAAGAAGAATGAAGGTAGGCGCTTCAAGGCATTATTTGCAAACATGTGTGCACACATACACCAGACTTATAGGTTGGTTCTCTGCCTCGCTTTAATCCATAACCCACCAATGACAGTAACTGACTCAGCAAAATCTGTTCAATGTCCAAGATAAAATATACTATTTAAAGCGTTGTGTTCTATTTACCGTTTTTTGCATGGCAGTATAATCAAGTGTTTGTCCAGCCCAAAAATGCCAAAAGAAATGAAGCCCTGTGGAAAAAAAAGAGAAGTTCAAAAAGGATTACAATACGAGCATCATGACATGCAATCATTTTAGTCCGGGGTATCACAGAAGCTCGGCTTAGCCATGAGGCAACACATTACAACAATCACCTGGTCCATGAATGTCTATGCACAGGATTCTGAGTCTTCTCCTGAGGCGCACCAAATCTTAGTGGATTCCCATCATAATATAAACTGAGTGCACCAAAACAGATCAACATCCCCACTTATTTACACCATTGAGTGGAACTGTTAAGACATGTTAAACCGTATGAACATTGAAATTCACAACTACCATGCTTCAAGCATACCACACTGAAAATTCTGCATGGACAGTTTTAAGCAGGATGTCTATGGTCATGTGTAAAGATTCCGTTTTGCCTACTGTTTGGTACCTAGTTCACCATAAGGCTCTTTCCCATTACACTGGATTTCACACAATGATTTGCTGCCCTTTTAAGTGCATTCCAAGAATCTCAATTCTATAAGCCCCCTGGATGGAGTGTCCTATATGCAGTAGACAAAGCACTTAAGTGTTTTCGCAGAGAAGTCTAGCTACAAACGTCACTGAAAACCAGCATTCTCTTCTATCCAGCTTCACCTGTAGTCTGCATTATGATTTGAGGTAATGTGACACAGTAATGGAAACACCATAAAATAGGGTATTGGAGCAGAAGATGTTCTACTTTTAGCATTAGCCTCCATTTGCACCAGAATGTTTTTGAAGAAACAGTACAAAGCTTGAGTCTTGAACACAGTTCATTTTAATTAACATTGTTTTGATAAGTAGATTATTGAACTGTAATCATTTTTTGGAGTTGTTAAGGCCCAGATACTGGTTGCATGTAATCTGGTGTAGGGATCTCTGGGACATTAGGGGACAAAATTTCGGATTCTGGTTGGTATCAGTCAATATCTTGCCCTTTTCCGCATACAACTACACCTTGAGGGAAAATAACAGACCATTTTCCTCTGCTATTTACTACTTGCAGGTGGTAAATGTCTAGGAGCATTGAAGCGGGCCTTAATGAGGGCAGGGCAGTGGTACGAGCAGCACTGTCTGATCCCCAGTGGTGCTGTATAGGTCGGTGGGGGGCTGGCCTGTGGCTCTAACCACATCTCTTGCAAGTCTGTGCTGCAGATTTACTAGATGCGGATCCACACCTGGTAAAACAGATCTGGGGTTATGGTAATGTTAGCACTGTGAAAATAATTGACACAGTATCACCGCAATCTGTTAATTTGATTTCCAACTGTAGGTATGTGCTCACATAAGTACATACGTACAGTTTACCAATGCATGCATTAGACTTCTGCATCTTCACTGTCTCAAGTTTACCATACAGAGGCTCTTGACCAAAGTGCTTTACCTTGAATGTTGGCTCACATTGCAGTGCATTGTATTGTATTGTATTGTTGCACTGTGCCTTGAGGTTGTGCTTGTTGAAGGGTGAATTTTGTTTCAAATAAGCAGTTTATTTAAGAACACATCCGTGACCAGCAACAGTGACTGCTGGAAAGGGCATTTTAACGGCACAGGGGAGGTTAAAGACATATCTACATGGATTGGGTGAGCCCTGGCAGGCCCACGTTAACAGCAACCCTGGCACCAGATGAGCTCTAGGGTTGGCACTGTTCATTATTACAAAAGAAGCAGAGCAAGAGAAAAAAAACATAAGGTCAAAGAGACAGAACCCACCTGACCAAAATTGAAGACTGCACAAAAAAACTGTAGTTCAAGGTATAGCCTTCCTGGTTCCAGGTTGACTAACCACCACAGACAACTGGAGAGATTCTGTAAAGGAAATCACATTTGCACAATTTACAGAAGTACAAATATTTATATATAATTGAAAACATTTCTACGTTTCTACTAATCCAGAGGTTACTGTGTATATTTTCAAAAGTTCCTACACATTGTATTCTAACAGAAACATTGCAACTCCTATGGTTGTAGCTACACACAGGATAGTCTAAGCGGATCGAGCAGGGTTCAGAAATACTTCAACAAAAAGCAAATGCGCCTACACTAGCCACCCCTGTACTGCATTATTGGATTGGCGACACAATTACGCCTCAGGAAATGCCAGCATGCAACTCCTCCCCACAGCTTTACTTCCATCACCTATTTGTCATGTGTTCGAATCACATGAGATCATCAAGATATTTCACAGGCCTTAAAATAATTTGATACATTGTACACCTACCTAATTACATTACACCGTTATACGATAGTGGCTATATAGTTGCTTGTCGACATAGCCATGAGGACTTTCTGCAGTTTGCAGACATGGTGATATTTCCAATCGAAGGGAATGCACAGTAACACTATTTGTCTAAGTGGAACTTTCATAGGTCATGGTAAGCCCTCTGGATCGCTATTAGACACCTGTACAGCGTGTTTATTAAAATCGTGCTTCTGATCCGTATAACACAGATTTTATCAATGAAAACAGTAGTAGTTCCAGGGCACCTTAAGATAGCCATAGTCTGACCACTACTTAACAAACCTGGGTTAAAAGCTACGTAGGCTGTAAATTTGAGGCCCATTTCGATGCTTCCTTACCTAGGCCTGTTACTAGAGTAAGAGGCCACCTTTAATCTTAAAAAAATATGTGGAATATAATAGCATTCTACAAGGCCTTTCAGAACCAATGGTAAACTAATTAACTGGTAATGATTTTACTTCATTTATGTACCACCTTTCATACCGTAGATAATCAAAGTTTGGCCCATAGGTCATCAGATATAGGTGAGTGGACAGGCCCTACATTGGTTTCAGTCTTCTATTGCAGGTTGTTCACATATCATACAACTTGGAACTTTTCACCCAAAGCCAAAATAGTCGAAGTGGTGTGTCATTCAAAGGGCTTGTCTTTACCTTCCTTCCTTTTTAACCCATACTCAAGACCGCCAGCAATCATGATACAAGACTTTCAGACTAATAGATGCATATACATAGATGATACCCAGGTAGTGGTTAAGCTTAATTCCAAGTAGACAGCAGCAAAATCCACTTTATTGGGTCTTTTGTAATCTATCAAAAGGTGGGCCAGTAGGAACTTTATGAGATTGAAACCCTCTAAAACTGAGGTTGTACTGGTGTCCTTAAGCTTAAAACTTTGGGACCTGACCTGTGGTACACCCAGTCCAGGTGGTAAGGAATTTAGGAATTATGATGGATTAAATTAAGATATTGCCTTTATGGCTAGAACTTGCTTTTTTAAAATGCACATTCTGAAACAACGGTTTCCTTTCCTGGCTTTTTCTCAGAGGATTGTTGTGGCCAATGCTATATTCAATCACTGTTTGATTTCTGCAATTCAGCCTACATAGGCCTTTCTACGAAAAGTATCTGTAAACCACAACTGGAATAAAATGCCAGTGAATTTTTAAAACTTCAACATACTCTGACAGTGCACCTAACAGCTGTCGGCGACATTACACATTTCAGCAAGTTGGAGGTGTAAGTCACTGTAAACCTATTCAACAACAAGAACCTACAAGGCTTTAGTTATACACACACCAGTGAAATTTCAAGCTCTCAGATCAAAATGGGAGTCGGACATTGGCCCAATCGACAACTGTGAGTGGAAGTAACTCTGATTCCTCTAAGAGAGGTGGTGATCTCAGCATGTAATAGGCTCATTCAATTTAAATATTTACATCACATACATTAAACCAAGGATAGGGTATAGTATAAGGGAAAGAAATCCTGCAACATGTGAAAGGTACCCTTGCCCATCTGCCTGAGATGTCCAGGAGGTCAGGGAAATTGTATACACTCAGTTTGGGATTTCCTGTGTTTGAAGGTTTACTAGAACCGAGTGCTAGGACACTCGCGGAGATGACGTCTACTGTAATTGACCTGAAGCCTGATGGATTTGCTGAACATCCAAGATGACCTAGATGCCAATGGGTATATGAAAATCTTTGTAGGATTGGGATAGTTGTTCAGTACCAGGGACTTTGCACATACAGTGGCTGCTTCCCCACCCTTGGTCCAAGTACGGCAAAAATATTTTAGTAGCATCTGAACCAATCCCCTTCCCTTACTTGAGAATGTCCTTGAAAGAACAAAGACTCCCTTTGAGTGAATTTGTGCGGTTACCAATATATAAACAAAGTGTGCCCCCAACAGTTAAAAAAGGCCTTGGTTGCCTGTGGCTTCCAAAATATGTAACTTTTCTCCTTGAAGGTAAATCTCTGTTTTACTGGAAAAGCGATATCTGCCTTTGCCCCATAGGCATGGAATTACCTCCTTTACTGATTTTAGAGCCTTTTTGATATGTGGTGACCTTGTATTAGTTTTCGTTTCTTTTTACACACAAGCTAGGATTAAGTTCTGTCCTAATAAGTGTCTTAATCATTGCACCCCTTTCACCTCACAGGGCAAACCGCTATTCTTAATACAGAAACAGCTTATAAAACCTACTATATACGAACAGTTGCAACTGCAGCTATTTGTTTAACATTTCTTGAAGCCAGAAACTCCCGCATCTTTAGGGAAGCCCGGTGCCAACAGTTCTCTTGCTCCATGCCAGTTTTCCAACTTTTCCATCTGATCCTTTAGGATCGTATCGTACCCATCTTGATTTGCAAAGGCATTTCCAATTTCTAATTTGATTATAACCTTCATCTAGTTCAGGAGCTTTGAGCTACTGCAGGGTTCCCCCATGCTCTACCACTCCCATCAGCTCTAGTATTAGTTCATTTAACTTTTTTAATCTTGTGTTGGGCCTCACTGTTTCTGTTTACATTTAATAAAGCATTTCCAGAATAGCATGCATACAGGCATACTGCCCGGAAGGGTGCCAGTATATGGTTCTGCCTCTAATTTCCTCCTTATTGTGAAGATTCAGCCTCTAATTTCCTCCTTGTTTTGAAGATTAGTTCAGCATCACCCCTCTTGTGGACAACGTCTTAGGATAGTTTTTCATTCAGCAAATTTGGGAGTAAATAGCAGTGCTAGCGTTTTTCACTGCTTCTCTGCTTCACCAAGATATGTTACTCAACTCTGATGTAACAGTTCTACTTTCAGAAGTACTTGTTCTTTCCATCACTGCCACCTGTTTAAACTTTCTAGTTGTGCCAGACCCAAGTATACTGGCTGCCTTCATGAACAGCACTGAGGAAGCCAGCACGCTCGTTTATTACATAAGGGCTGTTGACTATGCTCCCCACCTTCCAACGGTCTGGTAAAAAAAATCTACTTTTATGAGCAGGGCACTGACATGGAGAAAAGATCTTGCACAAAGAGCTGTTGCAAACCCCTTGCACAAGCCTGTTGAATGCCTTAAACATGCAATCTGAGGATCTATAGATCTGTTGTACAGAACATCTGGGCAGAGATCCTGTCACATAGGTTCCTAACGAGGAACCTTCTCACAGAGAAAGCTGCAGAAGGTGAATTCTGATGAAATAGTTTGCCAGAAATGTGCTTTTAATATTTGAATGTGCTGAAGAAGTTTCTTAGAGGCCACCTTCAAACTGTCCTTTCAAATGGTAACTGAAACTTCCATCTTTTGGCCAACATGATAGGCAATGTTTACACTGAAATGCACGACGCTGCTGCAAACTTTCATGAGCTGACTTTGGAGTCTATGTACTTTGGACCATAGTGGTAGGTGATATTTAATTGAAAAAGACAACATTTTTCTTCAAAGATAATTCCCAAAATTACTTTCTAAATTTGTCTTGGAAGACACTCCGCCTTGGAACATTGTTAAAGGCCACTATCATTATCTTCCTGAGAAGTCTCTGACTGCTTGCGCTCACTACCTTGAGAGTCAAATACAGAAAGATCCACAACTCCCATGGACATGGGACCTCAAGCACCAGGGTTGTGGACCAGTAGTCCCTGCTTGTCCTGTCACCCACAAATTGTGTCGGACACATCCTCATTTAAGGTACAGATGGTCTGGCACTAAAGATGAGCGAATATTGTTAAATGCAGATGACCTTTTTTTGTAACTGGCTGACCCACACAGTTCACTGACTAGATTAAAACATATATTTGATGCCTGTGACGAAACTCTGAGTTCTGTAGAAACTGGATAAAATCTCTATTTCTCTTACATGGGTGGTCATCAAAAGCAGAATTATTTTGCCTCAAATAACAGAAAAGAAGAAATTTAATATCTTGGCTTGTGGCTAGACAGACCCCAGGAGTTTCAACAGGGACTATAATGAGCCCTTACTGAATATATTGAATGTAAAAATCACCCAGTGAGGAAAACTCCCTCAAATGCGTCTGAGAAGAGTCTCCATATATTAACACTGTTACCCTCAGAGAATGTTGTGTAGCACAGAAAACTCACTATATACCACCCTGGACAGGTGGCAAACAAATATAATATGGTCAGTTCGCAGAAACTGGCATGAGCTTCGATAAGTCATCCTTTTGCTTTGTACATCACAAACTAAATTGCATCCCTGTTAATATGTGGTTTCTCATGCTATGTACTGATCTATATAAAAAAAACTTTAATAAGCTATATTATAAAAAAGATGGTTAACCTGTTCCTCGATAGAGAGGAAACTGCCGGAGATGACCCCTAATGTCTTAACTTTACTTGACCGTCTGACATCAGAGTTGCTCACCCTCCCTACGTTATGGATCTTACTCAGTTTATGTATGGTTGCTCAAGTTGCCAGTAGCAGCAGTTCCATCTCAAAGACAATGAATGAGAGTCAAAACTCACATGTGTGAATTTACTTCTCCATACTTGAGTGGCTGATTTACGAAAGTAAATGATTTGGTTACCATCTAGTAGTTTGTAAATACCCAATCATGAGACACGAGGGACAAATAACACCTTAAGTGAAAGTGCTCCATTTTAAACTTTCTTGCCCCCCAGGCAGCTGAGAACTGCACAATATCCTGGTCACTAGAAGTTTGCAAACAGGAGTGGGAATTAGGATTACTGACTATGGGGACAGAAATGGTGTGCTTCCACACAGTCAAGTAACCCAGTACCCACAAATGGCATGTCACAAGTGACCCACTGGAATCTTACCAGAGCCCTGCACCTCATGCCACACATGCTTCATTACGCCCCCGAAGTCCAACTGTGACCCCTTTGAGTCTTCACGTTACACAATGCCACTCTAACCACACAATACCACCCTAACCACGCAATGCCACTCTCCTCCATTCCAGACAATGCCACTCCATGTCTCACCACAGAATGTCACTCGACTCCTCACAGCGCTACTCCACTCCACACAATGTCACTTCACACAATGCCACTCTAATCGACGCCACATAATGCCACACCACTCCGCTCCAACAAAGCAAATTGAGTTCACATAGGCGAGACCTTTGCCAATGCTTGCTATACTTTTGCAGATTTCTATATCCTAAATAACGCCAAAGTAAAAATAAAAAGGGGATTCATTTTTTAGACTTTTTAATCTAGTTCTTTTTTTTTTTTAAAGTAAAAAGCTCTGTGCACCAGATATCATCTAATACTTACGGCAAAAAGGCCTACAACGAGGAGTAAGCAGAGCAGTACATGCCTTGCTAGTTGTGGCTCTCCAGTTTGTAAACGGTGCTCCTCTTCAGATAGAATGCACCTTTGAGAGACACACTGACTTACACAATGATTTTCTGAAGAGAAAAAAAATGGAGAAATTATTATGTGCCAGACAACACAATACACAACATTCATTTTATTTGTTTTATTATGCAAAGCCTGTCAATGCGTACAAATTATTTAAAGCAGTGATGGCTACAAATTGGTTGTGAGCCCAATCTACCATGGATCTGAAGGCCAGTGGCAAAAGATGCAGAGAGGTTTCTGTGTGGACCCTTGGACTGTGAGAAGCCGGAGTTAACCATTTTCTTTACCAACAGCACTGAGACACAAAATGAAGAGGGCAACGCACTGGACAGCAGTGGTATAGGTGTTTATTTTAGTCCCCAAAATTCACAGATGCCTCCCAATGATAATGCAATTCAGCTCATGAACTAGAATGTAAGATAACTTTTAAAATATAAAACATGAGGCTGCTGTTGGTGTAACTTGAGAAAGATGTGTAGTCATGCCACAAGAAGCTTACATATCCACTAAAAGGCACTTTCAATTTGCAACGAAATATGGTCTGCAACAGATGTTTTGCTTTGTACAACATGTACTTGAGGGAGTTCCAATTATACAAGTTAATGAACGATCGTTCTGGTGGCTCTAAACGCAGGTTCCTCGCACTTCGAGAATATTCCCAGGTATCAGACTGAATCAGCAGGTTTTCCCCACGCACAAGTAAGTGGCACCACATGGATATGAAGTGACTTAACATTGCTCCGGATTTGATAGGGCAAAGCCAATTTCAAGCACCACCCCGTGCGCTGATGGGAGTTTCTTACACATGCCCTCAAGAGCAGAGTGTAGAACAAGTTGTCCGAGACAGTGTGCCGATCTTCTAACTTCTGACCTTTTCAAATGCTAGGGAAGCCACTTTACAGAACAGGGGAGGGGGAGGGCAGTAAGAAATCCAATGTACTGTTAGATAGGGTATCCACCAGAAAGAGCATTATCAAAGGTAAGCAACGTGTTCTGATGGATACAGCTAACCACGGATTCCTCACCTTAAGAATAAATATCATAGCCCTACCGCCCAAAGGTGGAAGCTTTTGGGAGTGGGTTCAGACCAAACAACCTTGCAGAACTGAGGTGGCGAAGTGTCCTTCCCGACGGACCTGTCAAGGCAGTAGCATTCATGAACTTATGCACTAATGACCACATGTTGCAGCCTGGCATCTATAACCGGCACCCCACTCGCCAGCGCCCTTGTAGCACTCCTGGCGGAACGCAGAGGATTATCCACTGAGTCAGGGTCCTCTTTTGCACTGCTTTGTTCTTCTTTCTATAGAACTGTTCATCCACACAATGGTCCTTTGTGTGGAAGACAGAAAAATTCAACACCTTTTTAGGACCACATGGTGATCATGTTGTCCATGAAGACCGACACTAGCCTCTCTTTGATGGATGTCAGGAACGCTTATAGGGCTAGGCTGACTGGGATCTGAGATTCCACTGACCTCTTTTATCAGCCAGTCATTGAGGTATGGGAAAACATGTCATACCAATCTCCCAAGGGGTGCAGTGACCACCGCCATCACTTTCATGGGCACCCGAGGTGCAGAAGAGGAGTGCGGTGAATTAAAAGCATTTCTGCCCCACCTTCAACCACATGTAACAACTATGGGACTACAGAACATGTCTATGGAAATACAGGTTCTGCAAGTCCAAGGACGCCATTCAGTTTCCTTGATCTAGGTCTGACAGGATGAGGGTCAGAGTAAACATTTGAAATCTGTCCTTCCTCAAAAAGGTGTTCAACAGACAGAGGTCCAAAATAAGGCTAAGGCATCCGTGCTTCCTTGGAACAAAAAAGTAACGCTAGTAGCATCGTCCTCCGAATCCAGCACCAATTCAGTAACATTCTGAACAATGAACGGTTGACTTCCTGGATCAGAACTGCAGAATGCTTCTCCGATAGTAAATCCGATGTGGGAGGAAGGTGGAGAGGTGATGAAATAAAAAGGGCAGGGCATAACCCAGTTTGAACAATTTATAAGACCCACCTGTCCAAAACGATGGATCTCCAGCCCACAAGAAAATAGCTTACTGTGCTTCCTAGCAGGTAGGAAGGAGCTAAAATAAATTGGCTTCGTAGTCGCTGCAACAGAAGAGGAAAAATTGGAAGATAGTAGTCCCTACTGGACTGCATGGTTTCTGCCAGTGCCACTTCTACAGCCTCAAAAGGACTGGGTTGGTTGCTGCAGTACCACAAACAATGAGAATATATTCGACCTCAAATAAATGAAAGCATACATCAATTAAGAGTAACTGACCTCTGCTTGTGAAGTTAACAGCGGTAACCCCGTCTGAACAGGGCAATAACTGCTGTAAATTGCCAATTTGAAAACTATGGTCCCAAGTTATAGGAGGACATTTAGTGTGGATATAGAGTAATTAACATCAATTCATACTCAAAAGCATGTGGGCAATAAGGCTATTGGAACCCGCCCAAATCTCCTCCAACAGCAGCAGATAAATAGGCAATTTGTGGTTCATGTCCGGCTTCATATTCACACTGAACACAGAATGCAAGCGGACACAGTTACTGTTAACAACGTAAGCGGTTTGATTGGCTATACCAATCTCAGCATTTCATACAGCGTACTAATTATTCAGTGATAGGCTATCACATGCAGAGATCTGTTAAGTAAACTGTATTCTCCTGCTGAGTCAAAACAGGATGCTAAAGTCCAGCCATAAAGCCCTCCGTTGCTTTACAGAAATGTACATGGTTAGCACGTACCTTAAATAAATACATGTTTTGGCAGGTGTGTTTGATATTTCTGTACTATCTGCCACAACAGACAACATGATTAGAGAACAAAAAATAATATACAATAATAATTTACCAGTTTCTACTTTACCTGTCTCAGTAGAAGGATGGCTGTTTATACTTAAAGATGCTACCAATTCTCTTGAGCACCGCAACTCTCCATTTTCCCCATGACACGTAGAACAATCTAAGGAAAGTAAACATGCAATTTGTGTAGTAATTGTAGTGGATGTATCACTATGTCTGTAGCCATCTACTTCAATTTTTAACACCTATTTCATGGAAGCTACTAAACGTATGGATATGAGGTATTGAGTGGGGAAAAACAATCTGAGGGAATAATGTTTTCTATCTGAATGAAATGAGGCAGTGCTATTCTGAAACCTGCAAAACGTTTTCCTATTGCACACTCAAAAAGACATTTTTCCTACCGGTCACTCAAAAATAACCCTCACATAGCACTTCCTCTGGTCTTGGTAAAAGGAATATGAGAGAAGGAAATGCCTCTGATGAAACTAATATAAAAAAATAGATTGTCAAAATAGAGTCAGACCATCTCACGTTGAAATGTTGCAGATGTAAGGCAACCAACCTAAAGTAATAATTTCTCATATAAGGAGTTGAGGTTTGATCGATGTAAGCTTCTTTTGCTATTGCAGCCTTTGGGCTCAATGGGTTCTTACAAAGGGAGTTTAGGTCTTCAAAATGTACTTGTAAGCCCTAATTGGGAAAGCTGTTGATTAGTAAAACTTCCAGTATTGGCAAAGACAGAATTAAGCCCAACCTCAAACATGATCTGGTGGATGCTGTCCAGACAAAATAACCAAACTTCTTAAGCCTACAGTAACTATTGCTGTGATCAGTTTTGAAAGCCTGAGCCACCAGGTTAGCCAACAGCATGGTCCAGAACGGGACAGGTTTAATAGCTGTAGCAAAAAACAAAAAAACAGGGGGCTGATTTGCTAAGATTACATATTTTCCTCAGAAGATCATTCTTGGGTAGTCAGCGCCTTCAAATTTGAAAAACCCTAAATTTGACCCTGTAAAGTGTACTTGTTTCAAACTTGGATCGAAACTTGGTCAGAGTTGCTGTCAGAAGCCTTATCTTCATATTAAATGCCCATAATTCCAGTGTAATGATTGGCAAAATAACTGGATTTTTTTAAACAGTAAGCCCGAACAATTAAGCTATTTACCAATTATTGCCTGTTATTCTTAAGTGTGAATGTTTTTTGTGGGACTGCCTCCTTTCCATGATTCAGATCTTTTACTTTACTTCATTAGGTTCCAACTGTTTACGTTTACAATATGACTCAAACGACAATGGTGACATATGCAGTGCATTTTAAATTCTTACAATTGCCAGATAATAATGTGAAATTAACAAACATGGGGCTCGGGGTCCAATAATATTCCACGTCATTGATCCATACAATAAATAGCTGATGGCAAATTTCAATCTTGCTTCACAACCCCATCATCAACATTAATATGATCTGTAATGTTCGCTCGGGATCGTTGGGTGAGTGTGGGGAGGTTCTGTTTGATTAGTAGGATTTTCAGTTCATTTTTTAATATTTAATAAAATACTAAACTCTGCTATCTGGAGGACTGTACTTCCAGATTCTGGGAGCACTCCTTGAGAAGGACTGCTTCAGTGGTTACGATTTCTTAATAGCCAGACTCTCTAGAAGGAGGGCTTTCATGTTTCTCAGATCAGATGTCAGTATCAAATATGAATCCGTTCCTTGCATCGATGAAGAGCCATTCAACAAATTCAGTATGGGTGAGACACAACTGCATTTTCTTTTCACCAAGACTAATCTGTCAGTCACATAAAGGGCGATTTTGACAGAAGCGAGGTGGAAGTCTTAGGTTCCCTACTAACAGGGAGTTACCGTGGTCCTTTTTTGACAGTATTAGGGCCTGAAAGACGAGTTTGAAATTTGGTTCTGGGATGTACTATTTGATACTTATGAACAGTCTAAGTTGGAAATGTGGTCGTTGGTAAGGTGAGGTGCTTGTATGGAATACAACTCAATGGATTTGCAGAATCAACAATGATCGGGTGCTAGGAATTGACCCACTTCTGACCCAGTTCACTACCCAAATGTTTAGGTGGGGGCTCTGATAAGGAGAAATTATGCTTTTACTAGCTGTGAAGACATCCAAGTCTGTACTTGAACCAACGCATCAATGTCCTCTGGCACACTGTTAGAGTTATTTCAGCACTGCAAAAATAAAAAATAAAAAACAACATCAAACTCCCTGCGGACAAAGCATCTGTCTTCTACTTGGTCTCCTGAGGGAGATATCCTGCATGGTGTCAGAGGGCACTCTCACAGCAGATTTCACTCTTCTCATTTGGAAGACCTGAAATTACAGGAGATGGTGAAGTCGCTCTCAGAGGCGTATGAGCGATATAGGGGGTTCTCACACATCTTTGGATTCTTCTGTATTTTCAGTGTCTTCCCCTTCGTAGGTTTCTTCCTGGGCTTCTCCAGATTACGATGAAGAGGATCTTGGATCTCCTGTTAAATTTCTTCTGCTTCAAGAGGAAAATAAATGAAACTCATCATTGGTCATTTGTCTGCTAACCTGCAATTTCCAACAGATTCAGAATAGCCTTCCGCCAGTGGGGACTGGTTTTGTCAGTTTCGAAGATCTGCATTATTTTCTTCACCTATTTCGAGGTAGACTGTATCTTTTGGCTTCGGTCATATGGAGCTTACCTAGAGACTTTCTATTGACCCTCTTTTGAGTAACTTGGTGGATTATAATCCTCTTCTGAGTAAGGAGGTGGTTGTGGTTTCTGATGCAGAGGACAAGAATGCGGAGGTGGCTTCGAAAAGATCATAAGCTAGCCTGAGTCCTTCTATGAGGTCAGAGGTTAATTCAGTGTAAACTTCCTAAACATTGATTTAGGACTTTCAATCGCTTTCCTTTGCTATTCATGGGGAGGGAAATGTATATTTTTTTCTATTGCCAGCATGTTTGGACGTACAAGTGAAGTTTCTCTCTGATAATGTTTTTGATAGCCTTAGACCTTCTGCAATGGCTTCAGCTGTTGTTGTGGCTGCGAGATATCATTTGCATTTGTGAGGATGGAAAGTGGGTTCCTCTCGTCAACCTAATAGTTCCATGGGCAATCCCTTTCGGCGTTCCTGACTATGCAGGGCATCTTGGGGATGTCTTTTCTTTTTTCAGGACTACTAAGTTTCCAGATTGTCCGGCAAGTGGGTCCTGCAGGTAATCTCAGAGGGATACAGCATAACCCTTTCTCCTATTCCTCTGCTACCACGATTCATTTGTGCTCCCCTTCAAGTGAACAACACAAGTGTCCTTGCTGGACAGTGTGAGCCTATTCAAGAAAAAGGCAATAATTCAGGTTCGGATGAGTCTGAGGGGTCTGGGTTGGTACTCCTGAGTTTTACCTGTGCAGAAGCCATTAGGAGAATACAGAAGAATAGGCTTGAAGAACAAATTAATCCCAGGGATTCATTTCAAAACGTGTTCCATTCAGCAAAGCATTATACTTATTTCTAAGGGGACTACCTGACCAAAACGGAGTTACAAGATGCACATTCACATGTTCCTGTGGCACCTGCAAGTCACCAGTTTCTCAGACTCTGTGTGGGTAAAGAACATTGGCAGTTTTGTGTCCTTACAGGGGTAACAACAGCTCCAAGAGTTTTTACAAAAATTCTAACTTCAGTGACGGTTTTCTTTCATAACAGGGTAATAAGCAGTTATCCTTATCTCGATCTGCTGATTCAGCCCCATTCTTATGCCGTAACAATGCAACATACGAAGGAGGTTTGCAGAGAATTGGAAAACTTTGGGGTTCTGATCAACAGGAGCAAGCCAGTTTTGGTACCTTCACAGGACATGGAGTACACTGGAGCCAATTTCAGGACAGACAGGGTTTAACTGCTCAGGGACTTTGGTCTGCTTGGGAGTTCAATCACTCATCAAACTGGAGAGAGTTTATGGCAGGTTGGACAATCTAATTGCAAAGACCCATACCAACAGTCAATTTAGAATGAGATGTCATTCCTGGGGACCAGTTAGCCTTACATATAATGTCTTGGATAGATGTGAATCTGCTTTCTATAAGAGCAGTGGACATCCAGATTATCAAAACACTCAGGCGAACAGACTGAGTCGTATATTTCCAAGTTCGTATGTGTTTTCTCTCAGTCCCCTGGTGTTTCCTAATCTATGCAGCAGGAGGGGGTTCTGTCATAGATCTGCTTGCAGATCTCTTTCCCTAATGAAGGTGCAACCAGTCTCTTGGAATACATGTCTTTCTCTAACCATGGCCAGAGGATCTCCTTTATGCTTTCACCCCATTTCCACTCATCTGTAAAGTACTACTGAGAGTTCAGAGATCATTCTTGTGGTTTCATTTGGCCAGGGAGAATGTGATTTCCCCTCACAAAGAATGGATTCTCCCCTTGTCCCATATTCTGATCACTCATCCAGTCTTAGCACTTATGCCCCTGGGCTGCCTTCGGCTATCGGCCTGGAGATTGAAAGGGAGGATCTTCTTCTAAGGAAGGGTCTTTCCTTATCTGTCTCCTTTTTTTCAGGCATCTAGGAGAGAGCCTACTAGATAATCTCACAATTACCACTGGGCATCTTTTGATAATGGTGTGTTGTGAAGGGGTTATCCTCCTCAGAATACTTCACATAGGTGATTTTGGACTTTCTTCAGAAAAGGTTCGACAAGAAGCTATCGGTTTCCACCTTAAAGCTTCAGTGGTCGACTATCAGAGCCTTTAGATTCCCCTGGGGGTAGCCTGGATACTATTGATACCTTGGTAGGTAGACTGCTTGGGGAAATTCTGTTAATTAGACTTAGACCAAAGGGGAGGAAATCTTTTCTTCCATGTGATCTGCCACTAGTCCCGTCTTTGTTGTTGTGCCCCCCACCCCCTTTGAACCTCTGACAGAGTCCTCGGAGAATTTTCTATCTCTCAAGGCTTTTTTTCTGGTTGCAATAACTCAGGCAGGAGACTGGGAGAGTTGGGTTATCTTCAGTGCCATTATTCCTATTTGAAGATATTTGAGGATAGGCTGGTTTTATCATTAGGAACAAATTATCTTCCTAAGATTAACTCTGTGTTACATAGAAACAGGGAAATAGTGCTGCCCTCTCTCTCTTGGAGCGATTCCCTGTGATCTATTCATTGCTTCTCTGGATGTAGTTAGGACTCTTACTATTTAGCTGACAAGGTCTTCTCCCTTTAGGAAGTCAGATTCCTTGTTCATTAATTCTGGTCATGCTAATAGAGGGGGTAAGCCTTCTAAATCTACCCTGAGCCGATGGATATCTTGCCTTATAGACATGTGGGTTTGAAGTTCCCAACTAATGATTAGGCTCATTCAACAAGACCCTATGACTGCGTCTTGGGTTGAATGGTCTGGGGATTCAGTGGCAGACATTTGTTGAGCACCAACTGGGGCTTCTCCATCCATTTTTATTGCTCATTATAGGATTAATGTAGCTCAGGGATCTGAGTTTCACTTTGGTTCCGGAGTTATTTCTAAAGCTTTACCCTTTAACCTATGACCTCTGTCCTGATGATGACCTGATGATGACCTGAAATTACCCAGGTTGAAACGCCGTCGACTACACAGCCTAGAACTTAGGCCCTCCTGTGGTCAACAAAACCATCAAAATAATTTTTTGTACCTAATTGTATATATTTACATTGTTTGTTGACCTTTGTATTTCTTCTCTATTGCGCCGTTCATGCTGTTTCTCACACTTCTGTGTCACTGCGTCATTCACAATTCACCAGCACGTTCAGTTTTCACCTTGTGTGTTATGGTCATTGTACAAGTAGATGTACTGTAGCGCTTCTTAACTACTTGCAGAATTGTATATAAACCTTTTTCCCAATCTTTGGCTCATGCTGTGGTCTCCCTCCCTGTCCTCCGTTCTCTTGTGATTGACCTCACCTCGCTAAATTGTTTTCCCCTCAAAAATACCCTCCAGTTGAGACAGTGTTTTTTGTTGCATATCACGCCCGGTCTCACCTGGGTTAACGGGCTATACTCCTGTGTATTGTTACTGTTAATGCTTGTTTATTAGGCATGTAGATCTAGTGCATAGGGTTTAATATCCAGTGCAGTTACTACAATGTAGCCTGTGTATAACATTAGTCACTCTAGAACAGATGACCAGCCAGTGCAAGCATCCTCAAAGCTGGATTTTGACTAATTATTGTGGAGTACACATAAATCACCCTACTCACATAGAATAAGGGATAGGATGTGGCGTAACCGCCAGTTGTCCCATTTTGAACTGGGGAACCAGGTTCGAGTTTATGCATCTGCTCAAAGTCCTGCTATTCCGTACAAATCACTTAATTTCCCCAGTCCTACAAAAAATTAATTTGTTCTTGTGCTCATATAAAGTGCTCTAATACCTTCAAGGAGGGGAGGGGGAGGGTGAGGGAGAGAGGGAGAGGGAGAGGGAGAGGGAGAGAGAGAGAGAGAGAGAGAGAGAGAGAGAGAGAGAGAGAGAGAGAGAGAGAGAGAGCAAGAGCGAGAGAGAGAGAGAGAGAGAGCAAGAGAGAGAGAGAGAGAGAGAGAAAGAGCGAGAGAGAGAGAGAGAGAGAGCGAGAGCGAGAGAGAACGAGAGAGAACGAGAGAGTACAAACACAGAAGACAACTGTAGTGGTAATCTAAAATGTAGTATACGTTTCGTGAATTTCAGCTATCAAACGCTGGCTGCCATTTAACAGCCTTTCGTTTTCTCAGAGATGCACGGCAATGATCTGCATGACTCTCTTAAGCAATGTACTTTGCTCTTCTTTAGCTGTATGCTGGTTTTACTTCTGATTCTCCGGGCATGGTTCGTGACAAGAAAGCATCTGGTGGTCGAGTTGACGTGTTTTAACGGACTGTGTGGCCCGCAGCTTCGCGAAAGCGCGCATAGTTGTCTCGTCAGTGAGGGCCGCGCATCTGCTCGCTTTCGTCATGGAAACATGATATATAAGTACGCTCCGCTTTCAGCTGCACTCCTCCCTCATCCAGGGACAGTCAGCCATTTAGGTGCATCGAAGCATGTCCGGGTTAGTGCAGGGAGGCCCAAGGCCAACGAAGAGATGTATTGTTACCTGCGGGGATCAGTTGTCTGTGTCTGGCAGCTCGAGGTATTTTTTTCAGGTCCCCACACATGTGCCAGTGAAGTGCTCCAAAGCGAGCCCCAATAATAGCATTCATTTCAAGGCTGTTTGTTTTAGTCGCTGTAAAGTTGGTCTTGGGGTCTCGACGCACAGGAACCAACACTACTGCCTGCATCAAAGCCAGCATGGCAATATTTTTCATCGACAAACATAATTGCACTTAAACACACGGCCTGTTTAGTTTTGGTTGAGACATTACAAATGTAGTTCCAAATGTAGTTCCGCCATAATCGGAAATGGCGCACGGCCGTCTAAGCGGCAGTTTCTAGTTCAGGAAGCACCCTGTGAGCTCACACGCGCTGCTTGTAAGAGCGAGCCCTTACGGCATGTAAGCAAGCGCCTGTGTAAAGGCGAAAATGTGTCATACGGTCTAACTGTTCTGTGCAGGTTCGTAAACACAAATGTAAAAAATAACACGAAACGATCGTCTGTTTGCTGTTGCTCGTATTTAAAGCAGGAGGAACAAGCATTGGCCGCGCGGCCGTGAAAGTGAGGCAGCCGCGCGGCCCTCAAAGTGAAAGTGATCGTGATCGCGGGCTGTAAGGGTGCCCGCGAGCGATGCACTTAATGAGCCATGACGAGAGAGGAAAGCCAGATGGCGCCTCTGCTCGTAACCGCGTGTGTAACCGCAAGCTCTAGGCCACATGCAAAAGCATGTGGTCGGACTTTTTAAAGCCCACTTACTAAATGTCTCACCAGAGCAACGCATGCGCTGGCTCAGGCGAGACCTAATAAAATAATTGACATGTTAACCTAATTACTGAAAAAGGGATGCAGCTATAGCAGAATGGATTGTAGGTAAGCGGATGTACTTCAAAGGGTTTTTTTATGTATGCAGATGAGAAGGCTGCTCTTTGGAGTAAATGTTTAGTTCAACTGACAGTCCATGAAGGATCTGTCTTGTTCAGCTGCAAAGTCCAACCTAGAGTCAATGTAAAGTACGGGCAATCTCAAACCTAGAATCAATGTAAGGTACAGGCAACAGGAATTACCTTCACATGCTGAGTGGAAAGTAAAGCTAAGACAATTTAACCTAAACAGGATTTTTTTCTGGCTCGCAGAAATAATCTTCCCTAGTACAGTAAAGCTACCCCTTGGCCTTCATAAAGACACCAATAGCAAACAGCACCACAGCGCTTCAAGTAAGTGGTCTTTCTTGTGGAAAACATATTTCTGGGTACTTTGTTAGCTAACGCCTTCTGCCCAGCCAGAAAACGATTTGGGGTGAAGGTCTCTGCAATGGCATAACTTGGCAGACAATTTAGGCTCCATCTTCTTTCACACCTAGTGCAGCTCACTATCCCAGAAATCAAGAGCGGTGGTGATTGTGCTTCTTCCTATTTTACCTCCAACCTGTGAGATTCCAAACTGCAGTATCTTCGTCACGTACCTCATCCCAAAAATACAGCCTTTTGTCCACTGCACCATTTTTAAACTCTATTATAGCCTTGACATTTCCTCATCCAGTGCTGGGATACTTTGCACGCAAAATAAAACATATTAATTCATTCAACAGTCTTTCAACATTGTTGATTGAAGGCATGGGATGTGTAAACAATGACCATTTGAGGGCAGAAGTGATGCCTTTTCTGCATAGTGAAACAAGTGTAAATTACTACTGCAAAAGAGGATCAATCCAGCATCACACATGTCCAACCACTAGTAATGCAACACCCTGCCACAAATAATGGCAGTAGGCAGTCAAGAGAGAACACCATAGGAAATTAAGTTGAACAAAACTATTCAAAGTGGTTACTAATATAATTTTATGCTAAAAATATGTAAAAACAAAGCATATTATTCAAGTTTAAAATAGCTTTAATAACATTTTTAAATTAAAAGAATGGTCTAACATCAATTTTCATTAAAATACAAGTCAATTAATTATTTTATACATCACTGTTAACAATTAATACACAATATATATTTATTTACTTTCATTTTATTTTAACATTCGGAAAAATAATTATATATTTTTACATTAAATATTTAATTCAGAATTAAGTATATAGTGCTGTAGTATTTTTTGTATTCTACATTTAAAATATTAGATTTACATTGATGTTTAACCATAAAGTATTTTTACAATTTCTTTTTAAGTTTTATAAACATTTTATATGTTCCCTAAATATTACAATAAGGAGGCCAAGATATATGAAATTAATAAAAAAATATTTAAATAGAAGTATTTAAATTCAAACATTTCTCTGATGAATAAATGTAAAAGATCCCAGTTTGTTTAATTATTAATTGTTATTATTAAAATGATATATAAAACTAATTTAATGATTTCTTATGCTTACATTAAAAAAATGAACAACATTTTACAATTGAATAATACATGGTTTACCTCTACATAAATATGTTGAATATTAAATTATATTATTCACTATTTTAAATCATTCAAGTTAACATTACATTCAATAGGGTTCTATTTTGAGTTCCTACCTCTATTATTTTCAATCAATCAATCAATCAGAGAATTGTAAACACCCTACTCACCCGTGAGGGTCTCAAGGTGCTGAGGGGGGGTCCGCAGATCTGTTTAGCCGAAGAGCCAGGTCTTGAGGTTCTTCCTGAAGGTGTTCAGGGAGGGGGCGCGTCTGATGTCTGCCGGTAGATCGTTCCAGGTCTTGGCTGCAATGTGAGATCTTTTGGCTCTGTGGATATTGCGGGGGTACGGCCAGTGCGAGGTTGTTAGATCGGAGGTTTCTTTTGGGTACGTGGAAGTTGATTCTGTCGTTAAGGTATTTGGGCCCGTTGTTGTGTAGTCATTTGTAGGCATGAGTGAGGATTTTGAAAGTGACTCTTTTCTCCACGGGGAGCCAGTGGAGACTTCGTAGGTCTTGACTGATGTTTTTGTGTGGGGGGGGGGATGCCGAGGACGAGTCTGGCAGCAGTGTTCTGTGTTGTCTGGAGTTTGTGGAATAGGGACTTGTTGATGCTGGCGTAGAGTGCGTTTCCATAGTCCAGTCTGATGGTGATGAGTGCTTGGGTGACTGTCTTCCTTGACTCAGGGGGGATCCACTTGAAGGTCTTGCAGAGGATGCGGAGGGTGTTGAAGCAGCTGGTGGTGAGGGCGTTGACCTGTCGGTTCATGGTGAGTGATGAGTCGAGTACGATGCTGAAGTTCTTGGCGTGGTCTGAGGGGGTAGGTGGGCTTCCGAGGGCGGTCGGCCACCAGGTGCTGTCCCATGCAAAAGGGGTGGTACAGATGACGAGGACTTCTATCTTCTCGGCGTTGAGCTTCAGGCAGCTGCTGGTCATCCAGACTGCGAAATCTGGCATTCCTTTCTGGAAGCGGAGTTTGGCAGTGGTGGGGTCTTTGGTGAGGGAGAAGATGAGCTAGGTGTCGTCAGCGTACGATACGATGTTGAGGCCGTGTTGTCGGACGATGGCTGCGAGGGGGGCCATGTAGATGTTGAAGAGGGTGGGGCTCAGGGATGAACCCTGTGGGACTCCGCAGGTGATTTTCGTGGGGTCAGAGAGGAAGGATGGGAGTCTGATCCTTTGGTTTCTTCCGGTGAGGAATGATTGGATCCAGTCCAGGGCTGTTCCTTGTATGACTGCGTCGTGTAGTCTGGCAACTAGTGTGCGGTAGGAGACGGTGTCGAAGGCCCCCGATAGGTCGAGTAGGATGAGGGCTGCAGAGTGGCCTTGGTCCAGGAGGGTGCGGATGTCATCTGTGGCGGCGAGTAGGGCAGTCTCTATGCTGTGGTTGCTTCGGAATCTGGATTGGGACGGGTCGAGGACGGCGTTCTCTTCAATGAATCGTGTCAGTTTCCTGTTGACTGTTTTCTCTGCAACTTTGGCTGCGTAGGGGAGGAGCGAGATGGGCTGATAGTGCTTGAGGTCAGTGGGGTCAGCTGTGGGCTTCTTGAGCAGAGGTCTAACTTTTGCACACTTCCAGTTGTCTGGGAAGGTGCCTGTTTTGAAGGTGGTGTTTATGGTGCGTGTTAGTTCGGGTGCGATGGCAGCCACAGCTCTGTGGTAGATGTGAGGGGGGCAGGGGTCGGTGGGGACCCCAGAGTGGATGCTTTTCATGCTCGAGGAGGAGTCTTCGGATGTGATCGGTGTCCAGTTGGAGATGGTGGGCTGGCTGGTGTTTCAGGGGGGAGGGGGGCCGTCTGTGGCGCCTGGTGGATGGCCGATGAAGTTGTCGAAGAGGTTTTTGATCTTCAAGTGGAAATGGGTTCCAACCTTGTCGCAGAGGTCTTGGGATGGGGTGATGTCTGTGACTTCGCTGCATGGGTTGGTGAATTCTTGAATGATACTGAAAAGTTCCGTGGAGTTGGTGGAGTTGGCCAGGATTTTGTTGTGGATGAAGTTCCTCTTGGTGGCTCTGATCTGGTTGTGGTAGTTCGCCACAGCGTCCTTGTAAGTGGTGTGGTTTTCGGTTGTCTTGGTGTTTCTCCAGTTCTTCTCCAGGCGTCTGCAGGTGTGTCTGGCTTCTTGGAGAGCGGTGGTGAACCAGGCAGCTTTCCTGAGGCAGTGTCTGTCGGGGATGCATGGGAGGGCGAGTCGGAGAACCACGTGTGGAGTTCTCTGGCTGCATCGTTTGCATCGGGTGCCCAGGTGTGGTTGTCTAGGGTGAGGGTGGAGTTAAATTGCTCGTCGGTAACCTTGCTCCAGTTCCTTCGTGGTGGGCGTGGGGCTGGTTTGGGTGCCTTGAGTTTGTTAATGGCGAAGTGTACGCAGTGGTGGTCGGTCCAAGGCGGCTGCGTTGTGTGGCTGAATTGGATGCAGTTTCCTGCAGCGAAGATGGGGTCGAGGGTGTGTCCTGCTCTGTGGGTCGGTGTGTTGACGAGTTGTTTAAGTCTGATGCTGGTGAGGTTGTCACGAAGGATAGTGGAGTTGGGGGTCGCTGGGGTTGTCGAGGTGGAAGTTCAGGTCTCCAATGAGTATGTAGTTTGTTGAGGTGATGGCGTGGGGTGCAATGAAGTCGGTGATGGTGGTGGCGAAGGGTGTTCGGGGGCCGGGGGGTCTGTAGAGGAGGGTTCCTCAGAGTGTGGCTTTAGGAGTGGTCTGGATCTGGAAGTGCAAGTATTCGGCAGAGGGGAAGGTTTCGCTGGAGGTGGTGAGGCGGAGGGTGCTCTTTTGGGCGATGGCGAGGCCCCCTCCTGGGTAACTGGGGCAGTCTTTCCTCTGGATCTTGTATCCGTCTGGGATGGCGGTGTTGATGTCGGGGGCGGAGGATGCGTTAGTCTAGGTCTCTGTGAAGAAGGTGATGTCAGGCGATAGAGAGTCGAGTAGGTTCCAGATTTCCATGGCGTGCTTGTGTACGGAGCGTACATTGAGGAGGATGCATTTTAGGGTGTCGCCGGTGCTGGCGTCGCCAGTGTTGGAGGCCGAGGTGGCGGTGAGGGTCTGGCGGCAGTTGAGGCAGGAGAATTGGCCGTGGGTCGTGTTCTGCGAGGCCTGTTGGCATTCTCTAAGTCTTCCAGAGTTGAGTGCGAGGAGGGTGGTGGGGTCGTAGCGATGGGTTGTGGGAGGTCCAGGGTTCCTGGCGCTGACCGCGGTCGGGCTTGC
Source organism: Triturus cristatus (assembly GCF_964204655.1). Taxonomy (NCBI): domain Eukaryota; kingdom Metazoa; phylum Chordata; class Amphibia; order Caudata; family Salamandridae; genus Triturus; species Triturus cristatus. The sequence continues at coordinate 849,577,375 of NC_140583.1, read as the reverse complement.
CTTGGGCACGCCGGCAGCATGCCTGCTGCGCGAGTACACAGCGGCTGCCATTAAGTAGGGGCGGTGGGAGGGAGGAGAGGCTGGGAGATGGGAATGGGGGAATTCCAGGGGGGAATGCCGGGGGGGGGAGGGGCCACAGGGGCAACAGCGGTGAAAGGAACAGGCAGGCACGAGAAAGTAAAAACAGTGGTGGAATTACAGCAAGACACAGATGGGCACAATAACAGTGGCACTACAGGGAAAAATTAAGAAAAAAAACGGCTGAGAATGGTTACGGTGGTTGTAGGCAGTCTGGTCCTAGTTGGAGCGGGCAACAGGCGCAGGAGTGGACAGCAGCCTCGAACCTCCCAAGGAGGAGGTCGGGGTCTGGAGGGAAGAGACGGCACAGCAGAGCTGCGGTGAGAGAGTGGACCTAGACCGAGGGTCGGAGGTTTTACTGAGAGGTTGTTGCAGTACCACTGGCTGGTCATATATGTTGCTGGACTTACTCCTGCTCTTAGCTGGAGTAATTTACTACTTTCTGTGTCCCTCTTTGGCTGGAGTAATGTTAGAAGTTGCAGTTTGTGAATAGCAATGGGACTACTATTTCTGCCTGGGTGTGTCTCCCTCTCTGAACCCCTCTCTGAACCCTTCCTTATTCCCCTTTAATCATAAGTATTCCCCATTTTCCAGCCACTCTCCTCTGTCCCCTCCACGTCTACCACTAAAATGTATCCTTACATGTGTGGAAACCCTACAGTCGGGCTGGAGATCTCCACACAGAAAAATATATGCGGAACCTCCACATGTAAGTTTGTTAATAGCATTTTTTAGTTTGTTAGTAGTACTACTGTAGCACTACTAACATACTACAAAATGCAGTTTGTGAACAGGCCCTGTGGTTTTATTTGCAGGGGTCTGTGCTCCCCTCTGCACTTGCCTAGCTTGTTTTTTTAATTTCATCAATAAAGGAGAGGGGAGAATTTCACATGCTGATAGGCTGTGCCCGAATAAGTGCAATTCAAGGAATTAGTAAACCTCCTTTAACCCTCTTCTACTCAAGGGGAGACAGCTCACGATTCAACCTGCTACTTTGAATGCAGTTTTCCAATAAAGGAGTTCATTCAAAAGTTCACTTTCACCCGGTATAGACCTTTTCTTTAATTTCCATATTAAAACAAGCACTGGAAAAGCCAATAGGTCTGGTTTTAATGTGCTAGATAGAGCATGCAAATACAAGCACACACAAGGTTTACCACTAACTGCTGGTCATAAACAAATGATTAACAGATTCACTTGGAAAAGAAGGATTGTAATGCTACTCTGAGGTGAAAATGCACGCAAGAGCTGCACTATGTCATCATTCAAATATAAATTTGTCAGAGAATATAAACATATTGTCAATAGAGAGGTCTCCCGATAGTGGCGTTTTCTACTTGCAGACACACTTGAAGAACACTATTTAGGAGAACTGCTAAAGACAGAGGAATCAAAAGTTGGGATAACTAGGAATAATGCCAGTTTCCTTTATCTTCAGATTAGTTGTAGTCTACATGACAGTTGACACTAGTCGTGGGCAGCAAACTCCGCTCCGCCTGCCGAGTTTGCTCAATCCGTGCTCTGCTTGGAGCGCGGAGTTTGTCAAAAACTGTGCCCTCCACCGCGTGGCAGAGTTTACCAGGGCTTGTGACTGCTACACCAATCTATGCTTGTTGTTGACAGGATTTGCGGCCTACAGTTCATTATCTATCGCGTCCTCCCTAGTCGACAGGGGTCCGAAAGGCACTGTCCACTGCGTGTCACTTGATGGCGCGAGCATGAAAGGCTGATTTTATTTGCCGGTGTCTGTTGCACAAAAACGGAGAATTTCCCTCTCACAAAGCCACAGAGCGTTGCGCTCTACCCATGCACCCCTCAATTCATCATCTCTTTGTTAATCGCTAAAAGGCTTTATGCAAATTTCTAACACGCTCCGGACACTGATTACTGACCCTCTGCAATAGGGCGCCTATGGATTAACCTGACAGAGATGCTGAGCTCAAGGGAAACTAGGTATGCAAACCTCATAAAAATATTTATAAACACCCTCCGCTTAGGGAGCAAGTCCATCAGTATGGTTTTGCAGAACCTGCATGACGTCCGTCCTCACAGAATACACTACTTTTGACACACGCAGGCCTTGTGTGAATACTCTATTTCTAAACCATTCTAGCCGGTCTTTGCAACTGATTACTGTTTTACAGCACCCCAGTATGTTGTTTTATTATAACTCATTTTAACACATTGTATGTAAATAGTCAGGTAGGGACAAAATAGTTTTTTCCATGCTCCTGAAATGGCATGGGCTGGTGATCTGCACGGCATGGAGGGATTAGGTTGGTGTGTTGCTGAAGGGACTGGGTGGGGGTAATGGACGGTTTCATGGGAAAGAGGGAGCAATGTACTGGGATGGTATATTTTGAGACCCAATACAAAAAAAGCACAAAACAAACAAGGAAGTTGGTCCTCCCTTCCATGCAGTAAATGGAAAGCGATAGACAGAAATAGCAGCTGTTTAATGCCACAGTGACAGAATAGAACACAAAACTTCTAACTACTATCAAACACTTCACAGTCTTATACAAATGTGCTCCTCCGATCAATACAAAATAATATATATATTTTTTTAAAAAAAATTTTATTGTGCAGAGAAAAAGGGTACAAGCACGGGCCTACAACCACCTGGGCCGGCCGCTAGTATTCAGAAATGGTCAAGCAGTTCAAAAACAATGACTGGCCCGCAGGGGCTCCGCTAAATGACAGGAGATCGGGCTGCACATAAGGGAAGTCAGGATACACCCTATTTTACATAAATATCAACAAAAGTAAAGAAAAACAAAAAGCAAGGCGAAAAACATTAAAAGGGCGTCTAACCACAGCAGAGGAACTCCACATAGGACCACCCTAGGGTGGTCAATAAAAAGGGGGTCTGAGAGGGAGGGGGGGGCCACGGGAAAACCAAATCTATACTCAGATGAACAAATTAAGCAAGGAACCCTCAAGGATCAGGGGGACAAGGCAACATCAGACGTATCCACCAGGGGGGGAGAACAGATAGTCCCTCGATACACATTCCAATGACCCCAGATTCTACCCCACGCCCCCGGTTTACCACGAGCCACATACACAGTCTTCTCCGTGAACATGCACCAGTCCAATACAAAATAATATTAGTACATAATAATAACAGCAACAGATGCGACGCCTAATAATCTTCTAAAGCAGAAGAGAGACAATGATGCGGAGAGATGGATTTTTCTTCCCTCCTGGCACACAGGAGAAGACAAGAAGTGTTTGATCACTCAAGGAATGAAACCGGGGGAGTTCTCTACAGCGTCAGGTGGAAAAATCAAAATACCAACCAAGATGGCACCACTTTTAATGTATAGTAAGTTATTGCAATCACAAAACAGTACATGCATTTAGTATGCTATACGTATTATCAGCAACACATTCTAAAACCACGGGGTTGCATTTTTAACGGTCTGGCTTGAATACCAGGCTCCCTGCTCGCATGCTCTTTTGTTTACCTTTCATCAAATTGTTTTTTTCACAAACAAGTAACAACCATTTCGGTGAATCAAATACCTTGTGAGCATGGAAAAGGACAACTGCATTCAAATATTAGTTTCACATGATGTGGGCTAGCAATGAATGTCCTTCAATTATACTGCACTGATTAACCAGTAATAATACTAGCCTGAAAAGATCAAATTAAGCATAATGCCAGTCACTTATTGCAAACACTTTTCCCAAAACGTTGTGTTCATTAGAAATAATGGGAAACACAAAGTTGACCCATGGAGCAATTTGTTGGTTTTGTGTAGTTATGATATTGGTGCTTTCCTAGCAATTTGAAGCAGAACATTGAGTATTAAACATTACTTACACACTGCCGGAATTTGGGGACCAATACAGTAGTGTATTTGTATAGAACCTGCAGAAAAGTCCATCTGGCCTACGAGGTTTTCTAGGTGGCAAAGCTTTCACTAGTCTATTAAGGTTCTCAATATGAGTGCACCAGAATTCCCAACAGGGCTGTAACAGAGTTATTGTCCCATCAAGAATTACAAGGGGGATACACCACTTACCTGTTATGTTTCCTTCTTCAGACCTAGAAATACTGATCCTTCAAGAAATTACTTAAGTGCCAGAGGATTCTCAGGTTCAACCGGTAATCCCACTTAATTCTGCCCTTCTGGGGCTAATGGGATCTCTGTATTGTTAGTTTTGGGGGTGGAGAATTGACACTGTAAGAGAGCCCCTAATTAATATCCTAGAGCGTTCACAGGATACAGTGATTGAGAGAAATAATAAAAGAGGTTATTCATTAACCACTTATTCAATACAAAAGTCCTAGTAATCACACGCAATACAGCAACAGATAAGGATTCATGCCCAGAATGCACTAGCTAACCCAAAGTATACATGAACATCATTTGGGGGTTGCAACAGGTAGCAACTGCTACCCCTGGCAGTGCTTTACAACCCCTTGTATTCCCATTGTGACTCCGATCTCAAAGGGGGCAAAGGTGAAACAGAGGAATGGCGATATTTTGCTGCACAAAATGATCCAGACTGCCCTATGATAATGTTCATCTTGACAATATAACACCTGCAACTGTTAAACTATGGCCTGATCAACCGATGTGTAGCCAAGGAATACAGCTCTTAGGCCTCCCATATCCCACACAGCCCCAAGCAGCCCTGGAGCCTTTCAAACGTGGTGCCCTATTCAGGAATGAACTGCACAGAAGCAGAAGGAGTTGTGTCTTCAGACCACGCTTCTTGTTGTGCTATACAACCATACATTTTTGCAGAGTTACAGTGAGTACTATGAGTTCCTATTTTATACTCACAGCAGTGAATGTTTAGTTTACTGCGGCACTGCATTTTTAAAGCACCCTATCTCAGGCATTTTGTTCACTATTCATTTAAATTTGTGTGAGAGAGAAATTTAGTTTTTACAGACCAGCAGAATTTGGGTGGGGCTGTAAATGAGGTTTGCTGAGCATGTATTGAATAGTAGGTATATGGTACTACAGCCATTCATTCAAGTGACACGCATCAGGTGATAGTCTTAAGCATTTTGGTACATTCACAGCATAACAGCTTGGACGGGACATAATCACTCAATCATAACCTACATAGCACATTAAAGATCATGGAAGATTATATGAAATTGAGACTGGTCATAAATCTGAGCCAATAATCCAAAAGGTCACTTTTGACTACCAATTAGAAATCACATTGTTCTGAGACACACACGCCAAGCTACATAACTTCAAATAGCAATTTGTATTGAAACAAATGAGGTTCAACTATCTAACTTAAAAACAGAGTTGATGCAGGATTCCGGCTCACAATATAGTGAATACATTACAAGGTAAGTAAGGTAGAAGTATAAGTTTATTAGTAGAGCATGAACTCAACCATCTGTCAGATTCTAGAACAAACTTCACCTTGAATCCAACACATCACTATGACGACAAAATGTCCAATACCACACACCTCCCTCCTTTACGAATATCAGAATTCTAAAAAATTAAAAACATTAGGATATAATTGATCTGTTCTAACGCAAGAATCTGAATTACGTAACCTACAGAAATATTGCAGGGGACATGTTAGCTACAATTATATTAAGAGTACAGTTTCCATCACTATATACACTATACCCGGACAATAGATTTTCATGAATACCATGTATAAGAAAAACCCGCCCCACCACAAAAGCTCTTCCTGATAGGATCATGGTGGGCTTTGCAGCGACATTAGCATCTCTAACTATATTTGTACTTAATACTTTAGCAAACCTCACAGGAGCCATGCTGTGACAGGATGTTTGTTCCAATTCCTCAATATCCCCGATTGGAACCTCCAGATCACTGGATGGAGCTTACACACAAGGATATTCCTCGTTCTCTTTCTCCCATAACCATGACTTGGTATATTCTGAACCAACCCACTCCTTCCTAACAGTATTCCAAGACATGATTTTATTGCATCTTGATAGTCCGCTGAAATGCCTAATTTTGCCATTGCATAATTCAGCTGAACAAGAATAAACATTCTTCCCTTGGAATGGCTCAGAAAAACGACTATCGCCTTTTTTCTGTTGTCCCATTTCACATGCACCCAGCCACCTTTCTTGAAATTAACTTCCTTTACTCCATGTTTTTTGTCATAGAACTCCTTATACGTTTTGTGAGCCTCTTCTAAATTAGCTCCAACTAATTCAACCGACCATTTCCTCTGATACGCAGGAGACATCCATGCACTATTGTCTTTCGTGAACGGTTTTCGTCCTTTTAGTATTTTAAAAGTACTGTAACCAGTTACTATGGATGTTATTCTGTAAGCCTATACTAACCTACAACCTTCCTTTTCCCAATCCATGCAAGGATTCATGCAGCCTGGCATGTGTCCTTCCTGTGACCACCCTGTTAAACTGTTCTACGGCATCATTTCCAGCAGGATGGTACATTGCTGTTTTTAGGTCTCGCGCCTAGAGTTGCCGTGCATAGCACTGCTCGCGCAGCGCGAGACCTCTTGGCGGGGGTTCAGAAACGGACCTAGGAACAGCACAAGCTCGTGCTTTTCCTTTTGGGCCACGCTATTGGCCTTTGCGTGTGTCTTTTTTACAGACAGCACGCAATTGGCCAAAGGCGGGCACATTGCTCCGCCCATGGCCTATTGGTGTTGGTTACCCGCACCTCCAACATGTGGTTTCAATTATCGTGCCCAGACACGGGCGCGATAATTGAAACCACATGGCTCACTGGGGCGCGTGCGCACGCACCACTCGTTTTGTACTGGCATTACCACGATCAGCTAAATGTATTATTTCCCTTCTTTTAAACTTAAAATTGAGACAGCTAATTCGCAAAGAAATTTTTCCAAAAGTTTTTCACAACTTTCTACACCATTCCTAAATGAATAAAGCAAACGGGGGCTGAAATGCCATGCTACGAAATTAATATGAAATGAATTAAATGGTATTTTCTAGTACCGACTCCTAACACTGTTAGAATTTGAAGACCTTACATTTTGGGATTCATATTTTTTCTGCGAAGGGTGCAACCTCCTCTCTGTGTAGTCTTGAAAGGTAGCAACCAAAATTATGAGCACTATTTCTCCACAGCTTTTCATACATAAATAATCGGTTTACCTATTACGTACTGCAAAAACTGTCTCTCAATGTGTTTCAAACTAGCGGCTCACATAATACCACTCCAGTTTTCAGTTGCGAGGGTAAAACTCACCAAGTCGCCTTCTCAGACATCAAAAACTTGTTGGCTTAATAAATCTTAGGCTGAAGTATTTCTAAAAATATATTTTAAGAAAACAAAGTACTTTTTTAGGTAACGCAGAAGCCGTATCCTTGTTTATTTTCCCGGACTTCCTCTGGGCTGGATCTGAAAGCATGGCACTTGGGAGGCTGCTAGCCCCCGACCCCACAACTCTTTTTCAGTCCCCCTTTTATGCTCGTGAATGCAGCAGGTGAGGGGGAACACGGTGCCTTCTGCAGCCTGGGGTCAAAGGGCACGTATTGCTTGCAGAGGTGACCAGATCGGGATACTGTGAACGCACAAACTGCCCTGTCGGTGGGCGTGGCGGAGGCACAGGGGTGGACGGCGGCCGGCAAAGCCGAAATTCTACCCCCGGGTGTTAATTATTTCTGCAGATGGACCGGCAGCAGCAGGGCAGGTTGGAGCCCCCGTGTTAACATGCTGGTGCTGAAATTATGATCTTTATGTGTCTGTTCGGATCCCCAAGGGGCAGCAGGTGAGTGGCACTTTCTTAAAAGTTAAATTAATGATAATAATTTTAATAATTCTTTGAATGAGGTCGTTTACGGGGTTCTGTAGCCACGACTATGGGCCAAGTATAGTCCCCTTTTTTTTTTTTAAAGTGATTTTCACCTCCACTGTCACGCAGCTTAATCCATTGCTGCCTTGCTTTGGTGCGTGCAGCTGCCGCAGCTCCACGCACTAGACATCCTTTGCTACTGGTGAACTGGAACTTTAATGCTTAAAACTGCAAGTCCCACAATGCAACTGGCCTGAGCTATTCACACCTGATGTGGTGCGTCTCGGTATCTCTGGCAATGTAATTCCGGCTTTAAAAAGCAACAGAGAAGTATCCAGGAGCTTGTGAAGGAAACAACTTTCAACGTAGCCTAAGTAAAACTCTCTTCACTACATCTACATACATTTGCATTTTATTTTTATCCACAGAGCCTCACAATTTTGGGTACAGAGAAGCTAATTTATGGGGCCGCCGCACCGCTAGGGCTGCCCTTCCAGGATCCGAGATTTGCGTCCTTAAAGTTGTCGATTTATTTCCAAATTTTCAGCATCATTGCTGTGAAATGGTTTCCAGCATATTTCCCATTCTCCCTCGCCTTAAAACAAATTCTGAACCATGTTGGATTCCATGCATGTTTATTTGTGGTGGGCGTGCCTCTGCACTACATACTTGCACAATGCAGTGAGTTATTTATCTATGCACACTGCAAAAGTCTCCGAGCACGCGCTCAGGTGTAGAGGACACGTGTGGGCGTGGTGGCGGGTCAGGTGGCAGAGTAAAAGAGGGTGTATGCAGTCTTGCTGTGAGGTACCTGGTGAGACAGGGACCCTTGGAGTTGATGGGGTGACTAGAGAGGAAGGGCAGCCCATGGAGCAAGTTCTTGCAGGCATTTCTGTAGGCCAGTGGTGTTCACACTTTTTAATGCCGTGCCCCCTTACCCCTCTCCTAAAAACACAAATCATTGGGGGGACCCCCAGAATTTTTCACAGTTAATCTATTACATTTACAATTTTTAAATGTATAGTCTTATTTAAACAGTACAGTTATGTTAAACCTTTTTTAAATTAACCCCTTCGATGCTGCGCAGATTCCGCCGCTGTGCTGACGGAATCTTGCGCGGGTGTGCTCATGACGGAATGGTTCCGTCATGAGCACAGCTCAACCGTGGGTCATGACGGAACCATTCCGTCATGAGCACCGAAGGGGTTAACAAGCATTTGCAATGCAATAGGTCTCGCATTTATACGAGTTTGAGCTATTAGCATTGTAAATGACAATGTATTTTATTTAAGTTTTAAAAAACAAAACTTAAATAAAAGGCAGTCATTTACAATGCCAATAGCTCAAACTCGTATAAATGCGAGACCTATTGCATTGCAAATGCTTGTTTTTATTAACGCCTTTCCTTAATAGAAAGTTTGTCAATTTCTCTGCTGTAAACTAGGGTCAGTTGTCACTAAAGAGTGACTTGGGAATTCTTTCCCTCGAACAAATCTTCTAAAGGAAGGAAGCTATGCAGCCTGCTTCTGTTTTTACACATACTATATCTCAGGCTACTTGGAGTAAATATCAAAAAGCACAATGATATTCTTGGGCACCCCTTCACAATCTAGAACATGGCCAAGAATATCTATGGCCCAAACCTCCCACGGGTTAGCAGGAATCTCATGGAGACAATAGGAGGTCTGAACACTACCTGAGATTTATCAGCATTAACAAAGTGTTCACTATTCCTAAAGAATTTCTCCATCTCTGAGTTAACACCTGGCCCACAATATGAAGCTTTTACTTTTGTTTGGATTTTACAATGCTCAAGTGTACTTAGAGCATCAGTTCTAATATCTTTGCCTGATCGCGTGAGGTGGTACTACTCTGTCCCTTCGGAATAAAAATTCCAGACTAGACACCAACAATTCATCCTTGAGTTCCCAGAATTTTATTTTTTGCATTCTTCTCTTAGTTTATATTTGTTGAGCCACCCACGAAGAACATGTTCCATCACAATTCCCAATCGTTCTTTTTCCTTATGACTAGACAACCACTCACACTCAGAAATGGCATCAGTTTCGCAATCCACACTATAATCATCCCATTCACTTGCTGTCCTTTCCCTAACTTGTAACAGAGATCTACTTAAAAAGTCTGCTACTTCTGTGACCAAGCAAACGCTCAACTTCATAAGAATAACCCAGTGGCCACAGTGACATCTTGGCTCCATGAGGAGTGGCCTTTCCAGTTCCTTCTGTGGTTAGCACTTTGACTAATGACTTATGATCAGTGTGCAAAGTGAATTTAGAACCTCAGAAACACTGCCTAAACTTCTCAGTTGCCCATACACATGCTAGCATCTCCTTCTCTATGACGGAGTATTTTTCTTCCGGCACTGTCAAAGAACGAGATGCAAAAGACACTGTTCTTTTAACCCCATTACTAGACATTTGCAATAAAACAGCACCTAAACCCTTCCCACTGGCATCTGTGGTCAGTACGAGCACTTGAATCATAACCTTTCATGGGCCGTCTTGGCAACACATTGTTACACTCAAAACCTTGGCGTACCTTCAATAATTGTCTCAAATTGTACGTTTTTTTGGCGAAATTTCTCACAAATTTAGAATAGAATTTTGACAGACCTGATAATGATCTTACTTCTTCCTTGAATGTGGGAGCAGGTGTTTTTCTCAAACACCACTATAACTTGGCAATGAGTAGCGGACATACCTGTGGCCACGCCCTTACCTCTAAGCTCGCACGGTATTCTGGTAAAGAACCTTTAGCTTTGTGGTAACTGCCTTGCAGCACTGTTACAATCGAGATTTAGCTAATTTTCAGGGGAGAGCAAGCAACAGCTTATTACAGAGCATGAGCTCTGACGTGAGACTCAAGCGGATACATCAGCAACCACTGCAGAGTGACACTGCAACCATAAACCAAACGCGAGACCTAAGAGATACGTCAGCGACCTAGCAACTACTGAAGAGCGACCTAGCAACCTCTTGTTGACGATACTGCAAGGGCAGGCCATGGTGGGATACCAGAGTTTCTGGCTACCTCAAAAGCGATGGGCTTAATTTCAGCTGTTGGTAGATGCTGCATATATGGCCTCATTTAACTTATTTTCATTACTTCTGTCATTTAAACATTCAGGAAATGTTATCTCTGCCCCTTAATTTTTACAGTATTGGCCTTTTTAATTTGAGCTTCATTCTTTTTAGCACGCTAATGTAAATTAACATATGGCAATAAAACCGGAGAGTAACAAATACAATTATTATCCTGATAAGATGTTATCTACTGTAAAAGTGCATTGGGATCGCACTCGTTGGTGGGCCTATTCAGTGTTGATAATCAATCTCCCATGATAAAGAATCACACTCTCTTTCACATGTGATCCCTCTGCTTCTGCTAGGTTGTCCTTAAAATCAACTTCACATAGCTTGCATCTGATTATACAATTAATTGCGATTATACAATGTTGATAAATATATAGACTAAGATTGTTTTATTGTATTCATTTTGATCTATAGAGCTAACAATCACCCAAAGTGTGTTAGAGTGCTTTAAATGGATTAAAAAAGAGTGGAATCAACATTCTTACATTCCTTTGTAACATAAAGTTATATGATATATTCATAAATCTTATGTAGCACAATAATAGATATAGAAAAATGCTCACATAATCATAAGCAAGTCTCAAATTTATGACAATGATTTTAAAGTTGGGGTAGAATTCAAAATAGTGTATTGGATCATTACTCTACACACGAAACCAGTTACCAGTAGCCTTTTCTTCCAGCACAAACTTCTGTTCCAGAGACCCTTACCAACTGTCACCATTTGTTTCTCTCACATTTTGTCCCTCACTTTCCAGAAAAAGCCTAGTGCTTAACATTCTATTAATCTCTTTAAAAGCACACACTAGTGTGTCCTTGTGACAAGAAATATAAACAGCTTTTCTTAGCAATCTAAAAAGACCTTATTAATTTCTTATCTGGTTACATGCTGTGCTTCAGTATTAGGGCATAATAAAGTGCTAATACCTATTCTTAGGTTTTATTTTCCTGACTTGCCAGGCCACGAATGTTCCTTCAAAGTTAATATCTTCATTTAACTTCTGCAAGTAAGGTGTGTTCTTCAAACAACTTTCAGCGTACTAATGGCGTAGGCGATTTTAGCCTGTGCAAGAGCTCTTCGATTCTCCTTTGAGTCTTCTTTCATAACTTTGACTTTATCTTTATATATCCTTGGATATCAGAAAGGAGTAAAGGGAAGCCTTAAAGGCATACCAAACTATCTCTGGAGAGGTATTTTGATTTTGCTGAAAAAAGGCATCTATGTAGATTCTGACCTGAGCCGACAAAAGCAAATCTTCGAGATGCAATTTATCAAAAAGCCATCTCCTCTGTTTCTGTGGTCTTTCAAAGCCCCCTATTCGTAGCAAGAGAGCAGCGTGATCCAAAAACCCATGGGGAAATCCAAAAATCTTAACTATCCAAAAAAGGATCATATAAATCTATTATTGGACAATTTCAGACAGTAGAACTAGAGCAGTAGTTAGAATTCTTAAGACTACAATGTATTCCGAAGTTAACTCAGTATGAAAAAGATCGGTTGGCACACCCCCGTACAATGCCAGAATTAGAGGCAGTTATCTCTAGCCTTCCTTTGGGTAAAGCCATCAGCCCAAACGGTTTCCCCACTGAATTTTTTAAGGCATTTATTTCCAGTAATATGTAGGTATTGGCTAGAACAGATTAATTTTATTCTCATGGGGGGAGAAATTGTTCATTTAAATAAAAGGGAAAAAGCCTTAAAGTCGTAAGTTCATATCAAGCTATTTCACATTCAAACTCTGACTTTATCCCGAAAAGGCATCTTTTTCTAGCACTCTTTGTCCGATTGAATCCCTAGGTTTCTTAAATGTTAATCAAATACCAGCTATGATATACAGGTTAGATGCCGAAAAGGCCTTCGATTTGGTAACCTGGGACACACTTTTTTATATTTTGCATAAATTTATTTCCCTGGCCAAGTAATAGGGACTATTTAGGAGCTTTATCGGGGCATGGAGGCTTGATTAATAATCAATTCATTGGACGTCGGCACTTTCACAGTAAAAAGAGGTCTTATTCACATTTCTTATTGAACACTTAACTATAGCAATAAAGGCAGACAATATTATTCCCCCCCCCACGCCCCCAACTACGCACCTTCCTGCATAAACCTCTACGCTGAAGATATTATGCTGTTTTTGGAGCCCACTAGAATATGTCAGGATATAATTTTTGAGACTTTGCATTATATCAAACACGTCGGGGGTACAAGATTAAAACAAAAAGCAGAGCTAATATCATGTAAGAGCAGCCTCGATACACTGTTATCCAGACGGCAGTTAAGAAGTGGGGGAAAGCGGAGGAAACGTTACTTCGAACGGAGGCCCGGGGACACCGCAAACACCCGATTTCCCTGCCCTGGGCGATGCTGATGCACTCCTTCGCACAGGAAACATTACCGGGGTGGGCCCACGAGCGGTCGGCTCTCAGGAGGTCTCCGCGACTCAGGAGTCCGCTCAGGGTGGCGGGCAGGAGTCCCGGGCACCCGGCGGTTCCTAAATGCAGACTGTAACTGTTACCCTATTGGGCCCATGCACAGAACAGGACCAATGCTCCCGCCTTCACCCCCTCCCCCGACCCTTCCCCGCGCCTGTGAAACCCTAACACTGCGACAGGCAAGGACGCTGCTATCCGACGTTAGACTCACAATGCTTCTATTCCCCGATAAGGTGCATTCCCCAGTTTTCATATCCCCAGTTCGTTAATAGTAATCAGGTGGCTGCAATTCACCGACCTATGTGACAACTCACACAAGGGCTATGGATACATGTAGCAGCCCCCGCATGGTGAGGCATCCACAGCGCACATTAGTGGGATGGGCCCAGACCTAGGCTTCGATAGCCGGTTTCTAACTCAGAGACAAGGCAGGGACCACAACACTATAAGCCTGCAAGCTCCGCTGACTAAAAAAGCAGCGTCTGTACACTCCGGTTCAAGGGCTCATATCTACTGTAATTCCGACTGTGACAATGTATGCAATGTTTTTACTACAAATGCCAATAACAAGAGTTTTAAAAAAAACACTGTTATCCAGACTTCAGAGCTGCTTAGATATTTAGGTATTAAATCGACCAACAACCTAGACAACTTACTTTTTAAACCTATAAACATCTTTTGGCTCAAAGACCTGCTCTCTTTTCAAGATGGAATCCTTTACTTATTTTTACAGCTGTCCCTTGTGTGATAGTTGCCTCCTTTTTAAGAAATTGAAGACTATGCTCTCCTCCTTCATATGGAGAAACTGTAGTCCCAGGTACGCATTAGAGAAACTTTATCACCCCACGGTGGAAGGTTGACTATCCTTGCACAACTTTAAGATAAACTACTTTGCTCAATACTCAGATAGATTTAGCTTTAAGCAATATTCTAGGGGCCAATATGATCAATCAATCAAACAGTCTTTATTTCGACTTCATGTCATAAAAGACAATTTTAAAAACAAAGCTCACCATCATTTACAAAAAAACACAATAAAAAACATTTCATCATCAAGTGTTTCCAATTTGGACTATACATATAAAATTCATGGTACTAAAGCTAGGAGCAACATGATTTGTTTTACTGCATGAGTGGTATTCCAAGTCGACCAGATAAAAAAATAAATATCTGACTTTCATAAAAACAAGCTAAAAGAATACAGAGATTCCACCGTTATACTGAATTATTTTTAGGGCAGCTGGAGGGCTTTCAGTTTCCCAGCTCTAATTACCCACATCCATTTCAGAAATTTAGCTAGGGCTATCACTATCATTTCAGAACTATCGGTTTGAAATATTCTTAGTGCAGTGATCCCCGTCCTAATACCCTTCTGAATGCAGACTGCTCTTATCCATCTTAGGCGGGGGGCCTTATATACTGGGCAAATAAACAAAATATGTGCTATGGTTTCACGGTATATTTTACAAAAAGGGCACATTTGATCGTTTTTACTGGAGGCCCAATTACAGGTGACCGTGTTCAGTGGAAGAGTACCTACCCTGAACTGGTGATATAATTTCCTATCTAGAGGCAGAGTGATCAAATCCCAGTACATCTCATACCCAGTAGAATGTTTCAGCTCCAAGAAAGCCTTGGTATATGATGGATCTGTGTGAGACTGGAACTCCACCTGGGATATATATGACCAGTAAGCCTCTTTCAACTCTTGTTTAGTAGGAATTGATGTCCCCTGAGGATTGTCCCATAGATCCCCCATTCCTAAGGACTTTAAAAGGATTTTTACCTTTCTGAACCAAGGGATTTTTTCCCCGGTATCCATATTACGCGTCTCCAAAAGTGCTAACGCATAGTGGTTCAATTCAGGGGTAACCCACAGTCTTCTCCAGTAGGCAATTGGTCTAAATCTACATATATTTTCTAGACTCTGACACCCCAAATCCATGCGAAGAGGTATTAGCGGTGTAGATTGTGGGAGGCCTGTGATACAGCGAAGAAACCTATTATGTGCTTTTTGTAAGCCTGCTATTTCAGACGAACCCCACAATTCAGCTCCATACAGCATGGAAGATCTTACTCTCGAGTCATAGATTTTTAATACTGGGGCTATGGGTTTGGTGGCTGATAGCTTAAAATCTCTTAACAAAGCGCCAGAAAGTTGCGCATGCTTGGAGATTAAATGGGCCACATGAGGCTTCCACTGTAACCTGGAGCCCAGTGTGATACCCAAATAGTTAAAGCTGTCAGTCTGCTCTAGTAATTCCCCATTCATAAAAACTCTGCCCCTGATGTTCCGATGCCTGTGCATTGTCATAAATTTGGTTTTGGAGACATTGACAGAGAGGCCATAATCGTTACAAAATTTTTCAAAGCAGTCTATTGCCTTCTGTAGCCCTTCCTGTGTCTTGGATAGTAGGAGGGTATCATCGGCAAACATCAAAAGGGGGACGGGGGTGCCATTCTGTTTGGGTGGATCGGTTGTAGAGTCCTTATAATAATCGATAACTCTATTTATATACAGTGTGAATAGTGTGGGTGCCAGCACACAACCTTGCCGGACACCCCTATCCGTTGGGAAACTGTCAGTCACTTGGCTCTGGTTACCCCACCTGACCTGCGCATAATTATTTTCATGTAGTGTAATCAAAATTGCAAGTAGTTCAGGTGGGATGCCCTGGTCATGGAGCGCTCTCCACAGCCTATCTCTCGGTACTAAGTCAAATGCAGCCTTTAAGTCAACAAAGGCTGCATAAAGTGTGCCTCCCCCCAGAACCACCCATTTCCAGTATATTGTGGAAAATCTAAAAACTTGGTCCACCGTGCTGGTCAGGGGTCGAAAACCAGCCTGTAGAGTGGACATAATTCCCGATTCCTCAATCCAGGTCTGGACCCTGAGAAGTACCATTCTAGCCACAACTTTTTGAATGCAAGCTATTAGGCTAATTGGCCTATAGTTTCCCGGGTCTGCTCGGTCACCCTTCTTATAAATTGGTATGATTTCGGCTCCCCGCCATATATCTGGCACCGTGGTGCCTTTAGCCAGAGTGTTCGCCAATAGTTCGATGTAAGGGACCCAGACTGATCTGCTATGCAAGAACAAGTCTGCAGGAATTTTGTCTAGGCCCGGGGCCCTGCCTTTAGGAATTAGATTGAGGGCACATTCGACATCCTTTTCGGTGAACACTAGCGTAGTAGCTGGCAAAAGGGGGCTGAGAGAAGCTAGGGCGGGTGGCGGGACATTAATTACATTGGCAAACTGGGACTTAAAGTGCTTTACCCATTGTTCTGGTGGGACATGATTGACCGGGGCTGGTTTTTGGTTCCCCATGCCCCACCTCACAAGATGCCAGAAGTCCGTTAAATCTCTGGACTGACTGGCCGCCAATAGTTCATCCCAGTATTTAGTGTCCCAGGTTTTTTTCGCCACGTTTTGTGTCTTTTTGTAGTGGATCCTTGCCGCCCTTACTTCTTCCCTATCTGTGGATCGCACAGCATCAGCTAAGGATTTATAAGCGAGCCTACAATTTTTATCATACCATGATGCTTGTTTTCTTTTCCCCTTGCCAGGGTGCTTTTTCCTGGGGATATTAAAAAAAGTACTAAGTTTAAGAAAAAGGGTCGAATGAATATGAATTACCCTACTGCAGCAGTCCTCAAAATCCAACTGCCCCAGCATTTCGGTTGTAGCTTCGTTTACCATGTCATTCATTATATTAATAGATTCAGGCTTACCCAGACACTCAGCCCATCTGAGCCGCCGGGTATCATTTGTCACGATGATGTCATCTATCAAGTCAACTTGTGATGACCCCTGCCCTTTGTATAGCTGCAACTCAAGACTTAGAGGATTATGGTCACTTTCAATGCGTTGTATAACTATCATATCAAGTATGGCGGACCAAAATTCGAGGTTGACCAGTATATAGTCAATTCTACTGGTGCACAATCCGTTGTTAAAAGTTGGATTGCCCTGCTTATCACCTCGTGTCCTACCATTCACTGCTCTCAGTCCATACTCTAGACTAAAAGTCTTAAGTTGGAGGGCAGCCTGGGTCCACCGTTTGATAGGGGTAAGGTTGAGGGTGGGGATTTGCCAGCAGATGTCCTCTGCCTCCGTGAGCTCCAAGTCTGATTGATCCAGGGGCTCATAGGAGCAGTTGAAATCACCACAAATTAGCAAATTGGCCCGTCCCCTCCAAATACTGACATAATGTCCCAATGTCGTCACAACTTCAGAAGGTTTCCCTCCTGGCTTTCCTCTGGCATACACATTAAAAATAATAAGCTCACCAAATGATGGAGATTTTAGCTGAACCGCCAGGATATCCCTTGAATTAATTTCAAGTTGTGAAATAGTGAAACCATCATCCTGCTTTACCCAGGTAGTCAGTCCCCCCTTGGGTCTCCCTCTATTTGTTTTCGTTGCGGCTATTGCAAAGTGGAGATACCCTATTCTATATTGGGGCTCTAAAGCCCATGTTTCTTGCATGTTGACTACCATAAAGTTATCAATGAAGGTAGCCCAATCACTGGAAGTCAACTTATTTTTTTAGACCAGCCACATTCCACGAGACCAGAAACTGGGTCTCCGCATTGCAGGTTAAATTGTTTAGGACAGTTGCAGAAACTCCTGTACCATTAGTATCCAATTTTTCACCAGACTCAATTCCGCTACCCTCTCCCGGGCGGTCAATATAAATTGACTTCCCTGGAAGGTTGCTTGGCATGGAAGAGCCTGTGGCCCCTGCATAAATCTCATAGTTATTTAGACCATAATTAGATGTATCGTTTATACGATCTCCTAGTGTAGTTAGTTTTATACTGCGCGCAAGATTAATTGGGACATTAATAGTAACACCAGTCAAATTGAGATCTCTATCGAGTATATTTAAATCAGTGGGAGAAATCCTATCCAAGGTCTCAACCATACCCACTGACTCCTCCCCGGGTAGCTGTAAGCTTCAATCACAAGCATCCAGACCACTAAGGATGTCAAACCGGTTAGATACTTCCAGTGGAGTGAAAAGTGCCGAGTAGTCCCAGCTCCTATGTGCAGGGAAACCTGGCCTAGTAGGTACCGTATTCCACCCACAGAGTTCTAACGATTTGACTGGGTTCCTGATATTCAACGTGTCGGGAAATTTAGTACTAGGTAATGTATAGCCCCTAGTCTGATGGGAAAATACTACAGATCGTGGGTAAAAATAGGTCAGAGGACGTGGAATAATGCTACTATCTGGATTTACCCCTGGCCAATTCAGGATATGGCGTACTGCGTTTTGATCTCTAAAATTTATCACAACCACATCCCCCTCAGTATCTTTGGGTCTACCCCCCAACCACTGGAGCCGGCGTACATAGATTATTTCGCCATCAATATTACTGGCGATTGACCTATGTAGTGCCAGCCAGTGTGTTATTTTGTTCTTTAGTTGGGAGAAACCCTCTCTCTTATTCACTGGGAGCTCAGGAACCCCCGTTAAAATCACAACATAGGGAACAGCCTCAGGTGGAAGATCCGGTAAGGGTCCCCTAGACTGATTCCCCCGGGTCTGCCTCAAGCCTCCCTCCTTGTGTCTTTGTGGCCCTTCCGAACAGTTACCCATGTCATTAGTAATATTGTTTGCAGGGATTATAGGATGACAAATAGTATTAACTGACGCATTGCGCACAGGAGCGTTTGTCTGGTTGGTGGTAAGATTGCTCGCAGTAAAATTAGAGACTGAAACTGGCCCGCTTGTTAAGTTACTACCAGAGGACGGGTCACCTAATGATAGATTAGTTAGAACTGTGTTTGCAGCTAGCCCATTTTAAATCAATAATGGTCGAGATTTATCAATAAGATTTCCCCCCGCGGGGTGGGCTTGAGCCTGATTGGGCGCCAAGTGAGCTTTTAATTGTGTAGGACTAGACTTCCTATCCAGGTCTGCTTCAATTTTCCCTAGTCGATTCTCAATTTTTTCCAATCTTTCCACAATTGCAAGAGTGTAAGAACGCAATATCAGCTCAAAAGTGTCCAAAAGATTGCTAGTAAGTTTGATGTTAGACCCATTGTCTTTAGGGCAATGTTCAGTACTATATTCCCCCTCTATATGTGCAGAGGTCGACGCTGGTATAGGAACAGTGTCCGATCCGGTCACGTCCTTAGTAATTACAGCGGATATGACTTTAGAACTGGAGGGGGTTGCCTTCTTCCCAAAGTCAGTATGGCTCATCCTCTGTTTTGTGAATTCCATCCCTTTGCGTCTCCTCTTAGCAGGTGGTGGAACTTGCTTTGCGGGTTGTACAACTTTCTTGGTTTTTTTGGACTTGTGGGGGATAGGTGACACTATTTTCGAAATTCCTGGAGAGCTGGGTAGATCAAGTGACGAGTTAATAATAACTATTCCAGTGGGAAGAGTGCTGGGTGCTACACATTCTCTCAACAGGAGTGGTACACCTTCTGTACTTAGAGTATCATCGACAGGGGCTGGTACAGGAATATCATCATTTGAAAGAGTAGCTGTAGGGTTAAGCTCGAGCAATGCCCTGGTTTTAATGTTTTCAATAGAGCGTCTACGCTCAAGTCTTCGCTCGGCTAGGGAAGATTCGGTTGTTCCGGCAAATGGGGTCTTGATAAGATAGTTGTCCAAAGTGCCATTCATTATAGTTCCCAGTGTGTCAGCCACTGCGGAAATCGGGCTCGACACACAGGTGGTCATAATAGTAGCTGGGTCGGGTAAACAGATAACTACAATGAAAAGTATATGCAACTTACGGTGAGACGTATTCGTAAGTCAATCCGTCTGACCAGGGTGCTGTGCCTGGGCCGGTCTCGTCGGTCCACGGAGGGCCACAGAGGGCCCGCCCTTTGCCCGGGCTTAGCCCGGCGCACGCCCGCGCGCGTCCCGCGTCGCGGTGGCGAGATTCAAATTTATGCGCCTCCGTGCGCGCTGGCTGCGTAGGCGGACTTCCGCCGCTGAGGCTCCTGGGGGCTGTGGTCCTGCACTCTGCGGCCGCGGTGTGGTGGTGTAGCGGCGGCGGCAGGAGGGCTCTATGGAATGCCAGGAGAAGCGCCGAGGATCAGGTAGGATTAGCGAGCTTTTTCAGGGTTCACCCGCTCTGCCGGGGCGAGATTCAAATTTATGCGCCTCCGTGCGCGCTGGCTGCGTAGGCGGACTTCCGCCGCTGAGGCTCCTGGGGGCTGTGGTCCTGCACTCTGCGGCCGCGGTGTGGTGGTGTAGCGGCGGCGGCAGGAGGGCTCTATGGAATGCCAGGAGAAGCGCCGAGGATCAGGTAGGATTAGCGAGCTTTTTTAGGGTTCACCAATATGATCCTGAATTAGTGGAAATTATGCTTACTGCAAAATATGTGGGACCAACTACGAACTACAAAATACCTAAAGATGGTCAGCTATAAGATTTTAAATTGGTTCATGCAGAAAACAGTACAGTTTTTTAGTCATTTTACAATACAGTATGTTAATATCGCAACGTGTTTATAAGATCTTGATTTTAAGAACTGTGAGGTTTCTCTCAACAAATAATACGTTGGAAAGCGGCCAGCTTTTCTCAAATTACAGATTGTCTATTGATCTTTGGAAAAGCGGACCGAAATAGAGTCTATATTTGGAGCAGGTAGTAAATCACTTCGATGGTCATATAACATGAGATATATGTCACCCTTGAGAAGATTGATCCCTCTAGAGTAGAAAGGGCTTGTGTTGAAGATTAGTGAAAAAGATGCGCTCAAACAAATTAGCATGGATAAACAGTTTTTGAGAGGATTAAGCGAACAGATTCTTTGCTAAAAATATCCGCTAGGTAGCCACAACGGGAAAATACAATTTTAATCACACCGGCTTGGAAAAAAATAACAAGTTAAATTTTTCAATATTGCTGTGTGCTTATTTTCGCACTATGCCGTTCTAAGTAAAATGGCTGATATATTACACTCCAGCTTGCTTTAATAGGTTCAATCCAGGACTTTCCAACTCATGTTTCAGATGTCAAGCTCCAGATCTTGGTAACTGGTCGCTTATAGTCGGACTATGCCCCGGTTTGAATATATCCTGACTTCTGAACTTTATGTATCTAGAGAGCATATTGGGTATGCAAACTGAACCATACTTAACCACTCTGTTATTGCAATTCTATTCCAAACAAAATAGATATCAAAGGCTAGTTTATATATCTCTATGTTGGTAGCACGTTCATTCAAACTTCAAAAATGGTGGACTGGTTTGATGTCAAAACTATTAGAATGGTTATGTAAAATGTTTAATGTTTGCAAACAAAAACTGCATGCAAAAAAAATGGTGGGTAATCCAAAACATTAGCGTCTCTGGGGAGGCTTGTTTGTAGAGAAAAAAAGCAGTAATGGTGTTGGCATGCAATATATATATGGTTAGATCACACATGCTTAGATTTTGAGTGAGAATGAGGAATTTAATGCATTTGTTTAATGTAATGCTAAGGTCTTCCATAACAAGAAGTCCAGGATGTTTTTGCTATTTTAATGAATTACGTTGGCCGAATTTCTCATGATTTTTTAAAAAAGTTATTTATTGTTGTTATTAATTTTTTCCACTCTGTACCTCCGAGCATTACTATAACAAAAAACAGCTTTCCTTGATGTTATAATACTGCTTTATAATGGTTTTTATAATATTGAATTAAAGTGAATTGAACTAATAGAACTTATTTTCGTTAAGTAAAAGGGATCTTTGTAAAGACAGAAAATGCTCACATCTAGGATACTAGACCCTACAGAGCTATAACCAGCAATGGGTTGTTTTTCACTAAAGGTTGACAAATGACAGCAGACAAAAAAGAGAGCTGAAGTTTTCTATGATATTACCTATCCCACCTAAGATGGTATTCCCCCTCCCCCATGGTATCAGACCAGTGAATAACTAGATTTAAAACTGGCTGAGATACTTTTCCGATTTAACAAAAAGTCCCAGAAAGCCACATTTTTTTTATTAACACGTCTAGCCAGGTCCAGCTTAGATGTATTGTATAAGGATGTCAACAAATCGCCATGTGATGGAGCTGTGGCGTCTACCCAAAACCTACAAATCTGACGCCTTGCCAGAAGAATAGCGTAAAAAAGAAAAGATCTTGCCTGGCCCGATATATCTTCGTCAATGCCAAAAATTACCAATGACAGGGTAATGGGTACGGTGCAATTAAGTATAGACTCCAACGTGTACTTTATTTTCTCCCAGAATGTACGAATAGAAGGGCAATCCTTAAACATGTGTGTATCTGAAGCACCGAGGAGGTTACACTTGTTACATCTCTTTCCTGGCTGAAATTTTGATAGTCGTAAGGGAGAGAGGTATGCACGGTGAACGGTGAAAAGATGGTTGCGCCTTAGCCAAGCGGGTTTAACTATTCTATGTAACATAGTAAATGAAGTAAGCCATATTTGCTCACACTGTCGCCCCATCTCCTCTGCCCATAGTTGGTCAGGGAGGCTAAAATCTCCATCCACCTCCTCCAAAATACTCCAATACCAAAAAGCCACCTCTTTACCGCCCGCCTGCCTGACGACAAGCTGTTGTTCCAAGTTACTAAATTTACCCTGCGGGACGGCTTTCCTAACTAGAGCCCGGGCCCAACTATCAAGCTGCAAATATTTAAATCTTGATAGCCCAGGGCCAACCTTGTTGCGTAGTTCATCCCATGTCAGCAATGCGTCGTTTTCCAACAGCTCTCCCCACCTTACGATTCCAGCTTGTTTCAAGGGGGACGCCAACCCATCCCTCAAACACATTGGTGTACCCGGAGAATCAAAAATGTGGCTTTCTGGGACTTTTTGTTAAATCGGAAATAGGAACGGCGGGGTTTTTTTTTTTTTTTTTTCTTTTTTCCCCGGGTCCTATGATTATGCCTATGTTACTCTTTGGATCTTGAACGCTGGTCTCACCGTTCAATGATTCGCCCCTCCAGGCTGAAAAGATGCTTCGATGGAGTAATCAAGCTAACTAACTTCCCCCATTATGGATTTATCTTCCGCCATTTGGTGAATTGTGTCCTGGTATGCGAGTTAGCCCGAGAACCTGAGTTATTTTCTCAGTTTGCGACACACTTGGTGGCTGGTGAGTCTTATATTGAGGGTGATTGGCAAATGAGGACAAAAAAAAAAAAAGACAAAAAAAAAAAAGAACTGGCTGATACACTATGGGAACCTTGACTAGGGGGAACCTTGAGGCATCCACCTTTCATCCTCTTTTCATGCACTGACATCACATGCTTGCATTAAACCCAGCAGTTAATTGAGACTTGCACTCAAGTCAACTCACTCAATAGGCAGACTGGAATTGTCACTATTCACTGGCATGTGTAAAAGCAACTGACAGCCATGTATCCCTTTTTCTGACAAGCAGCATTCTAGTTAGCAGCATGTGCATCTAGGGTTGCTGTAATGCCAGACGAGCCTAGCGATCTCGAAGAAAGCACTTACCTATTATAAGAGATTCCAGGGCATGACTGGAGAAACCCTAAAACAGAGGTAGGAAAGGAATATGCTACTTACCAGTATGCATCTGTTGTTGGCATGTAGAGCTGCAGAGCCACACACTTAGGATAGTAGATCGCCATCTGGTGTTGGGCTCGGATGCTTGCAGGTTGTTGTTGTCTTCGGAAGAAGTCTTTGGTCACGAGATAGGTGACTCCTCCCTTGGACTACAGTGCGCATGGGCATCAACTCCATCGTTAGATTGTTTTTCGCCATGATGGGAAATGATGGAGTTTGTAGAAAAGAGAGAGATGTCCATGTGTGATGTCTAAGTAAGACAATGCTGGAACAGATACAGGTCCGGGGAGGTGGGTGGGCGTGTGTGGCTCTGCAGCTCTACATGCCAAGAACAGATGCATACTGGTAAGTAGCATATTCCGTTCGAGGCATATGAGCTGCAGATCACACACTTAGGATAGACTATATAGCAGTGTCTCCCTTAGCGGTGGTCACCTGTATCGGTTGCAGCAGTTTGAAATAAAGTTTTAAGGACAGCCTGACCCACAGAAGCTTGATGCTTTGCTTGCACGTCAACACAATAGTGTTTAGTGAAGGTGTGTGTTGTAGACCATGTGGCTGCCTTACAAATATCTTCTAAGGGAATGTTTCCTAAGAATGCCATGGAAGCCCCTATTTTGCGTGTGGAATGCGCTCTAGGGGGAACCGTTAGTGTGCGTTTAGCCTTGTGGTAGCATATTTGGATACATTTAACTATCCACCTAGCTATTCCATACTTGGAAATGAGGTTGCCTTTATGTGATGGAGAGAAAGCAACAAACAATTGTTTTGCGGAATGATTTGGTTCTGTCAATGTAGTAAAGAAGGGCTCTTTTAACGTCTATGGTATGAAGAGCTCTTTCAGCTACCGAGTCTGGATTTGGGAAGAACACTGGTAACTCTACTGATTGGTTAAGATGGAACGGAGATATGACTTTTGGAAGGAATTTCGGATTTGTTCTAAGAACCACTTTGTAGCGATGTAATTGTAAGAATGGTTCTTGTATGGTTAAAGCCTGGATTTCCCTTACCCTTCTGAGGGATGTGATAGCGATAAGGAAAGCCACTTTCCATGTGAGGAACTGTAGTTCGCATTTATGCAGAGGTTCAAATGGGGGTCCCATGAGCCTTGTAAGAATAATGTTAAGATTCCGCACTGGAGAGGGTGGTAATCTGGGAGGAATAATCCTTTTAAGTCCTTCCATGAAGGCTTTGATCGCAGGTACTCTAAATAGTGCTAGGTGGAGACGTATGGATGAGTATGCCAAATTACATCTTTGCAAGTGCAGTAGGTAGCAAATGGTGTCTTGGATGGATGCATCCAGTGGGTTTATATGATTGTTAGTGCAGTAAATGGCAAATCTCTTCCATTTTGCAGCATAGCAGGCTCTAGTGGTAGGTCTTCTGGCCTCCTTTATAATATTCATGCAGTCTGGTGGCAGGTTTAGGTAACTGAACTCTAGGACTTCAGGAGCCAGATCGCTAGATTCAGTTGACCTGGATCTGGGTGTGTGCTTTCTCCATGGTTCTGGGTTAATAAGGACGGGGAGAGATGCAGTTTTTGGTGTGGAACTAGCAAGAGTTCCAGTAGTGTTGGGAACCACTGCTGGCGTGCCCATGTGGGAGCTACTAGGATCAGTTTGAGAGACTGTTGCCTGAGCATGCGTACCACTAATGGAATGAGTGGGAGAGGGGGAAAAGCGTACACAAATCTGCCTGACCAGTTCATCCATATCGCATTGCCCTTTTACTCCGGGTGGGGAAACCTGGCGGCAAAGGTTGGGCATTTTGCGTTTTCGTGTGTGGCGAACAGATCTATGTCTGGTTGGCCCCATTATTGGAAAAAGGGCAGTAGGACTTGGGGATGTAGTTCCCATACGTGGATCTGTTGAGTTTGTCGACTTAACAGATCGGCAATTTGATTGTGAACCCCTGGAAGGTGTTCTGCATGTAGGTATATGTTCTGGGGAATGGCCCATCTCCAAATGGTCTGTGCGAGCTGGGACAGCTGGAGAGAATGTGTGCCTCCTTGTTTTTGTATGTAATACATGGCTGTCATGTTGTCTGTCCGGATGAGGACAGTTTTGTTCTGGAGATGTAGTTGGAATGATTTTAGTGCTAGGAACACTGCTAGCAGTTCCAGGTAATTGATATGGAGCACTTTCTGTTGAGTGGTCCATTTGCCCTGAGTGGTGTGTCCGAGGAGATGGGCTCCCCATCCTGTGAGTGATGCGTCCGTTGTCAGCTCTATCTGTGGAAGAGGCTCTAGGAACGGCCGCTCTTTGGACAGGTTTGTTATGTTCCACCATTTCAGAGAGCGATGTGTGCGGCTGTCCACCAACACCAGATCTGTAAGTTGTCCGTGAGCCTGGTTCCACTGACGTGCTAGACATTCTTGCAAGGGACACATATGAAGTCTTGCATAAGGCACAATGAAGATGCATGACACCATCATGCCTATGAGTTGCATGAACACTCTTGCTGGAAGAGAGTGTTGGATTTGAAATTTTGCGATAAGAGCTTGTATATTGGCTATCCTGGCTGGGCTGGGATATGCTAGGGCTTTGGAGGTGTTTATGGTGGCTCCTAGATACTGATGTATGTTAGAGGGTTGGAGATGAGATTTGGGATAGTTTATTGTGAATTCCAAGTTGTGTAAGATTTGGATGGTTTGGTGAGTGTGTAGAACACATTTGTTGAATGACTTGGCTTTTATTAGCCAGTTGTCTAGATATGGGAAGACATGAATTTGTTGTTGTCTGAGATTTGCTGCTACTACTGCTAGACATTTGGTGAATACTCTGGGCGCGGTTGTTACTCCGAATGGAAGGACTGTAAACTAGTAGTGTTGTCCGTCCACCACAAACCTTAGGTACTTCCTGTGAGCGGGATGTATGGGAATGTGAAAGTAGGCGTCCTTGAGATCTAGTGTGGCAAGAAATCGCCTTGTTGTAGTAGTGGGAGCACTTGTTGAAGAGTGACCATATGGAAATGATCTGAGTTTATATACAGATTTAGGGGTGTGAGTTCGGGTATTGGTCTTAGAGTCCCGTCCTTCTTGGGGATTAGGAAGTATAGTGAGTATACCCCTGTACCCTGATGTAAGGGAACAGGCTCTATTGCGTGTTTTTGAAGCAATGAGAGAACCTCTTGTTTGAGGAGCGTAAGATGGTCTGGTGACATGGAACGCTGTTTGGGTGGTATATGTGGGGGGTATTTGTGAGTTCCAGGCAGTAACCATACTGTATAATTTGTCTTACCCACTTGTCTGTTGTGATGGAGTTCCAGACAGGTAGGAACTGTTTGAGTCTTCCCCCGACTGGAGTGGAATGGTCTGGGGGGAGTGGAGGAAAGTCACTGTTTTGTGGCAGGGGAGGTGCGAGTGTTGGTATTGCTTCAACCTTGTCCCTTGTTGTTATTTCCTCTATATCCTCCTCTAAAATATCCTCTACTGGGGGATGTTTGTGTAGCGGGTTTGAACGTAGAGGAGGTGTCCGCTCCCATATTCTTGGAGGCTCCTCTGTAGAAGGAGCGTCGAAAGGAGCCATGTGGTTGTGGAGACTGTAATGCTCCTATGGACTTAGCAGTCTCGGTGTCTCTTCATTTTTTCAAGGGCAGTGTCTACTGCTGGCCCAAATAGCTGTTCTTGGTTGAATGGCTGACTAAGTATGGTAGTTTGTACCTCTGGCTTAAAGCCTGAAATGCGTAGCCAGGCATGTCGTCAAAGGAGCACACTGGTGTTTATGGATCTAGAGGTGGTGTCTGCGGCGTCAAGCGGACATTTAATTGACGCATTTGAAATAAGTTTTCCCTCCTGGATAAGGTCATTTGCCTGGGTTTTATATTGGTCTGGCAGATGTTGTAACAGATTCTCCAACTGGTCGTAGTGGGCCCTGTCATAGCGTGCTACAAGGGCTTGGGTGTTGGCAATACGCCAATGGTTAGCGGCTTGTGCTGCTACTCGTTTGCCAGAGGCGTCTAACAGTTTGGATTCTTTGTCAGGGGGTGGTGTATCTCCTGTGGTTTGGGAGTTGGCGCGTTTCCTAGCATTGGAAACAACCAAAGAATCCAAAGGGAGCTGTCCTTTGATGTAACTAGGATCTTCAGGGGCAGGCCTATATTTCTTTTCTATTCTTGGGTTAAGAACCCTGGCATGGACGGGGTCTTTAAATACCTCTGGGGCGTGTTTTATGACTCCTTTAATCATAGGTAGAATTTGTACAGACTTTTGAGATTGCTCAAAAGTATCTAATAGGAAGTCTTCCTCAGGTGCGTCGTAGTGCATGGTGACGCCATGGTAAAGTGCTGCTCTTTTTAATAATTGGCCAAACCCCAGGTGGTCATCTGGAGGTAATGGTTTGGAGGGATATGGTGGAGGGTCAGGCATGTCTGGTAGAGGGAATGCCCAGTCATCCAGTGGTGTGGTATCTGGATCCGTGAACGGATCATTAGGGTCACCCCCCCCCCCATGTCATCATCATCATCCTGTGGAGGTGGTGTATGTGAGGTAAGGGTGGTGTAGGCAGAGGGGGTGGGGTAGAAGGTAGTATGGGAGAGGAAGGAGGAATAGGCGATGTTGCAGAGTCCTTCTTGTTTATAGGAACTGGGGCAGGTGGTGTGTCCAGTTTCCGTTTTTTACATGGCACCGCGGTGACATGTCCAGTCTTTGGATTAATATAAATCTTTTTCTGCCTTGGATCAATGGGATCTGGATGGAAAAGTTCTTGTTCCTCTGGAACAGTTTTTGGTGCCAATTTTTTCGGTTCCGATCGAGGTTTTGGTTGATCGGTGGAGTTTTTGGCTTTAGAAGGTGTATGAGAGTCCTTAGCCGGTGGTTTCGGTGCCGATGATGGGGGCATTTTTTGAAAGGCGTCCTTTCCATGAGCCGTAGGCCTCACGGCGTAGATAGGCCCAGCGGCCCACGTCGACGTCCGGAATCGATGTCGAGTGCAGGTGCTTCGATGTTTTTGTGGAAGTTTTTCGCTTCGAAAAGCTTGGAATTGAGATTTCCAACCGGAGCGGAAAAGTTGCATCCGAACCCAATGGCGGAAAAAAACAATCTAACGATGGAGTTGATGCCCATGCGCACTGTAGTCCAAGGGAGGAGTCACCTATCTCATGACCAAAGACTTCTTCCGAAGACAAAAACAACCTGCAAGCATCCGAGCCCAACACCAGATGGCGATCTACTATCCTAAGTGTGTGATCTGCAGCTCATATGCCTCGAACACTATTTTCCTTTCCTCCTCTGGACTGTTTTCTACCTGGGTTTCTCCTATGTCAAGGGATGGGCTTCGAGAAAGACAGCCTTCGCAATCAGGTCATAACACTTCATAAAGAAGGAAGAAACCTTAAACAAATCTGAGAAAAGCAAGGGGTTCAGTTAGGTGTCAGATTCACGGAAACCCTCTCTATAGAAAGCATTATCCCGTTAAATGTAGAGGAGTCAGCATGTTGAAGAATGCATTGCTGACTGCACTATCCATGCAATAGATGAGAAAGGGATAAAGGGAAAGTTTATCCTGAGAATAATGAAAAGGAAAAGGGAGGTTGCTTGTATTTCGGTTCAGGGAGAATCTGGCTTGGCAGTTCAGGCTGGACGGTCCCGATGAGGAGCAGGGTCCCTTCCAGCATCGCCATGGATTTGCTGTATAGCATTGCCTTGGTTAGGTTCCTGGTGATGAGTGAGTCGAGCTCCACATTAACATCCACAAGCAAAACCTCCAGGCACAGGAGCCCCAGACCCTTCAGGGCGGCCTCACAACAATGGTCCCGGAGAGACCAATCTTACTGACTTTTCATCACGGAGGAAAGTGAGGCCCAATACCGGAGTTAACGCTTTTATTTGCAGGTACAGCAGCGCAGAAAAATTCCATCTCCTCTCCCCTTACGCGTTTCAGCGACCTTTCGCCTTGATCACAGGTTGGAGTCTGTATGTGCAAAGTGCATTTGTGCGCGCTTTTTCAATTAAAAGTCACATGACAGTTTATTTCACACTTCAAATCCCATGATTCATTTCATTGAATATTTACTGCAGGGAATCTTGTAAACTCCATCTGCCTTCATATTAAAAGTTTATTAATCATACTGGCATCACAATTAGTGGGTATGATCTTCAAAACTGTCCAATGTTGATTTTATCGTGCTCAGTGCTCTGTTTTTTAACCCCTTCTGTGCCCGCCCCTTTCCCCGCCCTGTGCCGGCCGTTGAATTAGCGGGCGGGGTCTATGACGAGCTGGACTCGTCATGGGCACAGCGCCACCGCGGCCCATGACGAGTCCAGCTCGTCATGGGCACTGAAGGGGTTAAGG
This sequence comes from Triturus cristatus, assembly GCF_964204655.1. NCBI lineage: Eukaryota > Metazoa > Chordata > Amphibia > Caudata > Salamandridae > Triturus > Triturus cristatus. The sequence continues at coordinate 849,547,185 of NC_140583.1, read as the reverse complement.
TACCTGCAGCAAAGCCTGTCCTCCGGCACGATCGAGGCGGGGGTCACCCAGCTCCGAATCCCTATACACATCTATATATATATATATATATATATATATATATATATATATATATATATTACCTACTGGCGGTCGCCAGTAGGTAGATATAGTTAGGACCCTGTTTCCATAGGAAATCCGCAACATTCTATTTGGAATAACTTTGGCGCCGGTCGACGAATCCTCGTGAAATTTTCAAAATAGGTGGGGCGCTACGCTCCGCTCCTACCCTGAAAGTCTCGGGGGGATTCGTCAAGCAGGGGCCGAGAAAAAAGGGGGGTCCCAAAACGCGTTTTCCCCATGCATTTTTCCATAGGACCTTTAGACACAGCTACAGCCCGAACGGCTGAACAGAATTACTTGAAATTTGGCAGAGAGGTAGCCATAAGGTCAAGGAAGTGCCTTTTGCAGGTCTGGTGTAAATCTGTTCAGTATTTCCTGAGAAAATAGCATTTAAAAGCATATATATATGTGGGCGGAGCCTAACCACACATCTCATCCTGAGATCTGATTGGCTGTCAGCACTTCATCCAAGAAGTGTTGGCAGCCATCTTGGGACCAATATACATGATAGCACCTCATTAAAAAGCATTGCAGTTAATAGAAGGTTTTAAGACTTTAGTTACATTATAAATCATTTGTTGATGGTACCATACTCATTTTAGGAATTGTGGTATGTTCTAAGGTGATTTCACCATGTGAAAAAGCCTTCTGCTGGGATATCATGATTGAGAGAAAAATATTTTCTCATGCTTTTACCACAGAGGTTTGGAAGGTGATCTATAGGCTAAACTGAGAGCTTATTTTCTGTAAATTCACATTATCTTTCTCAGTCATGTGAGAATGAAGTCTGACATTCTCAGTAAAACATATACATCCAACAAGGGCAGAGACTGTCAGTTGATTCCTTTGTGTTCTACTGCAGCTTCCCAGAGTGTTCCAAAGAACTACTAGAGCGCTAACAGTCCTACTTATGATAAACGTATGGCACACCTTAAGCCATCTTGCTTGGATTAAAGTGGTAACTCTTAAAACATTTAATTTAAAAAGGAACAAAATGAGGGGGTTCATTTTCCATAAAAAGTATGATTAGTGCTGCAGAAAGAAAAATTAGGGCACATTTTGAGTGACTTCTCAAATCCTCTTCTATTTCATTAAAAAATTCTGACATGCAGACTGAAACATGCACTTTTAATACCAGGAGCAGACTTCCATGGTGCAGTAAATGAGGAAATTAGGAAACTTCATAACAAATAAGTCTCCCAAGATGGCCACCAGAGACAAAAGAGCCCAAATGTAGCCCAAATATCACCCAGATGTAGCCCAAGTATAGCCCAATGACAGAATGTCCCAGAATGTTCTTAAAAACAACTAGAGCGCTTACTGTCTTCATTATGACAAAAGTAAGGCACACCTGAAGCCATCTTGATTGGAATAAACTGGTAACACTTAAAACATTTAATTTAAAAAGGAACACAATGAGGAGGTTCATTTTGCCATAGAAATTATGATTAATGCTGAAGAAAGAAAATGAGGGCACATTTTGAGTGACTTCTCAAATCCTCTTCTATTTCATTAAAAAATTCTGACATGCAGACTGAAACATGCACTTTTAATACCAGGAGCAGACTTCCATGGTGCAGTAGTTTTACTACAGTGATCTAATGAGCAACTAGAGTGCTAACATTCAGAATTTATGGCAAATGTGTGACATATCTGAATACCTTCATGATGGAATCAAAGTAAAAAACTGAAAGCATTTCCTACTGAGGAGACTGCAGTACATGAGGAAATTAGGAAACTTCATAACAAATAAATCTCCCAAGATGGCCACCGGAGACAAAAGAGCCCAAATGTAGCCCAAAATCACCCAGATGTAGCCCAAATATAGCCCAATGACAGAAGTGTGCAAAACACTTATTATTTTGTGTTTTTGCAGTGTTATATAGTGCAGACTTGTCAGGTATTGGAGTGCTTTACATGAGCATTGGTTACATCACACAAGAACAAATTCATTTTGGTTGTAGACATGGGGAGACTAAGTGATTTGACCAGAATCACAGAATGTCGAGCTGAAGCAGAAACTTCAACCTGGTTCCCCAGTTGCAAAGTCTGCAGTTCTGGAAGTAACACCACATCCTCTCCCCTAAGTGCAACATTTAATCAAGTGGTCAACTGGATAAAAAAACATAAAGATAACAAATAATTTAAAAGTGCTTTGTCGCTATTTGAAAACTCAGAAAATATGTCCTTATTTTAGTCTTTTAGAGCACTAACCATAATTTTGATGCCAATAAGACCCTCTCATATATGTAATTTCTAAAGGAAATGCTCTAGGTATTACAGTTTTGATTACATCAAGATGATGTCAGGCGTTCCACACTTTTGTAATAAATATAGAATGTTAGCAATCTAGTTGTTCATTAGGATACTGTTGAGAGGCAGAGGCCAGGGGCACGGACTCTGAAAATTGAAGGCAGGTAGGAGGGTGCAAAGGCAACAATTTAACCACACTGAGCAGGCAGGAAGGGCCGTGGAAGCACAACAGACTATGGAGGGCAGTGGAAAGGGGGGCAGGGGCAACAAACCAACAATACAGGACTTGCAAGAGAGGCTGTTGGAGGGAAGATCTATTACGGGTCAAGGAAGCTAGGGGCGGTCCCCAGATCCCCGGGAGCCACCACAGAACTGAGCAGGAGAGTGAGTCAGGGACAAAAGGGGCACCTTAATTTGAGCCGGGGTGCCTAGGAACGCTTGCTCCAAAAATGAAGAAAACAGACATATGAGACATGGAATTGGAGGCAGAATACAATGGCAGTTTAATGAGAAGATGCAACTTCAAAGAAACCGCAGAATAGAGACATAAAGTACAAAATACAGAATCCAGATAATCATACAGCTGTCATAATATTCTCTGTATCTCAATTAATGTACTGACAGAGAGAGAGAGAAAACACATCTATAAATGCATCATGAGAAACAAGTTACACCAAGGAAAATGTTACCTAGGAACACTCACGTTTACTCTTAGAGCAAGCATTCCTGCAATTACAATACAAAATCTTTTAAATGCAAAAGTAAAGAGAACAATGGTTAAACATAACATGACATTTCATATAGGTAAAATAGAATAAGATACTTCAAGGTAAAATAGAATAAGATACTTCAAGCAAAGCAGAGCAAGACATTTTAAGCAAAGGAAGACAAGAGCTCCCAGCTCTTGGGGAAAACCTGCACTGCCTGTTAACCTACATACAGACGGCGAGGTAGTCCGTCGATATCTGTGGGTGCTCCCTTTTTATATCATTTTGTGGGCTCCTTTGCACGCTACATCTACCTACGTATGCTACCCAAAAGCTTCGTCTGCAGATTTTACCAGACATTTCGTCATTTACCCACTTAATGCTGACAATGGACTGGGTGAAAAGGTCAGTCTCTCAGGCCAATCGCTTATCGTAAGTTCCATAGAGCAAGCAGAAAATAATGGGTATTGTACGGGAATTCAATATATTCATGTATAAAATCTCCTCAGTTCTCCTAACTTGACGCTCTGCGGTTGCCACTTCCTTAAAAGCGGGAAACCTGCCCAGGAAGCAAGTACCAGTCCAGGATGCAGCCTACTGTATGTCGACAGCTTCAGGGGGATGTTGAACTTTGATACCGAGCACGGAGCACTCGGGTAGGGTGGGGGCTACTAGTTTGGATCAGAAGGCCTCGCAGACCTGCCTTCAGACTGCTATACACTAAAATTGCAGAGCTATGGTCAATTTAACAAAGAGGCCTACATATTGAACAGAAGGGCCTACACAGGGGTTTTATGCTGGCTGAGTGGTAAGGATGTCTCAGGATAATTATATAGCAACACAGGACCCGCTGGTCAATTTAATACGGCCTACAAATGCAGCTGGCAGGGCAAGGACAAGGGTCTCATACTTCAGGTGTGGACAGAACGGGCCAGGGGCCCCCTGTGATACAAAATCTACCCTCCTTCAAGGCTGTGGCAATGTAATAGACCATTGTTTGCAGAAGGAAGAGGCAATGGTAGTACAACCATACATGCCAACAGACCCGATTCAGCCAGGAAACGTCCAATGTTTTTAAGCTCAAATGGGCTTTATTTGATCTGTCTCCTGTCTACAATATCCTCTTTTTCAATGTAACTCAAAGGGGAAAATCAATACCCCAGTTTTTTTTCAAAATCTCCCTCTTACCAAGTTCAAAATGTTCGCAAGTATGGTACATTGGATCATGGAAGGAAATGGGATAGGGACATGGACTTGGATAACAGAGGACAGGAGGGACATGGAGAGGTGCACCAAACTGACCCTGCAGGGCAGGCATCAGGGTTTGCAGCAGCACAATACACCACACAGGGCATGCAGGACGGGAGTGCAGCACAACAATCCATAGAAAGCAAGAGGGAGGGGACAGGACCATGCACATGGACAACAGAGAACAGAGGGGCAAGAGGCAATGGTAGCTAGCTGACCATAATGGACAGACAGGAGAGAAAGCTGCAGTATAACAGACCATAAAGGGCAGGAGGGACGGATCAGGGGCATTACAATGGAACAGACAAGCCAGGAGGGAGGGAGTAGGGCTGGGGGCAAGGGGGCAGGGCAGGAGCAGCAAGATAGCCATGGAGGTCAGGCAGGATGGGCACTAGAAGCAAGACACACCATGAAGAGCAACAGTGAGACTGTGATGGCATACACACAGACCATGGAGGGAAGGTGGGAGGGGGTCAGGGGCAGCTAACTGACCACACAGGGAAGGTGGGAGGGGCCATGGCAGCACAGAAGACCATGCATGGCAAGTGGGAGGGTTAGTGGCAGCACAATGGCTATGATGGGCAAGAAGGAGGGTGGAGGGGCATGCACAAAGGACGATGGAGGATAGAAGGAAGGGTCAGGACCTGTGCACAGACAAGAAAGTTCAGGGGAAGGGACCTCACAACAGACCACACGGGGCAGGCAGGAGGAGCAGTTGCAGCACAACAGACCAGGGAGGGCAGAAGGGTGTGGCAGTACAATGGACCATGTAGGACAGGAGGAAGAGGATAGGGGCATGGCATGTGGACAGGCAGGGTGGAGGTGGCAGGGACAGGTTACAGTCATCTGACAATGCTAGGCAGGTGGGAGGGGAGTGGCAGCTCAACAGAACACTCAGAGTAGATAGGAGTGGCAGGTCCATGGGACATGGTGGGCAAAAAGGATGGAGCAGGGGCATGCACAAAGACATCGGAGGGCAGGGGGAAGGAGAATAGGGGCAGCAAGCTAAGCACAGAGTTTAAGCAGGAGGTCAATGATGGGGCATAGAATTGGGCAATGGAGGGCAGGAGGAGTGGACTGGTACATCATACTAAATTGAGGGCAGTGGCAGCACATCAGACCATGCATGGCAGGAGGGAGGAGGCTAGTCCATGGATTCACACAACAGAGGATAGGGAGGAAGGGGATGGGGCAGCAAGCTAACTGTTCAGAGAAGGCGGGTATTAGGAACTTTATTGTTTTTAAAACATTGTGTCTGTGCGAACTACTTAAAATATGAACAAGTATGCAGCATAATCTCACTTTTATTCAGGAAGAAGAGGACGTTTGTGACTGTGACTCCGGGCTCACTTGGCAGAAACACCCCCTGACCCTCCACCCCCTATCGCAAAATGTAATGCCCGTGAAAAGGGTAGGTGAACACAGTGTTATATAGAACATAGTCCTGAGAGCACGATTGAAAATGAAAACTAGATATAGTGTATGGTATAAACTATGCACCAAAAAGTGTGATATAAGATGAACCGGGCGTGAAATATAATATGCAATACATTGTGCGCAATGACAGATTCATGGGAGAGCGCGAGATAGCACAGGCACTAGCGCGTGCTATGCGATATGCGCCTTGGAGTGTAATATGCACAGGGCAGTGTTGTGTAACCTAACTAGTCTCTAAAGTTGTAATATAAAATATGTGCTGGTGAGTGTAACGTTGCATATGCACTGTGACAAAGATATGGATCCCAGATTGTAATATGTATGGCATAGCACTGTGCGTTATAACATAGGCATCGAGAAAGGCACGTTAGATGGGGCAATATAACCCGTGCGAAGACAAGTGTGGCATGACATATTCACGGGGTGGTGTTACAGTGCACATGGGCTAGAGAGTGTCATAGCATATGCACTAGCTAGTGGAATACAACACAGAGGTGTGTGGCACTCGGCAGGCAATGGTGGGTGTAACACAGCATTGGGCTCTGTCAGGAGCACGCTGTGACTCTCAAGTGATGTTCGTCCCCTTTCCAGAGAGTAAAATAAAAAGTATTACACATCCGGCAGTGGATGTGTGTTTTATTAACCGTGAGGGGGGTTTCTTGCATAGTTTTGGTCGAATTTTTGTCGAATCCCCTTTGAATGGCTTGGTGTGCATGTGTATTAAATGTGCCCGTCAATAGCTACCCATGTTTGTATAAATAAACGACAAGGGTGTCTACCAGGATTAGGCACGGTAGGGCATCAGACATGTCAGAGCTTCACTAGTGGTGTAAATACATTCCACGTGGATTCATTGCATGCATAGTCGCCTTTTAATGAATATCACGCAAATCGTCATGGTGATAGGTACGTACGGTTTGTCCAGCATGTCCTAGGTGTGTCTATAAATATATATTTTTTTAAAATAATAAAAAACAGTGGCCGGCCCTGGGGATTGGGGTCAAAAAAATATAATTAGGAGACTGGCCCTGGGGGATGGGGTCATCAGGGCCAATAAATTAGAATAAGAAGGGGAACCAAACAGCCCCCCTTCTTAAAAAACTAAAATAAATAAAAGACTGGCATCGTGCCGGAGGCCATGCCCCCTCCGTGCAGCACTCTGCAAACGCGCCCCCAACAGGCATCTCCAGTATGCGCCAGGGAGCTGCGCTGCAGCCAGGTGTTCTGAGGCCAAGCCCCTTTTTACACCTCTCTGCAACGCAGCTCTGTGGCGCTTACTGGAGGTACCTAGTGGTCTAGTTTGACCCTAGGGACCCTTAGGATTCAGGGGGACTTAATCTCTCAACTTAGAACAGCCACAGGGCGCGTTTACACAGTGGTGAAGGGAGGGGACGGGGCCTAAGGTGACGTGTGCAAACACGCACCATGGCACGTTTTAAATTGGGGATATAATTTCCCTTCAATACTGAGGGCCCCTGGGGGCTAACTAGCCCACCAAGTGCTTCCAGTAAGCGCCACTGAGCTGCATTGCAGAGAGGTGGTCCAGGCCGTGCCACTTTTTACACCTCTCTGCAACGCAGCTCTGTGGCACTTACTGGAGGTACCTAGTGGGCTAGTTGGACCCTAGGGACCCTCAGGATTCAAATGAACTTAATCTCCCAACTAAAAATGGACACAGGGCGTGTTTACACAGTGGTGAAGGGAGGGGACGAGGCCTGAGTTAACGTGTGCAAAAACGCCCTGTGGCCTGTTTTAAGAGGTAGTTTTAATCCCCATGCCCTATTATACACAAGGGGCTTACAGAGGAGGTCATGCTAATCACAGGGGGACCCCAACGCATAATGTTCCCTAGTGTATGTAGGTGTTTTCACTGTATTCTAAGTGTCTTTTAACATAGCACTGGCTCTAGGACTGGTTAGTCAGACTCAGTTACCACCAGTATCCGTCTGAAAAAGTTGAGGGTACAGGATGATTTTGCAACAAGGCTTCTTTCTGCTCTTCTTTTTGTTCTTTCTGCACGTTATCCTTCTTCCTGCACTTATCTTCGTATTTGAGGACTTCTGTTGCTTCTTTCTGCACTTCTTTTGTTTCTTTCTGTGCATTTTTTCTTCTTTCTTCACATGTCCTATCTCTGTAGGCATAGTTAGAAATTAGCATTTAAAAAACCTTTGAAATTCACAGAAAAAACCATAGGTTTCAGGCACGTTATAGTTAGGAATTAGCATTTAAAAAACCTCAGAAATTCACTGAAAAAACCATAGGTTTCAGGGGTGTTATAGTTAGCTGGACTTTTCACTTGTACAAAACCCTAGAAATTCCCCCGTTATAGTTAGTTCAGCTAACTATAACTCGCGCGCCCGCAATGCACTGCTGATGACGTCACATATTACATCACTCATGACATGGTCAGTGACATCACTCATGACATCACTGATGACATCTCAAATGACATCACTGATGACATCACTGATGATATCATCCTTGTGATAGACTGGCAGACCTCCTCTTCCCCTAATATAACCTTTGATACACACATTCAAAAATAGAAATTAAAATTTTAAAAACAATGGACATACCAATACCAGTTACAACAACCTATACAGTAATTCTAAGATCCACATACACATCCACTCATTCACCAACAGTCCTATACAGTCACTCATACATGTACTCACTCATCATATGTACTCATACACCTATACATCCTGTTACACAATGCCACTCATCCATAGAGGTACTCACACACATAGTCACTCATGCTAATAAAGAATCAAACATACATTTACTTGCATATACAGTTATACACACACCACCACACTTACTTCTACGGAAACTTACACATACTTAGTCTTTTAAACAATCACTTATAGAAACACATACTTATTCATATAGGAACTCTTTCAATCTCTCACTGTCACATATACTCGCTTATATACACCAATAGTCACATATACTAGTTTAAAACATATGTAGTTACTCATAAAGACACTATTGAGACAGTCATTCACTCACTAACACACCCATACACTCACTCATCCACCCATAGAGTCCTGCACACATGCTGTCTTCAATACATACAAAGAGTGAGTCATTCATTCATGCACCTATGCACTACGTAATACCCCCACCGAACCATGCAGACACTCAGACTGATACTCATAAAACCAACTAATAACCTATATAAACACCCATGTAGCTACTCACCAACCCATGCAGCCACTTATACACAAAGTGAGAGACTGATACAGATATTTACATATTTAAACATTACTCACTAAGCCATGTATTCACTATGAAACACTTAATCAGTCAGTTACACAATCAATTTTTCAAAAACAAATCATCCATTTAGACACTTATATACCCATTTATTCTTCCATCGACCTTGAGATATACATATATAAAACATATTTAATTTTCAGAAACACACACATTCACTGGATGATGTCATCAGTGATGTCATGAGTGATGTCACTGACCATGTCATGAGTGATGTAATATGTGACGTCATCAGCAGTGCATTGCGGGCGCGCGAGTTATAGTTAGCTGAACTAACTATAACGGGGGAATTTCTAGGGTTTTGTACAAGTGAAAAGTCCAGCTAACTATAACACCCCTGAAACCTATGGTTTTTTCAGTGAATTTCTGAGGTTTTTTAAATGCTAATTTCTAACTATAACGTGCCTGAAACCTATGGTTTTTTCTGTGAATGAATATATATATATATATATATATATATATATATATATATATATATATTCAACAAACAATGTGAGAGCATCCACACGGAAACTATAACCTCTTCCAGCAAGCTCACAGCCTTCTCAGTCCTCTGCTGCATCGCAATATCAGCGGCTCGACGCGTTTCGGAATCACTTCCTTGTTCAAAAGCCTAAATGAGCAGTCAACAGCAACTTGGATACAAACATCTGCGTTTATTTATAAAGAGTCCCGCCCTCTTGGGTTTGTTCTCCTGCCCTGTTGGGCGTGCGCTGAACCAACAGCACTCTGGTATTCGCAGTCCATTATAACATCCCAAGTGGGTTTCACAGTTGCACAGTTCATCATTATATTAATTTTTCCTCAGTGGGTTGATAACAGTCAAAGGTGCTGCAGGAGGCTGTCTCGTAATGCAACACTCACTTTTGAGTAGTTTCCGTCCCAACATCGGCTCTTGAAGTTTCAAACGCCGCGGGTCCGCCATACAGCGGCGGGTCGTTCTCGCGACTCGGACACAGCCGCTAAAATTGAGATGTCATCAGTGTGTCACTGACCATGTCATGAATGATGTAATATGTGACATCATCAGCAGTGGATTGCGAGCGCACGAGATGTAGTTAGTACAACTAACTATATCGGAGGAATTTCAATGGTTTTGTTAGAGTGAAATGTCCAGCTAACTATAACACCCCTAAAACCTATTGTTTTTTCAGTGAATTTCTAAGGTTTTTTAAATGCTAATTCCTAACTATATCAGGCTTGAAACCTATGTTTTTTTCAGTGAATATATATATACACACATCTATATCTCTATACATCTATCTATATATTCACTGAAAAAACCATAGGTTTCACACATGTTATAGTTAGCTGGACATTTTACTGATAAAAAACCTATGAAATTCCCCCGTTATAGTTAGTGCAGGCAACTATAACTCACGCGACCGCAATCCTCTGCTGATGCTAATACTGTATTTAGACACTTATTTGCCCATGTCTTCTTCCATTAAATTTTAGCTATACATATATTACAAATATTTTTTTTTCATAAAGACACATATGTCATCAGCAGAGGATTGCGGTCGCGTGAGTTATAGTTGCCTGCACTAACTATAACGGGGGAATTTCATTGGTTTTTTATCAGTAAAATGTCCAGCTAACTATAACATGTGTGAAACCTATGGTTTTTTCAGTGAATTTGCAAGGTTTTTTAAATGCTAATTCCTAACTATAACGTGTGTGAAACCTATGGTTTTTTCAGTGAATTTGTACGGTTTTTTAAATGCTAAGTTACTTTACGCCATTCGTGGCGTGCGCGCCCACTTAACGCAGTTCGTTCCGTGCGCGCACGGTGCGCTTTGCGCACCGTGCGTGAACAGTGAGCACGCGGTGCGCTTTGCGCACCGCGCGCCCACTTTACGCAGTTAGTGCCGTGCACGCACGGTGGGCACGCGGTGCGCTACGCGCACCGCGTGCCCACGTTACGCTGGATGGGCCATGTACGCACGATGCGCTCAGCGCACCGTGCGCACATGGAGGGCATATTACGCGCTTCATTGTGCAAGGTAAACTTTTACATTTTTATTGGATACATATGCCATGCACAAATGGTGCCCTTCGGTCACCATTTGCAAACGGGGTGGGGAGAGTATGGTTAATTTTTTAAAAAAAAATATTTCCATTTTCGTCACAAGATATATGCCATGCACAAATGGTGCACTTCGGGCACCATTTGCGCACGGGGTGGGGAGAGTATTGTTAGTTTTTTTTTTTTTACTATTTTTTCCCGTACGCGTACGGTAAGCGTAATCGCCGATTTTTCGAAAAAAATAAATATTGACTTTTTGGCCTTGGGGGTTCTTTGGGGACACCTTCATCAAGGCTAGGTGGTTAGGAGCAGTCTAAACAGCTCCTTTATATGTTTTTTCCCTTTGTTTTTCCTCCCCCCCTCAGAGTGCGAGAGAGAAAATGGCGGCCGCCGCTTCCTGGTTTCGACCGATTCGAATGTTTACTAAGATCTAACAGCCAATCAGAATCGCGCTCGCGCACGTCACCGTACGCGTACGGTAAGCTTACCGTAAGCGCACCGTAAGCGCACCGTAAGCTGCCACAGATATATATATTGATTTAAATGCTATTTTCTCAGGAACTACTGAACAGATTTACACCAGACCTACAAAAGGCACTTCCTTGACCTGAGGACTACCTCTCTGCCAAATTTCAAGTAACTCTGTTCAGCCGTTCGGGCTGTAGCTGTGTCTAAAGGTCCTATGGAAAAATGCATGGGAAAAACGCGTTTTGGGACCCCCCTTTTTTCTCAGCCCCCGCTTGACGAATCCCCCCGAGACTTTCAGGGTAGGAGCGGAGCGTAGCGCCCCACCTATTTTGAAAATTTCGCGAGGATTCGTTGACCGGCGCCAAAGTTATTCCAAATAGAGTGTTGCGGATTTCCTATGGAAACAGGGTCCTAACTATAACTACCTACTGGCGACCGCCAGTAGGTAATATATACACATCTCTATACATCTATATATATATATATATATATATATATATATATATCTATCTATATCTATATATCTATATCCATATATCTATATCTGCTTGTAACGGAGGAGATGGTGTGTAATATTTAGTGTGGAGCCAGTGACACGTAGGGGGCCCTTCCAATAAGAGTTCTTGGTATGCAGTGGCAAAATCAAACAAAGTAATTCCGAGGTATTGGAAACCTCGAACCGCCGCAAGGAAGCAGAGGTTCTGCTGTCATCTGACAGTCCATGACTGCATGGAGAGATGTGGTCACTACAACGGCGTCTCCAGGTATGCTACCAGTGGGAAAGTGTGGCTGGAAGTAGGGGCTAGGAGACTGTTTGCTTGCCAGTAACAGCGCTGCGGTTTCAACCTCACCACGTTTGAAATTAGCCAAGACTCATTTCGAGTAATATGGAAATCCGGCTGAAGGAGACATTCATCCGTGCCACAAACAAGCTGCATGATGGGATTTGCAGTTTTCCACAGTGAACTGCCCGAGTTTTCTCCGAGTTAATTTGGTTCAGATGTGCTCCCGCCAATGTGAAGGGAGGAGCATAATTAAAAGACAGAAAAAAGAAACCCCAAGCACCCGAAGCATTAGAGAAAGACTTATTGCGGAAACGCGTCATGCCAAAAGTAAGAATAAACAGTTTCATGAAGCCCTGCTGTGTCCCCTTGTCTGCTTGCAACGGAGAAGATGGCGTGTAATAAATATATATATATATATATATATATATATATATATATATATATATATATATATATATATATATATATATATATATATATATATATATATTCAGTTAATAATCCCTGCCAGCTGTTGCTGCTCCTGAAAATAACACACCTCATGCATCGCAAAGGAAGCACTCCCTTGGAAGCTGAAAGATACACCCAATAGCCAACAGAATAGCCAGATGGAGTAAAATCCCATAGACTGATCTATGTAGTAGTGAACAATATTTTCTCAAATAATTAGCAGAAGACAGCTGACCTAGCAAGCAAATGGTTGAAGGGACCTGAAACAAAACCCCATTTCTATTTAGTTTCTTAAAACAAGAGGTCTTGGCAACATCAGACCAAAAAATATCAATTCATTTGTATGAATGAAAATCAGTAAAACAATAACCCATCTGTACATGCAAACTTTAGATTAGTTACCTCTTTCTGTTAAGAGTGGCGCGGTGCTTGGTGATGTTTGGGTGTCCTGGTTAATCTCCCTCTCTGGCTCCTCGCTTTGAATGCTACCATTGTGCGAGGATTGATCTAGTGCTTGGTAATTGCCATCCTGTGCATTTCGACTCATACACATCAATGAAATGCTGGACAGTAGTATACTAGCAAATAGTGTCACAGCAGTGCAGATAACCTAGAAAGTAAAGTGATATACGTGGAATTAAAATGTAGTGAAACACAGTAAGAAACATAGCTAGCAGCATGAACATTTAGGATACATTTCTCATGCGTCTCTCATAACTGAAGTGGGTGACACCAAGAACAAGGGACAGTGTTAAATGCTTTTAATAATTTGCTTGTATAGTTCACATACTCACATTATGTATACATGCTAATCAATAAAATGTATGACTCATGGGTACAAACAACTATGTGAAGTGCTTGATTATCTTGTTAAGTCAGTGGGTTAGTGTACTTCTCCAAAATACTTGGGCACGCTACTGCATAATGTTGGTGCATTAACAGAAACCTTCTTGTAAACCCCTCCTTTAAGGTGTGGAAGTGGAATGTTCAAAGGGTGTTTACTAGACGATCGAAGTGTACTTATTGGCACACATGTTTTGAGTTGGTTTACTGGATAGGTATTCTGTGCAAGCAAACAACTTGAAAATTAATTCTGTGTTAAAAAACAACATGTAAATAGAAAGCACAAATGTACATAGTGGGTCATGTTTACGCAGTCTTACATTTTGAATCTTGATCAAAAGCTGGATTCAATATGCCTCTAAACCAGCAAAGAGAGCATTGTCATATTCCAATTTGCAAACCGATATTTTCACACTATAATGTGATTTGTTTGTGTTTGAAAGGAAGGAATTTGTTCTGCAACAGCCAACAGCTAACAGCCCAGACGTCGTCCAGCTACCCTCATGATAAAGGTCCAGGCTTCCAAAGGTCTGTGTTCCTAGAGCTGCTCAGTGACAGTATACTTCAAGATTTTATTTGCCAGAGGTGACCCTGCAATAGCACTATTCATTTGGTTGATGATAGGTTCACCAGCTCCATGAAAGGTGTGGTGGGGCAATCACTGCACTCAGGGCGGAATCATTAACTGCGGAGACTCCCCACAACTTCACGGCCTCCACCATGAATGCGGAGGCCTGTTGTGAATCAGGCCCTGAATATGTTCAGGGCTGAGCATGTTCTGAATGCTTTTTAAATTATATTGAACTGAGAGCCCATCGCCTCAACCTTTCTTTAAAGAAGAAACCCTATTTGTTATATTGATTGATCTAAAATATTGTCGAGGTAATTAAAACCATTACAATTTTTAAATTAAGCAAATAAAACGGTTAATATAAGAAGAATGTGGAAAAAAATAAATAACATGAAATTTCAATAAATATGAAAAAAGGTTGAGGTTGCTTGCACTAAGAAAAATCACATTCAAGAAGTAATAACATCACTGTCAAATTAGCAGAATTTGAAAAACCAATGGCTGAAAGGTATTAATCAGGAGCTTGAGGCTTCTGATCAGCTTGTTCAAAAGTTCAAAAGTACCTGGTACAGCGGTGAAGCGAAAAAGGATGCCACCGTAGAATATATGACGAGGGGCCTCAATCAGCCCCCCACCTACAGTTTCCCAGGGTTCTTACTTCCATTGATGCAACACCTCTACTGGCTCCAACCAGGACAGCAATCTCACTTCTTTGGTTCTTTGTGCTTTTCTACCCAAATGCACAAGTTGTTAAATTTAGCTTCCTGCTACTTGGAAACAGACACCACAATCTTACAATCTTAGGCCCGCTCTACTCCCCCCCGCACCTCCCCTCTCCCTTCTCCATTTCAAAGTTTCACAACCTGTCTTTAGGTTCTTTTAACACTTTGGCCGGCACCGCGCCTACTTACACCTACATCTATCCTGCTCAATACCTTCCGGAAGTTTACTTAAACATTTGGTGTGTTGAATTACACTGCCTCCTTCCCGCCCTTCCACTCCGTTCTACACTCGTTCACGCCGTGTCCTTCACTTCCAAACCTACCTAAACAAAGTATGCAATTATCTACCTACCACAAAGAGGACTCTCCCGCCCCCTCTACCATCCCTGTCCGACACAACATTGCTTACTGTGCCTGAAATTCATTATGTGTAGTAGGCGCAGTAAAACACTATCCGAAAATACCATCAATACACAATAATGCATTCTTTTTCATTTCTCCCAAAAGCACAGCATCACATGTACTTATTTCCAACACACCTAATGACATGCTGCACTTTTTAATTAAAATTGTTTTAGCCTCTTTACGTTATCACCTCTAATCTATGCCGATGTGTCCTTCCGGAACTACAAAAAAACCCTCAGAGTACTATTCTGTAACACTTTACCAGACCTCTCTCTCCCGCCCCTACCCTTTGCACCCGTCACCTCCATGCCAGTAACTTCCATTTGTTCATCAGGTGCACCTGGATAATCCGGCTTCACCCACCCATTGACACAAAAATAATGCAGCTTTTTGAACTTCTAAAAGGAACCAGGGCGCCTTCAATGCCCGAGGGACTTTTACAGACTGTCTACGCACTGTGCAATCCCACACGTTTTGTGCCTGGCTGGCTCTATAGTTAACTAACAAGTACCCTTTTTGGTGCCCAAGTTCTTATAACACCAGCAACTCCCTACATCCTTTAGTGCAGCCCAACTCCTCCACACACTCCTCGGAGTCTTCCTCGCCCACCTGTAGCCAACATAACTATACTTACTGTGCCCCACACAAGCCCTTAAATGACACACCACGGAATTGTTTCACCGATCTACAAAGTCCTCTCCAGACCCTCGAGCTTGCCCACGCATTTCAAAAGGTGTACCTCCTTTGGTGGCGCAGGTGCAGTGGCACCACCATATTACTCACTCACACATCTACTTTTAATCTCAAAACATGACTGTTGTACTGTTAGACATTTTCCAAAGCTCTTACTTAAACACAAAGATACCCACAAACATTCTCCCTCTGCAAGCCCCCAAACCATTTCTCAGTTTTCCTTTTCCAATCTGAAGAAGCATTGACAAGCCAACAGGTCTCGCTGTTTAGAACTAATGGCTGGGCTGTGCAACAGCTACCCTATCTACCCCACTCCACAGAAACTACACACTCCACTTTACCCCAATCTACCCCGCTCCACTCTAATCCACTTCAATCTACTCGACTCGACTCTACTCTACTCCACTCCACTCAACCCCACTCAATCTACCCCACTCCAATCTAATCTAAACCACTCCAATCTACCCAACTCCATTCAACCCTAATCTACACCAATCTACCACAATCTACCCTATCCCATGGCAATCCACCTAATCTACCCTACTCCACCCCAATCTACCCCACTCCAGTCTCTCCCAATCTACCCCACTCCACCCCAATCCACCCACTCCACTCAATTCTACCACCATCTACCCCCCTCCATTCCAATCTACCACACTCAAATCCACCCAATCTACTCCACTCCACCCCACCCCACCCCACCATATCCCATATCACTCCACTCCAATCTACCAAATCCACCCCAATCTAGCCAATTCCTATCTACCCCACTCAAAGTTTCCCAACTCCACTCTAGCCTACCCCATTCCACTCCAATCTAACACACTTTACCCCCAATCCAATCTACCTTACTCCACTCCAACATACCCTACTCCAACCTACCCCATGCAACTCCGATCTACCCCATTCTAATCTACTCCAATCTACCACAATTTACCCCACTCCACTTCTCTACCCCACTCCACTCCATCTCACTTAACTCCAATCTACCCCACTCCAACTCCAATCTACCACAATCTACCTCCCTCCCCTCCACCACAATCTGCCCCATTCCACCACAAGCCACCCAATGCCATGCTGAACAGCAGCCACACAGGTGTAAAACAAGGCTAAAGAACATTGGCAAAGCCAACAGCTCTTGCATAGGCATGACCTATTTTCTTTGCCAATTCTTATTTATTATTATATTCAGCCATGCTGTATAGAGCATGGCTACAAATCATTGCCAAAGTCAGCAATGCTCATGCTGTACAGCATGAACAAAGGAAATGAGAAACCCAATAGTCTCAGAGGCAAGACCTATGGGCTTTGCCCAAATTTGGTTTTGTCTGCCACAATTGCATACGAACTCCTGCGCAAATCTGATTATCTGCATCCAACTAACAGGGAGAGGGGGCACCCTTCCTGCTTGCATTTCATGGCAGTCCCTGTCCTGCAAGATTCGTCAGCAGTGAGCAGTTCAGGGATGGCGCATTCTGATCAGAACCGTCCCAATACATGCTCCTATATCAAATGGTTTAAAGGGCCACTTTGTTAGCATCATTCTGATTGGTTGTTGGCACTGAAGGGTTCTGCAGAAGGCAATTCAAAGCCTTTTTCGTTTTTTACCAAAACATCGGTTTGTTTTTATTCTCTGGCCTCAAAGAAGATACAGGCAGATTTTTCTTCCAAATGCACCTCCTGAAATAAGTAAAAAAATAGCAGATTTCACAAGATTCACTTTTTAGACGAAACATTTCTCCCAGCCCTATTACGAACATCCCTAAGAAAGCAGAACTCATTTGCAGCTACTAGCTTTAGTACACTCACTCAGGTTGGGTAATCTGTAAAGGTTCCATTTCTTTATTTTTAATGGGAATGAATAAAGTTTAAGGATGCTTTTTTACCTGAGACGTTCCGTAGAAGAATGCTGAATCTGTGCTGTCATTGTTGCGCTGTCCAGCAATTAGAAGAATTCCCACAACAAGTGCCGGGACACTGTGAATTAAGAGCAACAGATGCAGGTCATAAACTGTTTTCATGTGCACACACACACAAACACACACACACACAAGGATTTGTGAAGCCGATCTTTCTTCTTGTTCTGATAATTGTATGCCAGGACAGCAGAATGACCAAATCACTCCATGCCATCTAGGGCAATAGTTCCAGTCCTGGGTTCTAAACCGACAAATCATTGTGTTAGTCTAATTAACTCAATGGAAACACAATGATACTAAAATATCAGGAGTGCACTTTATGACCACTTTTTTTGATAAACAAGTTTTTATTGTTTTAAACAGCACAACAACAGAAACAGTCTGGTATTCCGAAGCAGTACCACACAGCAATACATTAGGAAGCCCCCCCCGCTCCCCCCCGCCCCCAGAATCCCCCCTCCACCCCCCGAACCGCCCCTTTAAGGTATGTTGCCGAGCCATTTCCCCCAAACTTTCCGGTATTTCTTGGGGCATCCTCGTGCCCGATAGAGAGTCCGCTCCTGCGCCGCGCACCAGTCCACCCCAGCACCCCACTTAGCCACACTTGGCGGCAGCGGCTGCTTCCATGCCGCCGCAATGTCGCGCTTGGCCACCATCAAGGCCGTCATGAGAAACAACTGCTCTGAACGCGTGCCATCTAAGCCATCTGTGATGCCCAGCAGCGAGTGTCGTGGATCATGCGGCACCTCCCACCCCAGGACCTCCGTGAGTTCGGTCTCGATGCCTCTCCAGAACCCCTCCAGGGCAGGGCAGGACCACACCATATGCAGGAAGTCTGCCGGGTCGGAACCACATCGGGGGCAAGCCGCATCCCCGGAGAGGCCCGCGCGGTGAAGGCGAGCCGGTGTGAGGTATGCCGCGTGGAGATAATAGATTTGGATGAGTCGCAGCTTAGCGGAGGCCGTCACCAAGCGGGGGGCCATAAGGGCGTCCCGCCAGTCGGCCTCGTCCAGGGGACCCACCCATCCCTCCCAGCGCTCCTTAAGACCCGCAAGGGATGTAGGGGTGCAGTTAACGAGGGAGCGGTAAATCCTGGAAATGCCCCCTTTCCCCAGGTTGCCCAGCAGGACCTGAGCCTCCGGAGGGCTGTGATCTGGCAGCCGGACGTCCAGTGGTGTGTAGGTGCGTATGGCGTGGCGCAGCTGGAGGTACCGGTAAAATTGAGAGGAGTGAAGGGAAAAACGCGCTTGCAGCTCTGAAAAGGAACACATCCGCCCTCCCCGCCAGACGTCCCCCAGCTGGGAAATGCCGATAAGATCCCATGATTTGAAGCCTTCCAGCTTTGTGACCTCCCGCAACCACGTCCCGTGCCACATGGGAGTGACCCGGGTCAACCGTCCCGTCCATCGGGTGAGGCGGAGCGCCGCTCTCCAGGACAGGAATACAGCCCTGGTGATGTCCGGGCAAGAAGCAGGGATGGGGGCGCCGTACAGGCGATCTTGGATGTCGGAGAAGCCCAAGCCGTTAAGTTCCACCCTGTAGGCCGGGTCGGACCAACCCCCTCCAAACCAGTCGTGAATGACCAGGAGGCGGGTGGCCATGTAGTAGAGGTAGAGATCAGACATGCCCAGGCCCCGTCAAAGGTGGGAATGCGGCACGTCGACAGAGCCAGCCGCCGCCTCCCCTCGCCCCAGAGAAATCTCGTCGCCATCCCGTCGAGCTCGCGGAACCACGGGCGCGGAAAGGAGAGGGGGGTGTTTTGCAAAACATATAGAAACCGGGGAAGGATCATCATTTTGTAGAGGGCGACCCTCCCCAGCGGGTTGAGGGGCAGCTGCTGCCACCGCGCCAGATCGACCTTGGCTCTCTGGACCAGGGGGGAGACGTTGAGCGCCCAACTTAGCTCCGGGAGGAGGGAGACCCAGATGCCCAGGTACTGAAATGATAAGCGACGCAGAGGGATGGTCTCCTGCCAGTCGAAGCACTCCCTGGAGGGGTGCAACGGTACCAGGACCGACTTCCGGGGGTTGAGGGAGAGACCCGACGCCCGGCCGAAGCGGCTCAGAATGGATAGCGCGCGCGGTCCGGAGCGCGCTGGGTCCCCCAGGTAGAGTAGGACATCGTCCGCATAGAGGGCGATTTTGTCGGCTTCCAGGCCGGGCCATTCCCACCCCCGAAGGAGGGGGTCAGATCTAATCAGGGCGGCCAGAGGTTCCATCGCCAGAGCGAAGAGAAGGGGCGACAATGGGCAACCCTGCCTCGTCCCCCGGCCGATCCGGAAGGGCCTTGACAACGCACCATTAACCAGCACTCTGGCACGGGGTCGGGCATAGAGGACTCGCACCATCCCCACGAACCGAGGGCCAAAGCCCATGCGGGACAGGACGTCGAAGAGGTAGGCCCACCCCACCGAATCGAAAGCCTTTTCGAAGTCAACGAGGAGTAGAGCGAGGTACGGGGTCAGGCGATGGCGATGGGCCAAGGCCACGTGGAGACGGCGCAGACAGTGGCGCGTGCCCCGAGCGGGCATGAAGCCACATTGATCTGGGTGGACCAAGGTCGACAACATGGGCTTAAGCCGTTGGGCCAGGACCGCCGCATAGAGTTTCACATCAGTGTTGATGAGCGAAATTGGGCGGTAGGCCGCTCTATCAGTGGGTGGCGGCGTGGATTTGGGCAAAACCACAATCGTGGCCAGGTCAGACTCCAGGGGGAAGAAACCCCTCTCAAGCGCCTCCGCATAGTGAGCCCTCAGCCGCGGGATCAGGGTGTCCCTATAGGCCGCAAAGAATTCCTGAGGAAAACCGTCCGGTCCCGGTGTCTTCCCCGTTGACGTACGCCCGATTGCCTCCCCGATCTCCTCGACGGAGATGGGCGCCTCCAGGCTCTCCATTTCGTCCGGCCGAAGCCGGGCCAGGCAGGCGCTCTCGGACGCGAGCAGGTCGTCCAGAGAAAGGTCCGGCACACGCGCTCGGTAGAGCTGGGAATAGAACTGGGCGAATGCCTCTGCCATCGCCACGGAGGAGGACTGGAGCACCCCTGAAGAGTCGGCAACCGTCGGAATGATGCGCGACGCCCTGGGGTAAGTGGCCAAGCGGTGCAACAATGCGCCGTTCTTGTCACCCCAGCCATACACCCTCGCTACCGAGGACTGCCAAAGAAGCTTGGCCGCCTCGAGGGACCGCTGACAAATCTCCTGACGAAGGAGCCGCAACTGTCGGTCCACCGCCGGGTCGTCATGCTCGGAGAGCGACCGCTCCAGCCGCAACGCCCGGGCTTCGCAAGCAGTGAGCTGCCGCAGCTGTGTCTGGCGGTGCCGCACCACCTGTGCCTTGGCCGCCCCCCTGATGGTTGCCTTGCAAGCCTCCCAGAGGGTGCCTGCTGACGGTACAGAGCCCTCATTGGCACCGAAGTAATGAACGAGCTCAGTGCCAACCGCCTCACGCACTGACTTATCCTGGAGGAACCAGGCGCTGAACCTCCACACTGGCCTGGCCGCGTGAGGCGGGGGGCCCAGGCCCAGGAGGACTGGTGAGTGGTCCGAGATGCCCCTGGGAAGGATGCGGACATCCTGGACGCTTCCGCACTCGGTGGGAGGGACAAAAATCACATCAATACGAGCGTGAGAGTGGTGAGCGGCTGAAGTGTGGGTGTATTGACGGTCGTGGGGATGCCAAAGCCTCCAGGCGTCGCAGAGGCCCTGGTCCTCCGCCCAACCCGCCAGCTGTCTCGCTCGCGCGGCGCGGGAATCCGAAATCGGTCCCGACGAATCCAGCTGCGGGGCCAGGACCGCATTAAAGTCGCCCCCAAGCACGATAGTGCCCACGGGGAGGGATGCCAGCAACGAGGCGGCGTGGGATAAAGCCTGCGACAGTCCCGAGGGAGGCACATAGAGTGAAAGGAAGCTGACCGGGCGGCCCTCCAGTGTACCACAAATGGCAATCCCGATTCCAAGGGGCGCGCGGGCTACCCTCTGAAGGACGAAGGGGAGGGAACGACGCAGCAGGACCGCCACCCCGCGGGAACCACGGGAGAACCCCGAGTGCCACACCCGGTCATAGCCATATCGCGCCACGAAAGGGCACTTTTCCCCAAGGAGATGGGTTTCCTGAAGGAGGAGGACGTCGGCCCCAACGCGCTGAGCATACTTAAGGACCGCCGTGCGCTTGAGCCTATCCAGCAGGCCGTTCACATTCCAGGACAGGATGTGCAGCTGCGCCCTGGGGGTTACGTCAGCCATGAATACAACGGGTGCATCGGGACACTGCAGGGTCGGAGCCACCCCAGGGGCGTCGGGAGGACATCATGTCGCACTGGCACGCAGGGAGGAAAGGAGGATCGCCCCGGACCCGTGGGGAAGGCGGGAGGCAGGCAACAGGGGACCAGGGGTGCCCGGCCGGGAGCGAGCGGCAGTAGACCGTGTGCATGAGCCATCGCAGAACGTTGCATTGACGCCCGTGGGAGGAAGCCATGGGGCGCCAAGACGGGAGCGGGCAGCAGCAGTTCGTGTGTGTGGGCAAGCGCGGGGCTTTGCAGTAACGCTCTCGGGAAGCTGCGATGCGGCACACCCAGAAAAGACCAGACATGAATGAAAAGGACCACCCTCCCTAGGAGGAACATCCAACAAAACATCCAACAAAACCCTCCCCACAACCCCCAACCCCCCACCCTACACTTCGAGAACTGAAGCATCTGTCGCCCTAACTTCAACAACTATTACAAAAGCCCCAAGCGAAACGCTCGGGTGTCAAGAGCGTAGTGGACCCCTCCAGAAGTACGGATGCAAGCGTTCCGGCCTAGACTACTACCCATGAGCGGAGATCCGCTGAGTCCAGGACCATAGTGGCGGCCCCGGCCGCGGGACCGGGCCACCAGAGCTGCTGCCAAGACAGAAGACCACCCCAAGTCAATTGGTTGGGCTGCGGGAGAGATCAGAAAGGTCCACAGGCGCGATGAGGGGGGTCAGGGACGGGTCCGGCGGGCGCGGCGACCGGCTCCGGAGGCCCCCAGCCGCCTGAGAAGATGTCCCGGATGAGGCAGATGAGTCCCTCGGCCTCCTGCCCAACATGCTCGTGGATCGAGGCCCAGCTGCCAACCCCCCCCGGGGCCGCCGGGACTGTGTGCGTCTTCTACGGCGTGGGCGAGGAGGCCTGGTGGTGTCCAGTTCCGTAGGCCACCGGGCCGGGGACGCCCGCCCAGATTGGCGCAGGGGTCGCTCCTCGGTGAGCCAAGTCCAGGCCGCCCGGGGAGTGTCGAAAAACAAGGTCTTATCCTGGAAGACCACACGGAGGCGGGCCGGGAATTGAAGTTGGTATCGAAGACCCAAGGAGCGCATCTTATGTTTCACCTCCAGGTATGAGCGGCGTTGCTCTTGAACCTCCCGGGTGTAGTCGGGGAAAACCATGATGGTGTGGTTATTGAAGGACAAAGGAGACTGCGCCCGCGCCTCCTTCAGAATAGCATCCCTGTCTCGGAAGTTGAGGATCCGCAGGATGAAGGGGCGCGGTGGGGCCCCCACCCGAGGTTTGGCGGCCAACGACCGGTGCGCTCTTTCCACCACGAACCAGGTGGACAGGCTGGCCGCCGGCATCCAGGACTTAAACCACTTCTCAAGAAAGTCATCGGTGCGGCCAGATTCAACCCCCTCCGGAAAGCCCACCAGGCGGAGGTTGTTGCGGCGGGCCCGGTTTTCGGCATCCTCCGCCCGCCGATGCAGCTCCTTGGAGTGGGTTGTGAGTTCCCGGACCTGATCTTGGAGCTGCCGGATGTCGTCCTCCGCGGTCGAAATGCGGGACTCCGTCTCGGTGATGCGGGCCGTGGCGTTGCGGAGGTCTTGTCGCAGGAGCGCCACGTCCACCTTCACCTCCCCGACCATCCCCTCCAAGGACGTGCGGGAGGCGGTGATGGCCTGCAGAATGGCAGCAAGGTCCGTGCCGGGAGTCGGCGCCGCCTCCCCCCCAGCACCCGGGGGCTCAGCGGTCGTGAAACGGTCAATCTTGGTCTGGTGGGGTGCAGCCGCCGACTTGGCACCCCGGTCCTTGCCCATGACTGCCCTCGGGGCGTGCGCGCGCCGGTGCTCAGGCGCCGCGTGGCTTGCCGTCCCAGTGTCCCAACTGCCAGCCGGTGCGGATTCGGGGGGCAGGGGTGGTGTCCTCACCCCGTTACGACGGGCCACCGGGGGTGCCGCAGCCCCGCGTAGAGCGATCCAGCGTGGTCGAGTCCCACCGTTGCTCCAGGCACAGGGCCCGTGTCCAATCAGGCCCCCACAGCGGCCTCTCGGGCTTACTCCGGCGGTGCTCCCCGCCGCGATCGGCAACGGTGCCCCTCCCTGAGGGGGGAGGAGGAAATAGGGGGCCCTCTCTGTCCAGGCGGCGACGGGGGAAGGGAGCGCACGGACCCCCGTGTGGTGATGGGCCCCCGCCGCCAACCGCCGACGCCGACGCCGGCGCCTGCTGTGGGTACTCACACGTCGTCTGCACCAGGCCTCGGCCACCGCAAGGAAGGAATCCAGGCCCACACACAGGGACGCGTCTCTCTCCTCCGATCGGCGCTGTCTCGGGGTCCCTGCAGGTCTCAGGCCTCCCGTGGGCACAGCTCCGGGCGGGACCGGGACCCCCCTCCTCGGGTCTCGCGCTGTAGGGCCAGCCGCCGTCAGCCACACGGCCCGTGCCCCCCTCGGGCGCCGCGGTCTCACGTAGCCCCGGGCGCCGACCTCTGATCCAGCCAGCCGCGTCTCCTGCGGCCGCGGAGGCGAAAGGCGGCAGAACTCAGGCCAGGCGGCAGGCAGACGGCCAGGAATGCCACCGCTGATGGAGCCCCGGCCCCGCAGCAGGTAGGGACCTCCGGGGCGCTGCTAGGGCGACGGAACACGGAGAAAGTTCGGATGCGAGGGGTCTAGCATCGGGAGCCTCACATCAGTGCGGCCATTTTGCAGTGCGCCACCTAGCGCTCACTTTATGACCACTTTAATGTCCAGAACTGGAAACAGTGTCCGTGATGACATGAAATCAGGAGGCCACCCCAAAAGTCTTGCAATCAGAAATATGGTCATAATATGTTACCCAATCCAAGTCCCATTCTCAGTGAAGCATAATACAATGATACGGGTGCTAACATTTGTAAACGTGACAAAGAATGGCAGAGGGCAGACAGGAACACAGCAAGAATAAGTCAAGTATTATTAATTTAGATCCAATTTCATTACTCAGCTGTCCCAAACAATTCCCACAAAGGACAAATATTTTATTGTAGTGTTCCTTATTTTGAGCGTCTTCAGCAAGAACCACCTGAGATTCTTATTTTGGTTAAAAGTGAGACAGGGGCTCCTAAAGGAACAGCCTTATAAGTGAGGATTACCATTGTCATTCTTAACAAACAGAATTTTACCAGCGTCACACCATGTAGCTTTCAGATCCCAATGAATTACTCACAAAGCCATCTAAAATATTTTCCTGGAATTTCTCAGAGGAAAAATCAACATATGCAGGTCAACGCCTCAATGGCTTCTCTTGGTCCCAACCCACTTATTTTGGAAATTCTTCTGGGGCAAAACAGACAAACTTTGACATTCTTTTCCCAAACTCATTCAAAACATTAACAACATGTGTTTTCTGTGAATCACTAAAAGGTGATTATTCCCATCTTATAAAAAAAAGAACACCATCGCCACACCTCACACCACTGGAATGACTCCAAGAATCCAATATACTTTCCTACGGTTACCAACAAACATGAGGTAAATATCCCACAAGTTGCAAACATATGACAAGGCACTCTATTCTACCATGCTCAAAAGCTACTTATGTATCAATATTAAAATCTCCAGAACCATCTCTCCACTGGAACCATTCCTACTCCTAACATTAAGCTTTCAATTGCTGTGCCAAGAAAACCCTATCCTCCAAACCGAGGACGCTAGCCTCTATATCCGGCCCTCACACATCACTAAAGGCCCTCTTGGGACATCTCCCAACTAGTCTTGTAATCCACAGACGTGGGAAAATAGTAGAAGACAGTAAACACAAGGGAAAATGTGTATCTGATTCACACAAAAGACCACTGCAGAACATCTCACTGAAAATTATCGAGGACGTTAGTTAAGACTTCAACTTATATTTACTTATTATAGTTAACTTACTACACATACAAAGCAGCAACCCCCACTTTAAGGCAGAGGAAGTGTGTGTTGGGTAGGCAATCAAGAAGGAAACTTGTCAGACCTTCGCAGCTTCCAGTCCTTCACAACTTGAAATACTGACTTACTAATTTCATGGCTTATTGTTTAGGGGATGTGCCCGGATTCTCCCCTTCCGGTCTCTTGTTATGAGCTAATTTCCCTGCTTTTGCCTCCCTTGTCTAAGGGAATGCCCAGTTATTCTGTAGACCTGTTTCCTCTACTAGAGTAAGCATGGGCTCAACTGTTATCGGGGTTCCTTGAGCTGACCTACTACCCTGTAGCACACTAAATTCTTGAAGTTGCCTCTGGAGAAATAGAATAACAGCGAAAACCACACCCTAATCAGGTACTTATAAAAGACTAATTTTCACTCGCTTTAGAGGATGAGAAACTGTAAAAAAAGAAGTGTCTTAGGTCATTTCTGGCACGGATGTTTTGCTGGTCTTTTTCACTCAGAGCTTCTTCCTTGGAGTCTGCTGTCCTCTGTTTCCACCCCCCAGCTGGGCCACTCTGGCTCTATGTGGTAGAAAGAAACTGCTTCAAATTGCATAGGAACGACACCTGGCTTTAGCTCTGGCCATGCCTCACACTAGGTCTAGTTAAAAATGCTGCACATGCACATAGCAGATGCGCCGGTCACGTGCAAAAGCAAAGCTGGCTGTGCCCAATCATGGCTGGCGGACTAGATGCCTCTGTGCAGAGGCTGCCCCCTTCACTCCTTTTCTGGATTCCATGTGGTAAAACTCTGTCTTGTCACTTATGTCTCTACCTTAATACTTATGCCGTTCCTGCAACAGTTTCATACAGTTCTTTCAACATCATTCCCTCCATCTAAATGCTTGACACTGCTGCTTGTGGCATTGCAAGTGCTCAGTCAGCTACTGACACTTGGCTTGCTGATGGTGCTCAGCCCACTATATACACTCCACTCCGTCCAGCCGTTCATGACCAATGGCTGTCCATCAGACCCCAATCTACCTATGGGCTTGCTTGCAACTTCCTGAGCCAGAGATGTGTCCATCTATCCATAGAGCCGAAAGACGCATTTGCTATGTCCACTTCGATTGCTGTGCCCAGCAGCCTCTCAGTGCATCGCATTCTGCACCCCTGGCAATCTCGCTACCCACCCGAGGCTATCACACAAGAGGGGCAGAGCCCTGGATCACAGTGCTGGGGACTTAAAGTGGAGGGAGTGAGAGTGGCATCTGCCATAGTTTATCCGCTTATAGCCTTATGGCTAGAAGCCTAGACAGCACACAAAAGTAAATCAACAAACACAGCAAGATCTCACCCTAAACTTTGTGAGACCCAGGGTGGCCATCATTGGTCTCACTGTTGTCAATGGCAAGATCTCTGTTCTTTACGCTGTATTATTAATCATAAGAAGAGATACGTGAGTTTACTTTAAGCAATCCTCCCAGCATTACGCTGAAAATGCTGCTACCAGACGCTAAAATGAATGGACGCATTCCATCCACCAGCGATTAGCTTTCACCACAGAACCTTTGCAGCTTGGCCGTACCACATTTTTATCATGACAATCACAGCTGCCAAAGAATCCGTTTATGCGGAGTTCCTTGTACTTAGGCGGTGCAGTAATTTGGCTTTCATTATTGAATCCAGACTTTGCTGCACTAATTCTGCTCTATCACAATCAACTTGCACAAATCAATTATTTTGTACACACTGCTCATTCACAGCATGGTGGCACAACATTCTATAGGTGCACATCTCATCTGTATGGCCCTTCAAGACATGAAACCCTTTACATCAGGGTTCTCCGACGGAGAGCTCGGGAGCTACTAATAGCTCTCCAGCCACATTTGAGTAGCTCTCCCTATGTGTAACCCATTCTAGTTTGAAGAAAAGCTTTTGATTGGTTGAATAAGGTCAGTTTCCTAAATTGAAAAGGATGTATTTGAAGGTAAAATGTGTGTATTTTTTACACTAATAGCTGCTGTTAGAAAAAATATATTACGTGTATACGATAAAACGTGTAAGTACTGTTACTACAATCGCTACCCTAAAGCTTTGGTTGGGAAATCCTTAATGAAATTGGGAGGAAAGATGTTCTTGTTAAATTGTAGGTCGCTCCCATGTTATACGCTTGGTATTTCCGCGTTCTTGGAAAATGAAAAACTGAATGCACTCTTCCTTACGGAGACCTGCTTACATGGGGAATTAGAACCTGACATTGCTCAGGCTCTCCCACCGGATTACTATGTACTACGTAAGGAAAGAGAAAAGAGAAAGGGTGGAGGCCTTTAAATGTTGAATTAATCCCCTTGCCACCCCAGATTGCGAAAGCCCTGGGTTTGCTATCTCATTATCCCCTACATCCACATTTGCGGGAATTTAGCCTACCGCTCTCCAAGCTTCTTATGCCATTTCAATCAAAGTTTTCCAGAAGTAGTAGCGAGTTTGGTGACTAAGTAAAGCCATCTCACGGTGCTAGGAGATTTAAACTTGCACTTAGAAGATGCTAATGATAGTCTAAGAGTAAGCTTTGTGCTTGACCTAAAGACCATCCAATTGGAACAAATGGTTCAGGGACCCACACACATAGGAGGTCACTCGCTGGACCCCATGTTTACGAATAACACATACCTCTTACCTGGACAGATCACTATTTAATCCCCATGGCTCTCAAGTACCCAGTACCACGCTAAGGCAGAAATGTAAGGTAGTTAAGGACCGGTTTTAGTCCAACCTCAATTGCGACAGCTGGAGAAATACTCTGAATGTGAAGTCCCCTCGCATGGTAGGAGACCCACAAACAGCTATCGTCATGGTCTAGGACTGGCTGGTCTATGCTTTAGATCAAACCATTCCCATGAAAACCCTGACTCGGAAACCTAGAAATAAGTTGGCCCCATGGTACTCCCCACACCTTAGAATACTAAAAAAATAAAACCTGTAAAATTGTAGAAAGAGCACGAAGAAAGTATTATGGAGAAAACAAAACAATATTATACCGAAAGTTGGTGAGGCTATATCATATAGAAATTCGACACGCTCAGGCCTCCTTCTATGAGACAACAATTGAAAAAGCTGCGAATTCCCAGAGAGAATGTTATTCAGAATTGCCCTTTTGGGGGGGACTATCAGGAACGTCCCTGTGGTGAGGTCTCCACGGATAAGTTCAATGCCTTGGCTAACTATGATAATACTAACATTCTGAATATCTACAAATCATTTCAAGTGACCAATACAAATGATAACTCCATTTCACCAATCGTCAAAGAGAATGAATGCACACCTATCCTTTCCAATTTCTCTCTCCTTTCGCTGAAGAATTCTCAGTCCATTTCGGGAACATTAAAACTGGATTCCCTCTTGACCCAGCACCTCTGAGAATTCTCGCTCTTGAGCTGGAAGGCAAATGCTACTTACCAGTATGCATCTGTTCTTGGCATGTAGAGCTGCAGATCTACACACTGTGCATAGATCGCCATCTGGTGTTGGGCCCGGATGTTTGCAGTTTTTTCCTCTTGGAAAGTCTTTGGAAGTCACGAGGTATGTGACTCCTCCTTTGCATCGTATTGCGCATGGGCTTCGGCTCCATCCTCAGATTGTTTTTCGCCAACAGGGAAAGATGGAGCATAGTAATAACAGTGATGATGCCCATGTGTGTTGTATCTAAATAAGATAAACTGGAACAGATAAAGGGAGGCGGGTGGGCGTGTGTAGATCTGCAGCTCTACATGCCAAGAACAGATGCATACTGGTAAGTAGCATTTGCCGTTCGAGGCATATGAGCTGCAGATTACACACTGTGCATAGATTATATAGCAGTACCCATCCTTAGGGGCGACCACCCGTATCTGTTGCAGTGGTTTGAAATAATGTTTTGAGTACAGCCTGGCCCACACTAGCCTGTTGCTTAGTTTGCACATCTACACAATAGTGTTTAGTGAAAGTGTGCAGTGTTGACAATGTAGCTGCTCTGCAGATATCATCTAATGGGATGTTCCCTAAAAATGCCATGGAAGCCCCTATTTTACGTGTAGAGTGGGCTTTAGCGGGAACGGATAGCGTTCGTTTTGCTTTGTGGTAGCAAATCTGAATGCATTTGACAATCCACCTAGCTATCCCCGACTTGGAGATGGGGTTGCCTTTGTGTGGTGGTGAGAAAGAGACAAACAGTTGTTTGGTCTTACGAAAAGGTTGTGTTCTCTCGATGTACTAGAGTAAGGCTCGTTTGACATCTAATGTGTGAAGAGCTCTTTCTGCAACGGTCTGTGGTTGAGAGGAGAATACTGGTAGTTCTACAGATTGGTTTAGGTGAAAAGGAGAAATGACTTTAGGGAGGAATTTTGGGTTAGTACGGAGAACAACCTTGTTATGGTGCATTTGGAGAAAAGGTTCTTGAATGGTAAGCACTTGTATCTCACTGACCCTTCTGAGGGAAGTGATGGCTACAAGAAAGGCGGTTTTCCATGTTAGGAATTGAAGTTCACATTTGTGTAGAGGTTCAAAGGGAGGCCCCATTAGTCTGGTGAGAACGATATTTGGGTGGCACACAGGGGGGAATTATTCTTTTGAGGCCTTCCATGAAGGCTTTAATGGCAGGTACTCTAAAAAGTGATAGATGTTGCCTGTTTTGTAGATAAGCTGCATTGGCTGCCAGGTGCAGTCTAATAGACGTATAGGCTAGATTGCATCTTTGTAGGTGTAGTAAATAGCCTATGATGTGTTGAATTGGCACATCTAGGGGATTGATGGTATTGTTGTGACAATAGACCACAAAACGTTTCCACTTGGCTGCGTAGCACGCTCTAGTGGTGGGTCGCCTAGCTTCTCTAATGATGTTCATGCAGTCAGGGGGAAGGTTTAGATAACCAAATTCTAGGATTTCAGGAGCCAGATCGCAAGGTTGAGCTGAGCTGGGTCCGGGTGCCTGATCTCTCCATGGTTCTGGGTTAAAAGAGGTGTAACTTTTGGTGCGGTACTACAGATAGTTCCAGCAGTGTGGTGTACCACGGTTGTCTGCCCAAGTTGGAGCTACTAGGATTAGTGTGAGGGAGTGTTGTTGTAGTTTGCGCACCACTACTGGAATGAGTGGGAGAGGCGGAAAAGCGTATGCAAATCTGCCTGACCAGTTCATCCATATCGCATTGCCTTTGGACAATGGGTGTGGATATCTGGCGGCAAAGCTTGGGCATTTGGCGTTTGTGGGTGGCGAAGAGGTCTATCTGTGGATGTCCCCACATTTGAAAGTACGGGTGAAGAACTTGCGGGTGGAGTTCCCACTCGTGGATTTGTTGTGTTTGTCTGCTGAGCAGATCTGCCATAGTGTTTTGGGCTCCTGGGACATGTTGGGCTAGGAGAAAGATTTTCTGGGGTATGGCCCATCTCCATATGCTCTGTGCTAGCTGAGAGAGCTGTGGAGAGTGTGTGCCACCTTGTTTTTGTATATAGTACATGGCTGTCATGTTGTTTGTGCGGACTAGGACTGCCTTGCCTGAAATCTGTGTTTGAAAAGATTTTAGGGCTAAGAATATGGCTAGTAACTCCAGATGGTTGATGTGGAGTAACTTTTGTTGAGGTGTCCACCTGCCCTGCATGGTGTGATGTAGCAGGTGAGCTTCCCAGCCAGAGAGCGATGCGTCCGTTGTCAGTACTATCTGAGGAACCGGATCCAGAAACGGTCGCCCTTTGGAAAGGTTTTTGGTGGTCCACCACTGCAGAGAGCGATGGGTACGACCGTCTACCAACACCAGATCTGTTAATTGACCCTGGGCCTGGTTCCATTGGCGCGCTAAGCACTCTTGGAGAGGACGCATCTGGAGTCTTGCGTGAGGTACTATAAATATACAAGAGGCCATCATTCCAATTAGTTGCATGAACACTCGAGCTGGAAGAGAGTGTTGTGGCTGAAATTTGGCACGTAGAGCCTGAATGCTTGCTATCCTGGCAGGACTGGGGTAGGCTAGCGCTCTTGAGGGGTCTATAGTGGCACCCAGGTATTGTTTTACGTCGGACGGTTGGAGATGGGACTTTGCATGGTTTACTGTGAAGTCCAGTGAAGTAGCTGGATAGTGGCGTGCGTGTGTTGTACACACTGGTTGTATGAACTGGCCTTTATTAGCCAGTCGTCTAGGTATGGGAAGACATGAATGTGTTGTTTTCACAGGTGTGCTGACACTACTGCTAGGCACTTGGTGAATACTCGTGGTGCTGTCCTGACTCCAAATGTGAGTACTCTGAATTGATAGTGTTGGCCGTACACTACAAATCTGAGGAACTTCCTGTGAGCGTTGTGAACGGGAATGTGGAAATAGGCGTCTTTGAGGTCTATAGTGGTCAGGAAATTGTTGTGGGAGAGCAGTGGAAGTACCTGCTGAAGTGTTACCATGTGAAAATGGTCTGAGTGTATGTATCGGTTTAGGGGCCTGAGGTCTAGGATGGGCCGTAGAGTGTCGTTCCTTTTTAGTATGAGAAAATATAGGGAGTAGACCCCCATATTGGTTGGTAGGAACCAGTTCTATCGCCCCCTTTTGTAGGAGGGAGATTACCTCCTGCTTTAGTAGTGTTAAATGTTCCTGTGACATTGGGCGTTGTCTGGGTGGAATGTTTGGGGGGTTGATGTTAGTTCTAGGCAGTAGCCTGACCGAATTATTTGTGTTACCCATTTGTCTGAGGTGATGGTAGTCCAGACAGGAAGGAAATTTTGGAGTCTGCCCCCGACCGGAGTGGGATGGTCTGGGGGGAGTGGAGGGGAGTCATTGGGTAGGCACGGTGACAGAGCAGGCGGTGTTTGTTTTGCCTCTGCCCTTATTATTGTTGCCTCTGTAGCCGCCTCTTTGGTAACCCCTTGTAAAGGTGGATTGGGTAGGGGCCTTATATGAAGTGGAAGCGGTGTCAGAAGAGTAGCCTCTGGATGTGCTCCGAAGGGAAGAGCGGCGAAAGGAGCGCCTGGGAGGGTGCGATTGTAAGGCTCCCATAGACTTCATCGTATCCGTGTCTTTTTTCATTTTTTCTAGGGCCTCATCCACCTTTGGGCCGAACAGATGTTCCTGGTCAAAGGGGTGGTTCAGGATGGAAGCTTGCACTTCTGGTTTAAAACCTGAGATCCTTAGCCAGGCATCGCGACGGAGGAGGATGCTGGTATTAATGGCTCTGGAGGCGGTGTCGGCTGCATCTAGGGCACAGCGGATGGAGGTACTGGTAATGGTTTTGCCCTCCTGAATTAACTCATTTGACCTATTTTTATATTTGTCAGGGAGGTGTTGCATTATGGCTTCTAGTTCGTCATAATGGGCTCGGTCGTATCTTGCCAGTAGCGCTTGTGTATTAGCGATGCGCCATATGTTGGTAGCTTGGGATGCAGTGCGCTTGCCCGATGCGTCCAAGAGTTTTGACTCTTTGTCAGGTGGTGGTGCTTCGCCTGACGCTTGGAAGTTTGCACTCTTTCATGCTGTAGACACTACTAGGGAATCTAGTGGTGCTGGCCCTCTGATGTAGGCGGGATCTGTAGGGGCGGCTTTATATTTTTTGTCTATGCGCGGTTTAATGACCCTGGCTCTGACCGGGTCTTTAAAGACCTCCAGCGCGTGTTTGATAACTCCTTTGAGCATGGGCAGTATGGAGGTGGCCCTATGCGTGGTGTCGAAAGTATCGAGAAGGAAGTCCTCCTCCACGGGATCGGTATGGAGATCCACACCGTGATAGTGTGCAGCCCTTTGGAGTAAGTGGTTGAACCCCAATGAGTCTTCTGGTGAGGATGGTCTCGAAGGGTAGAGATCATCTGGCGGGATGTTAGGAATGTCAGGAATGTTATAGTCGTCCCATGGGTCTGGGGAGCCTGTGGGAGTGGGGTCCCCTGTAGGTAGGTCATGGGGTTCGTCCCCTATGTCATCATAGACATCATCATTATCATCATCCGGAGAGGGTGTGGGGGAATGATGAGGTGGGGGGAGAAGGAGGAGGTGGAGGAGGGGAAGGTGGAGGGGGTGGAGGAGGTGGTGAAGGCATTCTGAAAGGGGAGGTAGCAGAGTCCTTCCTCTTTGGAGGTGGAGCTGGGGCAGGCTTTACCAGCTGTCTCTTTTTGATGCTGAGCATCAAATGTCCAGTTTTGGGGTCCTTGATCAATGTCTTTTGCAATGGATCAGGTGTAAAAAGTTCTTCCGAGGGTGGCTTGTCCGTCGGCGCCGAAGGCATCAGGGCCGTCAGTTTTCTTGTTTTAGAGTCTGCACTAGGCCGCTGTTTGGAACTATGCGGTCTGGAAAGGGCTGTCTGTTTACTCGATTCAGAGATGGTTTTCGGCTTCGAGATATCGTGTCGGTGGCCTTGTGTTTTTTGCTCGATTCCGGGGATGGTGTCGGTACCGAGGAGCTGGAGCTGGTTTTCGGCGCCAAGTGTTTTGGTATGGGACTCGGTGCCGAGGAGGAGGCCATTTTCTTTTTCGGCGTCCGTGTGGAGGAGTGTTTCTTGGCACCGACGGTGGGCTGGCTTGAGCCCGAGCCGCCGGAAGGCTTAATAGGCTTCCTTACCGGTCCCGAAGGTGCGGTGTGGGAAGCAGTGTTTTTGGTCGTGCCTAGGCCTGGAGGCGAAGGCGTGACCGAAGCCTTTTTCGGTGCCGTCGAGGGTGTGGGGGAGGAGGGGGGGATTTCGGTACTCACCACCCTCTGCGCCGGAGTGATGTCCTCCACATCTGAATCGTCTGCTTAGGAGGCACTGACGAGGTCCTCGTCAGTGTGTTTTCCTTCTGGAGCGTTGACGCGTTCCCCGAAGATGTCGTCTGGAATCGCCGTTGACGAGTGTGCCATAGTTCTTAGTGCCCTTGGGTCTCGAATGGTTTTCTTGGACCGGAAGGACTTGCATGCCGGACAGTCTCGAGCCTCGTGTTCAGGGGAGAGGCATGGGTTACATACCTCGTGAAGGTCGGTGTGGGGGAATTTGGACCCACATCGAGGGCACTTCTTGAAGGGAGTCCTTTCCATTAGCCAGGACCGGAGCTTGGGTAGGCCCGAAGGCCGTCGTCAACAACTGGAATCGAAGGTCTTGATCGATGAGAGCCGCGCCGAGTGTGGAGATCGCGATTGAAAACAATACCACGAATTGGGGTGAGGACTGCGCGTCGATAGAAGAAGTGGAAACTGTTCGGAACAGGAGCGCGAAGATCACATCCGAGCCCGATGGCGGAAAAAAACAATCTGAGGATGAAGTCGAAGCCCATGCGCAATACGATCCAAAGGAGGAGTCACATACCTCGTGACTTCCAAAGACTTTCCAAGAGGAAAAACAACTGCAAACATCCGGGCCCAACACCAGATGGCGATCTATGCACAGTGTGTAATCTGCAGCTCATATGCCTCGAACACTATTTTTCTATCCCTATTGGAATTGATTAATTTGTCTCTGGAGACAGGCAAGGTTCCCTCCTCATGGAAACACGCAATGATCAGAGGTGATTTAAAGAAGCCTAATCTAGACCCCTCATGTCTAGAAAACTTCCACCTTATCTCCCTGCTCCCAGGTGTAAGTACGGTGGCAGAAAAACATGGTAATAGATTTCTTAGAATCGAACTCAATTCTGCACCATACAGAAACTGGCTTCCAGCCTAAGCACAACTCAGAGAGTGCCTTATTGGTCGTAGTGGAGAAAGGAGAATGAATCAGGGGGCTACAGTGGCCATTGTGCTACTTGATCTTAGTGCAGCCTTCGACGCGGTCAACCACTTCATACATATGGATAGAGTTGGGAGTGGGTGAATTTCTTTTTAAAGGAACAAACATTCCAGGTCTTTAATAGTGATCCTCAGAAAAACTGCTAGTGGCTTCTGGGGTACCGCAGGGGTCCTCACTTTGCCTCACGTTGTTCAATATCTATCTTCAACCCTTGGCACATATTGTAGCCCCTTTGGGGTCTCTATAGTCTCCTATGCAGACAACACCCAGCTGGTGATATCCTTTGCCCCAGGCTTGGACCCTGTAAAATTTAGGGCTCAGTTTGGAGCAAGTAGCTAGCTCGATGAACAAGTCATGTTTGAAGCTCAAAGGAGCCAATACGGAACCAATGATTCTGGGAAATAACTCTTTGGTCCAGCAAGGCTTAGCTTGGGCCCCTGGCCTTGACTCCCCACTGATCCCTAAGGCTGTGATAAAGAGCCTGGAGATGTGGTTGGAAGATACCCTGACCATGAAAGTCCAGGCTACTAAAACTATGGCTAGCTGTTGTGGAATCCCAGACGAGTGGTGGTTCAGGCATTTGTCCTTTCACGGCTGGACTATGGTAACTCCTTGTACTTGGAATCTCCTAAAGAAGTTACCCGAAAATTGCCGACGCACTTGTTTTGCTGGGAATCCCCAGGTCTTGTCAGTTAGACAGGGACTAAGAGACCCCCTCACCCCCCAACTGGCTGCAGACTGCTCAAAGAGCAGAATTTAAATCGCTGTGTATTGCCCACTGTGCTTTACAAGGTCGATGCCCATCCATTTTACGACAGCTGGTCATCCATTACTCCCCCATTAGATCACTTTGATCCTCAAATCTTTAGCTGGCGACCACCCCAACTATGAATTGAGCTAGAAGAGGTGGTCGGTCGCTTAGTTTCAATGTAGCAAAGCTGTGGAATTCCCTGCTTCTGGCCACTCGGGTTACAGAGAATAAACTACTTTTTCGGAAAGCAATTAAAACCCAGCTTTTTAAATAATTCAGTATTCAGGTGCCCTTTCTGCTTTATGGTGCTGCCTCTGGTCCAGCGCTGGGATGCCTTTGGGTCGCCATTCGCTTTACAAACTGTAGAAAAAGAAATGTAATGCTGACATCTAAATGGTAATTCATGCTATGTTGGGGAGTCTGGTTACTGATGTGTTTTCGTAGGTGCCATGTGCCTTGCATATATGACTGATATGGCATGTAATGGTATTCAAAATTGAAACAGATTGCTTTTTTAAAATTAAAGGCTGGTGAATTTACCCAAGGCACTGAGGCGGTCACTGGTTAATTCTACATGTGATGGCCACTAATGGAATCTTGTCTTTAGTGGTCACTTTTATAACACTGATAATGTGGATTAGTAGCTCAGGACAATTTTTATTGAACTCACGTAGTTCTTCGTGTGCACATGGATGGAGGGCCCTGATTTAGAGATAAAATAGAGAGTTCTCACAAGCTATGATATGTATCTACAGTTGAGCCACATTCCTCAGGGAGAAAAGGAAGGGTCTCGGGTTTACAGGGCCTAGCGCAGTATTTCAGTTTTGTCCCCAGTAATGCAGAGGCAGTTATTCTGTATGCAGATGTGAGCTAAATAAAGGTAGTGAGACAAGCTATGGAGGTTGTCAGGTTCCTCATCCAGCTTAAGTTGGATTTGTGAATGGTAAGTGTACATGTTATAAAGTCTTGTAGTTGTCTAAGTAGGAACTTGGGGTGGAGAGGGTTGTGTAAATATTGAATTGTGTTGGTGATAATGCAGAGCCCTGGGAGATGCCACAACTGATATTTGCTCTTATTTAGTGGATATGACACATTGTTATAGAAGAATGACACAAACCTTGTCAATGGTGTCCCACTAAAGGAGACCAATATAGACAATCTTTCTACCAAAACCTAATTGTTGGTGCTGAAAGTGGCTGAAAATTCCAATGGAAAAGGGTGACCCGGATCTCAGTAGTGGAGGTGTTCTTCCATAATACACAACAGAATGTTCTCCAGGCCTCAATCTGATCCAAAACCAAGTTTAGGGCACCAGTTGCAGCCAAGGACAATTGACGGAAGAGTACTGTTTCAAGTGCCTTTGTTACACAGAGTACACTAGAGCTAAGCATATATTTAAAAAGATCATCTGAATCCACAGAGTATTTATTCAGGATTAGAATGATGATTGCACGTTTGAGAGCTTGAAGGACGAATCCTCTGGAGAAACTGGCATTATGGAATTGACTATGATGGCGATGATAATTTTCAGAGCTATGAGGTTCTAGTGGATGATTCTGGCATTGCATATATTACAAACAAAAGAATATTATGTGAAGAAAGTCATGATGGTGCTAAGGTTGGCTCCCAAGATTGTTCTTAGCTCAAAGAATGATTTTGCAAGCTAATATAGGAGATGAGGGTCCACAGAGTTGTGGTGGTGATGAAAGCCATTAGGTTGAATATTGTGTTGATAAAAAATGACAACAGATTGTTAAAAGGATCTTTTGAGGTGGCTGGAACATAGTATACTGAGCTGGGTGTTACGATCTCTTTATAGGTGCAGAACACATTTTTTAGTTGGGTATTCAATAGAAGATTGAAATGAATCCTCCTTTGCCCTAGTATAAGCTCAATTGTAGAATCTGGACTGTAACTGGCAATCTGTGTAATCAGAAGGTAATTTAGTTTCATGCCAACATCTTTCCAGGATTCTGTCTTGATGTTTCAAGCCGCAAATCTTATCAGTGTACCATTTTTTAGCTTTCCAGACTCACAGGTTGTGGGTGAGACAGAAGCCACAGTACCCAGGCCATTGTTTTGGTTGGATTCCCGGTGATTCAGAATGTCTGGTAAGTGAAGTAGTAGTTCAGTGAAAGGTCCTGGTGAAATGTTCATGGGAATTCCTGCAGTTCACTGGCAAAATATTAACAATCAGTCTGGTGGTTAACAGAACTCTTGAAGCTGAAGCTGGAGCTCAGGTATCAGCGAGACCAGCTGGTCAAGACTATAGCCTCCCACACAAATGAGTTTGTTGATCAACTGGGTAAAGTAGAGTGAATCTGTGTCATCAATAATGTGTTTACTATAAGAGTCAAATAAATCAAAAGCCAACATTTTCAGGTCACACAGATTGACAGAAGGTTTTGAGGCAGCCAGAATGAGCAGGGCAGGATAAGAAGATCAGAGTGGAAGGATGCAAGGAGTTTCTTGGATGGGTGGTAAAAATAAAAGCCTTTCTGGCTCGCAAAATTAGTTTTGTGTATCATTTCGAATCACAATTAGAAGAGGGCTTAAAAAGGACATCCCCTCTTAACTGAGGTTTGCAACGGTTAGCGAGAATTGTTTGTGATCGCAACTGAGGTCGTAGACCACTAAATATTTACCAACACCTCAAAGGGTGAACAAAATATTTCACAAAGGGCAAACTGTCCCTTTGGGAGAGCCTCCCCCATTGGAATCAAATCATGTAGCTTCTGGGGAATGCAGGCAGTGGGTCTGGGATTACTGTCTGCCCCCACCCTCGCTGTATTACCAAAGAGGAAACTTTTTTTTAAAGCAACATCAGTTACTGTAAGGAACACAGGTTGTATAAAAAACAAACTTCCCATTTGAGAATGTAAATGCATGGATGGAGGTTTGCAGACCCTTGAAAACCTCAATCTCTGCACTAGCAGACAATTTTAGGGGGTTACAAATGAGCAGTTCATTCTGTGATCTAATACAAGTGGACATTGTGCAATGCGATGATTAGTATAAAGGTCACATTGAAAAATAACAGACTGGTCACAAAAAGTAGCTGCTCAACCTAAACCTACTAACTGCATGCCTCACCACTATTGTACTTCAGACCTTAACTGTCTAACAGTATACTGTCCTTCGTCTTCTTTTCCTTCAAGGAATCCTTGATATCTGGTTACCACCAGAAAAAAAATAGTATGTTTCTTGTTATGCTCTCCATCTATCCTGGAAGTTTACCCAGAGTTATTCTTCTTGTATGACAACTCATTAAAAATATGCACTGGCTACGCCAATAGGTCTGGCAATGGTCGCCAGCCTTCTGGCTTTGTCACTGCTTGTTTTTGTTTTGTCATGATGTTTGCAAAACTTTTTTGTTGGGAAAGCTACTGGGATCTCATCAATCCTAGCTAAAAGCAAAAATATATTTGTGAGCTAAAAAAGCATACATCACTATAGCAGCCCTTGGCACTTGAGGAAACTACTTTGCGTGGGGAAAAGTTACTTGCGAAAGGGAATAGCGCTGTCACTCATAGTGAATTTGGCCAATGGCTGGAGTGGACTGACCCATTGCCCCATTCTGTATGCTGTA
The DNA here is from genome assembly GCF_964204655.1 of Triturus cristatus. Classification (NCBI taxonomy): domain Eukaryota; kingdom Metazoa; phylum Chordata; class Amphibia; order Caudata; family Salamandridae; genus Triturus; species Triturus cristatus. The sequence goes on along the minus strand of NC_140583.1, from coordinate 849,507,125 downwards.
GGGGGGAGGAAGACAAATGTGGATAACGCAACAACATACCAATGGAGGAGCAGGGATGACTGGAAGCCACTTTAAGTATATATATTATGCATTTAATTTTAGTAAAATCATAATGTCTTTACTAACAGCAGACCTTAAAAGGTGTCTGGTTATCCCAAATTCACTGATCACATCTACAATATATAGAGCAGAAACATAAGACTTTGTCTAATGAGGGATAAAATATAAACTTTCTTCAAGTTACTAGTGCGGGTCAATTTAAGGACACATCGAGGTTTCAGAAATCTTGAACTCTTCTGTTTGACAAATCTACACCAAAGTGCCTCACATGATACTGTGCATTAGTGGACCGCTGCATAACTAAGGATGCTCTACCAAAATAAATAACCCCTCTGGTCTTTTGCTATCCTTGCAAGGAAGATGGCAAATAAATGGAAATAAACACAACATTAATTGATACAAGGTGTAGGTTACAATACCCTTGATTGACAAATGTGGACAGACTGTGTAGCACATTAACTTTCGAGACATGACAGGTACACTCTTCAGACGTAAAGAGTACTGAATCATTCAGATAATTAGAAATTATATGTTGCCTGGCCACAATTTAACACCACTCTGAGGAGGAAAATGAGTAGCAGGCAGCAATTACAAAGGCATATGCCCACAAAAAATAATAATAATTGCATAGGTGGAAGGCAGACTCAACGGATCCTATGGCCACTGTCACGAAATTACAACATTAAATGCCATATAACTCACCACCATCCAAGGAGAATGATAAATCCCGCTGGAAGCTGGACTGCTTCTCTTTTTCTTAGCAGAAATAAAGTAATTGATATGAGCCCTGAAACAAAAGTAGGAATATGTATCATACTACTGCACACATATAAAAAGTTATTTCTCAAGCAAATATAATCAAGGTCATATACAAAAGTCATAAGCGACATTAGGAATTCTGACTTCTGCATCCTGATATGACCGTGTGATTATCAACCAATTAATTCCCCGCCTCTCGACTCCCTACATTTTTTTTTTTTTTAAATCATGTCTAATCTAGAATAATTCATGAACATTGATCTTACCACTCACACTCTCACACTCATTGCTATGCACACTGTATCTTGATGCAATCAAGATCCATGACCATACAGAAATGCTTTTGTTACCTCCCATGATGACCTCCATGTCTAGTTGAGGACTACATCCCACTGGAACACCCCCTCACAGACCCACCTCATCCCAACATAGACCTCCTCTAAATAGTCACATTCCCATCATTTAATTTCACGGTCATTCTCTTGGTTTTTTGGCCCGTTATGAAGGTTGTGCACCATCCTCCAGATCCCATCAACAATTTCAGGTACAAGGTTCAGAGCTCCTCCCCTGGAAGACTACTGCACACCTGCTGATCAGCTATCAAACATAAGCTTATCACTTTCAGCAGTGGCCCTATTATCCTGAGAGACAACAGATAACTGAAGCCTCATAAACCATTGTGGACATCACCCTCCCCAAGTATATGATTATGTTTGATCATATACGTCAACAGTAAAAGCGCCTTGATACCCTCGCTAGTTAGTAGCATGCTTCACAATTCTTTGATTGATTGATTGAATGAAAGAAGAAAAGATAAAGGGGTGGCTGTTATACACAGAGACTAGCTCTCATTCAAGTGCATCCGGATCACATCTTATTTTCCAATTCCTAGCGGTGGAGTTAATTAATACCTTTTGAAGTAAACAGAATACTGACATCTACCATTCAGTAAGTGACAACTATTCATGTGTTGAGTAGTGCATTAAGCACATTACTGCCCAGTTGATTGTGATCTCTCTAATGTGAGCTCAGCTCTTGTGTCTTGATTCCATTACCATGCCCAACTGTCAATCAAAATATCAACTCCGTCACCATCCACTACATCAAAGCTATGACTCAATGCCCTTATGGCTGAGGCAAAATTAATAAGCCAAGGAAATCCTTTTAATAATTTTACAAAGAGCTCAACAGAAAAAAGATGGATTTGACAGGAAATGTAGCCATAATCTCTCAGCATGATCCCCACAGAACCTACATTGAGTCATAACACTGTACAAGTAACACAGGTTATCTTCCAAGAACTTCATATTAACAAAGCCATAAATCGCCCAAGAAAACCATATGATTTCATCATTCAGACTACAAACCCATCCCAACTTCTTCATCATTGTTCCAAAAGCAGTGTCAGGAATTTATCGAGTTTTTCTATGAGCAAAGGAAAATAATCAAACTTGCAATTTCACTGCCCTCTCAGTTCATTTGCTTCCTGGTCCTCACCAGAAATCCTTGCTACCCAGCTGGGCTTTAAACACATGAACAGGCTCACACAACCCATATTATGGCTAACTATAAACCTCCCTATTACTCTACTTGATGTTACTCTACCAACCCCCTCTCAGCAGCGCTTGCAAAGACCATAATGCATCCAACTTGCTACCCTAAGGGAAATTCTGATCAACTCCTCTGTTGTCAAGACTGGCAAAGTCAAGCCTCTAATTATCTTTCAAACTTGATGATCTAAGCAACTTTTAGCCAGCACCTGGTCTTCATTTCCTGGAAAATTTACTTTCAACAATGTTTGTGGCAAACTCTATTCTCAGTTTAAACTGGGTACATCACTGAGACTGCCTCACTGCAGGTAGTGGATGAAGCTATGTGACCTCATAACTCAGCAGTTCCTGCTTGTTGATCATCCCAGACCTGTCTGTGGTCTTTAATACGATAGATAGATCAACAGGTCCTGCTTGAAAACCTGAAGGAATGGAAATGGGATGCAACGTTGTCAACTAATTTTCTTGCTATCTAGTATAACACTTTCAGTGGCTTAAAACAAAAGAATAACACTCCTGAAGTTCCCCTCAGAAGGCATATCCCAAAGCTCCATCCTTGCCACTACATAATTCTACTGGTACCTTGAACCTCTTGCAGACTAAGACTGTCTTTCAGACATATCCCACATCAACCAACTGAAAATACCCAGTTGTACCTGAATGTCTTCTTGCCTGCTGGAATCACACATCACTCCCTGACCCTGTGAAAAATCCACTTCCACCTGTGAACCTCTCTGTACTTTCAAGACTCCACTCCCACTCCTCTTTGAAATGCAAACTACCATCATGAACTGCCTCAGATCCCTAGATATTATGTTTTATAACAGGAGCTTGTGGAGGGATTATTAAAATGGAAATGGCATCCTACTCTATAAAAACAAAAAATCACATTTTAGTTTTTAAGAATCATTGATCTTTCTAGAGTGATTTGACGCCCTCCATGGCTACAGTCACACTATAGAACTACAGGTACGTAAGTAAATATAAATAAACTGATCACTATTTTCCAGGATGACTGCATTGATTTATTGGTTTAAAATACAGTTGGTATTTCCACTACACTGGATAGAGTAAAGCACAATTAACAGCCTTGAACTACTATAGCAGCGCGACACCAATAAAGCGCAGGTTCTAACAATCCAAGTTACACTGTAATTTGCACAGCTCCAATGGTCCTTACTTTGACGTTATATTAAAACTTGAAAAACCTATTTTTTATCCAAATGAACGGAGGGGAAGTAAAGAAGGCAAGGAGTTACTGATTAATCTATTTACTTTGATAAGACTAGTCAGTTATTCGTCATTGCAGAACTTTATCAGAGCATTCACAACGTTAAAACGTTTCGAAAATAATCATGAAACCTCAAATAAAGATTTTCCATTAATGATACGATGGATATTTCCTGTGACCAGAAAATAGTATCTAAAATTATATTATTTTTTCAAGTTCTTTAAAATCAGTTTTCCCTTTGATTATAGTTTTATAATCGTGCCATATAAACATATCAATTGTGATCTTTGTCATGCTAGATCTTTAAACTAAATATTTCTGTTTCGGCATAGTCGGGTGGTCTCAGCTATCCTATTTGTTTTTTTGAAAGATTTCCTCACATAATTGTTTTACAATTGGGAAAGAAATGGAAAAACGAGAAGTCATTTTCAGAAGTCACACATTTCCAAAATTGTCATTGTTACATAAACAATTTAAGCATTTCCAGGGGGCCTTTATTGTCTCTCTGAAATATTTCCTAAATATGTGATCCCAGTGCTCACTCTAAGTTCTTTCACTTAGTATCAATTCCCCTTTTGTGTTTGAGCAGACCACAGTTTGCATTCCACATAAACTTGATTTTTCAACAGACTGCTGTCAACAGTGCTCTGAAGTTTCTCCTGGCGATCTTTGTAAGAGGGGCATGTAGTCTGTCTAGCATCCTGAAGTCTTTAGTGTTAAAATATATATATTTATAAGAAAAGAATATGCCTGAGAAAATAAATAAGTTTTAATGCTACTGGAACCTAGCATAAAAAGATAAACGTTCGAAACAATATTTCTTTGGTTATTTTAGCTATTTGTTAGCCTACTGTGCTCATTTTAAATATTGCACTGAATTAAACATCCTGCCATCGGAGTAACACTATGATTTCCAGTATAATAACTCATTTGATGTCAAAAGAATTGGGTTCACTATGTGGAGATGCCCATAACACTTTATGCAGGTTAATAGTTTCAGGGCTAAAGTGTGCATCAAGCACAACACCTGCAGAGTAACAATAATAATTCAAAACACCACTCAATTGTACTTCAAGTTCATTCTGCATTTTCTTGGCTATTTCCCTGCTACTCGACCCATATAATTAGAGACTAGCTAATGCAAACTTCGAGACAGACATGCTTGGAAATATTTTCTGATGCAGATATATTGTACAAGGTAAAATGCTGGAAATGTGATTAATGTGGATGTTGTCACAAAAAAAGAAGGTACTTTGTAAACCCTTTATTTGAATGAGATGGTGGTAGTTTTATTTGTTTTGCCCCTATCATATTATGTGACTGCAGCACTTTCAGAGGGTTTGGTGGGGACAACTCAGTGGTGAAACGAAAGCTTAGATGGCCTCCCTGAAATCTGAGTGGGCCACTGTACACTCACCATACCACTGCTGTGCACCTAAAATTTCAGGCGAGCGACAGAATGGCACACAAAAAACAGCTTGAGTGTTACTGATTTACACAATGGCTGTGTACAGTCTCCCTGTGTGTTTGTCTCACATGATAGAAACTCACTTCAAAGTAGCCCTCAAGAAGAGAAAATGTAGATGTCACCCCACAAAAACTTGAGAGAAATTAAGAAATGTGTGGGCTTTAGAAACACAATTTTCCCTACTAGACAATACAATTAGTTAATAAACCTAAGGGTTACAGTCTAGCCTGAAAGGGAGCTCCCAGGGTAGTCCAGTTCTTCAGTTTTTGCCATAGAAAACAGAACACCTATTTCTGTGAAGCTGCAAATTATGCCAATTAGAAACACAGAATGCACAAACGGCAGGTATCTCTGCCACAATGGAAGCAGTATCTGATAATGTTTCTTCGTTATTTTTCATTTGCCAAATATTAGTCCACCAAAATACTCATTCCAGAAAATAAAATGCTACCAGACTAATTATTTTGTGGTATGATAGCAGCAAATCAATATTATTTTTTCAGGCAAACAGATTGATATGCAAGTGTGCTGTCATGATATTCCACTGCATTTCCAAAATATGTGTGGTGCTTGAAAATTCCAGACTGCTGCTCAAGTTATCAGCAGTGCGGGCATTAACATAATACTTAGTGTGCCCAACACCCTGTCAAGGACTTCGCCGAATGGACAAATGAAAGCCTATTGTGTGAACAAATCTGCCAAAATATGCCTGGGCTACGTATCTTGCCTAGGCTGTTAAGGGTGTTGTGACTAGTTAATGTTACACCTTAAACATGAGTTACTGATTTACATGGTCGGCAGCAGCATTGTTCCTTGGGTTGCATCTAGAAGTGTGATACTAGTTTGTACAACATCCCAGTACATCACACACTGTCATGTGCACTGTCACACTGCACATCAAGCACTTGACATGGATTAAAGATGAGTGGCTCGCACTGCTAAACACAATACAGGTACATAGTGATCCAATCAACTACAAAATGAAAACCTCACATCCCTTTAATTGGACAGTTTGAAAAATACAACATATCTATTTGCAGAGGTGAGGTATTACCTTGCCTAAATATTGTGTGTTTTGCTCTAGGGTTCTGATAGGAGCTCCATAACTCAAACCAACCTTGTGTAACGCCTCTGCTGGAAACAGGTGGGTCCAACTTCAGTCTCCTCGCCAGCAGGAAATGCATGCAATTGCAGAGTGCAGAAAATTAATTCCAAGTATATTTTCATTGCACTAATAAAGTTTGTGACAGAGGACCTCTTTTTTTGTCAAACCGTTTTTATTGCAGGACCAAATGTATAGTTCAACCATCAGGGCACATATTTGTAAAGCGGGTTTCCCGTCTTCCCTTTGACCAGTATGTTGTGCAACGTACACAGCCGTACTGCCCACATCCCGGAGGCCGGGCGGCATCACTCATTCGTATGGTACAGTGACACAATACTAGAAAGGACGAACTGCCGGCGGGGAAACCCGCTGCCCGCTTTTGAATGTTGCACTCTCGCGCCCCCTGGTATGTGTGGGCTGGTATCTTACTACCATAAAGCCTGAACCTTGCCAATCTATCCCCCACCCTCCCCCTCCCCGGTGCCCCCCCACCCCATTCGCCCAGTTAGGAACAATCCATGTGTGCAGTAGGCAGCAGGAGAAATTCAGTAATCCCTACTCGTGTGTGCTTGGCAGGGGGGCTGGTGACACCACTCCGTCTGACGCGTCAGGGGTCTCGTCCTCCTCCCCGCTGATCAGGCTATCCCGCAGGGCCTGCACTAGTAGTTCCCACTCCATTGCCGCCTCCTGTGCCCTGTCATTCGGTCTGCGGTGAGCCAGCTGGTACCTGAGTGTGGTCTCGCTAGCCGCCCACTTGAGGAACTCGTTCAGCCAGCGTCGGTGTGTGGGGCCCACCCTCGATTTCCACCCCTTCGTCGCCTCCCTCTTTGCAAGGACAAGGCCCATGTCTATAAACTTGCTGGATATTTTATTCTTGGGCGTGTGCGGAAACCAGTGGAGTATGCAAACGGCCGCATCGTATTGTAATGCTCTGTCCGCTACGTCATTCAACGTGCTGCCGACCCCCTCCCAGTACTCCTGCAGGTTTGGGCAGGTCCGCAGCATATGAATCAGGTCTGCTCCCACCCTGTTACATCTAGGGCATGCAGCTTCCGCAGCCCCGAAGTATTTCCTGATTTTGTCTGGGGTGAGGTATGCTCTATGGAGCACGTAGAAGTGAATCAATTGAAATCTCGCATTTCTCATGCTTTTTCTGGCTCTACGCACCAATTGCGCCCAGGCGGTGTCAGGAATGTCCACCTGTAGGTCCAGCTCCCACTTGTTTTTTAGTGCAGTCAGGGGCTGAATGGCCTCCCTCACCATCCGTGAGTAAAGGCACGTCACTGCTTTAAAGGTGCCGGCTGACATCATTGTATATTGGCACACTTGTGTTGTCGCGGGCTCAACTAAGCCCTCACCCCAGTGTGCCTGCACGGCGCGCACCACCGCCGCATGTAAGAGGTAGTCCCCTCTTGGGAGGTCGTATCGATCCCGCAGCGATTGAAACGGGGACAGCGCGCCGTCCTCGTACAGGTCCCCCAACACCTGCAGGCCTGCCTCCTCCCACAACTGCAGCCTCGACCAGTCGCCCCCATGAGGGAGTGCTGTCACCATGCCCAGTGGGATTTCAGGCGCATACGGGTGTCTGACTCCCGCTCGTCTCTGCGATCTGTTCCAACATAGGCGGAACGTGCGCTCCTCCTGGGTCAGGTCCCCTAATGTTAACCTCTGCTGGAGGGTGATGTAAGCCAAGACATGGCGGGGGTACCAGCGTCCCGCTCCCCCTCCGGGCATCGGTAGACTCTCGCTACTTCCTGCGTGAATGACTGCAGTTGTGCAGCTAGGTAATAGAGCTCGAAGCTCGGGACCGCTAGTCCCCCCTCGTCCTTCGGGCGAGTCAGTGTCGTTAGCGCTATTCTGCGTCTGCCCGAGCCCCACAGGAATGACGTTATCAACGACTTGAGGTGCTTAAAGATCGTTCCGGGGACCCACACTGGGAGTGTTCGGAAGAAGTATAAGAGTCGGGGCAAGGCGATCATCTTCAGTAGCGATATGCGGCCCGTTACTGATAGTCGCAGGGTGGCCCAGAAAGACATGCTTCACTGTAGGGCGCGGAAGCAACGCCCTATGTTGCCCTCCAGCAGGTCCGAGGCGTCGTGATATATGTGCACCCCCAGGAAGTCTAGACAGCGAGGCTCCCACCTAAGCGAGTGGCAGGCGGGGGGCTGCACCTCCTCTTTCCGCAGGGGAAACAGACAAGTCTTAGTCCAATTAACCCTGAGGCCCGACACCCTGCCGAATCGCTCCAGGAGTCCCTCCGCCCCCTCTACCGCACTGTCGGAATTCTCTAAAAAGAGGAGGAGGTCGTCCGCATATAGTGATATAAAATGGCGGTGCCCTCGGAAGTCCAGCCCGTCGCAGTGATTGCCCATTCTGGCCATGGCCGCCAGCGGTTCTATCGCCAACGCAAATAGCAGGGGGGAGAGTGCACACCCCTGCCTGGTGCCGCGACACACCTCGAATTGCCGTGACACCAACATGCCCACTTTCACTCGAGCCGTCGCCGAAGAATATAGCACTTTTGTCCAGTGGATATAGTTGTCACCCAGGCCGAATCTCCGCATCACCCTGAACAGGTAGTCCCACTCCAGGCTATCGAACGCTTTTTCGATGTCGACCGATAACACCAGGGGGGCCCGCGCCTCGGGAGGCGGGTCATTCACGAGCCTGATCAACCGCCTAATGTTGTGGGTGGTGTTGCGGGTGGGAATAAACCCAGACTGATCCGTGTGGATCAGCTCCTGCATATGACGCAGTAGCCTGGTCGCCAATATGGTGCTTAGGATTTTGTAATCGGTTGTTAGCATTGATAGGGGCCGGTAGGACGCAGGGTCAGTGCTTTCTCTGCGTGGCTTTAGCAATGGGATCATTATGGCCTCACACATGGAGCGCGGGAGCCGTCCTCTGGTCCTGGCCTCATTATACACAATTTGGAGCCGGGGGGCCAACCGCTCCAAGTATTGCCCATAAAATTCTATGGGCAGGCCGTCCATACCCGGGGTTTTGTTGCGGGCCATCCGCTTCACGGCCCCCTTAATTTCCGCAAGTTCTATTAGGCCACCCAGGTCATCCGCATGCTCCTGTTCCAGCCGCGGTAGCTTCAGCTCGTCAAGGTAGGTCTCCACTTCGTCACCCTGTGCCAGTAGTGCACTCTTGTACAAGCGCACATAATAAGTTCGAAAACCGTCCAAAATGGCCGGCTGCGTAGTGGCTAAGCGCCCCCCCCCGTCCCGTAAGGCCAGGACGGGCTGACTGTTTCTAGTGGGGTTCGCCAACCAGGCCAGTAGCGTCCCGGCCTTATCCCCTTCGGCGTGCGTTTTAGTTAAGTACGTTCTGTAGTCGGGGCGCTAGAGGGCGCCGAACCAAGATGGCCGCACAAGAGTGAGGCTCTCGCCAGACCGGGCGCTTTCAAGATCCTTCCTGCCATCCTGACCAGGCTATCCTCGGCCTCACCTCCACGGCTGCATCGGCAGTAACCTACGCTGCACCCCGATACCCGACACGTCCCTGGAGCCCGCCGGAGTGCGGAGATACTCGCTGAAGTTCCCCCGGCCGAGAGTGAGGGCTCGTCTGCGGCCGGCGCGCTGCGGGGGACGCGATCCACGGGAGCCCGGTGCTCCGGGGCCTTCGCGACGCGGGACGGCTCTGTCTGTTGGAGCTGCGAGCGACACCGGAGGATCGGCGGCCATCCCTACCTGAGACGGGTGATCTGCGACATCTCCGAGGCTGGGCCGAACCAGGGAGCTCTTCGCCCGCTCACCCTCCGCTAGCTCAGGCCTGCGCCCGGGGCTTACGCTCGCGGGCTGCCGTCGACCCCACTGGGATATCCGAGCACGGCCTTGGGGGCTATCCTGTCCCTCCCCCCTCCCCCTCACGCATCTTCGCGTGGAGAGACATCCGTCCGGGGCCTGGCTGCCGGATCGCGCCGAGTGAGGCTTCGGGGCGTGGCCCCGTTGGCGTGCGCTGTCCTGCAGTGACCGGCGGAGCGGTCTGGGAGGCCGTGACGACTGCTGCCCCCCGCCTTGGCGACTGTGGCTGCGGGCGTGGGGGGTTTGCGTCTCCGTGGACGGGTGCTGCTTGGAGTCCTTCGCCTGCCTTATACTACGGAAGCCTCGCCCGAACCTGACGGACTACCGGCCACTCCTTGCTGCTGGACTCCCCTAGGGGCTGCCTGAACTGAGTGGATTGGGACTCACTCTCTGCTATCCTGTGGGTGCGGGCCGAGGCCTGTGGGGCCCGGAGACTGCTGCCGCCCCCCCCCCCGTGCTCGCCGGCTGGCGGCTAGGTCGTTCCCCCCCACCCCCCCGTCCTCCCTGCTCACTCGATCGCCTGGACTGGCCACCTCCCTAGCGGCGGATTTAAGGAGCCGCACCACCCCTCTCCATTCGTGGGGTTGTGGCCTGGTCTGGACGGGACCCCCTGCCTCGCCTGGGCTGCCGGTGGGGTGACCTGGGCGGGTTCGGCGGCCGGGCGTCATAGGGCGCAACGACGCGCGGCAGTCCAAGCTGCCGTTTGACGCCAAGAAGGCCCCCGCGCCGGCGTCCGAGCCTGGCCCATCCGCCGCTGCCCCTCCTGACGAAGACTGGAAATCTCTCCTGCTGGGATTAAAACAAAGCTTAACAACCATAGACTCTAAAATTGACACCATCACTACCAGGCTGGATGGTGTGGTGGCCAGGCTGGAGCGGCACGATACCCGCATCAAAGAGACTGAGGACAGGATCTCCGCACTGGAAGACGGTGCCACCTCTACAGGCAGACATGTTACTCAAATGGATCGTCTCCTTAAGATAATTGCGGACAAGAATGAGGACCTAGAAGCGAGGTCCCGTCGCAACAACGTCCGCATCCTGGGCCTTGCGGAGACCACCAACACCGGAAAAATGGAGGTCTTCGTCGAGAACCTGTTGGCCGACCTGTTCGGGCGGGAATCCTTCTCCCCACACTTCATTGTGGAGAGGGCCCACAGGTCCCTTGCTGCCCGCCCCCCCCCTGGCGGCCAGCCCCGGCCCATAATTGCACGCTTCCTTAACTATCGGGACCGGGATGTGGTGCTCAGACGTGCACGAGAGATGGGAACAGTGCTCTACTGCAACACTACGCTGTCCTTCTTCCCCGATTTCACAGCATCGGTGCAGGAGGCCCGTCGGAAATTTGCTGGGGTAAAAAAGAAACTACAGGCCCGGGAGATTCCGTATGCAATGCTATACCCTGCTAAACTTAAGGTCTCACATCAGGGCAAACAATTGTTTTTTCAGCAGCCGCAGCAGGTGGAGGACTTCCTCAGGCGGCAACTTGGAGACTCGGCTGGGGGGGCTGCTGGGCCGCGGCCCTCTCGGTCGCCCTCGCCGATGGAGCAACAGGACTGAACATATCGGGGGGGCTGTTCCCCCCCTCGGACTCACTCTGCTGTTGGGACAACACTTGCCCGAACGGATCATCGTCACTCCTGGTGAGGTACCTCTCTTTGTTTCATGCCAATATCACTTGGATGGGTCGTTGTTGCATTTTGTGCCCGGTCGCCCACCTCCGTCCCACTTTGAGGGCCTAGTGTGACTCTGGGTCCCCGTGGGTGCAAGTAGGGAGGTGGTTGGCAGGTCTGGCGCCCCTAGAGTACGACCCCCCAATGGGCGCACCCCAAAGTACCCCTTTCCTCATCAAGGCAGGGGTAGTTACTGTCTTTTTTCTGTTTGATGGGTTGGGTTGGATAGTGGGGGGAGGGGATGGGTGGGTAATGTGTACCCGGCCAGTTGGGGTAGCCGGCGTGGGTGGTCGAATGCTCCGCTCTGCATCTGGGTTAGCTGTCTCCTCAGCACAAGATGCGGGAGGACGGGTGGGGGGGGGTAGTTCAATGGGGTTTTGTTATGGAGTTCGTTACTGAGTGCTACGAGCAATTGCCAGCTGTGATAACATGCCACTTATGCCTTTACACGGGGGAATGGGGGACTTAACTGATAAGCGCCCTGCGCAGAACTTTCAGTTGCTTTCATGGAATGTGCGCGGGTTAAACGACCCGAGGAAGAAGAGGCAAGAGTCCTCGGCTACCTGACTCGGCAGGGAGTGTCCGTTGCCATGCTCCAGGAAACGCACCTACAACCTGGGATGACCCCCCCATTTGCGTCACGATGGGCTACGACCAGGGTGTTCTCGTCATACTCGAGTTACGCGAGGGGAGTGACCATTCTAGTGAGACGGGGGATGGGGTTTACGCTGGCAGGTACTGAGGTAGATTCTGGGGGGCGATACTGCATGGCTTGGGGGACACTGCACTCGCATACGATTTTGTTTGCTTGTTACTATGGCCCCAACACGGATGACCCTTCTGCGCTCCTCTCTATGTGGGGTAAGATCCAGTCCCTAGGTATTTCCCACATTATACTGGGGGGTGATTTCAACACTGCACTCCGGCCTGGGATGGACAGGTCACACCCGCAGGCGTCGCACTACACGCACACACAGCGCGCGTTGCTGAATATAGTGGACGAGCATCGCTTAATTGATGCATGGAGGCACTTCCACCCCACGCTCCGACAGGGCACCCACCACTCCGCAGTACATTCCACCTGGGCGCGTATTGACTACGTATTCCTTTCATCTGGCCTCTCCCCTTGGCTGGGTGGAGCGCTTCATCTGGCTCGCACATTCTCTGACCACTCTCCGGTCCTTCTGTCCCTGCGTATTCCCCTCGCGATCTCCCCTTATCTGAGTTGGCGACTGAATCCTGCACACCTCACAGACCCGGTGTTTCAGGCGGAACTTGAGCAAGACATAAAGGACTTTTTTGAGCGTAACATAGATTCCGTTTCCAGCCTTACTACAGTCTGGGAGGCGTTCAAAGTCACCGTGAGAGGCTGGTGCATAGCTAAGGGAGGCGGGGTCCTTAAGTTTCTACGCGGAGATTTACGCAGGCTCGAGGCTGAACTCCGTAAGCTGGAGAACGAAATGGAGCGAACTGGGCGAGACCCTAGCACAGCGGCGCAGATGCGAGAGAAGCTAAATGAATACACGGAAGCCGCAGCCAAAGAGAGTAAGTTTCTGGGGAGACCCTTTGTCTCCCGAGTGTATGGTGAGGGCGACAGACCTGGCAGGGCGTTAGCCACCGCGACTCGCTCCCCTAGGTATAGTAATTACGTTGCTACCTTGCTGGATGAACATGGCACCCCGCAGCGGGATCTTTCTGACCAACTCAAGGTACTCACGGATCACTACACTAGGCTATACACCTCCCAAAGGACCGCACCGATTGTGTTACATGATTACCTTGATGACACCGCGCTAGCATGGCTGGGCCCCACACAGCAGCAGTTCCTCCACCATCCACTGGAACTAGATGAGATAACGGATGCAATTATGTCCATGAAGTCGGGAAAGGCGCCAGGGTCGGACGGGCTACCGATCGACTTCTACAAAGCCTTCAAGCATGTGTTGGCCCCCATTCTACAGCAGGTGTACTACTCTTCATTAGAGGAGGGATCCCTGCCTGCCACGATGCGAGAGGCCCTCATAACGTCTTTGTTAAAACCTGGTAAGGCGCCGGAACATTGAGACTCCTACAGGCCCCTCTCACTGTTAAATACAGACGTTAAAATATTAGCGAAGGTCCTGGCTACGCGCCCTAATCTCCTGATGGAGCGCCTCGTGCTCCCAGACCAGGCCGGGTTTGTCCCGAACCGGGCAACTTCTCATAACTTGCGCACTCTTCAGGCGGTGATACAGGATATTGACCCGAAGAGCGAGGAGGCCGCGGTCTTTCTCGACGCCACTAAGGCGTTCGATTCCCTCGAGTGGGATTATCTCCTAGCCTTGCTGGAGCGGATGGGCATGCCCTTCAATTTCTTGGACTGGATCCGACTGTTATACTGCCGGCCTCGAGCAATGGTGCTGCTTAATGGTGCCCGCTCCTCCCCCTTCGAGATTCACAGGGGGACCCGACAAGGATGTCCCATCTCCCCGGTGCTGTTCGCACTAGCCATAGAGCCCCTAGCGGCCAAGCTTCGGCAGCATCACAATCACCGATCTCTCATATACCCTGAGCGCCAACTGCTCATTGCACTATATGCGGATGACATGACCCTTTATGTGCATAAGCCGCGTGAAAACTTGAACCCTTTGCTGCGGGAGGTCACTAAATTCGGTGCCCTCTCGGGGATTCAGATAAATTGGACTGACTGACAGCACTACACAGTTCCCCCTGGATTATCCCCTGGTGTGGGAGCAAGAGGAGATCAAATACCTGGGCATCCAGGTGACAAGAAATCGGGAAGCCCTGATTAGAGCCAACTACGGGACTGTTGTGGATAAACTCACGGACAAAGTTACCCAATGGATCCGCCTCCCATTGTCAATGGCGGGTCGGATCTCACTGATCAAAATGGTGGTCCTCCCCAAGCTGCTGTATCTCTTTACAAACATACCATACAGTCCTGGCGCATATTTCTTCCGTGCCCTCAATTCCCAGCTATCTCGACTTATCTGGGGAGGCAAGCAAGCCCGACTCGGGCTGCGAACCCTTATGCTACCTTATCACCAAGGGGGGTTTGACGTCCCCAATTTCCAGCGATACTATGATTGCGCACAAGGTCACTTCGCCGCTTATTGGCTTCACCCTCCCCCCTTTATGGCGCACTTGGCAGTCGAAGATGGGTATATGAGGCCGGAACAACCTTCCGGATATTTGTACACGTCAGCCCGAATAGAACATAGAGACCCCACCACGGTCGACTGCACTGTCAGTGCCTGGAGACGACTGGCGGAACGCATGGAAGTAAAATTCCTATACTCCCCTCGTATGGCCTTAGCCCACGATCCAAGGGTGAGCGTGGCCCATGAGGAAATTGGCCGTAGAATGCTAGCAAAGCTTGCGGTGCACACCTGGGGGGATCTGTACCACCAGGGGAGTTTCCGCACAGCTACACATTTCTTCAGGGATACCACTCCTTCCGTTATGGATACCTTTCTCTACATTCGGCTCCGGCAAAATATCAAGGCGGTCACCCCCGATTTTCCGAGCGAGCCTGACACCATGGCGCCCCTCCATGCCCTGCTGCAGAAGGGAACTCCGACACATGTGGTCTCCATGTTATATACCCACGCACAGGCCGCCCCGTCCCCCCCCCCTCTCCGAGCGCGTAATGACTGGGATTGCGATCTGGGGGAACCACTGTCGGACGCTCAGTGGGAGGAGAGCTGCTCCCATACCAGCACGGTGACGGGAAATGCCCGCCTTCGCCTGGTTCATTTTAAATTTCTGCATCGCCTCTACTTTACACCCGCTAAACTACACCGCTTCGGACTCCGGGACAACGATTGCTGCCTACGCTGCAGAAGGCCAGGCGCGGACTTCATGCACCTGGTGTGGTCCTGCCGGGCCGTTGCCACCTATTGGGAGGAGGTGTTTGCAGCTCTCACTGAAATGATTGGGGTAAGCATTGCTCCTTGTCCTAAGATTGCCCTGCTGGGCCACTCCAACCCCGCTATTAAGGCGCACCGGAAATTCTTTGCGATGGGCCTACTGTTGGCAAAACGCCATGTCGCATGCCGGTGGGGGCGAGGGCGAGCGCCTAAATTCAAGACTTGGCTGGATACGATGACAACTTGGCAGGAACAACTGCACAACTATTCGGACCTTCTGCCTCACAAATCGCGCCCCAAGGACCTTTGGGGTCCTCTCACTGCGTATCTCCTGAAAATGCAGTTCCCAGACGAGCCCACGGCAGGTGCGAGTGGGGATGTTACAGCGGAGGGCCGGTCCACCTCGTCGGCTCCAGCACCTAATCCACTGCCAGCTGACACTGGTTTGGCCCCCCCTCCCGCACTCCCTTAGTTCCCCATACATGCGACGCCAGCGCTCTCGCTACACTCGGCTGGGCTACACACGTCCCGTGGAATCGCCTAACACCCACGGGATATGCGGGTGGTGGGAGCTGCGAGCTTATTGTCCCCCCCCTCTCCCCCCCCTCTCCCCCCCAACCCCCCCCCCCCCCCACTACGGCATAGCATGCGCAACACTACCGGGGGCAGCATCATGTCATGTTCTCTACTAGGGCCATTGCCATGCCCTCTCAGATCATTTTACGGTGCCTTGGTGCGCGTGACGTCGGCACCTTGGTTGGATCCCGCGTGCCATAGCGTGATACGCGACCCGCACAGCCAGGCGCCACACTGCCATGGATGCCTCATGCTAGGTGTGCTGGATCTCTGCTGGAAGGGCACTGTTTGTGTAGCACTTGTTTGGTTCCGTTATTAAAGTTGAATGAAACCTCAGGTTCCTCATGCTGGATCACTTCACGCAGCTCTGATTGTTCCCTACTACATGCCTACACAGTTCTAGTTCCTATGCTACGCGGCCGGCCCGTTTGGGTTGTAGGCGACATGCTGTGTAAACCAGTGATTGCTTTTCAAAATATGTTCATCGATGCCCCCACCGCATGTTGTCGCTGCCGGCCTGATCATTCAGGATGTAGGCGTACAGCTGTGTACTATTTCTTTATGCTCAATAAAGGTTTTTCAAAAAAAAAAAAAAAAAGTACGTTCTGTAGTCAAAGCTGCGTAGGCGCTCTACCGCCACCGCAACCGCCTCCCGCTCTTCGCATAGTCTATCCTGCAGCTCGGGTCGGTCAGGGCGCGCCACCTCGGTCTCCCGCAACGCGCGTTCGGCACTGTCTAAGTCGTCCAGCAGGGTCATTCGTACCCCCGCGTATTTCCCTATACAATGACCCCTCACCACGATCTTAAAGGCGTCCCATTCCGTCGCCCTAGAGGTTGCGGTACCGTCATTCTCTGCAAAGTAGTGCCCAATCCGTTCATCGAGCGACTCACGAAAGGGCGGGTCATCTAGTGTGTCCGGCCGCAGTCGCTACGTCGGGATCTGAGAGATTACGTTCATCCAACTCAGCGTTAGGAGCAGGGGGTTATGGTCGGAAACGGTGCGTGTCAAGTATTCCGTCTTGGCCGCCGCGGGCAAAACCGCCGGAGAGCATAGGAAGGCATCCAATCGCACATGAAGGTCATGAATGCCGGAGTAGAAGGAATAGTCCCTCTCGTCTGGGTGCTGAGCGCGCCAAACGTCGGTCAGAGCCCATTTGTTCTGCCAGTCCGCTCTAGCTTTCGCCAATCGGTGCATTGGAGACGCGGGCAATGGCGGATGTGATCTATCTAGCGTAATGTCAGCTATGGAATTGAAGTCCCCCCCTAAGAGTACTGGGCCCGCCAGGTAGCCCGCCAGCGCCCCCTAGAGCCGCGCCAGGTAGGTCGCCTGATCCACATTAGGCGCGTAAATGCTTCCTAGCGCGATGTGCTTGCCCCTGAGTTTGCCCTCCACTGCAACGTACCGGCCCTCCGGGTCTGCTATGTGTTTGTTTACCTGGAAAGGAGTGCCCGCCCGTACCCAAATTAATACCCCTCTAGCAAAGGCAGAGTACGTGGTGTAGAACAGTTGTCCCCTCCATCTACGCTGTAGGGCTATGCCCTCCTTCTTCGTGAGGTGGGTTTCCTGCAGGAACACTATCTGCACTCCCCTACGAACCAAGTATGCATGTACCTTGTGCCGTCTCGCCATGGAGTGGAGCCCCCTCACATTCCAAGTCACACATTTTATCGCCCCCGCATTAGCCATTGTCCCACAGTGCCCGACATTGATCCCAAACAATCCGTCCCCAGGCGCATATGGTGGCACTCTTCCCTCCCCCCCTCAACACAATCCCTAACTCCCCCCCCTGCACTACGCCTTGAGCCCCCCCAACTGCTCCAGGCCCCACCCCCCCCAGAACAGGACCTAACTTCACAAAAGCTGTTCCCATCCAAACTATGTTTGAGCAACCGCGCTCCCACAAACCCACTAGTCCGCAGTCTACACTACGGGGGCCGTATGGGCCCTGTAGGGCGTCGACTAGTCACCAGATCCCATCCAGCGACTCACCCCTCCCGCCCCACAATTCTCCAGAACCTCACGAATGTCCCATCTTACTGTAACTTGCTCCGGTGTCTGTAAGGGCGAGCCCCGGCTGCCGTCGCACAGCAGTAGACTCCTGTTCGGCACTCAGCCCTCGATTATGTCCTCCGAGGTCTGCGGCGTGACCACCGGGCCCTTCGTGCTGCTAGAGTCCGAGTGTCCCGACTCTGATTCCGTGCCCAGGTCCTCCGAGCCGGAGGCCCGTTCCGACAGGGCCACCGCCGCTCCCGATAAGTCCATCACCGCCTGCAGGGCAGCTCTTCTGCCGTCCTCCATCTGGGAGTTAGTCGGTCTCCTGGTCCCCCGTCTGCGCCCGCGGATCCGCTGCGACTTCCTTACCGGTCTCTGCTGTTGCTGGTCCTCAGTTTCTCCTGCCCCGGACCCAGCCGCAGTCGCTCTGTAGGTGTCCCACCAGGCCCATGCCTCCTCTGCCGTGAGAAAGAACATCGTGCGGCCACCTGCCACCACTCTGAGCCTGGCAGGGAAGAGCAGCGAGTACTGGAGGCCCTCGGAACGGAGCTCCTTTTTGATGGACAGGAAGGAGGCGCGCAGCTTTTGGGTCTCGAAGGTGTAGTCCGGGAATAGCGTGACCCTGCTATTTTCCACCTGGAAGGGACCTGCCTCCCTGGCCCTCTGCAACAGCCAGTCCCGGTCTTTGTAGTGCAGGAGCTTGATGATCACAGGGCGAGGCGGCTGGCCCGGTCTGGGGGGCCTGGCGGGTAACCGATGCACCCGCTCCAGCGTGAAGAAGGGCGACAAGCCCTCCGGGGCCACGACCGCCCGCAGCCAGCCATCTAGGTAGCCCACCATGTCGGAACCCTCCTTTTTTTCCGGCAGGCCCACCAGGCGTATGTTGTTGCGCCTGCTGCGGTTTTTGGCGTCCTCAGCTCTGCGTTCCAGGGCCTGTATACGATCTAGTGCTTCCGCTAGCCGGCCCTCAATGGATTTTTGCGCCGGTACTAGGTCTTTCAGGGTGGCCTCCGCAGTCTTAACCCTGTCCGTGAGCTTGCCATGGTCAGCTCGCAGGAGTCCCAGTCCAGTTGCCACCTGCGCTATGTCTTGACGCAGGGCGTCCTTCGTGGTCGCGATAGCCTCCAGGATACGATCCTGCATCTGTTGTAGGTCCGTAGGGCTCTGTGGGACCCCTGCTGGCGCCTCCGAGGCGGGGCCTCCGTCGGCTCTCCCCCCCGTGGCTTACCCATGACAGTGCGTAGTGCTCGGGCCAGCTGCCTCCAGAGTCCCGTAGCGGGCGATGCGCTACTGCCGCCGATACTGTGGGCCGCCCAACGGACGCCGCCTGGTGGGGTCAGCCAGCTAACGGCTTCTCGTCCACGTCGTCACCCCACCGCTGCAGTCCAACCTCCCGATCACCTACTCCGCCAGGGCCTCCGCTCCCGCGTGGCTGCGTCGCGTCTAGCCATGGCGCCCCATGTCGAGCCGCGCCCCTCAGAGGGGTCCCGCACAGTCCCAAGGGTTCGCCGCTGCCGACTCTTCAGATGGCTCCCCTCGGAGAGCAGGGGACGGTCACAGTGGCGTGGCGGCCCGTGCGGCGCCCCCGAATAGAGCCCGGGCCCCAGTCAGTTCACAGTGCACCGCAGCGAGTGGTGCCGGCCCGCCAGACACTCCGTCCCCACACCGCCCTTCAGGGCCAGGGACAGCCGGAGGCCAAGGAGATCTCCAGGCCCCGGTTTTTTCCAGTGGGAGAGGAGGAGCAATGAATGGCCGCCTCACCGGCCCCTTCCGACCAGCACGATCTGTCCCCAGGAGCGCCTCAGCGCGGTAGAGCGGCGTGATCCCGCAGGCCGGGCAGACGATCCCCGGCGGGGGGGGCAGGCAGTCTCCGCTCTGGGCCCCTAAGCCCGCAGCACCCCGCAGCCCGGGGTCTCCAACCTCCGTTGCGGCCGAAGAGGCGGGGGGGAGGGGCCCCGTCCAAGCAGTCCCGAGCGCCCGGCCGGGCCCACCAACAGCCGGCGCTCCGATGGTCCACACTGCAGCCACGTCCCCTCGCTCCGGTCCAGGGCGCCACCGCATCCGCAGCCCCCAAAGCGCTTCGGAGGGTTCTGTCACTCCGGGTCCGGGGCGATCGCCATCTTGGCCACCGGAGCTCCAGCGCCGCAACGCTTCCCCTCTTCGCAGCAACGCGATCGCCGGGGCTCCGTCCAGACCGGAGCAAAGCCCAAGGTGTCTCCTGGGATCCCCCCGGTTTTCTTCGGGGTTCCCAGGGGTTAACAGGATGATTTTAAACGAAGAATCGGGCGGGAGGCCAAGAGCCTCGCTAGACTGCGACCATTCTTGTCGGCTGCTAGCCACGCCCCTGAGAGAGGACCTCTTAAGGCTATTTCTTGCGTTCATCTCACTTACTGTCCATCCCATATCAATCTCTGTCACTCATTATGTAACCACGATTTTTTTTAACAGAGCCTGCACTGCTGCTTCCCATACTTTACCTCTTTTGTGCGAGGGGGCATACACAGCTGCTGTCTGTGCTCTACCTTTTTGTGTAAGAGGTGCACACTACTTCTACTGATGCTGTAACTTTTATGACTGAAGCAAGACTGTACATTTGCTTTTGTTACTACATCTGTTTTCGGAGGGGCACATGTACTTCTACGTTCTTTAGTGTATCTCTAATAGGCAAAGTTGCTTTTACATCTTTTGTCCATGCTGTGTCTTTGTTGCATGCGGCAAGCATTCACTTCTGATACACCTGTAATGCCAGTTTTGTATTGAAGAAGCATGTGCAGCTGCTCTGTAAACTATCTTTGTTCAGTGAAGAAACTAAACTATTAAGGCTGAACCTGTTCTGTGCGAGGGAATCTTATAATTCTCTTTACCGTATCTTTTTTGTGTGTGCGTGGATGCCCAAAACTGCTTCCTGTGCAGTACCTCTTGGACATGCCAATGAACTTGTACTGCTATTGCCTGTGCTCTACCTATTCCCTAAAGGATAAATCTCCTGTGGTGGTTCATTGGCTACTGCATCCTGGAGAAGTTTCCCTCTGTGGCTTCCCCACCCACTAGGATCGCAGCCATTTCTACTGGCTTCCTGATCAGGGCCATCATGCATGTACGGGCATTAAAACTCTTGAAATTCCCCTCACTTTCCCACATTATGTGCTACGAGAGGTGTACATTAGTTACTAGAGAACTCCCTTCTTGGAAACAGACAATCTGGAACTGCAACTGCCAATGGATCCCACTGCTTTCAGTAAAAGTAAACACATAATGTGAAGCCATTGTCGGCACTTTAAGAACCGGGTTTAGGTGTGTTTTCCCTTTCAAGTGTCCTTTCCAGGCTGCTCTCCAGACACAGCCTTTGTGTAGGGTGATGCACCCACAACCAAGGGATAAAGAGGTGTGATCTTTCTGACCTGGATGCCATCAGCCCCAATGAACAATAATCAGGGGGAAGACAAAAGGCTAGCATGACCTAAAGCCAAACTTTAAACAGAGACTGCAGTCCCACTCTTCACATTCACCACCTATTAGATGGTAATGCTACAGGAAGAAGAATCAGCAGCTCCCCTCAGCAAAAGGCCTAATTAAATTACTAAAGGAGCCTTCAGTGTCTATGTCTCCTCCCTCAAACTTCATGAATGTTAGCAATACATTTCGACAGGCCAGGCAAGGAACATCCAAAATGGACCAACAGGCCTCCAATTACTCTGTCTCACTCATACACACAATGTGTGTACCATGCTGACCACACAAACAAACACACATAACATATATTTGAAATTTAGGCGCAAGAATGTAGGTTAGTGCAAAGAAGCAGATCTATACACAAGTGAGCCAGTAAGTCTGTACATTGGTGACAGAAATAAAAAGGTCTGGGCACAACTATGGAGTCATAAAACACTGTCTACTGCCTCCACCATTTTATGTACTAAACTCATAACAGGGAATGTAGTCGACTCTCAGTGCAATGAGGTCACGTTTGGTGTGCTCTTCACAGGGCAGGTGCAGCATCTCACGCACATTAAGGTACTGGCCTAGGACTAGGCATCTACGTACGCACTAGAATAGTGTGAAGATAGGGCCAACATCAAAAAGCCAAGATACCAGAAACATGCAATTGTGTGCTCAGAGCACAGGAACACAACTATACACCATGAGGGTGCCATTTTGTCCCAACAGTAGTTGCGCACACCACATCATACAAACAGGCTACCGCATGGAAACTGACAGTGTAAACCTCCATTAAGCAAACAAGTACAGCATGGCTGTAAGACTATGCAGGCCTCTCTTGCACAACACAATTAACGCAGGGGAATTCCAAGCCACCAGATAAAGCACCTCAGCGCTCCAAAGAATGCTGTGATACATTTACTAAATAATTTGATGAGAAAATCACGATGGTAGAGTCCTCTCGAGAAAGCCACACTCAAGCATCTATAGAAATCACCCTCCACACCTGCAGTTAAAGGAAACCCCACCTTGTTTTCCTCTGACTCCCAAGTAGAGATCCCCCCTCCTGAGACAAATGAAGACAACCAAATCCTAGGATCCCCTTCTACCCCCAATTGCTGGAAAGTATTCAACCCACTCACGAAGACGGACATCTCTAAAATAATTGCGAATTCTAAGCCCTTCTTCCACTTTGTAGACCCCCCTCCCGGCCTCCGTGGCAAAACATCTTAATTACGTCATTACCCCCCTATGGACGATGATAATAAACAGCTCCCTCAGTACTGGGGTTAGGCCAGACTGCCTAAAACTAGGGCAAGTCCCCCACTACAAAAAAAAAGGGATCAGACACGGCAACCTCAACAACTTCAGGCCCATCTGAAACCTTCCCTTCCTGGCTAAAATCCTCTAAAAACGTGTCCTACTCCAACTCAACCAAGATATCGACACTTACAATCTCCTGGATTTTCATCAATCATACTCCTGAAAGGACTGGAGAACAGAAACAGCTATATTAAATATAGCAGATGACGTCCACAAATGGATGCCGGCCGATGCTGCCTGGTCATCCTCCTAGACCTATCTGGGACCTTCGACATGGTCGACCATAAACTTCTTCTTAACGCTTTCAAACAACGGATTGGAGTGGACAGCCTGGTTCTGAAATGGTTCACATAATTTCTTCACAACCGCTCTCAACAAATAAAAATAAACAACGCAACTTCAAATACCTCTACTATAACCAGAGGTGTTCCCCAGGGTTCAGCCCTCTCACCTACTCTTCAATATCTACATGGAGCCCCTCACTCCATAATAACGCAAGCAAACATCCCCTTCTACCTCTATGCGTATGACATCCAGCTCTATCTGGAGATATCCCCTTCAGAGGACATACGCCATCTAACAAACTAAACCAAGAAAAGACAGAAATTCTTCTCCTCTCTAATGACAGACATATCCCCCAGGTCCATGAGTAGATAAAGATTATCAACTCTCTAAATTTCAATATATCCCTGGTTGATTCAGCCAAATCGCTGGGAATCATACTGGACCCAAACCTGAACATGAGCTCACACATAAAGGGAAGATGTGTGGTGCCGCGGTCAGGGCGACTGACTCAGGAATCTGGGGATCACGGTTCGATCCCCGGCGGCAGATTAGCCCAGCACCATGTGACTCTGGGCAATAGCTTGCTTAATCTTCCCAACGGCCCCCAGTGCCTAGAGACCCTTACGGGTGATTGTTCGCGCTTTACAAATGTGGATTATTATTATAAGGACTACTGCAAGGAGTGCCTTCTACAAATTAAAACTACTTAAAAAAAATCAACCCCTTTCTCTCTACAAATGATCTCAAAACCGCAACACAAGCCATGGTTTTGTCCAGACTAGACTGCGGGAACACCGCCCTGACAGGCACAGTGAAATCCCACTCAACTCCACTGAGAACAACTCTAAATGCAGCAGCAAGGATGGTCACTGAAGCCAAAAGGCACGATCAGATCTCCCCCTTCCTGAAAGATCTTAAGTGGCTCCCAATTGAAGCCTGCTGCCACTTCAAAACTGCTTGTCTCACCCACAAAGTCCTTCACACTGGTAAACCAACATACCTGGCAGCCAAACTCACCAAGGCAGACCAGGCAAGAAACCTGAGAAGCACCAACAACCTACTTCTCATACCCCCAAAGAAACAAACAAAAAGCCCTGGCTCACCCCTTCTCGAGCAATGGCCCCAAAATCGGGAACTCGCTACCAGCAGATCTCAGAACCAACCCCTCCTTCATGACTTTTACGAGAAAACTAAAGGATCCCCTCCTCGCTTGGCACCTTAACCCTCTGGACAGTAAATCATAGCACTTTTTAGCAGCCTACAATCCAGTAACTCTTGACTCTGTTATTTACCTCTACTTATGGCTGTCTGCCTTTTTTATTGCCTGTGTAAATGTTGTAAAGCACTCTGATACCCACGGGTCTTGCCAGCACCATATGAAATATCTAAATTACATGGGAAGGGGGGCCCGCCTTTCGCACAGTAAAGATATAGAAAAAAACACAGTTTCATCACAAAAACAGTTTCAACATGGGAAGCAACAGTGCCTCAGTCACAAAACTGATACAACTGTGTAAGCCTCTTTTGCAAAAACATTCGAATAAGGGGCATCTGGAGTGTAAGCCTCCCTCACACAAACAGGTACAAAGTAGGCAGTAAATTAATGCATCACTATCAGCTGAAAAAAACTGAAATTTAGCAAAGAGATGATATGCACGCCTGTCAAGTGTCTCCAGACAAATTTGACACATTCAGCCAGTCTTTTTTTGAGGCAAAACACTTACCAGGTTCTCATTTCTGTGATTTCAGGAACAACTATGAGTCACAGAATGCAAACTAATATTGGCTAAAACGTTAGGATTCACAAACTATGTCACATATGGCATCGGGCCAATTATCAGCTATGCTCACTCGTTCGTGCCAGACACTCAAACCTAAAACGTGTTAATTAAGCATCAACACCAAACAATGCCCCCCAAAGTAATATCTGGAGCAGTTAGATTAATTTTTTTTAAGAGAATGGTTTAAGGTGAGCTACTGAGATCCGACAGGCATACAGAAAAGTTTCTCTGAGACCTGCAGGACTGAATATCTGCATATTTTAAATAACATCTGACTATTTATTTTTGCACAGCTGGAACTGTAAACTTGGAATGCTTGAACACTCGCTCTCCACTAGCCCTGTGACTGTCAGTAGGTCACTGAGTTGAAGTCAGACACATTTACGGTTAGCTGGAGAGACAGAGGGAAAAAGTCACCTATGAAGTTCATCTGACACAACTATCCCAAGCACCTTACTCTGGGTGGTATTACTCTTTTAAGGCCTTCCATGAAAGCCTTAATAACTGGCACTTTGAGCAAGGATAAATGTTGCCTGTTTTATAGATAGGCAGCCACTGCCGCAAGATGTAGACGCATGACAGTGTAAGCAAGGCCAGAGCATTCTAAATGCATGAGGTAACAAATAACTTTGTTCTACTGATGCACTGAGTGGATTAATTTTTTTGGTTACTACAGTAAACAACAAATATTTTCCATTTGGCTACATAATATGCTCTAGTGGTATGTCTACGTGCTTCCTTAAGAATGATCATGCATTCTGGTGGCAAATTTAGATACACAAATTCTATGATTTCAGGAGCCAAATCGCAAGTTTTAGCTCTTTTGGGTTTGGATGTCTGATTTTGCCATGATTCTGAGCGAGAAAGTCTGGGTTGAAGTGAAGCGTCTTGTGAGGAACTACTGAAAGTTCGAATAGTGTGGCGAACCACGATTGACAAGACTATGCGGGAGCTACCAGAATGAGGGTGAGAGACCTTTGCGTGAGCCTCCAAACCAGAAATGGAAGAGGAGAAAAAGCATAGGCAAATATCCCTGACCAATTCATCCATAGCGCATTGCCTTTGGATAGAGGACATGCAAATCTGGATGCGAAGTTTGGGCATTTTGCATTCTCTGCAGTCACAAAGAGGTCTATCTGTGGAAACCCCTACATCTGGAGGTATGGGAGGACGACTTGGGGTAGAGTTCCCACTCGTGGACTTGATGCTTTATCCTGCTGAAAAGGTCTGACAAATCGCTGCCCATGCCTGGAAGATGTTCCGCTAACAGATTGATTTTGTGATGTATTGCACAACACCAAATAGTCTGAGAGAGGCGTGACAACTGTAGAGAGTGTGTTCCCCCGTTTTTGTACAGAATACATGGCTGTCATATTGTACATCCTAAGACAGCTTTGCCTATGAGGTGAGATAGAAATGCTTTCAATACTAGGTGAACTGCTGGAAGCTCAAAGTATTTGATGTGGAGATTCTAGTGTTTTGTGTCCCAGAGACCCTGAACTGTCAGATCTTGTAGGTGAGCACCCCAAACTGTGAGGGATGCCTCTGCTGTTAGCATGACCTGTGGAACAGGGATGATGAACGGCCACCCTTCCAACAAGTTTTGTATGTTCCACCACTGCAGAGAGTGATGAGTGCAGCCAACACTAGATCGTCCAGTCAACCCTGTGACTGAGTCCACTGTTGTGCCAAACATTACTGTAGCGGAGGCATGTTTAGTCTTGCATGAGACACTATGGCGATACAGGGTGCCATCATCCCGAAAAGACGCATGAAAGTTTAGACTGTCAGGTATTGATTGGCTTGAAATTGTGGTGGCAGTGTTTGATTTTTTTTTTATTCTGGCTGCATTTGGATAGGCTAATTTAACAGAGTGTTGAGCATAACCCCTAGATATGGTTGCAGCTGTGAAGGATGAAGGTGGGACTTTTGAACACTGATGACGAACCCCAGCTGATGTAGGAGGTTTATGGTAATCTGAGTGTGTTCACAACACAGAATTTCTGTACGAGCTTTGATAAGCCAGTCATCCAGATACGGGAAGACATGAATGTTTGCCGGAGTAAATGCACTGCTACCACTGCTAAGCATTTGGTAAACACTCTGGGTGCAACAGCGACTCCGAATGGAAGGACTTTGAATTGGTAATGTTTTTCTGCAATCACAAACTGGAGGTATTTGCGATGTGCTGGGTGAATAGGGATGTGAAAGTATGTTTCCTTTAAAGTTTAATGCTGACATGAAGTTTCCCTGCTGTAGAAGGGGAAGCACTTGCTGAAGTGTGACCATAAGGAAGTGATCTGATAGTAGGTAGTGATTCAGAGGCCGTAGATCTAAAATGGGCTGTAGAGAGCTATCCTTTTTGGGAATAAGGAAGTACAGGGAATAAACCCCTGATCATTGATGTTGTAGAGGAACTGGCTCTATAGCTCCTTTGGTTAAGAGAGCTGGCACTTCCTGTATGAGCAGTTGTTGATGTTCCAGAGAGTGTCTGTGGGTGCGCTGTGGAAAATTGGGAGGAGTGCTGATGAGCTCCAGGCAATAACCATGTTGGTTAATGTCCAACACCCACTGGTCCGATGTTATGGACTGCCAAGTGGGAAGAAAGTGCTGTAATCGACCCCCGATAGGTGTAGAATGATCGAAAGAAGGATAAGTGAGTCACTGTTTGTTGCCGGATAGGGCATTACGGGTTGGTATACCTTTGCCTTGACCTTTTAAGTTGTTACCCCTGTAGTTGCCTCTGAAATATCCTCTAGATGGAGACGATTGGGTTTGTGAACTGTAGGAGGATGCAGAGGCATCTCTGGAGGTGGTTTTAGAACCTGCTCTATAAAGGGAGCGACAAAAGGAGCCCTGAGGAGTGGGTGTTTGAAGTGCCACTATAGATTTGGCAACTTCAACAACTTTTTTCATCTTTTCCAAGGCCTCATCTACTTGTGGGACGAAGAGATGCTCCTTATCAAAGGGGACATTTAGTAAAATCTGCGGACTTCTGTTTTAAATCCAGAGATACGCAGCCAGGCATCCCTCTGTAGGACACTTGAATTGATGACTCTGGCGGCAGTACCTGCAGAGTCCAGTGTGCATCTAATGGAGTAATTGAAATTTACTTTCCTTCCTGAACCAGTTCTTATCCTTTATTTTTATGTTCCTCTGGGAGATATTGGAGGAGTTCCTCCATCTCATCCCAGTGAGCTTGGTCATATATGGCCAACAGCCCCCTGTGTGTAGCAAGCTGTTTGCCTAACACATCATTAAGTTTGGATTCCTTATCATGAGGTGGTGTGTCCACTGTAGTTTGTGAGTTTGCACATTTACAGGCCTAGGGAGTATGATGGGAGCTGGCCTCCAATACAAATTGAGTCAGATGGTGCAGCTATATATTTCTTATCTACCCTAGGGGTAATAATGTGAGCCCATGCAGGAGCCTTAAAAATATCGGCATAACCCATCATGCCTTTCAGCATTGGAAGAGACTGATACGCTCTATGTGTTCTGCATAGTGTCTCAAATAAAAAATATTCCATTGATTGCTTCTGTAGTGTAACCCCATAGTATGCTGCTGTTCTAACTATGACCTCCTGATATGATGAAGTATCATCAGGAGGTGATGGTTTGGCAGGATATAGCTCTGGATCTGTATCCCCTGGGGGGGGGGGGGGGGATCAGTGTCAATCCTGCCAGGGGTCTGTTGGTGTTGATGAGCCATAAGTGTCATCATAACCCCCATGTGAATCTGGGTCTATGTGGAGATCCCAGAGGTGCAATATTTAAGGGATTCTGCAGTGAGGGAGGTACAGGGGGTACAGGTGTTGGTATGTGAGATGGAGGAGATGGAGGAACAGGGTGCAGACGACTTGTAGCCTTGTCCTTTATCTTCTTCTTCACAGGTATCGCCAAATTAATCTCATCTTGGAAAGAGGTTTGCCGCTTGGTAGATGGCGCTGATGCAGTCTTTGCGATAAAGCGGCCAGTCTCTGGATGTATATGAATCCATTTTAGTTTCGGAACAAGTCTTTCCTGCACGGTCTCTAAAATGGGCTACGGAAGTGAAGCGGGAGCCGATTTCTGTGCCGACTTTCGGAACCAGAGCAGTCGGAGCCAAAGAGGTGGAATATAGGCTCAGTGCTGAACCTGAAGGGTTCACATGTGCTTTTGGTGCCGAGCCCAAGGGCAGGGCAGCTAAAGGTAATTCTCGGTGCCAACGATGGCCAGATGGCAGTGGCGGCCTGGAAGCCTTTTGTTTTGTACAAACCATAAGTTTTAGTGTGGGCAGGTGAAGGGTTTGAGTACTCACAACACCGTAACCCAGAGGAATATCGTAGGACTCCAAGTCGAGGTCCAGATCTTGAACCGAAAAGGGCCCTACTTCTTCGGCCGCAGAGGCCTCGAGATCTTCCTCTTCTGGTTTGATATCTTCCCGAGCGAAGATATCAGGCGTGTGTTGGATTTCACGTCCCTGCATTTCGCTGCGTCAAGCCCGGCGGTCCCGCAGGGTCTTTTTCGATCGAAACAACCAACAGGCCTCATCATTTTCTTCTCTGTGCCGAGGGGATAAGCACATATTGCAGACCTTGTGAAGGTCAATCCTCGGGTACTTGGAATGGCACTGGGGGCAGAATCGAAACAGTAACGAATGACAATGACATCATCAATTAATACAAGCTATTTTTCAGGATCGCCTATTCCACCAAGAGTACTGTGTTCCTCTTACGACATATAGGCTATCTCCAGATCAACTGACTCTTCTGCCACCCAGGTCAAAGGTACTGATAGCATTGGAGGACCTGAGTCCATTCAGAAAAAGGTGGCTGAAATGGGTAACAATCTTCACAGTTATATCAGATGGAAGGACCTTGTTTGTACAGGAGTAACTGCATCTCTCCAGTCCAGAAAAGCTGAAGGATGTGGGGAATGGTAGACCTATATTTTAAAGGGTCAAATTAGTGTGCCAGACTGTACTCTTGCTTTTATTCAATTTCCAGGTGATCTTCGTCACTTGCTATAGATAATAATATCTGCTTGGTGGTCATAGTCTATATGAGGATTCATTAATGCAGGACGGTGTGTTGCTGAGGTGTTCAGAAAGAAAAAGATGAGAGATTATAGTGTAGAATAGCGTCTGAGACTCATGTAGCTGGTGCATACCGAGGTAGCCTGTCTTTTTCTTGGATCGAAGGGACATTTCTACAAGGGACATTTGTTATGTTGTACAGGAGTTATAAGGAGGCGGATAGCAGTACTACTACGGTAAATTGCTTCGTCTATCAACAGACTCATTGCATGCTTTTGTTATCTTAAGAACAACACAATTCAGGGGCTGGCCAAAGTGTTAGGCTAACAAATGAAACACATGCTCTCTTGTGGTTTATTTAAAATTCCACAGTTCCAAAATAATTCTTTCTGCTGTGGATGTGCTGAATACAGCTGTTTTGAAACCACATTATTTGTTATTTGACAGAGGTGCTATTCGCAGAATGTTGTCACTAGTTGGTGGGAGTGACTCACCACAAGAACAAACCTTTCACAAATGATAAAGTGCCAAGATGAACAAATGTGTAAAAAGTGAGTTAAACACCTCAATAGCATATGAATGGCTTCACCAAACCCACTACCAATGTCCTCAATGTGTAGTAAATATTGGTGACTGGTGGAGATTAGCTTGCCACCATCTGAGTGAAAAACAGGGTATGCAAAACGCAGGTGTGCATTTGTAAGTTAAGAAAGCAGGCATAATTACAACAGTGTAAACATTTAGAAGTCTAATATGGAGTGATTAGACTGTTAGTTCCCCACATCTGACTTCTTTGCAATATCCCCTCTTCTCACATCTGATTTTATCACGATTCTTTACACATATGCACACCTTTAGTACTGTACTTTTATCTTGTATGTATATGTGCTTTTTGAGCAAAGAGAATACACATGCACTCTTACACATATAATAAGTTCCCTCCCAAAAGAAAGAATGTCTTTCGCATTTTTTTTATTTTAGTTTCCCATTTGCTTGCATTATAAACAAGCATTGGCATAGCCAATAGGTCTCGCCTTTGGAACCTTGTAAGTGTTTAGCTAGAGCCATTGTCTTTGGCAATATTTGTAAGCTACGTTATAGAGCATAAACAGCGAAGCATCTGTTATTTTGTGGCAGTTTCCACAAAATTATGAATGTCGCCACATATTCCATCATTTTCTGCATAAACTGCACTTTTTTACACCAAAAAACGCAATGGTGTGCATGACTCCCTATAGCTGCATGGCAGCTGTGCCTTTTGCCATGAACTACTTCTCCTGCCTGCATTGCACACAGTGCCCTAGCAACGAAGTGTGATGGCTTCACTAACAACTCTGTAAGCAGTTCTTGATCAGTCTGGCTCTTCCAACAGTGCTGGTAAGTAGATTTATTATCTTTATAAAAAAATATTACAGCTCTTCCGATGTCGTCACAAGGCTTATGGGCCGTTGCTGTATGTATCTAAACGATTGTCTGAAAACTGGACATTTTTATATTCATGTTACATAATGCACATTCAGTTCTTAACAAATGCATTCTTTTTTTGTATGAACTCTAACTGTTTAGTGCTTTCTTAAATGCTCTTTTTTTATAAAAATGATACATTTTCACTTGCTGATGAGTTTGAAAATGTTAATATACTGTCAGTAAAGCATAGACTAAATAATTGTATATTGTTAATGTTATGCTGTACTGTGGTGGTGGCAGAAAAAGATGATGCTGCCAGGAAATGTGGTTTTGTTTTTTGGATCTATTTTATAGGCGAGCAGCTAAACGAAAGGAGGAAAAAGTAGGTAATACTGGTTTGTTGAAGTTTTTGTTTTCCGTAAATGAAGATGAGCATGATAGAAAGGAAGGGAAGAGGGGGAACAAAGAGGGGAGGCGGGGCAGCTGCAAGCGGCAGCAAATTTGGACATTGCCCTGGTTTGTTTAACTATGAATAAAAAGACGGAGTTATTTTTTGTATGTCCATTCCGCCCCTTATAAAAAGGGAAGCTTTAACTATTGGCTTTGGCATTTGTGCCTTTATGGAGCTATGTTTAAAATTAGGGGAACAAACTCTGTGGAATGCAATAAGTAGGGTGATGCCGTGCTTTGCAAATTCGCACACTTTGACCACTGCATTTGAATTACCAGTTACATTGCACAAACACATTTTTTGGGCGGCAATAACAGGACGTTGTTGAGCAGGTGGCAATACTAAAAATTGCTTTCCAAGCTTTACAATGTCTAACTGTGCGTTATCACATCTCACACGTTTAT
Organism: Triturus cristatus; assembly: GCF_964204655.1. Classification (NCBI taxonomy): domain Eukaryota; kingdom Metazoa; phylum Chordata; class Amphibia; order Caudata; family Salamandridae; genus Triturus; species Triturus cristatus. The sequence continues at coordinate 849,474,926 of NC_140583.1, read as the reverse complement.
GGAATTAATAGTTAGTAAAGTTAACCTTGTTAGGGCACGGGTATGCTGCACCGTAGCCTTGTTACTAAAAGTTTGTGGAATTACTACAGGGCCTCGAATGTGGTTAGTTGAGGTAAGGAGAGAGTACAAGGGTGGTACAGGGAGAAATGCGCAGAAAGTTAGACCCCTGAAAAACTAGCATGTATAGTGTTTGTGCATTATACATACGCATTAATAATATATAGGACTTTTAGTAGGCCGGAACTGGGCCAGGTAACTTAAAAAAAATAAAAAGGTTTTGAGTACGTTTCCTACCGTGCTCTCTGATGCAGTCCCACCTTTATACTGGTTTTGAGTCAAACATTGTAATTACATTAGCCATGCTTATATAAAAAACAGTTTACCTGTGAATGCACTTTAACCCCTTCGGTGCTCATGACGGAACGGTTCCGTCATGAGCCACGGTTGAGCTGTGCTCATGACGGAACCGTTCCGTCATGACCACGCCCGCGCAAGATTCCGTCAGCACAGCGGCGGAATCTGCGCAGCATGGAAGGGGTTAAGACCTGTCTTTTGTGACCTGCTTTTGTTATGTTCTGTCATAAAATCTATAAAAAAGATTTTACAAAAAAAAAAAAAACAGTTTACCTTCCCCACTGGTCTTAGTGTCTATAGTACGTTAAATTAATTCATACTTATTAAAGATAACTTTGGGGAGGGCACAGGTTTGCCCCAGTGGCGGCTGGTGACATTTGAATGTGGTGAGACGTAAAACAATTGTCGTACTTCACTGGAGCGATCGAGCGTAGCGAGCGCGTGCCTGAACCACCAACGGGAGGTTCGGGGGGTTCTCCCCCGAGAAATTTTTGAAAAAAGAGTGGGCAAATGGTGCATTTTTAAGCTAACCAGAAGGAGTGATGAACAGCTCAGTCAATACTACTGTTTAGAGTTGTGGGAGTTAAGAAACCTTATAGAAGTTTGACACATAATGAAAATGCTCTGGGAATTTGGAACTAAATGAACAACAATTTACTGGTACCGCAGTAGCACAACTATTCTTAATCATACTGGATAGAACCACAAGCTAACATGTAGAATACCATGATTGACAGGGTGATGAACTTACTTGGACACTAGCGCTTATAATGTAGCTATTTCTCACTCCAAGGCTCTCAAACATATCTGTATTTCCTTCAGACACTCTTATGCAAGTCAACAAATGAGTCGAAAATTGCGAAAACTATTCACACATCAACAATATGTTTTTGTGCAGTGCTTTGAGGTGCTGACCATACATGCAGACAGGGCTTCTCAGCGTTGAACAAAGGTTGAGCCCACCATGCACAGCAAAACACAGATGTGTCCCACACACACCACTGTAAAACACTGCCATTACAAGATGGAAGCCATGACCGGTGCATCACTATTAAGGCAGCTAACTAGATGTGTAAACATGCTCAGTGCAACAGTGTTCCACTGTGGTACCAACAGACTCAAGTTATGATGCTGGTTGCGCCACTGCCCTGTGCTTCAGTTAACCAATTGCCAAACTCGTGCTACCTAGAAGCAGGCCTAACCACACTATTAGGCGCTATATTAACAACTGCCTCCTGCCTACAATCAGCGACAAAAGCTGGATAATGCAGCTGCACTGGCATGTTTTGGGGGGAGGGAGTATACTGAAGTGGTAGATTGATGCCAAAAACTGTGTTTCTCTTGCAACATACCCCAAACATCGACCCCAGCCGCTACATGATTGCAACACACAATGCCAAGCCATAAATGTCAATCAGTGACAGCGAGGCATCCCTCCCCCAACACTGCCAAAAGAATACAGCAAACCAAGGTCTGTGCTCCTCTGAGGGAGGGTATTGGGGTAAGTCGGCCAATCAGAAGAAAACAGGAGAGCATAACACGCTTAAAAGCAGAGAAGAGGAGGACAAAGGATAGATTCAAAACAGACTTTCTCTCCCAGTGACTGGAGGTCGGTTTTTGGAGGTTCAGAGCAGCTGCTGGTTCTTCTGCCGCGTCCTCCAGCTCCCCAAGGTCAATTGCAGCACACACTTTGGGGACTTCAACCCAAGATAGGGTGAGGGCGAGAAACATACAGTGGTGAGAGATTGGACAGAGAGAAGAGAGAGGACAGAAGGAGAGATACAGAAAATGTATGGATAGAAAGAGAGAGAGTTTGATAGATATGAGGAAGAGAGCGCCTTGGTATGGACATTTTTGCCATGGCTGCTTTGATCACAGATTGGCCCTCCTTAGCTTTAACCCTTTCCGTGCTCATGATGGAACCACTCCGTCATGAGCCACGGGTGCTGTGTGCTCATGACGGAGTGGTTCCGTCATGCTGCGGCCGTTGGCGGCCGCTCCGCCCACGCGGCGCTAATTCCCCGCCTGTGCGGGCGATTAGCGCAGTGGGCGGAGACATGACGGAACCACTCCGTCATGAGCACAGCTCACCCGTGACTCGTGACGGAGTGGTTCCGTCACGAGCACAGCGGCACCGCAACTGCCCCCAAATACCCCAGCGCCGCGGCGGAATTCCTGCCGCGGCGAAGGGGTTAACAAAGATATTGTTTATTAACATGCACTACTCCAATAAATCATTCGGAACCTGCTCAGTGTTAGTGACATTTAATAACTCTCATCATTTTTAAGCTCAAACTATATAACGTTCTATAGTAAATGCCTTCTCTTCCCTCACCCCAGTTGACTGAAGTTGCAACAACACCTTTTGTGAACACACATCAAACATTGACATAGTGTGCACGGCCACTTGTCTTGCGACAGAGCACACCATTTACTTCCAGTGAGTCATCTAATTGTCTAGACATCCAAGTCATTAGCCATGCAGAAACATCTAATTGTTTAAGGATTCTATCAAGCAGGAAACTAATGTGGTTAAAACGACGAGGCGAGCGAACAGTGTCTGGGTGAGACAACAACCCTGGACTGACAATTGTCAGCTCTCATTTGCGGCTCTAAGACAGCAGCCGTTCTTCCGTTTCACCTCTCATCTGTCTTTATTTAGGGGAGTCCGCGGAATAGAGGCATAAGTATCTAAAAAGCCATTACAACCGGAGCACATGATTCACATCAACGCTGGCCATCTTGTAATGGATTTTCTTATTTGTTTTGAAAATCAATTACAAGAGGCTCATCTGCATACATTCACAGGCATGGCAGACATCTCGTAATGTACTGTTTTAAAATATAAGAAAATCAATGACAAGATAGCTGCTGAGCATTTGTTTGCTTGCTTAGAAGGCGTCTGTTGTAAATAAAAAAAAAAACACATTGACAAAGGCGGTAGGTCCGTGCCCGGTACAACAAGTGAGACATATTGGCTTGACAATGTTTTTTTTCTTCCCAATGATGCACAATCAATACCGTTTGATTTAATCATCTATCAATAATACGGCGGTGCCATTCTATACAGATGTCAGATTTTACACAACAAAAAAGAACATTTCTGGCGCATAATATGGTTCAGGAAAGGAATGAAAACCGGAGAGTTCAAGACCGCATCAAACATGGGGAGAAGCTTGACCGACCGCGCAAATTGGATTCCAACATTCCTTCCATCAACAAATCAAAAACCCAACAATTCAAATCTTCTGCAGCCAGCGCTATGAAGTATTTGAATGGAAAGGTGAAATGCAGCGCTTTATGAAACTCTGAAATGCGCTAAAATATCATTAACAACAAAACAAACCATAACGTGACATAACATACCACATAACACAACATAACCTATCAGACCATAACATCCTAACTTGCAGCACAATCATCTGGATAGAATGCAAACCACAGTTCAGACCCGTACTAAGAGTACGGGCGTGAAGGGACAGCCAGCCTAGATTAGCTCCGACATACGATGCTCTCTGATAGCAGAGGGGAAGAGGCTTTCACAAAGCCCTGGCTCTTCCGGTCTGTTGTCCACACAGTAGCTGAATGTGGCACGTAAGTTGTACATCTGAAGTAGGTTCCTGGTCAAACATGCAAACAACGCAACCAACCCATTTCCTTAAATTCCTGAGGGAAAAACAGAATCTATCGGGAGACCATGTGCTAAGAAACCCGCCGTGTTGAATTAAGACGCTTTGCTGTCCCGGGTTACGTGAGCTGCAAGTGCTAAACGGGGGTTCTGCCAGGAGGGGTCAAAACACAAAACATACGCAGTTCTACTGTCGTGCTGTGTGTGCCGCGTCCACGTTCCGCCACAGTATATATGCTGTCCGTGACTTTGATCGAGGTGTCTGTACATCTTGAACCAGAAGCCAGAGAAGTCACAGACAGGCCTACGTTCTCGGTTCTCCATAATGTATTTCGCATGAAAAGTTCTTCCAAGGCGGACGCCGACAAGGAGGGCACTCGGCTCATATTCAGATCAGAAACTCCTACCTCTGCCCCTCCCTGTGTGATTACCCCGTGTGCCATGCGGCCACATGCATTATGTCCCCCAACAACACCCACTGCACACACCGGACCCTCTCATCAACTAGGGCTCTCTCCTACAAATCCCCTCTCTCGAATGAGACTGGGGCCTAGGGTCCCCCACCTCCTGCTCACCTCCATCCTATTCTGAACCCCACTTGCTCTTGCCCCTTCCGGCCCCACAATACTCACAGCCTCCTCCACTGCTGCCTGGAAGGAAAATTCGTTCCTCCCGGTCTTCCGCTCCCAGCTCGTGCCTGTCAAGGGAAGCAGTTACTCTCCTGCCGCGCCAGCATCCACCCTGGCCTCCCTCTTACGAGAGGCTACCAAAATGCGGCCTGCAACATGACTTACCTCAGTCTCCCTACCTTTCCCTGCTACTACGCACCCTGATCGTGCTGCCCCAATCCTCAGTCAGGTCCCTGCAGTGGCTTAGCAACTGCTGTCTCGGCGGCAGCAATCTCCTCCCCGCTCTATATTGCGGCTGTCGTGGGCCGGCAATTGGCTCCGGATCTTGCCAGAACCCCCCCCAAACCACGTAGGGTTCGCTTTACCAGCAACAGGACTGACCCTGGGTGTAGGAAAGTGGATATCTGACTATGGTTACCCCCAACTTTTTGCCTAGTGTCTAGCTGGTTTTTCGACTTAGTTGGCCTGAGATCCTGCCATTCAGGGTCTCAGGCTGTCTGCTCTCTCTTTAAAATGGACTCCATGTACCCTAGGTACATTCCCAATTGGTAAGGATCACCTTATTGGACCCTGTACAGTGTACCCTAGGTACCCAGGGCATAGGTGTACCCTAGGCCTCCCAGGGGCTGCAGCATGTATTATGCCACCCCTGGTCTGGCCTTCCATTATGACACAACTGGCTGATCACTCAGCTGGGGCAAGGTTGTGTAATCACTCCTTGCTTAGGTGTAGTATTCCTATACCTAACTTACATATAGACACATGTGTACCTATCAGCCACTCCTATGGCAGGCCTTAACAATCCAGGAGGCAGAGTGCTTGGTAACATGTGAGATGGTGCTCTAGCATGAGCTGAGCCTGTCTGCAGCTTTCGGAACCATGTCCTTATAGCTGTTCTATGATATAGCCTACCATATACTCTTAAAGTGCCTTATAATCTTAAACGGTTATGGTAACTATGGTTTGGCTTTATCAAAACATGTTGTGTAAGGTGTCTAACACTTTGGAATAATACCCCCATCCCATTTCTGGGGATGAGGATATTATCCCTCCCTTCTAGAGGGAGAAGACATGTTGTAACCTACTTACCCGGTTAAAGTTAACCAGAGCCCCAGCATCACAAAATGGATGCTGCTGCCACAGACACGAGTCTGACCTCCTGCTGCTGGGAGTGATCCCGGCAAGGGAGGCTTGGACAATAGGTTTCCTGCCTTGGGAGGTGCGAGCACCACCCCAGACAGGCCTTAGTGTATTGGGGCAGGGAGGGATGAAAAGAATGAGACATGCCTGGGGCACACAAGGTGTCCCGTGCATAGTCCAGTTCAAACCGGTGCTGGGGCACTCCAGCCCCAGTCCTGGCGCGAAACTGGACAAAGGGAAGGGGGTGTAACCACCCCCCTCCCAGGTCTCACCCATAAGGCGTGACCTAGCAGGTAACCCAGCCCCCCAGATTAGTATAAGAGTGGTAGCTGGGCCCCAGGGGATTAGATTATCCTGAACCTGCAACTTGAACAGAAACTCTGGACCTTCGACATTCGACGAAAGAAGAAGACTGAAGAATCTCCCTTGTGGCCAAGGAGTGGCTACCCTGTGCAAACAGGCACCATCAAGAGACTACCCTTTGCTTTGCTAAAGTTCTACGAGGGACCGACTGCAGAGCCCGACCAGAGCCTTGACTTCCAGACTTCTCCGACCCTGATCCACATCCACAGCCGAGCTGAGATCCGTGGAGGCGACGAGAGACGTGGGACTGGCTACCTGGGAAAAGTGGCTAGTATCTTCCAGCGCAGCTTCTGAGGCACCCTCGAAGTTGTGCACCGGGGATTGAGAAGCCCCAACCCCAAGCACCATCTGCACCGAAGATCAGCCCCCCACACTCCACGAGTCCTGCGTGGGGCCCTTCTGCATTTTCCTGCTTGCCGCGTCTGTCCGGTTGCTTGCCCGTTGGCTAGTGGCCTTTGTGACGACGCATCCAGAAATCTTCACCGCTGGTTTGGCTCCTCCAGACTGGCTCCCGCTTCCTTGCAAAAGAGAAGCACCCCAGACCTTCCTGGTCTGCACCAGAAGCAAGTCCTCCGTTCTTCGTGGGTTCCGCTTGCCAAGGCTTGGTGAGTCCTAGTCCAACTTCGACACCGCCGACAGCAAGAGCCTTCGTGGGACAGCTCGCCTCCTGGTCCTGGTCGTCCTCGACGTTCCCTGGTCCTCGTGGCTGCAGCGACAAGCTTCACCTTCACCTGCACTCTTCACGACATCGCCTGGTTCCTTCCTGGTTCCACGTGGTCACTGGCTAGTGACCTTGACTCTGTCCCTTCTGCTTGCAGGTCTCCTCTCTTCTTGATCCCAGCCTTGGGATCCACCGGACACTCTTCACTGACTGCCTGTCAGCAACTTTCCTTCAGGCATCCATAGAAGTCCACGACGAAACCCGACGCAAGTTCACACCTATGCACCCGCAGCCTATGGGCTAGGTAACTTGGGTACTTCGGTGCTCACAAGGGTAGTGACTATCCTAGGGTCTAGTTTCCGAGTCTCGACTCTCTAGCTGCTTCAGAAGTGTCCTTAAACTGTTAATTTCTAACAACTACTATTTCTATCGACTTTTACGCATTACGCGTGAGTGTTTCCACTCTGCACCTGAATCCCGTGGGCCTCCCACTTCCTAACTGTTGCTAGTGTAGTGTAGCCCCAGCGATTCCCTAGGCCTAGGCCTATCCTATTTCCGTGACAGTGGTCCTTATACCACTTACTTAGTATATGGTTTGCGTGGCCCCTAGGGCCTAACTGTATTACTTACCTGTGTGACTTAATGTATGCTTAAATAAGACTGTGTTGTACTTACCTCTAATCTCATAAAGAGTGCTGAGGGTTTGACTAGAATAAATACACTTTATTTTATATATATATCTGTTGTGGTGTCCTTTCATTTGGTATTCAAGGGATTATATATGGTATCACAGCTGGCTTCACATGCCATTCAGAGTTTAGCCTAAGACTGCTCTTGTCCATGCTACCACTAGGATAGCTGGTCTATAAGGTTGACTTTACAACCAATCACCATAAGGGTATTTGGACTGATATAAGGTGTACACTAGAACTAGTGACATCATACATCAGGCCAACTTCTCACACTGGGCCTTGACCCTTATGTTTTTGCTGTCAGGAAGACGACCTGCATCCGTAGCCGAGTAGTACATGTCACCACGGTGTCTGCGTCCTGATTTACCCTAGGCCTGCCAACACCCATTCCGTGCGTAGCGCTGTACGGGCGTGTATGTACCACGCTACAACAACTTCTAGCACATTGCACGTTCTCAGGCAAAACCAGTAAGCGCGCGACACGGGGGGGGGGGTAATTAGTGGCAACCCCTCTCAGCCAATCCTGGCGCCAGGATTGACTTAGGGCACGGTTACTCTCCGCCCGCCTGCCCATTAGGAGACAGAGGATTGAGCCTTTGCTCAACCCCCGTTCTCCTAATACGCAGCCTGAGCAGGTACTTGTGCGCATGAGTGGGCACGGAGGAAGAAATTTGCCATCCTTCCCCACTCATGCGCATTGTGCACTGCTGCTGCATGCCCCTGGTGACGGTCTTTCAATGCAATGCATGTCAGTCAACATGATGCTGGACCGCCCACCTCCTTCAGACTCTGAAGGGGGTGGGCGGTCCGACGTCATGCTGACTCACTGACATGATTGTCAGTTCTCCCTCGGCGTCTCTGAACTTGAGTAAACAGAGTTTACTCAAGTTCAGAGATGCCGAGGAAACTGCGGGCGTGGGCGGGTTGTGGGGCAACGCCCCAGCGCCCTAATGGATGCACCGCGTGCCCCTTTGTAGCCCTGTTACTAAAAGTTTCCATAGTTGACAGAGCGCCACAAGTTGTTAGCCGAGAAAAGAAGAGCATAGAAGAGTGACGCAGCACTAATGAGTAGAAAGGTATACCCCAGAAAAAGTAGCATGTACAGCGTTTGTGCTCTATACACACTTATTAGCAACATACAGGGTTTTTAGTGCGCCGGAATCTGCACAGGCAGCCTACAAAATGCAAGTCTTAAGTATGCTTCCTACCGTGCTCTCTGCGGCAGTGACACCATTCACTCCTTTTCCTGAAACTTTTATGTGACTAGTTATAGTTCTTTCGCAGCATTATTATTTCCTTTATTTTTCTAGAAAGTTTTATATAGCGCGTATGATGCGGGACGTATAGGAGGCCCCTTCTAATAAGCATCAGTCTGATTACACACAGAGTTTTTTTACTTAATCATAGGTTGTTGTTCAGCAAGCTAAACGAGTTAAAATTAGTTTGCTACCTCCAAATTAGCCAGCTCTGGCCACTATGCCACCTCTACCACAAAAACGAATGCCTTTCCAATAAAATATATAAAATAAGCCATATCTATTACTTTATTTTCTGTGCATATACAACCATTTGCAAATGCAACAATATAAAACTGTTGTAGGTGTTAAGGTACTTGTATAACATATGTGGATGCATTGAAAGAATTATCGAAAGTACCAGTTGGCCGGCCCATTCTACTAAGCACCTTTTTTTTGTACGTTTTTACAGCACCCCTTTACTTACATACGTCAAGCTTATTTAAGAAGTAGTAGAACATCCGCACTAGGCTTTGTGCCTACAGTATGTATTTTTAATTAACACAATAAAGATAACATCAAGAAGGGCACGGATGTGCTGCTCCATAGCCTTGACACTCAAAGTTTGTGGAATTCCCTTTGCGCCCCAATAGGTTAGGTGAGGTTAAGAGGGTACAAGGCTGGAGCATGGAGAAATAGCAAAGCAGCATGTTTTCGCCAATTAGCTGATATCGTTTTTGATACGGGGGCTGACTTTGGAAATTTTGACACACAGGCTACCCCTAATTAGTTGTACCTCGTTAGGGTTCGTTGTAGACAAAAAAAAACGCATGCGCCAGTGATTTACATACATTACACTTAAGGAGGTGTCCTTTTTTAGAGTTTAACAATTGCTTTCACTGTCATAATAGGACAGTGTAAGTTTTAGAACGTATCGGTGAGGACATACGGAAAAACAAAAACTTTATACAAAGCGAACATTCCTATAAGTTGTCTTGTACGACTGCTCAAACATGAGGACGGGCATTGTAGGAGACGAAACATAGCAGCGACTCCTAATGTAGGTAGCAGCTACTCAAGGATGTAAACGTACGGTTATTAAAGTACCACTCGTATTGCACCTACTTAGGATGCACAATAAGGTAAGCTTCAGAAAAACATGTGTCAATAGTTATCGCCTGCAGCTCTGGCCGCTATACCACGTATACCGGAAGAACTAAGGCCTTTCCAATAAAATATATGAAATAAGTAATAATTGTGATTTTATTTTCGTATGCGCCTACAACCATCTACAAAGGCAACAATTTAAAATTGCTGTTGGTGTTATGATACTTGTATAAAATATGTAGATGTATCGGGAAAATAATAAAAGTACCAGTCACCCGGCTCACTTGATAAGCACCGGATTTTAAAAAAATGTTTTTACAACACCCTTTTCTTCACATTGGTAAAGCTTATTTAAGGAGCAGTAAAACCTCCGTAGTAGGCTAAGTGCCTATAGTACATATTATTAATTAACACAATAAAGATAACATCAAAACAGGCACTGATGTGCCACTTCGTAGCCTTGTTACTGAAAGTTTTCGGAATTTCCTTTGCGCACTAATAGGTTAGCTAACGTTGACAGAGGGTACAAGGCTGGTGCAGCGAGAAATAGCAAAGCAGCCTGTTTCTGCCAATAAACTTGCATCACTTTTTATTTGTTGTGCTTCGCTAGGGCTTGTTGGAAACAAAAAACCAGTCTGTCAAAAGTTCAGACTATGCACATCTTCCTCCTTGCAGTATATACAATAATTATTTGTTAATAAATAGTGCATCCTTAAAAGCGTGCTATAAAGAACTAAATGATTTATGTGCATTTCAAAGAAAAAAGTTTGTTATAAACATCTTTAGGGCTTCTTGGTTCGAATCGAAATATGCTTAAGTACCCAAAAATGAATTGTTGTTCAACTGGGAAAACAAAAATCCATATCTGCAGCAGTAGTGTGCCTCTAATATTTCTTTATATAGCCGAATATTCGTGACTGATATTATGCAATGCCCTAGCCTCCAAGGTCTCCAGCCAGACTCAAACGGCCCACTGTCTGCACGCCTGGAACATGGAACAAAATTTTGCTTTCAATATATTTTTCGGAAGTGTTTACCGGAAAGATAGGTCCTCCCGGCCACTGCGGAGCGCCGCTGGCACGAACAGTTCTGCATATTTGAAAGCAAGTTGTGTACGCGGCGAAGGATAATGAGGGTGTGACGGGCTGTGGCGGTCTAGGAACAGGGGATGCCTTTTCTACTCTGCCCGGCCTGAGAATGACAAAATTGTTGTTGCTCGTTCTTTTTCTTCAACAATATGCCATTCTGTACCACATAGGCTCTTAATTTATTCCAACTCGCTGGCCTGACCTGTAATCTCCCTTTCGGTGCACATCTGACCCATCTGCGTTTCATTTTCCACTCATCAGCATCCAACGATAGGTAGAGGCCCTGTTTGCAACCATTAGCAGACAGAGATTGTCACTGTTCCTCCTTCCTGCGCCACATCCTTCGCTGAAGAAAAAAAAAACAAGCGCTCGCGCTGAAAGGAGGCAGCAGGGGGAGGGGTGAGAGGAGGGGGCCTGTGCCGGTTTCCCTTGCGGGAGCGAGCAGGAACCATCTGTCAAAGCTCGCTCCCGCAAGGGAATCGCCAAACGTGCACACGTTGCCATTGAAAGCAATGCAACGCGTGCACGTTTTGGGGCAAAAAAGGGAACCGATTACTAAAGGTCTCTCCTATGCAGCGCATGTGTGCTGCGTAGACGAGACCTAAAAATAATTGATTGTGGCTATATAAAGTCTGGCTCCTCACTACTCATATAGAATGGCATGAGAATTCCATCTGGTGCTAGGGCAGGCACCCCACCTCCCTTAGGTCTCAAGCAAACCAAAAGAAGCAATGTTAATATTTATGCCAGTCCAACATTTCTTCCGTCCCTCTTGGGCCACTTCAAACCCAGGGATGGCAGAGGATGCAAGCACTCTGCCACATCAACATCCACCTCTTTACCTCCTTGCAGTAAGTCCGTAAAGACCCGCGGAAGATGCAGGATTTTAGTTCTGTTCTAAACTATCTAATTAATAAGAAAAAACCCAGCTTTGGGCTACAAGGGAATGTCCAAAAGCTGGTAGGAAGGATGGGCCGGACGTCCAGTATAGATGTTAAATATTTCGGGGGGGGAATGAAAAAGGCCTGGTACTCAATCTTGTTTTTTAAGAATCTTAACCAACGTTATAACAGAAAGCAGGTTTCAAGCAAAGCCTGTAAACCAACTTGCTGTGAACTAATAAGAGAGTATTTCAATTTCAGGGGCGGGCAGGGCAGTCACAACTCTCTCAAAGAAAATGGTATTGTTGCTAAAGAGCATTTATTCTAGGCAAGTGCAATAGCTCAACTTTTGGTGCTGCAAACAGAATGATGTCACAAGGTTTGGACTTAATGAGACACAGCAGGCACAGAATCGGATCTTACGAGTTAGTTAATTGATCAATCAGGTATAACATGTGAGGAGCTACCACCTCTGTTGATCCACTACACAGCAAACTGCAGGATTAACTGTGAGGAAATATTCCTGAAAGTTGAACTCTCCGAGTATACTCATGTGAAGAGAAAACAAGAGTCCGCACTGCTTCACTCCTGCTTTTCAGTCCATATGAAGCCTGACACAAGTGAATAACGTTTAACAAAAATTATATTAGTGATGTGTCTCTTTCTTCGGCATTAAGAGCTCAGCTGAGGTCATGGCCAACACAAATATTTGCACTAAATTTCTGAAAAATACAGATGGTGGATTATCAGAAAAAAATCAATAGAAGTAAGATTTTGAGACTGAACACAGCCGCATTGATATCTACAAGTGATCACGCTGTGAGGAAACGGTAAGAAGGAAGAAAGGTCCTAAAATGCTATTTTAATTTCCACCACCACAAGTATTAACAACTATAAACAATCACGACGACAAAAAGGCATAACAGGGTCAATTTTGAGGCTAAAGGCCTGCGGACATAACAGTGATAAGTTATGTATTTATTTCACTGCTTGTGAATTTGCCAAACATTAAGCACATTTCTTGTGACAAGCTTTGTGGTCCCTCACTAGGGTACTGATTATTCTTAAGACCAGAGGTAAATAATGTCACATTACCCAAAGAAACCTCTAAAACGAAATACAAAAATGTCACATCAAAACAAAGAAACAATTTGATAATAATAAACTAACTTAATATTCGTAAATAAATTCCCCCATGCTTATGAAAATAAAAAAAACTACATTGAGGTAGCGAGAGAAACATTTCCCATGCTTGTAAAAATGAATCCAAACGTCACAAAGGAAAAGGAAGATGCAACTAAAATTGCGTGATAACCCTACTGTTCGCTTCTGACCTAGTTGAAAGGAACTAGTTCCAAAGTCTGTAATTAAATAAAATGTTCTTGTTTGGTGCTATAAGGAAGCATTTGTATGACTTTGGTATATTCTGAGAAGTCGCAGAATCATAGTTTGTTCAACTGTGACATATTTAAAAATAAGGAAAACTGAATTCCGGATAAATATGTGAATTTAAGAATTGCAATGTGAATATTCTAAGACACATTCACTCTGTTTATTATTTCTCCTTACAACATGAAAATTGCTCATTAAATTCATAACCAACTACTTTTCTTCTGAAACTAACTGCAACCAAACAGTAAAACATAATCACTTACCTGTCCATATATATGTGCTGTAGAGGGAGGTATAGAGAAAAATGAATACCAGAGTTTGTCCGATACTGTTCCCTTCTTTAGTAACAAAGTTCCAAATGATCATTCCAATGCAAACCATTAACTACAAAAGAAAGAGAGACTATTACACTGCCACCATTAAGAGAATGGGACAAATAACCATAAGAACACACACCTCGTTACATGAATTGGCAACGCAAACAATAGTCTAATATGCTTTCCGTCCTCAGGGCAGAGTTCCTCATTTATGCAGAACATTGGATAATGGCAGACTGCTTATATCAAACATACTTTTTCAAGCCAAATAACCTCTCATTCCATTATTTGACATTAGAAGTGACAATGAACTCCATAACAGTGAACTGCTTATTTTTCGACTCATCCTTCCATTCCACCATTTTAGTCTTTTTTCCAAAGTGAAGTCTATTTTGACCTCCTTGATATTTAAATCCATACTCTGTTAGTGTCACTCCTTGCATGCTTATGATGCATTATAACTGAGGACATTTCAAATAGATCATAAATCCTATCTCCAAAAGGGGTTCTGCAAGACAGTGCAAAACAGCATGTACATTTGTAAAAAAATATAGGAGGACAAATTAAGCTGGTTTTCATAAATATAAAATGTGTTTTCTTCTTCAGGCTGAAAGGGGAGGAGGCCAGGACAATTCACGTTAGGGACGTTCAGTGAGTGCTGTTTGAGAGTCAAACTGTATGTGGCATCCCAGTGACAATGTGTGCAAAGTAAACTGTCAGTAAATCAGATCAAAAGCGCCACAATACAAAATAACAACTATAAAATTTTTGCAATAGTAAGTAAATAAAAGTAAGTATAAGTTTACACTTACTTAACTCCATATATATTTACCTTGTTATGCTATGTTAAGTTAGGTCAATTTATAACGCGCACAGATACTCAACAGAGTGTCCCGGCGCGAACTACGAAAAGGAACCACAGGCCAAAGCATTATTCAAAGAGAAGAATTTGAAACTTTTTTTTAAAGATCACAAAATCTTGAGGGCTCCGAAGCGCCGAGGGTAAAGCATTCCAAGCCAGAGCGGCCTTGCGCACAAAGGAGCTCTCGCCTAGCCTCTGGCGTTTAAATCTGGGCGTCAGCATCAGAAATTGGGAGGAAGACCGCAGCTGTCTCGCAGGAATATAAAAGGCATGCCTCTTCTGAAGATAAAGAGGACCCAGGCCTCAATGGCCAGAATTTTAAATTTTATACGAGACTCCACCGGGAGCCAGTGTAAAGAGTGCAAATGAGCCCGCACACTACACCTGCGAGATATACCCAGCAGGAGTCTGACGGCAGAATTTTGGATGACCTGCAGTTTATTCAGGGGGTAGCCAGAAATGCCAACATAAAGGGCATTGGCATAATCCAAGCAAGACAAAATCAAGGCACGGACGACCGTTTCTTTGGACGGTCTTGGAAGGAGGGGTAAAAACTTTCTCAAAGCTTTCAAAATGCCAAAGCAAGATCCAACCAGCTTTTTAACCTGGGTAGAGAAGGACAGATTCTCATTGTACCAGACCCCTAGGTTTTTTACAGCAGTACCCGTTGCTTTAGGCAAGGGAAAGCCAGGGGGCCATAATCTCTCTCGAAAGTTGTCTGGAAAGACACCATACAAGAGGACCTCTGATTTCTCTTCGTTACATTTAAGCTGTGCCTGGGCCAGCCAGCAAAAGACTGAAGAGAGACAGTGTTGAGCCGTCGAAACTGAATCATCGTCCTTACCCCAAGAAAACAGGATCTGAGTATCATCCGCTTAGGCCATCACCTTAGCCCCAAGAGACTCCGCTAAATAAATCAGCGGAGTAACATAGATGTTGAAAAGAAGGGGGCTAAGAGATGACCCCTGTGGGACACCCGTAGCTACACGCTGCGATACCGAGACACAAGGAGGGAGCCAGATCTGCTGTGTACGGTCTTCGAGGAAAGATTCGATCCAGCGCCAAACTGAGCTAGAAATCCCAATCTCTGAGAGGCGATCCAGAAGCACAGAGTGTGGTACCGTGTCAAATGCCGTCGAGAGATCCAGCATAACCAATGCTGCTCTCCCTCCGGCATCAAAACACTCACAAATTGCCTCCGTCACCTCAAGCAGGGCAGACTCAGTGCTAAATCCTGATTGGGCCGGGTGCAAGAGACCCGACGTCTCAACAAAATTAGTCAGTTGCTTGGTGACAATCTTCTCACAGACTTTAGACAGGCTAGGCAGCAATGATATAGGGCGATAGTTTCCCGGTGTCAGAGGGTCAAGGGATGGCTTCTTGAGAAGAGGGAGAATCTGTGCCCGCTTCCAGGAAGCTGGAACAAAACCTTCCTACAAAGACATTTTAACAATTTTATTAACTTCCGGATTAATAGTATCCGCAACCGAGGCCAGAAGTCTGGCAGCACAGGGGTCAGTTGGAGAGCCCGACTTCAAGGACTTAAGAATTTTGAGAGAGGAGGCCAGCTCAGTAGGCTCAAAAGTCGACAAGACATTAGTAGGCGCAACAGGCGAAGAGCCAGCTAGAGATACCTTAGCTGCCATAGTGAAAGAGGTAAAGCTAGCTTGTATAGTGCAAATCTTGTCCAAAAAAAACTTTGCAAGAGTATTGCACCAAGTCTCCAAAGCTGGTATAGTTCGGGCTTGGGCACTAGGAGACATAAAACTTTGCACAATGGAGAATATTTCTTTGGAATTATTGCTCGCTTGATCACTACGTAGGGAATAATAGCAGCCTTTTGCGGCAGCTATGGCAGTGTAGTAACTTTTTTGTTTAACTCTCAGTGTGTGTTTAGCTAGAGGGCAATAACCGCTCGAGCGCCAGGCCCTTTCCAGTGTTTTACATTCGTGTTTTAAAGCTCTGAGCTCAGAAGAGAACCAAGGTTTGGAAGGAGAATCTCTAGCGAACTTAGGCCGGCGAGGTGTTGAAAGAGCAGACACCGAATCAGAAATCCAGTCAGTGAACCTAGATAAGTTTCCCTCAAGATCTACCTGAAGAGAAGGCCGAGACGCAGCCAAAGAGCTAGAGAACTGAGTGGAGTCTATCTTACTGAAAGTTAATGGGCGATGGTCAACAGCCAGCCTGTGATTTCCCAAGAAAAACATATGAGAAAATGGTCTGACCAAGAGACAGGAGAGGGCTTTACCACCCGAATCGGGAAGTTAGAGCACACAGGGTCTAAAATATGGCCCGCCTGATGAGTAGGGTGGGAAACCCATTGTGAGAGATGTGCCAACTCCAGATAGCTAAGAAACTCAACTGTGTCTCCCGCATCAAATTGCTCAAGATGAAGATTAACATCTCCCAAAACCAAATAGCGGGAAAAGCGCAAAGCTCGTTCAGCCGCCGCATCCCCACATGATTTAAGAAACGCCTCCGACGGACCTGGAGAACGATAGATAAGAGAGCCCCCTAGAGTGAAATGAGGTGAGAACTGTATGCTAAAGTCCTAAGCCTCACACTCGCTCCACGCAGCGGAGGCCTCACCATGCAGCACCCAGCCCTCCCTGTACAAAATAGCCAGGCCACCTCCTCTGCCAGCTAAACGGTCCACCCGATGAAGCTTGTAGCCAGAAGGTGTTACCAATGCCACAATAGGATTGGAGGAGGTGTCCAGCCAAGTCTCAGTAACAAACAGCAAATCCAAGGATTTATCGGTGATCAAATCAAACACATCCAGATAATGCTTCCTTAAAGATCTAGCATTAATCAGGGCGGCGCTAATACGCACAGCCTTTTTTGCTTCATAAGGCAGATGACAAGGGGGTAAAGCAGGCATCAGCGTAAACCCACACTCTAGACAACCATTATCCGACAACCTCCATGAGAAGAACAGGGGGGAGGCCGGAGTGTTTTCAGAGACTCACCAGAATACCGACATGAATTAGCAACATAAGGCCCAACTCGGGCAGCATAACTGGCCCTGGCCGCTGACTTGGCGCGGACGGGCGAAGACAGGCTTCCTTAGGCGCGCCTTTGGCACGCTGCCGTCACGTCCGCTGCGCATCTGAGTAGAGGCCATTAAGTAGCGTTAGCTGAGGGCGACGTGCAGTGACTAGAGCGCTGACCGCAGAAGGCAAGCGGCACAAAAAAATGGCCGCTGAGACCGAAACTGGCCTCAGAAAAGTACAAGTGTTGAGGAAGAAGCGAGGTGTTACACACTCAGAGCACAGGGAGGCAAATAAACAAACATAATACACAATTTAAAAGCCACCAATAGATTCCCCAATCGCGAGTCAGGTAGAAGTTAAAATCATTTGTATTTAAAAAACAGATTCCCAAAACAGAGTGTACCGCGCCCCCCAATGAGTTCCCAAATCACCGATCAATAGATGACAAAGGGAAAGAGCGTTAATTTCAATTTTTTAAAAACGGAGCCATAAAAAAAAGAACTTTTTCAAAGCGCTGCACGCCCAAGCACAGTCCGTTAAGTAGCGTTAGCTGAGGGCGACATGCAGCGTGCAGCGACTAGAGCGCTGACCACAGAAGGCAAGCGGCACAAAAAAATGGCCGCTGAGACCGAAACTAGCCTCAGAAAAGTACAAGTGTTGATTTTTTGGGGAAAACGTTATTTATACTCTTGCCAACTCTTCGTAGCATTCAGTGCTGTAGGTTCATTCACATGCTGTGCATAATCCTGCCTTTTGGTGGTGGGCATGGACGTTTACAACTTGATTTCTTCGAAGAAGTTCGAGGGACAAGACTTTTTGAGACTCGACCCTGGCTCCATAATGCTTCAGTACACTGGCTCCACCTCCTGTTGTATTTTGCTCAGCGGGTGAGCAGTGTCAAAGACAGAGTGTGGTGAGCATAGGGAAAGGAAATAAAACATATGGAAAAGTACCACTAACTGTCTTAGAAATAACTTTCTCCAATTTAATGGAGACAAAAGAGAAGTCGTATATTGTACTACGAGCAAAGTAGCCCGTCCCCTTCCTGTTGAGTTCCAGATCACCCCCTCAGATACTCCGCTAATTCCTGCAAAAACAGTACGTAATCGGGGGGTACTGATGAATAATAACCTTCAACTGGACTCACAAATGAACAAAACTGTTGGCACCTGCTTCTCATTAATTATAGCACTACGTAAAATTCTCTCGCTATTGCCAGTTCCTGCCAGAACACAAGTAATAAGGAGCGTTATTCTGAGCAGGCTGGATTACTGTAACTCCCTGTATCTAGGAGCTCCAAATTTCCTGGTACTAAAGTTGCAGAAAATTCAAACAATAGCAGCAAAACTAGCCTTAAGCCTGCAGTGCAGGTCCTCTGCATCTCTGGCCCTAAGAGATCTTCACTGGCTGCCGATTCGGCAGAGGATACTTTTTAAATCTCTCTGCATCGTTTTTAAGGCAGTACATGGTCTGGGTCCCAGACCACTGCAGAGAAAATTTACATGGTACACCCCCCCAAGAAACCTCCGCTCGTCGAAAGCAAATCTGGTTAACACCACAAAGTTTAAACATACGAGGACGGGGGGGGGAGAGCCTTCGGCTCAGTGGCCTCACGAATGTGGAATGAACTTCCAACTGACATTAGGCAAAGTGAGAATCTGATGCAATTCAGGAAGAAGCTTAAGACTTGGCTGTTCCCGAGGGAGAAATAATTCATAAATGCAGTGTCGCCAACCTGTTCAGATGTCGTACTCTGTTTCCTTTTCCGCCCGTAGGTCATTTTTTTGGGTGGATGATTAACCACACTATATAGCAACATGTACTTTCTCAGCTCCAGGATACCCGTTGGGTGGCTGTGCGCTATATAAGTTCAGTTTACATTACATTACATTACAAAATATCTGGCATCATCACTTGACTCCGAGGAGGTGGGTGGGTGCATGTGGATGTACAGCACTAGGCGCTATGACCAGATTGTTACAGATAGTCACAGGGGAAGTAACATTATCAGTTCATAACATGTGTGGCTCTAGATAACACATGTTCTGCATAGACTATAAAGCAGTCTCTTTCCAAAATGGAGCAGATTAAAGAGATATTTGAAAAAGTGTCCTTAAGACCACTTGACCAACTAAAGCCTGTTGACGTGCTGGAATGTCTACACAATAATGCTTGGCAACAGCATGTGGCGTTGACCAAGTAGCCGACTTGCAAATATCTGTTAAAGGGATATTACCGAAAATGACAAGGGTTGTTGTCGTTTTACCTGAAGAGTGGGCTTCAATGGACATGGGAATTGTGCATTTGGCTTTGGCATAGCAAGTTTGATTTAATGCAACTATCCATCTTGCAATGCCAGCTTTGGAGATGGCACAGCCCCAGTGGGGTTTAGCAAAGGCAACAAAAAGTTGAGTAGACTTTCTAAAAGGCTTAGTTCTGTTAATGTAGAACATAAACGCTCTCTTGACATCCAAAGTGTGAAGGGTCTTATCTGTTAAAGACTCTAGTTCTGGGAAGAAGACTAAGAGCTTATGATCTGGTTCATGTGGCTAGGTGAATCAATGTTCGGAAGAAACGTGGGGTTAGTGCAAAGCACTTCCCTATCTTTGTGAGCCTGAATAAACGGTACCTTGAGTGCAAGAACTTGGAGTTTGCAAATGCATCCGAGACATGTTTTCGATTAAAAAAAACCCTTCCAAGACCAGAACTGAACTTGACATGAGCTTAAGTGTTCAAAGGAAGGAACTATGAGTCATGAGAATCACACTGAGGATTCAGACAGGCGCCAGAGGGGTCTTTGGGAGTATGATCCCTTTTAGACCCTCTATGAAGGCCACCTGAGAAAGAGGCTCTACAAAGGGCCTACCGGGCAACAAGTTGTTCCACCAAAGCAGAGAGTGGTGAGCCCCGATTGTTACCAACACTAGATCCTCCCAATGCTTTTCGCCTATACCCACTGCCTTTTAGAGGTAGGCAAATGCTTAACCAGGTGTATGGTACAATTGCTATGCATCAAGACATTGTCCTCAACAGCTTCATGACAGTTCAAACAATAATGGGATGGTGTGTCTGAAAGAGAGGCAGTAGCTGTTGGAATGTAATCATCCTCTGTTCATTGGAGTATGCTTTCCCTTTTAAGGCATTTACTATAAAGCCGAAGAAAGGCTGACTTTGCTGCAACTGAAGATGCAATTTTTTTGTAATGATGGTAAAACCTAGGCTACAAAGTAGGGACATTGCTGTTTGAGTGTGTGCTAGGCATTGTTGTTCGCTGCTGTTCAATGGCTGGAGAGCAAGGATCAATTAGAGGGAATCATCCTTTTAGGGGATTAAAACATACACACCTGTGAAACATTGATCTGGAGGTACTGGTTCGATTGTCCCTTCTTCTGAAGCTCCTGAATCTCTTCCTGTAGGAGGTGAAGATGGTCTAAGCTCAGTAAGTGGCAACGGAGTTGGATGTTGAGAGGGGTTTTGTGAAATTCAAGGCAGTACCCTTCCGCCACAATGGAGTTGGCCCACTAATCCTTTATTACTGTGGTAGGAATTGCATACGTGTGTACCCAACAGGTCTTGTGTGGTGTGGAGAAAGCAGATGGGAGACACTGCTTTGGAGCGGAGACCCTGCAGAGTCTCCTCTGCCTTTATCATGCCCACTCCCTCTACAGGACTCTCCATGGAAGGACTTATGCTCCAAGGGGGCACTGAAAGGACAGTTGATATTAGTGGTATGGGGGTCTGACCTGAGCCCCCTAGTTTCATACCTCCATCAAGTTACTGCTTAATAAAAGCAGATTTGGGACTGTAGGGTACCCATAGATGTGACCCGGTTGGTGTCCTTTTTGATCTTTCGAGCCTCTGTTCAACATGAGGGCCAAAAAATGCTCACAATGAACAGGAATATTTAAGAAGTGCTGACGCACCTCAGGCCTAAACCCTGACATCCAAAGCCAGGCATGTCTTTAGAGGAGAATGCTAGAGTTTGGATCTCCCGTGACTGTGTTCGTCTCATCAAGGGCACATCTAATATTAGCATTGTTAATGGACTTGTCCACAACGACCATCTTCTCTCCCCCTTGTGGTGGTCCTCTGGTACGTGCTTCAGCAGCTCCTCCAACTCCTCCCAGTGATAGTGATCGTATCTTGATAGGAAGCCCATCAAGATAGGAATACACCAGTATTGGGAGCATTCGCTGTAGCCTGTGCAAAGGCCCTTTTATGGGAGGTGTACATGATTAAGTCTCAAATAATTTGGACCCAAATATAAACCAGGTGGTCTGTGGCAAGCTTCTATTTCTTTTCAATACATTGAATGACTACTCTGGCCTTCTGGGGCTCCCTTAAATTGTCATTGACTGACTTTCACATTGGTAAATAATGTGCTGTTCATTCTGTTTTGGATGGGATTTCAACAAGAAAGTTGTCCTTGTCATTCAGCTTTAAGTGGTGGTGTTGTGCAGCTGTCTGGATTACTGCACGATTTCCAGTATTGTCATTTTTTGTGGACGCCTCAGTACGGTACGGCTCAAGGTCTCGCTCGTCCTGTGGAACGAACACATAATCCTCCAAAGGAGCAGCTCCCTCTGGTGGCCTAAAGGGTGGATCATACGTGCCAGGTAGGTAATGAGGACACTCTGGATCCGAGTCAGTATCTTGTGGCTTAGGTGGAGAGTGTGGTGTAAGCGATGGTGGTGGAGAGAGAGTTGTAGATGGTAATGGTGGGAGTGGCGAAGCACTGGTGGCTGGTTCTCTAACTCTTTCGAAGCTCAATGGTGTGGAAGGGTCAAGTCCTGGTTCTCTCTTAAAGGCAAGTCAGTGCGTGTTTCTTAGTGATGCAGGTGAGTCCCAGAACTGGGAGTTTGGCAAGTATCTTGTCTGTGTCTGGGTAGATAAAAATCTTCTTTTTTCACCCAGGAAACCTGGCAGCTTCTCAAAGATGGACCCATCTGGGGGTCGGTAGTAAGCCCGGTCGCTAGGTGGCCACAAAACTGTGAATCTCTGCCGGTCGGTGTGAGTAATCCGGATTCATCCTGTTAATCTGGCGGCATCGTGACCTGCCGGGCATGGAAGCCACTGAATTGCCCGTTTTATTCGCTGGATCAAGGGCGAGCAAGCAGACCTTTACCTGCCGACTTCGGGGTGCTGAGGAGCACAGACCTACTTAGTCTATCCAGTGGGTGTGCTTGGGTGGAGGGCTACCCGCATGCTGAGCACTGGGCAGGTGGGCCTACCACTGTGCTGGGGCATGGGCATGCATGTAAGGAGGCCCGGGCCCTGGAGGGTGCTCCACAGTAGTGGGGCAGTGAGGCAGCCCCAGAGCAGCGCTGCAAGGCGGGCGCCCTGTTTCGCCGTGGCACGGCATATATTGGCCGGCTTGTGATCCCGCTCTACTGTTACCTGTGTGGTGAGAGGCAATACTGCAGAGGGACACTGCTGGCCCGGACAGCTTGATGAACAATTGTATTGCTAGGCTTTCGAGATGCTGGACATATGTGCTTCACCCGGCTTTGAACCTCCTGGCTCCATTGGCCCCGAGGTCTGCTGCATTGGTGACTGGTCGTCCCTTAGACTTGGCAATAATCTGTGACTCGTGATGGTGTGTTACGCACTGTGTCGGCCCTGCTCAGCAAACGTGGCCCATCACTGACGATACAACTTGGCGCATTGGCCTGCTCTTGCACCACAGGGGCAGCTGGGGTGAGGCAGTGTCTGGATGCTGGTGGACCGGCTAATTTTTCTAGCTCTGTGGCTGCAGATTTGATGGGTACAGGCACTGGCAGTCTGGCTGGGTTACATTTTCATCTGGCACAGACATCGGTGGTCCGCTTGTGCCCCCTGATGACTGTCGAATAGGGAGAGGCGGGATCGGACCGGCACCTGCCCGATGGGTGCTGTTATAGCCAGGAGTGCATAGCTAGATAAAAGCTAAGGCGAATCTATGCAAGACAAGCTAAACTCTCTTTTAAGAGTCATAGGCAGACGCGCTTGATGGACCCCCTACCAAGGACTCCCTGCTTAGCCAGAGCAGCGGAAATCCAGGTCCCGGTTATTCGCACAATGTTCCTAGACTTAAAACAGGGCATGACTGCCATTGACACTAAAACAGACCTCCTAGTGGACAGGTTTGACCACCGCAAAGAAAAAGTGAATAAACATGACGACCGCATAGATCAGCTTGAACGCCGTACCTCAGATGAAGAGAATGGGCACTCCACAGCCAGAGAGAAACTCCTGCACATGGAGAAAGTGTTGGAAGTTGTCCGCAATAAGAATGAGGTTCGGGGGGGGAAGAATGGGGGGCTTGGCCGCTTCACGCAGTCATCCATCATCCGACAAGAATCCAGTAAACACACCCAGTCAGAGGTGCCATCACAAAAGTTACACCAAAGCTGGAGGGGCATGCGTGGTGCTAGGAGGCTCCTTTCGTGGAGACTGGCCGCCCACCGATAGAGGTGTGGAGACAATGGCCTGCAGGAATTGCAGCAGCCAGTGGCGTGCAGAGACCACTTACCCGCCATCGGGGGCGACACGAGGGTCCCAGAGACAATTGATTGTCCTGCATTGGTGCGGGAAGGTCCCATCTGCTGGTGACACCAGGCCAAGAACGGTGGAGGAGGTCACCCAGGTGGAGTTTGCCGTTCCCCGGGATGAGTATAGATACCACTGTTGGTGGCAGTGTGAGGTGCCGGGCGACCCTCAATCCTCTACCTGCGCACCACTGATAGTGAAGGCCCCTCCGGCTGAAGACTGCTGCCCGGCCCGGGCATGAGTGTGTGTCTGACTGCATCGGCCTCCATATCCCTACACATCATTGAGGATCCTGCGGGCCCCTGGCAACACTGGGGGTGCCACTGAGGCAGTGATGCTGGGGCTCTCCGCTGGTCACTGCATCCCTGTAGGGCCTAAGTGATATGGAAGGGGCCCTGCCCAGTTAGTCGTGCCTTGTAGAAGAATAGCTGAGGAATGCCAGCCGCACGGTGCACGGCTCATCCTCAGGAAGCTCATCCCGATAGTCAATCACCCAGGTAAACAGACATTGAAGCTAATGCGGGCGGGAGAGTGGTGGGAGCCTCCCCTGGGGCGACTTGACTGCGGCAGCATGAGATCTCATTAGAGGGAAGAAGAGGTTATGCCTCCTGCGGAGATGGCCGATTCGGTGCGGTGTGCGGCAGAATGGCTCCCCCTTATCGTCATCCATTGATCCTCTCCGGCTGCAGGCCGATTTCCTGACTTCACATGCCGCCCCACAGGGTTGGAGCGGGGGGGAGGGGCTCGCAGAACAGTGAGCACCAGAGGCTCTCTTGAGACAGTGACACCTAACCCCAGCCGTACACCATGGGAAAAGACAAGGTGCTGGCAGGCGCCAAGCAGAGTACCTTGAATAGATATGCTTAAGCTGGGGGACATCTGACACAGTCAGGGGCAGATGGCCACAAATCAGTGATTCCAGACAATGCCACCCTCTTGGTGGCCATCACTCAGTCCCGAAATGCCCTAGACACCAAGATAGGAGTAGTGGGCTCGGAGGTTAGACTGCTCCGCCAAGAACTAAGGAATGCAGTGGAGTGGATAAAACAAACAGAGGTTAGGATCTCAGGAGTGGAAGATTCAGTCACCTCCCTGCAACAAACTGTGGCTAAACTTACCTCCGTGACCATGGAAATTAGCAACATGTGTGGAAGATGCAGAAGGAAGGGCACCCCATAATAACCTGTGCTTTGTCGGGTTCCTGGAGAGATCCTCCATGGAGCGCTTCCTAGACCAGTGGCTTTGTGACTTACTAACATGAGAGTCCCTCTACACCTGCAAGACAAATTACTGTACCTATCACATTCCATAATGATTTTTCCCGGATTACACCCGGCTGGTTCAACAGCAACGCCAGTCCTTCCACGCCGCCAAAACACGCCTACGTGACCTTAACGTTCAATGTATGCAAATATTTTCAGCAAAACTGTACTGTAACAATCGCAGACAATGTTCTTAGGTTAGCCCGAGGAGGTCTTCCAGTGGACCGATGAGTGGGTGCATGTTAAACATCATACCCCTCTGCGCCCTATCTCAGACTCCTCCCAGAACAGCCTGTGAACCAGGACCGCTAGAACCCCATCAAAACGCAGATACATGTGGAGAGAGACGCTGGGAGAGCAGTCCATGACCTAGCCATGTGAAGTAGGCCCCCAGCCCCTCAGTTGCTGGGTGCAGACTCCCTGACAGTCACGTATTGGTGATGCGCAACCATGCGAGTGAGAGCTTGTTTTTTCCAAGTAAATAGTAAATGTAGGGTATGGAGATCCATTCTCTCAAAATATGGGGGGAAGGGGGCGTGTCATGCAATCGTTTTTCACCATTATTATAGACACTTTTTTGTGGTGCTTTAGTTTGGTTTCATGTTTTCATTCCTGCCTGGTCCTTTCTTCTCTGCACCACCCACCACCAGACATCACCACAAGCCCCGGACATGGGTACCTCTAGATGACCTGACCAGGTTTACCGCCTCTGTGTGAGGTCATGTATGTTGTATGGAGAACCTCTCACACTGATAAGTGTATACACCCCTCCCGGACAATCCGTCATAGAACTCATGATGGGGTTATGGGGTGAACAGCCTGACTGACTCATGGTGCTGGAGGGCGACTAGAAAGGAGTGTGGCCCCAGCCATGGATAGATGGCGCCCACAGGTGCAGCCTCAGAAGACGGGTGTGACACACTTATCCTCCTTCATGTTAGCTGTTGGCTTGACTGAGTTTTTGAGAGCACATAAAGACTCGGCGGGTTACACATTCTTCTCTGTGGCCCATGGCTCGTACTCTCAACTTGATTACTTCCTGCTACCACATTCACACCTCCAGAGTATCATATATTACAGTACTGCCCAGAGGTTTATTCAATCACTTCCCATTGGTCCTAGGGTTCAGAGTGGGTGATCGGCGCCCAGCATTCCACTGGTGCCGGTCGCCCTGGAGCCTCCTGAACCCCGACTATCACCAACATATGGAATGCTCGATTGACCAGTACTTTAAACATAATGAAGGCTCCATGACATCCATACAGACCCTATGGGAGGCCTTAAATCTCATACTACCGGGAGCAGACTATAGCTACTGTGATGGGGGCGCAAGATGCAGGGGCTGACGGACCTCGAGAATAGGATCATAGAATTAGACAAATTAGGCCACAAACAAGATGGCCAAACCGCTCAAGAAAGGTCACACTGACACAGAAATAATACCACCAACCTCTGGTGAGAGGCATCTCTTGTGGCAGGCCTCTTAAAGCAGTATCTACCAATGGGGCAACAAGTTGAGCCAAAAGCTCCATAGAGAGTGCCATGGTATCCCCCGATCTCCTACAGTTCCCCTAATCAGGGATGGGTCTGGAGCACTACTCAACGACCCTAGAGACAACGCCAGTTGTTTTGTCTCCCATCTAGGGAAGGTCTATGCTGTAAAGGAAGTACTGACCAGGCACCGATAGAGGGCTTTGTACACGCCCTGCCGCTCACGGTTCTCTCCCATATAGCCTGTGGGCAGCTGGACGCCAAACTCACCGGGGAGGAGCTATCACTTGCAGTGGCAGACCTGAACAATGGCTAAAGCCCCAGGCCCAACGGGTTTCTTTGAAATTCTTTACCATTTATATGCATAAACTCTACAATCATATGCTGGGGGTGATCGCGCCTGCAACCGCCAAAGCCATAATGCCAACAGAATGGCGTCATGCAGAACTCATGGTATTCTATAAACCGGGCCAGGCGACAGATGTCCCTTCCTCCTACTGCCCAATCTTGCTACTGAACGCAGATGTCAAAATATTGGCCACAGCATTGGCAAATAGGATGATATAGCATATCCCAGACCTGGTCCATCCATAATAGGCAGGATTCATTCTCCACATGGCAACCAGCCACAACATATGGTGCTTATCTAATGCAATGGCAGAAAGGCCAGGAGAACCAGCGAAGCTCCTTCTAGCATATATTGACAAAGTGTTTGATTCCGTAGGTTGGGAATATTTATTCAAGCTCCTCCGGCGCCTCAACTTTGGCCCACAATACATTGCTTACCTACGATTACTAGATATGGATTTAATGGCATCGGTGCAGGTGGCTACAGCCACTTCCGAATCTTTTCCTATACAGCGGAGGACACAGCAAGGATGCCCCCTGCCCCCCCTGCTGTTTGCTCCGGCCATGGAACCATTGGCTGTATGGGTGAGGATGAATGCCCAAGTGCCGGGTTTCAAATGGGGGATGGGGCTGTCAGATAGTATAGTGTTATACAGTGATCATGTCCTCCATGTCCTTTTTTTTCTTCCGGCCCCAGACTCCACTGGACCTCAGATATTGCAGATTCTGAAGATATTTGGAAAGACCTCTGGCCTTTACATCAATATCTCAAAATCCATGGTGTTTGCACTGGGCATAGGACCCCATAGTCTTGAATGGGTTCCAGGCTTGAGAATCCCCACCAACGGATTCAAATACTTGGGCGTCTTTGTATCCTCAGACGAGAAAGCGGTATGGGCACTTAATGTTGAGCCTCTGCTGACCTGCCTTGGAGTAGACATAAAAATGCGGTCTGTGTTACTCTTGTCCTTGAACCGGTGGTCAGCCATCTTTAAGATAGCATCTCTTTCCAGATGCCTCTACCAACTGCAGAATATTCCATGCCCCATCCTGCGTTGATGGTTCCGCAAGTTAAGGTCCATTCTCAACTTGTTCCTATGGTCAGGGGGTACCCCACATATTGCACTCAACGAGTGCTTCCAGACCTCCGACTGTTGCGGTTTCGCCGCTGCAGACATCTAATCCTATTACATGGCTGCACATCTCCTCGTCATAAATGATTTCTGGTATGAAACACAGGGTGACCCGGCATATACCCTAGATAAGTGGGTGATGGGGGATGCCTCAATAGCTGAGCATCTATATGGTGGTGGCTGGTGGGATAGTACTGAATCTATGGCGTTTTTCGCTTCAATAAATTAAATGATGGAACAAGTTGACAGAGCAAACGCCGCTATGGCAGGAGACCATGCTACCACAGGTGACCACCCTTGTGGGGTTCGGGAAATGGGACCTCATTGGAATATCTGCCCTGGGAGATGTTCTGAAGGGGTACAGTTCCTAGATCATACCAAACCCTGTAGACGGAGTATCAGCCTCATCGCAACTAAATCCACAAATACCGCAAGATCCGCCACGAATTGTCCCTGTACATTGCCACACTGACTAAACTCCTAGAGTTTAATTCACTGAAGGGCAAACTTCTTATGGGAGACCATAAAGGAAACGCAAAAATGTATCAAACACTCTTCTTTGGTGCCCTTTGTGCAGGACGAAGGTGGACAATTGGGAACTGGAGAATGATGGAAGAACAGATGACCTGAGCACGCCACGGAAGGCAGCCAGGCTCCGATTGATTCAATTTAAATATCTATATAGTGTATATTTGACCCGCCTTAGGCTGTGGCACATGGGGGTGATCGCCTCCCTAGCCTTACTCAGTGTGGTGCGGAAGCAGGCACATTCCTCCACATATTGTGGAGTTGCCCTGCATTGGAAAGCTTCTGATGAGGAGTGTTTGCATGCTTGAGCGAGGTTCTCTCTTGGCAATTTCAAAGAGACCCGAGGATAGCCCTCCTGCACCTCACAAAATTGTCCCATCTATATGTGGGGAAATCTGAGCTTGGGGGGCCGGGACCAAGGTTTGATGACCTATGTGACTTTCAGGACATTTGTGCATATGAGCTGGTATTTTCTTTTTTCTTTTGATATTGCTTTTTTTGTATCATTATTTTCCTGAAACGGCCGGATTGCCTGGTTAACTTTCAAACCCAATAAAATATGTTTAAAAAAAAAAATGAGGATATGGAGGCCCGCTCAAGGAAGAACAACCTTCGAATTCTTGGGGTGCCAGAATCAACAGAGATGGGCAGAATGGAGGACTATATGAAAGGGATGCTTTGAGCGCTCTTTGGAGAGGCTCTCTCTGCTATGTTTGCTGTGGAGCAGGCCCACGGGTCCCTTGGATAGAGGAACCCGTTGGGAGTCTACGGCCCGACCCTACCCCCCGACTTTTAGCCCACGTACTGAATTATAGGGAGATGGCCCTGCGCTTGATTGATGACCCCTTCATTACCTGGGAGACAAAGTGTCATTATTCCTGGACTTCACAGATTTTCTGTCAATCAAACATACCCTCCAAAGCACGGACGCCATGTACTCCAAGCTTTACCCTGCCAAGCTGTGGATACTACACCTGGGAAAGACTCACTACTTCACTGACCCCAAGAATGCAGCCAAGATCCCCAAGTGCATCCTGGCAAAGGAAGGGGGATCGTCGCCAGCAGCCGAAGATCGTCACGCTTGCAGCTACACACTGGATCTGTGGGGAGGACTGCTTTGTTTCTGGTGTGGTCTCTCCCCATATTGCTTGATCAGCAGTTGACCACATGCCGACCTGATTGGGAAGGCCACCTTGATGTAGCGCACACCCCGCCTTGCTGATCTTGGTTAAGAGAAAGTTAACCTAGGGAACGTGATCATCTTGCCGCCTGCTAAAGGATGACTTTGACCTAGCTGATCTCTGGTGATGCAGATACTTAAATGACACTGAAAGCACATGCATAGCAGCAGCACACACCACATAGTCACGCATTGACTATTAGTTGGCGACACGCGATGTTGATGCATGGACCACGCAGGTTTCTCACTTGCCTCGGACGCTCTCTAATCCCCCACCACTCCTGCTGGAATTGGCCCTCCCAGATAGTCCTCTGCATGCATTCACCTGAAAGCTTCTGGCCGGAGTCTTACGAGACCAAGTATTCAGAGAAGACATTATATCTGCAGAGGCGGGATACTTTTAGCATAATGATAAATCTGAGATGCATTGTCATCCCTCTGGGAAGCCTTTAAGGTTGTAATAAGAGGTGCATGCACATTCAAACAAGGTGGGGTGTTGCGAATGCTGCACTGAGAGTTTGCACGTTTAGAGAAGGAGATCAGAGTTAGAACTCTGGTATTTCACAGATTACAGCACCTCCACTCTAGCGTCCATTCGGGGCAAGCTGAAGGAATACAAGGAGGCTGAGCAACAGGTGACTCATTATCTTGGCAGCTCAGACATATGGGGATGGGGACAGAACGGACAAGACTTTGGCCCATATGCTAAGTAAGCTCTGGGGGGAGCGACTACATAGTCGAATTGAAAGATAACCATTCCAACAAGTACATCGGCACTCTTTTACGACCTCTATTGCCTGCACTAATCCGATCCCTCTCTCTTAAGATTTATGCAATAACATCTCCACCATATCTGAAGAAAACATTTACAAAATATATGATGAAGTTCCTAGGGACTCCGACACACCGGACACTTCTACCTCACTCTCTCCAGCCCCTAGAGAAAAAGACACCATCTTAGCGAGCTTTCCGTCTTTGCAGGTTTCTAAAGTAGAAGAGATGCTCAGAACAGCTAAATCTGGTTCTCATATCGATATAATGCCAGATCGTGTGTTTGCCTTATTAGCCAAGCATCTTGCTCCTTCTATCTGCACTATACTAAACTCATCTTTGAGTGAGGGGAAATTACCCCCAGGTATGGAAAGCAGCTCAAGTGCTTCCGATTTGTAAAAGGCCCAGCCGAACTATCAATACATCGTTCCATCTCACTTCTTTCGCTCATGAGCAAACTTCTTGAAGGACATATTGATAGGAAGCTTATGGAGTACACAGAATCCCAAGGCTGTCTTGACTCCTCGCAATCTGGTTTTAGACCAAAATACTATACCGAATCCACCCTCATAGGTGTCATGGACTTTATTAGACTTTCCCTGGATAACAACAAGGCGGTATCGTTGGTGCTGCTGGACTTGTCCGCAGCTTTCAAAACAGTATCCCACCATAATCTAATTCAAAAACTCTCTGAAATTAGAATTGAGGGGCCTGCCCTTCAATGGTTCCCAAGCTTCTTAAAAGCAGCGCACACAGATGGTTAATTTGGGTCCCTTCCACTCTTGTGTTAGACCTCTCAACATGGGGGTGACACAGGGCTTGTGTCTCAGCATCACACTATTCAATGAGAACGTGGCCCCTCTTGCAAAAATCATTTGAGATCATGGGTTTACTCCCTTCTTGTATGCGACGATACCCAACTTCTCTTCTCATTCAAAAACAGATCGGCAGCGACTAAAAAACGTTTTGTTGAAGGTATGTGAGCAATTTCTGGCTGGATGACGAAAAACTTTCTCCTGCTTAATGCCGATAAAACTGAAATCAAAATGTTCGGAAATTCACAAACACTGTGGTCCCCTGATTGGTGGCCGTCAGAGTTAGGCCTTGCCCCTATCCCTACAACGACAGCAAATAACTTGGGAGTCTATCTCGACCACTGTCTATCTATGAGAGATCAAGTAGAAACTACTTCCGGCACCTGCTTCTATACACTGAGGCTTTTACAGAGTGTTCCATCTCCTCCCTTTATCAGTACGTAAGACCCTGATTCACGCCCCGGTAATCAGTCGGCTTGACTACCGTAATGCCCTTCTAGCAGCGGCAAACAAAGCCGTGGTTCAGATCATGGCAGCGCGTCTGGCCCTCAATATGCCCCCTAGAAAAGCTTCTCTCCCGTTGTTGAGACATCTCCATTGGCCTCTCCATTCATAAAAAAGAATAAGTTTAAAGTCTGCTGTTTGGTCCATAGATCAGTTAATAATAGAGGTCCTATCTATCTTGCAGTAAAATGTATTCATTACCTACTGAGCAGATCACTGCGCTCTTGGCAGAATACCCTTCTGGTTATCCCTCGGTTTAACAAACTCCGTTCCGGAGGCAGAACTTTCTCCTACCTTGCCCCACGACTTTGGAAATCTCTCACTCTCCACTTACGTAGGTACTTGAATTTGCTTATATTAAGGAAACTCTTGAAAACGGAACTCTTTAACAACTGATCCCCTTTCCTAGCCTCTTTACCTCCGTCAACAGTGTGGAGATACCCCTTCGGGGATGAGTCCAGCACTCTATAAGCTAATTCACTGGGGCTGTTCAGGGTGCGATGAGCGACTTCTTTTCCTCACTATATCAGACTAGGCAGAGTACCCACCCCCAACCCCGAATGCAAATTTTGATTCTGGACAGCTGCTGAGGCTTGAGGGAGAATAGCCACAGGAGATATCTAGATGAACCATTCTCGGTAGAGTAGCTTGTCCGGGTTATTAATGCACTGCCTGATGGCACATCGCGCTGCCTTGATGGCCTCATAGCTACCTTTATAAAGAGTACCCCCCCTTATTAGCTCCACATCTCCTTGCCATATTCAAGAAATCGCTCTCCACCAGCACTTTGCATTCCTCTCTGCGGGAGGTGTTCATTGTGATAATTCTTAAACCTGGAAAGAACCCCTAGCACTGTGTATCATACCATCCTCTGTCCATGATGAACACAGACACTAAAATCCAGGCCAAACTAATCGCCCTCAACTCCTCCCGCTACTGCCGACTAGAGACACCCGGACCAGTCAGGTTTTGTTCCGAGCAGATCAACGTCGCACAATATGAGCACCTTTTTTTACATTCTACATACCACTGAGCCGACCGTCAGCACAGCTGCAGCATTCTTAGATGCCACTAAGGCCTTTGCCCTGATAACGCGCCTCGGAATGAGCTCCAGATTTATTTGGCTGATTGGCTTACTGTACGCTCAACCTGTGGCCTGGCTGCGGGTTAATTGGAGGATCGCACCCCCTTTCCGGAGACAAGGGACACTTGTCAGGGCTGCCCCTTGTCTCCCACACTATTTGTGATAGCTATGAAGCCGCTTATGGCCCGGCTGCGACCGCACCATGCCCACCATGGCCTAGCATTCAATCACCCCTCGTAGAATTTTTGTATTCATATATGTGGACAATATCTACAGACCAAATTGAACCCACTAATTAGGGAATTTACCGGATTTGGTAGTATGTCAGAGATCACCATTAACTGGGCAAAATCCATCCTTTTTCCAATGACGGACACGACAAGGGAGTTTTCCTATGAATTCCCACTCAAATGAGCGGATGGACCAGTAAAATACCTCAGGATATGGCTTAGCAGGGGCATCGATGAACTATGGAAGGCTAACTACGGGCGCCTGCTGACGTGGTTCGATGAGCATGTTTAGTGCTGGCAGAGGCTCCCAATGTCTCTAACAAGAAGGCTGGCTATTGCAAAAATGATGACCTTTCCAAAAGTTTTTTTATCTGTTTATCAACCTGCCGCTTTCCTTGCCGCGCTACTTCCGCTGATAAAGTCGATCGTTTCTGGGGTCCCTTGCATGGTGCCTGGGAAATAATGATGTTCCCTTTCGAACAAAGGGGACTGGGGGCTCTGGATATGGGCCAATACTATTATAATGCTCAGGCGCAGTTTGAACACAGCTGGCTCTTCCCTACATAGTTTCTGGCCCACACAGCCCCCGATCACGATCAAACTGCACTATGTCCCCTCCAGATGGCCATTATACCTGGCCCGAGGGCACAGATAGACATGGCAGTCTGCATGGTATGGGTGTGGAATGAGCTTCGTCATAGGGCCCGCATGGAGCTCCTATTTTCCCCATCGGTACTACTCATTGGGCACCCCTCCTTTCACATTACTCTTAATGCTGGAACTTGCGCTAGACTACACAATCTACAGTTGACTTCCACAGGTTCCAAATACCCAGATGATACCTTTATATCATCCCAGCAGGCACTGCAGGGTCCTGACGTCACCTTTTAGACACTTTCACATACTGTACACTACCGGCTGCTGCCCAGGCAACCCAGAACTCATTCCCAGAAGCCCCGTCTGTCTTTCAAGTACTTGAAACAACTCTCACCACCACCTCCCCTGGCAGGTTGAACACCTGGCTCTATACTGGGATGCAGGAGACCCACTGTGAACGTATTCCAGGAAGTCAGAGTGCATGGGACGGGGACATAACCCCTCTCCTCACTGATGAACAATGGAGGTACTGTTGCAACCAATCTTGTGCACTCTCTACTAATTATAGACTGATCACTGTACATTTTATATATCTGCACAGACTATACCGCACACCGGAGAGGATGCACAGAATACGCCTGATTGAAGATGCACGTTGTGTGTGATGTACGGCGCCCTCCGCCGGCTTCCTGCATCTCATCTGTGACTGCACTGGTATGCAGCAATGTCTTTGAGGTGTTCGACGAGATCGCTGAACACACCTGGAGCGCTCTCCGCACGTTACGCTACTCGGATATGTGAAGGAAATGCCCAAGGAGGGGCACAAGTTGGCGGAGTGCCTTGTGCTGCTTGCTAAACGCCAGGTTGCACTGCGGATTCTGTCTGAATCGCAATTAGGAAATCGGTATGCCTAATGTATGAAAGGCTTTTGAGTTTCATTAGCAATTCCTAGTGGGTCGTAAATAGACCTACCTCATGCATATTAATGAGGTAGGTTGTAATTTGCGACCCAGTAGGAATCTCAGCCATCACAGGGATGGTGGCCTGCTGAGGCCAGCAGACCACCCTTTTTGTGATTGCTTTTTAACAAAGCAACCTTTTTTTTCTTTTAAAAACAGTCTATTTTCCTTAAAGGAAAACCGGATGTGTTTGAAAAGAAAAAATGAAACTTTAGAGTTTCGTTTTCAACAGAAGGAAGTGGTCTGTGGGACCACTTCCTGCTCCTAAAAAATATTTTTTTAACATTCTCAAACGGGACGGGGTCCACAAGGAAATGGGTTACCACCAGTTTTAAACTGGTTGTAAAGTATTACTGTTTTGTGAGCAGATTTTGGTCGCAAAACATTAATACATACCATTATGATTTAGTTTTTGGAAGGGACACCCCTTCCAAATACAGAGATCATTGATAACAATACTATGCATGGCAGGCACAAGTTATAGTTATGTTAGGGAATGAATTATAGTTACTTCAAATAACTATAGCTCGTGAATTTAAGTGGTTTTGTTAGTTTAAAACAATGTTTTAACTGACATTTTCACCTAACTATAACCTCCCTTTAACCTTTAGTTCTGTCAGTGAAATATATATATATATATATATATATATATATATATATATATATATATATATATATATATATAGAGAGAGAGAGAGAGAGAGAGAGAGAGAGAGAGAGAGAGAGAGAGAGAGAGAGATATATACACACACACACACACACACAGATACGTGTGTAAATTTTCCATGAATGTGGAGCAGGAAACAGTTGATCTATTTGTGACTGTATATTTTTTTTTTAACTCCTTCCCTGCTCATGACGGAACCACTCCGTCATGAGCCACGGGCGCCGTGTGCTCATGACGGAGTGGTTCCGTCATGCTGCGGCCGTTGGCGGCCGCTCCGCCCACGCGGCACTGATTCCCCGCCTGTGCGGGCGATCAATGCAAGTGGGCGGAGTCGTGAAGGAACCACTCCGTCATGAGCACAGCGCGCCCGTGGCTCATGACGGAGTGGTTCCGTCACGAGCATGGCGGCGCCGCAAACCCCCCAAACCCCCCCCAGCGCCGCGGCAAAATTCGTGCCGCGGCGAAGGGGTTAAAGGTGAGAGTCATAGTTTAGTGATAGAGTATGATAGTATGAAACTTTTGGACTGCATTTAAAATTATATTGGAGCAATGCATGAAAATATAATCAATGCAGAATATATTTGACTTGCATAGTGCTAAATGTCTACTAATTTGTGAACAAGTATGAGGCATTGTGGGACTGGAAGGCTTCTTCTGTCTTCGATACTGCATAGTGACTTTGAAGTTCTCTAAAACGTTCAAAAGTGCTCGTATTTGCAAAAGGTCTGAATGTGCAATTGTGTTCGGAACGAGACGCCGTAAATGACTATGCGCTTCATAAAGACATTGCATTGAATAGAAGTAACCTTGTTGGGGGAGAAATTAAAGGTGGTACTGTATACATAAACTTGCCATTTTGGGAGTTTCTAAAAAAAAGCTTTTAAATGAGATACTTTCCGCATAACAGTTTAGATGAACTTGGTATTAGCATTGAAGGTTTAATGATGCTTATATTTGTTCATTGTTTAGATTTATACTTATGTAATATGTTACATACTGCAGCGGGGAATTTCCTTTATTTTCTAGCTTTAATGAGTATATATTGACCTAAAAAAATTGCGAGAGTTGGATTGATAAAGGTTGTTGCACGGCCGAAATTCGTTTCTTTGTTTTGTGTCTCTGGGTCGGGAGTTGTCCAAACCAATAAAGCAGGTTGATGCCTCCCCTGTCTCCTAGTGCTGGCTTTTCAGTAATGGAGTTTAAGAGACATTTTATTGGTGCCCTTCCATGCATCACCAGCAATCAGGTGCACGCTGGCAGAAACAGCACAATATATATACTTAATCTCTCAGGCAATGATCAGAGGTGGTTATGCCCATTGCATATAGTCGATTCCTGGTAAAGGACTGTGAAAGTTGTACCAACCAAAATCCAGCACGGTTAGCCACCTTTTCTGGGTTATTATAAACTGCTCCCCAGTCATTGTCTTCCACTCTACCCAGGTCCACCCATTTCCCTCTCAACACCATCAGTGGTGGTAGACTGTTTTCAAGCAGTATAGCATTTATTACAGATAATGCATGGTGGTGCAGAGGGGCCCCTAGTACTCTTTGGCCCAGATGTACAAAGTCATTTAGCATTTCTTAACGAGCCGAATCGCTATTTCGGCACATTAAGAAATGCTTCCATAGCCGTAAACTCTAGATATGGTTCTCATTCGTCTGGATCTATCTTCTCCTTATTATAGAGTTGCTGATAGTATCTCTGGAAGGCAGAACGTATCCCCCCTACATCAGAGATAAGACCATATTCAGGTTCTTGGATCTGTTTAATCTCACCAAAAGCCACCTGTTGCCTGGCACGAAATGCTAATGTGTGCCCCACCTTATCATTCAATTCATAAGTTTTATTTTTCCATACCGTATACTTATATGCCCCCTTCTTGGTGGAGATATCCCCTATTGCAGATTTAGCAAGTATAACCTGGAGCTGGGCATCCTCAATATCTAACCCAGCCGAGACAGAGTCCACCAGGCCGGCCTCGGCCCACGAAAGAGCCTGATAGAGCTCCTGCAGATAATGTTTCTACCTTTTCTGTCTATTCCAGCTAAACATTGCAGTTTCCCCTCTGATCCCAGCCTTGAATGTATCCCATACAATGCCCATGGAGGCAGTCCCCAAATTTTCAGCTATAAATAATGGAATTCACTTCCTCATATGTAAAAGATAACCTTCGTCTAACAACAAACCTCGCTCAAACGACCATGACCTATTAGTTTGTGTGGTCGCTTGGCTATCAACCTCTAGCGGATTGTGTTCAGACATCACTCGAGGATATTTAAGAATATGAGAAACATGCAGCCATCCACTAGGTATAAAAAAAATAGTCGAGGCGGGCATGAAATTTGTGAGGCGCGGAATATGTGAAGCCGGGATTAGTAGGTTCCTTTTCCGCCTGGCTTACGTCCTTGATAAACTGCTGCGCCTGTCCTCAGGGCATCTCCTTTAACAGTAATATTAAAATCCCCACAAACAACGAGAGGGAATGCCCACCCAGCTAGTTCGGCACAGAGCCAATCTAATAAGGTAGCATCATAGATGATGGGACAATAGATGGAACAAAGTGTGAAAGAGCCTCCTGTATATATGAATTCTGCAAAAGCCCATCTACCATAATTATCCGCCCTGGTTTTAATATGGCGAATCTTGCCTTTGTGGGCCAGTATTGCTATCCCTCCTGTATGGGTCCCTTGCAGAGTCCTGGAAATGACTAGATAACCTGAAAATTATAGTAGAGGTTTTTGGGACCCCTCCACATGAGTTTCCTGTGAGCAAATGATGTCAGCATTTAAAAACTGCAGATCTATATTCACCATTTGTCTCTTTCGATAATTGTTCAGCCCACAGATGTTAATTGAGGCTATTCTTAAGCTAGTCATGTTTTATTGTAATGCAAAGTCACCTGGTGATCACCTGCCCACACAAACCGCCCGACCGGTATCTTGGCCCCCCCCCCACGTCTCTCCCTGAGACCCCTCCCCAACCCGCCCTCTGCAGTCCAACCCGCCCTCTCCAGCACCCATCCCCTGTCACACGCAAAATGGTCAATCCTGACCCTGGTGATGGTGCCTACCCACCAGCCGCCCCTACCCCTGATCCCTGCCCGAGCCATCCAACCCCACAAAAGCCCTTAGTAAAAGCCCCAAAACATTTTTTTTAAAAGCAACACAGTACCCCTACAAAGAGAAATACCACCTCCTCTCCGAAAACCTAAGTGGCCCACCCATAAGCTAAACAGAGGAGAGAGAAAATGAAATAGGGAGGATTGATTGCACAGAAATGTCCGTTTCTACAGGAAAAAAAGGCGAGAGATGAATATCAGCCCATTCCAGTCTCGTTAGAAATCTCCTTCAGATTGTCTTGTGCTTTAATCACTGAAAGAAATGTCCGTGTCTTTCCCTTAAATACAATCTTGAGACGGGCCGGGCTTAAAAGATACACTTCACAGCTATGTTGCTGAAACCGTTGCGTGGCAAAGGTCCAGGGGGACGAAAAAGCTATGCCTTTCAAACGCCCTCTTTGCTTCTGGCCTTGCCTTATCGAAGATAAACTGGCGTAGGAGAAAGTTACCAAAATAGACCAGTAAAGCTCTTGGTTTCTCCTCCTGTTGAGAGTGATTTTTTTGGTGCATCAGAGAAAAGTGGTGTACCCTTTGAACTTCCGATTCCCAGTCCCATTGGGCAAGGTCAGGGAAGGCTCCTTTCACTAACTTCAATATGAAGGATCTGATGTCATGTCCCTCTACTTTCTCTGCAAGACCAAGAAACCGTAGATTATTTCTACTCCGGTGGCTCTCAAAATCCTCCAACTTCCACATCACATCCACAAGCTGAGTCTCTTGCAAATGTTGCCGTCGCGGAACTACCGCTTCAGCAGTTGCAGTGGCCTCTGTCCGTTCCTCGACCATGGTGATCCGATCCACCAACTCGGAGTATATTTTAGTGACCTTGCGTACTGCACCTTGAATTTTTTTTGTAGCCAGGTGGGCCCTTTTGTGTTCCACTCTTGCCTCAGACTGCATCTGCTTCAGCGTGGAATAGATTACATCCATTGAGGGTGCTGCAATCGCATCTGATGTGGGAACCACCTGTGGACTGCCCAATCTCTATCCCTTATTCTCACTATAGACCTGGCGGGTCACTGAATAGTCCCACTTCAGTTGCCAGGTGATGCCTAATTCTGGTCTTGACTCCCTCTCAATCCTTCGTGCCCTCTCACTGCGTCTTTTAGAGAGGGACAGTCGCTTTTGAGTTGATGGATTCGTTTATCCTCCATCAGGGCTGTCCCCTGACAAACCCGGGGGGAGTCATCATCCGTCAATACCTCACTGAAGTCAGAGTGGTCTGAGTCGTCCGTTAAGGAAAAGGATTTCTCTGCCCCTTCTAGAGATCCCCCTCTCTGATTTGCGTCCCTCAGGTCCTGGTGTTCCCAATGTTCCTCAAAATGATCTATTAGGCCTTTTAAATCTCGCCCAATCATTCTTGCCTCAATTGATGGAGCAGTGATTGTCTCAGCGCCCTACATCCCGACCCCTCCAGCCTCCAGGATCTCACTTGTTGATATTGCACTTTCACTACAGTCATTTTCAATTTCTTTTTGCACATTACAATTTGATGAGCTTTGGACTCCCCTATCAGGCCTCCTTAATGTATATTTGCTATATACGCAGGTGCGCTCAGTACCTGTGCTGAAGCAGACGCTGACAACTTACCCTGGTCCCTCAGGGGTTCTCCCGCGAATTTGCCAGAGAAAACTTCTGCAATCGAGGGCTGTCTCTCCTTAGGCAGATCAAGACATGCCAACGCTGCATGCCCACACGGTTGGACCGTTTTCAATTTGTCAGTCACCGTACGTAGCTTGCCAGTTCCAGTTCCTGCATTCTCCTCTGTTTTCCGCACTAGTTTCTTGCAAGGTGGAGCAGAATGTGCTGGGACTAACCTCCGCCCGGTCCTTCATCTGCTTGGTCCCTTTCGGCGGCATTGCAGAGATTCCCGTCCACGGAAGCCTCAGCCAAGAGGAGCCGCTGGACGAAACAGAAACTCTCCAGAGACTCCTACCGGACCGCAGCAGCCTGGAGGCGTAACAGAGCTGCCACCGTAAATGCAGACCAGCACGATCCAAAATGCAGGTAATCTCCAACATCGGGGCTGAAGGCTCGAGGTCGGGGATGGGGAGCAGCTAGCAAGGCAACGAAGCGACCGTCATCTTGCTCTTTAGAAACAATAAACCTTCTTGATGTGTTTTAAAACATCCGGGTTCTAAAAGCAGAATATAAAGTGCAAAAATAAAGTGCTTAGTAGACTGTAAGGACACTATCGCATGTTGCAAACCACGAGCCCGTAAGGAGGAAATCCACCAAGAAGTGAATCGTATTTACTCGAAGGCAAGTTAAATAAAATCTGTGTTCTGATCCCTCTATCCATGGTAGATAGGGCTCCATGCCTTCTCAGGTTGACAATGGAATATATGAATGGACAGTTACCATGTAGAGAACTTTTTCCAAGTCTCATCTTATCTCTATGGGCAAGATATGTGGCATTTATCAAGGCTTTCGCGCGTGAGGCAATCTTGCTAGAATTCTCAAAGACACTATGTGATCCTAGGTCTTGAAAAGTGTTTTTATATACTTACTGGCACATGCATCAAGGAAGGCTTTTGCGATTCCTTAATTGCGATTATTAAGGAATCGCAA
The DNA here is from genome assembly GCF_964204655.1 of Triturus cristatus. NCBI lineage: Eukaryota > Metazoa > Chordata > Amphibia > Caudata > Salamandridae > Triturus > Triturus cristatus. Next base: position 849,433,795 of record NC_140583.1, on the reverse strand, counting down.
TTAAGGAATCGCAAAAGCCTATGCATGTAGGAATCGCTATAAAAATAGCGATTCCTAAACATTCCTTAATTGCGACTCGCAAATTCCGAGTCACAATTAAGGAATGCCTTCCTATTCATTCCTATGGGCCTGCAGGCCCATAGGAATGAATGGGAGATTGCATGCGCAATTTGCGAGTACCAGTAGTTACTCGCAAATTGTTCATGCAATTTCAAGGGTGCAAGGGTGTCAAAATGACACCCTATTGCACCCCTGAAATTGTGATGTGCACCCATGTTGCACACACACATGCCCCAAGGGCATATGTGTGTGTAACCTAAAAATAAAAAAATGCATTTTAGTGCATTTTTCAAAGTTTTAGCAAATTACAGACAAGTTTGATTTGTCTGTAATTTGCGGTCTCAAATAGCGAAATCGCTATTTGAAAGTGCTTCTAGCATTCCATTTAAGGAATTGCAAATTGCGATTCCTTAAATGCAATCGCAATATAAAAATTCACAAATAATTGCGAATTCTTAAATTGCGTTTAGGAAACACTTTCATGCATCTCCAAAGGCTAATTTGCGATCGCAAACGGCCGATTTTTGCGAATTTCACCGTTTGCGATCGCAAAAACCTTTGATGCATGTGCCCCATTATCCATTAGATAGCTAGCATATTAGTCTGTTTCAGACAATCCTCCACTATCACCGAGAGAAACTTTGCTCCGGGGTGGACCAGATTTTAACCCACAGCATGATGGGTGCCAAGCCCACCGTATCTTTTAGGAAATCTAGGCCCAATTCATCGTGAGTGATAAAACTTGATGTGGATCTGGGGAGTCCTAAAATCCTAGTTAAAAACGTTGTTTTCTGCTGTCTGATGGGACTTTACAGATGTTTGTCTCCATACTCCTGCACCATATGTACCCACTGACAGACATTTACTTCTGTATAGCATTGTCAGTTCTTTGGGGGGGCTTATGTCCTAAAAGGTTTCGCATATCTAAACAGAGATTCACATATCACCTCCATCGACTGGGGCTTTTGAGTAATTAAAAGGTCCCATTTCAGATTGGTGCTAAATAGAATGCCCAAGTAGCTAATATTCATTATTTTCTTCATTGGTGTATATTCACCAAACAATTCTTTGAGCAGGTGGTCTTTGGCCCACATGTTAAAATATAGGAGTTGTCAATATTTACCTTAAGGTTAAGCCCCTCTATAAAATTATAAAACCCATCTAAAAGAGCTTGCAGGCCATTAGCAGTGCGGGCCAAGAGGACGACATCATCTGTGTACAGTAAAACAGGGACTACACACAAACACATTTTTGGGACATCAGGGGTGCAGTTTGTTAAAGAGGAGTCAAGGGCATTAATGTAAAAATAGAAATAAAAAAAGGCACCAGGATGCAGCTTTATCTCACCCCACGCGTAACTTGGATAGGGGGAGTCTGTTCGTCTGACTGGGAACAGCAAACTCTCATATTCGTATCTTGATGGAGACTCTTTAGTACACTCAATAAAGATGGATCCACTCCTGCATGTCCCATAATGTCCCACATTTTGTTTCTATCCACTCAGTGAAAGGCAAAGGAGAGGTCCATAAAGGCCATATGTATTGCCCCTCTCCTGACCTTGACATATTTACACAAGATTAGGGAAAGATTTAAAGCTTACTCTGTAGTACCTATTCCTGGGCGGAACCCATATTGCACTTTAGTAAAAAATAAAAAAATAAAAATAAAAAAAAGGAGTTTTCACTCACCCAGGCTTCTAACTTCATTACAAGAGCCTGTCTTCCGGATTTAGGATTAGTGCCTGCATGGTGAGCGATAAATATTATTTAATGTTCCTTAATTCCACTGTGTATATATTGTTCTTTGGCTTAAGGGAGAGGGGATAAGGAGCACTGTGTAGCTGTTGACAACTGATAATGTCCCTGGAGGAGCGTTGGCTGTGGACAGATAGGGAGCAGATGCCATACGCCGCTGGGTCAGAAGAGATTGTAGTTTTGGCATTCTTCCATGTTCCAAGTGTCGGATTAACAGACCCTTAACATCCCACAGAGCTGACATTTAGTTCCCTTTGTAACTCAGCCACTACACTCTAACAGGTATTTCACATTCAATCAATTCTGAGACTCACAACATGAGTCCACGCTTCAGAGGACATACCCACAGCTGCTCGGCAAAATCCCTTACTCCCTAATGCAGAGGCTGCCCCTGATGAAGAGAAACCATAACCTGTGGAGGTGAGAGGAGCATGGGTGGTAGAAAGATACTTGTGACTCTGGAGAGAACAGCATGGGATGGGAGGTACAGAGGAAAGTTCCTCCAGGAATCACGCAGACAGAAGAAGGAAGATGCAGGTGACTCCCTGTTGGTAGCAGAAGGCCCATGCCGGAGACAAAAGACTGCATGGGTGCTCAAAGAGGGAGAAGTATTGCAGGGAAACTTTGACAGGTGAGAAAGGACTATAATTTTTCTAGCTTACCGGTGATGTTTTGCATAACCTATTCGGGGTCGAGCAGAAGATGGGCAGCTCTGACTGTTGCTGACTGAAAGACTTAGTAGTTGTTGAAGGTAGAAGTGGAGTAAGGTGCTCAGGAGGCCCCTGCTACAGATGCCCAGGTGGTGCCCCCGGTAGCATAGTGGGTCACTAGGAATGCATTATCTTCCTCTGGATCCTACAGGTCCAAGGCCCTTTTAGTGTGTTGGAGGAGACAATATTAATGTTATGGGGCCTCAGGAAGTTAGCTACATTTAAGTATGGTTATAACTACTCTGCATGGTTCCTCACCTCATGCGCCAACAGGTGCTGCCTATCCAGGTTATGTTTTTACAATGGAATAAAATGCAGGTGATATTTGCACGGGGGAGATAGTATTGACAGGCACAGTCCTTTCCGACCAGGTTTTGTCTAGCAAACAACACTACGTGGGAACCAAGCAGCATGCAGGCGGCAACGCATCCTGTGCATACCTGCCCACAGCACCGCCTCCTTGAGCCTGAGTGGCACACCAACATGACTATAGACAGGAAAGCGTCCCTTTCCAACATAGATGTATGCATTTGTATAAAATTAATCACTACACTGTCTGTGATTCGATGTGATGTACTGTAACAAGTACAACTCACATGTGCAGCAATCCAATGGCAGCAAGCACCTTCTTTGAAGAAAGAGAAAAAAAGGAAGGATATGTTACACTGGTTGTTAATTCTATGCCCTGGGCCCACTCTTGCTAAAAACACATACACAACACTTTGACTCTAGCGGGGCTAATGTACCACTGGATGGAAAAGACAAAGTTTAAGAGTAGTTACAAACCTGAGCAAAGAGTAGGTTGGAAGTAAACATATGAGGCACTCGTGTATACTTCTTACTCAAAACGATGACTGTAATCGACCAGACCTGCAATTAAAAAAAACTTAATTTAACCACTGAGATGACTACAATGAATACAATTCATACTTAATTTTAAACTGCTGAGTCAGCACCCTGACTCCTTCCTAAAGATGCCTGAAAAACACATAAAATGTAAGAGCAGACAGTCACATAATAGCCCTGGGATGCAAACCCTTCCCCTGCCCGGAGCTGAATATCATATAACTAAAATATAAACTTATTTCTTTCCTTTGTGAGACTGCTGCTAAACTCTTTACTGATCTGTTCCTTCTTGGCAACTTAAATTATGGATATCAGGGAAATCATGCACATTGCTTATACACTCTTCCTCTTCTCATTCTAGAGCAAGCTTTTTAAACATGAAGGCACTGACTGTCAGCATGAGTCCGCTTAAAACTGCTTGCTGAATCAATAGCATTAATATTAGGGGCTGATGCACTAAAGCCGATGGTCCTCATAATTATGCCTCCTCTCTCTATTGTTGTTGCCACTAGAAACATTGGGCCAGATGTATTAAAATTGGATTATGCGAGTCTATAATAGCGAATTTTACTGATGCGCTATTATAGACTCGCAAAATGAAATGTATGTAGGTTACAGCAAATATTTTGTGATTCCTACACATTCCTTATTTGCGACTCGCAAATTGTGAGTCGCAAATAAGGAATGGCTTCCCATTCATTTCTATGAGCCTAGAGGGCCATAGGAATGAATGGGAATTGCGTGCGCAATTTGAGAGTACCCAATATGTACTCGCAAATTGCACATGCAATTTCGAGGGTGCAAGGGGGCAAAAAGGCCACCCTCCTGCACCCCTGAAATATACGTGTGCACATGTGGCGCGTATGTGTGCCACATGGCCCTTAGAAAAATGCAAAATTGTGCATTTTTCCAAGGATTTGCAATTTACCACCAACTTGAAGTTGGTGGCAAATTGTGATTCCTTAAAGCAGGGTCGCAATTTAAAAAGCGCTTCCTGCATTGCATTTAGAGATTCGCAAATTGAGATTCTCTAAATGCATTCACAAAATAGGTAATCGCAAAAATTGTGATTCCCTATTTTGCGATTGCCTTTTGGAATGATGCATATCAAAAGGCTTTTTCTCGTTCGCAAACGGGAATAAACTTGATACATCTTGCCCATTATGTAGTGTAAAGAAATAGTTTATTGAGAACTTAAAAACCCTTTCATTGTTTTCTTACACACCAGACCTACAGATTCCATATTTACCTTTCTACAAAAGCGCACACACTGGTGCTCAGAGGGAGGTTCTGGACAAGGAGTCAATAGTTGCCTTGTAACATGTTATGGGCAGTTGGGGGGTTACAAATAGCATTTATTTACAGATTTGTGTAGGGCAATGTGTGATTTACAAATAACCAGACAGATACAATGCAAAAGTAAAGTAGCAGAAGGCGGGTGGAGGGGGGCAAAAAAAGTGCATTTCCCATGTCAATTCCCATAGAGATTTTAGACACAACTACAGTTCAACCACTGAATGGAGTTACACCAAATGGGCAAATAACTATGTCTTGGTTCAGAACGTGCCCATTTTGTTATTTGGTGTAAATTTGTCCAGTAGTTTTAGACTAATTAAAAGAAATCCAAATGTGTCTATATAGGGACGCGACCCCTCAGCGATACTTCCTGATCTTGTGCAGAGATCTGATTGGCTGCCAACACTTCAACCAGGAAGTTTTGGCAGCCATCTTGGGATTTGGACTCCGCTGAGTTTCAAGAAAAATGTAGACAAAATACAAGGGAATAGGGGGGCCAGGGCTAAAAAGCCTTTAAAAAATCTTTTAGGACGAAAAATCAGGCTGGATTTGCAAATTCAAGGCAATATTTAAAAAAAAAAAACACAATCGCGGGCTCCCACGCTTGTTTTCAAAAAAGCCCCCCGGTGGGCCAGATCCTGTGGGCTTGCACATAGATTTAAAACGTAAAGGAGGGGGCATATGGGCCTCCCTCTTGAGGCTCTTATGAGCCCTGAGGCTTTACTTCTTCATTGGGCTCTAAAAGCCGCAGGGACCGCCACCTCCCTGGGGCCCCATAAAAAACACAGGAGAGTGACTGCACACACCCCCCTTTCGGGGCTTACATAGGTCCCAGGGACCACCACCTCACTGGGGCTAAAGACAATTTAATGGGGCACTGAGGATGACCCTGGGCCCCGGGGGCCACCACCTCCAGAGGGCCAAATACATATCAGAGAATGGGAGGGGGGCACACGGCCCCTTTCTTGGGCCATATGCAACCCTGGAGACCACCACCTCCCCGGGGCCGGCCTGTGGTATTTAAAGGAGAGGGCATGTGGCCCCCCTCCTGGAATGATTAATGGCCCTGAGGGCCGCCACCCCCAGGGTCGGCTACTGCTATCTCACGAGGTACCCACCCTCAGGAGATAGCAGTTTGCTTTTGTCACAGCTCCCGCCAAGCAAGAGCAAACACTAACTTCGCTCCCAGCAAGCAGAAGCTGTCAAACTGCTCCTGCTTGCTGGGAGTGGCGTTTTGATCTGTTTACCTGCCCACTGTCATGCGGGTAGGAAAACAGATGAAGAAATTGCACCCACACGCAGGGAGGAGCAGATTTAGCAGCTCCCTGCTTGCAGGAGGAATGCCACCTCCCGCAGGAGGCAGGGAGACAGCCGGGACAGCGGGGGCATCAATGCTACCACCGCGATCCCCATCAAAGCACCAGGGCACCCTGGTAGATGTTGCCGTGCCCCGAAGGATGGAGTCCATGGGGGAAAATCGACCCGTGGAGGGGCCTGTGTGGCCCCCTCCCCTATAAAACTTTGCCCTAAAACAAAGCAGAAAAGTTAAAACGGATGGAAGACAAATGAGCAGAAAAGGCAAAAAGGAGGGCAGAAAAACAGAGGGCACTAAAACAAGCAGAAGAGGCAAAATAGAGGACAGAAAAACGAGCAGGAAAGGAAAAACAGAGAGCAAAAAATGGCAAAACATAGGGCAGAAAAACAAGCAGAACAGGCAAAACAGAGGGCAGAAAACAGAGCAGAAAAGGCAAATTGGAGGGCAGAAAAACAAGCAGAAAGGCAAAACAGAGGGCAAAAAACCAAGCAGAAAAGGCAAAACAGAGAGCAGAAAAGGAGCAGAAGAGGTCAAAACAGATGGCAGAAAAAGGAGCAATGAAGGTAGAAAGATCAGGAGGCCGTGGTAGACATTTCTGAAAAAGTCTGTTGAAGGTGTCCGTGTGTATGGTTCGGTGTTGAGCAGTACAGAGATGAGCTGGATGAATGTGCATGTTGTGAGCATCTTCTGGTTTGTAGGGGGGTAAACCAAGGGTGGCAACTGCTCCAACTTGTGGAGAACAATATATTGTAGAGATAGGGTCCATGTCACTGGCGAAGTCCGTCGCAGAAGAGTAAAAGCAAGTGGGAGCCCTGCCCCATCCAGAAGGAAACAGCACAAAGTCATGTTATACCAAAGAATTCACCTTTCAACTCTGGAGAGGAGGGTCATGTAGTCCAGACTGCAGATCTCTTGTTCTGGTGGGGCGCAACACTTGTATTATGGAATCCAGTCAGCAGGGAGGCAACAGGCCACCATCTCATTCCACAGTGGATCCCGGAGATGTCTCTCTATGGGTAAGTTACTGCAACAGCGCTGACTGTTCCCTGAAGCTTTCCACTGCTAATGGTTTGCTCATCTTCTTGCGGGCCCAGATTTGGGGGGGGGGGGGCAATAGTTGTGACTGCGTGGTCTCGAGCTTCTCCTGATCAAGCCCCAGGATCGAGGCCACCTCATGGAGAGTATGGACCGCATGTTTCTTCCTCCCACGTGAAGATAAGCCAAATGGATGTACCGACTTATAACAAATCCCTTTCTCTCGCAGTAGGGAGGTCGCCGGTTTCAAAGTTCTGAGCCGCGGGAGGGTGATAAATGAGAGGTCCAGGTAGAGCCAGATTTTCGTCCCTTCAAAGGAGATAGAGTTCTGGTACGGTACTGCATGATCATTTCCTTTTGGTGGTAGCTATGCAAACAGGTTGGGATATCCTCTGGGGTCTCCGGAGCCCCCGATGGGCATCAAGCTCTATGTGTGCGATCCAGGGTAAGTTCTTTGTCTGCCAGGATGATATGGCGGTAAAGTCTAAGCACATAGTCCTTTAATTTGCCAAATCTGCCTGCAACAGGACCCCATTTATCCAAATGTTAGACCTATGAGACATGTTCTCTAAATCCGACAGGTAGTAGTTGAGGTCAGCGTTCCGTCCCGGAGCTCGAGTATCTGGCTTCAGCTGGCCTCCAGCTCCTCCTTCCTAGCGTTGTTTCCTAGTTCTAATGTGTCCACTCACTGGCCCAGATCGCCCATCTTGTGGGAGATTTCCTTGACATCTTTGGCCACTTCCTGCTTGAAGGCTGCTCTATCTTTGCGTAATGTACGGAACAGGGACTCCATGAAAACCTGTGTGACAGGAGCCTCTTCTCCCACTGAGTTCTTCTGGGATGGTTCAGGAGGGGACCGAGAGGGAAATCCAGAGTCTTTGGCGGAGTCCGCCTGTCTAGGTGCAGTCCTGGACAAAGGTCCTTATGGTAGGGTCTCTCTTATTGTAATGACTGCAAGGGGAGGGTGGGGGATCCTTCTAGGTATCTCTTTCTTTAGATACAGTCCACTGGGCATTGCCTAGTCTCAGGAGGGCATACATCTGCACCAGCCCAAGGGCTCTGCAGTTTCAGTCCACTGTGTCAGCCCAGCCAGATCCCCAGAATAATCCAACCACACCACTGGGCACAGGGGTGGCCGTGCAGGTAAGGGCTATGTGCACCACTCCTTGTCCAGCCAGATGCAGCGATGTTTGTTACAGGGGCCACAGGAGCTCTCAAGAGTGCGCTCCCCACAGGAGCAATGCAGCAGAGCCCTGTTGCTGATTTGTGGGTGACTTGCCCACACGGTGCTGTAGATCCAGTGGACGAACGCAGACCCAGCCCTCCGCTGTGTTAGCCCCAATGGAGGGCCTCCCCACAGATAGGTGGCTGGGCCAGAAGAAGAGCACCAGTCCCCAATGCAGCAGTAAGTTGCAGCTCCTCCGCTACGAATTCCCACGCAGCAGCTTGCGCTGGGTCTGTAGGCCTAACTCACCCTCGATCAGGGCCCGTCCTCTCCGTCACCACCAATCAAGGCAACTTAGCACAGCGACCACCGAATGCTGGTTCCTTCTCGACAGTCTCTCATGCAGGACTCTGCATTGCTGTGTCTGTGTGTTCTGTCGCACCGGCAGGCTCCACCAGCCGAGGCCTATCGCGTCTCCCAGCAGCTTCCTTAGCTGGGCCCCGCTATCACCAGCCGACATGTGGTCCATCAACTTCATCATCGTCAGCCCAGTCGCTTGGCCCAGGGAACCATCCAGTGCTTGCGCTAGGTCCACAGCTGTCGACCCCTGTAGGGAGAGGACCCGGCGAGGGCTTAGTGAGCCCCCTCCAGGTTCGTTGTGTAGCAGCCATTTTAGAAGAGCGGTCCGCCTGGCAGCCTCTTGCCCAGCAAATTAAAGTGCTCTGTATGGTCTGCGGAGAGGCCATTTCATCCAGTACGCTCCCCCGGGCACTGTCCTGCAGTTCCACCACTGCGGGAGCGTCCTGGTGCTCCCAATCTGCTGATGACCCAATAGGTGCAGTGGAGTTCCAAAATCCAGCTCCCATACAGGTGCTAGCTTGGGCACGCCCTGGAGGTTAGTTTTTGATATAATTGCACAGGTCTTTTGTATTTGTGTTGAAAACTGCATTGTCTCATTTATGCGATTACAAACGTTACACGTTAGGCCACATGGGTCAGGGTTACAGAGAGGTTGCATAATTTATGTTGCGAATTTCTGTGAAGTTGAAGTTGATGCCAGCTCGATATGTTACGGCATAATCTTCAATTATATTGTCAAAATGCCGTCAACAATAAAGAAGCATGATCAAATGCAACCAAATTTGTCATAATCTGCCATTAGAATGACTACTTTTGATAATTCACACTCTATTTTCTACAGAATAGTGAAAATCATCACACCGCCTTCCTATCCCAATATGATCAATGGGTCATCTCATATGATTGTGTAGTTAATCTTGCAAAACAATTGAGGACATTTTAAATCAACATGCAATATGAGATGGGGTGTGTAGGAGGATGCTCTTACCGTGAAAGTAAAAGGCACTACTAGCATTTACTTCACATCCAAAGATAAAGTGGCTAGAAGCGCAAAGCACTTTAGGAAGTGAGCTCTAACATTTAGGCTTAGAGCACCGTAGAAATTTAACAAACAAATCAGTACATGAAGTAGATAAATACACACCATTATAAGCAACCCTTTGAGCATGCAGCCGATAAGCTAAAGGATAAACTAGTGTCTTTTAAAGAAACACCAAGCCAAATGCTAATGCCACAGGCCGTATATTAGGCAGTTTTACTACACTGCAGACAAGGATTTGCGAATCTCAATACAATATATTTCTATTCTGAAAGGAAACCAGTACTATCAACTAGTTTAGAAACTTTCTTAAATACATAAAAATGTAAAAGGTTACAGCTTCTCAATTACCAATTCCACTGTGTATCGTGGAGTTTGTGACAATGATTCAAAATGTACCACATAAGGCTGATATATATGCACAAGTAGATGTTTGCAAAATATTACCAAACAGCAACGTAATTAAAGCCAATACATCAGGTGGGACTTCGCTTATGTTTGGATCAAGAAGCCATTGTGATTATTTCAAAAACTTAACACTCCTCTAAATATGAATGGCTCACTCGCCTTGATGGTGATTTGGAAATCAATGTCAAATGAATGGCAATTTTTTGGGCAGGATTATTTCACATTTAGTTAACAATAAAGAACATTGGGCCTCAGGTACAAAGACTCCAAATAGGAAATCGTAAATTGTGCCTAAGAAAACAAGTTACTTACCTGTAACTACAGTTATCCAGTATTGGTATCTTTCATAGATTCACATGCCTGAATCATTCCCCGTCGCCGAGGCGGGAGTCCCCGGTAAATAAAAAAGTAGTGCCAAAATGTTAGTAGTAGTAGTAGGCCCAAAGAAAAGGCCAAAAGCCTATATCTTAGCAGCCTATCTACCTCCTTATGCAAAAGGAACCAAGAATTTGGTAACAACCAATCAGACACCAGCACCCTTCTAGAACCCTCTCAGCAGAGCCAGTTCTCCTCAGATTTTCGTAGCACAAGTGGGAAGTGAACGTCCCAAATTATATAGAACTGACTCTACGGGGAGGAGGGTGGGTGCATGTGAATCTATGAAAGATACCAATACTGGATAACTGTAGTTACAGGTAAGTAACTTCTTTTCTTATCCAGTATTGGGGTATCTTTCATAGATTCACATGCCTGAATCAGAATAGCGAGCAGTATACCAAGTATACAGTCGTCTGCGGATGGTGGGAGACTAGTGCTGATACTCCCAAGTTGCATCCACAGCTTATTAATAAGAGGTATAAGAAAGAATCTTCAAATTCGAAACATGCAAGCCATAAAGAGGAAACAGCATGTAATGCAATAACATTGAAAATGAAAGCAAATCATTATTGTAACATATTGCATTGTTATACCAAAGATATCCACATCTTACATATTAAAATATGAAAAGGGTACCTGAAGATATCTCAAAGAAACAGATGTCGTAGTACAGCTTGCCCAACTGCTGCATCATCACGATGCGTAGATTGGAGGCAGTAATGTCTTGTAAAAGTGTGGACATTTTTCCATGTCGCAGCACGGCAGATATTTTCTAGAGTCACACCAGCAAACAATGCTGTGGACGCTGCTACTGTTCTCGTGGAATGGGCCTTGGGTTTCCTCAACAAAGGCCTGTGAGCCTTGTCATGGCAGAAAAGTATTGTAGATGCTATCTATCTGGCAATGGTGGACTTTGTAACCGCCTTTCCCAGGGTAGTCTGGCCATAAGCCACGAACAATTGATCGGACTTTCTAAGGTTCTTTGTTTTTAGAAGATAGAATTTAAGACATCTCTTGATAACGAGAGAATGTAAGGCTCGTTCCACTGGAGTAGATGGATTAGGAAAGAAAGTTTTTAACGTCACTGGTTCATTAAGATGAAACTGTGAAGGCACCTTAGGGATAAATGTTGGATTAGTTCGGAGGTGCACGTAGTCTTGAGTGAAGTGTAGAAAAGGTTCCTTTACAGTAAACGCCTGAATTTCACTCACTCGTCGAGCTGATGTTAAAGCCAGAAGTAAAGCAACCTTCCAGGTAAGGAATTTGAGGTCAGCCTTGTGAATGGGTTCGAATGGATGCTTCATTAATTGCATTAAGACTGTGTTGAGTTCCCATTCCGGTGGCGGAAGTCTGACCGGAGGAAACTCTCGGAATAGTCCTTTCATAAACTGCTTAATTAAAGAGGATGAACAAAGAGAAGGGCCATGAGCACCCCTTCTGAATCTGGAAAGTGCAGCTAAGTGGACTTTGACTGAAGGGAAAGAAAGTCCAGATCTTGCCAGGTGTAACAAATAAGGGAGGATCTGTTCTGCAGGAGCGTCCACCGGGTGCACCTGGTTTGCTTCACACCAGCAGCAAAACCGTTTCCATTTTAGACGGTAAGTTTTTATCGTGCTGTGGGCTCGTGATTTCGTTAATATATCCCTACAGTCTTGAGGGATATCCAAGTCCTTAAACTCTAAGAAGTCAGGAGCCATGCGTGTAAATGTAGGGACTGAGGGTCCGGGTGGAGAACCTGACCTCTGTTCCTTGACAGCATCGTGGGCGTCGGGAGAAGACGGATCGGCTGGTCCTGTGATAGCAATAGGAGCTCCTGAAACCAGTATTGGCGTGGCCATCTGGGTGCAATCAAGATGAGACGACAGCCCTCCAACTTCATCTTGCGTATGACCCTCGGTATTAGGGGTATCGGGGGAAAAGCGTAAGCACAAATCCCTGACCATCGCATGGACAGGGCATTCCCCCTTGAGCCCTGTTAAGGGTATCTGCTGGCATAGAATCGGCATTTCTTGTTCTCCTTTGTGGCGAACAAATCCAGCGGTGGTGTTCCCCAAGCTCTGAATACTCTGAGCACTTGAGCCTGCTCTAGCTCCCATTCGTGGCAATCTGATTGGGATCTGCTGAGTGTGTCCGCTAATGTATTGCAGAGACCTCTGACATGTTCTGCTCTAAGGGTTATGTTGTGGAGTGTGACCCATTCCCACAACTCCTGAGCTTCCGTGGACAGAGTTGCTGATCTTGTTCCTCCTTGTTTGTTCACGTAGAACATGCTGGTGGTATTGTCGGTTCGAATCAGAACCGAAGAACCTGCAATCCTTGGAAGGAAAGCTTGCAGAGACAGGAAAATTGCTCGCAATTCCAGACTGTTGATGTGTTTGTTTTTGTACTCTGGAGACCACTTCCCCTGTATCTGTAACTCTTGGAGATGACCTCCCCATCCTTCCATGGAAGCATCGGTAGTGAGGACAAAGTCTGGAATCTTCTGAATGAAAGTGAGCCCTTCTGATAAGTTGGGAATGTGTGACCACCAACTTAGAGCGCTCTTCATGCCTGAAGTGACTCTGATGATGTCGTCGAAAGAGCCCATCGCCTGCTGCCACTGAAGGTGTAACTCCTCCTGCAAGGGTCGCATCCGGAGCCGCGCCAGAGGGAAGAGGTGTATTGCAGAGGAGCACATTCCTAGGAGCGACGCGAACATCCGGACAGAAACTGACTTTCTTTTGGAACTCCGGATTGCTAAGTTTTGCAGACGAACCTGCCGTTCGTGAGATAAGAATGCCTTGCAGCGGACGGTATCTAACAGAGCTCCCAGAAAAGGAACGATCTGCCTTGGGTGTAATTGAGACTTGCTCCTGTTGATCGTAAGCCCCAGAGAGTGGAACAGACGAAGAGATGTTGTCACGGCAGTCTTGACTGATCTTTCCGAAGGACCCTTTATTAACCAGTCGTCTAAATACGGGAAGACTTGGATTCCTTGGGATCATAACGCTGCTGCCACTGGAGCTAGGCACTTCGTAAAGATCCTTGGGGCAGATTTTAACCCGAACGGGAGCACTCTGAACTGGTAATGGGCGCCAGCCACTGTGAAGCGAAGATACTTGCAATGCTTCGGATGTATTGGGATGTGAAAGTAAGCGTCTTCCATATCTAAAGAAGCTAGAAAATCTCCCTCGTTGAGGCAACCTAGAATTTCTGCCAGAGTGACCATGCGAAACCCCTGCTTCTTGAGGAATCTGTTCAGATTGCGAAGGTCTAAGATTGGGCGCCACTCCCCTGATTTCTTCTTGATGAGAAAGAAGCGGGAATAGAAACCCGTCCCCTTTTGAAGTGCAGGAACCTTCTTGATTGCGTTCTTGAGGAGCATCATTAAAGCTTCTTTGAATAGTAAGTGAAGACGAGGGGGAGGAGGTCCCTTGGGTGGTGTGTTGGGTGGCTTGGTGACAAACTCTAAGGTATGACCGTTGTGAACCAGGTCCAGAACCCACTGGTCCGACGTAATTTCTTGCCACTTGCTCACAAAAGTTGAAATTTTCGCACCCACAGGGAGGGGAATAGGAGTGGAAGGCGCCCTGCAGAAATCATTGCTTCCGTGAGGTGTCTCTTCCCTGATTCTGTGATCTTTTTCGTCCACCTTGACGAGAGAAACCAGACGTGTTGGTCTGTCTGTAGGAAGACTGATCAGATTGTCGATACTGAGGCTGGTACCTATTCTGCTGGGTATGATAATTCCCTCTGGATGAAAATCCACGGCCTCTTGCTCCTCTGAAGGTACCTCTTTTGTATTGCAAGGAGCCCAATGATCTTGCAGTATCAGTATCGGTTTTAATTGCTTGGAGTGCGTCATCTATATGTTTTCCAAACAATGATTTGCCATCATAGGCCATGTCCAATATTTTTGTCTGGACTTCTAGTCTGAACGTGGTAGCCTTAAGCCAACCCTGGCACCTGAGAACCGCAGCCCCAGCCAACTGCCGAAAGTTAGTATTCGCAATATCCAGAGCGCAGTCGATAGTCTCTGAGGCTGCACGCTCACCCTCCAACAAAATCTTTCAAGCCTCTTGTCTGTTGTCCTCTGGGATGAGGTCGATAAAGCTTGCCATTTCTGACCACATTTGGCGGTCATAACGCCCTATTATCGCTAGGGAGTTGGCTGCCCTGATAGAAGCAGCTGCCATAGTTGAAATTTTTTTCCCAATTAGATCCAGTCGGCATCCTTCCCTATCCGGTGGTGTAGTGACCGGTGCTGCCGGATTCTTAGACTTTTGTTGGGCTGCCTGAGATATAACCGAGTCTGGACGCGGTTGGCCAATGAGACAGGAGGGACTGTTGGCTGGAGTACGGTATTTTTTGTCAATCCGTGGAAGCACCGCTGGCACTGATGCTGGGTTTTTCATGATTTTAACTCCTTCCTTCCAAATATAGTCAATTATAGGGATAGCTCTCGTAACCTTTCTTGACTCTTCTTTAAAGTCATGCAGAAAACAGTCAGACTGCTCAATGGTTACCGGCAAGTGGAACCTGGTCGCAGCACGCTGCATAAGGTTATGGAACCCCCCTATATCTTCCGGGGGCGAATCAGATGGTAGAGGGGTAGGTGGCGAAGGCATAGGGATTATATAAGAATCCCAAGGGTCTGCTGGGTCTGGCAGCTCGCCCTCTTCGAATTCCTCCTCCGAGGTTGAATCTTGACCTTGACGCGGGTCCTGTGGAGGATCAGGCAGTTGAGGCATTGGGGCTGGATCCTCAGGCAAAGGCAATGGGTCCGGCTGTGGCGCAGTCTGCGGAACCTGTGGAAGGATTGGCTGCGGTGGAAAACGCTGCTTATAATCTGCAACTATATAAACATACGAGTGCCTCTGAGCCCATAAATCACAATTTTTCTTTATCTTTCAGTCCTTTTTATTGACTGTAAGTATCAATTTAATTTTTCTATTTTACACTAGATTTCGAGTGAGAACAATACTCATCAATAGACTTTTCACCTGTCTTTTCCATGAAAAATTTACAAATTTCTTGTACCCTTATTTATATTTTTCAGCATCAACATATAACGAAAATGACATCTATTACTCAAATTAAATCACTTACATACAAAATATTTACAGTACATAACATAACAGTACACAAATGTCCAGCTGATTGCGTTATTGGAACCCTAACTCAGTTAGTCCTCAATCAACATAATCTTTTTTGGTCCTTTGCAGGGTCAGAACAAAGTTTTTTAATTGGTTTTGTAGGAGAACGTTAAATTAATTGTTGTTCCCACTTGGGGGAAGCATACACGCCTCAAGATTTTTCCCAATGAGTTCTGAATTCCTGCTTAGTATACTATGTTATGTACTGTAAATATTTTGTATGTAAGTGATTTAATTTGAGTAATAGATGTCATTTTCGTTATATGTTGATGCTGAAAAATGTAAATAAGGGTACAAGAAATTTGTAAATTTTTCATGGAAAAGACAGGTGAAAAGTCTATTGATGAGTATTGTTCTCGCTCGAAATCTAGTGTAAAATAGAAAAATTAAATTGATACTTACAGTCAATAAAAAGGACTGAAAGATAAAGAAAAATTGTGATTTATGGGCTCAGAGGCACTCATATGTTTATATAGTTACTGTACCGATTCTGGCCTTTGAAACCCTGATCGAATCAATCCCCTGTATTCTATGCTTATAATCTGCAAGCATGGCTTGCAGGTCTTGAATTAACGTAGGAGGCAGATGTGACATCTCGCTCCGACGAGGTTGATTGTAGCAAGGTCTATGATGCGGAACGACTATGTCTTCCTGATAGTAATGCCCTTGATAGTTATCTTCTTCCTCATCATCATCGTCGTCCTGACATTTGATGTGCAGTTCCGAAGGATGGCGAGCAATCCCAAA
The DNA here is from genome assembly GCF_964204655.1 of Triturus cristatus. Classification (NCBI taxonomy): domain Eukaryota; kingdom Metazoa; phylum Chordata; class Amphibia; order Caudata; family Salamandridae; genus Triturus; species Triturus cristatus. Next base: position 849,417,547 of record NC_140583.1, on the reverse strand, counting down.
GGGCCCTTCGTCCTCGTCATCCTCATCATCTTCATCCTCACACTGCACATATGTTTCCAGGAGATGTGAGGGAGTAAGCGGTGATATGTCACTACATTCCTGCCTCTGAAAAGACTTTAGTTGAAAAGTCCTGGTGGAAATTGGAGTGGAATGAGCGGGCGCCAATTCCTTTGATGTGATTAGGCTTGTGGAGTTCATCGTCGACGAGGTCGTCGTCGACGGGGCTGTGGTAGACGGGATCGTCGACGGGATCGTCGACGGGATCGTCGACGGGATCGTCAACGGGATCGTCGACGGGATCTTCGTCGTCGACGGGATCTTCGCCGTCGACGGAATCGACGTCGACGGGTCCTTCGACGATAGAATCTTCGTCGACTAGCTCTTCGTCGACGGGCTCGACGTCGACGGGATCTTTGACGATGGAATCTTCGTCGACGAGCTCTTCGTTGACGAGCTCGACGTCGACAGGCTTTTAAGTGGCGTAATCGTCGTCGATGGTACTGCTGCCTTCGTCGACGAGGACTTCGTCGACGACACCTCGACGACGGGCTTTTTTGTGAGGATAGTAATCCTCGTAGACAGAATAGGAGAGGTAATTGCCGTCGTCGTGATGGTGTCCGTCATTGAAGAAGCAGACGAGGTGACAGAAACCGAAGATTGAGAGAAAGCCAGAGATTTTGAAAGGCTTTTACTCACAGTTTGTGCCGTAGCCTTGACTGCAGAATCCTGAGGAGAGTGCGCTTCAGGAAGTAGAATGATGAGATTTCTGACGCTTCTTCCCCTCACTGGAAGAGCTGTCCTGCGATCTAGCTCTCTTGCTAGAAGTAGAGGCTCTGTCATCCTCCTCAGCCGAAGAGGATTTAAGCCACAAAAGCACTCTCGCCTGCCTATCCCTAAGAGTTTTTGTAGGGAAGGTGCGGCAAATCTTTCAATCTCTAGCCTCATGTTTAGGGTAGAGGCAGTAGATGCAGTCCACATGTTGATCATCAACATGGACCCTCTTCTTGGCGCAGGTCCTGCAGGACTTAAACAAAGCCTTCTTGTCTGACATGCTGAAGCAAGTTGAAACAAAACTGAGTGGCACTCAGGGAGACTCCCTTCCACAAGACGTGCGGTGAAAATCTGAGGAGAACTGGCTCTGCTGAGAGGGTTCTAGAAGGGTGCTGGTGTCTGATTGGTTGTTACCAAATTCTTGGTTCCTTTTGCATAAGGAGGTAGATAGGCTGCTAAGATATAGGCTTTTGGCCTTTTCGTTGGGCCTACTACTACTACTAACATTTTGGCACTACTTTTTTATTTACCGGGGACTCCCGACTCGGCGACGGGGAATGATTCAGGCATGTGAATCTATGAAAGATACCCCAATACTGGATAAATAAGGATTCTCAATTTGCAATTTCTTATTTGGAATGTACTAAAATGGATTCGATAAAAGGGGTTGCATTAGATCAAAAACCTCTACTGAATGCACTGGTATTCTGTGAACCGATTTATTCACTATAAGGTTAGTTCTCAAACTACTCAATCATATTGGGTGGCAATTTGGCCTACCTGATTACTATGCATGCAAACTGAAACCCCCTTTGAATGGCCACTACCACAGAGATGGTGGCCTACTGGGGACAGAAGATCACCATGTCTGTGACTGCTTTACATTAAAGCAGTTTTGTTAATGCAGCCCCTTTTCCTTGAAGGGAAATCGAATGCATTAAAATAAAATTACAAGTTGCACATACCTACATTAGGATTAGGCAGTTGTCCTATGGGCTACTGCTAAAAAACGTTTTTTCAACATTTCAACAAGGGAAAAGAGTCCCTTCGAGATCCCTTCTGGTTTGTGAATGGCTTAACACCTACTTTGAGCTCGTGGTAATATAATAATGTTTTGTAACTGCATTTTGGCCCGAAAACATTAATGCATATGATAAGGAATCGTTATTTGAAACGCCCCCTGCAAACATTGATTCCTTCATATATGTTTAATCCATTTAACGATTCAGAATACGGTTCCAAATTGTTAAATAGGTTTAATACATTGCAAAAAGTGTTTTAATGGTTGCAAACCCTCAGTTTGACAGAACATGAGGGTTTACGACAGGTAAAACACTTTGTTTATGATTTTGACTGTCATGATTTGAAATGCAAGCAATCCTAGAAGGGCAGTCCTGGCACTTTTAGACTATGTTAAAATAAATGATGTAGCATAGCAGCATTATCACGAATGTCGCAAATGCCTTCATTAAGATACACAGGAAATTCTTAAGGCCCCTACTCGGACATACGGAGGTTCTGGTGCACTGCACCAGTTGGATTAAGCCAATCCAGTAGAAACGACATGCAGTTATGGAATAATGGATATCGCAGCAAAGGCCTTCTCCATTAACAGAATGGATGCTTGATCCTGCCAGTCTGTCCTTATCTCGCTATACACTGAACGTCTTACATTACAAACATCTCAACCGTACATCTGGCCCTTTTATTTTAATAGGAAATAATTGTCAATGATAAGTAAGGAATACTGTGGTGTTTTCCCACACTTACTGAACAATCCAAGACTGGGGCATCAAAATCTAAGCTTAATAGGGAACAGAAATTTGTGAAAGAGCACTATAATTACTCCTGATTAGATTGGGTGTGGCTGACAAGTCCCTCGCATCTCTTTAATGTTAAGAGAAAAAACTGTATTTATTAACAGGACCTACCACTGTGTACGTGGAATCTCCACAGTATGAGCAATCTGCATTATGCTAAGTGACACATGTGAAATTCAGGAAATTACTAACATCTTTAATTTACCCGGAATACGATTTAGGATTGGGATTGCAATTCATAGCCTGGAGTTTCAAAAGGCTACTCATGCAGACATCTTAAATTACTTTATGAACTGGGTCCCTAATCACAATTTAGAACCAGGATCAATTGCCAAATATTCTTACCAAAGAGACCAGACTGACGATGCTTATATCAAAACTAACATTCTGGAGTGCTGCCATCAATGGCTTGGGATCCATGGTGGGAATAGTCAATAACCAAGCAGAGACGTACATTATGGGAGCAGAGACAAAAGTGCTTATCACCATTCCTGAGGTTATCTGTAAAGAAAATAGAAAATAAGGTAAGCAAACTGGTAAAAGCTGAACACGCCCTTTCATATGCATTTAGTAAAGCACATTATCTAAAGCAAAAACCGGTCTGTCTTCTGAAAACAGATGTGCAGAAAACACAGAAACAATTAGTCACTCTTGCCTTTCAAATGGCCAATAACAATATGTAATGCATTTGTAAAAAGGTCAACAGTACATGCATTGTATGCTTATGGAATTGTAGGTATTTTGGCTCTCTTGTCCAAGGTCTCTCATCCATTCTCTATATTCCAATTTTTAATTTGCACTTTGTAAATTGCACACAAACTTATCCAGAGGTAAAATTTAGAGCAAATAAAAAAAAAAGGTTTTGCATGTGAATTTGCCACTTTTTTAAGTGTCGCAAAATGTTTTACACCAAGGTGTTAAAACCTTCCCAAGAAAACCATGGCAAAATATATCAAAAAGTTTTCATAATGACATACGTTTATCAAAAGGTAGTGTAGGACTTAAAAACTGTCATCTCCAAGTTCACTCACTATAACATGGGACATTTGATAAACATTTTACAAATGACAGACATAAACTAAGATGGTCGGGCACAAACTCTCCATGACCAATCTGGGGCAATAAGAATGACTATGGCCAGGTTGTTCCTGATTGTCTTTAGAACTTTGGGAAGGAGCGGCATCAGTGAAAGGCGTACAGGAGGCCGGAGTTCCACTCAAGACAAAAAGCGTCTGAGTGAGAACCGCTTTGGAACCTTCAGCGCGTAAAACTGCTGTCATTGTATATTCAAAGCGGTGGAGATCAGAAATAACCAAGGCTCCCCCCAATCTAGATAGAGACCCTGCATCACCTCCAAATGTAGACGACATTAGTGATCCGCTAGGCATCAATGGCGAAGTTTGTCCACCCTGGCATTCAGAGAGCCCACCAGGTGTGTAACCACCAGGGAAATGCCCTGACGTTCCAGCCACGTCCAGAGGTACTGGGACTCTTGACAAAGGGTCCATGATCCCACCCTACTTTGTTTGTTGCAGTACCACATGGTGGTGGGGTTGTCTGTGAACATCTGCATTAGCCTTTCCTTGACCGAAGGAAGAAAGCCTTTCATTGTCAATTGGATCGCTCAGAGCTCCATCAGGTTAATGTGAAGCTCAGACTCCGCCAAAGGGGCAAAGTACTCTAATCACCACCTCTCCCAGATAGCTGCCTCAGCCCAGAAGCGACATGTCAGTCGCTATAGTCAGTTCTGGTTGGGGAAGAGAGAGGGGTCTGCCACTGACCTAATCGCGGTTTGTCAGCCAGCATTGCAGGTCTTTTGCAGTACCCGCTGAGATCTGGACATGGTCAGAGAGATTCCCCAGATGCTGTTCCCACTGAAACTTCAGGTTCCAGAGAAGAACCCTCCTTTGCCAGCAGGCATATGTCAAAAGAATGAAGCAGGAGGCCATGGAGCCCACCAGCCCAAGAGTAAGTCTCACCAAAATCTAGAATTGAAGCTGAAACATCAGAATCCTACTCTCAAATATCCTGGCCTTGCCGCTAGGGAGGATAGTCCCGAAACTGGATTGTGTCCAGAATGGCTCAGATGAAAGTTAGCATCTGAGAGTGAGTCAGAGGTGACTTTGGCTTGTTGATAGTGAACCCCAGGGAATACCGGAGGTCGGCTATAGTCTGGGGGTGGGAGACGACTGCCTGGGGCAAGCCCGCCTTCAACAGCCAATTGACGAGGTAAGGGAAGACTGGAACCCCTATCCTCTGCCATCACTTTTGTAAACACTTGAGGGGTACTGGTGAAGCCAAAGGAGAGTATGGCAAACTGAAAGTGTTCTTGGTTCACTGTGAATCTCAGGTAGTACCTGTGGGCCGGCAGGGTGGGGATGTGGAAATCTGCATCCTGCAAGTCCAAAGCCACCATCCAGTCGTCAGAGTCCAGCAGGGCAGACAGGACCGGAGCTAAGTTGAGCATTTTGAACTTCTCCTTTTTCAGGACAAAGTTGAGAAAGCACAAGTCTAGGATATGGCAAAGACGTCTGCACTTCTGGGCATCAGAAATATAGCAGAAATAGTAAACAAGACCTACATCTGATGCCGGCACCCTATCAATGGTTACTATGTCCAAAAGAATCAACACTTTCTGATGGAGCAAGTAGAGATGATCCTCCATCAGCCGGTCGTAAGTGGGTGGCAAGGGTGGAGGGATTTCCAGAAAGGGGATGGATTAGCCCCTCTGGACGGTTTGCAAACCCCACATTTTTGATAGTATAGACTTGCAGGGAGGCAGTTGATCGTAAATGCTGCCTCCAATGGGTGCCTGTGGTGGTATTATGGCAAACTAAAGGGGTTTGGAGGCTGCAGCTGCCAGGTGCGTGGTGGACTGACACAAACGTCTGCTGGTGATCCAATGTGATGTGCGGGACCCGTGTCCACTGCCAGGAAAGGGTTTGGAAGCTGGTTGGCCATGACGGCTGGATAAGAAAGGATGTGGTTGGTAGCCCTACCGTAACCCTGTGGTTGGAGAGGAACCATGGATGGGCCCAAGGACCTGGCTGTACCCCTGCTATCTTTAAATGGCTCCAGCGATCGGTCTGCCTTCTCACCAAAGAGGTGAGGGCCATCAAAGAGCACGTCTATGAGCGAAGCTTGGACATCTCCCAAAAAGCCAGTGGTTCTCAGCCAGGCACGGCATCTCAGTGCCACGGACTATGAAATCGCTCTGTATGACTCGGGCCTCCTCCAAGACCAAAGGCAGCACTTGCGCAACTGAATCCCACACATTGTGTTTGTATTGGCCCAAAAGGCATGCAGTGTTTACTGACCACAGTGCTAAGCTAGCAGAAGAGAAAATCCTCTTACCAAAGGTATTTAACCTTTTGGATTAGCTATCCAGTTTAGTGCTAGAAAACATGCCGGGATTGATCTTAAAAGTAGAGGCTTGGACCACCAAGCATTCCGGAGTGGGCTTCTGGGTGACGAAAACCCAGGAGCAGAGCGATGGTGGTGTGCAATTGTCATGTGCACAGGAGCCCCTAGCAGGGTTTGGTCCAGCCCCCAAGGAGGACATCTGTAAGGGCTTCACTGTATGAGGGTAGGGTTCAGAAGGGGAGACTCCCGGCTGAAGCACCACAGTCAAGACGTTTGTAATGGCTGACACTGTGGGCAACTGAAGGTCCAGGACCTCAGCTGTCCTTCACACTATCATTGCGAATGAGGCAAGCTCCTTCATAGCCACGGTAGGGGAGAGTTCAGGCCAGTGTCTGGTGTGGTGTGCAAATGACTGGTATCTGACAGGCCCTCGTACCAGTTGTCCTCTGTGTCATCTAGGGGATGATGGTCATCATAAAGGTCCTTTGATCCTTCCCAATCATCACTCTCTCCAGGCCTCTCAATCGAAAAAGGCACTTGCTCCAGCTTGGAAGCCATGATACCATTCGAAGACGAAGTAGGAGACAGGAAACGGCCATCTGGTTCTCTGTTGGAGTGGGGTATAATGATGGGGCATGTGCCGCTGTGTGGCATCTGCGGCAAAGGAGGGACGCACTGGAACGGTTGGAGAGGAAGGCAACAGTCCTGTAGGCAGTGCCGATATAGATCCAGTACTGGTGCCGAGGGCTCACCTAGTATATATGTGTATATATATCTGAATGCAGGTCAGGATAACTTTGTAGAAATGTTGTCCCAAATATTGTTTTTTTTCAATAATTGACTCCAATGTAGCAATATTTTTAAAAATGATTTTAAGTAGAACACAACATTTATGTCTGACAATATTCTGCCAACAATATTTTAGTGCCAAAATAATTTTCTCCGAGCCATTTGGGGACATCCAGAATGTGCAGTTGCAGCTGTGACGATTTAATCTACTGAAAGAAGTTAATCTATTTCATATTGTGTCTGCATTTAACCATTTTTTATGATACATTATTTTGGTAACAGGTTCGAATTGTAAACTCTGTCAAGACTGTGTAGTTCGTATACTGCAGACTTATTATACTGTAGTCTTACAACGTTTTTATAGTAAAGTGCATCACTGTACACACATCCATGACTTACTAGGTGGGCCTAAACAATATCTTAAGAATAATACCCTTTCTTCAGCAAAGTGCCAACGTCCACAAATGCATAATGGTTGCAGACATATAAATCAGTCCATACGTACAAGTTCTACTTCCATATTGAAATGGTTTGCAAAGATTGCCACTCCAGGCGCTGCAGGGAAGACACCGTAGAAAAATGCATAGTTTGCTAAAGAGGTATGATTGACCAAACTGCTACTTCTGTCCAACAGCTCCACCATTTCTCTGCAGATTAGTGGTAACACCAATCTGAAAGATAAACATTAAAAGTATTCTAGTTATTACACACAGATAAATGCGTCAAAGCTATCATAAATCGCACAATCAACATAGTTTAACAGGTTATTTATTATGATTTGGGACTCTGAAGAGTTCCACATAAAAGAAAAAGATAAATTCAAAAATCAACATTACACTCCGTAAAAAGAGAGACAGTAAAGTACTAAATTCATCATATCATATAACAAGCATTGAAAATGCAATAGGTCTCGCCTTTGATTAAGTTAAAGCCATTTGCTTTGCTAATGGTATGGTATAGCAAAGCAAATGGCTTTAACTTAAAGAAAGGCGAGACCTATTGCATTTTAAATGCTTGTTTGTATAGCGCTTTACACCGCCATAAGAACGCTGACAGCACTAAGGGGAACAAGCCATACGGGAATGAAAGCGGAGTCTTTTAGTCAGAGTTGCCGACTTGAGAGGCTGAAGGCAATGCAAATTTCTCACTGTGCCCGTCAGTAGATCAAAAGGGTGTTCAGAATTCATAGTCCTCCAATCCTTAGCCTCTCTGCGGAGTGTACAGCGCAAAGGTCATGTATTCCAGTTGCAATTCTGATTCTCTGACAATGTGTGCGAAGGTGGTATACAATTACCAAAATATTGGCCTGACGAAAGTAAACTAAAATGCAGTGCTTACAGTGAGTGGGTGCATTGTGTGCTTTAAGGTGTTAGATATGTAGATGGAGGAGTTGTGGAGAAAAATAAGGGTGTACATGCCTAACACAGGGTGAACATAACAGGAGTGCTTGAGCCACTCTGAAGACCACTAACCCTTCCATAGGGCGTGGTAATGTTTAATTCACAGTCTCCCAATTATAGAACTGTAACATTCTTAATATACATTTTTACCACAATATCAATGCTTTTACTCATTTATCTTAAACAACTAATAACCATTGACAAAGCAAATAGTCCTGGCTGGTTTTAGGTATATGTCAGTTATAGTGGTATATAGCTGGATGCAGTAACAAAGCTCAGACAGGGACCAAAATGCCAGTCTAGTGCTTGGCTGCACACTCTGGGAATCGCACAAATATAATTTACAAGTTTAATCCACGACCTAAAATATATAGGCAACGCCCCTTTTTAGGAACACTACCCCACACACTTTTTTTCATAAAAAGTGTGCAAGTCAGCAACATCAATTTGTATCGAAGCAATGTGTGCTCTGACTCCAGGTCTATGAGCCTGGGATCTTTGCTGTACACCGTTGTTTGAAGAAGGCTGGCCTGAAACATTTTCAGGATAATTCGAAACTGTGTAACGATTTCTATTTAAATTAATAAATGGTGCATATGCTACGGACAACAGTGGATATCCAGGATGGCCGTCAAGAGCTAAACTACATGCCTTCAATACATTTTCTGTTACTGTCGCTCATTCGTATGTGATTGTATTTAACATCGCACCTCGGGTTTGAGGACGATAAACAACCTATAGCTGGATGACCTTCAGAAAGATTTTACAGTTAGGTGTCAGTTTGTTTCCGGAGATTGCTTGTGTAATTAGATTTGTTTTGAAGGGGGTCTCGGGGACCTGTAATCACAGCCATGAGGTGTTTGTTATGTAATGTTAAGCTGCATGCCCTGTAAAAGCATTGTCGCAGATCACACTTGCCCTGTAGGTGGCGCTGGAAGGAGGCCGGGTCTAGGCGGTCAGCCGGGTGGGGGGCGTCCAGAGATACCGAGACTTCCCCGAACTTGTCCAGCTGGCCCTGAAGGGCGAAACCGAGAGAGGAGCAGGCAGCTTTCGGCACAAACCCCAGAGAAACAGGGGGAGCGGCGAGAAGCCACCGTCGGAGCATCAAAACCTGAGCCAGCATGGTCTCTGAAGGCCACTGTGGCGAGCCCACTGCAAGGGTTACGTAATATGCGGCAAGTCCACTTCCCGCAGAGGGGCCAGGGTCCAGGACTGCTGAGCAGGGGCCACCCGTAAAGCACGTAATAGACGTACAGTACAAACGTGTCCCTACAGCAGCCCCGATGATGTCCTTGCAACGTGCAAGAAACAAGCTGTCCACACGTGTTCACGTAAGCGCGGTGCGCACAAACAAGAGATGTGCATGCGTATGGTGCGAGCAGGAGTTGTAATAACGCCGCGAGCCGTACGCGTGCACATCTCCTGTCTTGCCGTATGCGTGCACATGTCCTGTCCCCCTTCCAAACCAAGTCGACAACAATAGATCTCGCTAGCCTGCAGCGCATGGCGCTGCGTCACTAGGCGAGACCTAAAAACAGGGAATAACATATATATGGGTGCCATTAAATAAACTTTCAAGTGCCAAGAGGACTGATCCATAATATATCAGATTGCCATCAATGGGTATTTAGGAGGCCTTTACGAAGATTACAATCTAATGCTATCATAAAAACGTTCAGAATTAAAACCATATAATAAAGTGCGGGTATTTGTCAATTCACAATACAGTACAAGATAACCAGCAGCATAACCATGTAGTGAAAAGCGAGAATTTGTCAATTCCAATACAGTACAAGATACCCAGCAGCATAATAACAGTGCAAGAATATATCAAACCTCACAGAACAATTTGCAGCATACAGTACTTGATAGCTAGCAGCATAAAAGGTTGAAAAAGTGCAAGTGCTCAGAAACATACGTAGTAATCAATCAATACTGTTCTAATATATATTTTAAAATTGTTTAAAAAAGCTTAAAAATTTTAAACAAACAAGTTCAGATGGAGGTGCCAGCAGACAGTCACGGGCCTCTTCTGCTGTGGTGATATTATACTTTGAAAAACAATTCCTTAGGTATCTGCGACGTACTGGTTGTAATGTGGGGCAAACAAATAGGACATGATTTAAGTCTTGTATACAGGAGTTACATAAGTGACAAAGTCTTTCCTGTCTAGCAATGCCCTCCCAAGCTCCTGTTACGATTCTTAGAGGGAGTAAATTCAGTCTAAGCAACAGAATAACTCTACGTACTCCATGTTTAAGATTCCATAAAACGTATGGTTGTTTTTTTTTGTAAATACAGCTCCCCACAATACAATCATTTTTACTATTCTCTTCGCACATTTTAGTATCTCTTTCGCGAGAAACCCCATAGATTGATTTTTTTAATTCTGAGTTTTAAAACACGTTTGCTGAGTACCGCCCCACTATCCATATCTAAGCCGAACATTGTCATTGCTTTTAAATGATTCCTAAAAAGAGCTCTTTTCTTTCATGCTGACAAAGATGGCCTCCCATAGTGCTATCCATAACATATTCTCGGAGCTGTTTACCAGTGCGTTGTTCCATCTTAAGCACGCAGCCATAGATAGCACATAGGTGGAGAGTAAACCGAATTCAGCCTGATTGCTGCGATAGGAGCAGCGCAATTCAAATTACATATCTGGCACCAGATCCGTCCCTTCACTTTCTCAAATTTATCCCACTCTTGTGCATCTATTGTTTCACAGGCATAGCTCAATGCCGGTGGTATCTTTATTTTATAGACTGATAAAATGTGTGGGAAGTGTCTTTTCCCGCAGTGTGTATACAATCGATTAATTGCGAGGGCCTGTGAGATTGCCTTGCCTTTAAAATGATCCATATGATTGCTACCGGAACACCCGTTTGTAAAAAAAATCTTAAATATTGATAAAACTTTACTACTTCCAGTTTCTCATTTCCCAAGAACCAATGCAGATTTTTTATGACTTTACATCCCCGATAACTAAAAATCATAGCTTTACTCTTTAAAATATTTATTTTTAAATATTATTCCTCTGTATACCAAACCAACTCAACAAGGCATCTTTGAAGTCCAATTGGAGTTAAATCCATTAATATGGCATCATCTGCGCATAGCAGGCAGCTCAACTTTAATTTTCCTAATTTAGGAGAATCCCCTTTGCTGAGCCCCACTCTTCTTGGCAAATCATTAATGTAAATAGAAAAAAGAAGAGGGGCCAAAAGGCACCCTTGCTTCACCCCGTTATTAGTTTCTATTTTTCTCGAAAGACCCTGTGTTCCCCCCAATAAAACCTGGGTCCAAGTAGAGGAGTGCAGTGCAATAACCAATTGCAGTTCAGTTTTTAACGTCTTTATTTCGAATATTCTTCATAAAAGACAAAATATTTACATACATATAAATAATAACAATATTACATAATCAATGATATTATATGAAAATTAAGCGTAAAGAACAATAGAACAAAAAGAATTAAGAATTGATTAAAACCTCAATTAAATTAAATATGTGCATAAAGACGACAAGAGAAGATTATTATTGAACAAATGCATATAAAAAGACACAACATCAATACTGGTTGGAGACACAATCTAGTAAAGTAACGTACTATATGGGTTTTTCATGACGGTATGTTACAAACTGTCTTAGACCTTAATAACCAAGCCCATCCAAGGAATTTGGCCAATCCAATGGAAAGACATTCAGAGGTGTTAGTTCTTAGAATGAGCAAGGCTTCACTGCTCGACCGGGTCTTTAATCTATAGCATATAGGCTTTAGCCACTTGTGGCGTGGTTCACGGTAAGCATTACAAACAAACAAGAAATGACCTATTGTTTCTTTATGGTCAGTACAACATGGACAAAGTGAAGTCGCCGGCTTCTGCCAACCACTGGTGAAGGCCCGTAATGGCAATGTACCTAGACGGAACTGAAAGTAAAGTTTCCTATCTAAGGTTTTGACAATTACATCCCAAAAGCACTCGGTATGAGGGACTATTTTATGTAGCAGGAACAGACCGGTCAGGTTCGGTTTCTCTGAAAGAGCAACGTGTTCATCTTTAACCATAGACCAGAAGAGAGATTTAAAATCTTTCTTAGAGGGAAAGATGTGAGAGCCCGGCTCAAACCACAACTGGGGGAGGCCCATTCCGATAAGAGTGTTTCTAATTGACTTAAACCATGGAATTTCACCTGCCCCCTGTTGTGATCTAACATCCTGAAGCTCTTGGGCAAACATGGCAAGTTCCGGTGTGGACCATATTCGTCTCCATAACGCCACCATCCTGTACTGGGCTTGATGTTTAATTGAATGGAACCCCATATCCATCAATAGTGGTAGAGCGGGTGTTGATGGAGGAAGACTGACTAGGTTTCGGAAAAATTTGTTCTGTATCCTATCAAGGACAGCCAGGTCCACACAACCCCATATATCAGCCCCGTATAATATGGCAGAGCTGATTTTTGCACTATATATTTTAAGAGCGGGCAATACCCTTTTGGTCAGAGAACTCCGCTGCTCCTTCACCAGACAACCGGACAGACGCGTAAATTTCAGGCTAAGCGCCGCTATTTGCTCTTTCCAGCGTAATCTATAGTCCATTGTCACACCATGATAGGTCATAACTTCAACCTGTTCCAGACTAGACCCGTTCATCGTAACATTGCCCCTCTGTGGTTTTTTCTTTGTGAAGACCATAAATTTGGTTTTGTTGATGTTAATTTCTAAATCGTTCTCATTGCAGAAATCCACAAATTTGTCTATAGCTACCTGCAGACCCTTCTGTGTTTTAGCCAATATGAGCGTGTCATCAGCAAAAATTAAAAGGGGGAATTTAGTCCCACCCAGTGATGGGGCATCGGTAGGGGTTTCTGAGAGAAACTTAACCACTTGATTAATAAAAAGTATGAAAAGGGTAGGGGCCAGGACGCAGCCCTGTCTCACTCCACGAGTCACAGGGAAGGGTTCTGTGACCTGGCCCTGGCGGCCCCACCTAACTCTAGCAAAATTTCCCTCGTGCATCCTGATGGTAAATTCTAGGAGCGCAGAAGGAACTCCCATCTTTCTTAATGCAGCCCACATCTTTCCTCTGGGGACCAAATCAAACGCTGATTTGAGGTCCACAAATGCAGCGTATATGTTGCCACCTCTCAAAAACACAGTTTTCCAGTAGATCATAACAAATCTTAAGATCTGATCTACAGTACTAATATGAGCCCTAAAGCCAGCTTGTAATGGAGAGAGAATGTCAGCTTCGGTCATCCAGGTGTCAATTTTTCCTAAAAGCATTCTAGCCACTACCTTTTGTAGGGCATCAATAAGACTGATGGGTCGGTAGTTTCCTGCATCAGTTTTGTCCCCTTTTTTATACACGGGCAGGATCTCTGCCCCTTTCCATGAATTTGGGATCCTGGTCCCTCTAGCTATCGCATTTGCTAGGGTAGTTATGTACGGAACCCAATGCACCTGGTCATACTTAAAAAGGTCCGCTGGGACACAGTCCATACCGGGGGCCTTACCGTTCTGGACTCGTTTAAGAGCAACTACAGTTTCTGTTTCTGTGAAGACAATGGGGTCAAGTATGGGCACCGCAGTCTGTACACTGGCATCTTCCCAAGTGTGGGAGATCCGTACCGTGTTACTAAACTGCGTCGCGTAGTGCTTGACCCATTGTTCTGCAGGCACATGGTTAACAGGGACTTTCGAGTCCCCAGTCCCACCCCACCTCACAACCTCCCAGAATTTTTGTTGGTTAGATGAGGTGCTTGCTTTGTATAAATCTAACCAGCGCTGTTCGTCCCAGTTAGTTTTTGCCTCTTTAAGTACTTTCTTGTAATTAACCCTAGCTAGCCTAATATCATTGGCTGACTTGGATTTAATAGCAGCTATTAGGGTGCTATGGGCAAGACGACAAGATTTATCATACCATTTGGTCCTAGTTGGTACTGGACCATTATTCCTTCCTTTTGTGGGTTCATTAAAAAAAGTTTTAAGCTTATTAAACAGAGACTCATGGATCGACCCTATTTCTTCCAGGGAAGTGCCTTCATTAACTATGGGTACCATCGAATTGGTGGCTGCTGAGACCTCCACCGCAACCCTTTCTAATACGGTAGGGTTGTCTATAAGCCTAGTCCAGCGTACCCTTCTACAGTCATTCGTGAGAACAGCCTCGGCTGTAACGGTAGTGGATGCAGAATCCAATCTGAGACCCTCATTCAGTAGTAATTTAATTGCCAGGGGATTATGGTCACTTTCAGGTCTTTGGACTACTTCCATATCCTCTAGGATTTTCCAAAACTCTATCTTTATTAAGAAGTAGTCAATACGGCTCGAATGCTGGAAATTGTCAAAAGTGACCTTTCCCATCGAATCTGATTTAGTTCTACCGTTAGCTGCGCGCAGATCCCATTCAAGGCAGAGGCCTAACCACTGCATTGCGGCCTCGGTAACTTTTTTAATTGGAGGGATGGATAATGGTGGAATATTCCAAATTTGATCGATTTCCCCATATCCTTCTTTGTCAAGACTAGGAAAAGGTTCAAAAGAACAATTAAAATCACCTGCCACCATTATACATTTGTCGCTAGTAATATTGTTTAATAGGGAATCTAAATCGCTAGCTGCTCTCGCAGGCTTCCCACCAGGTTGCCCTCTTGCATATATGTTAATCAGAAAAAAGTCCTCGTTATTTTTACCAGACAATTTCAAGGCAAGAATATCACTACTTAAGGTAGGAATGTCTATAATTTTAAAGGCTAGGGATTGTCTGATCCAAATAACCAGACCACCTGAAGGACGAATTGCAATAAATTCCCTGGTATCCCCATGCTGACCAGTTTTCTCCACAACGTCTCCCGATCTACCCGGTCAAATGCCGTAGAGAAATCTATAAAAAACGCATATGACGACATTCCCCGGCTCACTGGATATTTATCTGTTAAGGTTTGCAAGGCGTGATATTATCCAACGTACCACTGTTTTTGCAAAATCCTGTTTGTTCTACGGGAATGAGATGGTTTCCAAATGCCCAATCTTGCAGATGGGTAAAAATGCTCTTTGCAAATAATTTGCCAGTCGCATCCAGGAGAGACATCCATCTAAAACTGGCAGGGGAATTTTTTGGACCCTTTTTGTGTAGTGGAACAATTATACTTCCATTCCAGGATTGTGGGATGTCGCAATGGGTATAACAGTGGACAAACAGTGGACAAACAGTGGATGTAAAAATTTTGCCCATGCTTCGCCATCCTCTTTTATTATGGCTATTGGTACATCATCTGGGCCCATCGCACTAGAGTATCTTGCCCCTTTAATATAACCCTCTATTTCAAGGCACGAAGGTGCTCCATATTCGCTCCCCGCGGACGGGTCAGAGGCAACATCTTGATTCCATCCAACTGCAGAATTTAAAGCATACAGCTGAGAAATATACGCAGACCATTCTGCATCTGGAATTAAAATGGGTTTTGACTTCTCTCTCCCATCACAAAATGTTGCTATCAGCGCCCAGTATTTCGTAGTGTCACCGGTTTGAGCAACCTCTCGAAGTTTAACCCAATTTGAGTCTTCGACCCTTCAACGTTCCGATACCATTTTCCTTTTCCGTACCTGCTTTAGTCTGTTAATTTCCCTTTGCCTTGGTATTGTTGACACTCTATATTGTTCTCCAATTAAAGCATTAATTTCCTGATTCAATTTTTTTATTTCCCATGGTATAATAACTGGTGGTGCAGAACTATGAGCTTGCTTTTTTCTTCCAAAAGATCTAATTGCAGATAGGATTCTCTCAAACCTGTCAATAGGGGTTTATTGAGTACACGTATAGGCAATATTTTCGAAGACTCTCTTAAACCTTGGGAGCAAATTATTTGACCAACAAGTGCGCCCATTACTGCGATTATATAAAACCTTTTCGTCCCTATGATTCCAGAGTTCAGGCTCCTCGATTTCTATATCAACATTAACAGCCAGAATTCTGTGATCACTCATGCTTGTTGGAAGTACCTTAAATTGTGTACATGCACCAAACAGTTGGTAAGATACCACCATGTAATCAATTAATGAGTGACCATATAGGCCCCGTTAAGTATAGGAGGCTGGGGAATCCTCTGGAAATCTGGCATTTAACATTACTAGGTCGAACATCCTCAAATTATGCAAAAGTAACAGGCCTCTTTTATCTGATCTTAAATGATCGGGCAATAAAGAATCTGGAATGAACCATACTTCCTCCAATTCAGGGTTTGAAAAAGACAAGACTGCACCGCTGGATAATTTGGCATTAAAATCACCCACCATCATACTCCGCGAGCATTCTTCAGTGCTACTTATCCTTTGCACATAATTACAGATTGAATCAACCAGTGAGTTGGATGCTCTCCCTGGGGGAATGTACACGTTTACCAGGAAAAGAAAAACAGCTTGCCCTGATTTATCTTCACCCACCCTCAACTTCACTCCCATGCAACACTTTGAGGGATGAATGAAAATCAAAGGATCCCATCTTATGGTACAGCTAAGTAAAATAGCTAAACCACCACTAGCATGCACTTTTACAGATGATTTTGCTGCACAACAATATACATAAAAATTCTCAAAATGAAAATCCTCATGTTTCCTGGAGGTAAATTATTTTAGGGTCATATTCTAATAACGATTTAAGCTTCCAGTTGTTTTTTCCCATCCCCACTAAATTCCAGTATAGGATTCTTCCCAATTGTCTACCCAGCACAATCAACATGGTGGTGGCAAAAGGAATATGCTACTTACCAGTATGCATCTGTTGTTGGCATGTAGAGCTGCAGAGCCACACACTTAGGATAGTAGATCGCCATCTGGTGTTTGGCTCGGATGCTTGCAGGTTGTTGTTGTCTTCGGAAGAAGTCTTTGGTCACGAGATAGGTGACTCCTCCCTTGGACGACAGTGCACATGGGCATCGACTCCATCCTCAGATTGTTTTTCGCCATGATGGGAAATGATGGAGTTTGTAGAAAAGAGAGAGATGTCCTTGTGTGATGTCCAAGTAAGACGATGCTGGAACAGATACAGGTCCCGGGGAGGTGGGTGGGCGTGTGTGGCTCTGCAGCTCTACGTGCCAAGAACAGATGCATACTGGTAAGTAGCATATTCCGTTCGAGGTATATGAGCTGCAGATCACACACTTAGGATAGACTATATAGCAGTATCTCCCTTAGCGGTGGTCACCTGTATCGGTTGCAGCAGTTTGAAATAGCGTTTTAAGGACAGCCTGACCCACAGAAGCTTGTTGCTTTGCTTGCACGTCAACACAATAGTGTTTAGTGAAGGTGTGTGTTGTAGACCATGTGGCTGCCTTACAAATATATTCTAAGGGAATGTTTCCTAAGAATGCCATGGAAGCCCCTATTTTGCGTGTGGAATGCGCTCTAGGGGGAACCGTTAGTGTGCGTTTAGCCTTGTGGTAGCATATTTCGATACATTTAACTATCCACCTAGCTATCCCAGATTTGGAAATGGGGTTGCCTTTATGTGGTGGTGAGAAAGCAACGAACAATTGTTTTGTTTTGCGGAATGATTTGGTTCCGTCAATGTAGTACAGAAGGGCTCTTTTGACGTCTAAGGTATGAAGAGCTCTTTCAGCTACCGAGTCGGGATTTGGGAAGAACACTGGTAGCTCTACTGATTGGTTAAGATGGAACGGAGATATGACTTTTGGAAGGAATTTCGGGTTTGTTCTAAGAACCACTTTGTTACGGTGTAATTGTAAGAATGGTTCTTGTATGGTTAAAGCCTGGATTTCACTCACCCTCCTGAGGGATGTGATAGCGATAAGGAAAGCTACTTTCCATGTGAGGAACTGTAATTTGCATTTATGCAGAGGTTCAAATGGGGGTCCCATGAGCCTTGTAAGAACAATGTTTAGATTCCACACTGGAGAGGGTGGTAATCTGGGAGGAATACTTCTTTTTATTCCTTCCATGAATGCTTTGAACACAGGCACTCTAAAGAGTGACAAGTGTTGTCTATTTTGTAAGTAGGCTGCTAACGCTGCTAGGTGGAGACGTATGGATGAGTATGCCAAATTACATCTTTGCAAGTGTAGCAGGATAGCAAATGATGTTCTGGATGGATGCATCCA
This sequence comes from Triturus cristatus, assembly GCF_964204655.1. NCBI lineage: Eukaryota > Metazoa > Chordata > Amphibia > Caudata > Salamandridae > Triturus > Triturus cristatus. The sequence continues at coordinate 849,399,282 of NC_140583.1, read as the reverse complement.
GTGGGTTTATATGATTGTTAGCGCAGTAAATGGCAAATCTTTTCCATTTTGCAGCGTAGCAGGCTCTAGTGGTAGGTCGTCTGGCCTCCCTTATAATATTCATGCAGTCTGGTGCTAGGTTGAGATAACCAAACTCTAGGACTTCAGGAGCCAGATTGCCAGGTTCAGTTGACCTGGATCTGGGTGTCCGATTTCTCCACGGTTCTGGGTTAATAAGGACAGGGAGAGGTGCAGTTTTTGGTGGGGCACTAGCGAGAGTTCCAGTAGTGTTGGGAACCAAGGTTGGCGTGCCCATGTGGGAGCTACTAAGATCAGTTTGAGAGACTGTTGCCTGAGCTTGCGTACCACTAATGGAATGAGTGGGAGAGGCGGAAAAGCGTACGCAAATCTGCCTGACCAGTTCATCCATATTGCATTGCCCTTTGACTCCGGGTGGGGAAACCTGGTGGCGAAGGTTGGGCATTTTGCGTTTTCGTGTGTGGCGAACAGATCTATGTCTGGTTGGCCCCATTGTTGGAAAAAGGGTATTAGGACTTGGGGATGTAATTCCCATTCGTGGATATGTTGAGTCTGTCGACTTAACAGATCGGCAAGCTGATTGTGAACCCCTGGAAGGTGTTCTGCAAGTAGGTATATTTTCTGGGGAATGGCCCATCTCCAAATGTTCTGTGCGAGCTGGGACAGCTGGAGAGAATGTGTGCCTCCTTGTTTCTGTATGTAATACATGGCTGTCATGTTGTCTGTCCGAATGAGGACAGTTTTGTTTTGGAGATGTATTTGGAATGATTTTAGTGCTAGGAACACTGCTAGCAGCTCCAGGTAATTGATATGGAGCATTTTTTGTTGAGTGGTCCATTTGCCCTGAGTGGTGTGGCCGAGGAGGTGGACTCCCCATCCCATGAGCGATGCGTCCGTTGTCAGCACTATGTGTGGAAGAGGGTCTAGGAACGGCCGCCCTTTGGAGAGGTTTGTTATGTTCCACCATTTGAGAGAGCGATGTGTGCGGCTGTCCACCAACACCAGATCCATAAGTTGTCCGTGAGCCTGGTTCCACTGACGTGCTAGACATTCTTGCAAGGGACGCATTTGAAGTCTTGCATAAGGCACAATGAAGATGCATGACGCCATCATGCCTATGAGTTGCATGAACACTCTTGCTGGAAGAGAGTGTTGGATTTGAAATTTTGCTATAAGAGCTTGCATATTGGCTATCCTGGCTGGATTGGGATATGCTCGGGCTGTGGAGGTGTTTATTGTGGCTCCCAGATACTGATGTATGTGAGCAGGTTGGAGGTGAGATTTGGGATAGTTTATTGTGAATCCCAAGTTGTGTAAAGTTTGGATAGTTTGCTGAGTGTGTAGGACACACTTGTTGAATGACTTGGCTTTTATTAGCCAGTAGTCTAGATACGGGAAGACATGGATGTGTTGTCGTCTGAGATGTGCTGCTACTACTGCTAGGCATTTTGTGAATACTCTGGGTGCAGTTGTTACCCCGAATGGGAGGACTGCAAACTGGTAGTGTTGTCCGTCAACCACAAACCTTAAATACTTCCTGTGGGCAGGATGTATGGGAATGTGGAAGTAGGCGTCCTTGAGATATAGTGTGGTAAGGAAATCGCCTTGTTGCAGTAGTAGGAGCAATTGTTGAAGAGTGATCATATGGAAATGATGTGAATTGATATACAGATTTAGGGGTCTGAGGTCGAGTATTGGTCTTAGAGTCCCGTCCTTTTTGGGGATTAGGAAGTAGAGTGACTATACCCCTGTACCCTGATGTTGTATGGGAACTGGTTCTATTACGTGCTTTTGAAGCAATGAGAGAACCTCCTGTTTGAGGAGTGTAAGATGATCTTGTGACATGGGATGCAGTTTGGGTGGTATATGCGGGGGGTAGTTGTGAGTTCCAGGCAGTAACCATACTGGATAATTTGTCTTACCCACCTGTCTGTTGTGATGGAGTTCCAGACAGGTAGGAACTGTGTTAGTCTTCCTCCGACTGGAGTGGAATGGTCTGGGGGGAGTGGAGGAAAGTCACTGTTTTGTGGCAGGGGAGGTGCGAGTGTTAATATTACCTCGACCTCACCCTTTGTTGTTGTTTCCTCTGTATCCGCCTCTAAAATATCCTCTACTGGGGATGTGTGTCTGGCAGTTTTAAATGTAGAGGAGGTGTCCGTTCCAATATTTTTGGAGGCTCCTCTATAGAAGGAGCGCCAAAAGGACCCACGTGGTTGGGGAGATTGTAATGCTCCCATGGACTTAGCCGTCTCTGTGTCTTTTTTCATTTTTTTCCAGTGCAGCGTCTACTGCTGGCCCAAAGAGCTGCTCCTGATTGAATGGTTGACTAAGCATGGTAGTTTGTTCCTCTGGCTTAAAGCCTGAGATGCGTAGCCATGCATGTCGTCGAAGGAGCACACTTGTGTTAATTGCTCTAGAGGCGGTGTCCGCGGCGTCAAGTGCACATTTAATTGCTGCATTTGAAAGGAGCTTTCCCTCCTGAATGAGGTCATTTGCCTGGGTTTTGTATTGGTCTGGCAGATGTTGTAAGAGAGTCTCTAATTGATCGTAGTGGGCCCTATCATAGCGTGCTAGTAGGGCTTGGGTGTTGGCAATTCGCCAGTGATTAGCGGCTTGTGCTGCTACTCTTTTGCCAGAGGCTTCTAATAGTTTGGATTCTTTGTCTGGTGGTGGTGTGTCTCCTGTGGTTTGGGAGTTGGCGCGTTTCTGCGCATTGGAAACGACCAAATAATCCAAAGGGAGTTGGCCCTTGATGTAGTTAGGGTCTTCAGGAGCAGGCCTATATTTCTTTTCAATTCGTGGGTTGAGAACCCTGGCACGAACGGGGTCTTAAAAGACTTCGGAGGCGTGTTTTATGACACCTTTAATCATTGGCAGGATTTGTACAGACTTTTGAGACTGTTCGAAAGTGTCTAATAAGAAGTCTTCCTCCGGTGCGTCTGAGTGCATTGTGACGCCGTGGTATATTGCTGCTCTATTTAATAATTGTCCAAAACCCAGGTGATCGTCAGGAGGCGATGGGTTTGAGGGATATGGCTGAGGGTCAGGCATATCTGGTAAGAGGAATGCCCAATCATCCAACGGTGTGGTGTCTGGATCCGTAAACGGATCATTAGGATCACCCACACCCCCTAGGTCATCATAATCATCCTGTGGTGGTGGTGTATGAGATGGAGAGGGCATATGTAATGGTGGTGTAGGCAGAGGGGGTGGGATAGGAGGCAGTATAGGAGAGGAAGAAGGGATAGGGGGAAGTAGAAGAGTACTCCCTATTTACAGGAACTGGGGCAGGTGGTGTGTCCAGCTTCCGTTTTTTGCATGGCACCGCGGTGACATGTCCAGTCTTGGGGTTGATATAGATCTTTTTCTGCCTTGGGTCTGGATGAAAAAGTTCTTTTTCTTCAGGAACAGTTTTTGGTACCGATTTTTTCGGTTCCGATCGAGGTTTTGGTTGATCGGTAGCGTGTTTGGCTTTAGGAGGCGTATGAGAGTCCTTAGCCGGTGGTTTCGGTACAGACGATGGTTTCGGTGCCGATGTGGTTTTCGGAGCCGAAGGTGTATCTGTGGGCATGGGAACCTTCGGTGCCGGTGTCTCTATTGGCCTTGGTGGTTTCAGTGGCGAGGGCTTCGAAGCCAATTTCGGTGCCGAGTAGTCTTTTGTCTTCGGTGCCGGTTGGACAATTACATGCGGTTTGCTTCGGAGCCGAGCCCGGAGGCGGGGCTTCTGAAGGATGTTTTCGGTCTCGACTGGGGCCAGCAGGTGAAGTCTTGACCAATGCCTTTGGTTTTGGTGGGGTTGGGGCAGTGGTACTCACACGTTGCCCAGGAGCGATGGGGTCGTCTGAGTCGTCTGCTTCGGAAATTATTTGCAGATACTCGGAATCTTCTTCCGGGACATCTGGGCCTTCATCAAATATGTCCTCTGGTTCCGGAGCTGGTCTCTGTGCCATGATGTGGCGTCGAGCCCTTCAATCCCGAATGGTCTTTTTGGATCGAAATGCTGCGCAGGCTGGACAGCTGGACTCGTCGTGTTCCGGTGATAGGCACAGATTGCAGACTTTGTGGTGGTCACTGTGCGGAAATTTTGCTCCACACTGGGGGCATTTTTTGAATGGCGTCCTTTCCATGAGCCGTAGGCCTCACGGCATGGATATGCCCAGCGGGCCGCGTCGACGTCCGGAATCGAGCCGATGTAATCGATGTCGAGGATGAAGGTTTTTCGCCTTGAGAAGCTTGGAATTGATATTTCCAACCGGAGCGGAAAAGTTGCATCCAAACCCAATGGCGGAAAAAAACAATCTGAGGATGGAGTCGATGCCCATGCGCACTGTCGTCCAAGGGAGGAGTCACCTATCTCGCGACCAAAGACTTCTTCCGAAGACAACAACAACCTGCAAGCATCCGAGTCCAACACCAGATGGCGATCTACTATCCTAAGTGTGTGATCTGCAGCTCATATGCCTCGAACATAACTATTTATTTGAAAGAAAACTCTAGAAACTAGAAACATGAAAGGAATTGGAGCAATCGCTCCTTACATTTCCTAACACGGTTAATGTACGAATAAACATTGGGCACTGGTTTAGTTTGTTGTATATGATAACTATCTTCAAATGACGATGTGGTTTGTGCAGTTTTCATTTATAGCGGTTAGAGATATTTGAAGTGTGGTTTGAAGCACTGGAAACATAAATATGAGATAGCTTTACATAATATATTAAAGAAGTATGTTTACATTAACCGCACCCTGACTAGATCACAACTTACTGATGCAGAAATTACATTCTAGCATGGACTACTCATTTTTCAAGGATTGCACAATGACATTTCTATTTGCACTATCCTTTTCAGTTCTTGGTCACCTGCAAAACAAGCATTGGTAAAGCAAATAGGTCTTGCCTATGCAAGAAGTATAGGCTTTGCCAAGGCAAAGCCAATAGCTCTTTGCAACATTGCAATGATGTAAACCAGTTCAGCATGTCTAAAGGTTAGTAGTGTAGAGGAGAGTGGCGTTAAGTGGAGTAGAGTGTCACAGAGTAGAGAGGCGTAGAGTGGAGAACAGTGACAGAGTGGACTGTTAAAAAAAAAATATCTTTTTGTTGAGCAGAGACATAGATAAAACAGGGAACTCATGCAATCAATTTGATAAATATACGTTCCTGTAGACATATGGAATTAGACACACAAATATGTATAAAGTGCAACATGCCAAATTTAACAAATGAATATTACTACATCAAATAACATGGATCTTTCCATAAAGTGCAACGTGCTAATTTCCCATCTAAATATGGTACTAAAAATTAATCTTTAACGCAGACTTCTAAAGTGCAACCAGTTACAATTCAATAAAGTGCAATGTTTACCAGTCCTGATAATACTAAAGTGCAGTGCTAAAGGGCATTTTTTCTTTTCCGATAGAAACTTTGCATTACATTATAGCCCTAGTTTTCCGGTATGATCCCTAGTCTCTCCATATATTTCCATACAGTGGAAAAAAAATTATGAGCTCCTACTCTCTTAGCATATGCTTCTTCAAATATCCTAGTACGTATCATTTTATTAAGCCATTCCGGATAAGTAGGTACTTTGAAGGACCTCCATTTCTGAAGTATCAGAGAACGCGCAACCAGGGAAGCAATTGCTATAAATGACTCCTCCCCTCTTGACGTTGCTAGGTTTTGTCTCTGGCTAGCTTTACCAAAAAGTGCAACAGTTTCCTCAGGATCCAGTCTTTTCTGTAGAGCTGAAAAGATCCTTTCCCAAAAATGTCCTAGCTCTGGGCAGGTGAAAAAAAGTGTGCAGCCAGCCTCCCTCGCCTACTAATTGGCAGCGAAAACATCTATTCTCTAATTCCGGACGCATCTTATGAAGAGCTTTGGGGGTATAGTACACCATCCAACGTGACAAAAAAGCCATTCTTTTAAAATTGGCTGCTCTTAAGGCCTGTGTAACCAGGAACCCCACGGGAACCAACAACCTTCCCTCGAGACTGAAACGGACCCCATAGACTGGTGGATACCAACAGCTGACCGTTTTGACCTATCTTCCCTCTCCCAGGCAGGTCCGCATCATAAGGAAGGATCTGACTGGAGGACGGAGGACAAGGAAGGGGGCAGCGTCTCCTTTAACTGGTATCGGCCCTTTGACGAGGACGGCCCCTCAAATGATGACGAAGAAGTCGGGCCAGTGAATGAGCGAGATGTCATCAGAAAAAGAGAGGACGCCCACGGAGAGCCGGGAAACCCGGAAGAGACGGAGAGAGCAGCAAGCGCGGACAGAGGAAGAGAAGCAGATGAATTTGTACAACGGCCCCGAACCTGCAGAGCCCAACCGGAGGAAGGAGAGCCAGGAGGCCAACGTTCCGGTGACTCGCCCAGCCACCCCTCAGGAGAGTTGTGGCTCTCGAAGGTACGGAGCCGCGTAGCGGGCTGGGTTGGGAGGCCGCAGTGGGGTGCAAAAGCTAAGCGCTAGCGCCTAGTTACTCGTCTTCCCCGAACACACCACCTGAGGCACGTTTGATAGTTTGCTGCAACAACTCGGCACAAGAGCACACGGGTGACACCCCCCCCCCCCCCCCTTCACTTCCTACCCTGGGACCCTGGTAAAATACTGATATACCCTGCCCTGACACTTTCCATTTCGTTCCCTTTTGCACTTGAGGAGAACATCGTAGACGTAGCCAGCCCCGGTAGAAGACGCACGCAGACATCTGGGAGTACGGGAGAAGACCACCAATCCCCCAAGACGTACAAACTCGGACAGAAGAGGAGGGAAGCTTACGGGTCGGCTAAACTATCAGAACAGGGAAAAGTCAGGCCTTTTGAGACTTTACGTGTTATTGGGTGTAACACTAACGAATAAAGACATCAGAGATGTTATCTCTATCTCATTTTTGGCCACAGTAGATGCCCGTTTAGACCAACCAGGTGACAATTTGGTGCCGAAACCCGGGACACTCTCCATTGATAAAAATGGATGCTCTGATTCAGCACATAGTGCAGGCCCAAAACAAGCTGGGATGGGCCCTGGAAAGGCAGCTCACATCGGCACAGGCGGATCGCGAGGTCTTTTCGAACTCCATGTCCGCTCAGCTAGAGGGGCTACATAAGATTGTGGCAGAACAAGCGACTGGTCCTCATCCCGTACCACGTACCTCCCACCATGGTCCAGCAGGTTTGGCTCTCCAGAAGTTCGTACAAGGGGACGACCCGGACGCCTACCTCACTAACTTTGAAAGGGCAGCAAGAGCCTGTGGCTGGCTCCCGGAAAAATGGCAGTTTTTTCTCGCCCCTTTGTTAACTGGCGAAGCCCAAGCAGCCTATCAGGTAGCCAATCCAACCGGCACAACACCTTACGGCGAAATAAAGAAGGTCATCCTGGATCACCTTGGAATGGATGAGGAGGCCTATAGGCTACGCTTTAGAAAGGACAAAGGTCCGCCAGGAGAAAAACCAAAGACATTGTTTTATCGCTTAAAGTTCACGGCCGACAAGTGGCTTAAACCAGAGGAGTGCTCCAAAGAAGAGATCTTGGACAAGATATATCTTGAACACCCCACCCAAAGATGGTTGCGTCAACACGCGAGTTTAAGCACAAAGGAGGCCATGGACATGGCTACCACGTTCGCCAGAGCACAACCAAAAACAGGCACCGGAGAGGCAGAAAAGGGGTATCGACCACTGCCCGGAAAGTTCGTTAGACCTATAAGCCGACGGCCCCTGGAACCTCCCAGGAGTAGACCCAAACCCGCAGAAGCCTTTCACCCTAAAGGGCCACAATGTTTTGATTGCGGGGGTTGGGGCCATATCGCAAGAGCATGCCCCCACCACAAACCAGCAGAGGAACCCATGGACATCGGGTACGCGCCCAGAGCCGTACTCTACACCGCCGAGATGGGACCAGCCTTTTATGTAAGCGCTAGCATCAACGGACACCACATAAAAGCATTGTTGGACTCTGGTTGTAAGCAGTCAGTCGTTCTGAGGGACTTAGTACAACCCCAAGACATCCTCCCAGGGGCGGTGGTGCACATCCGATGCGTACATGGGGACGTCAAAACATACCCAGTAGCCTTAGTGTCCATAACCGTAGAGGGAGGGAACCCATATACGCTACGGGTAGGGGTCATGAGTAATGTCCCAGAAGAACTAATTATAGGAACAGACAACTCCCAATTCCTGCCGTTGTTCCATAGCATAACAAAACGCCACACCCAGCCGCCTCCGTCGCTGTCAGAGAACGGTACAACAGTCGCCCCGGCCTTGGCCAATTCAGAACCCTGGGTAATAGATAAGAGTTTCAGGTTTTCCCAGGAGAATAATAACACCCTTAGACATGCATGGGACGCCGGGGTCAGCTTCCACTAGATTCCTCCACTGCCTCCTTACTTCTTAGTCAAGGATGGTTTGTTGTATCGAGTGAGGGATCAGACCTCCGAACCCCAACTATTAGTCCCCTGTGAGTTCCGAGAACAGATACTGTTCTATGCACATTCCCACCTAACGGCAGGACACCAGGGGGCCGAGAAAGCAACACAGGCGGTCCTACGACACTTCTATTGGCCGGGGGTATATCATGATTTGCGAACCTATTGTCAACAGTGCGAGACCTGTCAACGACAGAGCACGTACAAACCCCCGGCTGTACCATTGCAACCATTACCCATAATCGGGACCCCGTTCACACGAATCGGGGTGGATTTGATCGGACCCCTTCCCCGAACAAAGAAAGGGCATGTGTATGCCCTAGTAGTCGTGGACTATTCCACGAGATACCCCGAAGCCTTTCCCTTGAGAAAAACAACCACCACAGCAATAGCTACCTGTTTAATCGAACTGTTTTCCCGAGTGGGTTTCCCCAAAGAGATCCTGACGGATCAGGGTTCCCCCTTTATTTCGAAACTAATGAAAGAAGTATGCAAGACCCTCAACATCAAACACCTAAAGACCTCCGTGTACCATCCACAGACGGACGGGTTAGTTGAGAGATACAACGGGTCCCTAAAACGCATGCTACGAAAAATGCTAACAGTCAAGGGAAGAGAATGGGACCGCCTGCTTCCGTTAGCCCTCTATGTCCTCCGGAGTCAGGTCCAGAGCAGCCTGGGTTGTTCATCTTTCCAGATGTTATATGGAAGACAGCCCAGGTCTCTCTTGGAGATGACAAAAGAGGCCTGGGAAAGACAGGAGAAGGAGGAAACCACCCACTTCCTGGAATATACCCGTAATCTCCGCGCAAAGCTAGGGAAACTTAGGGACCTAGCATACTCGAACCTCGAGAAAAACCAGAGGAAACAGAAGACGTTCTACGATAAGGGAAAAAAGTGGAGATATCTACAGCAGGGGGACTGGGCATTGGTAAAAACACCCTCCAGCCTAGGCAAAGCCAAGTCAGAGTGGGCAGGACCTTTTCACGTCATAGAAACAATTGGGCAAACCACGTACCGCCTACAAATGAACAGAAGGAAAACACAGTGTTTTCACATTAACTTGCTAAAAAAATGGATAGGTCCACCCCCCCCCCCTCCATTCGTTTTGCCTCATCTGTCACCGAGGAAACGTCCACAAGGCAACACCTCGTGATAAGTCCTACCCTGACTTGTACACAAAAGAGTGAACTAGAAACAGTGTGTAGAGAGTTCGCATCCAACTTCTCAGATACACCCGGCAAGACCTCTCTTGCTGAACATGCCATAGAGACAGAGACGGAGCCGGGAAAAATTGTAAAACAGCGTCCTTATCGCGTACCAGCGGCCAGACGGGATACCATCCGGAAGGAGGTACTAGACATGCTAAAAATGGGAGTCATAAGGGAGTCCAGGAGCGAATGGTGCTCTCCCATTGTCGTGGTGCCCAAGCCGGATGGATCCTCGAGGTTTTGTATGGATTTTCGCGCCCTCAATAACATATCCACTTTTGACGCGTACCCCATTCCTCGGGTGGACGACCTGATAGAACGATTAGGGGACGCCAGGTTTATCAGTACCCTTGACCTAACGAAAGGATACTGGCAGGTCCCCCTGCGAGAAAAGGACCGTAAAAAAAACGCCTTTGCCACACCAGACGGCCTATACGAGTTTACTGTGTTGCCCTTTGGCCTTCACGGGGCACCCGCAACTTTCCAACGGCTCATGAACACAGTCCTACAAAACCATCAGACATGTGCTGCCGCTTATCTAGATGATATAGTGATTTATAGCAGCTCGTGGGAACAACACCTCCATGACCTGAGACAGATCTTAGGGTGCCTCGCAGGAGCAGGGCTGCATGTTAATTCACGCAAGTCCAAAATAGGGTTTGACAGGGTGAAATACCTGGGATACATACTCGGCCATGGGGTGATTGAACCGCAGGAAGAAAAGGTGAAAGCCATCACGAACACTCCAATCCCCACTACACCGAAAGAGATCCGGGCTTTCCTCGGACTCGTGGGGTACTACAGGAGGTTCATTCCCCATTTTTCAGACGTGGCAGCCCCCTTAACCGATTTGCTGAAGAAACGGAAGGCAGGCACGTCCTTACCCGGCCCATCCAAAGCAGCCATAGAGGCTTTTCAAACACTGAAAGACATCATCACCTCCGCTCCGGTGTTGGTATCTCCTAACTTTGCACTCCCATTCATCCTTCAAACGGATGCATCTGACAGGGGGATAGGAGCGGTCCTCTCCCAATTATCCCCCGAGGGAGCAGAACACCCAATCTTATTCATCAGCCGGAAGCTGTTTCCCCGTGAAGCTCGCTATTCCACTATTGAGAAGGAGTGCCTAGCCATAAAGTGGGCAGTGGACAAACTGCAATACTATCTAGAGGGTACGACATTCACCCTCTACAGAGACCACGAACCCTTGACATGGATGTGTAGAAACATGGGGAACAATCCGAGAATAATGCGCTGGTTCTTGACCCTACAGCCCTACAGTTTTAAGGTCAAACATCGTAAGGGCAGTTCCAATGGTAACGCAGATTATCTGTCCCGTGTCATGCCTCTCCCCGAACGGGAGCAGCGTAGGGGGGAGGTGTGTAACCAGGAACCCCACGGGAACCAACAACCTTCCCTCGAGACTGAAACGGACCCCATAGACTGGTGGATACCAACAGCTGACCGTTTTGACCTATCTTCCCTCTCCCAGGCAGGTCCGCATCATAAGGAAGGATCTGACTGGAGGACGGAGGACGAGGAAGGGGGCAGCGTCTCCTTTAACTGGTATCGGTCCTTTGACGAGGACGGCCCCTCAAATGATGACGAAGAAGTCGGGCCAATGAATGAGCGAGATGTCATCAGAAAAAGAGAGGACGCCCATGGAGAGCCGGGAAACCCGGAAGAGACGGAGAGAGCAGCAAGCGCGGACAGAGGAAGAGAAGCAGAGGAATTTGTACAACGGCCCCGAACCTGCAGAGCCCAACCGGAGGAAGGAGAGCCAGGAGGCCAACGTTCCGGTGACTCGCCCAGCCACCCCTCAGGAGAGGTGTGGCTCTCGCAGGTACGGAGCCGCGTAGCGGGCTGGGTTGGGAGGCAGTGGGGTGCAAAAGCTAAGCGCTAGCGCCTAGTTACTCGTCTTCCCCGAACACACCACCTGAGGCACGTTTGATAGTTTGCTGCAACAACTCGGCACAAGAGCACACGGGTGACATCCCCCCCCTTCACTTCCTACCCTGGGACCCTGGTAAAATACTGATATACCCTGCCCTGACACTTTCCATTTCGTTCCCTTTTGCACTTGAGGAGAACATCGTAGACGTAGCCAGCCCCGGGAGAAGACGCACGCAGACATCTGGGAGTACGGGAGAAGACCACCAATCCCCCAAGACGTACAAACTCGGACAGAAGAGGAGGGAAGCTTACGGGTCGGCTAAACTATCGGAACAGGGAAAAGTCAGGCCTTTTGAGACTTTACGTGTTATTGGGTGTAACACTAACGAATAAAGACATCAGAGACGTTATCTCTATCTCATTTTTGGCCACAGTAGATGCCCGTTTAGACCAACCAGGTGACAGCCTTGCTACCCAATTACGAAATAGCTTGCCAGTTACGATTTGAGACCGTACATTGTGTCTCCTGGGTCACTTTTTCTGAGAATTTATTAACCACCATTGATTTGCCTTGGGACCGTAGAAAATGATACCAATTTCCCACCCCTCTTAGCTTTGCTCCAAATAGAGCCGCCACTAATGGGGTTGGGCCAGAACTAGATGGGAGACCGTACTTATTTATGAGATGTAAAATCTGAATATATCCGAAGAAAAAAAGCTTGCTCCAGTTTCCACACCTGTCTTGGACCTCTAGCTAAGTAATACCTCTGCCGCCAACTAAAAATGCCCTAGCACATTAAAGCCACAGGTGTTCCTAAACCTTAAATTGGTGCTCTGTATTTGGAGGCCCAAGCTTTTACATTCTGCTAGTTTTAAATAATAAAACCCTGTGGAACAAGCCTGCTTGGAATAAAAAGTCTGGCGTCTAAAAGTATATTCCTGCAAAGTATTGTACCTAGTTTTTTGGGGGAGTTTAGCTGTTTTTCGGAATACCGGGATCTGCGATCCAGCTTCCCGGACCATTTTGTCCAAAAATAAATTATCAACTGATCCCTTTCCGTCAACTAAACGAACTATTAGGTCTAAAAAAGCTGCTTCATAATATGTACGAACTTGAGGAAGTGCAAGCCCACACTGATTAATATCATGTTGGAGCACTGAGAGTTTTACCCTCGGTGCCTTCTAACTCCAGACAAACTTTCTAAAAATCGTTTCCAGCTCTTTAAAATAGATCATATTGATTTTTATCGGGACATTTGTAAAAAGAAAAACAAGTAAGGGTTAAATGGACATTTTTTATAAGGGCAACACGGCCAATCAGTGTGAGTGGTAATAACCACTCCTCTAGCAGCTTTTTGATATTTTTTCGCATAGCTTCATAGATCAGTTTATAAATTTCGGTATACTTGTTAGTAACGTATATCCCCAACTATCGAATTGGATTAGAAGTAAGGGCTTGGCATTTAAGACTGTCAGGGAGAAAATCACTCGAGCAATTAATTGTTAAAATTTTAGTCTGGTTACGATTCATTTTATACCCTTCAATAAATTCAAATTGTGCAAATTCTGCTAATGTTAATTCCACATTCTGTCTTTCCGGACTAAGATAGAGGATAATGTCAACCACGAACAGCTTTAGTTTGGCCATTCCTAGCAGTGGTGCTTTTATCGCCACATTACTACGAATTCTTGTGGCCAGGGGTTCGATAAAGAAGGTGAAGAGCACGGGGGACAGGGGGCACCCTTGCCTTGTCCCCCTGGTTAACGTTGACTATCCCAGCCAGGTTAGAGTTGATAAAAACCTGTGCCTGTGCCCCTTGATAAATATTACATAACATATTTATACCCTCCAAGACCATAAAAGAGAGGATCCCAATTCACCAAATCAAAAGCTTTTTCTGCGTCGACCATCATAAGTGCTGGAGTTTGATTGCTATTAAAAAAATCAAGTGCCTGGACTAAAAACACTGTATTTATTGACATTAATCTCCCTGCGACAAACCCGGTCTAATCCTTAGGAGTAATTTTTTGTGCCAAACGATTGAAGCACCGTGCCCAGATTTTCATAGGAATTTTATAGTCACAGTTCAGTAGACTGATCGGTCTGTGTGAATTGTTTTTTCTCAGGTTTTACCCTTCTTTACAATACTGACAATAATTGATTCTTTAAGAGCTGTGGGAACCAAACCACCTGAGTTCACATAATTAAAAAGCGCTACCAAAAAGGGTGTTAATTCCTCGGCAAACACCTTGTAAAATTCTATTGGCAACCCATCATTTCCACATGCTTTTCCTCCCAACATTGTGGCGAGGGCTAACTGAATTTCAGCTAGTGTAATATCTACTTGAATCTCCTCTGCCTTGGTTATACGATAAATGTGGGAGGTTAATGTAGTTAAAATATTGTTGAATTGCCTCTTGCCCTACCATATATTTGGTAGGCTATAACTGATCATAGTGCTCTAAAAACACTTGGGCAATCCTTTGCTTGTCAATCACCAGGGCTCTTGTACCCGGTTCCAATACTTCTGTAATTACTGCTGCTTCCTGTTTCACTTTAGTTGACCAGGCTAACAGTTTACCTACCATTTGGCTCTCTTCATAGACTTGCTGCTGGGATGTCTAAGAGCTGTTAATTTCTTCTATGGTGAAGAATTCTCTTAACTCCCGTTTTGCTTTATCCAGCTGCCTCCCGGCTGCCTCTTTTCCCCTTAAAGTGGCATTCTTCTGCAGTAACGCAGTATCAACTGCCTAATGAAGTCCAGCTATGAGAACCCTTCAGTTTTTAGACTGCGCGCCCATAAAGGCCACCATCTGCCCACGGGCCGAGGCCTTAAAGGCTCCCCAGACTGAAAAAAGTCCTGCTGTTCCCTTATTGTCCTTAAAAAATTCTTGTATCCATTTTCTGGTGGCAATTACCCATCGTTGATTTGAGAGAATTAGTCGGTCCATTTGCCACCTGGACCTTATCCTCCTACCCTCCTCAATTTCTATTTCCAATTTGACTAAAGAATGGTCTGAAAATGAATTGGCCCCCATGCCCGAGCCAGAATATTTCAAAGAACGAGAGTTTAAGAAAAAGTCAATGCTGAGTGGAATTGTCGGGAGTAGCAGGTATATTCTAGTTCTTCCCGATTGGCTCTACGCCATGGATCAATTAATAGATGCTCTTGCTTTATAACAGCTATTACTTTTTTAGTCTGTGGCTTCAGTTGTTTTTTAATTTTGTTCCAAGTGTCCTTTGACAGGCCTTGAATATAGTTAAAGTCCCCCTAAAAAATTATCTGTCCTGCAACCCCTCTAAGTATCTTGTTAATCCTGACCATAGATGAAGGGTCATCTGTAATTGGAGCATAATAGTTGACAAAATTTAGAATGCTCCCATTTAGCCTCACCATAACCCATAACCAACGACCTTGAGGATCTCTCTGAACTTGGATAAACCCCCAGTCTGGCCCCCGACTAAAGTATATAGCAACCCCCCTTTATTGCCATCCCTGCCGACGCAAAAACACTGTGGAAATACTTTTAGGAATAAAAAGTTTTGGAGTATTTGTTTTTTTTTAAGTGAGTTAGAAGCTAACCATTTCATTATCCCTCCATACTTTTCTTTATTTAATACTCCATTTACAATGACCGATATTATCCAAAATGTAAAACCCATCTCTATAATTAATACCTAGATATTGGAATGATCCATTCAATTATTATTTTCCCGAACCCTCTCCAGTATTATTCTGCTTATTTTTTCTTCTGTGCACCCCACACCCAACCTGCAACCCACACCCACCTACAACCATGCCCTCACCAGACTTTGCCAGGAGATGGGAAGAGGCCCGCAGAGCCCATCTCCACCCTCCCCAAATTTGCTCCCTTGCGGGGTGCCATGGTATTGCACCCTAAGTGACCCGTTCCCCCTCCTCAAGCAGCCCATCACATACGCTTAGTGATTCTTCTCTATTATGTGGTGATTGAGATTTCTCTCAGCAATTCCTGCGCTCCTCTATTTCTGCGAACACGTGAAACTTGCCTCTCACGAACACCCTTAACTTTGACTGCTGAGCTATTGCGGCCTAGGCGCCCTGTGCCATAAAAAGATATAACAATTTAACAAATAGTTTTCACCGACGTGCAGCAGCTGTGGGCATATCAGCAAAAATCTGTGAACTGGAGACATCATTGATCAAACCTTGTCTCTTCTGGATTGCTTTTCGATAACATCTGCTGTTTATTGTGGTAGTCGGCATAGTTAATCAGAATTGTTTGTGGCAATTTTGAATTTGGAAACGATTGTGAGGGCACCCAATGCGCTCTTGTTATGGTAAGATCTCCAGCGAATTCTGGGAGCACACTCTTCTTGATAAAAGTCTTGACCCATTGAAGAGTTTGTGCGTCGCAAGTGATTCTCAAGCTCCTCAAGTTTATTCTGGAGTGAAATATTTTCTTTTTTAACTGAGTTCACCTGCTGAAGCATTATGTTAATTTGCTCTTCAAGCTGTACGATCCTTGAATCTGCCTCTTGCATCCTTACTGGAAAACTACCCACTGCCTCCTCGATCTTTGAGAGGCGCAGGTGAAGAGAAGCTATCTCATTAGCTTGAGTTGCCTTGAGCTCTCTTATCTTGTCTAAAATGAGATTTAGCATGGTTTTTATATCGCTTTGTAAGAGAGTTCCTTCCTCTTGAAGTTGCTCAGGCTGTCTGCATTGGGGCCCTCAAGATTTTTTCTGAATCCATGCTTGCTGCCCCACGACGGCTGGTCCTTCTTTACTTAACACCTGGGCGGGGGTTGTTGTGGCGGCAGCTGCGCCAATGATGGGGACCGTGAAGGCAACCAAGGCAGCGGCTGTGACGGCATCGACCAAGCCTGTGACTGAGAGTCCACGCAGAGGCTATTCTCCTTTTGAGGGGATCTGTGTCCATCCTTAAGCTCCGAGGTAGCCGATTGTCGCAAGGAGGATTGATCACTTTGCAAGGGACTAATTTGTATCTCATCAGGAGGCCTTTTCAATGTCGCAGATGCAGCCGAAGTGACCAGGGATAATATTCCTTTGGAGAATAGTTTGGGCTGATCGCATTTTTGCTTTAAGGCTTGCGGCTGTATCCACCTTGGCCATTAAGTTGGGAAATTTTAAATGCTTTCCCATTATTCTAGGTCGAACACGCCTTGGCGAACGGCAGAGACAAGCACCAACAATAGCACTGACAAGAGCGACTTTGATCTTACAACGACAGCCCGCAGTCGTGGTCATTCCTGTAGTACTACCCTCTACTTGTTGTTTATTGTTCCTTTCAACTTTATTTCTCTTATTCTCCCTTCCCTTTCCTCCACTCCTCACTCTTTTAGTTTTGGTTTAGGAGAGAGAGAGAAAGCGCGTTGTTAAATAAAAAAAATTTTTAATGGTGGTACTACGAGCACAAGTGCATGAGAGCACCAGAGGGGAGGGGGCCCAGAAGCCTTATTAATCATGGAGGGGAGGAACTTCCATTAAGTTCCCTCCCAAAATCTTGCTTTTCTTCCCCTTACAGTACAAGTACAGTACAAGCCTTGTTAGTTTAGTTTAGGAAGGCAGGGTCTTTGGCTGAATTTCCAGCACGCACCGCACAGCCAACAGGCTACAGGCAGGCTCACCTTGTTACCACAGATCGAGGACTCAGCACTTTACTGGCATTCGTCCCAGCCAGGCCCTCCATCCATCATTAAATCACCCTGCCATCGCCCTTCTGATTGCCTCCACAGCCTCCGCCCTTCTGTAATAATCCCAGGAACGAGAAGCGTAATCCTGCTCATGGCGAACACAAGCCGACATTCAGCACATGTATGAGGTACTCCAGTGGTGCCTCAGACGTTCACCACCATACCGCTGACCCGGAAGTGAAACCAGACTGAAGACTGGAAGAGGAGCATGGCGGTAACTAGCAGCTATGCACTACGGGCATGCCATAACTGCTGTCCCCAACAGAGTGGACTGTTGTTGTGTGGCATAGAGTGGAAGGTTGTGGAGTGGCATAGAGTACAGAGGAGTGTCATGCAGTGTCGTAAAGAGTGGAGTGTCAGAGTGTAGTGTTGTGGAGTAGACAGGAGTGGATTGGTATAGGGTGGAGCAGAGTGGAGTAAAGTGGTGTGGAGTGGGGTAGAGGCGAGCGGAATGGTGTGGAGTGGGGGGAGTGGAGTGAAGTAGAGAGGAGGGGCGCAGAGTGTAGTTAGAGAGGAGTACAGAGTGGTGGAGTGGGAGAGTGTCGAGAGACTGGGGTAGCATAGAGTGTAGTGGTGTAGAGTGGAATAGTAGAGTGGAGCGGTGCAGAGTGGAATAGTAGTGTGTCAGAGTGGAGTGGCATGGAGTGGAGTAAAGTGGTGTGGCATTGAGGGAGATGCATAGAGTAGAGTGGCACAGAGTGGAGCAGAATGATACAGAGTGGAGCAGATTGGCACAGAGGGAAGCAGAGTGGCATGAAGTGAAGTAGAGTGTTGTAAAATGTAGGGGAGTGGCGCAGAGTGGAGAGCTGTAGACTGGAGTGTCGTGGCATAGGTTGGAGTGGGGTAGAGTGGTGTGTCGTGGAGTGGAGTAAATTGTCGTGGCGTGGAATGGAGTTGTGTGGCGTGGCGTGGAATGGAGAGTTGTTGCGTAGTAAAGTGGAGTGGCATAGAGTGGAGTGGTGTAGCGGGGAATGTCAGAGTGCAGGAGCATAGTGCGGAGGTATGTAGAGTGGAGGGGTGGACAGTGTCATGGAGTAGAGTGTTTTAGAGTGAAGTGGAGCGGAGTGGAGCAGAAAGACGTAGAGTGAAGTTCCACAGATTGGAGTGCCATAGAGTGGAGTGTCAGAGTGGAGAGGCATGTTGTGGAGTGGCAGAGTGGAGTGGCGGTAGCATAGAGTGGAGTAAAGTGTCGTAGAGGGAGTAGAATTCCACAGTGGAGTGGTGTACGGTGGAGTATCGTAGAGCGGAGTATCGTAGAGCGGAGTATCGTAGAGCGGAGTATCATAGAGCGGAGTATCATAGAGCGGAGTATCATAGAGCGGAGTATCATAGAGCGGAGTATCGTGGAGTATCATGGAGTGGAGTATCATGGAGTGGAGTATAGGAGAGTAGAGTGGAGTGTCAGAGTGGACTGGCGAAAGTAGAGTGTATTAGAGTGGAGAAGAGTAGAGTGGTGTAGATTGGAGTAGATTGGTGTGGAGCGGCATGGAGTGGGATAGAGTGGAGTGTCATGGAGTAGATTGTCGTAGAGTGGAATGGAAAGGAATGGATTACAGTGCTGTGGAGTGTTGTAGAGTGGAGTGTCAGAGTGGAGTATTGCAGAGTGGAGTATCGCAGAGTGGAGTGTTGTGGAGTGGAGTGTCTTAGAGTAGATTGGCGTAGAGTAGAGTGGCTTAGAGAGGAGTAAATCGAGTGGCATGGAGTGGCATGGAAAGGAGTGAAGTAGAGAGGAATGGAGTGGAGAGGCGTGGAATGGAGTGGAGTGCCGTGGAGTGAAGCACTGTGGAGTGGAATGTTGTAGAGAGGAGTGTCATACTACCTACTTAAGTCGCCCAATGCAAGCGCGCAGCGCGCGCGCCGATGGCGCGCCGGAGGCGCGCCAGAGGCAAGCCCGTCTGCGCCCGTCCGCGCCCAGCGCCAGAAATGCTGCCCTTTCAAATTTCCATCTAGGGCGATTGACATATAGCAGAGAGCAACTACTGCAGCTAAACCTACCTAAGGGCCATAATTTATCGGGTGATAGCCTCATCTGCGGCCTAAGAAATAGCCAGTCGCTTGTTAAACACTCCTCTGAAGTCTTTAGCCTCCTGGAAGACATGGAGCTAGACGCTCTTTTTATAACGGAAACATGGGCCACCGCTGAGTCCACTGTTGGCTTGAGCGGGGCCTGCCCTAGCGGATATAAAATCCTCCACAAACCTCGTAGCACGGGCAGAGGAGGAGGAGTGGGTATGATTTTTAAAGATACCTTAGACTTTAGACCTTGTCAGATTGACGAGGTAGGGGGGATAGAAATTATGGGTTTTTCACTACAATCTCCCAGCGGGAACTTACTTACGGGGATGCTATGTTATAGGCCCCCGGGTGTGACCACACAATTCCACCTTCTCGCTGATACTATCATCAACCTAAAACTTGCCCATACTAACATGACTGTTCTAGGCGACTTTAACCTCAGATAGGATGGAGGCCTCTGTAGCCAATTGAGAGACCTCCTGCACACCTGCTCTAACCTGAATCTCCATCAACTGGTGGCCAGTCCGACTCATCAGAAGGGGCATATCCTGGATTTAGTCTTTGCTAATCCAGCTACAACAAGGATATTAAACATAACGCCCTTGAATTGGACGGACCACTCCCTTATACATCTGAGCATGGCGATGCCTTGCCGGAAGAATATGTATAGCCAGCAGTGTTCCTATAGGAAGGATAGAGAATGGGCCAAACTGGCCAAAGTCGACCCCCTAATTACATCTCTGGATGCCAGCCACTTCTCTTCCAACTGCTCCGTGGATGAAAACGACATATCATTCACTGGACATATAATTAAGATCCTAGATCATATTATCCCTATAAAGTCACTAAAGAAGGTGAGGAAAAGATCAGCGCCCTGGTACAATGGGGAGCTGCATCAACTCAGACTCACCCGTAGGCAAGCAGAGAGGAAATGGAGAAGAAACTATGCCGAGGACGACAAAAAAGATCTTAGATTGATCCAACTACAATATAAAGCTCTTATCCTGAGGTCCAAGGCAGATTTCTATGCCAGCTCCATTACCCAGGCTTCAAATGCGACTAAAGCCCTCTTCAAGATTGTCCGAGACCTTTCGACCCCGGACTGTATGAACAACAGAGTAGCCCCCTCGCAAGCCCTGTGCAATGAAATTGCCTCCTTCTTCCAGGAGAAAATTGCCAACATCGTAAATACACTACAGGACAACACTCAGGACGGTTCCGAGGAAACAGCTTGTTCGGCCGATGGTGATCTACAACTGACCGCGGCCCTAGACAGCTTTCAACCACTTTCCCAGGTGGCTTTTGACAGCCTGATAGAAAGCGTGTCCTCTGGTTCCCCCCTAGACCCCCTCCCCCACAAAATATGGAAGCTATTTGGGCGCAATACCTTTCCATGGTTGAGGATGATCTGCAACCAGTCCCTGATGGTTGGATCTGTACCGGACTGCTGGAAATTAGCAGTGGTAACCCCACTGATTAAGAAACCGAATCTGGACCCCTTGGTACCAGCTAATTTCAGGCCTATATCGCTCTTGCCATATCCAGTGAAAATCCTTGAAAAGTCAGTAAGCAGGACATTGTCCCACTTTCTGGAGGAGAACCTCCTGCTCGACAGGGACCAGTTCGGTTTCCGTCCGGTCCACGGAACCGAAACGGCTCTGACTACCATGCTGGACCATCTTCGAATGCGTGCCGACAACGGGAATGCCATGATTCTAGTGCTTCTCGATATGTCGGCAGCTTTCGATACGGTGAGCCACCCAGTTTTGGTGGAGAGATTAAAGCAGATAGGTGTTAAAGGCAGAGCGCTGCAATGGTTTCAATCTTACCTAGAAGGTAGACAGCAGGTAGTCACCTTGACACCTTTCTCCTCCAGCAGGTCCCCAGTTGCGTACGGGGTGCCGCACGGATTTGCAATTAATCCCATCCTTTTCAACATCTACCTACGGCCCCTGTTTCCTTTAATTAAATCTTTTGGAGTCAGCCTGGTGAACTATGCTGACGACACGCAGCTGGCCTTCTCTTTAGAAGGGGATGACGCACTATCTATGGACCGATTCCAGCAATGCATGAAGCAGACCACGGACTGGCTCAGAAGGAACTCTCTCCAGTTCAACAGTGGCAAAACCGAGGTGGTCTTTTGCTCGCCATCTAGGATCCAAAAACATCTTCCTTCCAAATTTAGTCTCTCTCCAGAGGAAGGACCCCTAACACCGGTCAGGAAGGTACGTAATCTTGGGGTGATCATCGATGACGACCTTCAGATGGTATCTCAGGCCAGCAAGACCGCCAATGTCTGTTTCGCCCTGCTGCGGCTGCTTCGAAGTATTTTACCTTTACTTCCTAGGGAGTCTCGAGCCATGGTAGTACGCAGCACGGTATTAAGCAGGCTTGACTACTGCAACTCCCTATATCTGGGGGCCCCGCAGTATATCTTCCAGGGACTGCAAAGGATCCAGTCAGCTGCAGCCAAATTGGTGCTCGATAGGCGACGTAGCTCTTCGGCCACCGGAGCACTGAGGGACCTACAGTGGCTTCCTGTTAAAGAAAGGGTATCTTTCAAGTCCCTGTGTTTGGCATTTAGAGCACTGCATGGACTAGGCCCAGTCCCTTTGCAGGATAAGTTTGTTCGCCACCTACCAATCAGGCAACTCCGTTCCTCCACAGCCGGCCTACTTGTAGTCCCGAGATTCAAGCGCTCCAGGGTAGGCGGAAGGGCCTTCAGCATAGTAGCCTCCGGCTTGTGGAACAAGCTCCCTCTGAATTTGAGACAGTGCAATTCCCTACTTGAATTCCGTAAGGGACTTAAAACCTGGCTATATCCCAAAGCTTAATCCAGGTCGCTTCCCTATCCCTCCCTCTGTCCCCCTTGGTATGGATCATCAGTCTAAAGCGCCAGGATGCCCGTAGGGTGATAGCCGCGCTATACAAGTTCCACATCAATCACATCAATCATCAATCATGTCATGGAGCATCATAGAGTGCCGTCAAAGTGGAGGGGCATTGAGTAGAGCAGAGTGGCTTGGAGTAGAGTAGTGTAAGTAGAGTGGAATAGAATGGCGTAGAGTGGCATAGAGTGGAGGGTCTTAGACTGAGGGGTGTAGAGTAGAGGGGCACAGAACAGAGTAAAGTGTTGTAGAGTGGAGCGCCGTAGAGCAAAACAGAGATTCGTAGAATGCAGGGGGGTGTAGTGTTGTAGAGTGGAATGTAGTAGTG
The DNA here is from genome assembly GCF_964204655.1 of Triturus cristatus. Lineage (NCBI taxonomy): Eukaryota > Metazoa > Chordata > Amphibia > Caudata > Salamandridae > Triturus > Triturus cristatus. The sequence continues at coordinate 849,376,803 of NC_140583.1, read as the reverse complement.
CAGAGGGGCGTAGAGTGGAGGGATGTTAAGTGGAGGGACGTAGAGTGGAGTAACGTAGAATAGAGTTGAGTGTTGTTGAGTGGTGTTTAGTCGATTGGAGTGGCGTTGAGTGGATTAGCGTAGAGTTGAGTGGCTTAGAGTGGAGTAGAATAGAGTAGAGTGGAATGTCGTGGAACAGCATGGAGTGGGATAGAGTGGAGTGTAAAGAATTGGAGTGTGAGAGCAGAGCAGAGTGTCGTAGAGTGGAGAGGCATGGAGTGAGATAGAGTGGAGTGTCCAAGAGTGTCAGAGTCAAGTGGTGGTAACAGAGTGGAATAAAGTGTAGTATCATAGAGTGGAGTGGAGGGGTGTAGAGTTTCGGAGAGTGGAGTATCAAAGTGGAGTGCAGTGGAGTGTCATAGTATCGAGTGGTGTTGAGTGGATTGGTGCAGAATAGAGTGGCTTTGAGTGGAGCAGATTTGAGTGGCGTAGAGTGGATTAGAGTGGGATAGAATGAAGGGTCAATGAGTTGAGAAGCGGGGAGTGGAGTAGAGTGCCGTGTCGTGAAGTGTCATGGAGAGTTGTAGGATGGAGTGTGGAAGAGAGGAGTATCGTAGAGCGGAGTAATAAAGAGTGGAGTGGTGTTGAGTGGATTGGCATAGAGTAGAGTGGCTTAGAATGGAGTAGAGTAGTGTAGAGTGAAATGAGTAGAGTGGGGTGGAGCTGCATGAAGGGGGATAGAGTGGAGTGACAGAGTGGCATGCTGTGAAGTGTCATATCGTGGTGTAGAGTGGATTACCATAGAGTGTCGTAGAGTGGAGGGGCACAGAGAGGAGTATCATAGAGTGGAGTATTGTAGAGTTGAGTGGAGTGGCATACAGTGGAGTAGACTGGCTTAGAGTAGAGTGGCATAGAGTTTAGTAGAGTGGCGCAGAGTACAGTGGTGTGGAGTGTCATGCAGTGTTATAAAGGGGGTGGGGTGGTGTGGAGGGTCTTAGAGTTAGAGGTGTTGAGTGGAGGGGCATAGAGTGGAGGGGCATGGAGTGGAGTGTTGTAGAGTGGCGTGTCAGAGTGGAATAGAGTTTCGTATAATGGAGGCGGCATGTAGAGTCGTAGAGCTGAGTGTTGTAGTGTGGAAAGGCATAGAGTGGAGTATCGTGGAATGGATTGGCGTACAGGAGAGTGGAGCAGGGTAGAGTGAGGTAGAGTGGAGTAAAGTGGTGTGGAGTGGAGTGGAGTGGGATAGAGTGGAGTGTCACGAATTGGAGTGACGTAGAGTGGAGAGGCGTGGAGTGGAATAGTGTTGGGGAGTGGAGAGGCGTGGAGTAAAGTAGAGTGTCGTGGAGTGTTGTAGAGAGAAGTATCATAGAGTGGAGTGTCAGAGTGGAATAAAGTGGTGCTGAGTGGATAGGTGTAGAGTGGGGTAGAATGTTGTGGAGTAGAGTGCAGTGGAGTGTCGTAGAGTGGAGTGTCGAATAGTGGAGTATCGTAGAGCGGAGTGGAGTGTCATGGAATGGAGAGATGTGGAGTGGACTACCGTAGAGTGGAGTGTCGTAGGGTGGAATGGCGCAGAGTGGACAGGTGTAGAGTGGAGTGGGCAGGTGTAGAGTAGAGCTGAGTGGGTTGGAGTAGAGTGGAGCAGAGTAGAGAAGCATGGAGTGGGATGGAGTGGAGAGAAGTAGAGTGTTGTGGAGTGGAGTGTCGTACAGTGGAGTATCGAAGAGTGGAGTTGTTGTAGAGCAGAGTGGAGCAAGCAGAGTGGAGCAAGGAGAGTGAAGTGGAGAGGCATGAACTGGAGAAGAGTGCAGCAGTGGAGTGGAATCAAGTGGATTGGTGTAGAGTAGAGAGGCTTAGAGTTCAGCAGAGTGGAGTAAGTAGAGTGGCGCTGAGAGGCATGGAGTAGGGCAGAGTGCAGCGAAGTGGAGTAGAGTGTTGTGGAGTGAAGTGTGGTGGAGTGGAGTGTCGTAGGTTGGAGGGTCGTAGAGTCAAGTAGGATAGAGTGGAGTGGGATAGAGTGGAGTGTTGCAGAATGGTGTGTTGTAGGGTGGAGTAAACGGTTGTAGAGGGGAGTAAAGCGTCGTAGAGTGGCATGTTGTGGAGTGTCAGAGTGGTGTGAAATGGATTGGCATAGTGTTGTAGTGTGGAGTATCGTAGAATGAAGTGTCAGAGTGGAGTAGAGTGGCTTAGAGATGAGTGGTGTGGAGTGCCATGGAGAGTTGCAAAGTGGTGTGGAGTAGGGTGGAGGGTTTTAGAGTGAGGGGCATAGAGTGGAGTGTTGTAGTGTGAAATAGAGTTGTGTAGAGTGGGGGGCATGTAGTGTCAGAGTTGAGTGTTGCAGAGCGGAGTGGCATAGAGTGGAGAGGAATAGAATGGAGTAAAGCGTCACAGAGTAGAGTGGAGAGGAATAGAATGGAGTAAAGCGTCACAGAGTAGAGTGGAGAGGAATAGAATGGAGTAAAGCGTCACAGAGTGGAGTGGTGTAGCATAGAGTGGAGAAAAGTGTCATCTAGTGGAGTAGAGCGGTGTGGCGTAGAGTGGAGTGTCAGAGTGGAGTGTCAGAGTGGAGTGTCAGAGTGGAGTGTCAGAGTGGAGTGTCAGAGTGGAGTGTCAGAGTGGAGTGTCAGAGTGGAGTGTCAGAGTGGAGTGTCAGAGTGGAGTGTCAGAGTGGAGTGTCAGAGTGGAGTGTCAGAGTGGAGTGTCAGAGTGGAGTGTCAGAGTGGAGTGTCAGAGTGGAGTGTCAGAGTGGAGCAGTCGTGGAGTGGCATAGAGTAGCTTAAAGGTAAGTGGCATCGAGTGACAGTGTCACAGAGTAGAGTGTCAGAGTAGTGTCGTAGAGTGGAGAAGCGTAGCGTGGAATAAAGTGTTGTAGAGTGGAGTGAAGCACAGAGTGGAGTGCCATGCAGTGGAGTAAAGTGTCAGAGTGGAGTGGTGTAGCGTGGAGTGTCGTAGAGTGGAGTAAAGTGGCACTGAGTGTAGGTGAGTGCAGTGGCTTAGAGCAGTGGTTCCCAAACTTTTTTGACCCCCGGCTCCCATGACTTATTGCCCACTGGCTGCGGCTCCCCATTATGTTACTTTTTTTGTTGGGTGGGGGAATGTAAGCCTGGTCTTGCTAGTACTTCCATTTTTCTCCCTGAAAATAACTGGAATGAAGCCGATGAAGGTATTATAGTCATAAATGTAACAAAAAAAAAAATACAACAGGCTTACTCAGGCGCACATACTTTGAGAAGCACTTTCAGCAGCTTCTACTGAAGTTGGTGTATGACGATAACCTTGTCCGTGATGTAATTGGTTTTCATGGGGCATCAGAAGTATTTACACACTTAAGAAACAACCTAAAGTGGAAGCTCACACTGTTATGTTCCAAAAAACATTTGCACACGTTGTATATTCATTAGGAATTTGTGATGTTGAGATTTTGTCACTGTACTGCGTTGTTATTTACCTTGTAAAATGCTCTTTATTATTTTTGGTTTCCTTTCTGTTGCCCACGTACCTCGTTGGCTGTGCTGTAGCAGAATATTGTTTGCTCTGCCACCAAAAGCTGCTGCTCCGACTGTGCTCGCACATGCAGTGTCTGCGGGTCTTGCGCTTGACACCTCAAATGCTGAGCTGCAAGAGGCATGTGTAAATAATACTGGCCTTTGAGGTTTCATTGTCAGGAGTGCCAACACTCCATGGTGATGTTGAAGGTGTTTGCTGGGTGCCCCCTTTTTTGCGCACCTGAATAATTACTACCTGTACAAGGGTGTGAATGGTCTAGTTAAGTGTGTTTGTTAAAACGTTTTTCAGGACTCATACCGTTTCCTGCGGCAGTGTTAGCCTTGTAAAAGGTGTAAGCAATGGTAATGCTTAGCAATCACAAATTCAGGTTTCAGAAGTTTACTCACATTCCTGTGATGCTTTCTTCTAATTTACTTTTGCACAGACTTAGAGGACTGCTTTAAATTCGGGCTTTTCCCTTTGTTGACAGTTCTCAGTGCAGTCTGTGGTTAATTAGTGCTTGGTACGGTGTGTGCTGGGCCGGGTAGGACTGGTGCGTCGTCGTGATAAGGAACATGGCAGGTAAGAGTGGGAGACTGGAAAGAAAATGTCCCAGACTTCCAATATATTATTTGCTCTTGCCAAAAAGACAGAATACTAAAGGTGTCAGATGAAAAGATAGTCTGTGGTGTCACTGTTTGGAGCCGTTAGAGCATTTTTCAGGCAAAGGTTGTGTTTAATACTTCATATTCAATACGAGTCTTTCACCGTAGAAAAAGGGTGCGTACAATGATTGTTCGTGAAGGAAGTTGTCACTAGATCGTAGAGTAAGCAATTATTTGTACAGCGTTTCTTATTTTTAAACACAGCACGAGTCAAAAAACTAGCCTGCGTCATTAAGTATATGCAAAAAGCTATTAATTAAAGGCCTCTGTTAACTTAAAAAGCATGCATACATTTGCTACTTGCTCAAAAACTTTTTGAAAAATGATTGCGTTAACACCATTATTCAGTGCAACACTGCTTCTAACTGATTAATAAAATGCGTTATTTTACATGTTACTGTATGTTGTCCAGAGTTTTTGGGTTTTCCAAAAAACAGCCAGAAAATCAGGGAGACTGTGAATGTAAAACTCTTGCTCAGACCGCAATATGCTCACAGCTTTCCAGAGGAATGAGGACTGATTTAAGCGGCACCGGCCTTGTCACCAAATGATATCTATTGCAGAATGCAATCAAAACTTAGCCTTTTAAATCCCGGGCATGTGCTTAGTGTCAGTGTGTTCGCGGCGCCCCAGGCTAGTTTTGATGGCGCACAGTTTGGGAACTGCTGGCTTAGAGTGTCGTAGAGTGCCGTACAGTGGATTGTCATACAGAGGAGTAGCATGGCCTAGAATGAAGTGGCATAGAGTGTCGGAAAGTAGAGTGGAGTGGAGTGGGATAGAATGGTTGGAGTAGAGGGTCATAGCCTAGAGTGGAGTGTCGCAGAGTGTAGTGTTATATAGTGGAGTAGAATGGTCTAGAGTGGCATAGAGTGGAGTGGCACAGAGTGGAGTAGAATGTCGTTGAGTGAAGCGGCGAAGGCAGTAGAAGAGTGGAGTTGAGTAGTGTGGTGTAAAGTAGACCAGCATGCAGTGGAGTGGTGTATAGTGGCATAGAGTGGAGTAAAGTACAGTGCATAGAATGGAGTGGCATATAGAATGGAGTGGCATATAGAATGGAGGGGCGTAGAGGGGCATAGAGTGGAGTAAGCATGGTGTGGTAGTACACTGCCATTGCAGACAACACATTTTCAATTGAAATGACCATTACATTTGCACAGACATACAGCTTTACTGATAAAACTATGCAGAGCACAAATGATAATGTGTGGATGAAGCATCGCCTAGTATATTCATTTGTTTTGATCATATGGAAATATCGGATTCCAGCACACTTTAGAAGTACCAAAAATTTGCTTTATTTGTGCTTCACTAATTCTGATATATTCTGAAATATTTGCACAGTTCATTTACATACCTTTAAATTCTGTTGTGTGCTGAAATAAAGCCTTTAGTAAGCAAAATAAATTTGTAGAGCCCACAGTCCCCAAGGGTGTCAAGGCACTAGCATAACCCAGAAGTTGCGACAGAGGCAGGGACAGCAAACGAGAAAAACTAGTAAAACCTACAGAGAACCAACGAGAAAAACAGCCACTTCCTTTTAACCCCCAGATAGTCACATAAAGTCTCTCACTTTGAAGTCAGAGAAAGAAAAGTAAACACCAAGCTCCCTCAGAAGACAGACTCTGACATTTGACCTATTTCGTAGAATGCTCAGCCAATGTGACAATGTAAGAACAAAACATAAAAGCCTGTTTACAGAAAGTGAGAAATCATGGAAGAATACAGTAAACTATACTCACGGGAGGGATAAAGACATGGTGGACAGCCTAACACTAATAAAGCCAGCAAATAGAAAGCAAGCAAATGTGAGTTACAAAGCCAATGATAAGCAATGGGTTGAATACATGCTTAGGTCAGCCTTACGAATGTCCCCAAGAGGTCTTTAGCAGACAAGGCAGCTGCACTGTCTGGTAGGCTTTGACCTGAAAAGGAAGCACTGCTCTTTACATTAATCTAATCTATGATTATGGCATGTTATGTGTTATTACATTTATATTGGACATAAAAATATTATAAGTGGGCAGTGTAGGGATACCTTGTGGGGCGGACCCCTAGGGAAACAAAACAAAATCGGGGGGTTGGTCACGATCCTGTGGAACTCCCGTCAAAAAAAGAAAAGAAAAAAACGTGACAATAACGTTCTGCCATTTAAAAAAATATATTATTTGGGGAAGGGGTGTGAGTAGAGTCCAATGCATCAATTAAGGGGAGGGGTGAACCGCCTCCTCTCCGAGTTTTGTTAGGCCCCAGGGAGCTCATCCTTCAGGCCAAAACCTTAAACCAAGAAGAAGAGTGCTGCGTGGCTGTCCTCCCAGAGCCTTAAAATGCCCCAGGGACCCCTTCCCCCCCCCCCCCCCCGAGGCCATAAAATAACTTCAAAAAAGATGGGGGGAGCACGTGGCCTCCCTCCCAGAGCCTCTAAAGGCTCCGGGAATCCCATCCTCCAGGGCGGGCTCAAGTAGTCTGTCCCAGGGAGCCCACCCCTGGGAGTAGTTTCCCTGCCTGCACTGATGTGGGCAGGAAATAGTGTTTGCTCCAGCTTGGCAGGAGCATTTTTAAATCACCCGCCAGACAGGAGCAAACATGTCTTCCCTTCCTGCAACAACGTGGGCAGTCTAGGTCTGGATGTGACTAACAATATGGGGAGTTGGGTGAGACACAGGATTAGATCTTACCCTGTAGCAGTCAGATTAAAAGGGGGTTTGGACCAATGCCTTTCCTGGCCCTAACCAGTATTGTCTACTTTGCGTCCACCTGGGCGATAGGACAGCCTGAAGAGATGTTTGAAGTGGGGAGAAGCCAGGAAGGGAGGTTACTTCCTGTGGAGATCGATGATGGAGAATGAAGCCCCTTTGCCTGGCTTTTTCAGACGGTTTAGGCAGGAAATGAGTGATGTAATTTCCTGTGTAGATAGATGATAGAAAATGAAATCCGCTTGCTTATTCGTTTGAAGATGGTTAACCAGTGATATCATTTTCTGTTCAGATGGATGATGGGAAGTGCAGTGGTGTTCTGTGCAGAAGGATTTTGGGGAATGAGGTCCTCTTGCCCGGCATAGTCTTTTAAAGATGGATTTGGAGGGAAACCAGTTGAGATGGATGATGCGAAATGCAGTCATGTCACTTGCTGTGGGGATGGTTAATGGGAAATGTAGTGGTGTCCCCTGGGCAGCTTCGATCTGTTTTACTGCCACTGTTAATAATTTATTGCACCCTCCACTCTGCAGTACTCTATGATTTTATGTTGCTCTTTCTACTGCACACTGTTTGAAGAAAAAAAAAAGTTTATGGGAAGCGTACTGATATAATATGGTACAGGGCCGCTATGTAAGGATGTTAAGTAAATAAAAAAAAACATTAAATCACATAAGCCTAGGTAAAATGTTTCATTTGTTAAGAGAGCACACTACTTCACCCAAAACATACTTTATATTTTGAAGGTCACTGTTAATTCACAGTATGAAAAAATTGTAAAATTTGCACATTACTAAAAACAGTCTCATCAGACAAGAGTCTGCTTCACAAGTTAAAGTAAAAAAAAAAAATTATCATACGAACTACCAAATGGGATATTACGGTTGCGTCAGCCACCCCTCAGTTCGCCAGTCCCTTAATTCCTACGTAGCACACAAACTGATAAAAAAAAAACAGCACGTCTTCCCTAACAAAAATTTTGGCCTCATCCAAATGCTGGTGACAGCTACATAATATACCAATTTACAATATAGCGGTTAATAAAACTAAATGAAGATCTATGAAAAATATCCTTGATATACAGATTACCACATAAATCATGTGTTGTCCCACTCTGCCAAAAGGCAAACGTGTCAGTCGTACAACAATACCCTCCAGAGGTTGACTTTTTCAGAGTCTTTTCCCCCACCTCAATTGACTTTCCTCACAGTATTAACAGGTTGTCATCTTCATTTTGTCTAAGAAGCATACACAGGAGGTTTTCTACGGCTAATACAGAGACATTAACCATTCATGTATCTGCTTTTATCACTTTAACTATTTGAGATTTTCACCAAGGAATCAAACCCACTGAGGAAGTTTAAACCAAGTAACCCAAAACCTGTCTAGAATGTGTTTCTTTTAATTATACTTTTTGACTAAAATAGGACATTGCACTGTTGACTGCTCCCATGCTTGTCAATTAGGTTTAGCAAGCGGTTGCAGCAGCTACCCTTGGCTTTCCTGTTGGACCTCCTGAAACAGTACCTTCTGTCTCAAGAGCCAACAGGGAACAGGGCTAAAAAATGTTCTCCTTGCTTGTTGAGGTTCATACTTCATGTCCTTCTCCTAGCAATTCAGCATTAAAAACACAACATTTAATGACTTATGTCACAACATCTAAGATTGCTCGGCACAAATTCTAACGTGTTTTACAATTCATAAATAATGCACTGTTATTCAAGAAAGCAAATAATGCAAGATAAAAAAATATTACTTACAATTTTGCTGTGATGAGAAGGAGGAGTGAAACAAAAGCAGACTTGTCAAGTTTCTTTATCTGGCCCACCATGGAAAGTCCAAGAAAAAAGAGTGCAGAGCCAGCGAATGAATTGCTCAGTCCATCAATAAAATTTTCCATGAAGGCAGGGATTTTCTGGCCAAGAAGAAAATTGAAGCAGATTCCAACGAAGACCATTAGTATGATGGGGTTTTTTAACACATGGAGAATGGCATATCCCACAATTTTGATTCTATTCTGTGTCACATTAGGATTGTCTCTCCATTTCTGGATTTCACAGAAGATAAACCCAATAGGATTCAGCATTATAAGGGATACAGGAGCCACCAAATAAATATACTGAATATATTCTGGGTAGGACGACTGGTATAAAGCTTGCACTATAAAATACAGAAATAAAATTGGTTATTTTTTTTATTCATATTTTGTTTTGAATTATATCATTACATAACACATCCATCATACTTGATGCAGGACTTCAGTCAACAGGCGACTCCAATTAATTACCTGTGAAGGGTATGGTGATTATGGAACATCATATTCATGAATTTGTAGTCTCACCTACATTGCATTGCACAAAAATCATCAGGAATATTTTTCCTGTTTGCCCACATATTATATTGATATATTTGAACAATCAAAATAGCCCCAATTAAGAATTCTTATAAATACAAATGGTAAGGAAATTAGGTTTAAGTGTTAAACCGTCATAAAACTATCACATCATGTAAGTAAAATCCATGTACAAAATGTATCAATATCACATAGGGTAAAAGTCACATGTCAGGAAAAGTTCACCACAGTGAAAACAGCATTGTCCCATGAAACGTCATTCTTTTTTTTTTTTACAATACAATTAAATAACACCATAAAGAGAGACTAAACAATCACAAATGTGCACTAAATTAAAGACCACACCAGATAACGTAAGATCTTACGTCACAACTGAAAGAATAATATTGAAGTAATGACTGAAAAACCAAGTTGAGTTCCCTGTGTCATACACACCATGCTGAAACTAGCTACTTTGACAAAGTACACCAAAGTGAGTTAGGAATCACATTTACAAATGTAAAGTGCCACCAGCTAATAAATCTTTTAAAAGTTTCTAACAAGGGGATCTTTTCTCTGCATTTGATACTAAGGTCAGAATAACAAGATATTGATTACAGTTTATTTTGTCCCTCTTACAAAAGTACCAATTTGTAAAATTGTTCCAGGTATGAATGAAATATTATAAATAGAAAGAAAGCAATGTGCAGAAACATGTTACGCCAAAAAGGGAGTTATGAGAACCTGAAAAGGGCATCAACGGTGTGGGACAAATAGGCATTGGGTTCTATACAGAATTAAGCTACAAGATAAGTGGGGGGGAAAGCTAGGGTGAAGCAAATAAACAATATAATCACATCTGTAACTGTATATCCATTTAATTCCTAATATTTTTCTAATGAATTTGTAATTTGATACTGCATGAGGGTTTAAATATGGATAGGAATAGCACACCACAGACTTTACCGACAAGCTTAATATCCCTCATCATTCATTGGATAGCTCTGAAGATAGTTTCTAGCATGTGGTGATCAATTTATGAGATATTCTATGCAGCGGTAAATTTATGGTTCACTTGATAGTAATGGATCTTGTGGAAGAGGAACAAATATAAAGATTACGATTTCTCAATTTAGTGGTTCTTTAAGAATAGCCAGAGCCCTGAGTGAGTTGTTCATAATAAACTAGAATGTTTTCATAAGCAATGAGAGTGTAAAGGATTTGTCAGTCTTTACCGATAGTCTTACATTAGGGTCCTGGGGAAAGTCAGAAATCTGTATGGATTTTTGACGACACTGCAAGCCCTTGTGTTCCTTGTTTTAACAAGCAGATGTATGCTTGAAATGAGAGTTGGTAGAATAAATAATGTGCTATGGAAGGTGTTATTTATAAATACTGAAATTTCTTACATTACGGGAAGGGCGTAATTCTGGGATGGGTATCTATGTTTGCTGGGTCTTGTCTTGAGGTAATAGTGGACATCAAATAATTATTTGATCTGAATTTAGAAGCAACTGTATTTGATCCAAACTTCGAGATGCACTATCTGAGCAAGATTTAAGGCCAATAGTTGAGCAGGGTCTGACAGTTTATCCTTCCGAACCATCCCAATACTGAATAACCCGCCCACCCTTTCAGCTACACTGAAGAAGTTGGTGGTTGAATGCTTACTACAGCGTGAGTTCACACAAGTAGGCCATCTTTTTAAGCAGGTATAATTTATAACCCGAGAACACCTCAAACAGGGCCGCCCAAAAAAAGCCCAGGATATATTCATCTACTAGTAGAATTGCTAAACAAATAAATTAAAAAAAAGACTATTTTGACGTTCATCTTACAAATTTCCATATTTGAAACCCTAAATTCTGTCTGTGAATATGATCTTGGTATTCAGACACTGAAAAAAATATGTTATTGCTGCTGTGCTCAATTAAAATACAGCCTACTGCACTTTACATTTTTGCAATCTGTAGATACATAACATCAAACACATCAAATAAAATTATTCTAATGGAATTGGATTGATGGCAACGATATAAGTAAACTCAGGCCAGTATGCAACACCCAGCTATCCGAACATGGCACTATTAGGATATTTTGACTCTATGCCAAAAAGGAATAGTTAACTTACAGCATTATTACTAGTACTGACGAAGCGATGTTTGGTCACTGCCTGAATGAGAGGCCCACTTCCCAAATTTATATCATTGCTCAGGGATGCAATCCAATGCAATGAGTCTGCAGATGCATATCAGAAACCTCTACCCATTAGATCCAGGCCAAAGAATACCTGGAGCCCACATGGTTGTTATCTTAAGCAAACTACGAATATGGGACCAGATGGTAACCATGCACCTGGTAACACCAACTGATCCAGTACTAGAGATGGGGGCATTTGACAAGTTGGGAAAGTCCCTGAATTGTTCCTGCCAGGCAAATGAGTCATGTTGTGTTTGCATGCTTACAACTGTGTAAAACATGTGTGGGAAAATTCAGATGTTTGACTCTCGTTTTATTTTTCTGGATAAGAAAATTAAAGCGTTTGTTGTTGTAACAATGTCCTGTACTGGTGCCTGGATTTCTATTTACTTTAAAAAGAATAAATAAAGTGTCAACTAAATACATGAAGAGTCAATTGGATAAAAACTTCTAGCTATTGCGTCAAGAATTTTCAATTTTATTAAGGACACGGCGGCAAGGATTATGCTTTCGTTTCTTTATCTACTGAAACACAGCAGTCAATGAAACAGTCCACAGAAAAATACTACATTTCCCATGAGCATAATCCAAAGCGTCCTGTCCTGCCATAGAATTACAGTTACCGCATTACCTAAAGATATGCTTTTACTTGGAGACTGTAACTCTAAAATACAGAAGGCCGAATTACGAGTTTGCCAGTTCGGGAGCCACTATACCTGTGGCTGCGGTCCAACTGCTGTATTACGAGATTGTCGGATTGCTAAAGAAAAGACTACTGGAGAACCGCGACACCGCCAGCCATCCGCAGACCGTCGTGGCTACAGTCGGGGAAAAGCAGCTGCCATAGAGCAGTACAGAAGAGTTTTTACTGCCATCAGCATTATGAGTTGGCTTTCCGACAAGCCGATCGCCGGCACTGCGGTCTTCTAGAGACCGTGGCCCCAGCGTTCGGATGGTCGGACCGCCAAACCTGTGATCAGGCCCAGAGTGTTGGTTTTCATTCTGGTGCTTCGTCTTTTACTGTTGGTAGATTGGCATGCGTTTTACGAAGATGTGTCTGGGAAGTCCCGGAGGGTCGGTGGGGCAAGAGGTAACTTACTAGGTGAAGCACATTAGTGCGCCTATCAAGAGTTTCTGTTCCCAGAACTCACCCTTTTATTAATAAACACATTTTATTGATTATCACATTAATACACAGCTGCGTCCACTGAACCGTACACATTTTAAATAACATCCCACTTGATCTGATCACATGGCACTGACCACCTCCCAACCACACCATACATTTATGCAGGTAGTCCGTAGTGAGCCCACCACTTTGCCCCTATCTGTGAATGCTTTTGAGGGCAACCCAGGGATTCATATACAGGCTGTTCCTGGCACACACACCAATCGACACCCTTCCGCCACATCTCTAGGGAGGGGGCCTCCGGGCACCTCCAATAGCGGGCAATGTCCCGTCTGGCCACAAGGATTACAAGCCCAATTAGACTCCTCTCAGAACGAGATTCCCCAATGCCTTCCAAAAGCCCCAACCTCATGAGGGCCCAGCGTAATAGTGTGTTCCAGGACCGTCAAAATGTTCTGTGTCACTCCCTTCCACAAGAGCACTAGACGTGGACAGGACCATGTCATGTGAACAAAGTCCGCATTGGGGGCACGACAGCATGCATACCACGCCTGTCCCCCCTCACCAATCCGTTGGAGGGGATATGGAGTGAGGTAAGTAGTATGTCGATCGTTGATTTTCATCATACGCAGCCTAAAAGGAATAGCCAGCTCCCACTGGGCAAGACGAGCATCTCTCCAGTCCTCGCCATCAAGTTCCCCCACCCAGCCCTCCCATTGACCAGGTAACTGAGGAAAGGGATCTGGGGTATTAATTATCAGAGATCGATAGATCATCAAGATCATTCCTTTACCTAGGCGACCTATTAATAGCTTCGCTTCTATAGGGCTGTATTCAGGTATCTCCATATCAGCTGGCATATGAGTTAAGAGTGCATGACGAAGTTGAAGGTACCGAAAGAACTTTGTTAGTGATAGGCTATAATGTTCCTGTAGCTCCTGAAAAGACTTCATGAGCACCCGCCTACGAACGTCGCCAAAGTGGGTGATGCCTATGTGGTCCCAGTGTATGAATCCCGCAAGTCCAGCCATCTGGTGTAACCAGGTGCCCCGCAATAGGGGAGGTATATCTGTGAGGCGGTGCATCCAGTGGGTAAGACGCAGGGCCGTCCTCCAGCACAGTACCGTCACCAGAGTACAAGATGGGGTCAGCGGGGACAATGCGGTGCCATACAATAGGTCTAACACTCGATTAGAAGATACAACTCGAGCTGTTAGACCGGGTGGTCCCAACCTCCGGTGAACCACTCATTTATCGGGGCCAGTTGAGCGGCGAGATAATAGACATAAAAGGTCTGGGATACCCAGGCCCCCGTTGAAGGTCAACTTTCTAGCCGACAAAAGCCATGCGATGTCATCCGCATGTCCGAATGAAGGAGGTTGGTTTCAAAGTGATGAAGCAGAACCACGCCAGAGGAATGGGGTATGGATAATTCACCAGGATGTAGAGCTATAGGGGCAAGCACATCATTTTAAATAAAGTAGGGTGTCTCATTGGGTTGATGGGGAAGCAGCTCCATCTGCGCAAATCCCGATCCATCCCCAATGGACGCAGACTAAAAGACCAGGCCAAATCTGGCAGGCAGGAGATGTGGCACCCAAGGTACTGAAAAGAGTGATGTCTAGAAGGAATATCGGGGCAAGGACAAACGTATTCCCTCATTTGCATGAGGCCCACCAGACAGTGAGTAGAAGGAAAATGTTCCACAGTGCAATGGGTACTACAGAGGTGTCTGTGTCCCCAGTCTGTGATCTGATAGTGTTCGGGCACAAAAACTGGGCACAAACGCATTTTGCTTTAATAGGACACACTTGCAATCTGGCCAGAGGAACTGGATTACATATCATGTACACAGTTCTGGTCTGAAGACACCTTCATTGTGTCTACTCAGTACAGACGGGGATCGTATGCCAGTTACCAAAAAAGTTCTCTCATCAGTGCAGGCGTAAAGTCAGAGATTGCCCCAGCAATGGAGAGACTGAAGCACTCAATGGAGATTGAGAAGCCTAATGTTGGGGAGAGGACAGGGACCTCCCAAAGAGGGGCACAGTCTTTCCCACTGTATCACTCCCTCGTGTGGAGTCCTTTGTACACTCTGGGAATGCATCCAAAGTGTGCCCTCAGACATGAGCGAACTGTATATTACCTTGTGGTGCACCTACTGAAAAACTCCCTTTCCCATGCACCCCCTCAGTAATGTGATACATATGCAAATGCTTGGGACGATTTCCAAGAACAGAAAAGGGAAAACTCATTTTACATAGATTGGGAGCAAGATGTGCACTCCTGCAATGTGTTACAAAAATAGCAACACAAGTACCTGCAGCCCTTTTTATACTAAGAAAATGTGTTGGTGGTGCAAAAAACAGGTGAAACTCCCCGCTGGCCAAATTTGTAACTCTGCCCCAGATCTTAAATAGTAGGCTAATAGGTGTTCATTCAGTGTACAGTCCACATTATATATTTAATTTGGAGACAGCGTTTGGTCACTCCCTGGCCTGGATATTACAAAGTCATGTTACAATCACAAAACAGTGGATTGCAATGGGCAAACCCAAGCAATCACTTCGATCTAATATCTAAACATTGTGTACTAGCTGAACAATCCCTGACCAGGGATAAGTGTCCAAATATCACAATGCCAGCCAAGTCAGATTTACAAATGTGTCCTGCGGGCTGCCTGAATCTCGATCTGACCACAGCATTCTTAATGGTTGAATATATTATTCTTATTGACAGAATAGCAGATATGGGTCTACAAGGTCAAGCCCTCAATTGATTCAGGCTCTTTCTTACTGTAAGGTTTCAGGTAGACCTGCTCCAAAAACGGACCAGTAGGATGAGAGGTTCCCATGATAGGGATCTTTCACCTATTCTATTCTGAATATATGTTTAACCCATGTGGGACTTAATTTATTAATTTCGGCTTCCAGGCACTGTCCTAAATGAGTGATATACATCTGCTCCTGAGATTAGACAACTTTACTCCATGGGACACATGCTCCAAAAGTGAAATGTTTGGAGGTTTGATTCCATCACGAGCTGCCCTTTGATTTTCAAATTCCTGGAACTTTTCTTTAGCACAGGAACTGAAGCTCATAATTCTGTGGACTCTACATGTTATAGAACTCTGTTTTAATTCTTTTTTTTTAACCTCTCTAGCACAGAAAAGTATACTATACGCACTCTGAGCAGCTCTATCTCCAAAACGTATGACGTGCATAAACATGATCAAACACCTCCAGCACTTCCTTCTTTCCACACTGACATCCTTTCCTTCCTTAACAAATCACATTCTTCACTGCACACGGGTCTACCACTAGGGTTTGATTTTATCTTAATTTCTTTTATAAATGTACTAATGTGGTATTTTTATAGGGCAACCTTTTCTGAAAGGCAGAGAAGCACTGTGTAGGGTACATGGCAAAGATACAGTCCAAAGATGATTGGTGAGCTGCCTTTGCGATAAGAGGGAGAAGAAGACTTTTACTCAGTTGTGATGTGGTCTTCTCTAAAGAGACTCGTCTTTAAACGGAAGCACAGTTAAGGGGGCCGTGATGGATACCATGTCATTCCAGATCCCGGGTCCACAGATGGAGTCCCTCCTGCCTTGTTTTTCCCTTTTTTGGACTTATTTCTCTCCATTATGATGGGTCCTGACTGCAGGTGGGAAGACAGCTGAGCCACCGGAGATGGTAAACGTGTCAGATTGGTGAACGTTCCAGACGTGCTGGCTTGGTAAATTATTAAACTGGTTTTGAAGATGGTGTGGACCAAAAAAGGGAGCAAATGGAGCTACATCAAGGTGACATGGTCATATTTCTTCAAGTTGTTTATGAAGCATGCTGCGGTTAGTATGATGCCTGTAAGAGGAAATGGAGTTCGAGGGGCCATGCCGTAGGACACTGACACCATTTTGATACTAGAGTGCAGGGGTTTAAATAACAGTTCTGAAGTCAGTTTTCCTAGGACATACTGATTCACGAAGAAGAACTTTGTCTGCAGAGAAGGCCTTTTTAACTCAAGAAGCAACTCCAGAGTCTAGGGTTGCACTGAACATTCTAAAATTACTCCAGAAACAATCCTCAACAGAAAGGGGAAAAAACTGGACTCCAGAAAACACCTTTCTACCACCCAAGCCAGTCAATAAGGTAAGTAGCAGAGCGAGCAGCGGGCGCGCCGAAGGCAAGCCCGTCCGCACCCCGAGAGCGACCAGCGCCAGCCACGCTGCCCGTCACATGTTAGAAGAGCAGGGAGGTAAGAGGTCTTTTAGTAGGAGCGAACTGATGGCTCTGGATAATATCAGATGCACCGGTGGGGATAAATCGGCAGTCCTTCAGAGTCTTTCTAGGACCTGCCCTTCCTGCAAGTTTTGTTTTTGCACCAAGGAGGTAACCTCTGCTCAGCGCACCAAGAGAGTGAATAAAATTTGGGCTGCACTTATCAATTCACGCTCTATGGTCAAACACGCCCTTGACATCCACGAACTTCTCTCGGATGAACACTTAGATGTGATATTTATAACTGAAACTTGGCTTAATGAATCCTGCGCCCCAGCGATTGAGCAGGCTATCCCTTTAGGATATAAAATTGCAAGATTGGACCGCAAAACAGGGAGAGGGGGTGGAATTGCAGTGGTGTTCAGGGATACTTGGGCTTTTTCCAGTGAAGCTTCTGTGGGGTTAGTAGAGGGAGAGGCGCTTGATTTCTCCATTGTTATATCGCCCCACTACACTCTGGGCGACACTTTGGTTTACCGTCCCTCTGGCCCCCCGGGTGCATTCCTGAAAGCCCTGGATGATGTTATTATTCCACGCGCCCTACGCTTTCCTAACTTCCTCCTTCTGGGCGATTTTAATATCCATTTAGACTGTCCTGAAGCCTCTGGTGTTAGGGAGCTTACTGACCTGTTTGATCTGGCTCTGCCTCACATCAATGGGGTCATATAATTGACTTGGTTTGTTCCAACTTTGCTTTATCTGTATTGGACCCCTTGCAGGTCATTTGGTCAGACCATATTTGGTACATTTTTCTTGGATTATAGGGAAATTCTCGCCCCTCCACTCCCGGCCCATAATAAACAGATTCGTAAGATTGATATTCCGGCCCTTTCTGAGGTTCTCTCAACGTCCTGCCCACCGGCCTCCTGTGATCTTGAAGGCGCGGTAGTTAGTTTTTCCTCTTGGATTAGTCAAGGAGTTGGTGCGGTGTCAAGATCCCCTTCCACCAGCCGACCAAGACTAATTCCATCTAAACCATGGTATTCAGGCACTCTTAGAGACCTCAAATTGGCCTGTAAAACACTGGAACGGCGCTGGCGTCGGGATTACTGTCCCCAGGCCAAAACTGCCTTGCGTTAAGCTCAGAGAAATTACTATGCAGCCATTGGGGCAGCAAAAAGCAGCTTCTATGCTGAACGGATTGCTAAAGCTAGCAACAATAGTAAGGAGATTTTTTCTATTGTAAGAAGTTTTCTGTCACCTGTCGCTGAACAAACGGTCCTCCCAGCCTCATCTGAATGGTGCGAGGAGCTGTCCTCCTTTTTTGTAGAAAAAAAAATTCAGATTATTCAAGACGGTCTCGGATCGGGTCCCCTTTCACCGAGTAACCCCCTCTTTCTGCTGTCTTCAGTGTCTACATTTTCAACCCCTCTATTTACGAACTTTGTGCCCATAGCTGGACCAGATACTCTGGCCATCCTCAAATCCCTCAAGTCTGGGTCTCCATCTGACCCCTGTCCTGCCAGAGTGCTTGCGGGGGTCGCTGAGGTGGTCCTTCCCGAGGTCAATAGGATTATTAACCTATCCCTACAGACTGCTGTCGTTCCGAGGAGCTGGAAACAGGCTAAGCTCCTACCACTCTTGAAAAAACCTTCCTTACACCCGACAAAGCTTGCTAGTTATCGCTCCATCTCTCTTCTACCAGCTATGTCAAAAGTCTGTGAGAAGGTGGTTTTTCAACAGCTGGAGGCCTATGTGGAAACATCTGGTCTTCTTCATCCGGCGCAGTCCGGGTTTAGGGCATCCTACAGTACCGAGACTGCATTGGTGGAAATGGCTGAGGCAATTAGGGAGTGCCTGGACGCGGGTGGCAGAGTGGCCCTGATTTTACTTGACCTCTCTGCTGCCTTCGATACGGTGCCCCACCAATTACTCCTTGCTCGCCTCTCTAATACTGACATTGCTGACCCTGCTTGGGACCGGATGAAATCCTTCCTGGAAGAGCGGAACCAGCAGGTATGGATTCCTCCTTTCTCCTCTATTGCCAAGAAGATGTCTACTGGTGTCCCTCAGGGCTCTACCTTGAGCCCCCTGCTTTTTAATATCTATTTGACCCCTCTGATTTTTCTGGGTGAGGAGATGGGTGCAAAAATAATTGCATATGCTGATGACACCCAGCTCCTATTTACTTGTAAGGACTCCGATCTGTCAACAGAAACTGCCCAGAACTGCCTCTCCGCTGTGTTTAGGTGGCTGGCTTCCGCTCAATTGAAATGCAACGAGGATAAGTCTGAGGTTCTATTATATGGTCGATTTCCATCCGCCTTTAGAGAATCTTTATGGCCTCCTGACTTTCCTCGTCCTAATTCTGAGGGTGCCCCAGCAAAAAACTTGGGGGCTTGGTTTGAAGAGGACTTGCGGTTTGCGCAACAAATCAAGAAACTCTTTGGAGTATGTTTTGGCACCCTCAAGTCTTTAAGAAGGTT
Source organism: Triturus cristatus (assembly GCF_964204655.1). Taxonomy (NCBI): domain Eukaryota; kingdom Metazoa; phylum Chordata; class Amphibia; order Caudata; family Salamandridae; genus Triturus; species Triturus cristatus. The sequence goes on along the minus strand of NC_140583.1, from coordinate 849,357,617 downwards.
CCTCCCTTTGCTGCCGAGGTCGGCTAAGGAAATGGTTGTTCGTGCTCTCATCCTCTCCCATCTTGACTATGCCAATGCTCTGTATGTGGGGATTCCGGGATACCTACTTAAAAAACTACAGACTATACAGAATGCCGCTGCCAGACTTCTGTTCAACATCTCTGGAAGATCTAGCGTAAAAAAGTATTTACGCGATTTGCATTGGCTGCCTGTGGCCCACAGAGTGCAATTCAACGCTCTTACCCTGGCGCATAGAGCGCTGCATGATTGTGGACCTATGTATATTAGGAAGCAATTTGCTTTCTATGTCCCGAATAGAGCGTTGCAGGGAGCCACCCATCGACGGATGGTGATCCCACGCTTCCGCAGAACTCGGCTGGGGGGCCAGTCTCTGTCTGTCAAAGTAGCCATGGCATGGAACGCCTTGCCTCAGGAACTACAGAATATCCAGGATCTCAGACTTTTTAAAAAACAATCGAAAACTTTCCTTTTTCCGTAGTCGTGCTAAAGCTCTGTTTCATAGGGTCACTGTTATTTTGTGCGCCAGGACACTCTTGAGTATTTGTGCGCAGTATAAGTCCATTATAACATAACATAACATAACAATGAGAGAGAGCAGAACTGTGTAGACGGGTGAGTAGCGGATAATGAGAGAGAACAGAACTTTCTTCTTGGTAATTCTTCTGCAGTTTGTTAGCACTTATGCCTTGAAATCAAAGAATCAAGGTACAGCTGCAAAACTACCCTTTGAAGTGTCTTTGGAGGAATAAATATTTTGTCATGAAAGAAGATTAAACTATCAATAGTGTTGAAATGTGATTGCTGAAATCAGATTTTAAAGTGATAATGATGAATCTTGCCTTCATTAGGACTGACTAAATGTAAGGAGGATAGGTCAAGGTTAAGATAAAAGCGCAGGGTGGAATGATATTTTCTTTGGATTTAAAAACCTTCTGTTCAGGATAGCATGGGCATAGAGTTTCTGCTACAGTGTTATTGGGTTCCAGATATGTATGTAATGGTGAAACCATACTGCTGGAAAAAATGGCCCCACTAACTTGCTGTCTAGTTCGACACTCAGCCTGTTTCAGCATTTAGAAATGTAGATGGTCACTATGAGATATCACTCAGAGCTTGGCTCCAAGAAGAAAGTATCTCCATTCAATGAAGGCTGACATGATTGGCTGTAGTTTTTTTATCCAGTGAGAATAGGTAAGTTACACAGGAGTGAATTTACCATGGATAAAACTTGATTGGATCTTCCATTCCACCCTGACCAGCTGAGATCAAAACAACTCCAAGTGCTCGTTCAGAGACACTGGTTTCCAGGATATAGGGCTTGGTCACATCAGGTTGTTGCAGAATGGCAGAATGTTCAAATTCATCTGTTCGCATTTTAAAGGCTAAGGTGGCTTGATGATTCAGCCGAAACATCTTGTTTTCTTAAGGCGAGCAGTCATTGAGGTAATTAACTATGAAACGCTTTGAATTAATTTTCAGTAGTAATTGACCAGAGCCAAGAAGCTCTGAGTTTCTTGTACCAAAATGGGAATTGGCCAATCTAGAACTGCCTTACCCTTGCCTGAATCCATACCAAATTATGCAGAGGAAAGGCCATAACCCAAATATTCAAGGGGATCTTTTTGAATAGGCACTTTTCAGGTTTTGCAAGGAACCTATTTCCTCTTATTCACTAAGACTTCCTTCACATGTAGTCAATGGTTTTATGGATCCTTGAAACAATATAAAAGTCCTTCATATGGAGCACCATTGTGTGCTGAATCAGATCAGGCAAAATAGCATTCAAGAATAGTTGGAAGACTGCTGGAGCATTACAAAGGCTGAAGTAATACCTTTATCCGAATTGGATGGCATGTCCTCTTAGATGTTAGTAAAAAACATTGCTTCTGGGACTGCTTTCAAAATGTCAGAAATTAGAGGCAAGGGATATTCATCCTTTATAGCCTTGATTGAGGCCTCTATAACAGATGTATGGTCTAAGTTCAGATGAATCCTTTTTAGGAAGAAAAATACTGTTGCCCCAGCTGGAGATTTGGATGGAACCACTAAGCAGTTCTCTAGACTGGCATCAAGATATTCCTTAAGAGCTTTTCTCTCCAAGGCAGACAAATAAAAAGGCTGAACAAAAGGACCAATGGCCTCAGGAACAAGATTGACTGCACAATCAAAACGGTGGTTGAGTGGCAGTTCCTTAATGATAGATCCTTAATTACATCTTGACAAGCATCCAGTGTAGACATTGAGCAACTAAATGCAGAGAATAGTCATAACCGTTTTCTAAAGTTCTAATTGTTGAATGCTGACTTAGAGAACAAAGATTAACATAATTTTCAGAACCAAGAAATAAAGTTCTTGTAGACCCGTTAATATTATCAATATGCTATGCAAAAGAAAATAACTGGATAATGAAGAGATAAAATGAGATAAAAAGTAATTTTTTATAGTGATCAGCAATATGAATTAACATTGCTTCGGTTTCCTCAGTTAATAACATAAAGGGTACCATCAACACTTTCTACTACAACAGGAACCTCATTTATTCTCACCAGACTCTAATCCCTACTGAATGTCCATGTAAACATTAGAAGCTCCACAATCAACAGGAACTAGTAAAAGATATAGATGGGACTCAATTTATAATTCAACTTGAAGACGAAAGCATCTGGAAGAATGTAATGACTGAAGAAGGGTTTTTTCCCTTTTATACACATTTCTACTCACTGCATTAGAGATGAGCATTTCAATGTTCTTAATCGTTAGAAGGGCAGGATGAGCAAGTAAGACAAGAATTAAGAAGGCATCCCTTTAGACAGCAAAACTGACATCTTTCCCCCACCTTATCCTTTCATCCTCAGTCAAAGGGCTTCTAGTAAATCCAATTGTCATTGCTTCCTCCGTAGTTTCTGGGGTTTTAAACATAGGTTAATGAAAGGTCTTAGTCTGCGACTGTTTCCAGCGTTCCATTCTTTCCTCCTGGAATCGAGTGGTAAGTTAGATGAGTTCTTGTAAGGATGTTTTTCTGCCTACTGTAGCAAGTTTGTCTTTAAATGATCTTTCAACGCTTGATTGAATACAATAAAAATTGCATAATCTGTGGATATCCCAGCAGCCTTGGTTGGTTTCTAATATCACCTAAGAAGAATATTTCTGGTCTTGCAGATCAAACATCTTATTGAACTCACATAGGAAAGCTGAGAAGTTATCGAGGAGACAACTAGCTTCAGAACCAACATATGGTACTAGCCACGCTAGGGCAGTTCTGACAGTAGGACTTACAGTAAACCCCACCTTCATCCTATCACAGTGTTAAACGTGGGGTTTAAAAGTACAACATATCGGGCAGGTATCCAGAAAATCTCAATTCTCCAGGATATCCAATAAATTGTTCTGCCAATTCGACCAAAGGAGGGTCCAAAGATCTTTGTTACAAGACTGCCACGGATTGATAAAAAGCCACATTTTTAGCAGTCAAACTCAAGTTGGAGAATTAGGTTATTGACTGTCATGAATAGGCCCTCAACTTAATCCATATTCAAAGTCACTGGAACTGCAACGTCTCAAGGGCAGGTTTTCTAGGCAATTTCTGAGATTTTTCTTTGGCAGCAGATAAGGCTTTTTATCTCTAGTAGCGACTCCAGGATTACACTGGACAGCCTAACATTATTCCAGAAACAATTTGCAGCAGTAAGGGAAAAAACTATGGTCCAAAAACAAACCTTCTTAGCACCCAGGCTTGTCAACAGGTCAAGTAACAGACAATGAGATTGCAGGCAAACAAAGAAGAAAGTTGGAAGAATTCTGAATTAGTCCAGCAAGCGAGCAACCAGGCATCAAGCACAACTGTCATGCAAGTTGAAACTAACCCAGATCCTTCATATAGTATTTCAGCAGGAAGTGAACGCAGAGGTAAACAGGAAGCAATTGACCTATGTATTGGTCTGGAAACCCAGCACCAAAATACAGGTGAGAACAAAATGTTGCAAACTAAAAAAATAAAAAAAAATCCGAATTGGCTTCTACATATACCCTAATTAACTGGACTCCCTATTCAAGCAATCTTTCATAGATGCTGCATGCAAGGTCATCTAACTCGGCTCACTATCCACCATACAAGTGTTGGTTGAAACGCAGAGTCGTGCTCTCTACAGAGAGGCAACCGAGGGCACGGAGGAAAGCGCATCTGAACACTGCAGCAGACAACCCAGATAAGAGGCCTGCTGACCCACAAGGACCCTCCAGCTCCAGGGTACTGCTGCAAGGGCAACGTGAACAGGAAAAACTCCTTAAAGAGGGTTGTTACCAGGTTGTCTTGGTTTTCTGGGTGATGTGTTCTCGGAGTGCAAGGTTGGTAATCTGGTGAACCCCAGTGACTTATGTTTGTTTACGTTCATGCCAATCTAATATTACTTTCCCCCTTAGGAGTCCACAGACATTTCTAAAGGTCTCCCTCTCTTTAAATGGTATGTTACCTACCAAGAAATTTTTAACCTCAAAAGTATATCTTATAAAACCTCTAACTTGATTATTTGATTCTGTCATCATATGGCTAGGAGAATAACCGACAGACAACGAAAGTCAATTTTGAACTTCAACCCAATACCATTAAGTACTATTCAAGACAGACAGGATCTGGATTGGCGTGATCTAAGATAGGCTGAATACCTTCATCGTTCTTCTGCATCATGAAATAACAGGAGTTACAATACATCCCTATTTCCAAGTCCAGAACCATCTCAATGGAGCCTTTGAAGAGTAATGCTTGCACCTCTTGCATTAGAATGGACAAGTGCTGTTCTTTTGTGGCAGGAAGGTGCAGCAGGGCAACAAAAAAAATACAGTAGGGTGTAGCCCTGCTGAACAATCTGGAGGACCCATATGTCGGAGGGTATTAATCGCCACCTTGGAAGAAAGTGCTGGATCCTACTTCCCACAGGGTGGGTATGTGCCACTAATGGCAAAATAAAGCTGCTGCAGTAGGGGAAGGCAACATGAGGAACTGGTGCCCTAAGAGACCTGCATGTTGCCTGTAAGATACACGTCTCAGGCCTAAAAGGGACTGGGTCGCCTATATGCCAACTCCCTTCATCAGTCTTTGAATTTCCGAACCTGGGTAGGGGCGCATAAAGACTATGATAGCATGCCATAGCCCAACTTTCCTTGAATTATTCCAAGGCAGACACAGGATTCTCGCCAAAACAGCTGTGAGCCATCAAAAAGCATATCCATAAGAGATGCCAGTAAGTCTCTAGAGAAACCTGTGTAGTGCATCCATGTATGATTGCGAAGTACTACACTGGTGCTAACTACTTATCCCAGACAATCTGTACCATCAATGCCAGCATGAATCACATATGTGGCCGAGTCTTGACCATCTTGAATGAAATGAGCCCATAAGGCCCTATAGTCTTCCGGGACCGCCGGTAACATCTTGCTAGCTATGTCTCAGAGGCTAAATGCATATTGGTCCAATTAACAAACTGCATGGACTGATCTTTATGCCAAACTACTTGAAGGGAACCTGCCTTTTCTGAATGCCAAACTACCCTTAAGCTCACTATAATGGGACGTCATAGGGAATAGACTGGAGTTCACCTGGCTGGTGGAAGGCTGCACAACCAGACCCTCTGGAGCAGGATGTTTAGAGAGGAAATTAGGGTCACCAGTCTGTGTCTTTATCTTAACCTCAAACACGACAGGGGGCGGTTGTAGGTGTAGGACCTCAGTTGCTCATCCAATTCTCACACCAAATGAAGCACTTGCTTCCTTTTGAAATCCAAAAGGAAAAATACATGCCTGTATCAGGGTAAGTATTAATCCCTCTGACCTCTATTAGGTACATGTAAAAATTGTCATGGTAATGTGGGTTTAAATTGGCCCCATCTCCAACATCATCGTCGCTGGGTGGTGGCAAGCTTTGGTCAGAATTAGAGCTAAAGACAATGGAGCCTCCGAGGATTTGTCAAAAGTAGATCTAGTAGAAAATCAGCCTCAGGTGGTTGAATAGTGACTGGTTGTGCCGTAGGATGTTTTGGAGTGCAACCTCGGTCGGAGTTATGTTGAAGCCAGTTCAGGGTTGGCCATTGGAGCCAGCCCCAGATTCTCCTCCAGAGCCACCGCAAAAGGAGTGAAGGACACAGGTTATGGTGCTGGTGTGGAAGTATGCACGGAGTAAGTACCGCGCCTGTGACTGCTCCAAGGTGATCAGATGGCTCAGAGGACAGAGCCACAGGCAGTAATCTAACTGAAGGCCCCTGTGGATCCTTGGGGCTTAAAGGCACTCCAAAGGGAGCTGGAAGAGTGCCAAATATATACAGCATGACATCTCTGGGTGCACTGAGATCAGCTGCGGAATCCCAGATATTGGGAGGGAGAACTACTGATACCGCAACACCCTTTAGAGTATTTCATGGGGTTGAGTCCCACATCGCTTTCTTATGTTTTCTTTTGGACTCTGCCTCATCAGAGGTCTTTGACCAAGAAGACAACTTCACAAAGGAGCGGATCCGTGCATCCACTTGAAATGGGAGTGAAGCTTATAAGAAGGGCAAGACTTCCTGCATTTGGAGACGTAAAGCTTCGCTTGATGGTCCCGGTTTGCCTTTGGGTGCATAAGGGCACCATTGTATGATTGAATCGTTCGCACAGCCCAAACACCAAAGACATATTTTATACAGGTCCATTACTGACCTCTGTTTTTCAGCAGTCGCAGCATGGTTTGAAACCTGTAGTTTTAAGACATCATCCCTGGAATTCTGTTTTTAGGAGTCATTGGAAAGCTGACGAATGTGTGAGCAGAGCCCCAGATCTGCATTTGAAGGCACAAATTGAAAAGAATTGAAGCTGGTACTGAATGTTGCTCTCATAAAGGGGATATGGAGCCAGGCCTGAACCAAACAGCGCCACCTACAGGTGTGCTTGCGTACGGATGTGAAAACCATCAGGATGCAGTCTGGCACGTGCAGAATATTCAAAATGTGAGGAATCTGGGGTTAGAAGTCTGCATTAAAATGCTTTCTCCTTTCATAAACTGCATGTCACCATCAGCCCTGGATCAACCTTTTTTTAAAATGGGTATATGTTATAATTTGCCACTTGGTACATTCCATCTACCCCTCTCCTACCACTCATAATGGTAATGCTTAGAATGTTGACATGAAGGCTGCTTTGGAATGTTGACAGGCTGCCTTCACCTTGTGTACTGTTTGCCAGCAAGATGAGGGTGCGGTTGTCCTTTTGACTAAATAAAGTATTCTACACTTACCTGTGTAAAGATCTTACTTCATTTTGGAGACGAGGAAAACTGGGGCTTTGACAGGGACAGCGCTGCACCCTCCCCTGTGAAGTTTTCAACTTGCTGGCGCTTTGAAGAATTTGAGAGGTCCTACAACGAAGGGAGCTTTGCTAAAGCGGATTCGCATGTGTCATCTCTGACGGAGAGGTGTAAATGACAGAGGGGGTGACTTCTCTTAAATACAAGACGTCGTTTCCTTGTACCCCGAGACTCTGCTAAGGTCGAAAATCTGCCATCTGGAGAGTGGGGAATGAGGCTGAGGGGCGTAAACTACCCGGAAGCTTGCCCTTAATGAATAACGTAGGGAATACTGTTTAAAGGTGTCAATCCGAATTCAGGGGGAGCGGGGGCTTAGTGACCCCCAGAGGACATACTGAAAAGTTAGAACCCCACGTAGGGGTTTGGTGTCGGTAGAAGCTCCCAGTTAAGTTTGCTGTCGGAAGACATCTATGTCAGCGCATCAATTGCTTCGGGGTTTCATTGGATTGGCGAAACCTCAGAAACTCAGTTTTGCCGTGAAGCATCGGCTTTTCACAAGCCGCTTCGGAGGTGTGGCTGTCGACAGGCTGAGAGCGCCGATCCAAAGCCCAGGCGAGCTTGCATCGTCGGTGCGGCGCACTGCAGGAGCGCATTGCGTGAGGGGGCCTCGGAGTGAGAAAGGCTGCTTCGGATCGACGGAGAATCAATGGTGATAAAGGCACAGAACTGTCTCCAGGGGATAACGTACTGTGTGGAACACGTTCATTCTCATCAGGATTTCACCTTAAAAGGGGTTATTTGAAGTTTCCTCAGAGGTTCATTTTTCCTTAACCGATTGCACAGCTACAGGAAGCGTATATCATAGCCTCGCTAGGGGAACTATGGGAGTTTGACAACAAACACAGAAATAGGACTGGAATTTGGTGAGAGGAAGAGAAAATATGTTCCACATGGGTTACAATGGTGTTGGTGTATGTTTAAATATATCTTGGGTAGGAATGCAAGGTGAAAGAAAATATTAGCATACTCTGTTTCAAACAACATCACTCTTGCTCATCACACGCTATTTTGTTCTACTGTCCCCGCCTCTGTGTAGGTAAGCAGCGGTCTAGCTTGGGAATAGTAGTAATTCACACCCCCCACCATGGCAGGGGGAGGAATGAGCCAACCGCCTCCATTTCTAAATGAGTTAGGGGAACCGGAAATACCTTGGAAAAGATGGGAAGGAATTTTCAAATCTTATCTGATAGCCATTGGGGGCGGGAATTTTTCTAACATCAGGAAACAGCATATGCTGTTACATAATTTAGGAATACATGGTAGGAAAGTTTTTGAGGACATAACAGGAAGACTTGTGGATGATGAATTTCATGACGATGATGAAGGGGTTGATGTCTATGAATATACCTTACGAAAGCTAGAGGCGCATTTCAAAGTTAAAATAAATGTGGTTCTTGAGAGGCACAAATTCTTCAAAAGAATTCAAAAGAAAGAGGAGAAGGTGTCCTCTTATATTGCTGTGTTGAGGGGTATGGCGGCCACTTGTGAGTTTGGGGCGCTTACGGACTCTCTTATTAGAGATCAATTAGTAAGATGCACTAATGAGGAGAAGGTTCAGGAGGAATTACTCACAAGAAATCCAGATTTAGAGGAAGCCATTAGTATAGCAAACTGGAACACACAGCAATATGTATGAGAGAAATGAAAGTTTCAGATGAAGTCAAAGAAAAGTCTGTACCGAAAGATTGTTTGAGTGGGGAGGCAGTCTGCAAAGTGGAGAATAGGAATAAAGAGTTCTCTAGCAATAAAATGGAAGGCCTGAAGTGTTTTAGGTGTGGAAACCACAATCACTTAGTTAACAATTGGCGATGCCCAGCCAGAAATGTTATATGTAGGAAGTGCAACAAAAAAGGACATTTTTCTATAGTATGCAATGTTGGTAGTACCAAGGTTCATGTGGTTGAACACAATGAGGTTGATGAGGGGGAGGAAAAGAGTTATATCTTTCAGATAGAGGATGAGAGCAAGGAAGAAAACACACAGTATCCCACATGTGAGATTAGTCTGGACGGGGAAAAGTTCAAGGTGTATGCAGACTCGTGCACTCCTTTTACCCTAGTAGATAAGAACATGTTCTATGAGAAGTTTTCTAAACACAACATCAAACTAGAGACAGCTGATATTTCTCCCTCGGGTTATAATAGAGTGCCCATCCCGTTGGAAGGAATGGTAAGAATGAGAATATCTTTCAAAGACAGGCACACTGTGGGGAAGGTATACGTAACCAGGGAGGGCTCAAGTCTATTAGGGTGGAAACACCAGAAGGAATTGGGAATTAAGCTCGACCCCAATAACCAGGAGCAGGTACTTCTTATTGATCCCCCAGTGGTGGGGTCTAATCTGGTAAAAGAATTTCCTGAAGTGTTTAATGAAAATTTGGGGGTACTTAAAAACTACATGCATAAAATAGAGCTCAAGGAGGGAGCTACACCAGTGGTGCACAAAACACGTTCGATCCCCCTATTGATGAGAGAACCTTTAAGAATGGAATTGGAAAAATTGGTCAAACAAGGTGTCATACAAGAGATTGAATGTTCAGCGTGGTTGGCGCCCATTGTCATAACGAATAAGGATGGGGGGAAAAGCATTAGGCTATGTGTGGACCTAAGGGCATTGAACGCCAACATTGTGGTGGACAGGCATCCTTTACCTAGGATACATGAGATGTTGAACACGTTGCAAGGGGCTAAGTTTTTTAGCGTACTCGACCTCTCATCGGCCTATCACCTAATTAAACTCCATCCTGATTCACACCCATTGACTGCTTTCACCACCCCATTTGGCAACTACAAACTTTTAAGAATGCCGTTTGGGCTGGCGTCAGCGGCTTCTGCGTTTCAAAGAGCAATGCAACATGTGTTAAGAGATTGTCCTAAATCGATGTGTTTTCAGGATGATATTTTGATTTACGGTTCGAGTGACATTGAACATAATTTGAATGCCGAGAGAGTACTCAAAAGGTTAAGGGATGTGGGATTCACCACGAAAGAAAGCAAATGTAAAGTGGGTGTAACCTCAGTTGACTATCTAAGGCACACCATTTGTGAGGAGGGGATAAAGCCTAAAATCGATTTGGTTGAAGCAGTGAGGAGAGCACCTACTCCATCTTCCAAAGAAGAAGTTCTCTCGTTTTTGGGCTTAGCTGAATATATGGCTAAATTCATTAAGAACTTTGCAATGTTAGCACATCCCCTCAGAGAAATCTTTAAAAAAGACACGCCATTCATTTGGGAGAACAATCAAGAACCGGCTTTTGATAACATAAAGGAGTCAATTGTGTCAGCACCATTTATTGGCAACTTTGATGTAAACAAGGACACTATTATTACAACGGATGCAAGTGGCAAAGGAATAGGAGCCATGCTTTCACAAAGGATTGGTAGTGCGGTGAAAGTGGTTGCTTTTGCTTCAAGGTCTTTGTCTGGGGCTGAGTCAAATTACTCTACAATTGAGAAGGAGGCGTTGGCGGTGTGTTGGGCAATTAAACATTTCAGTTTCTATGTGTGGGGTTTGCCATTCGAGGTGTGCACCGACCATAAACCTTTAGTCTACTTGTTTGGCAACAAAGTCTTAGAAAACATGACTCCCCGCATAGCGAAATGGGTTCTAGGTTTGCAAGGCTACAATTTCAGGACAATATACGTTCCGGGCCAACAGAACAAAGTGGCGGATTTTTTATCAAGGTCCCCAGTGGATAGACAGGAGGAAGAAGTCATGGGCAGGGAGGGTGTCCTGGAAGTTAAACTCCCATCTATGACAAAAGAACAGTGGAACTATCACATGGAACAGGATAGTACCCTCAGTAAGGTGAAAACATTGGTTATTAAAGGGTGGCCCAATAAATGCAAAGTCCTACCAGAGTGCATTCAACCTTTTTGGAATGTACGGAATGAACTGTCAATGGTAGGAGGGTATCTCCTCAAGTCAGGCAGAATCGTTCCTCCAGAGGGGTTAAGAAGACAAATCATTGACCTAACCCACGAGGGGCACCTGGGTAGAAGCCTATACAAGGCAAGATTGAGATCTGAATATTGGTTCCCAGGTATGGATGCGTGTATGGAAGAGAAAGTGAAGGATTGTTATGCGTGTGGGGTAAGCGAGAAATCAAGATGTATCAGGCGATCCCAACTTATTCCTGTTGAGATCCCAAGGTCTCCATGGGACAAATTAGGATTTGACATCACAGGTCCCATAAGGGCTAAGGGACCACAGCAATGGTACCTTTTAGTGCTTATTGACTATTACTCAAATTGGATCACCCACAAATTTGTGAACATAATCAACACAAAATCGTTGATAGAATTTTTGAGTGAAGTGTTTTCAAAGGAGGGCATACCTTCCACCTTGATCACGGACAATGGTGTTCAATTGGTGTCGGAGGAGATGAGGGAGTTTCTAAAGGACATGTCCATAACGCACATACGTACCCCATTGTACTGTCCAAAGGCCAATGGCAAAGTAGAGAGGGCTAATCGAATGTTGAAGGAGTGTATCCAACTAACGGTCAAATCAGGGGCTTCCATCGAAGTGGCGCTGAGAGACATGATTTGGTCCTACCACACTACACCCAGCCTCTCCACGGGGCATACGCCATTTGAACTGTTGAGAGGGAGGAAGGCGGGTTCAAAACTGTCACCTAATTGGATGAATCCCAAGGATCCAGTGGTGATCAATCCGGAAGAAATCAGTAAGAAAATTGATTCAAGACAAAAGAAGTACAAAGAGTGGTATGACAGAAAATGGGGTGCAAGAGAAAGACCTTTCAGCAAGGGGCAAAGTGTTTATATCAGGAAACCTGTGAGTTTAGGTGGCAAAGATGACAGGTACTATGCCCCGGAGAAAATAAGAGAGGTTAAAAGAAATGTTGTCATCTTGGAAGATGGGAAAAAATGGAGCATGGATCGGGTGGCCATAGGTCCAAGGGAGATAGACCAAGAGGGGGACAGCAGGTCTCCGGTCCAGAGCAGGTGAGGCTCAAGAGGGAAGGGGGCTGAGACAACGTAATCCCCCAAGTTGGCACAAAGATTTCAGAATGGTTTGAACATGTGTTAAAACACTGATCTCTATTGTTTGTTATCTGTCCAGGGAGGCTCCACTCACTGGGCAACCTATGCTCCCTGCCTTGGGTTAAACCCACAATCTTATTGTATGTTACTATTGCTCTTCTTTAGGGAGGAAGATGTGATATAATTTGCCACTTGGTACATTCCATCTACCCCTCTCCTACCACTCATAATGGTAATGCTTAGAATGTTGACATGAAGGCTGCTTTGGAATGTTGACAGGCTGCCTTCACCTTGTGTACTGTTTGCCAACAAGATGAGGGTGTGGTTATCCTTTTGACTAAATAAAGTATTCTACACTTACCTGTGTAAAGATCTTACTTCAGTATATAATGCCTACTCTCACATACAGGACTCTAAAAGTTTAGTATGAAGACTAAGTTACCCCCAAAATATCTGAAAAGCATACTGGATAGCATATTTTTAAGTGACTGTCTACACTTTCAGACATTAAGGTGAACAGCCCTCATATCTCCCAATCCTATCCAGTAGGACGTGGCACTAGGTAGAGGCGTCCCCTTTCCCCTCTCATTTTATCCTTGCAGTTGAACTCCTAGCACAAAGACTCAGGCAGGGAGCAAGACATAAGGGAATTTCAGTTGGCAACATAATTCATACCGTCTCACTCTATGCTGACAACATGATCTTGTATTCCAACAGATATCCGTGAAACGCAGATAGAAATGCCCAAATTGCTATCACCCTTTGGGACTCTCTCCGGCCTCCACATCAATACAGACAAATCCAACGCATACTCCTTTACTGGTACATATGCTGAGCCTAGCCTGAGTTTAGGGGAGTGCGCAATTTCAGTAGCCCCATCCACTTTCCGATATCTCAGGGTACAAATATACAGAGATAGCCTTGATTTATTAGAAGACAACCTCTTATGTACAATTGCTGCACTTAGATTACAGGAGGCCCTTTGGATAACAATGCCCCTATTTGTGGCTGGTCGACTGTCACTGGCCAAAATGGTTATGCTGCTGCGTCTACTATATCATTTTGCGAACTTATCAATTGTGATCCCTACAGGGATATTTTAGCAACTTAACACTCTGTTGACTGATCTGAAATGGGGACAAGGATGTCAGAGTCAGTTTAGCAAAGCTCCAACTACCGACCGATAAAGGAGGGCTGGAAGCTCCCAATTTTAAGCCGTACTGCATAGCAGGGTTAGCATTTTGGCTCGCTGGCCACAACCTCTCACAAATAGATCTTACCAAGGTGCAACCGGAACGTGGACAGCTCCACTGTTTGCTATATCCAGGTGCCCTGGCATTACCTATGCATACACTGCTACAGTGTATTGCGCTGTCGTACTGAAAGCTGGCGCTGAGATATTCCTTAGTACAAATGCCTTATGCTCCCAATATAACCCTACGTGGCCTACCCACTGCCTCGGCCACACTAACTAGTAGGAGACTTACACTATGGGAGTAAGGAGGGGTCACCACAGTTGGAGACCTATTTGTAGAGAAAACTCTCATGCCACACAAAGATTTCATACACACATATAACCTCCCAGACACCCTTATTAACACACACCAGTCTCCTACGCTATGTGCATCAACACTAGGCAATTGATGATCATGAACCACTGAATTACTGACAGCATTGCACACAATGGGCCATGGACGGCACTTAGAGTGCTGGCTGTATAAAGTACTTTGTGACCATCTTATGACATCATTTACATCACCAATAGAGGAGTGGGAGGCAGACTTCAGTAGAGTATTTTCTGACGAAGAATGGGCAAAACTGCTGGAATTCCCCAAGAAGGCGTCTCGTAATTTCAGATTAAAATCTATTCAATTTGCCATTTTACACAGAGCATATTTAAAGCCATATAAAATTAATCGAATATACTCAACGGCACCCTCATCATGTCCTCGTTGCCAAGAGGAGGGGGTGGACTTCCTCCACATGCTGAGGGCTGGGCCACAACTATCAGGTTACTGGACAGGAGTAACAAAAGCACTGACTGAGGTCATAGGCCACTATGGAAAGTTGTATACTGGGATTGCCTGGAGGTCCTAGAGGTTCCAATGTTGGGGCGAGTTTAGCAAATCTGGCCCTGCTACGGGTGAAGCGCCTTTTTACTAAGCACTGGAAATCCCCAAAAGCCCCAAGATTGTTAAGACTGGCGGGAATACCTCTACCAGTGGGCCCTCGCGGAAAGCGTAGCCCTTAGACGGGAAGAACACAGAGGACTTCAAGACCACAATCTCCATAGAATGGGATTTATTATTAGAGAGCTTTAAAACACAAGCTTTGGACCGAGTGGGCAGTGGGTTCCCTGTGAGCAGATATTCATTGGTTTAGTAATACTCCTCACCTGTTAAATGCTAGGGTGTGGCTCCTAGAGTAATCAGTGTTCGCTAGGTTCATAGACATATTATATCCACATAGGCACTCCCGCCCTCTCCCCCTTCCTCTTATATTGATTGGCCTCCAGTGACACACAGTAGTTTTACGTTAGGGTAGGGTTCCGGGTGGGCGGGGTTTAAAATGCAAGTAATTTATTTTTTGTCCGATTTCATTATTAGTACATGATCTGGCATACCTTCAACTGTAGTCTAAAGTACTCAATATGTTAATCTATTATGATTAGCACTCAATTTTATGAACTACTATGATGGACATCATTCTTCTGTAATATTGTCTATTTTGCTATAGAAACAAGCATTTGCAATGCAATCGGTCTCGCCTTTGGGACCTTATATGTATTTAGCTATGCAGCACATTAACCTGGGTACTGAAACATCTACTGTTCTTTAACATGCATGCATGCATGATACGTCAGACATGGGAACACATGGAGAGAAATATTGCCTTTCAGCGGGAAATGGTATAGTCCAAAGCTCTGATTTTAATATAAAATCAGGGCCTTCGGTGGTCATATCACGGAAAATACAAGGTTTGAAAAAAACATTATTGTCTACGGGTGCTCGAGAAAGACAATTTCTATGGACGGGAACCTAGAGAATGCTAAAGTGATTCTGGTATTTTACTTACCTCTGCTTGTCATTTTCTATCAAGAAAGTTAAATAGAGGCAGTAGCCAGAATCTTTTTTAAAAAGAAAGACCCTCAGCAGAAAGCAATTCTGGTATTTTACTGACCTCCTCTGGTCATTTTTTATCAAGACAGTTAAACAGAGGCAGTTGAACAGAAAAAAAGTCCCTAAGCGGAAGCAGATAAGTCCTAGGGCAGATCTCCAGAGCCCACAAAGTACATACACATATAAGTATATAATAAGTATATACTAAAGTATACACAAGAGGTCTCAATTGCTCGACCTAAAAATGCAATAAATTTTTTGCGTAAAAAATAAAAAGTGAACATCGCTTGGATATAGTTCCAATGAGTGTGCTATATAAGTGTTGTTTCATTCCATGCCTCTGCATCCATACCAGACACACATACACACTAAGGAGCCGATTCACAGAACTAATCGGAGTCGAAATCCTAAACTTACTACTTTTGGTATTCACAGAAGGCACTTACGACTCCTAACTTTACGTCCGCGCTCGGGCCGGAATTTCCGCACCAGGACCGTACTCTCCACACCCGGAGCGTACTCTCTGCACTCAAACTGTACTCTATACACCTGGACCATACTCTCCGGCTAGGATGTAAAGTTAGGAGTCGTAAGTGCATTCTGTGATTACCAAAAATCGTAAGTGCCTTTTGTGAATACCAAAAGTAGTAAATTTAGCATTTTGTCTCAGATTAGTTCTGTGAATTGGCCCATAAATGTTTACTCATTCGGTATACTACCACTACCATGCATTTATTCTTGATCAGCAACTACCTTTTCAGCATGTGCATTGCTCTTATTCCATGACATTGCACTACAGTCCATCAAGCTCGGGACGCACTCCTGTGAATGAACTACTCTAAGCCACATAGATTACTTATTTTAATCCCAGACTAGGTTTTAGTCATGAGACTATTGTTTTTGAGAACTATCATACAGATTAAAGATAGCCATCTTCCTAGAGCAAATAATACTCAATACCTTTTGGATGACTTAGAAATTTCTAGAAAAAATCTAATCAAATGAAAAAAAATAATCAGGCTATTAAATGAACTTGCATCTGACAACCATGGCTAAAGTCCATCTCATTAAGATTTCAAATATATAAACTCAAGTCTCCCAAAAAAGGAAAATGTTACTTCCCTGTAAGAATTTGTTCGTGGCATGTAGTGCTGTAGATTCACATGCTGCCAACTAGTGTTGAACTCAGACGTATACCACTTGTTTTCCTTCAGAGAAGTCTTTTCGAGTCATGGGACCTAGTGACTTCACCTATTGCTTGTAATGTGCAAAGGCATCAACTTAATTGTTAGAACATTTTTCCCACACAGACGGCAAGATTGTAGGTGGAGCATAATGATATAGCCAAGATGACCATGCAAAGTAATTGAAAAATAACGTTAGTAAGGAAAACATCTGCAATAAAACATAGGAGACCAGGGAGGAGGGGGGGGGGCAAATGTGAATCTACAGCACTATATGCCATAAACAGATGCTTACATGGTAAGTAACATTTACAGTTTGGGGCATGTGTGGCTCCAGACACACATGCTGTGCATAGTGTGTAAAGCAGTGTGCCCAAAAGCAGTGTCTTTGCCTGAGGATGTTGAAGACGATAGATGCATAGCAGGTTTGCACGTTCTTGGGGAACCAACTTGCAACACATGCACTGGAAAATGGCAGGCTTGTTACGTGGTCTGGAGTGGGATGCAAAAAGGCTGAATGTATGATGGGCAGGCTTAATTAGAAAGAAACATGGAGATCATCTTGAAAAGGAGGTTAGAATTTGGCTCTAAAAAACACTTTAACATGATGGCCCTGAAAGAAAAGTTCTTCCAAGTTATGAGCGCAAATCCCACTGGCCCACCTGGTGAAAGTTATGGTTACGAGGGAAGTTACCTGCCAAGAAAGGGATTAAAGTGAGCAAGAGTGAAGTGGTTTGAAAGGAGGGTCTATAATCCTCATGAGAACTATGGCGAATGTTCACACAGGAGAGGGAGGCATCCGGGAAGGAATGGTCCATTTGAGGCCTTCTATTAAAGCCTTAATGGCTAGAGGTGGGAGTAGGGTAGTATATCACATATTCTATAAACCGGCAACACATCAGTGAGATGCAGCATAAAGAGAGTGTAATTAAGACCTGCTTTCAGCAGGTGGAGGAAGTATCAGGCAGCGTCCTGTACGGACGTTGTGAAAGGAACGCCACGTGTAGCGAAACAGTATTGCAGGAACCATTGCCAACGGACTACATAGCAAGCCCTATCACTGGGTCTGCTTGCGTCCTTACGAATATCCATGCACTCTACCGGGAAGTTCAGGTATACAAGACCTCAGGAACCCAACTAGAAGGTTAAGCTGCTGAGAGGTGAGATGCCCTAGGGTGTTGTGGTTTTGGGTGAGGTCGACCTGATGGGGGCTCCTCGTGAGAAACTGAGGGACAAGTCACGCAAATTGCCAAACCATGACTGGCATACCCATGTTAGAGGCGATAAAAGAAAAGTGAGTGATGGTCACCACATCCTTTAGGCCATAATTAAATGGATTGGGAAAGACGGATAAAAATGTAAACACATATTCCTGATCAATTCACCTACAGTGCATCGCTAATGGATTGTGGGTGTGGATGCAGTATGGCGAAGCTTGATCAGGTTGCGTTCTTAGCTACAGCCGACGACTACGGTGAGCGCATTCCCCCCTGCTTTGCAATTAAAAACAAGAACAGTAGTGAAGTCCATTTGGAGTAAGACTACTTTATCGTGTATGAGTGGAAGAAGAAGGGGCCCAGAGGACTAGCTGGATATAGGACATCTCAGAGTGGTTGGTGTGGAGGATCTATGGGACCGACATCGACATCTTACAAATGGTGAAATGATTTAGGTATCCTCCTCAGCCGGTGAGTGAGGCAACCATGGTGAGGGTTACCTGCGGAGCTTGACTGAGCAAAAGAAGGCTGTCCCTGCAACAGGTAATTTGCGCTCGTCTACTGCAGAGAGTGACGTTTACAGCTCCAAATACCAACATTAGTTTCTGTAGAAAAACCCTCTGCATGACACTGTTGTGATCCTAGGCACTTTGCAGGGCCTGTCTTTGCAACTTGGCGTGAGGGAGTATATTGATTATGGATGCCATCATGATAAGCAAGCTCGAATCTGAGCTGACTGTTACCTGGAAAACTGGCTGAAAGGATTTTGCAGGTTTAAGAGTGCTAGCAGCTTTGTGCGTGGAAGATCCTGGAGAGTGAGACTTGGTGATCAGCCAGTCGCCCAGGTAAGGGTAGATGCAGATGCCATGCCTTGAGAAGTCAGAGGTCACCATGGCTATGTACTTGGTAAACACCTTGGGGGTAGTGCTTACACTTCCCACAAACCACATGTGTCCTCAATGCACTTGTTGAATGGGCATGTGGATGAAGGCATTCTTCAGGTCGAGGATAATTATGAAGTTTCCTTATAGTAGAAGTGGCATGACATCCTGGATTGCCGCCATGTGAAAGTGCTTACAACAGGACATATTTGAAGCAGGATAGGAGGTTACGGATAGGCCTGAGAGACCTGCCTTGCTGTGGTATGAGAAGGTGCAGGAATGTACAACTATTCCTCTGTGTTTGGGGTGGACTGGATCTTGGACTCTGTTGTGAGCAGTGTAAGCATCCCACCTTGTAGGAGAGGCAGCTGTCCTGTGGACATGTGCATTTGCGGGAGAGGGGTTTGGGAGTCTCAGACAAGAGCCCCTGAACTAGGACGTTCAAAACCCACTGTTGGGAGGCAATCTCTGTCTAGTAGTGGGGAGAAAAGGGATGGAACCTTCCAGCTATGAATGTTGAAAGGACAAATAGGTGGGGGTGGGGATGGAGTCAGTGTTCCATAAGGAGGCCCCATCAGGGGCTGCAAATTACCCCTCTGTCTCAACCAAAATTAGCTGTACGCCCCCTTCCCTGGCAACCCCAATAGGTCAATTATTGCTACTACTGTCCATTTGAGACATGAGTCTTTTGCTTTCCCATGAAGAGGAATGCCAGAAAGGGATGGTTGACCCGAGGAGGTCTGTGAGGCACTCCTAACTTTGGCCATCTCGCAGTCCTTATGTTGACCTAGCATCTGGTCCACCAGAGGACCGAAGAAATGCACACCATCAAAGGATGGGTTAGTTAGATGTAGCTGAACTTCTAGTTTTGAAATCAGAAATTCGCAGCCAGACATGTCTGTGTAGAAGTATGCCAGTATAGGCGCCAGCAGCCGTGTCTGCTGTATCTAGGGCACATTTAATGGTAACATTGGAGATGGTCTTCATTTCAGTGACTAGTGCCTGGCCTTTGTTTTTTAATAGTTCAGGAGGTATTGTGACCGCTCCTCAACCATGTCCCACTGGGCACGGTCGTACTGAGGGAGAAATCCTATTGAATTACCAATACACCAGTGTGCAGCAGATTACACTGCCTGCGCTGCGCTTTTACCTGCTGCATCCATTTTCGGGCTCTCCCAGTCCGGTGGGGTAGCATCCCCTGGGCACTGCGAGTATGCACAGCTTCGTGCTGTAAAACCATTAGAGAGTCTGGAGACAGCTGACCTCTGCTGAATGGAGGGTCAGAGGGGGCAGCTTCTAACCTTATGACCACCCTGGGCATTATAAAATGAGCCTTGGCTGGCTCCTTCAAAATATCAGTGGCCAGTATAAGCATACCCTGGAGCATCGAAAGGTATTGTATAGACCTCTGCGGATGGTTAGGCCTCTGTGCGGAGGACATTATCCTCTGGCTCCTTATGCAAGACAACCTTATAGTAAGCGGTAGCCCATTGCAGCACCTCATGGTATGTGATGGTATAGACGGGTGGACAGGGTTGAGCAGGATACAGATCGGGCCGGTCTCATCTGGTGGGTCCACCGTATAATCCTCCCATGATATACTTTGATATACTGTAGGGTTCAGTGGTACCGGATGAGTCATGATAGTGGTTAGGAGAGCTAGAACTATTTCCCCCACAGTCTAAACGAGGGAACGGACCACTAGGGATGGGCCCCTGTGAGCATGGAGGAAAAGCGTGCATGGGGTGACAAGGTCCAGAGAGGAGAGGGTGAGGAATGAGGTGCCAGAGGCGAGCTCTGGACATGGCGCCGAGTTATCTTGGCAGTGGATAGACAGAATATGTACATTATCAGGTGAATGTGAGCTCGGTATTACCTGGAGACAAGCTCCTGTTGAAGCTGCTGAAGCATAGGCTACTCTTGGTCATCAGAGGCGAGAGAAGAGACTGCACTGGGTGCTCCCTTTTTTGGTGGATAGGAGGGTGGGCTATGCTCCAAAAGCTCCACACTGAAGAGCTTGGAGCAGTCGGCTGGTGCAATGTGGAGCTATGATTCAATGCCCAGACCGCCTTTGATGAGCTGGCTTAAGCCAACATGTGTTGCTTGAAGCAGAGTGTTGCCGCTGAGGTCAGTGTTGTTGAGTTTGCTGAAGTTGGCACGGGGTGGGGTTTGGAACTGTCCTTCGATGCAGAGTGAGGCTTGGAGGAGCTGGTTGAAGTCAACGGGTGTGGCTTGGAGATGTTCTTTGACACCGACAGCGGCTTGGAGGCAAGTATTGTAGTTGATAGAGGTGACCTACATCTGTACTTCGACACAGAAGATGGTTCCTTCGGCTTCGACTAGGTAATTCGGTGCTAGCCATGGTCATTAAGAAGTGGCAGATCGATGGCCACGTGTTTGGCCAGCGAACCCAAAGCTCGAGCCCCCGAGGGCAATGCTCGAGTAACGAGTGTTATAAAGGGATAGGAGAAAGGGTGCTGGTACTCACTGAGGTAGATTTGTCAGAAAGGCGCAGAGCAGGTGAAGGCTCATCGACTTCTGAGTCAGATTCACTTGCCAGCTCATGGATCTGAACCGCTTCAGAAACCCTTGGTAGTAGCTCGGTATCGGGCACTTGTTAACCAACATGTACGGTGGGTCTTCTAAACTGTGGTACGCCATAGCTGCTGATGCGAGATGTTGATCCCAACATGGAAGGTTTTTTTTTACACCGGAAGGCAAGACATGCTGAGTACGAAAATGCTTGATGATCTAGAGACAGGCAGAATTTGCAAACCAGATGGAGTACTGTCCTAGGGTACTTCACTTGACACTTCGGGCAGAAATGGAACAGAATTCTGTTCATTACTTGTTCATTCTCCGAAGCGGAGGTGGTGGAACGAGATCTTGAGGGGGCAACCCTGAGCGAGGCCTTCGAGGAAGTTGGCCTCAAACCGGCAATGAGGTGTGAAGACGATGGGAACTGAAGGAGAAATACACTGTTCTTTCAACCATCAAGGGAAGAGAGATCCTAACAGGCACGGTACAAACGCAGCACAACTCCGGTAGCCCAAAAAAAGCACGTCTGAGCCCGATGGCAGAGAAAAACACAATCCAACAATGGAGTTGATGCCCATGCGCATTTCCATCAATAGGTGGAGACACTAGGTTCTGTGACTCCAAAAGACTTCATTAAAGGAAAACAAGTTGTACACGTCTGAGCCCATCACTAGTCGATGGCAGGAGTATGCACAACATGTGTATCTACAGCCACATGTCACAAACCCAATTGTTTTCATCCTTATCAAATTAGCATCATAACCCAAAATATGTCCAGTGATCCTGCTGTAAAGGCAAACAACTGAACTAAGTATGTTGCAGAGAGGTAAAAGCTTATAAAAAAAACTCAGTTTTATTAGCTCAAACTTTTCTGTATTCGAGCGATTAAAGTGATAAAACTGTGAACACTTGTGAGGTTCGTTACACGAAAGGACAGAAAACTGTAGAATACAAACAGTACGGAAAGGAAACCATCTTAGCAACAACATTAGACCAAAATATTGCCTCCAGAAGAAAAGCAGAAAACCTCACTAATTAGTTGAAGGCTACCTACGTGTTTCCCAATTGCCAAATAAAGTATTGTGAAGTGTGGCAGTACTCTTGGTGTTTTTGCCTGTAAGTAGAGAATTCACAATGGCAAAATTGGCTCTAGTTTCCTTTTCTTATTAAGTTTGAGGACTTGCACAGTTTGGCACTATACTGACGAGTGAGGCTCCATGGAGAAAACCTCTTTGAAAGATTCAGTGTTTGGAGCGCTTCATTTCAGTGAGCCCAGAGGAAAAAAGAAGTGAAGTATAGCCATGATGTAAGCAGTAAAACAGGAAAAGAACGTCACAAGTCAATTTTATAACTTTGCATACTAAAGCATAACATTCATACAACTGAAGTATTTAAATGTTAATATTGGAAGACAATGTACTTCTTCCATCACCACTGACATTATTAAAGCACAATGAGAAATGTAGCATAATCGTGGGGTATTTACGTTTGCATGTTCAAGTGTTATTGATTGCACTGTGAAGAAATATATGAAAAGGTTTTATAGAAACACACAAAATGTTTGCGTTCTTTAAATGAAATAAGCTGCATATTATGGAACTGTGCCAACCAACAGGTTTTGCATTAAGCTTTTAAACAACAGTTGGATAACATGGTGTGAGTCTGCAGAGAAGTTGTCCAAAAACAATGTTGATTCTTTGTGCTTGGGCACCTGTTCCAGCAGAAGAAAGGCTCTCTTATTACAATCGCATTAAGCATCATTTAGGCAAACTGCACGGCCTCTTTTCTTGGTCAACAAGCATTGGCATAGCCAATAGGTCTCGCCTATGGGACCTTATAAGTGTTTAGCCATGCAACAGTTGCATAACTAAATACTTATAAGGTCCCAAAAGCGAGACCTATTGGCTATGCAAAGCGGTCGCGAAAGTGAAAGTGATCGCAATCAAACATCAAAGCGGCCGTTTGGCCAGGAAACCGAAAGTAATCGCGGTACAGTGCGGCGTGCGCGCCCACGCACATCCACTGTAGCTCTAGGCTGGCCTGGTAGCACTTTTTGGAGCCCTCTCAATAAGTCTCGCCAGACCAGCGCATGCACGGTTACGTGTGAATTTGTAACTTCAATTAACAAAGGACTTTAACCCCCTTATAAGTCCCTAGTATATGGTACCAGTGGTACCCAGGGCATGGGTGTTAAAGAGGTCACCCGGGCCTGAAGCACTGTTTGCGCCACCCTGAGTGACCAAAGTAAACTACGAACCGCAGGCCTGCCATTGCAGACTGCAGGAGCAGTGTAAGCTCAAACTCAACTTTAACCTCACCATGTTTGGCGAAGTCAATGCACTGTAATATATGCCAATCATCCCTAAGGAAGGCCTCCTGAGCCCAGAGGGCAGGGCGCATTATATTAAAGGTGTGGCCATGTAAGTGGAAGCTTATTAGTCCCTACAGTGTTAATTATCATTAAAGGACACTATCAGTGATAGACGGTCCATAGGATAACATGGGCTGGCACCCGGGAAAACCAGAGGTTGGCAGCTCCATTATGGTACTGCCTAAATATATTGTGTTTGGTGTAAAATAACATGCCTCATCACCCCTGATATGAATCTCGTGCTGAGGAGGATGTGGCACGCACCCAGGTGGCTACTTCAGAAGTTTCCCGCCTGGTTGTCCTCGCATTTCCTGACCTCTGGCTGCCAGCCAACTCTTGCTGCCGCCAAGATTGGAATCTGACCCCCCTGCCAGGAGGTGTGAACTCTCTGAGGAGTCAGAAACAATGGCCTGGATGGGAAGCAGCTGAGAATGCCGCAGAGTAGAGTGCAGTGGCACAGAGTAGACTGTTTCAGAGAAGAGTGAAGTGGCGTAGAGTGGAGTGGAGTAGGATAGAGTGCATTGGCATAGAGTAGTGGTGTAGGGGGCATTGGCATAGAGTGCACTGGTGCAGACAAGAGTGGAGTGAGCCCGACAGGCCTGGTGTATAGTACAGTGGCTATGAGTGCAGTGGTGCATGGTAGAGTGCACTGGCATCGAGCAAAGTGGTAGAGGGGCACAGAATAAAGTAGAGGGGCACAGAATAAAGTGGCATACAGTGTCGCACCAGATGCCAGCAGTACTATAGCCAGACCTGGTGGTAGGTTGTTGTTGTTTCAGTGGAACATGTTCACCTATTTCATTGTTGACAACACAAGCATCACCAAAATAGTATAAAATATATATATATTTTGACATGGGCAGAATGTTGAAGACTGTAGTATAAATAATGTAGTGGGTTTCCAGGCTCCTGTTCGTAGTTTTCAGGAAAGCAGTAATCTGGATTGTCTAGTTTGCACATACTGAGGCTATTGCTCATTAAGTATAGTTGTGTAGGCTACACCTTTTGGCTTGCCAATGCGTGCTATTAGTAAAAGGGTTTGGTATTCTGACTCACTGACTGTGAACAGAAAGATCATTCGACATTAACTAGAGGGTCATATTGAGCAAAAGCCAACAATGCTTTTATAGAAGAACATCAAAATGAATATTTGTTTAGTGCGTGTAGCTCCTACATGCAGACCTGTTTTAAGGGTTATATTACAGCCCCATAAACTGAAGCATAAGAGAGGTACAAGTGGGCTTCATGGGGAGAGTAATCTGCATTCCTCTTGCTGTTCTAGAAATGCTCTCACTTTGAAGTCGCAGAAAGAAAAGTAAACACCGAGCACCCTCGGAATATGAAGCCAGATTTTTTAACTGTTTGAATGCACAGCAAATGTGTCAAGATTTAAAGGTCTGTTTACAGAAAGTAAAATCCCGGAAGGATACAGTAAGCAAGGTTTGGAACTCAAGCTAGACAACCTAAAAAAATACAGCCAGCAAACAGAAAGCAAGGAAAAGTGAGTTGCAAACACCAAAGCCAATGGTAAACAAAGCATTCCCAGGGAAGCTTTCTGAATGCCCCCCAAGATGTCTTCAGTAAACCAGACAACTGGGCGGTCTTCTAGGCTTCGACCTAAAAATCACTGGGAGACTATTTTATTGGTGCTGGGTGGACGTGTGCTATTCAGTAAATCATCTAGACTGAATGAAGTCAACCCATTCACTCGTAGTTTTCGAAAGAGACAGAACGGCAGGGTGATAGAGTGTGGAAAAGACAGAGGAGACAGACAGAAATCTGTAGAGACAGATGCTCACTTTCATGATTTGTTGATGAGTAACCATGATGTGTGAGGAAAGACTACACAGATGTCAGAAGACAAGGGGAGAAAATGTAAATAACAAGTCTGAAGTTTGCCAATAAGGGAATCAAAGTGGGGATGATGGGAAAACGTGGTCCATATGTGAAGTCTCACGCCATATGATGGTGACAATCCTAGATTAAGCTGGGTAAACCAAAGGTGTGAGAGAATAGGAATAAAGATATTTTAGTCCGTTTACGGATGTTTTGAGGTGATACAAGGTAGTTTTGGGGTCTATGTTATGTTAAGGTTATATGTTATTTTCATACCCCCATGCTTCTTCTGTTGCTGAGGGGGAAGAGACGAGTGGAGGAGAAAAAAAGGGAAAGAGAAGAAAAGTGAGGAAAGAGTGGTACTGGCAAGAAGGAAGGAGGGAACATGATGTGATGTCACACTTTTTATATAACACTTATCAACATCAGGTCATCTAAATGCATGTAGATGGAAACAATTGAGAAAGAAAAAAAGAGAATATAAATTTAAGCAGAACGAGAGAAGAATTAAGCAATGCAGTAGAGAAGGAAGCATGCAAGAATGTCAAGCTGGTAGCTGAATATAGTGCTTACTCAATCTTAAGGTTGTTTCAAAGTACAAAGAGGGTACAGAAGTTGAAGAAGGAAACATGAGTGGAATGAAATGGACCCTAGGAGCACAAGTAGAGGAAGGAACAGGGACCCGGGCGGATGGAACATGAAAAATAGTATGAGGGATGAGTCAAGGACAATGTTAGAAAAAATCATGATAAATGCTATTTAGGCCAAAGATGAAGAAGAATTTTACAAACTATAGTTGGTAAGTATGCTCAGGGACACAGTAAACATGTTCCATCTGATCCTACCTAACCCCCAAAATATCAGGCTGCTGCTTCTGCAAAAAAGGATACATGTGGAAGTTAGTGGACTTGCCTGCACTCCACTCATTTCCCCAAGTACTAAGGTTTCATGAAGTGGCTGTCTTTTGGGGTGCTCAGAAAAAAAGTCCTCTCAATGGTACTGAAGCACAAGGTTAGTGCCCTCTTAGGCCCAGAAAGCTGGAGTTAGGCCACCAGATATCTACTGTGTCATCCTGCTTTGCTCAAGTGCTTTGTCCTTCAAATCATAGTCTGCCAGGGTGGCAATAAGGGTTACATTGTGTTTAGAAGCTAAATGGCCTGCAGTGAATATCCCAGGTCTGCAATACGACTGAGATAACTCATGATCCCAGAATGACCTTAGATAGTCTTAATATCCCTCCTAAGCACATTAAATATGCAGAAATGTTTCTTCAGCTGAAGAAAGCATGACGTTTGACTTGTATGATGAAGTATAGTCTTGCTCCATATTCAAACGAAGGATGCAAATTTAATCCAACCAACTGCCACGTATATGGGATCTTGCCTTAAGAATGATTAGATATAGGTGGACTTGATTTTTTTCGCTGCATTTATTTTTAGTGCGTGTTCTCAAAGTGAGAAAATTGAAATTTCAAGTAAATACTTTAAAAGTATATTGTTTATTTTCTGACTGTTGTTGCTATGATATACTGAATTTTTACTCCACCTAAATTACGTTCTGTAGAGCTTGGCAATGTCATTTAGCCACATCAAGGTGACCCAAAGACTCGTAGGAGCGTGTATTTATCTTATTTGCCACGTTGTTGTGGCTACTCACTTGTGAAGATCAGGACAAGGCATCCAGGCTGATATCTACCTCTCCATGTGTGTTAGAGCTCACTAAAACCAAAACTGCTGCCAGCCCTGTGGCA
The DNA here is from genome assembly GCF_964204655.1 of Triturus cristatus. Lineage (NCBI taxonomy): Eukaryota > Metazoa > Chordata > Amphibia > Caudata > Salamandridae > Triturus > Triturus cristatus. The sequence continues at coordinate 849,330,364 of NC_140583.1, read as the reverse complement.
GCAGGACTTGGGTTTATGTGCGGGCAGGGTAGCCGAATTTCAGTTTCGTTTTCAGAGTTGGGGCCTATAGTGGAGGCACAGGCGCAATGGTTTTCCTGCTGTTTAACGTTACCATGGCATATTTGCTATTTTGGTAGGCACTGTAGTTTGCTGGTTGTGAGCTGCTTCCAGATCTCATGTTAAAGATTTATTTTTCTAACGGAATCGTGTCAGGTGGCCTTAGGGAGGAGCAAGCAATGCTTCAGAAAACCACGACCTGCTCCCCCAATGTCATCATATATATATATATATTATATATATATATATATATTTTTTTTTTTTTCCTGTTTGGGAACGTAAACACAGGGATGGAGTTCTGCAGCCTCTTACAGGCCACCATCCCTGCATTAGTACAGTAGTGCCTGCTACTGAGCGCCAGGGGGAGAGGGAGAAAAAAATCATAATAACTTACCTCAGTCGTCTTCTGGCAGAAACAGGAAGCACACAGCTTCCCAGAATCCCCTGTCCAATCACAACACTGCCTTACAGCAGCATTGTGATTGGTTTGAGTGCAGTGGTTCTGTGCTTAGACGGGGGGGGGGGGGCTTGTAGGCTGGGCATATTCCTCACTAGGCTGTATAATAGCAGCCTGGTGGAGAAGATACAAAGTGCACAAGAGGTCAGGCCAAGCAGGTATGCGCACTTAGGGGGTGTGCTCAACACTCCTTCCCCTTACTCCCTGAACTGGTCAGCCCAGCCCCACCTGCCCAGCCCCTCACCCAAGCAGGAAGGAAAATGAAAATGAAAATAACGTTGGTTATTATCATTATCATTTTCGTTTTCCTTTTTACACTGCTCGCAGAGCAGTGAGGCGACGCTCATCCGCCTTAGTGGAGGAACCGCCACTGCAATAGTAGCCAATTATAGGGGGGTCGCAAACAGCAAACTACCTAGTTAATATTCATTATGCAAGTCATTCTACAACCCCCCGCCCCCTTGCGAATGAGCATTTTTGGATGCAACCTATTACTATATTGATCGCATTACAAAATGAAAAACAGGTTGCAAAACGTATGGGCACAATTTGCATCCAGCCTTTGCAACCTGCGTTTTCATAAATTTGGCCCTTTGTTGTTAATGAACCTGGCTTACTCCGGTTGAACCGTTTTGGACAGATATCCTCGAATCATTTTATTAAAGACTTTGAAGTCTTGGTTGAGTAATGCTAACAATCTACTTTAAGGTGGTATGAAAGAACAACGGTAGTGGACATTTATCCTATTTAACCTGTAATGATACATTTCCCTCATCTTCGAAAATCTTCCTCAGTTTTAAGAAGAAGTAAATTTTTTAGTCAATGGACCTGCTATTTATTTTCATTATTATTGTTTACAGAATTCACCACTGAAGGTGGTCATAAAACATACTTGCTTTGTCTACCTCTTCCATCAATATAGATTGTTTTAAAATGTCACTGGCTTCACCTCTGAAAGGATTAAACTAATAAAAAAACCTTTTGGGGTCCTCACCTTTTCTTTGGAGTAAACTTTAGCAGGGTAATTGTGAATATGGACCACATGTATCATGCATTTTCACGGATGCAAACAGCCCGATTCGCAGAATCAGGCCGTTGGCGACCGGCAAACTGCAATTTGGAATGTATGAATTCCAAGAAGTGATTCGGTAACATGTTGCCTAATCACTCTTTCGAATTGCAGATTCGGTATCAGGAAGGGGCGACTTCAGGGCCTCCCTTCCTAATACTGAATCGCAGCGGTATGTAGGAATGTTTTGTGACTGAAATGCGGTCACAAAACATTTGCATTTTACCACCTACTTCAAGCAGGTGGTAACCCATTTGCAGATAGGAAGGTGTCTCCATGGAACCCCTTCCTCTTTGCGAAAGGTAGGAAAAACGTTTTTTCAGAGGAAGCAGAGGTCCCATGGACCACTGCCTGCTCTAATGAAATAAAAAGAAAACTTAGCATTTTCTTTTTTAAACACAACCTACTTTATTTAAAAGCAATCATGGGTATGGTGGTCTGCTGACCCCGGCAGGCTACCTACCATCCCTGTGATTTTAGCGATTCCCGATAGGTCGCAAATTGTGTCCTACCACATAAATATTCTTGAGGTAGGTCGATTTGCAACCCACTAGGAATTGCATTGGGAATAGCGATTACCTAAATGCGATTCGCAGAAAATCACAATTAGGTAATCGCTATTTCCAACATGATACATGTGGCGCTATGTGATTTTCTTATCCTCCTTAAAAGGTGCCTGCCCTGTCGATCCATTTGCAAATTGCCACATTAGGAATTTTTGGAGAAAGAAAATACTGCAATTTGTCCTTTGAAGCAGACAATTGCAGTAGTGCCTCATAACATAAGCTAACGTGTTTCCTAGCAAATATAACCAAATGAGTTGACAAGTTTGCAACAACCTGCAGACCTGGTTTCTGTCAGGGTGAGGGTCCCATCACATGTCTAGCATTTCTTAATGACACCGATTTCAACCATACAGTTTACGTGTCACTTTTTTCAGTTTCCAGTCAGGCTGCTTCACTACTCTTGGTAAGTGAGCCCAGCCTTTGGAATCTTAAAATTATTCCAAACGTTGTTTTAATTATGTTCCAGTCGTTCCAGTCACATGCAGTCCAGTCTGAATACAAGTCACTCATTCTTTCGCTCCACACTTCAAAATGGAAGTGGGGTAACTTAAGGCCAGATACATTCTTTTTTCTGGGGATAATAATCAAATGTGGAAGAGTGGTACATACTTACAACTTCTAAACATGAGTATTTGGAACTGGTTAGGACATTCAGCGAACAAGAGTTTACGTGGCTGTCACAAATTGCATTTTAGTATGTACAGATAAAATTAAAGAACATCTATCACTTGGTTGAACCCTCTTTAACAGTACTGTCATTTGAGTATTTCTTCTTTAAAAATATCGGAAACATATCCACAGTTACATTGCATTAAAGGTAAAGACATATCAAGTGAATATTGGTAAGAAAATAGAAAATAGGTTCTTACCTATAGGATATCCGAGTGCAAAATCATTACTTTGTGTGGCAAAAATGGGGAACAGACCGGCTTTACTTAACCGACTGTCAGGACTAGCAACTAACAATGTTAGACCACATACTATGAAAAACACAGATACTTTGGCAATTAAAATACTATAAAGAAAAGACCAGTTAACATTGGAAAAATCAAGTATCACCATTTGGCGGAATAATAAAGCGGGGAGAGCAAAACGGGAAACATAATTCCCTAGTCCTTTGGACTGTGTGGCTGTGATCACGTTGACTCTTCCAGCTATGTAGCCACAAAGGATAATGCCAAAGCACTCTAGCAGAGCTGGGAAAAGTCTGTTAATGGACATGGATGGATTATTGTCCGTCCCATTGGAATGGTTGCTCATTTCACGAATGAGAGCCTCGTTCAAGCCAAATGATGAGAAGTTCTTCATTCCAAACCCTGAGGAGCACATAATGTTCTTTGATTTCCCGGTTTCAAATAAAGTGCATTGTGCTGTGACCTAAAAGCCAAAAAAATACAAAAAAACTGTGTTAATACATACATTATTAGCTTATTTAATAAAGGACTTCAGAACATTGTAGATTAATCAGGTTTTGATCATTAACATTTTAAGTGCAATAGGTGGTTCAGTCCAAGCCCTCCTCTTCACTCATGTTGTAACTGGACACGGTTTATGTTTAAAAAAAGTCCCCCCATATTCCATCGAATGAGAGAGTGAAGGAAATGAGTCCAACCATCTCCGGAAGGGCTGGGAAGCCTCACTCTCATCTACCACAAAAAACAATATTTAAAAAAAAAAAAAAAAGTATAGATTTCACTGTAAAATATCCCAGATATACTATTCTGGCTGAACATCATTTGGTATATAGACAGTCCTAGAAAGGAGTTCAAGAAATAATCTACTACATATGGATCTGAATATTTACAGCGGAGAGTATTCTGATCCACAGAAGCAAACTATGTAGGTATATATAAGAATATTTAGTAATGATCCTTCAAGTACTGCTATCTGGGATAAATGGAATGAGGATCCCTGAATACAGCCCTTAGACACAAAGTTTATCTGTGGTTTTCCCGGTCTTCTGTTCGGCCAGCCAAGACCTGCCTCACAAACTTCTATTAAGTTCTTTTTGAGACCTTTTCCCAATTCACAGGCATTGAATCAAATATCAATAGTTGTTTTAGTGAAAGTTACTGTAAGAAACTTTAAGTCTTTATAGGCCATTCAGGTACTTCTTGAACTCAGTGCAGCTTTAGACATTGTGTACCAAGAGATTCTACTTAACCACTCCAATGAGGTAGAAATCTCTGACTCTGCGCTCTCCAGATTCAGGTCCTTCATTTGTGGCCACACAGCAATTTAAACAAAGAACCTTCCTTGACCAGCTCTTACTAGGTCTTGTGTGGAATTCTGAAAGTGTACCCTGTGCTACACGTGCACCGCAGCAACTATCTGCTCCTCCTATTTAAAATCATCAACTATTTCCTTTACCAGTACCATGGCGACGTTCCACAACTACTTCTCAATATCAACAACAAACAAAACCAAGCCCCAGAAAACTGCCTACTTCTACTGAATCGTACATGCAATGCGCCTAATGTTTCTAAAACCAATGAACTCAATTTTCAGATGAAACACCAATCTCTTATCCTTCCAAACAATGACAAGCATATGTAAGCTTTTGCTCTATTAGGTGTCCTAAAAGTTTCCAGATTTGTAAAAGGGCTTTTGTATATAAAGAAAAGTAAATTTGCGGTCACAAACCCCATGATTTTGTGAATCGCGGGGCTTGTGATCGCAAAACAGATTTGTACTCTTATTTACGGAAAATGTTTTTAAGTCTCCATGGCCGTGCCCATGGCTTACTTGGATCTGGGGTGCAGAATTGAGTATGAGAAATATCTTGCTCCAAATGTTAATGTTTTACCTAGTATTCATTTCAATTTTTCGAAAGTGTGTAACTCATTGATCAGTTTTATAAATGTATGTTATGCATCAATTACAGTTTAAATCACCAATTACACCTTGTTTACTTTGCTTTTCAGTCTTTCCACATTCAACAATACTGTTTGACTTTCGACCAATTTTTCAAACAATGAGATAGTTTTAAAAAACTTTAATGTAAAAACATTTTGTTTTGTCCCTTTCTCAAAAGTCTGTCGCAGTTTTCGATTTAACAATTTATAGTTCGAAATGTACATCAAGCAGCATACACAGTGAGCTAGGATTTGAAAAAGTCCCTCGCATGGTGAAGGACGTGCATCCCTGCACCGAGTGCCACCTCTGCAACAATATCCGGATCCCTGATGGTAATATGTGGTCACAGGTGACCACGGATCATGTGTGCGCGCCATGACCTAGACCTGTTTCAGGAATTGTTGTTGTGTTAGACCAGAAGGGGTACCCAAAGCTCTACCCATGCAGGGGCAAAGGGATACTACTCTTACCATGAGTTAAGTAGCACAAGTGCGGTTAAGGCAGCATACCGTGTTTTAGTAAGGATGATCAGGAGTGTGAAAAGACCTTTTTACCTGTGTCACTGCAGTGGGCATACCGCCCCACTCATGTAAAGTTCCCCTGCTGTACGCTTTACTCATCCTACGAGCATGTAGCACTGTGCAGCGCATGTGTATTTTCTTGTGTGCCTGTGAGTGGTACAATGCCTGGAGGCCTGTGTGTTCCTTATTGGAAGCCCAGGGCCTTGAGAATACATGTGGAGGAGCCCCAAAGATAGACTGTTGCACGGATTCTGCACATACACAGAACTATGTGCAGGAATATGGGACCTCGGTGTATAGGGGCTATGAGTCTCTACCGCCTTAGTACCCAGGAGCCCAGGACCGACTAGCTATAGTGTCTCACTTGCTCTCCTACGCAAATACAGAGAAACAAATGATTAGACAACACAGAACACAAACACTCCCTGATCTCTCAGGAATCGTGATGACAAGACACACCTTTTCGCTCACACTCTCATACCTGTCCACAATAATATCTGACTGAGACATGAATATAGTTTAAAATGTTTATTTTAACTAACGTGCTCTAACATGCAGTATTTGTGCCACAACAAGCTGGGAAAATGCATAACGTTAATACAGTTAGCATTACAGACAGTCCATACATTATGAAGGGAGATGTCATCGTATAAAGACAATGGAGAAAATAACTATAGTGTTGAAACTCCCTTCCCTTGGATAGAATATGTATTATTATATAATAGAAGATCTCTGGGTTTTGTTAGCAGACCCCATACCATAGAGCATAGATGAAATTTCTACATTGCGGCTGGGTGTTGCTCTTCTCCCTCCCAGCCGCAGCTGCAGAGGTATGTTTTTGTCTAGGTGCTAAGGCAGAGGTCTTCAAACTTTTGTAGGTTGAGCCCCTGCAGCTGAATTGTTTTTGATTTTCGGCCCCCCCACCACCTGACAAAAATGTCTGGAATCCGGTACATAATCGACTGCCACACGCATATCATGGGCCATATCCCGCAAATAACGTTCAACACAATAAGAGTGTTTGCTAAACTTAAGGTTTGTGAGTGGGTGTGGTGAAATGACAGAGGCTTATTACACAGCTCAAAACACAATTTTCCAAGATAAAATGTGCGCGAATTGTTTTTACTAGAATGCTTTGTTTTACACATGACATAGATTAATAATAACACAACCAACATAAATGTGACGGGTGTGTCAATCTGTGGATGGATTTTTGCCCCTGCCATCCTCAGGTTGTGCTCCACATCCAGTCTTGAACGGTACTTAGTTTTTAATACCGCACGTGCTGAGAACCCAATCTCACATAAATAGGACGAGCTGAAAGGCAAGAGAGCTTTGATAGCAATTTCTCTCAAAGCTGAATATTCTGCAGACATTTTCAGCCAAAACAGTGACTGTAAGGGAGACCGTGTTATCAGATTTTTCGAGCACTCCCTAGCTCAGAGTTGGTACACGAGAAACAATTCTTCTGTAGAAACCATTAACAAATGTTTAGCCAGGATTATAATGGGATAATAGCCCACAAACCAGTTATGGATCCAAAGACAAAGGTGAAAGTCCACAGAGAGGGCGCTGAACGAACACCTAATTGAGAATTTCTTAGTAGTACGATAAGTTGCTTGCCTGAAGCAGTGGGGGTTTAGGACACGTTGGACTTATGTTTAAAAAAAATAGAACTGATCATAAATTAATGATGTTGCCTATTTTACTTCAGAGCAATGTTGTCTGACAGACTTTGGGGTGGCAGGGACATGTTAAGGATTTTGGGTGCCCTGGGCCAATACTATTTTGGGGGCCCCTGTTCAGAACAGCTTTGAGATTAAATGATTCACTTTCAGCTTTCCATACCCTCTTTAGCCAGGCTACTAACAGTGCACAGGCACTATGGTCGAAATTCTATAAGTGTTTACATCGAATATTCAGAGATAGTGATGTGTGTTTTCATTGTTGTAACAAAGTAGCAGCCCACTAATTTTACAGTGAATAATATCAGTGATATCCTCCAATTTATCATATTTGAGGACCTGTTTTGATCTAAAATAAACTTTTTTATGGTTGTTGCATGAAACAAAAACATTTCTCTGCAAATAGCAATAGACTCTCTCACATCTATCACATTAAAAAGAAATGAAACAAAATGGTATTTACAAGAATATGTTTAGGAATTATTCCAAGCCATCAGGGCAAAAACAGACCTGCCTGTATTAAGTGGCCCCCTGAAAAGCTGGATTGCAGTGCATGTAAATAAGTCCTTTTGTAATTTTAGGATGAAAACCTTGATGGGGCACGACATGTCCATACTTGTGTACAGGGGCATAAACTAGACCGGAACTTCGGGTGGGCGCTAACACTCCCAGCCAGGGCTGGCCCTAGCACTGGTCGCACACCATGGCACACAGTGGCACTCCCTCCCCCATTTCCTCCTTATCTATGAATTTCCTCACTACCACTCACCAACAATGCACCTTATCTCTCTATGGCACCTTTCTGGCAAACATTTCATTTTTTATAGCACTACTCATTGTTTACTCACACTCAGTTCTTTGATCTGCATGGTACACATTCTTTGTAGCAGGCACATTAAACCTCTGCGCTGTGTAGGTGGCAGGAGTACCCATGTGAGTGCAGGGTGAGCCATGCAACAATGTGAGAGTAGGGTAAGAGGAGTGACTGCAGGGTGAGTGAGGTGACCATATGAATTTGGGTGCGGATGTAAGTGCAGAGTGGGGGAGGTGTGGGGGTGGGGGGTGGCTTTATGGTTGGGGAGGGGGTGGGTAAGGGCACAGCACAGTACTGCACAGCACAGTACATGAGGGAACTCTTGCTATGTGGTCTTCTAAGAAGGAAGAAAATTAGCTCAGATGGATTCAGTTTGGTTGAACTAAAGAAGTATGTGGGCTGCTGGTTAGAAGGAAACACTTCTGGATAAATGAATCTTCGAATTGCATCAATAAATATTTTCGGGTTAAATGTTCAGGGCAAAAGGCAACGGGCCACAATCATATTTAGATCGTTCAGTATAGATATCCTATGCATCCAAGAGACCCACATAGAGGGTGCCAGGGGTAATTTATTGAAACAGTTAGGATATCAACTCTTGATCAATACCAAGCATGGGACTCAAACTAGAGAGGTCGTCATCCTTACCCGGAGAAGGGACATTCTAATTAAAAAGGAAGTTGGCTGATTAGTGGGGCCGTTGGGCTATGGTAGAATGTTTACTGGGAGGTGAAACACTTACAGTCTGCTCAGTATATGGGTCCATTGGGGATGATCCGGAGGTATTCGAATACTTGGATACTGAGTTAGCCACATGGCCTACTCCAGTAATATTGTGTGAAGATCTTAACATCAACGGGCTGGGTGGGCTTTGGCGCAGTATAGGTGGTGGGTATACTGGTCGTAAAAGGAAAGTGTATAAGGCTCTTACCAATTTAGTAAGGAATAATGGATTAGCCGGTATCTGGCCTGCCTGTGTAAATTTAAAAGAAACTTTGTCTCCTATCTGCTAACAGCGGACTCTCCCAGGACGGGGTTAAACTCGTAGAATTGAAATGCTTCAGCTGCAGTGGGAGGCAGGATGTCTCCTCTGCTAAAACTGAAAGAACATATCAGTCATTTCAGCTGCAGTGGGAGGCAAGGAGTCTCCTCTGCAATGAAATGGAAAGGAACAGGACTGTCTGTTCATTTGCTTTCAGTTTTAGCAGAGGAGACACTGCCCCCCACTGCAGCTTAAGCATTTCAGCTCTACCAATTAACCTCCTCCTGGGAAGGTTAACTGTTTGCTCTTTACATGACAAAAGCAGGCACGCCCTGCCTTATCTATTTCCCCTCCCCCCCTCCTCCCTCCCCCCTCCAACCCTCTGTTACTGGAGTTGTGAAGACTTGCGAGGCGGGACAGTAAAAGACCAACAAAGGTAAGATCTTAGTGTGGAGTGCGCGCCCCCCCCTGACATGGTGTCGCGCCCCACTGGGGGGGGGCGCGCCTTACAGATTGAAGTACTCTGTGCTAAGGCCGGACCAGGACCAGAATAACAAGGAGCATATTTTATCAAACTTGCTCACAGTGTTCAGACTAAACTCCAGGAAATGGCAAATAATGAAAACAGCAGACATTTCTCATATGAAAGGCATAAACAGAGTCTTGCAAAAATAAAGCTATGTAGTAATGTGTGCAAAAGCAGCATCATGGCGGCACTAGCCATGCTAACTTAGCGATGTCGCCAAGGGCCCCATTAGCCACGTGACAAGATTTTTGGCATGTCACATTCCTGAGAGCTGGATTGGGCACACAGTGGAGGAAGGGAGAGCCAGGCTATCCTGTGCACTTCAAAAGGACTCTTTGATTCTGAAAAGTATACTGGTCAGCAGAGCCTGGGCACATCTCAGGAAGGAGATGGAGCTGATGAGGGAATTATAAAGAGTAGGGCTGGGGAGCTCTGTAACCTTTTGTTACGCATTTATAAGTAAGGCCGACTTTCAGGTGTGATCCACAAGTAACTCACATGGCCTTGGCTGTGGGGCTATCTGTGTTGGAGTTACTCCTACTGTGAGAGACTGCTTCCTGGGAAAACGACAGACATTTCAAAGGAGGCACCCCACACAACAAGAACTTCAAGGCATGAGACGCTAAATCACATTTGTTGCTGGAAATGGATTATAAAAGGGGGAGCTTGAGGCTCCCAAATTGTCAACAGATAAAGCAGTCAGCCATGGCTGTACCTCGACGAGAAGTTCAACAAGACTTCTGCCCTGTGTGACCAGGGCTAGGGATAAAGGTCTGCCAGTCTCCCAGCTGGGTGAGGGGGCGTCACCCAGAGAACTTAAAATCACCTGCCCTGGATCCTGAAGCACCAGCATTTTCCTGCCGAGACCAAAGAACTCTGTGGGGAAGAGGAGAGGGCCTGGAGGGAGCGAGGTCCAGTGGGGGATCCAGGTGAGTGGATTCCTGAAGCAAAGTGTGGGATAACTGTTGCCGCTGCCCAGAGTCTGTGTTCTCATATGCCAGAGGGGACCCATGTGAAGACAAAATCACTACCTCACTGATCAGGCTGTGTGCTGACCAAAGTTAAGGACCCCATATGCCAGAGTGTGCTGATGCTAAGCTATAACTTGCTGCGGTGATCGGGGCGTGCACCTGTGTCCAAGTCAGGGACCTTATTTGCCAGAGGGGGGCGCTGTGAAGGTATCTACTGCTGCACCAATTGGGCTGTCCGCCCATGTGCTGGCCAAAGTCGGAGACCCCGTATTCCAACCCGTGGCCTGAAACCCTGACCAAAGCATCAGAAGCCATGCGATTGCCCTTGACATGACTACCATTCATCACCAGCATCTGCTCCAGTCCAATGCAACACTGAAGTTCTGAATGGTCCAGGAGTCTTTCATATCGCAAAACCAGACAGGGTAAGAATGATCACCGGACCCCGGGAAGAGGTTGGCCTGAATGTGCTAACACCAGTGGGAAGGAGGAAATACATCCCCAACGAGAGTCCAGTGCCATGAATCCAAACAGAAGCAAATAGATGCTGCTGGAAACTGGAGATCTAGTTAAACAGATGAGAGATGTGTGCCATCCTGTGAACATGTTTGTGCCAAATGTGAACTTTCTGTATATTGATAATAATGAAAATGTTTCAATAAAAATATTTTAAAAAATAAATTTTAAAAAAGAACGATCACAGGGCTCGAGACAACATGGCAAACTTGCTCTGCCTCAAGGCGCTACACTACTGGATCACTGACTACTTACCGATCAAAAATGGGGAATAACCACTGCTACTAGGCAGGGAAGTGAAACTCAGGACCTTGCCTGAACAACGCTAGCGTATCTGCCTTAAGAGGGCTGTTCATATTGTTTGTCTATGTCGCATTACTCTTTGTGTCCATATATAAATACTACATTTGTCATAAAAGCGAGTATGTGCATGGACATTCATTTACTGGGATTGATAAATGCAGTTTGGGTCTTGAGCCTGTGTTCACTGTGCACCTATCTAGAAGTCATGGACTGCTCGACCCACGCTACCACTGAGAGTCAAGTGCTGAAGGAGTACTTGGTCTAGTTGATCAGTACTCAATTTAGGTTGAGCCCTCAGACATGAGGAGTAAAAGGTCTCAACCTCTGAAATGGGTTCTGATATTTGATGGAAAACCGCCCATTTACTAGCACAATATTATCCTACATACCAATCTTAAACTGTCCTGAGATTCACAATGAATACTCAAATAGGCGTCTTTTTCTTTCTATCTGCCATTTGAAAAAAAAAAGAACTTGGCAGCCATCTTAAATGCTTTTTCAACTGAAATCATTTAAGCAGGTCCTTCCTCAATTTCACCACTTGTAATGCAAGTCTTAAATCACTCATTCCTTTTTAAGAGTCGCCAATTGTTTTTTTTCCTTATCTAGTCCTTGCAATTCCAGAGTTCTTAAGTCTACACACAGAGTTTACCAAACATCACCTTGTAACTTCTTAATAACATGTTTATTTTCTCTTTGCCTCAACATGTTTACAGTAGTTAACAGCTATCTTTCTAAATATATGTGTCAATGAAAAAACATGTCAAATGCTATATTTTGTTCATATCCTGTAAGCAGATCAAGTCGAACGGCTACATTCAAAATAGTTTTCATTACAATCGTGTTTTTGAAAGCTGGCCACCTCTTGAAAAATCCTCCACTATATTAAAAGCTTGAAAGCAAATCGGATTCATGCAGGGGTAGGCATCCATAACCGTGGCGATTTTTTGTTTTCATTCTTAATTTTACTCCTATATTCAGTCCAGCCTAATTCTGCTTGACACCTGGTTTTACCCACATAATATAATCTTCAGAGGTATTTAATTTCATGAACACTATTTTGAGAGCCGCACGGGCCATAGTGCTGTAACATAATGCTTGTTTGCCCTTGTGTAGGTGGTATACTGGGCCTTCCTTAATAAAGATACAGTTAGACCAGTTTAAACATGGGAATGCCCCTGCTTTCAAAGAAGCAAGAAATATTTGCTGTAATCTTTTTTCTGATACACAGGAGTTGTCGAAATTAGTGGGCCCTCTTCCCCATCTCTCTATTTCTCTGTTATTTTATAATCGTGTGGAAACAAATGCCCTGATAAAGATGACTGAACTGTCATCACAACAGGTTTCTGTAAAACATATAATACAGCATAATTTCTCTAGGAATAAGTCGAGGGTGTGAAGAAAATGTTTCGTGTAGAGTGGGTGCTGCTCACCCTGATTTCATTATGCATTTTTGTTTCACGTGCAGGTGTAAATACAAAGAAGTTCCCTCCCCTTGAATGAATATAGAATTTATAGAGCGCAGCAATCGCCCCCGGAGGGGTATCTCTGCGCTATAAACAGAGGGACAGAGGTTGGAACAGGCGATCAGTTATTAAAAAGTTTAGTTTTCAAAAGTTTCCTGAACTTAAGAAAATTCAGGCACTTGCGTAAGTGGACGGGGAGTGAGTTCCAGTATTGCGGGGCCAAGTAGGAAAAGGTTTTGCCACTGGCGCGTATTTTGTTAAACCGAGGGACAACCAGCAGGGCCTTCTCTCCAGCGCGGAGCAATCTACAAGGTAGGTAATGAACAAGATTTTCCGCAAGGTACCTAGGACCCCTATCATTGATTGTTTTGTGGACCAGGCAGCAGATTTTAAACAATTCTTTTACGAATGGGAAGCCACTGGCGGCGTCTCAATAAAGACAGAGATGCCGTCCTAGGGGGTATATTGAGGGACAGACGCGCAGCTGTGTTCTGGACCACTTGCAATCTATTCAGCACAGAGCTTTAAGGCTGAGAACCTCTCGAGGTGATTGATGGTCACAAGAGTACATGCGAATTTTGCACATTATTAGGCTGCCATGTATGCTCAGTACCGCCATTTATTTAGTTTTTAGAAGTATCTGTGTAGCCCTAATTGTGTTAAACTGACGTCATCCAAGATGTTAGCTTTTATGGCTGGTAGGAGTGTGATGAATTGAGGAATCTAGCTGGGACAAATAGATAAAATGGATTTTGTGTTCTCTATATTTGTACACGCTGCACTTTTGTAGTTGATGCATATACTTGTGTGAGACTTCTTTTAAATTGATCCTTTCATGGCTACAATTTTTTATGCTGAATAAAGATTATTATTATTATTATTCTTCAGCACAGTATCGTTTGCTGCTGCCAGAAGTGCATTACAGTAGTCGAGTCGACTGACCACCAGAGCTTGAATCAGAGCCTTACGTACTGATAAGGGGAGAAGATGGAACACTCTCCGTAGAAGCTTCAGCACATAAAAGCAGATGCCTGAGGTAATTGCTACTTGATCTTTCATAGATAGGGAGTGGTCCAGATAAACTCCCAAATTATTTACCGTCATTGTAGTGGTGGAAGCGGGGCCTAATTCTGAAGGTCACCAATCGGGGGACCACAAAGTTTGCGCTTTGCCAAACTGTAGTAATTCCGTTTTATCAGCATTCAACTGAGGAAAATTCTTCGTCATCCAGTCGGAAATTGCTCACATACCTTCAGCAAAGAGATGTTTTGTCGCAACCAAATTATTGTCAAACGAAAGAAGGAGTTGGGTATCGTCCGCATATGAAAAGGGAATGAATGCATGATCTTTAATAATATTTGCAAGGGGGGCCACATATACATTAAACAATGTGGGACTAAGGCACAAGCTCTGCGGTAACCCCTTCGTAAGAGATCTAAGACAGGAGCGGAAGGGGCCCAAATTAACGGTCTGTGTGCTCTGCTCAAAGAAGCTTGGAAGCCATTGCTGGGCCAGCCCCTCAATCCCAATTTCAATTAGTCTTTGTAGTAGTTTATGGTGGGTTACAGTTTTGAAGGCTGCGGACAAGTCCAGCAGCACTAAAGAAACTGACTTGTTATTATCTAAGGAGAGTTTGATAAGGTCCTTGACTCCTATAACGGTAGATTCGGTAGAGTATTTTGGTCTAAAACCAGACCGCTAAAGTATGGTTATTGTTGTTGACTCTTTTGAGCTTTGATGTACAGAGATTTCACCCATTGTCTTATTTATTAAACATGGTGGTTTGCACACTACATTCAGGTAAAGGAGCCTCACCACATAAGGGACATTATCAAGGTGAGAAAGCTGGCCCATGTAGCGGAGTTGTTCTGGCACCACAGAGTTGTAAAAGTTACATTATGTTCTTACAGTCTTAGATGTGACCACAAAGGTATTTCTCAGCAGGCCAGAAAAGGTTCATCCATTTTGCTTTCAAATTGGGGACATGCTTCCAATTTTCAGACATAATCATATGGAAAATTATAAACCATACACAAAAAGTGAATAACCGTGTGAAAACCATGTAGTAAAAGTATTCCAGCTCCAATGGAATATGGGTAGAAACTAAAGCTAGCACGAACGTGGAGATCTCACCGTTTAAGCTGAGGTATCTCCTATTTAACAGAAATTCGTTGATAACTTTACCTCAGTGTATCAACTCCCAGGAAAGACACTATGAACATGTCACTACAGGAACTTGCCCATAAAGTTTGCATCACAAACCCGCTTGACTCATCTGCAGCTCTGCCCTTACCCTACTCAGAGATATAGGCTAATATGACATTTTATCTTTCAAAGGGAAAACATAATTTTTTGCTACCTTAGGTAAAAATTCTTAAACACACTGTCACTGTCCTTGTCTGAGCAAGAACACGTTTTATAACCTACACATTTAACTTGCCTTTTGCACACTTAAGTACGACCAACAGCAATAATACATTTAGCAGGGCACTTCACTCTATACAAGTAATAACAAGCATTAGTAAAGCTAATAGGTCTCGTCTTTGAGGACAAATGGTTTTGCCAATGCTTTTTTGTGTGCAATGTTGTACAGAATCGGCAAAAGGCATTTTTTGCCAACGTTTTGCAGAATTGGCTAAAAGAAAACAAAAAAAAGTGTTGTGGCATGCCGAAAGCATATGTTCATAAGCACACACATGTGAAGAGATATGACCACATGGATGCACGCTCGTATGAGATGACATGGACAATTATTTTTAGTCTATCTAGTCTGAATTAGTAAATACCAAAATGAAAACAGAGTAGTATGAAAGCAATTTACCTCTAATGAGAACATTCAGCTGAATTCGTTCACAAGCACATGCCACATCCATTACCGATGGAAGTTGTAGACATGTGCAGAGCATCTTTCCCACACACAATGTAATTGTATGTCAATCACACACAAAAGGTGATGGAAGAAATGCTTCCAAAAAGTCTAACCACTGGCAATCACTTGGTGTAGCATTCTAACATTTGTTCACCCATTGTGCGCTGTAGACAAAGGCACTCCTTATGTACATCAGCAGTCACCCTGCTCCTTACTGGAACAGTCCATCCTTACGCCCCATTGGCCACTTATGGTGTAACATTAAATCACACAAAAGGTGATGGGAGTTATGACTGTAAAAAGTCTAACCACTGGTTGGTGGTAAGGCTTTTTACAAGCATTCGTCCCATCACCTGGTGTGTGACTCATCCAACTGCAGGCAGATTCACCACAGTGAAAGAAGGTAGCCCTTTGACATCAAATCACTCTTTTGCACTAGTCTACCTTCCCTGGGTGTGCAGCACTGCATGCTGCGGTACCATTACACTGCCCTTGACACAAGCACACTCTTAACAAATGAACACTGCCTCCAGAAAGGCAAAAGGCCGTAGAACAGTTATTAAGTGCTGCAAGCTCACTTTTAATAACATTACACACTCAGCGTCAGATTGGTAACGCGGGCACTCGGGCAATGACCGAAGGGCCGGTAGCCGAGTTCCAGCTTTGGACCGTTTTTTTGGGCAGCCTCGGGACTGTCTGTGCTGTTTGGATGCCGCCAGCGGCCGAGTGGGTGCCCGAGTGGCCTTTCTGGAGGCAGGTGGGCGGAGGTGTCACTCCTTTTCTCTCGCTGGGCTGGCCCATTAATGTATGCAGGCTTGTGGCCTGCGCAGACGGGGTCTCACTTGCATGCATGTGTGGTTTAGCAGTGTGAACCAATCCACGCATTTTTTTTATCTAAGTGAAATTAAAAACATCCTGATGATGTGGCCCACTTTTTTTAGCGTGCCCGCGCTGATTTATGATCCCAATCCAACCCTGTCACTCGATGTCCTAATTGATGTATACAGCGCAGGAGGTGGTTTGAAAGTTTTCAGTAACCACCTTAAACCTAACATGGCAACAGCAGAGCAACCTGTAGCAGCCAGCAAATATAACCTAAGCACACCCTCTCTCCCACCTATCCTATCCCTCCTCCATCACACTGCTAAGCATGGAGCCCCAAGACACAATAAAAGCACAACTCCAGCTAGTCACGCACAAAAACGATTCCCACGTGGTCTACAGCAAGTACGAATTCAGCCAAGCAAGCATGCTTCAATGCCACGCACGAGGCAGGAGGTGCTGTATCTGGGCAAGCACAAAACTATGCAATTCAGTTTTTGCTTTTAGTCCGGATTATCCAATTGGAGGCTACTGCTTCCCACTTCCCAGAACCGGCTGGACGAATTGGAACAACACAAACTGGATCTTCCTCAGGGCTTTAAGTGGGCCGGGTCTCACCGGGTCTGAGCACCTGTTGTTTTTTAAAGGGGGGCTCGAAACGGGTCTCTATCAGGCTCTGTTTTGTGCCCTGGCACAGGCGGTCCGTCTTTTTTCCGGACTGCAGTGACAGCAGACACATCGATGTGCGTGTGCTCTCACTGCTCACTTCTCACTAGTGGAGAAGTTATGGCATGACATCATGCCAGGTGAGTGTTGTAGGGGAAGGGAAATCTTTCAAAGAGATTCATTTTCTCTCTGGATTTCCCTTCTCTTTTTGAAACTCAGGAGCAGCAACATTGTCATGGTGTCACCAGGGCTTAAAGTGGAAGCTTTTTAGGTCTCGCCTGAGCCAGCGTATGCGCTGCTCTGCGAGACATTTAGTAGTGGCCTTTTAAAAGTGCTACCACACGCTTTTGCTGGCCTAGCGCTTGCGGTTACTCACGCATGCACGTGCGAATCCGCCAGCTTTCAGCACCCGATCAGGCGCCATCTGGCTTTCCTCTCGCTTGCTCTTTCAACACTCCTCCGCCCCTCCCCCGCCGCATCTCGTGTTAATTGTAAACATATGTGCAAACGCGCAGCTTTCGCTCGCGCGCGCACCACTTTTTGCAGGCACTTCCTTCATGTAGTCTTCTTAAAACGTAAATGACTCATGTTTTCAGTGTGAACTAAGTATGATTCTTTATTATGCTGTCTCACAGAACTGCTGGTTCACTTTAGGTTTAGAGTCGCGCGCACACAACTCCCTCCGCCTCTCATGTTGTTCCTGTTCCCCTGCCTTCTGTGTTGCTTCCCACCACAGTGCACTCCATGTTGCTTCCAAACACCCCCACCCTCGGTGTTGCATGAACCATTTACCAATGCTGGTCAGCACACCCAGGCGTTCCCACTGATCTATACCGGACATTCCCACTGCTCTGCGTCCGTCCATGGCTCCCTGTATCTTCTTTCCCCGCCGCTCTTTCCGCCACAATTCGAATCTGTTGCGCAACCAAACCCACTGTTAAAGTTGTATGAAGCGAACGACGGTCTCTGCAACCAACAACACGCCGATTTCGCACTACGACCTCTGCCGAACCAGATTTGAACCAATCAGAGATGTGATAGGGCATGTCGGTTTGGAACAGTTTTTTTTTTAAAGCTTGGTTGATAAAACAGGTTGTCACAGAAATGGCTTCTCTCGGTATTCCAATGGTTTGTTTATGAGGTGCGTTTAACACGTGACACACACAATGTATTTGTGCAATGAGCATCCAGAGGTTTTATGATTGACGCTTTACCTACCGCCTGCGATTGGAGACCGCTGAAGAGGAAGACCGTTGTGCTAGACCTCTTTGCAGTTGGGTTGGAGGGCGGAAGGGAGCGTCTGCCGTTGCCATGAGGATTGCGGTGTTAGCAGTTACAGCCTCAGACAAAAACTTGTGAACATGCGCTTTGTTTTTAAACTCGTAAGCCTTAGCCCCCCATTTCCCTGTTAAATGAGATCAACCCACCCCGTATTTGTCTCTAAAACTCTTTGAAGAAGCACAATTTGCCAACAAAATAAAAACTTTATCAAACTCAACCCACTCTTTTGAAAATAACTTTCAACACCACCCTATTACCTTTTGGCGTTTATTTTACTTACTGTTTCTCTGTTTTTACGATACTCAGAATATGTTTCGGAGCACTTCCAAGGGACACAAGTACCGGAGTAGTAAAGCCAGGAACGTGATTGTGGCAGGCGGTGTCGTGGGGGTGCAGGCCTACGCTGCACCGTACAGCATACATAAGTACACAACACTAGTGGTCTCACTTCAGCCAGTGGTCACATGCAACCCTGGTTCATTTATTTATGCCCTCGGACCGAGCCCGGTCATGAGCAGTGTGTGCACGATACATTTTAACGGAGAGGCAGGGTGTCTCTCTCCATCCATCCCTCCTTTTACTTTGGTATCAGCAGAGCCGAGAGAGAAGCTTAACAGTAGAGAAAAACAGAAAAAGAGGAGGGGGTAGAACAGACAAGCATTTGCAATGCAATAGGTCTCGCATTTACGCGAGTTTGAGCTATTGACATTGCAAATGATAATGCCTTTTATTTTTGTTTTTAAAGCATAAATAAAAGGCATAGTGATTACAATGCCAATAGCTTAAAGTCACGTAAATGCGAGACCTATTGCATTACAAATGCTTGTTCAATATTATATACAAGCCACAGTTGCTGCTTATTTATCTTATGCAACTAACAGCCATTGCCAATAGTCCTGACTTCTTGTAGGTATGATGTTACCTGTTGTATCATATCTGGAAGCAATGACAGAACCAGCAAAATACAAGTCGGGCGGCACACAATGCTAATCACAGATTTTTGGCATACGTGTTTTAGGCCACGCCCTTAATTACATTGACCAAGCCGCTTTGAGAGACCCCCCAGTTTTTTATCCCACTTAAAGACCTGATATTTCTGTTGGCTTAATCTGCTCTCAAGTAATCATCCCACTGGTTTCAAAAGCAAGGAGCTGCCATCTGCTGACCACAAACAAACCATAAAATTAGATACTGTTAGTTGGCTGAAAATACACGTTTCATACTCACTTTGAAGTCAGAGAATGAGAGGCGCGCCCTCGGCAAAGAGTGTCTGACATTTGACCTCGGTCTGAATGCACAGCAAATATGGCAAGATAAGTACACAATTTAAGACTGGTTTACAGAAATGGAGCAGGACGCAGTCCTCTGTGTGCCATATTAAATATTTAAGAAAAATAAACACCGCTGCTAGAAAATTGCACTATACCACCCGGCATCCTATACAATAACGGGTCTCGAGCTACCGCTTGAATGGTGTTAGAAATGGGCGATGTGGAGTCACTTTGCTCTTGAATGCTAGGTTTTACTTTGTCATTACAAATTCAGGTCTCAAACCAAGAAGGGGGAAAGGGGGGGGCTTAACAATAATATACTAGCTTAATATTATCGTAGGTCCAGCATACATGCCCAACAATCAATGAAAACAGAAAGGTATGCAGTTCCTAATATTAACGCAGTGTGTGTTAAAGTCACTCAGATCCCAGGGTGATGTTGTGAAAGCAATCAGATGGATAGGAGTAAAAATGACTCCTTCTGGAAAAGAAGACCCTCACACACCCAACAAGCGGGTGTCTTGCTTCTTTGCTCCTTATTGGGCCGGCGGTGCAATGCCCGATCAGGCACCCCAAGGAGGCCTTCCTGTCGGAGATCTTTATTTCCAAACGCCGGTGAGCGAGGTGTGTGGGGGGGAAAATTAGTTATGATAAATGGTGTAGGTGCAAGTGAAGTGAAAGGTAAGTGTACTAAAACAGGGGTAGGTGATCCACTTCAAACAATTTTAATAAAGTATGGTCACCACCCTGATTAAAATCAAACAATCCGCACATCTCTCACCATTAGGTATGTGAGTAATATGTGCTAAAGGAATAAAAAGGTCGACATGTTTCTTGCCTTGTATTATATTAAATGGCAATTCTTCAGGACCAATAAACAAGCATATACGGCTACCTGCACCTTTTTGGTGGTGGCCACAACCTCTAAGAGGTGTCAGTGGTGGCCACACGTACAGCACCCTAAAAACGTGTGGTACCGTGAATAACAAGAACACACAACCTGTGGAAGAAACAAAAAGTTAAAATCATTGTCATAATAAACAATTCGAGGCATCAGGTTTAATTGAGACAATAGGTGATGTCAAACATAAAACTGTGGCATGCGTCGATTGAGAGCAAATATTTGTAGGACTTTATCAAGGCTGACAGCAAATACTTAATTAAAAGCTACCTCAAAAATCAACCCCCGCGAGGTTGCAACGATTTGTCGGAAGCAATCTAGCATAAACTCACCCTCTTAGGCTGTGGAGAAAATGAGGCCGGGGTAGGAAGGCACTAAATTTTAGTGTCCTAAAAGGAGGAGAGTGGATAAAAACAACAGATACGTCAGGTAAATATACATCAAGAGCACCCAGTGAGAGTTTAGGAACCTTAGTGGTTGGGCGCCTCATGGTATACTAGGGCATGCAAAACTTCGAACTGTAACCCAGTCACATGAGGGCAAAAGTTTGCTTCAATGGTCAATAAACGCATAAATTAGGAAGTGGGTATGCGTGTACCTGTGATGGTATAGTATTAATCAAACAATGGTTACATAGACCAGTATTTCTGCACGTAGGCACATGTGCATGGCAATTAAAGATGTACGCGGTCTGGGCTCAGTGTAGGTCAGTGAGGCACTAATATGACGACCATACTAGGCGCAATAACATTGCATGACCGACCAGTCTCTCCTGTAAGTTACTCTGCCAGCTAAGGCTAAGAACTGCACAATCCAACTCATAGATGGACAAACGACTGAAAGTACTCACGATTTCGTTGTGAAAATGTTACCGTATACCTACGGCCCCGCCAGCCGCTCGAGTCTGATGATAATGAGCTCGACTCACTCCAAGTATTGAAAGCAGGTCGGCGTGCTACGCGGGTACGTGTGGGGCGGTCGCATCCGGTAGAGGCGTGGCCACGTCTCAACCGCTAGACCGCTGACCAGGACGTATGTCAGGCGGAAAGGGATGCAACGGAGTTGCTATGGAAACTCGTACGCGACGGGGAATGCCTCTCGCTCGCGTGCGTATGAGGCGGTCGCACCCAAAGAGGGCGCGGTCAAGTGTCACCCAATAGGAAGCTCCCCTCAGTAAAGTGTCAATCAAAAAGGAAAATAACAAGGTGGTTGCTATAGAGCCTCGTAAGCGAAGCGAGACCTCGCACGGGAAAAGGCCGGTTCCCGGAAAATCAAAAAATTCGTACATGACTCAATCCAAGGCCCCCTGATAAAAAAATGTGTCCACGTAAGCGCTATGTGCTGCAGATCTTGGTTAGTGTCAGGCACAAGGTGGTACAATTACAAGCATGGAGGAGGTTCGTCAAAAGGGTGGTTAACCCTGTTGCACAAATGGAGTGTGGTGATTTATTAGGGAAAGTAGCATAACGGAGAGCACCCATGGTGCAAGGATTATCACCAAAATTGCTACCAGGGGCCATCAGTGGTTGAGAAGGGCGTGGGAGCAACCTCGACAAGTGTGCCTCTTGGCGAGGAATGCAGGCTCATAGAATATGAAAGGGAGATAGTAGCCTAACTCAAGTCAGCATGCTCCACGGAATGTCCTCATTAAGGCCAGAAGTATCAGCAGCCAATCTTAGGACCCAACGTTGTTCGAGTCTAAAGAGGGCTTTTTGTGACATATGCGGGTGGGATTCTAAAACCACCCATTGAAATGAGGTGGGAGCATGTCGTTCCAGGTTGTAATGAGTCGTCATTTTAGTGTTTGTCTTAGCGCATCTGAAATTGCTTTTGTGTTCCAGCATGCGAGTTTTAACTGCACGCGTGGTCATGCCTATATATGGTAAACCACAGGGGCAAATCGTAAGGTAAATGCAATTTTTTGAGTTGCAATTGGTATGTTTGTGGATTTGCCAGGTTACGCCATTAGTGAGTGTCAACTCTTTGCTAGTGCGTGTCTGTGGGCACATGGCGCAAGACCCGCAGGGATAGTGACCCTTAACTGGAGGTAAATCCCACAGTAGTTTTTGAGACCCAACAACTGATTTCCTGGGCCTAGTATGTATTAGTAGGTCCTTGAGGTTATTTGTGCACTTGAATGCAAACCTAGGGATTTCCAGATCTAGATCACCAGTGTTAAGAATCCCCCAGTGTTTTTTGATGATCGCCTTAATTCTGTTAGAGTCGGGGGTGAAGGTGGTAACACAGGTTAAGGATTGGTCAGATTCTTTAATGTTAACGTCTAGTAGACTCTCTCTATTGTTGTTTCTTGCTCGTTTGCGAGCACGAGACACGACCTGTGTGGGGTAGTCTCGCTTGATCAGGTCATTCATAAGAGTTGAAGACTCTTTCTGATAGTCTGCCACAGAACTGCAGTTCCTTCTAATACGTAAAAATTGTCCGAAGGGCAGATTTTCCCTTAACGACTTTGGATGGTAACTGCTGAATAAGAGGAGACTATTCCTATCTGTAGGTTTACGATAAAGACTGGTCGAGATCTTTTCTCCTTCAAGGCGGATGAGTAAATCCAAGAAGGGAACTTCTGTGTCTGAAATGGTATGGGTGAATCTCAAATAGGGATTTAATGTATTTATCCAAGTACAGAATTCTGTGCATTTCGTGTAATCTCCCTTCCACAGGATCAAGATGTCATCAATAAACCTTTTCCAGAGCAGTACATTCGCCGAGTAGGGATTGGTGGGATGATGGATTGCCCTACTTTCGAAGGCTGACATGTACATACATGCCAGACTCGGCGCGAATGTACTGCCCATGGAAGTACCCTAGGTTTGATGGTACAATTGTGTGTTATACTCAAAGAAGTTTTGAGTCAAGGCTAGGCACGCGCATTCCATTATGAAAGGTACAGGTGTAGTGGAAATACGCTCACTGCTACTCAGTGCATCCTCGATCACTTGGAGGGTGGCTTGTTGGGGTATGTTAGTATATAACGCCTCAACATCCAATGTCAGCAAGACGTTTGCATGCCCTAGTATACCATGAGGCGCCCAACCACTAAGGTTCCTAAACTCTCACTGGGTGCTCTTGATGTATATTTACCTGACGTATCTGTTGTTTTTATCCACTCTCCTCCTTTTAGGACACTAAAATTTAGTGCCTTCCTACCCCGGCCTCATTTTCTCCACAGCCTCAGAGGGTGAGTTTATGCTAGATTGCTTCCGACAAATCGTTGCAACCTCGCGGGGGTTGATTTTTGAGGTAGCTTTTAATTAAGTATTTGCTGTCAGCCTTCATAAAGTCCTACAAATATTTGCTCTGAATCGACGCATGCCACGGTTTTATGTTTGACATCACCTATTGTCTCAATTAAACCTGATGCCTCGAATTGTTTATTATGACAATGATTTTAACTTTTTGTTTCTTCCACAGGTTGTGTGTTCTTGTTATTCACGGTACCACACGTTTTTAGGGTGCTGTACGTGTGGCCACCACTGACACCTCTTAGAGGTTGTGGCCACCACCAAAAAGGTGCAGGTAGCCGTATATGCTTGTTTATTGGTCCTGAAGAATTGCCATTTAATATAATACAAGGCAAGAAACATGTCAACCTTTTTATTCCTTTAGCACATATTACTCACATACCTAATGGTGAGAGATGTGCGGATTGTTTGATTTTAATCAGGGTGGTGACCATACTTTATTAAAATTGTTTGAAGTGGATCACCTACCCCTGTTTTAGTACACTTACCTTTCACTTCACTTGCACCTACACCATTTATCATAACTAATTTCCCCCCCCACACACCTCGCTCACCGGCGTTTGGAAATAAAGATCTCCGACAGGAAGGCCCCCTTGGGGTGCCTGATCGGGCATTGCACCGCCGGCCCGATAAGGAGCTAAGACCCGGTGATGAAGCAAGACACCCGCTTGTTGGGTGTGTGAGGGTCTTCTTTTGCAGAAGGAGTAATTTTTACTCCTATCCATCTGATTGCTTTCACAACATCACCCTGGGATCTGAGTGACTTTAACACACACTGCGTTAATATTAGGAACTGCATACCTTTCTGTTTTCATTACAAATTCAGGACCATGAGTCCCAGAATGCAAATCACTGAGCTACCATGCCAGGAATGGGTTGCATGTCCAGATGTAATGCTCTCAAGTAGTCCACCCCAGATACAGCGCATCTTACTGCCCATCCTCCGGCTTGAATTCCAAATATATTGCTGATGTTCTGCACCAAAATAGATCTTCATTTAACACAAATCAGGTTGGAGTAGATAGTTATTCGACCAGCATGTTCGTGAAGTGCTGCACACAGCTAAAGAGTCCCCTCATAATACATGTTGTCCTTTTGCGATTTAATAGTCACAGCTCAGCCATGTAATGGCTAACATGATTGTGTAAAAGTACAGAATGTAGAGAAAAACACTGGGACATTAACAAAAAAATCCTCTCATTTTGAAGTCAGAGAAAGAAAAGTAAAGAGGCGCCTTCGGAAAACAGTGTCTGGTCTCTGAGACCCCTTTGCTTGGTCTTATTTGACTCACTTCATTTTTGTTAGGCACTTAATCATGCTACTAAAACCCTCCTTTCTATAATTTTATAATTCCACAATCTCATATCCTTTTTGTATCTAATGATTCCTTCATCTACAAAAGAAAATTCTTTCTCTGTCCTTTTTGGCATAAGTATCCAATAGAGCTGAATTTCCAATATAGTTTACCCAAATGTTAAACGCAAATTGACATATTTCGTGACGTTTTCATGATTTTGAAACATGTATTGTTTTTACCCTGTAGATACCACATGCTCACAATTCTGTCCTGATGAAAATCTCAATTTGTTGAGATCGAAACGCCGTCGACCCTCCCACAACCAAACTCCTTAATTTCTTGAATTAATTTTATAAGGAGTTTTGCTCTTGTTGTCGATGCGATGTTTGTTATTAAAATCCTTCTTCTCTCACCTCATCACGTTCTTTTTCAATAAACTGTGAGCACTGGATCTATAATACGAATGTATTGATATAGTGAATATTGTGAATAAATGAACTGTTTTACAATATTCACCCGTGTCCCGTCCTATACAGGGTTTCTTCAAAACTGACTTGTGTCGAAGGAATACTGACTGATTCATCCCCCTTCTTTGAAAATATGTATCTTTACCTGGACCAATCGGCTTTGTATGAACAGTTGTTTTTTTATAAAAACTATCTGAAGCCCCCGGTTCTATTGACAGGGGCCCCTTTGTTATGTAATACACATCATATTAAGTAACTTTAGGCCACAAGTTATAGTCTTTTAACAGAAGTACAACTATAAGGATAACTATAAGCAGTGCTTAATTTGAGCCGGTGGTTTCCGGTGCCAAGCACCGGCACATAACCATCAACACCAGCGCTTTGGACACATTAATTTACATTAGGTGATCCTCCCAGAATCACATGATGTTGAACCCAGGTGGAGACTCGAACCTGCTTCACGAGCTCCAAAGTCGGCAGCTCTGGCCCTTACAACATCCTCTGCCCACTTTTAGGGTTGGCAGTTGGTTCTGTTTTAGGCGGCGCTAACAGAAAAAATGGGCTGGTGCATGCTGCCTCCTGATGAGAGCCCCAGCACTTATTTTTTTTCCAAATTAACCACTGACTAGAACTGTTGAATTTCTATGGCTTTGTGTGAGTAAAGGGTGAACCTAACTATAACGTCCCTGTACCCTTTATTTTCCTTTCAGCTAATTCTATGGGTTTTGTTTTTATGATTTGCAGGTAAATCGGCAGAGGATCAGTGTCCCTAGATATTGATATTTTTCTTTCTTTAATAACTCCTAAACTAGATTTACCCCAGATTACAAAAGCACAATCTGCAGAACAAGATTTAGCTTTCTGTGACATTTGGTGTAATTCCGTTCAGCGGTTCCGGCTGTAGCCGGGTCTGAAACTTACAAAATCCCCATAGACACTGCATGGGGAAAAAGTGTTTTGAGGACCTCCTTCACAAATCACCGTGATAATTTCCACAAAGCTGCTAAAGTAACCAGTACACTACTTTAGAAAATGTCTTGAAGGTTCGTCAAACAGCGCCCAAGTTATTAGAAAAATAAAGAACGATTCCTCTATGGGATCCTAACTACAAATACCTACTGGCTACTGCCAGTAGGATAGATGGATAGATAGACAGACAGATAGCAGCTCACGGTTATGGGCAAAAGGGCCACGCCCCTCTTACTTTCCCCCTAATTATTTTAACAATACCTTTTATAGCATCCAGTTAAAGAAATGGCATAAAGTGGGCTGGCTGTGTGAACTTCATCTGCACTTCATTTGTTATCTGGAGCGTCTGCGCAGCCATCTCACCAGGCTGTCATCAATCAAAAACTGCCAGGGTGAGAATCTCACAACCATGGAGTCTGTGAGGTCATCAGTCTGATAAATCAGCAACCATTGGCACAACACTCCACCCACTGAGGACATGCTTGAGAAGTTAATCCTAGGCGCTTCAGGTTTAAGCCCTAAAGCACCAGGGGCCACACATCAGTCAGTAAATGAAGTCATGTCACTCCACCCTTTTACATGTTGTCACACTGGCGAAAGGGTGGGGGAAGGCTCTAGACTGGAAGCTGAAGACTGGTGCAGTAAGTACTGTTTTGGCACAAGATATTCTTGACTCACTGTACACGCACCAGCTCTCAGCTTCCAAAATTCCGTTCTGTACCACCAGTGCAACAGACTGTGCATCAGCTTTTAATCACACGTTAAAAAGCTAAGCCGTTTATGCAACGCTTATGTACAGGCCTTAGGTGCAGGAGACTGGCCACTGATGAGAGGTAAGAAAGAGAAAGGAGGCAAGCCAAGTAATTGAAAGGAAAGGGAGGCAATAAGAGATTTTTAAAATGTTATTTACGTTAATTATTTGTGTAGGTTACACCACTTTAAATGGAAGCACAGATGTTGAGGAATAAAGTCAGAGAGGAAAACTAAGCACAATGTGTTATTTGTGCAACAGAGTTATAAATAGAAAAGTATGGGTTAGACAAGTGAGAAGATGAAATTTGGGTTTATGAGGGGTAGACAGGTGGAAATTTGAGCTAATTAAACTAGAAAGATGTTAGCATGGCAGATATAGTAGGGTGGAGCTTATTCTGGTTTGTAGTGGCAGGAATCCCGCTTTCATTACCAGATTTCACACTTGACACCTTGTGTGATCCTGGGCAAGCTTCCCACTACAGGACTTGGGGATAAGATTGCATTTAAACCACTCTAAAACGTACCAGAGAGCAAAAGGAAAGCCAATAGTTTTGAGGAACTACTCAGTAGTGAGTTTTTGTCCAGTAAGTTGGGGTGAGAGGTTGAAAGTGGGCAGTCCATCAGTAGATCAAATAGTGTTTAGTCACTAGGACGGGGGGCCTTCCAGCTGCTCAATATATTACGAAAAGACCTTTCTAGGCTGGGTATTCCAGCTCAGGAATATGGCACACATTCGTTCTGAATAGGGGCAGCTGTTGAAGCAGCCACAAGGGGTTGGTCCCAAAAACAGATCATGGGAAGGAATTCCTCCAATTGCTTTAAGAGATTTGTTTGTATGGATAGGGGAGATTATTGATAACCTTGTTGTCCCCCCCCCCCTCTTACTGCTGTTATGTCTTTTAAGGTTCGGTTTCTGGCCCGGAGGCTACCGGCTTGTTGGTATGGCTCGTCAGACACGGTTTCGTGAAGTGGGCAGCGAAGGAAACAAGAAACAATTTGCAGGGTCATAATTTGGATTTTGACACACAGGTGTTATGCCTGGTATGGCTAGGAAAAGGGGGCATGAAACGGACGGAGATATTGCCAAGATTAAACAAACTTTGTTCAGGAAAGGCTTGCCCCAGTGTTTTATCGGTACATTTAGGTGAAAATGGTTTAGTTGTCGAGAAAGGTTTGGCTCTTAGAGAGATAAAGAAGGAGCTCAGAGAAGTCAAGGCACAGCGGTTTGTTTATTTTGGATCATGGACTGAATTTATTTCTCACAGGAGTTGGAGAGGGGCCCGCAAACCGGCAGCGATAGATAAAGCCAGGAGAAAAGTCAACAGGGAGATGAAGGTTTTGCAGAGAAGAAAGAATAGCCCGCACAGCACATTCTGATTTCAGGTATAATGTGGAGTACCTTTTCAGTGATGAGGACGTCCACTTGTCACGCTACGGGATGGAGCTTTATCTTTTGGAGATCTTGGCGTTTTTGACAAGAACTTTGCAAGTGCAGCAGTGAGCGAAAGGGGGAGGGGAGGAGTAGAACACGTCAGGTAGTTCCTTTTTCTGAGTGGCGGTTGGCCGAGAAGTATTGCATGGGTTTAGATTATGTTACTGCTGCTGTTATTGGTGAACCAGGCTAAAAGTGGCCAAGCTCACACCAGAGTAAGGCAGGGAGTTATAGGTTACGTCATAGAAAGTTAAGTTTAGCAACAAGATTGTGGGTGTAAATCCGAGACTCCTTAGAATCTGTACAGTCCGTGTGGTGACAGAAGGATTTAGATACTTGGGAATCTATGGAACCAGAGACCCAACAGTGTTTCACAATTGAAATTTAGATCCCCTACTATACAGTCTAAAAGAAGATATGCGGCATTGGAGGACATTACCTTTGTCACTGTTTTTTTTTTTTATAAATATTTTTATTTTGCTTTTGATACAAAACTTCAAACCAAGCATGAATACACAATGCACAATAAATATCCATCCATATCAACATGGCAAGGCACACATTAGGGTACATTATCCTCGTCCATTCAGGCAGTACCCAAGTTCGGGTGGCCTGGGCACAGCCGATATATAGAGTCTTAGTTACATCACACGTGGGTCTTGGGACATCGCTACATTCAAGGCTCCCTCCCCGGTCCATCCTGTAGTAGGTCCCCATCCCCTGCCTCCCCCCAATGTCTAAATCATAATAGTTTATCCATGGTGGCCATATTTTACGAAACTTCCGTGGGCAACCCCTAGCCTTGTAGGTCACTTGCTCCACCACCATATATAGATCAAGACTCGCCCGCCATTCAGTCAGGGTGGATAGTCGCGGGGCTCCCCAGTATTTGGCAATGTCTCGTCTGGCCACGACCAACCCTAAGTTGGCAAGGACAAGCTTGCGCCTCGGGATGTCCACTTCGGTAGGGATCCCCAAAAGGAGAAACTTCGGTTCCAGCTCTAGTTGGACTTCTGTATATTATTCAGCTCTGCCACAATCTTTTCCCAGTATGTCTGGACTTTGGGACATTCCCATAGAGTGTGTATGTATGTTCCACGATCAATGTGACAGCGAAGACACTCGGGACTCGGAAATCGAACAATTTTATGCAGTCTTGCCCTATCAAAATAGACACGGTGTAGTATTTTATATTGGATGAGTCGCAACCTTAACTTAATGGCCACCTCCCGTGGATGCATGAGTGCCGCCTCCCAATCGAGATCATCCAATACCCCAGTGGTCTTTTCCCATTTGGCTCGGAGGGGACCCAGGTTATCCGGCATGTTATTAAGTGGCGTTTTGTAGGTATACGAGATAGCTTTAGCTGGGATCTCCTCCTGAAGGAGTCGCCCCTCTAGCGGGGCATATTACGGTAGTGTCACCCCATCTAACCCTTCCGCCCTCCATGCATGCTTTAGACGGAGGTATGCATATGCCTGGGTGTTGTGAAGCTGATACCGCACCTGGAGTGAGCAAAAGGATGCCAACACCCCTTTGTCTAAGACATCCCCCACTCTAGAAATACCAATCAAGTCCCACTGCTTAAACCCTCGCAATTTTCTAATCTCCGTCAATCTATTCCTCTCCCATAAGGGTGTCTCTCTCGTTAGTTTGTGGTCCCATTGCATCTGTCGCTCAGCACCTTTTCACGCCTCTATCGTTCTCTGGGTTGCTTGCAGCAAGCGGCCACCTCCTCTGCCCCCACAGAGATAATGCAAGTGCGTGTGTTTCCTAAATTGCAGTCTTTCCAGCCTATATGTCGGGTGGTCCCCAAGTGCACAAGTCCATTCATTAATTACAATAAGATGGGAAGCTCCATAGTACGCCCCCAATGTCTGGTAGGGCCAAACCCCCGTTATAGGGGTTCCTCTGGAGTGCAACGCGGGGATGGGCCCCATCCCACAGGAGTATATGCAGTTCATGGTCTATGGTTTTAAACACAGTTTCCGGTATTTTGGTGTAGGTGTTTTGCAGAATATAGAGCAATTGAGGAAGTGTGATCATTTTATACATGGCGGCCCTGCCCGTAATTGTCAGCGGGAGCCTTCTCCACCGCTTGACATCCTCCTGGAAGTTGGAGATAACCCGCCGGAGGTTGCGCGCAAAGCCCACCACCGCATCTGTGGTTATATATAGACCCAGATACGTAAAGCCTTCAGTTGACCATCTCAAGAAGCTGGGATAGGCCTGAGGCATCACTACACCTCCCACTGGGTAAAGAGTGGAAGTGCTCCAATTGATCTTATACCCAGCCTGGCGCCCATATTCCTCGAATATCAGTAACATGTGAGGGAGTGTCTCTGCCGGGTTTGAGAAAAATATCATCTGCATACAGTGATATGTGTTCCTCGTGTATTAGACGGGCTTCATCAACAAACCCTCCTAGCCCCGGAACGGCTCTGATGACGCGGGCCAGGGATTCAAGTATAAGGGCAAACAGTAAGGGGGAAAGGGGGCATCCCTGTCTAGTCCCTCTCTGGATCTGCCAGGTATCCTAGAAGGCACCATTCACTCGAACTCTAGCCTCCGGGCCGTGTACAGTAGCGCCACCCACTCCCTAAACTCCGGGCCAAGGCCAAACCTCTCTAATGCACATCTCAGAAAAGGCCAATGGACGGTGTCAAATGCCTTTCCAGGGACAGGAGCAGGTGGGCCTTCTCTCATCGCGGACAACGTCCATCCAATTAGCCTCTTCACAAATTATATTGTGTGGCCCGTCCCGGCATAAAACCGGTTTGGTCACCATGTATCAGGGATGTGATGACGGTCAGGAGACACGTCACAAGGATAGTAGCCAATATTTGGTTTCTATATTTAACAATGATATGGGACGGTAGGACCCACACTCTTCTGGGGGCTTTACCTTTGTCACTGTTGGGCAAAACCGCCCTGTACAAGATGATTGGGGGGGATGGTGTGTGGTGGCGGCATTTGATCAATAGCATCCCCTACGGGGAGATGCTAAGAATCAAACGTATATGTAGCTGCAAGACTGATTTGCAAAAGGCACAATCAGATTGCAAAAAAAGATTCCTAGCCAGAGGTTATAATACCAAAATCCTAGATCTAGCCATCGCTAAAACGATGAAATTGGAAAGAGAGCCACTTCTAGTTACTAAACCCAAAATCGATTCAACATATGAATTGCGACTTATCACTACCTATAACCTGCAGCACAAAACTATCAGAAATATAATGCAGCGCAACTGGCCAATAGTGTTAGACGATCCAATAATAGGATCACTACTGCCCAAAAGATTGGGTCTAACTTTTAGAAGGGCTCCATCAGTAAGCAACAGTTTAGGAACAAGCAGCCCTGAGGTATTAGAACCTTTGAATTGGCTTGCTCAAAGAAAAGGATTTGTGGCCTGTAAAAATTGCAAAGCATGCATTCATGGTATAAGCAGGACAGCATACACAACTCCATTCAGTGATAAAGAGGTGGAAATAAAGCAAGCCCTACACTGTAAATCTGACCATGTAGTGTATGTTTTAGAGTGCACCTGTAATCTCAAATACGTAGGTAGCACAAAACTCCCGGCCAATAAAAGAATCTTACAGCACCTTAGAGCTATCATTAATAGGGACCCCTCTTACCCAGTTGCTAGACATTTTCAAGAAACCCACAACAGCGACCCCAAGTACCTGTCATATTATCTTATCGATGCGGTACCAAAAAATAGAAGAGGAGGCGACAGAGAAGGTGCATTACGCAAACTTGAGACCCGATACATTTTAAACCTAGACAGTAAGATACCGGGAGGTCTGAATGCCGCCTAGGACCTTCATACCTGTATTTAATGGGTCGATACATCTTCAAATATTAGACATGTGCAATATACTTTGCACAAAGCCAATAAGCTATAAGATTCAGCCAAAATTAAGTTCCCCTTGTACTTTTCAGCAAGATTGAGTCAGCAATTCATATTGGAATTTTATGGGATTAGCCAGTTACTGTCGTTCGATGCCCGATTTCACAATACTCTGAGTCTCAGCCTATGCCCCACTAATAAGAGAAAATCTAGCTAAATAGGCTACACCCACTATTTCAATATCTTCAAATAGGTCCATGTATTTTCACTTGTATGTCATTTATCCAGCACGTGTGTTACATTGCACTTTATGTATCAGCATCAATGGAAAGTCAAGCAACATCTTTCGCTTAACGTTTCTTGCAGTCTACAAGTTATTCAACTTATAACAATGTCAATATGCATTGATGCAATCATGGTTTAAGCTTGACAGCATTAGTCTTGAAGCGTAAACATCAGATTTGTATTATAGAACTTTGTTTTATTATGAAATTTTAGAGCAAATCGAGCACATTTGAATTTTATTCACTTTTGTGCAATTATTTATTAATGTGTTTTTAATGCTTTTAAACTGAATGATATTAGGCATTTATGTTTTTAGAATATCCAAAACTGGAACTAGATCAATATGCACTATGTCCAGCGAAAAACAAAGTATATATACAAATTTACATTTTAAGTATTTCTTCACTTTTCATGATAATGTGGATTTTGTTGCTCTCTATTTCGTTTTTGCACTAAGCACTTGCATTTTCAATACTATAAAATGGCGGCTGAAGCCAAGAAGCGTTGTCATGTGATCAAGGTCCAGGAAGGACCGAAACGCGTCATGGCCGACTAGCGAAAATAAATTAATCTGCACAGAATCGTGGTCCGTGCCTGCTTTGTATCTCGGAGATTGGGGAGCGAAGAAAGCAGCAAAACTGGAGAGATATATATATATATAAATTGAAGGAATCGACTGATTCTAAGACGCCGGTTTAAACTCAAACGCATTAAGGTATGTCTGTCGACAACGTGAGGGACCGGGAAACTGCGGCGTCGTCTATGTTTTCAGATAGCCTCCCGATCCCCCAGAATATACGCGAAAGGAATAATGCTGAGACCGATACTACGAATAAATCACTTAAAGACATTTACAAACTCTTGGAGAAGAAATTAAAAAATGAGCAAGCCAAGTGGTGGGAAGCCAAATCGTTGCAGGGCTACATTGATGTGAACCGCATACTGAGGGGTCTCCGAATCATGATAGCACCTAGCTATGAGGACCCGAACCCGGAACTTATGAGGGAATGGGCGGAAAGCAATCTTGACGCCTCTCGCCGCCTGGTGCTCATCCTCATAAAATATGCGGAGATTGACAGAGCCAGATTACTTTCGGAAGTGGCTTCCCTGCACGAGCAGCTTGAGACCCTTGGCACTAAAGAAGAAAAGGATAAACTAACAAATGAAATGAATACGCGTCTAAAAAAGGAAGAGGCAAGAATCATGGAAAGAAAGGCCTACAAATTTCAAAGGGACAGAAATGACTATGATCTCGGCCAGATCTTCACGTTTTCAAAGAAGTTCGACAGCTTGAGAAATCCTGACAATGTAAGCAAATCCAAGTGGAGAAACACCAGTAAAGCTAATGAAATTGATTCGTCGGTGTCGGAGGTGAGCTCAGGGGCAGGTACTGAGTCAGAAACTGAAATGCGTGATGTGACACATCCCAGACAGAGCAGTAAACCGTCCCCTGGCAAGGAAATCAGTTTTTTAAGCAGGGAGAGACTTCAAACGCTCAGACCTCGGACCCTAAAGCAACACGGAGAAAGCTCACCAACTACAAATGCAGGTGCAGGCAGAGGGCGAGGAAGAGGCGCAACGTATCCAAACAGAAGGAGGGGCAGGGGCCGATGGTTGACAAAGGAATAAACGTCGATACTAATGACAAGACCATCATTAACCTCAGCACGTTTGAAATTACGGAAACGGAAGAAAACATTCTCAGGCTGGGCCTTTCATTTGTCCCCCAAGCAAACATGAATTATGCCAACACGAGATGTGACATATACAAAGCTGTTAGAAAGTTAAAGCTACGTAAACACTTTGCTCTCAAGAAACCTGACGATACCACCGTGCCAAATACCCAGCCCTCTGGCAACAACAGCTCCTGTGATTTATCACAAACTGCAGAACTATTCGAACTATGGGAAACAGAAGGATCTGGTTACGCTTATAACCAAACAAGCAGTGAGCCAGCGCGAACATCCTTTAAACCGCCATCTGTCTTCAATCCCATCATGCCACGAGATTCAATCGATATATTTCACGAGAATACTGTCTGTCAAGTAAAAAAACTTTATAAAAAAACTGTTACACAAAGGAAAAAATATGACAGGCAAACTTTTGAATACAATCAGCTCATGAAAAAACTCAGTACCAATAAAAACATCGTGGTTCGACAAAGTGACAAAGGCGGCAATATTGTCCTCATGGAAAGAACATTTTATGACTAAGAAGCATATGCTCAACTTAATGATAGACAATGCTACATAAGAACCAACGCAAGTGATCTTAAAATGATGGCACAGGATTACTATTCCAAACTCATGAAGTGGAAGAATAAGAGACTTTTATCTGAACCTGAACTTAAGTTCCTCAAAGTTGATAATCCCATGATACCTGTGATCTATTTCATACCGAAGGTCCACAAAGACATCACCAAACCCCCTGGTAGACCCATTATTTCAGCCAGAGGGGGGTTGTTGGAGAAAACCTCTATTTACATTGATTTTTTTCTTCAGCCTTTTGTCATCAAGCTTCCCTCATATATCCAGGACACAGGGGATTTCCTTTGTAAGATACAACATATCAAGTGGAAGAAAGGTTATTGGATGCTTGCCTTGGATGTTACGGCCCTATACACGAGCATCAAACATGACATTGGTCTCAGGGCCGTCTCCCATTATTTAAATCAGAGGGATGAATATGAAAATGAACACAACAATATGCTCCTACAAATGCTACAATACTGCCTGACCAACAATGTTTTTATGTTCAACAACTTGATGTATCGCCAACTTCAGGGAGTTGCTATGGGGGCCAGTTTTTCACCGAGTTATGCTTGTCTCTTCATGGGGGCTTGGGAAGAACTGGTCCTCAGGGTAAATTTCAAGAAAGAGTTGGATGAGCATGTGGTAGCATGGTACAGGTTTATTGATGATCTATTCATTGTCTGGCGAGGTGATGAGAATCAAGCATTAGGCTTTTTAGAAAACATCAACATCAATGATCACAATCTAGCCTTCACTGCAAACATGAGCCAGACATCAGTAACATTCTTGGATACTGAGGTATATGTCCACAATGAAAGATTGGAAACGAGACTGTACCGCAAGAGAACAGCTGGCAACACGCTCCTTCATGCCAGAAGCTCACACCCAGCCCACCTAATAGCAAGCATCCCCTATGGCGAAATGTTACGCATTAGAAGGGTGTGTAGCAACAACTTTGATTTAACTGCTGCGCAGCTTTCAAGCAGTGCTAGATTTTTAGTAAGAGGATACTCTAGAAAAGTCATAGAGAGTGCGATAGTTAAATCTATGCAACACTCGAGGGAGGACCTTTTAAGACCCTACACCCATAGTCAAACCACTACTGTTGCTAATGTAGCTGTTACTCCCAATGAGGCAAACAATACTTTTAGAATTATCACTGGTTACAGCAGACAACATAGGGACCTATGTAAAATCATTAATCGTAACTGGCCCATTGTACTAAATGACCCGGTCATAGGTGCCGTTTTGCCATTGCGTCCCTCTCTTACATTCAGTAGAGCCCCCTCTATGAGGGATATACTTGTTGACACAAATCCTGAAGCTATTGAGAAAACTACCTGGCTAGCATCTAACACAGGATTTTACAAGTGTAAAACTTGTAAATCATGCCTCCAAGGGGTAAACATGAAATCATACCGGGATGGTTTCAGCAACACTCAACATCAGATTAGCAAGTTACTCACCTGCAAAACAGAATTTGCGGTATATGTGTTATCTTGTCCATGCTCACTGCGCTATGTAGGCAGCACGAAACTAGCTGTGCATAAGCGAATCCTCCAGCATCTCAGGGCCATAGCTAACCATGACAACACATACCCAGTGGCCAGACACTTCAGGGAGTACCACCAAAGTGACAATCGATTACTCAGTTACTTCGTCATTGATGCTGTCTTAGCCAGTAGAAGAGGTGGTAATAGAGAGACAAGACTCCGCAAACTGGAAACACAATACATCCTACGTCTTGATACTAAACATCCGAAAGGTTTGAATTTAACGGAGGATTTGTACACATGTTTACCATGATATGAGATTGGGTACCATGATCTAGAAACACACTAGTATAAAGGTTACCATAGCTGCAGGCTAATACCAACCCTTAACTGTAATTTCAGTCATTATGGACTTCCCCATTTTATGTGGAAGGTTGGTAAAGTTGCCCCCCGGGATTCATTTGCAGTTGGTCACTTTGTATCCCCCTTTTTTTGCCTACCTCATGTGAGTCCTTATCCCATTTTCTATGATTATCCATTTCTGATGTTATATCACATCCTCTATACCGGTTTTTTCTCCTTTTTTCTCCTTTATTCACTCCAAGGGCAATAATTATGTAGTTTCATGATCTGTAAACCTTTGATGTCCTGATTTATCTCGTTGCTTGACGCAGCAGGACAGTTTGGTTTCTATTCCCCCCTTTTTTCCTTGTTCATTCATTATTCTTTGCACATATTTGGCACATATTTTTTGATCCAAGTTTAGCACAGATATACACCATAAGTTCTATATCAGACACATGGAACCTCAGAAGTGATGTACATGTCTTTAATTATTTGAAGCCAGGATCATGCCTTTTTAATACTTTTTGCTGTTTTGTATGTGAATATGATGATCTTTATGATTGATAGTTAGGTGCAACAGGCATTTATGCCATTATTAATATACACATACATTTAGTATATTTCGTTGCAATAGCTACATTGAACTATGTTGGCCTTTTAATCAATTATGGCCCATGGACTATTCTATTATATTTCTAGGCATTTAAGCCATGAATTGATGTATAAATGATTTATATTGTAAATAGAGGGTTTGTTTTTATTAACTTACTTATTTATTTATTTATTGTTTTACTTTTCTATAAATCAGCGAATTTTGCACATGAATTGGGATTGTCCCGGCATCAGTATATATATATTTGTATTTTTTAGACATGTTGTTTACATTGCTATTTATTGTCATAACACATTCAGTGTTTTTTCTATGTCTTCTATACCGGAAGTCATGTGTCTATGGTTTTGCACTTTGAACCCATGGTGGCTGCTATTTATTGGACCTTATTTTAAACTCACGTTGTCATGTGATCAAGGCTCTGCCGAGCCGAAACGTTATGACGACAGCCTAACCGAATAAACTCAGCACTTTAACAAAGGTCCGTGTCCGCCTGTGAATTTGGATTCCGTTGCATTTCGTTTTCCTGTTGCACCAGCGGTCTTTGGATATATATATATATATATATATAAAAACACGCCATACCTAGTCCCTCTGGAGTACTTCAAAGCGGTAGAAGCAGAGATAAGGACACTCCTCTGGACAGGGGAAATCCGCGGATCGCATTCAAAAATTGACCAGGAGTCCTACTGGCAATGCAACTCATAGTAGTTAACAGATGGGTACACGTAGCCCATGACTAACCAGCATACAATATGGATAGACATAACATGAGACCAAAAGGATACCTCAGAGCCATCTATGGCGGGGAAAAGCCAGCACCACTTACCACCCCTCATCAACAATGGTTAATATTTGGCACACAGCGCCAATAGCGCTGGGGTGGAAAGACAAGATAACTTTAGCTATGCCACTATGGGACACGAGAGGCCTAGGATTACTGGGGAACCAACCGGGCTTCAACAAATGGGACTTGATTGGTCTCTCCAGAGTAAGCAACCTGTAGGTGGGAGGGAAGATAAGACCCTTTGCCACCCTGAAAAAAGACTATAAGTTGGGTCCCACGGAGACCTTCTGATACCTCCAAGTTAGACATGCATTACAACAAGCTATCCCGAGGGACACGGATCTTACGGCCTCTTCCCCTCTGGAAGATAGGCTCTTAGATGATTATCTAAGTGAGAAGGCAATCTCGCTAACTTACCGGAAGATATTAAATAATTCCCCGGGAACAATGGAGAAATTGCGATCCAGGTGGGAGAAGGACGTGGGGAAGCTGGACGACGAGGACTGGCTGGAGGCACTTGCGTCGCCCTGTGAGGTGGCAATCCGATCTCGCTTTAGGCTGATCCAGCTGAAACTACTACACAGGACATATTATGCACGCACTACACTAATTAAAATGAACAGACTCGACACTGCGCTTTGTCCCAAAAATTGCGGCCAAGAGGGTACTTTTTTTTTTTTTTAAAACCTTTATTGACAGTTCAATAGAGAACAAGTATGGGCCTACAACCCCCCGGGGCCGGCCGCTAAGCAATCAGAGCAAAAACAGGCAAGTGTAAACACAGGCAGCACATCGGGTAGCAGAATCGTGATGCTAATACTGTGAACAGCGTAGGTAGGGCACCAGGAGAAAAAGGTTTTCGTTTTATGATGAAACGAGGCAGAAGGATCAGGTGCCAGACAATTTTCAAACAGCAATTACAGGTATGCAGAAACGATTTACAGCAATCTATTAGGTCAATGGCGCAAACACAAGAACATCAGGATGAGGAAGAATATCATAAGCAGTTGCGCCTGCAGTCCCCCGCCAGAACTCCCGGAGAGCACCCCGGAAATTGTGGTACACATGGAGCGGCAACGAGTCATAGTAAAGGAGGTGTATCACACTGATCCCAGAAAAAGAAAAACAAAAAGAATCAGAGAAGAAAAAGGAGGCCATAGAAAAAGAGATAAAAGACGAAAGAATCCCCTCCCCCAACCCCCCACCCTGCACCTCTGCAGATGAGTACGGCCCCCCCCCCAGCAGTGTGCCTGTCGCCCTGGAACCAGACCCGAAATATAGGAGAATAGGGAAAAAGAAGTAGGAAAAGAACCCCACCAGACGGGGGGGTAGAGAAAGTATTAATAAACTGGAGGAGGGCCTTCAAAACATACCCCCGGCTTCTCCCTCCCGCACGGTAAGTTTCCCCCAAAGTGAACAATAAACAGCACAAAAGCGATCTTCTCAAAGAAAGATGGGGAGCATTATGCACCTATTATGCTGTTAGCTATGCCAGGAGAGCACGCAACCCCTGAGCCCGCCCGTCCACTAGATGACCACCCCTGAAGGATCAGCCTTATCCCTGACCACTCTTTGGAATTCTGCCCATGCCTACCCCTCGACCCAGCACCATATCCGACGTTCCAAGGTAGAGGATTGTCCAAAAACGTCCGAGAAGCGACG
Organism: Triturus cristatus; assembly: GCF_964204655.1. Taxonomy (NCBI): domain Eukaryota; kingdom Metazoa; phylum Chordata; class Amphibia; order Caudata; family Salamandridae; genus Triturus; species Triturus cristatus. The sequence continues at coordinate 849,290,299 of NC_140583.1, read as the reverse complement.
CACACAGGTGGGGTGGAAGTCTCTGAGCATCAACACAGTCCGCAGCGTGGAGAAACAGGCTTCCCAGTGCTGCCCCAGGATATGCACTGCACTCAAGGTCCAGGAAGGCAGAAGCAGCCAAAGCGGACAATAGTTGCTGGAGTTGTCCCTGGGTCGCAGGAGGGCACGTACGGGACGAGGCCACCACATCCCACTCAGGTCCAATGCCTCCAGGACAGATCAGGCCCTCAGCCGGACGAACACACTGTAGCATACTGGCCTGAGTGTCCAGCCGTGCACTAACCTCAGGGGTGGCCGCCAAAGTGTCCTCCTGTGCGCAGTGTGGGTAGTCCCTGTGTACGTGCGGACAGGCGGGCCGCCATTGCCCCAACGCCGACGCCACACCGTCGAGCTTACCCCCCAAGACCCCGACACCATGAATCAAGGAGGAGTGAAGAGCACCAAGGGCCTCGAGGAGGTCGCCGTACCCCAGCACAGCTCTCTGCGATCGCGCCGCCACACTCCCAAAAGTCGCACTCTCACAAGCCCGCTGCGACCCAGCGGACAGGATGGTAGGCTTCATCGCAACAAGATGGCCGCCAAGTATGCCCGACCCTCACCGGGGCCGGGACCCTGGGACAAGCGTCTCGATGGCCACGTCGCTGGTGACCGGGTTCCGGGGGCAGGCGAAAAGTTATCCGTTGCGTGGTCACGGGCAATAGTCGTCCCCACTACGGACCCGCTCCCGTAAAAATCCGGGGGCGGCCCGCAATGATCAGGGCAGGATACGGGCGGCGGCCGGGCAGCTCACCATCAAAGGCAGGGGCAGCCACCGGAGGATCTGAGAAGTGCACCCACGGGCATGCACTCGGTCCGCTACACCTGAAGTAGAAACGACCACGACGAAATGTAGGCCGAGTTTGGCACCGCTCCGGTGGACCGCCTCCGCCCAGTCACAACAGGCCGCTGTTGTTGAACTGCCACCCGGCCACGGCGTCCACCTGAGGTCCCGGCTCCAGGGCCGCACAGGCCGCAAAGTTCAAATGAAAGTTTCTCCGGCGATACCGCAGCCAGAAACCTCGGAGTCACACAGTCGGGTGCCACTCTCCTTCAGAAACACGACCGCGTAGCACAGGTTGAGGATCTCGTGCAGGATATCCGTGCGGGATGCGGAGGTTCACGGAGCCGGGAGTCTACACTGCCTTCCCGGTCGCCATCTTGGCTCCTCCCAAGAGGGTACTTTTTTACATTGATGGTGGGACTGCCCCAAGATAAGAGAATACTGGACAGAAATTGCCAAGCACATGTAAAAACTATGTGGCAAGGAAATGGTGACGTCACCCCAATAGAGATTATTAAACATCTGGTGCAAAACTGACCTAACAACGCGAGAGAAACTTTGGGCCACATTGGGCTTTATGATAGCTAAACGTAACATAGCACGCAAATGGGGGGCCAAGTCCTATCCTACGTTTACAGAATGGCAAAACGTCATAGACTGGTGTATGCAAGCAGAACGGGGGGTCTACGAGGGTAGAGGATGCCTGCCCAAATGGACAAAGATCTGGGGGAGATGGAACGAGAGTAGAGGGATGCTCTGTCTGCCGATTAGCAATGCCCGCCTACTCGAAGATACATCAGAGGGAACATACTAACACTGTGTTGAGACCTTGCGGTTGGGAGAGGGGGTTTGTCACAGTAAGAGGCTGCATTCATTTGTATACCACAGGTGGGAAAGTGAATGTCCTGAAATGTATAAAAACATTTCATTTGTAAGCTGATGCCAATTGAGAGGATTGTCACTGTTTTTGTTGCGTATTGTCTCGAAATAAAATCAAAACTGGGTTGGGTGGGAGGGGGTCTGTTCAAGTTTTCTTTTTGATTTTTTTATTAAGTCTTTAAAAGTTGTATTCTCATAACCCAATTTAGAGAGATGTTCTCTCGAAATGTACGATCTTGCTTTGATTTAACTATGCAACAATAAAACCGATTTAAACATAAAATACAATAAAAAATAGTTTTCCAAAAAGTTTAGCGACAGGAGGACAATTACAAGGAAGGCAGTATGTTATAAGTAAAATGCTTGTCGGTTTATGTTACTTGGGGGTGGGTAGAAAGTTAGGTGATGAAGCTTGTGTAGTGAGGTTTTAGCTCTTTAAGGCGGAATGCCCAGGAAATTTTGACACAGAGACACAGGCAGACAGACACACACATAATATATATTATATACACACACATATATTTACACACATATATATATATACATATATACATACATACATACATATACAGACCTCCCGTGGTCTGTACTGTCTCTCTCTCACCCAATAAGGGATTGGGGGATAGCCGACTGAGGGTAGGTGTGTCCCTCTGGATCATTGGCGGAATGGTACAATTTAAAGACTGTGCACCAGCTGGCAGAGGTTGTGGCCCAAGGGTACTTAAACAGCAATTTTGGGCTGCCACCCATCATTTTAGGTATAGGTGACACAGTGGCAGCCCATTAGTAGAAGGATTTGACAATTTTTGTCTCCTCCTCCTATCTCAATTTTCTTTTAAGTCGATGCTGTAGGAAGCTGGCTCTTCATATGATATACCACTAAGTGGTTATATCATGCAAAGAGTCCCGAGATTCCCCCAGAAGAGTACAGGCCTCAATGTAAACCCAAAGTGCTCCATTTGTGGTAGTGTGCTCGAGCAGCCTTAGGTCTAACACAGAGGAGTGTAAGATATTTGTTGTGCACATAGTGATTAATAAATGACGCAACTCAAAAAGGAAATCCACCCCAATTTTATTTAAAAAATAAGCTTCTTTCAAGATTTAATTTAAGGCCAAGAAATATGTAAAAAAGTAAGTACATTTTTCATAAGAAATACTTTTCACTTTAAAAAGTGGACCCTGCAATTTTCCAGTTCAGCAATGTTAACCTATGGGAGGAAAACAAGAATGCGGTTTTGCAGTTAATTATATGACTTACAGTTTTTGTTTTCAGAAAGAAGAATCCGCACCAGGAAAAGTTCAGATAAGTAGCAAATCTGCACCTCCAGCGGCACAAGGGCGGCTGGGTACATGGTTCAACTTCAGAATCTGGTGCCAATGTTATCCAATGGCGAAAGGGGGTAATCAAAGAGATGCTGCTCACAGGTGAGTAACAAGGTTTGGTAACCCAGTGTCCAGGGGTTAAGGTAAGCACAAGGGGCCACAAGGCAGCACCAAACTTGCACCCTCAGTGGCACAGGGGCGGCCGGGTGCAGAGTGCCAACACAGCCTCACATGACCAATGCAAACTAATAGGGGAGATCAGATTTGAAGAAAGGCTGCAGGCCGGGAGGCAGACAAAGAAAACCCACAGCTGCCCAAGCAAGTAGAGATGCTAGGAGAAGTGGAGACACCAATATTCGCGCTCTCCAAGGCCCATGGGCTTCGGGTGCAGGGGTGTTCTTAGGCAGCAGAAAAGTCTTACAGGCAGGTTGCGGTCAGGAGGAGTCTTCGAGTTGAGGATGCAGACGTCGAGGCGGAGTCCGCCAGGGGTCATCCCATGGTGAACTCTTGCTCAGAAGCGCTGGGGAACCTTCACAGGACCAGTGGGCCACTTGGATTTGGGGCGTGGGCATCAGATGCAGAGGTGAGTCCAGCAGTGGTTTCGCTGTTTCTCAGGGCAAAGGTCTTTGTTTTTAAAAGTTGGTTCCTTCTAGACAGGTCCGCCGTCCATGGGAGATCTTGGTCTTTGTCAAAGGCAGGCTGTCCTCCCAAGGCTTTGGAAGCTGCTGGGCTGTAGGACGGGTCGTTATTTGGCGCAGGATCGTCGAGGTCTGTTAAGGCTGGGGCCAATTTAGTTGGTGTCTGTAGTCTTCACTGCTGGTGACGCTGTAGTGTCCTGCTCTTCTTAGGTCATCAGGAATCAAATTTCAGGGTCTAGGGTGCGACCTAAATACTAGATTTAGGGGTATTACAGGGGAGTGAGAGGTAAGGACCAATGGGTCTCTCACTTGGGGTGTCTACACCTACTATTATAACACCCTCCTGTTGGGGGGGCATAGCCCTAGTCCTGACTGGATAAGTCAAGATGGTAGGCACTGGAAAATGTGCTTCACTTTGCCTCCAGCACCTAAGGGGTGGAGCTAGAGCGGGGGAGCACACCTCCTTTTCACACTTAGGTTTTTCCGACCGTTCTCCCACCAAAAGTAGGGGTTAAAGCAGAGGCTGGGGTCGCATTACAAAGGCAGCAAGGCCTTTGAAGCTTACCTCTCAAGCACTGTTCTCATCTTGGGGGAAGAGGTGTGACACCTCTGCCCAGGATGGGCTTTGTTTCTGGGCTTTGGTTCTGGGCTCTTGACCAAGGGGTCCAGAAACATGTCTGGTGGTGGCAGGCTATCTAAAGCCAGTCAGAGACCACACCAGGGTTCGTAGGTTTTTAGGGGGCACCTCTGAGATTACCTCTGGGTACATGTTTCAATAAATCCCACACTGACAGGAGTGTGGGTTAATTGAGAGGAGTTGTTTGGTACCAAACACTCCTGGGTTTAGTAAAGCCACCATGGTGCTGGGAAACTCAAGTTGTCCAGTTTCCAGCCCATGTACTCTCTATGGCTTCACTGGCACTCACGATATTAAGAATAGACTTAAATATTGTGGGGGCATATCTACTAACCCAGATATGCCCACACCTGAGGTATGGTGCACTAGGTACCATGGTACCATTTACTAGCTATTTACTGGGGTGCTGAAGATGCCAATCGTGGTATAGTTTTCAGTGAAAGCGCTCTTGCACAGGTGGCCGGCATGGCAGGGACCCTGTGCACTTTCAATCGAAACCACATGATTTTCCAGCCAAAAAAGTGGGGGGGTCTAACCAGGTCAAAAGAGGCACTTTTTCACAGAGGCTTTGTGAGCAAGGCATTTTTGCAGTAGGGGCAGGTGGCTTTGTCGGAGATGTGTGCAAGGGAAAATAAATGGTTATATTGTTGTCCCTTTGAGACAGGTGCAGCGCAGTTGGCGGCTGTCCGAGAACTTATGCAAGGGATTTAGATGATGTCACTGTTGTTGTCATCGCAAACCAGGATAAAAGGGAAGGTGTGACCAAGCTCACACTGGAGCAAGGCAGGAAGTTAAAGGTTACATCATAGGAAGTTACCTTTAGTAGATACACTGATAAGCGGCAGGGGAAGTTTTAAAGAGGACAATTGCAAGAAGGGAAGTATTTTAGGAGTAAAATGCTTGTTGGTTTAGGTTACCTGGGGGCAGGACATTTAGAGGTGGTAGGAAGTTAGGTGATATAGTCTGTATAACGAGGTTTTAGTTTTGTAAGGCGGAAAGCCCAGGAACGTTTGTGATGCACACCTGTGTCAATAAAGGGCTCTCTCCCTCTCTCTCCTCCCTTCCACCCAATCCCTCCCACACTGCCCCCAGCCCCCCTCCTCCCCACTGGTCTGTGCTGTGTCTCTCTCACCCAATTATGCATGTGTATATACACACCCGAGGAAGTGGTTATACAATGCTCAAACACCCTCTTTGAAACAGGAGTAGACAGCACTAGACCGGGCACTGCTACCGAACAGTCCGCGCGGGAAGGAAAGCTGCATAATTTTGCGTGGAATGACCGAGTGCAAACCACACAGATTAAACAGGCTGCGCCCCTTTCTTTAGACGCGGCTTACCTAAAGAAATGGGGGTGGTGTCTATTACCGTGCAAGCGCGGCATGGGGTGTTTGGAAACAACCTAAACAAGCATTTGCAATGCAATATTTCTCGCATTTGCGAGAATTTAATGTCAATAGCTCAAAGCCTCGTAAATGCGACACCTATTGCATTGCAAATGCTTGTTTAAAGAACATCCATAAAAAACAGCCATGCACCTCAGGGTTGTACCTTGGCATCACACGCAGATCCTGGTTTCCTCACACGTGTTTTGGTGCCTACATATAACTTATGAAGTGCGTGCTCTTGCCTACTTAAATCATTTTCTCTTGCTCACCAATTTCCTAAATTAATGTCTCGTGCGGGGCAAAAGGGCTACCTCTGACTGTTAAGCACACCTCCAGCACTACCTACTATAGTGGGCAGTGTTGAATTTGTAAAAATAAACAAGTGTCAGGGCCTAAACATTTTAAGAGAATGCTGCTGGCTGCCAGTGCTGAGGCCTCACACCACTGGTACTGGCCACTGTATTCATTTCAAAGACTGCGGTACAGCTCAAAGTTGTCGGGAAAATGACATACACCCTTACAAACATCATTTACACATATACTCTTATCAAAAGCCACCACAGAAATTGGAGTAAAGGTTCTTAACTCTGAATGTGCATTAAAAGTATAAGACAGAGAATTATCATGAAGCTTACGAACAGAAATGTGCTTCCACTGGAAAAAAGTTAGACAGACAGAAAAACTTCAATCAAACAACACATATTACAATGAAATGGAACCCAGGGGTCATGGCAAAGACATCACACATACATAAAAGTGTCAGCATTTTACAAGACGCAGAAACATGCCCAACAAAGCATACATGCCACCACAGATTTATAGCCAATCAAAGCAGGAGTTGAGTGATTAAGGTAAGGTAAGCATGACTTTATTAAATGCTTTATGGCAGGATAAGAATTTTAAAAAGCACACATTCACCCACCTAACGCAAACCGACACAAGACTGTAAAATAAATATAGTAATGCAGTAAAAAGGAACAAAAAGATCCTTATAACAATATGCCCCGTTAAACAAATGTTCCTCCAAGTGTTGGAATGTACAAAATGCATAAATATTAAAATCTTTCCAATGAACAGCTGAGATTCTTGAATTTCCACCAAATAGCGGGAAACGTCTCTCATGCTTGCCCCAGGAATCTCTCGTATAGTATATCATGTTCCTGGGTATTGCACTGTGTAAGTTCTTCATAATAGGCTGCACCACATTATGTAGTAAACATATTCAACCAAACTAGTTCTGGAAATGAGGCCTCCATCGAGCAAAGTCCCACTTCCTTCCTCACTAGAAGAAGCCACCAGGTCCGCGTCTCTTCTTCAAGTTGAGCCACAGTTCCTTTGTAGGTAACCCAGTTCCTATCTTACTACATACAGTTTATTATGCTCGTAACCTGCTTCCTTCTTTACCCAAAATAGCGACAAAGAGGCAATCTTTGCAGATCTCCAATACGTGTACCACACTTCAAGTTACCCAAAGTTAAATTCAATGTTTGGCAACACAGGACGCACATAGACTTAAGATATAGCTTGCACGAGCCTATAAAAGCAGTGGCCTCTTCCACATCAAAGACCATGAGATTATATATATATATATATATATATATATATATATATATATATATATATATATATATATTCATATTCTACCACCTCTTAATGACATCGGGCTCTTTTTTGGGCATTAACAATCTGTGGCATGCGGAATCAAAGGCACCTGGGAGTACGCTTACTTTGATCAGTGTGCAGTAAGCAGGCACTTGCAAATAAAGTACTTTACATCTATATGTGCACTGCATTCCTGAACTGGCGTGATTCTTCTCCCTTGATGCATGTTGGGTAATGTAGGATTGGACTACAATGCAAGGTAGTAGTCTTCCTTTAAATTTGACCACATGGCAACACAACCCAAATCACCAATGAATAAGGCCACACGGCTGAAACGCGTCTGGTAAACTGATTTTAAACTGCCGCCCTGCGTCAAATAAAAGAACTCAGTTTCCTCTGATGTCGAGCATTGGCATTTGTTTTTGTTGTGATGTCAGATGCAGGACACTCCGTTCCTACACGGTGGCCCCTTAGTACAGAGATGGTTTGGTGATATATATATATACTGCGGGGTCTGGTCTCCTTCTTCGCCGCCTGGAGGCTGGAAGTTGCAGGAGTTGAAAAGTTTTTGATATATATATATATATATATATATCCAAACAAAAGTTTGCCCAATAAGGAGATGCACCACAACGGAAATTAACACACCTTTAATCGAGGAACAGCAGTTCAGCAATGAGGCAAAGTCCACCTCGTGTGAATGAAGCCCAACGCGTTTCGAGCACTCCTGTGCTCTTGTTCACGGGCTGAGAGTGAAAGAATGAGCAAAGCGGCAATTTCAAAGGCACCTTTGTATGATAACAGGTCCCGCCCTTGTGGGCGTGCCCATTGGCATGATGGTCCTTGTAGTTCCTTTGACTGTGTAATCCCAAGTGGGTGCCTTTTTGCATTCAAGTAAGCTCAAAGAATATTTCCCCAGTGGGTCAGGCAGGAACAGTGTATCACGCCGAGCTGGTCAATTAACATCCCTCAACACGGCTTTTCCGTTCCACTGTGCTTGAAAGTTGCAAACACTGGTTCCGCATATATCGCGGCAGGGCATCTCCGCGACCTGGGCCAGGCCGCTTAACCATCCAAACAAAAGTTTGCCCAATAAGGAGATGCACCACAACGGAAATTAACACACCTCGGCGTGATACACTGGGGGACTTTGCCTCATTGCTGAACTGCTGTTCCTCGATTAAAGGTGTGTTAATTTCCGTTGTGGTGCATCTCCTTATTGGGCAAACTTTTGTTTGGAGATATATATATATATATATATATATATAAAAAATGTGTATGTCATGTGAAGGCACTACCTGACTAAAACCGTCATATTAGGGTATGTGCCTTGCTTGGTGAAAGGAAGCTGCCCTTCTGATAAGTATTGCTAGCCAGCAGCAAGGCTTGAATGCCGTCTTGTTTATGTGTGGATGTGGTAGGTTTAAGCAAACATGCTCTGATTGGGTCCGATATGTAGGTTATCACGAGGTTAGTAATGTGCAGTGAGGTGGCAAGATTTGCCCTTTATGTACCCTTGGTGGTGTATTGAATGCATGAGGGTGACGGGGTTTAACGTGTTCTAGTTTAAGGTGGAGTAAGAATATAGTCAGTCAGAATATACATTCAATTTAATAAGTGATGCTGGGAGTTTGTGATAGTGGATTATATAGCATCAGTGGTGTCTCCTACATGGGGCGTTTGGGCGTCGCCCCAATGCTTTCTCGCAACGCGAGAAGCAGAAACATAAAATGGTAAAACTACCACTTTATGTTTCTGCTTCTCGCACTGCGAGAAAGCAGAAGTGCCTGGCTGGGGGCCGGAGAGTGGGCGGTCCTGCTCGAGGGCAGGGGGAGAGTGGCTTACCCACTGTTGTGGGTACTGACTGTTTGGTCGGCCCAGTTTTAGAGCTCATGCAGCGAGAGCCCTTTTGTGTGGGGTTCCAAAACAGAGCCTGGAATCGCACACGCTCGTGCGTGTGCTTTACCCTTTGGCTTCCGTGATTGGCCTTTGCGTACGTGTGTTTCTGAAAGACGGCACGCAATAGGTCAAAGGCGGGCGCATTGCTCCGCCCATGGCCTATTGGTGTCTGTTACGCACACCAAAGGCCATGTGATTTCAATTATCGTGCCCAGACACGGGCGCGATAATTGAAAACACATGTTCGCTGTGGTGCGCACACAACTCGCAGGTGTTTTTTTTTTTTTTACAATAGCGATCGCTTTCGCGATCGCTTTCAGTGCCGCTTGTTTTCCAATCCTAACCGAGGAGGACAAGATAATAGCGTCTGGCACACAACACTACCGATCTCCTACCCTCCAGGACGGCCACTTGGCACTAACCTCCGCCAATGGGATAAGCGCCCCGCCATTCAGGTCTCTCTCTACCCCTTTGATATGGAGCCCCACCCACAATCTCTACCATACTGCACCCTTTCCTGTATGTCCGAGCTCCGCCTCAACTCATGCAGCACTCCCATACTATTATTGTGCATGCATTTATATAGAATACACTTCTATTGGTGCGATTCCCTCACCTCGTGCCTCACGTACATCGCGGCCCCAGGCAGCAGCACCGTAGAGCCACATCGCTGACAATGCACGCCCTTACTGTTCTTGCCCTCGGCAGACACCAGTCCAGCCTCCATGTCACTGACTGCTTGGGTCAAAGCAACCGCACGTGAAAACAAGACGGAACAAGCCCGCCAGACAGCGTCAACAAGCGAGGTCGTAACAGGGGCGTGCTTGGTGACCAATGCGGAAGAAGAAGGGCACCTACAGTTAGGGTAAAGTAGAGATGGGCGAGACAACAAAATTATAACTTTGAAAGCCAATGTTAAGTTCATGCCGAGACTGTTGAGTTAAAATTCTTTATTGATTTTAGGAGGGAAGGGGCAAACATGTCCAGTCGGGCAGAACAGCAATCTAAATGACTCAAGAGAACGCACACACCGGCGCTCGTTTTTCTAGGAGAGAAGCCTGCGCGCTGTAAAATTGCTTGTAAGATTCTCTGGTGCCCATATTAAGTATGGCAGCGTCTGTGAGATTTGCAGCCGCCAGCAGCCCGATAACTTTTGCTGGCAGCCTTCCTTGCAGAGGTGCCGTCTGACTTTGCGGGAGATGTGCAAGGCAAAGGGCCGGCTTTAGTGCTGGTGGCGCCCTGTGCGACAATGTTTGTTGGCGCCCCCCCCAATGACCACCTCCACCACGGATTCTCTCATTAGCACCCTTGAACAGTGACCAAGTCTCCATAACCACACTCTCTCAGCGGGGCACCAGAATTGAATTAGTTATATAGCGCCACTCATACCAGTGTAGGGTGTCCGAGCACTTTGCATCACACACACATTACACAGAGACAATCAATCATATGTGTGTAAATCAGTGTATAGGAAATGTTACATAAGCCAAAGGACTAAAAATGTAGGAGTCACTTGTCATCCATACTGGTAGGCAGTATAGTTTAAGAGTGCTTGGTGTGGAGAAGCACAATCTCAGAGTCGAAAAAGAAACAGCATAGTTGGGAGTTCTCTTTAACCACTTCGATGCGCATGACGGAGCGGTTCCGTCATGCGCATCGGTTGCGCTGTGCGTATGACGGAACCGCTCCGTCATGGCCCCGCCCGCTCAATAGAACCTTCAGCACAACGCGGTAATCCGCGCCGCGCTGAAGGGGTTAATAATAAGAATCAATATCTAGCCAAATTAATCCTTTTTGCAATATTAATCAATGTTCTAATAATGTATACTTTGCAGTGTGAATGCAGTTCTATGATGAAAGTTAATAGCTCACTATTCTATATTAGGACTTTAAGGTATAAATTGCAAGTAACAAAAGGATGTCCCTTTTGAAAGCAGTAACCTGCTGATCTGTTTACATCATACCCACTCTGTAATCTACTAGGTACACATTCTTTGCAGCAGGCATAGTAACCCTCTGCACTAACTTCACATAAGTCAAAACCTCAACTATGCAAAATGCTGATCTATCTCCACGAGGATAATTAATCACAGGAGTTAATGTGACATTTATGTGAGGCCTGGTAATTGCCGGGGGGAAGAAACGCTGCAGCAGGTGCTTCAAAAGCATAATAAACTTTCAAGCACGGCGCCCCCAGGAAGCCAGCACCCAGTGCGGTGGCACCGGTCGCACCGCCCTGAAGCCGGCCCTGGCAGGGCATTCAAAGACCATTTATTCCCTCCCTTAGCTCTGCCGCTAGACCGTGCAAGTCAGCAGGCAGGTTGCCATGTCTAGTGTTTTTTAACGTTCACCTTTGTTGCCTTAATGACTTTAGTAGCCTTCTGTGATTAATTTGCATCACACAGATGCTACAGAGGAATAGATTCTTATCTTTTTCAGTTGGCTTGTTTATGGTCAATTTGCCTGGGCTGGTTTGTTTCTCAAGTGTCTGGAGTGTCACAGAAAGTCACACTACAGCAGACTTTCCGGCAGCCTTTTGTGCGGTTTTTTGTCACAATACAGACGTTTATCTGGCGCTGGTTAGAGGAAGACATAATTTTTACTCGTGGTAGCCGCTTTCATAGCGTTGGTCACAATACCGTACATATCACATTTACCCCATTTTCACATACTAACATAAATAAGCTTTTATATATTTGTTGCTTTAAAAAAAATAGATACTAAACAATGCCATTTACAATACCAACAACTTTAAACTTTGTTACTGCAAGAACTATTGCATTGCAACGGCTTGTTCTCTAGAGAAAATGGCGCGGCTGGGGTGCTGTCCGCTGCTCCTAACCAATCACAACACTGCCATTGCAGCGTTGTGATTGGCTCCGATGTTAAGTCGCAGCCGGCGGCATCATGACTCGCGGGCCGCGAGTCCACCGGCCGCAACTGAGCCGACGACCTGGAGATGCAGGAGAATGCATAGAAGCAAAGTGGCAGGACAGCAGTATCCCAGGTTAGGTTTTGAAGTTAGAGTATTTTACTCCCGCCTTTGGAAGCTGGGATATAAATTATTGCTCAGTGAGTTAAAATAGAAATGTGTATTAACGATGATAAAATATTTAGGTGGGCGTAAATGTATTTTCATTTTAAATGAAGTTTTTCATGTAATCCATGGTGGGTTTGCATCTGGTAGTTTGCATAAATTAAGACATGTATTTCGCTAATAGAAGGGCCTATTTTTGTGGTGTGGCACGTTACTTAAAATGTTGCTGTTCTGGACATCTCAAAGTTATTGGAGGTTGAAGCTTGGGGGTAAATTGTCTGATTAAAGAGAGTGAAAGGGACAGTGTGTCTCATGTCAAACGGGCTAGCTAAAATGTATATTCAGTTCTTCCCAGTGCTTTCTGTAGTGCAGGGAGACTAGTGTAAATGGCTCTGTAGATATTTAAATGACGAAATAAATGGACTTGACCCTTGAAGGGTAGTTATGACCGAACCTAGAGCCTTTACGCCAATAACGCGCCATAGTGTGTTTTACATGCTTTAAAATGGCCTTTTTATCCCCACTTCGCACGTATGCATACACACAAGCGTGCTAAAACCTACAACACTGTTCCAGTCTGTACAAATTCTGTGGAAACATTTTGTTGGTCTCCTGTCTTAGTATCTCCATATCTCGGTGCAGTTTAGCGCGGCGTCCTCACACCTCCTTTAAAACGCTGTAGGGAGCCGTAGCACAGGCACCTGGTGGTCTCTGAAGGTTCTGTCGGCAGGGGCCCACTTGGTGATGTACGTGACTCATGAAGCCCTCGGGTCGAAGATCTTTCAGGGAGAGTGACCGTTCTAAATTTCACCCAGCCCTACTTTAGGGCTTGCAAGTGGATGCTCTGCACTTTTTCATTATGGATTTTAAATATACCTAGCATTGGCACGCGGCCTCGGAAACCTTTAATTTGCTCTTAGGAGAGAGTTAAAAATGGCAAGGTAAACCATAAATCCTCTACTTCAGTGACCCTCCGTAGTTGTGAGGTTCTCAAGGCCAGATCAGGTTTTCTATTTTATTCATAAGTTGAGATATCACGCACACCAGTTTTTCTCTAAATGTAGATGAATCTTAGCAGGTAATGGCGTGCTGCCAGAGGAGCGACCCCTAAACCACGGTCGATGAATAATGTTAGTTGCACTGTCCCAACTTGGGTAGTGTCCCTCTATGCGCACAGCACTGAAGGGTAACAAAGTTACCAAATTTTTATACCAATAAGAGTTGAATCAAAGTTCATTTGTTCTCAATAGAGTGCTCTTTATGTTGTATATTCAAATTTCACATATTATGACAATAACGGAAACGACGGATATCCTCAATGCATTTCGGGTCGGTACCCTTCGTCAGGAGGAATCCTATAATAGAAATAGGAGATAATGTAGCATGTCCCATCGGAGATTCCATAGATCAATAAATAAAAAAATAAATAGAAAAGAACGAAAGATACCAAAGTCTCTAAATTAAAACACTGTGCATCTAAACATGTAATATATCCCGTCCGAGATACCAAAAACAGGAGATATGCGAGTCTCTGAGTGAAAAACTAAAAGCCATCTTAAAGAAGGAAAATAAGCTTGGAAATTTGACGAACCATAAGTATGACAGAGATCCAAAGAGAAATATCTTGGATATACAAAATGAACTCCATGGTACCCCTTGGACTGAATGACCGCCTTGAACTCAGCTGCTTTATTTGACTTTGTATAGATGCCTGTATGAATGTGTAGATGTTTAAACATTCCATGCTTTTGTTCATTCGAATGATACCTAATTTTTGAATGTCAATTACTTTCATGTGATTCCAATTTGTTCAATTTGTTTAACCATTCTCTTTAATTTAAATGTTAGTCTCTGTTCATTCTCACTTCATTCCAGTGTCAACAGTTATATTTTAATCACTCCTGGACATCTTGTTGATTTTTTTTTTATTTTTTTTTCTTCTCTCCGTTTTTCTTCTCTCCGTTTTTTCCGATTTCCTGTAACTTTATTGCTCGTGACATAACTTCTTTCAATTAAACTCACGTTTCGCTATCAGCTACATCGTAATCATCTTATCTCACCCCACTTTTATATACACACTCGTTTTTCCACATATACACTCATCTTTTCTACCGATCCATTGATTTCTGTCATACTTATGGTTCGTCAAATTTCCAAGCTTATTTTCCTTCTTTAAGATGGCCGCCACACTCCCAGTCCTCTTTTTCTGTTTACAACTTGCTTTCTATACATAACATGGTCACACGCACAGCAACATTCTTCGGGACCGGAGCATTTTTCAGATGCCCGTCTAACGCGTGAATCGAGGTAACTTCCCTAACTAATCACCTTATCCGACTTTGGTACGTGGTTCTATCTCACACTGTATTTCGCTGCTACCGTGCACTTTTCGGCGCACTTTCGGGTGTTCACACGCGTTAAACCGAATATAGCGGGTCGTTTGGGCTTAATTTTCAAACACTGTTGGTGATACTTCACAATTACTTTTAGTTTTTCACTCAGAGACTCGCATATCTCCTGTTTTTGGTATCCCGGACGGGATATATTACATGTTTAGATGCACAGTGTTTTAATTTAGAGACTTTGGTATCTTTCGTTCTTTTCTATTTATTTTTTTATTTATTGATCTACGGAATCTCCGATGGGACATGCTACATTATCTCCTATTTCTATTATAGGATTCCTCCTGACGAAGGGTACCGACCCGAAATGCATTGAGGATATCCGTCGTTTCCGTTATTGTCATAATATGTGAAATTTGAATATACAACATAAAGAGCACTCTATTGAGAACAAATGAAATTTGATTCAACTCTTATTGGTATAAAAATTTGGTAACTTTGTTACCCTTCAGTGCTGTGCGCATAGAGGGACACTACCCAAGTTGGGACAGTGCAACTAACATTATTCATCGACCTTGGTTTAGGGGGTCGCTCCTCTGGCAGCACGCCATTACCTGCTAAGATTCATCTACATTTAGAGAAAAACTGTTGTGCGTGATATCTCAACTTCTGATTTTCTGCATCGCTCAACCACTATCACAGCACCCATGGCTTACCAAGATATCACCAACCTTACAGATAAACGCGCCGAGACATTTGCGTTCGGCGATGAAGAAGTACAAAGGATCTACTCACTAATAGGAGACATTGAAGCTACCCCCTCTGGAACAGGCACCATACAAAGTAACATTAAGCAACTTCTTTACCTGACAAAAAGAGAAATCAACCAACGCCTACACGCGAGCACTATGATTCAATACCATCGAGCCCAACGTATCCCGAGAGGCCTACGGATCTCTCTTAAACCGTCTCTTTGTAAAAACGATCCGAAATTTGTTGACAGATGGTACGGTATCCTGAACAAGTGTTCCTTGGATCTCATATTGTTGATCATCGAAGAGTTATCCAACATTCTAGAAGACTTGAATACAGAAATCACTCAACTGAAAAATGAACTATCTACTAAGATGTCCTCAGATGAATTATCTCAGACTCTCAAAGACATCAATGAACAGCTTGAGAAACACAAACAAGAAGTAAACGAAAGAAAACTCAGAAAGTTCCGACGGGACACGATCGATTATAAACTGGGAGAAGTTTATAATTGGGCGGAGGTATATGCCCGGAGAAGGCAATTCAAACCACCTTTTAAAACATCTGACACCGATACATCTCCAGCCACCAGTGACTCTGACACCTCTCGTCGAAAACCGAGAAATTTTCCTCAAAAAGATCAACCACTACCTGAAACCATCACAGACACCGAGATTCCAAATACCTCAACTTCTACCTCTTTACCCTCTGCGGTTCCTTTTTTAGGGACAAGCCAAAAAGATCACGGAGACCCAGGAGGGGCAAAAAAAGCCGTCCAACCAATGGACAAAAGAACGACAAGGAGTCAGCGTTGATTGACTGTGACAACTTGGTCATCAACATCTCTACAACCAACTTCAATAAATCTCAACTACGTTTGTTACAAAAGGGGTCATCATTTGTTCCAACTTACTCTAGCAACCTCATGGAAGCTGAAGTCAGTTTGTACAACTTCATGCGAAAACTCAGACTTAGACATTTTTTTGACAATGTTCTCACTGAACCCATGATTAGAACAGAAAATACGCTAAAAGGCCTTACATCTAAGAGCACCTTTGTAGCCCCAGTGAGTCATAAGATTCTAGACACGTTTGAGACTCTGGTCAAGCATGATCTCCAGTCTGTTTTTAAACATCGCAAACCCAGACATCCGAACTTCACATCTAAGGATAAATCCCTGCTTAAACAACTGGCTGACAACCCCAACATTATCTTCCTTAATGCTGACAAAGGGGGCGCACTTGATGCTATGGATACCATACACTACACTCGAAAACTTGATTAACATGTGCTAGATCTCGATACCTACTCTAAACTCGATCACAATCCTACAATGGTCATTCTGAAAACACTACAGAACCTTGTGGACAAAGCGGTCCTATCGGGCACCATCGGTGACACAGAAAGGAAATTCTTAATTTCCAAATTTCCTAGAAGCCCATCTCTACGGATGTTACCCAAGATACATAAAAATCTATTGGATCCTCCAATGCGGCCTATCGTTTCAACTAGAGGCTCGCTTCATGAACCTGTTGGTAAATATCTGGACAGGCACCTTCAACCACTCGTGCAGTCCATGTCTACCTTCGTTAAAGATACCACAGACTTTTTGAACATTCTTCTCAATTTCAACACCCCATGGGAAACTGACATGTACTTTTGCACGATAGACGTTACTTCCCTTTATACTTCAATCCCCCATGACTTGGGGCTAGAGGCTACGGAACTTTTTCTGTTACAATCACAGACACCACATGATTTACAGGTTTTTCTAATGGAGCTACTACACTTTACACTGTATCACAGTTACTTTTGTCACAACAACCAGTTTTTTCTCCAATTGAATGGAACATCTATGGGTAATTGTGCAGCCCCTTGCTACGCCAACCTGTTCATGCACAAGTTTGAGTTGGACAACATACTTCACACCTCACCTTGGGAGAGTCACTGGTTATTGTTTGTCCGCTACATCGATGACATTTTTTTAATTTGGAGAGGTTCCAAGACCACATTGACCGAAGCCATTATGAATCTCAATTCCATCAACGACAGGTTGAAGTTTACCTTCCACATCAGTGATACACACATACATTTTTTGGATGTTTCTATCTACATCATTGATCAACATATCCAAACCACACTTTACAGGAAAGACACGGACAGAAACAACTTGTTACACTATCTCAGCTTTCATCAGCCTTCACTTAAACGTCACCTACCATATTCACAAATTCTCAGGATAAAACGAATCACCTCTGAACCTCAACAACTCACCCAACAAACCTTGGATATGGAACGACGCTTTGCAGAGCGAGGTTATCCATCACAAATTTTTGCAAAAGCCATTGACAAATCGCTAAACAAACAAAGGAGAACATTGTTGGAAAAACAATCAACATCTTCTAAATCATCCTCGAGAATGGTCATGGTCACGAAATTTTCAACAGAAAGTTTCAACATCAGGAAATCTATTCTCAGGCATTGGCCCCTACTACAAATGGAGTCCGACTTCAACCAGATTTTTTCGGATCAACCATTGTTTGCCTACGAAAGGAGCAAAAACTTCATGGAGTTACTAAAACCCACATGCTCCTCACAGGTCTTTTCCCAATACAAGGGTACCATACCTTGCCACAATTGTGGAAACTGTAACAATATCATTACAGGCAACAGTATACAGCACCCAACCAAGGGCCAGAACATCAAACTTTTTGTTTCAGCGACTTGCGATTCCAAAAATGTCGTCTACATGTTAAAATGTCCATGCGGCTTGCCGTACATCGGAAAAACTGAAAGAAAAATGAAAACCCGACTGAATGAACACAAAAGTAACATTCGGAATAACAACCCCAAATCTACTGTAGCCGCACACTTTAATGAACATAAACATAACATCAGCCAATTGCGCTTTCTAGTGTGTGAGACAGTTCCATTAAAAGAAGGATGTGACAACAAAAAATTTTTGATCCAAAGAGAAATATCTTGGATATACAAAATGAACTCCATGGTACCCCTTGGACTGAATGACCGCCTTGAACTCAGTTGCTTTATTTGACTTTGTATAGATGCCTGTATGAATGTGTAGATGTTTAAACATTCCATGCTTTTGTTCATTCGAATGATACCTAATTTTTGAATGTCAATTACTTTCATGTGATTCCAATTTGTTCAATTTGTTTAACCATTCTCTTTAATTTAAATGTTAGTCTCTGTTCATTCTCACTTCATTCCAGTGTCAACAGTTATATTTTAATCACTCCTGGACATCTTGTTGATTTATTTATTTATTTATTTTTTTTCTTCTCTCCGTTTTTCTTCTCTCCGTTTTTTCCGATTTCCTGTAACTTTATTGCTCGTGACATAACTTCTTTCAATTAAACTCACGTTTCGCTATCAGCTACATCGTAATCATCTTATCTCACCCCACTTTTATATACACACTCGTTTTTCCACATATACACTCATCTTTTCTACCGATCCATTGATTTCTGTCATACTTATGGTTCGTCAGATTTCCAAGCTTATTTTCCTTCTTTAAGATGGCTTTTAGTTTTTCACTCAGAGACTCGCATATCTCCTGTTTTTGGTATCCCGGACGGGATATATTACATGTTTAGATGCACAGTGTTTTAATTTAGAGACTTTGGTATCTTTCGTTCTTTTCTATTTATTTTTTTATTTATTGATCTATGGAATCTCCGATGGGACATGCTACATTATCTCCTATTTCTATTATAGGATTCCTCCTGACGAAGGGTACCGACCCGAAATGCATTGAGGATATCCGTCGTTTCCGTTATTGTCATAATATGTGAAATTTGAATATACAACATAAAGAGCACTCTATTGAGAACAAATGAACTTTGATTCAACTCTTATTGGTATAAAAATTTGGTAACTTCGTTACCCTTCAGTGCTGTGCGCATAGAGGGACACTACCCAAGTTGGGACAGTGCAACTAACACTATTTTATTCATAGACAGCAGTGGGCTCGGTTTCCCTTTCTGGCAATCTGAGGGCGTGAGCAGCATTTGTTATCGACACGCAGGTATGCAGGTACGCAGTTCACACTCCTGTTTCTGCCATAGCCCCCTAATTGTGTCGTCCTTCCATCCATGCTGAATCCACAGCCTGCATTGGGCTCAGACTCTGGCCTGCGAGGAGGCACCCATTTCTGTGACGGTTTGCTTCTATCGAGGGCCAGTTTTGACCTCTGTAAACTATCAATTTGGCCCAACCACATGGAATTACAGCACAGGTGAGATGATATCTTTTGGAAGATACCTTGAATAACTTAGAAGAAAACTCTTTGAGTGAATAAATATGTGAGAGATGTCTGTGTTCAGGGTGAATGGTGTAAACGACCAAACTTCCTTTCCAAAATTGTACATACATAGATTTGTGTATCCCAGTTCTATGTATTTGGGAAGAATATGCTATAGCTGTTGTATATTTATATGTGTGAGAGAGAGCGAGAGAAGATTGCACTACCGCACCTGCTTGCGCTGTTCCTTGCTGTTGATGATGTTTTGTCTGCTGCTGTGCTCCCTGTTAGTGAATCTAGTTAAAAACCTTTGACTGATGTGAGGTTTTTGCAAACACCTTGCCCGCTATAATTTTTGCCTTGCTCGTTATGCTCCCTCGCCATAAGGCACACATCCCGAACCTTTACGCCCTACCACTTTCAAATGTCACCAGCCGCCACTGTATGGCATATCAGAATTGTGGGGGATATATCTGAAAAGGCCAGTGTAATGAGTGGTGCTGGGTGGATTTGAGGTATTTCTTAAGGTTGGGTGTTGTTCGAAGAACTGTGAGAGCCAAACATTAGGCATATCTGTGCAGCACTGGATGCATGTCAGGCTCTATTGGATGCTGGACTGTCTTTAAGGAAAGAAAATGGCACCTGCATTATTTGGTAGGAGCGTGCATGCATCGTGATTCAGATGCATACATATGTCATACTGTGTGCGCACATACATCATACCACATGCATGTGCCTCCAGAATGACTGGGGCAGTCCACAGGTAACACATCATTACCCTTTTTCTTTTCAAGCATGTTGCTTTTTATTTATCCTGCACAGAACCAACAAAAAAGACTGGCATAGCCAATAGGTCCAGAAGGTAAGAAATGCTCGTTAGGACTTGCTATAGCTTTAGCAGATCATTACCACAGGTTATCAATACTTCAAAAAACAGAAGTACATTGCCTTTAATGGGTTCAAGATCTGATATTGCTTGGATGCGCTGTCCATCAAGGCCATGGCATTTCCTTAAGGTCATACGGTCCCACTTGTGTTCCCATGAAGTTTTGGAATTGGGGCTATAAGCAGATTTTTTGCTAGACTGCAAATGCAACATGACTTGTAGAATGTAACCAATAGCCAGAGTGTGTTTTTTGATGCATTTTCTTTGCTGACTTAATGACATTTTTATTGCAATCTAGCTTTTTTGTTTAGGCGTGATGTTGTTTGTATGCCTTTGCCAATCATAAAACAATGTAATAATTACTACAAGCCCTTTCATATAAAATTTGTTTTACTTTGCTGTCCTGATAACAGAAATCATCCAACTATCACCAAACACCTCCCACTAACAAACAATCTAGACATATTAGCCATGCCAATTCTTGTTTTTAGGTTAGGCCTACATACAGCTTTCAGCAGTCTGTTGTCAAAGGCGAATTGTGGGCAATGCAAAAACTTATAGCAGGTTTTCAGTCAGCCCATTGCTTACCTTTGGTAGGCTTACTTGTCAATCTTGTTTGCTTGTTTCTTACTCAACGGCGTATCCCTTCATTTTCTTGTGTTTGTCCCTTCACTTGAGCATGGTTTATTTACCATCCTTTTGACTGGATAACTTGTATCCTTCACCTGCTTACAGTCAAGCAACTACTTTTTGCTTTTTAGTTCAGCATTCTATGACAGTACGTTTTCTACAGCTCTCTCTCTCTCGTGCTGCTTCCCCCTATTCAAATCTCCGCTCAGCGCTTTCAGTGTGGTTCCCCCACCTTGCTCATCTGCTGCTTCCTCCACCCCTCCCAGTCCAACTTTTTACAATTATTTTATAAAACCTCCCTGCTCCCCAAACTTCTCTGTTGATCCATGCTCCTTGGCTCGGTCATTGTCTTCTTGCCCCAGCCCACCCTCTACGCTCCTTTATTGCTCCCCTATCCTGATTATTGCAGCCTTTAAAAAAATATAAACATGTTTTTAGGTCGAGCCTGGGCAGCGCATGCTGTATTGGAGTATGGACTTGAAGCCTCGCACACTCTCCGCCAATAGTGGTCATTGGCTTGTGTCATTGTCCCTTGTCAATGCTGGCTTCGGATTCATTAATAGGCTTGTTAGTCCCTCCTTAGTACCGCCTTGTCTTCATTTGTAACCTCCCATGAGGACTGGCCCTTTTACTTTGGTTGTTACACGGTACGTCTTATTTAGTCTGTAAGCACTGTTTTCTTTAATGCGTTCCTCCTACTGCAGGCACTACATGCTTTCCTACAACATTCAGGAATTCAGAGCACCATGTGCATTTTCACAGGGCGCTTTTACAAAAAAGCATTTGTTTGTCAACTTGACAAACAAATGCTTTTTTGGTAAAAGCACCCTATGCTGCACTTTCATAGCGGCTGCGGACATTTCTTTAGACACAGCTACTCTGACACAGCTACTCTAAAGAAAGGGGCGTGGCCTCTATTAACGTGAAAGCGTAGCATGGGGGCTTGTAAAAAAACAAACATTTGCAATGCAATAGGTCTCACATTTTAGATACTTTGACCTATTGATATTGTAAAAGACAATGCTATTATTGCAGGTTTTTTAAACATATAAATAAAATGCATTGTCATTGACAATGCCCATAGCTCAAAATCTCGCAATTGTGATACCTATTGCATTGCAAATGCTTGTTTTTTTGGGGAGGGGGCGCTTTCTATCTGTAATGTGATACTAGGTTGCTCCTGTTTTCTTTAATGCACTTTCACACACTCTTTTTTAGGTCTCGCCTAGCTTTGCGAGGCATGCAGTACATACTGTAGTGTGGAAGCTTTGTGGAAGCTCCACCCCCTCTCTGCCCATTGGCTTTTGTCTTAACCCCTTCCATGCTGCGCAGATTCCGCCGCTGTGCTGACGGAATCTTGCGCGGGCGTGGTCATGACGGAACGGTTCCGTCATGAGCACAGCTCAACCGTGGCTCATGACGGAACCGTTCCGTCATGAGCACCGAAGGGGTTAAATGCTACCTTCCGATTGGTTTAAGGCTTGTTAGTCCCTCCTCATTCATCATTTGCATCCTTCCAAGGCTATTGGCCCCTTTACTCCTGACACTATTTTCTTTTAGGTCTCGCCAAGCGTTGCAGCGTGAATGCGCTGCCATCGCTTTGCGAGACATGCAGTATATACTGTAGTGTGGAAACTTTGTGGAAGCTCCGCCCATTGGCTTTTGTCTTAAATGCTGCCTTCCGATTGGTTTGAGGCTTGTTAGTCCCTCCTTATTCATCATTTGTATCCTTCCACAGCTATTGGCCCCTTTACTCCTAACACTATTTTCTTCCCTGTCTCCCCACCCCACCGCCCCAGCCCTCAGTCTGTGACTTCTCACCCTCCTCTACCACCCCACCCCACCCCACCCCCATTCGTGTTTTCTTGCCTGCCGGCACTTCCGTTTTCATCTTTATTATTACCACCTTGAAATAGGCGAGTTCAAGATGCGTGCTGTACAAAAACTTCTCGTGTTTAATGTACTAGATTTTAATGTTACTCTAAACATAATAAGACTCTAAGCAACATTCAGGGTATGCATGGCATCTGACGCCTCTTAGTTCATAAATGGCATTGTTGTCGGGCGGGAGGAGCGGCAGTATTTTAACTCATGCTTAAAACTAGCACTTTTAATAACTTCCTCTCAATTCAGTGCTATAATCTTGTGTACTGAAGTGATGTGCTAAAGAAATGCACTTTTTTGAATTCTGAAGAGACATTATCGCACATTTACATCATGTTTACCGTATGATTAACATGCGGATCATTTTCACGGCTCGCCCACTGGCTCGTATACGCTTGGCTCATCTCCGGCTGGCTCTACCTGTTAATTAATATATTGGCTTGTGCACCTCTAACAAAGAGAGATGAATGACAGTGAGCCCGGTAGATGGTAGAGAAATAGACTGGTGCAGACAAACAGACAAAGTCAGTCTCCATTGTCTCACGTCAGAATCATTACTTTCAATAACCTGGAAATCTGCCGGCAACTCCCGCATGCCCCAACCTCATCCCCTTCATCTACTCTTAGCAGAAGTGGCAGATTTTGAGCTGCGCCCTGCTGGTGCAGAGGAGCACGGCAGAGTCTGTAGAAGCGCTGGGATCCCTAGCCTCTCCGGGCGGGCACCTAAGCCTTCCGGGTGCCTTCACACGCAGGATAAATGAATACATTTTGTTCTGTGCTTTAGTCGCACCTCTGTGAGCACTGTCTGGTAGATGAAGCTCTGTGTTAATAAACACATTCAGAGAGGTGGTTGTGTACAAACAAACAACCGCCACAATGCCGTACATTTTGAACATGTATTTAAATACCTGCTCATTGAGTACCTCATGTGTGGCGACTCTTCACCCATGAGGTACGTGCCAAGCAATTGTTGACACAATCCACACTTTGCGTCTTTTTCAATATATTTATTACGAAGTGCAGGACCTTTCCAAGGGATTTTGTACACTACATACATTCACTCCAAAAATAAAACGTGTAGGTAAAAAACATTGGCATTTACAATGTCAATAGCTCTAACTCACAAATACGAGACCTATTTGCATTGTAAATGCTTGTTTTTTTATTTACTGCTTCAAGAGTGGTGTCTGCTGTCTCTGAAAAGCAAATTAACAGTTAAAACGAAAAGGCCACGCGTGCATGCATGGTGACTGACATATGCGGTCTTGATGTAGTGCATCAGTAAACTAGAATGTTTTCCTTTTTTTTTCATCAGAAAACGTTAGCAAAGCCAAATGGTCGGTACCGCCAACAAAAGTCGAGACCTATTGGCTTTAATGAGTATTAATACCTGCAGGAGGCATTACAGTTTGTTCACTTCATACATTATCTCTGTAGTGCATTAAAAAATGTTTATTTTAACTCCCCTAGCTATTGGTGAAAGCCCCTATAATCATGTCCATCTTCTCGGTCTTTCTGCGCAGTTTTGATGGAAATGAGTTTCATGCCTTGCTTGAACAGTAATTACGAGTGCGTTCACATGGATATATGTGGCAACTTTGTAAAGAAATATACACTAACGAGCAGTTTTCCTCGTTCAGTATGGAAACATGTTCTTCTGTTCCCACGTTTGTGTTGGTCCCTGCACCACTGATGTACAAGAACTTAAGCACTTAACTAACACCTCACTAGTGAAGTTCAGAGGCACCTGTGCCTGGACTTCTGTTTAGTGAAGGTAGAACGACGCCTAAAAGTTGGGTCTGATCTGCCTTAAGTACTCTGCCTGTGCAGAGTTTTGGGCAGCAGGAAGGCAGTACAAGCCCTTTCCAGATAACTAGAGAGCAAGAGAACCAGAGCAGGGGAGATGCTCGCATAGTTTGATATTTTTTGGTCGGTGAGGTGTGCCTCGTGTGAATGCGCTACAGCAACAAATGATGGACGGAATGCTGAATAATGATGTTGCTCTGTGTGAAAGCGCAGCATCCATCTCGACCCTTTGGGAATATTTAATGAGACCCTTTGGGAATATTTAATGATGCGTTTAGATGGGACTGTCAAGGTCAGTTCGATACCATGAGCCGAAGGTTATAGCTTCTAGCAGGGTGCTCATCCAAACCAGAGAGGACCGGGGGTTTCTATTTCACCCCAATCACTATTATCTTCACTATAGAATGACTCCATCACAGCTCACCAGGAACAATTGACCTCCACTAATGCAGTACCCTTTGAATTTTGTTTTCACTAGAGATTGTCCTAAAACATACCTTTCCACAGCTTCTCTGTATTGTAAAGGAAGTCACGAATACAGCTGGTGACATTTCTTTTCAGTTTAGACCAACGCTGGAAGGGAGTGGGATCCAGATGTAAACCAGATCTGTCAGCTATCACCGTTAATGTATGACCAGCGCCACCCTCGTTGAAACGTGCTGACGTTGTCCTTGCGAAATTCGCCTACACAGGAACAAAGTCAGCGGCATCCGCATTTTGCCTGCTTTGAGTTGAGAGCAGCAACTTGCAGAGGTTGAGGGAAGGCCGTTATTTTCGGGTCCACCCAAGTGTCTCACTTAAGAGGTCTGTTAGAGCACATTTTGTTCGAGTTCCTCCAGGGCTAGCGGGAGCTTTATCACCTCGATGACAATGTCATTGCAGAAACAAGGCATGCAACTTGTAGCTTCAAAAGCGCTTTCAAATTTAGAATTTGTTGACTGTTTATTTTTTTCAGTTTTTTGAAGATCCGTAAACAAGTGACAACGAAAGATACAAGAAAGATCACATGTATCTATACGAATAATTACATAAATCCCTATGTAGTTAGCACTTAAAAATCCAACTTTAGTGCTACACAAATTAGAAACCTTAAAATAACAAAATAATGAGAACAAAACATCACGTTCTACTTATGCCTTACAGTTTGCATGCAGCTCCATGATGTTGGTTAACTCATTGAACTATATTACAAAGTTTGTAACGTGTGACCTGCAGGCCCCACAAAGATTTTTGCAGCAAAAGCAGTAACAGGTGGAGCTGTCTGCATGCAACCTGCATATACACATTTATTTATTTTATTTATTTATAAAGTTTTATATAGCGCGAACATGACCCAAGCGTATATCAGAGCGCTTAACATAATAACAAAGATAACAGAGAGGGAGAAAAGTGGGTAAAACAACAATCTGACAGTGCAGGATAAATGAGTAAACAAGAGTACCGAGGTATCAGTACATTACATAAATACAGTAAATGAGCATATGTGTGAGGAGGAGGCCTCAGCGCACTCTTTACGGGGGGAGTAGGTACAATACAAGTTCAGAAAGTCTGCATAAGAAGTGCTTTGACTTATTTTTTAAAAGAGGAAATTGAGGGATTCAGTCTGATTTCCGGAGGCAGGGCACTCCATATTCTAGGGGCAATACCGGAGACAGCTCAGTTATAGGTTTTCTTTCTTTGAAATTGTTGTGGTTTAAGCAGTAAAGTGCTAGAACTCCTCAAAGATCTGCATTGTGCTTTGTAGCGGACACATTAACCCGCTAAGCTATTTTAAGTGGAGAGATACCTCCGACTAGAGCAGACACAGATTTCCCCAACATGTGCAGTAACCACTAAAGTTAACTGTTTGTTATATCCTGGACATTGCTAGATACTCAAAGATCTATTTAGGATGGGATAGGATAAACATTTTTAAAGCAGACTTATACCCGAGGGTGTCAAGGCACTGGGCAGATGGAGGATTTGAGAGAAGCACGGAACAGCCAACTAGGATGAAAATAGGCATGTTTTCAGCACTTTTCTAAAAACCAGAAGAGATTCCTCGTTGGAAATGGAGGTAGGCAAGGAGTTCCAGAGTTTGGTGGCCGCTACCGAAAAGGAGCGACCGCCCCATCTGGCCCTGCGACATCTCGGGGAGATCAATTTTTTCTTGGTGGAGGATCTCAAGGTCCTCCCGGGGGTACATCATTTGAACATGGTTTTCAACTTCGGCGAGCCTTTACTGTGAAAATCCTTATATACCATGCTCAGGACCTTGAAGGAAATGCGTTTCCTGATGGGGAGCCAGTGCAAGGCACGGCTTCCCTCCCTGGCTGATTGGTGCTTCGGAATGTTAAGTATCAGCCTGGCCGCTGCGTTGTGTAAAACCTGAAGCTTGTCCAGGGATGCCGCACTGATGTTGAGGTACCAAGTGTTGCAGTAGTCAAGCTGGGAAGTGATTAGTGCAATGATGGTAGACCGATGCAGTTTAGACGGAATATACGGCAGCACCTTTCTAAGGGTTCTTAAGATATAGAAACAAGTGCTGTCAGTTCGTCTGACCTGGGCATCATAGGTCAGACCCTTGTTGGAAGTGACACGCAGATTTTTCGATGTCCTAACCGGGACAGGGAGGAGACCACAGTCCAGGCATTTGACTAGATGGAATTCTGCGAGCCAAATACCAGAACCTCGGTCTTGTCAGCATTTATCTTTAGTGAGTTGCCCTTCATCCAATAGATAATGCTGGCCATACACTGGTTGAATTTCTCTGCGACCAGTTGCAAATCATTTGGGATGCAAACAATGATTTGCGTGTTGTCCACATAGGAAAGCACCAGCAACCCAAATGATCTCACCAACTAGGCCAGAGGAGTCACATAAAGGTTAAAGATAGTAGGGCTCAAGGAAGAACCTTGGGGGACCCCACATGGAAGGCTAAAGGTCCTAGCTCTGAATCCTGCACAGCTAACAATGTTCGTTCTACCTGACATCAATCATGCTATCATACACACACATCCACTATATTGTACACATCATCACAAAAACACACTATTACACTTACGCCATAAGAAATACATTACTACATATTTTACCTACGCACCATGACCTCATTCACTCAGAAAGGTCGCACCAACACACACCACTCCACCAATATACAAATCTGTACATCACACGTCACTGGGCCATCAAAGACAGGCACTCACCATTAACACCTACATTAGCTCGTTTTCCCTCATACACACATACACACCAAAACACAGAAAAATCATAGACAGTGAGAAACCTTCTACAGTTCCTGCTCCTTCAGGATGCACATATTGCATTGGTGATAAAGTATCTTTCAATATTGCTACTGCCAAATGCACTTCTCTGTTCTTTGAACCCACACTATACCTACCGTAGCAATCCACACCGAGACTGTTGATGTTATTGAAGATAACGTTTATTACATATCAGAAGCCCCGTACCATTCTGCATCCTCTGTTCAGTCAGCCAGCCGTCAAATGCCCCGCATGGAATATTTCCAGGGGAGCAACTAGACACAAACTTGTAAGGGGGGGGGGAGGCTAACACTCCCAGCCAGGGCAGGTCCTAGCACAGGTCGCACATGAACCAACAGTCTGTTTTTGGACCCCCTCCCCCATTTCCTCCTTCTCCATGAATTCCCTTACTGCCACTCACCGACAATGCACTTCATCTCTCAATAGCACCTTTCTGACAAACATTTCATTTTTTTATCGCTACTCATAGTTTACTCACACTCAGTTCTGTGATCTGCATGGTACACGTTCTTTATAGCAGGCACATTAACCCTATGTGCTTTGTGGGTGACAGGAGTGCCCATGTGAGTGCATGGCGAGCGATGCAACAGTGTGAGAGTAGTGTATGAGGTGTGACTGCAGGGTGAGTGAGGTGACCAAATGAATTTGGGTGCAGATGTAAGTGCAGAGTGGGACTAATGAACGCATGGTTAGTGATGGGCTTGTTTGAGTGAGACTGCAGATTGAGCAGCGAGGGGAACAGGTGAGTGAAGTGTCACCTGAGTTCAGGTGAGTAGTGTGCTCGTATGACTGCATGGTGAGGTATAGTGTGAAAAGCGCAACTGCATTGTGAGTGATCACTGAGTGCAGGGTGAGCGGGTGAATGGTGTGAGTGAATGGTGATCAGTTTTAGTGCATTGTGATTGCTATGAGTGCAGGGTGAGCGTGAAAGTGAAGGGCGAGTATGAGGAGTGAAAAGTCACATTTCAAATGAATACATTTTTATTTATAACTCTATTTAGTGTCAAGACGAGGTCTTTGCAAGCAGTTTAAAAATATGGCTGACATTTTTCTTTTGGCAACCCTCCTTTATATTCCTTTTCATGAAATGCATTCCAACACTAGTAAGTGTAAAATACAAATGTAAGAAAAAGGCAGAGTGGGGGTACTGGAACCAGAAAAAAAACTAAGCCTTGGTAGCTAGTTTACAAAAAGGTATGTCAATGGTCTTTTAAAGACCCGTGAAAAACTCGGGAGTGCCGGAGAGAAGACTCCAGACACTGCCCAGCCGAGCCCCCAGCAGCCCGGGCTGAGACACACAAAGGGGTCGGGGGCGTTGGACTGAAGCCCTTTCAGCCCTATAGGCGTTGCACCCCTGAATATCACCAATGCATAATTCCACTTATTGAATACAAACACCCAGGGCCGGCTTTAGGGCAGTGCGACTGGTGCGGCTGCACTGCGCGCTGACCTGTGGAGGGGTACTGTGTTTAGCAGTAATTATGATTGTAGAGATGAGGGACACTTTTTCCCGGTGGTAGTGAGAGAATCCTAGGAGGCAGTCAGGTTTTGTGGGGGCACCAAAAATGATTGTCGCATCGGGCGTCACCAGCGCTAAAGCCGTCCCTGCAAACACCTATGCAACACGACGAGGCAGACTGACTGATGCAGAGCTGCAACACGGCAGGAGGATAGATCTTTATACAATAGTTAATATTATGAGGTAACATACTACAACTCAGCCTACCACACCTATGTTGTGTGTTGACGGTTCACTATTCGAAAGCGAACAAAATTGGCTTTGTCAATGAAGTTTCTTTGTTGCTTGGGTCTCCTGTCTACGGAAGCATCTGTCTTTGTTAAAACGAATTTATCTACGCAATACATAATATGCAAACAGAGCTAGTTTGCTCTGATTTAATCTCAATCAAAAAATATATCCATTCATGACCTCCAATTTGGATCACAGTACAATTTACCTTAAAGTATCTATACCAACTTGTGTATTAGAATTCTTTAAAAAAAGCCCAACACAATAATTATTAAAGATAGTGCTTACTTCAGCTGAAGTAAGTGAATTTGATTCTGCAGTTACAGTCTGTACCACAGATGTATTTCCTCATACATAAAGCAATTAGAAAGGTTGCACATTAGGAGTGGTTTTTGTGACCCCCAGTGAAGTTACCATAACCTATCTTAGTCAGTATTATGTGAAAACGTGAAAAAGCAGGGAAACAGGTAATTGGTAAACATCAAAGAGGACGAGCTATATACAATGGATAATATATCATTCAGGCTCTCTCTTTTGTTTAGTGTTGACGATGTTTCGACCCTCTCGCGATACGGGGTCTCTTCAGGACTGCGTTTCTGGGGTCAGTACAACACAGGGCATTTAATTCATATAGTATCCTGGAGTATAGAGTAAAGTCAGTTGAACGAGGAGGAACAGGCAACAGGAACGGTAGGATTACAGAACTATTTATCTGGTCCTCCCAAGTAGATGTCAGGGATAATCAAGAGTTAGTGGTAGAAACCCGAAGCTATTCACTCAACGTATTGCTGTGCACTCAATGCAATTCCGGGACGAATCAAGCATCGCCTTCTCCGAATTCTCAGTAGAGCGGTGTTCCGTTGACGGTAGATAAACGAGTTCCTTGTGAACATTGTGCGTTTTTTGCTTCATTGCTTAACCAGCTCACAAGGACGTATGGGTTGCTCTTTTTTCTTTAGAAAATAATATATAAATAAATATTTTTTTAAACGCAAGCGTAGTAAACTCGTCATCACATATCTGACTCTCTCGTACAGGAAGGCCATCTGTTATACAGTTGTCATGGAGAGAAGTATCTTCCTTTCATGTCTCTTCAGGAGGTATCCCACGAGTGTCTAAAGCAGAGAGGTCAGCTGAGGTAAAACTGCACTGCCTGTCATCGAAGAGAAACAGCTATATCGCCAAGAAATGAATCTCTGAAAAGAAAAAAGCACAAAGGCTGCCTTTGAGCAGTTCTGCCTTTGAACTGTCCCTCCTACTACATTTTTTAACGCCAGATGCCTCGGTGGCTCATGCACTATGTTATGTATTTATTTTTCTAAAAACACCTTGGAAGATATCAGGTTTATAACTGTTTAAAACGTATTTCTCGGAGAAGTGTACGATTACAAGTCAGAAAACGCTCGACTACCTTCATGTTGAACTTGTGCAAATCTTTCGGGTTCCATTTGCACACAAACATCTAAAACGAGCATTGGCAAAGCCAATAGATCTAGCTTTAATCTGTTAACACATCACAAGGGCATGCACAAATTATGTTTCCACGCATGAACACATTAAGCCAGACCTACTGGTCACCAGCAGCTCTGGTGGGAGCAGGCTGCGCTGCGGTACTGAGCCCACTGCCACAGCAGAGCCGCTAGTGGAAGGAGACGGAGAGTCAGGGACCTTTCCTTTGCTTCCAAACTCCCCAGCAGCAACCTGGGTGGCGAGATATCTCCAGGAGAAACCCTGGCAGAGGCTCGTCGGAATGAGCAGCTGCTCGGTATGAGAGTAGGAGCTTGGAGCATCCTTGTGCGCCTCTAGGCGAACAGCGGTTGTGTGCGTTTGATGAAGCAGAAGGATGCGTTGCTCTGATTGTTTCTGTTCTGTAGGAGATGAGATGGGGAAGCGGTGCACCGAGCAGAGAACCACAGGGGCCGAAACTGTGGCCGGAGCCAAAACCGTAGGGAAACTGCAGTCCATACACTACAAAGTGGGGCAATCTGTAGCTACCAGCCTCGCTTAAGATCACCTGGCAGCACTAGCATGCACTGCACAGTAATGACGTCTTCCTGTACTAATAAAGGCAGCTATGAAAGCTTTCCATGGAAGAGTTGTGTGGTGGGGCAGTGCTTGGAGTCATACTCACCCACATTCACCTGTTGTTCTTAGGACAGCGATGAAGTCCAATCTGCCTGGTCCTATCACCACCCGCGTGCAAAGTCTGTGGTATGGTTGTGCACCATGCTGTCACTGGCTTGGATCTCTGATTCCATTTCCTGATCAACCCCTCACACTACTACCCCCCAAGGACTCAGAACTGGAGTTTCGGAATACCTCTTTTCTGGAAAAGACTTCAGTCTCAAGTGAGTATGCAAGGCGGTAGCTGGGTGAATCTCAATCCCCCCTGAACGGTGGCACCCAGGAGCAGCACCAGAAGCAACAAGCATTTGCAATGCAATAGGTCTCGCATTTGTGAGAGTTTGAGCTATTGACATTGTAAATGACAATGCCTTTTATTTATGTGTTCTGAAAACCTGCAAGCAGTGCGTAAACACGCACTTTGTACTTCTAGTCCTTGCTTACGAGAAGCAAGGCTGGCAGTAACCACCTCTTTTACTGCCAGCCTTGCTTCTCGTAAGCAAGGACTAGAAGTACAAAGTGCGTGTTTACGCACTGCTTGCAGGTTTTCAGAACACATAAATAAAAGGCATTGTCATTTACAATGTCAATAGCTCAAACTCTCACAAATGCGAGACCTATTGCATTGCAGATGCTTCTTTTTAAAGGTTCATTTCAGTTCGATTGCAAATGGCAAACCCCATGAGAACTTCTTGTTCTTTCGCAGTAGGCATTTTTGAACTACTCCATTGTGGCACCCAGAGACCATAGCCTGCCAGACATGCGGTGTGAATTATCATGTCCTTTATTGACTAAGCTCTTTTTTTCATATTCAGTAAATTATGTGAAATATGTGCATGTCAGGCCGTTATGCTTTTAATAAAATACCTAATTTCTAAAGGCAAGATAGAGAAGAACCCAGCAGTGGCGCTTCCTACAAAATCGAAAGAGATTATTAAACTTTAAAAAATGCAACCTAAAAAGTGGTACGACAGAAAGGCGAACAATGCCAGGGAGGCACAGTGGAGCCTTTCACAGCTCAGCCAAGTCTTTCAGAGGCTCCTTATCTTGGTGAAATGTATCCATTTCCAGACAGTACAGTCTGTTTCGGTTTTTATTCATTTGTATCTTTTGAGAAATTAGAAGTAAGGCAACACGAGGAGTCCTGGAAATTATAGTAATCTGTGGAATTGTAGGGTGTCACACTAGAACTAGGTCAACTGGTCCACTAGCCTTTTGTGTGTCATCTTGACTGCCTCTAAGTGGTTTGCCCAGAACTGTAAGGGGGACACTAGTAAGAATTATTATATATTTTTTAGGGTTAATGTGTCATGTAATTTTTGTTTTTGGCTGGCTGGATGAGTGGATGGATGGGTGACTGAATTAGTGGATGGATGAGTGAAATGATGGATGGATTGATGAATGGATAAGTGAAAGGGTGAGTGGATGCACGGAAGAGTGAAAGGGTGGATGTAAGGATGGATGAGTGAGTGAAAGGGGGTAGATGGACAAAAGGATGGATAGATTAGTGAAGGAGTGAAAGGATGAGAGATAGGATCAATGTATGGATTCATGAGCGGATGTGCAGATGGATGGGTGGAAGGCTGG
Source organism: Triturus cristatus (assembly GCF_964204655.1). Classification (NCBI taxonomy): domain Eukaryota; kingdom Metazoa; phylum Chordata; class Amphibia; order Caudata; family Salamandridae; genus Triturus; species Triturus cristatus. Next base: position 849,256,787 of record NC_140583.1, on the reverse strand, counting down.
GTAAGTGAAAGGATCGATTGAGAGAGAAAGGGAAGATGGATGGATGACTGAAATGGTGAATGGGTGGAAGGATGAGTGACTTGGTGGATAGAAGAGTAAATAAACGGATGGCTGAATGGTTGAAAGGCTAAAAAAACGGATGGATGAGTGAATGGATGGGTGGAAGAGTGAATGGATGAGTGTACTGATGGATAGATAATGGATGGATGAGTGAAAGGGTGGATGGATGAGTGAAATGATGAATGGAAGGATACATGATAGATAGGTTTGCAAATGGTTGAATATGTTTGCATATGGATGGGCTTAATCATAAACTATTGCGCGACCTCCTCTGATGTGTCTGTAAAACGTACCTTTTGTCCCGAAGTTTTGTCCTGAATTTTGACCTCCTGTCCTGAATTTTGACCCTTTGTCCTGAATTTGTACACTGATCGTCCTGAATTTGCACCCATGCCAGTTGGTCACCCTAACATTCACCCGACTATTTTATTTTTTAATTCTGCCACTTACCTTTTCTAAAATGAGTGCATGGCTAAGATGGCGGTCGGATGAGACTTATTTCTGTGTCTCTCCGACTCTGCCGACATAAGCCTGTACTCTAGCTGCCTCCCCACCGCATTGTACCAGTGGAGACTCCTGGGGACCCAATACACACCTCAACGGGGCGTAGAAGGGAGCAGCTGAGCACCGCCGAACCTGTGAAACCGAGCCCCTCCGTGGATCGACCGGAGGTGGAGTGCCGGTGCTGGAGTACTTTGAGCTGCGGTGTCCAACCCGGCCTCAGGACGTGTGACGCATCAGAGGCGAGATCCGACCTGCGGCGGTGACCCACGGTCAGCACCTGGAGTCCCGGGCGGCCGAGTGACTCCCTCCGCCTATTGAGAGCACCCTTGGTTCTCCCTCCCGCTGGAACAGCGAGAGATCGGATTCACTGAACGGGCCAGGCCTGGAGAGATCGCTGTGGCCTGGCGGCCCACAAGGAGATATCTTAAAGCAAAAGCGTGTGCTTGCACTGAGGGGGCGTGCTGCGCTGACCCCGAGGTAGAAGATGCGAACACCCGTCTGCCACCGCCACCAGAGAAAGAGGGGCCTATGCAATAGGTGGAGCAGGTGCATGGGACAGGCGGCGGGGGAGGAGAGGCCCACGAATGACTAGCATAGGCTGCAAGGTAGACGCAACTGGGGGCGGAGAGCACTAAAGAGCCTGGCCTGGCTCCTGGAAGCAGGCCCATTCACAGCACCAGTGGACGGCCACCAGCACCTGGGGGGTGTGGATTGAGAGTGTGTAAATGCCCGGACATTGCATAAGGGACTCCACTGATTCGGCCCGTAGTAGGAGCTATCCCCGAATGAGTAGCCCGACAAGAGGGGAACTGGGTCTCACCGCTGGCGCGACTGGGCACTCTCCCAGTAAACGTGCACAGTGCTCTGGTCCCAAGGATTTGCCTGGGGTAGGCCTCTACGTTACGCCTCTGGTCTGCAGCGAAATAGGAACTACATACCGGCCACAGTTCTAACACACTTCGGAGGTCCTGGGGGGACCCTGCGGCTACGCAACCTGCCAGGTGTATTTCAGACCTCCCACTGAGCCAAAGGAAGTACAGTAGCCGGCCCTGCAGCATAGCACGCACTGACAGCAACGGAGGATCAGACTCTCGAGGGGGGCATACAAATACCTAGAGTCGGACCTACGCAGGACCAGCCTTGACCCGACCCGACCCGAAAACAGACTGGTCTGGACTCGACTGCGTCCGCCGTGCCAGAGCTGAGACTTGAAGCCCTACATAGCCTTCCACAGCGCGCACCCGGCAATATGGCAACAGCTCGAGCCAACTAGTCTTCAAGCCGGAAGTCAGGCGCCCTTGCCCGGGACATGGGCGGGGCCTGCTCCGGCAAAAACAGAAACCGGCGTGCCGTGCTAACGCGGGGCTCCCATGCTGAAGGGAGAGCCCCGCGGTGGCGGCAGGAGTGAAGAGAAGCCCCGGGTCCCAGGAGGGGGCCCGGGTGAAGAATGCGGCGGCCGAGGATGACCACAGCAGCGCGGGGCTCCCAGGAGTGCAGGGAAGCCCCGCAACAGAAGTGCTGCAGCCGCGAGGAGGAGACCCCCCAGAAGAGCAGCCCGGTGAGTGAAGAAGGGCTGGGGTGGCTCCGTATGGGCTATTGTTGCTAAGCGCGTCCGAATTAAAAAAAAAATATTAAATAGCATGAGGCTGCCTAGGACGTGCGTGTTGACGAAAGTGAAACTGCATGCTGGCTTGCGAGGGAAGGGGGACAGGAGATGTGCACGCCGCGTGGCTGTAGGCGCGTACACCAACTCAAATCCGCCGAAAGCCTGCGCGTGCACATCTCTGTCCCACTTCCGAGGCAAGTCAGCAACAATAGATCTTGCTTGCGATTGCAGCGCTTCGCGCTGCGTTCGCAGGCGAGACCTAAAAACTGCAAAAGCAGGCCTATCGTCAAGGGAGGCCTCCCAGTAGCACCGCCTAATCAGTCAGGCTTGTACAGGCGTACTTCTCCCAACGAGGACTACATTGTTTGCTCATCAACAAAGCAAAATGTAGACAAGAAAAAGTAAATGTTTGCAAAATGTCATGCGCTGATCCAAACAGTGAAGAGCAGTTCACACAAGCAGTGGTTGAGAGGAGCTGACACAAACATGCCAAGGGCTGAAGGGGTAGACCCAAAAGCACACTTGTTGTTTATGTACATGAAGTAAGGTCTTTGGTCTGTGCCAGACCTAAAACTGAAATAACATCTTAAAACTTGTTCCTGCTCAAAAGTTATTCCCATGGTAAAAGGTGACCACAGGCATCCGTAAGTTTGTCCAGGGCAAATCTTTTCGAACCAGCCCATATTCATATACTTTATAAGAGCTTCATCATTCAATAGTTCTGCAACGTTACAACATTTTGAAGTATTCTGAGCAACCCAAGAAAAGTTTCGAGGTAGTTTGATCTTAATGTCACACCCATTTGGGGTCTCTGCACTGGCCGCTGGGTCAATAATGACTAACACCTATGACAATTTTTGTCTGATATGCATGATTTTATACTTTGCCTACCCCTACTATTCCTTTGAATAAAGTCTCCAGTATGATCCCCCCTGCATGTTCTATTACTCTTTGCCATGCTGTTTAATCAGTCCACTCATCTAAAAGGTTCACCAAGACTGCAAAATATCTTCCCAACTGCTGCTGTATCATTCCAATGTGCCCAGTGCATAATAAGACTGTGTGTCCGCTTTTTGTGCCCCCGGGGCGCTTTGGTGTTTCAGACGAGACTGCAGATGCTTGCACTGCTCCTTCTGCAATACAGACTGCACCGGCATAAACCCAACAAGGAGTTTCCGCCTTTGCACGGAGGTGTGGTCCGGTGCAAATGAGGAAACACTTTGTCCAAGTGACAGCACTGTATTACAGATGCAGGTGCAGTGGCAATGAGGCTGTCAGGAGGCGCACTAACAGTGCACCACACAGAGTTGACAGGCAGTCAGTCACCCCTGTTCTGGTAGAGACTTCTGTGTCAGCAGCCGGACCACCCTTGCAACCTGTCTGTGTCTCTTTATGTCCATTACCCCAATTTTCCCAGGCCCTGTCTTCGCAGGGGAGTGGAGTTCCTATCACCCGATGTCCTACAACATATTTTTTAGGGTCAAGGACAACAAGCTTCCTTGTTCATTCTGTCCACAAACAAGTTGGCCCACCTCCCTGAAGCATACACGCTCTGGCTGCCAGGCTACAGTAATACAGCATGATTGGGGCAGAGATTTGTCTGCTACTAAAGCAAGATATGTATGTATAAGATGTTCAAAACCGTATATGTGGTTCATTAACTCAAAGCCTTTACTATTAGGGCGAGCTTTAAGAAAGTAGTTAGCTGCAAGCTCAGCTTTAATTGTGAACAGTGGTTCCAAAGTAAAACATGTAAGTTTGCAAATGCAATAATTCATTTTTTGGGAGGTTTTGCTAGACGCAGGGGCCCCGAGGGAAATAGTCCATTTTTTAGCTAGACTTTACGAAAAACTTTCTTGTAAGGTCCGCTATGGCACCCTTGGAGAATGTACCCCGTTTTTCAAAGTGTCTCGGGGCATACGCCAGGGATGCGTTTTGGCCCCGTTATTATTTTCCCTCTTTATTAATGACGTCGACCGTTCCTTGGTTGACATCCCAGCAGATGCCCCCTTGATTGGTGGTAAACCTGTTCCGCTGTTACTTTACGCGGACGATGCTGTTCTCATATCCCGCACACAGATGGGCCTTCAGCGCCTAATCGATAATTTTATGCAGTTTATTCAAGTTAGGCGGCTCCGCGTGAACAAAACTAAGACGTATGTTATGTCATGCGGTCGGGCAGCTAAGCAGGTAAAGCATACCTTTTTTCTGGATAAGGAAAAGTTGACTCCTGTCAAGTCCTTTTGTTATCTAGGAATTACATTTAACGATAGCGGGTCTTGGACCTCGGAATTTGATTCTATCAGACTAAAAATGCTGCGGTCTACTGGCAGTATTTTTCGTTTTGCCTCTAAACTCGGCTCACGAAGCATTTTAGACATGATGAACATATACAATGTTTGTTGTGTCTCCTCTGCACTGTATGGGGCAGGTGTATGGGGCCATAGTGTGGGTACATCCCTGCAGAAGGAGGAAAATAAGTTTTTAAGGAGGTTGTTATGTGTTCCCCCTTCTGCTTCCATTCTGCTGATCCATGAAGAAGTTGGGATCGAGTTTATTTCTGATTTAGCAGCAGTCCGGCCACTTTTATTGTGGCGTTCTATTTGGGCTAAACCAGAGACTCGATTTACTCAGGATATCATTCTTGATTGTATAGGCTTGGACCACTCCTCACGCATACAGTGGTTGAGATACATCCACCGATGGTATCTCCTTCTTTTTAATATTGATGTATTCCGCGAGCCAGAAGAGGTTGTTTCTATTTCAAAAAAAGAAATTAAGACAACGTTCTTAAACTTCCGAAAGGCAGAGCGAGATAAAATTTCTGGCAATCTTATTACCGTGAAATTTTACAAAGATTTAAATTTAACTTCGGGGTTCCAATCCTATCTTGTGTATGTGACCCGTCCCTCCCATCAGTATGTTTTAACACGTGTCAGATTGGGTATTGTTCACCATCTGGTTGCATTTCCAAACACAAGAACCAGTTCAGATATACCCTGTCCGTGTGACAGTATTTCCCGGCAGAATAGTTGCCACTTTTTACTTCTCTGTAAATTTTATCATTCTCTCAGGTTAAAATACCTTAAGCCAATTTTTATCAAATATAATATTCGTACTACAGAAACAGCACTGATACTTTTATCCTCATTAGAGAACGAGGAGATCTGTTTTTTCCTGGCTACTTTTATTCTGAAGTGTACAGTTGTCAGGAAAAGTATTGTACTATAATATTTTTATACTTACCTGTCTGTACCTATGTTATACAGCTGCCAGGTATTGTATTACGCTGCTATTACTGTTTACATTTTTGTCTGTATATATACGTCTTCAAGTTTTATACCATTTTTGTAACTAAAGTATTATTCTTATTTTGTTGATGTCCACAGTATATTATGATTATTTATACATTTTGATGTACAGCTGCCAGGAAAGGCCCATTGAGTAATTCCTACTGATCTCCTGTCTGTTCATTCATGTACGTTTTGCTTTTATAATAGTACGTTGACCCAAACTGGCAAGATTACTCCTTAATTGTTGCACTTCAGCCTTTTGCACAACGTCTTATCATCGTTTCTTATAAGTGGTCATATGGTGATTTTAAACATTTTAACTATGTATTTTTTGCTTGTATGATTTGTATGTACAAATCGAATAAAAGCTTTAAATTGAATTCATTACACAACTAAAGCAGACATGTTGGGTTTCTATTTAAAACAAAGGAAAACCACAGGCACCAACCCATTTCCAACCGACCCCTCCAAGGATAGACTAACCCAGCCTCTAAATTCCTTCAAATAACTATCAGAAAACTGAATTTATGGATCTCATCAAAGAAAGCAGACCAGCTGGCTGCCTGTCTGACCCTTGTCCACCACAAATATTCAAGAACATTATTTTTACTAACCACACCAGTCAGAATAATCATCAACAATTCTACAGGAGTCTTTCCAGAAGACTTAAAAAAGGCATATATATGCCCATTATTAAAGAAAACAAACCTCGATACACATGACCCAAACAACTACAGACCAATTACAAATGGACTTTTCCTGGGCAAACTGATAGGAAGAGCAGCATTTACCCAGATGTCAGAATTCATTTAAGAGAACTCCATAGTTTCAGACTTTTGAAAAACAATTCCATCCAGGTAGAGGTACACAATCTGCCCTCCTCTCTACCTGGGATGACCGTAAAAACACAGTAGACTAGAACGGGGGGAGCTGCACTATTTCTCTTGGACCTTTCAACTGACTTCAACACCTTTCATTGTAAAACTCTAATCCAAAGACTCTACGAAGCTGGCATAGTGGGAACTGCTCTCGATAGGATTACATCCTACCTTCAAAACATAAGAAATGACATCCATAAGCTCCGGTTCTCATGCAAACCATACTTTACAAAAGCAGGAGTCCATCAAAGCTCTGTCATCTCACCCATGCTTTAAAACTTCTATGAAGTCATTACAGGCAATTATCAATGAATTTCAGCTCACATGCTATAACTACACAGATGACACTTGTTAAACTGAAAAGACAATGGAAACTCAAGAATCTTAAGTTGTCTCGAAGCTGTTGATCAGTGGATGACATGGAGCTCTCTCCAATTGAATGTGTCCAAAACTGAAATACTCACATGTGGCGATTGGAAAAACTATGACCAACTCTGTACCTGGCTGGACGATCTTGGACCACCTTCTAAAGTTTCCAAGGAAGTAAAAAACCTTGGAATTACAATGGACTCCAAGCTCTCAATTAATGTGTAAGTGGATAAGTTAACAAGATCAAACTTCATTACCATGAAAACTCTATCACGTATCTTGCCCCACGAAGGATTTCCACACAAGGTCCGAGGCACTATGTCTCTTGTACTGTGTAAACTCAATTATGCCAATGGCCTCTACCACGGATCATCCTTACCAACTATAAAAATACTATAACAAATCCAGAACTCTGCTGCCAGACTACTCCTACATGTAAAGCCACAAGCCCACATCTCACCGCCTACAGGGCCATACATTGGCTACTGATGGCCAGAAGATCCACCTCCAAGGTGCTTTGTATCACCCACAAAGCAATAAATGGAACAGGACCACGTTTTATGAGGAATAAAAATCACCAAATACATACAACAAAGGAACCTCTGCTCCAGATTGGCATCTTGTCTCAAAACCCCAACATACAAGAAAATAAACATTGGTGGTATATCTTTCTCTGTTCAAGCAGACAAACTATGGAATTCATTACCCCCAAACATAAGATCCACAGATAATTATCTTATCTTCAAAAGACTACTGAATAGTTTTCCTACATGACCCCCATACTCAAAAACCCAAAAGGTACAGCATATGCCTGTGTGTTAAACATGCATAATTTGATTTGATTTGTATATGTTCATTTCATTGTACAACTATATATACTATTTATTGTTTAAACATATATATTCTTATATGTATGCTCAACAAATGTTTATATTACTTATGGTTTGAATATACATATTTATTTATTTATGCTTAACATGTTTATATGTAACTGCATACTTTACAAATACGTTATTTGATTAAATGCTTGTGTGTCTCTGCTTCATTTATTTTCATCTGTATATAAACAATGCGTGGTAAAGGCATGCAAAGTATTTCCCTGCGTTGTTCCATCATACAACAGTGTTGTTTTTTAAAATGTTGAGAGTGTCATTGAGAACGAAAATGAGAATCAATGAGCAAGTTAGAGGGTATGAATAAGGGAAAGTGATGAAGTGAGTAAAGTTATGTGAGTTAGAGGTTGGAATGAGAGACTCAGGTGTGTCTCTCTTAATGGTGCAACAGTAGCAGTTTCATCTGGGCTCAGAGGCTCGGGTGCAACTACACCAGCTGCACTAATAAAGCAGATCACCTGTACCCCAGAAATTCAAATCAGAGCCCTTGAACACCAGTAGTTGTGAGTGAGGGTCAGTGATTGTGGAAATGTGTGCAAGGGGGGTTGAAAGCGAGAATTACTGAATGTGAGTGTATGGATGTATTTATGTGTGAGCGCACCCAAGGCACATTTTGAAAAACATTGAGGTAAACCTCTGGCAAATATTACTTTGAAAATGATCACCAGCTGCCACTGAGAATGGGATTGGAGAGAAGATTCAACCCACACCTTCATGTTGCCATCTGCATCCTGTGAGTATGTGATCACAAGAAAATCTTCATGCAAGTCGGTCTGGTTTGGAGGGCAAAACCAAAGTTACAAGCGTAACTAGCATTGATAACCCCTAAGCCCATAACATTTTGGTCCATTTAGTCCCGACAAGATCATACAGAGTTCATATAGTTTTTAACTGAAAAACAGTCCCTGAGCTAACGCTTGATATATGCACACAGTTATGTCAAACAAGGTAGTGTGGCACAGTGAAATAAGTGATCTGACAAAAAATTACAAACAGAGATCAAGTGGAGATGGCAAGACTGTGAGCAGTCTCGTTGATCATGAATTAGCAACCCAGACACTGGACCACGAATATAACCTGGATACTGTAACATTTAATGAATTTAGTGAATGCTTAAACTACATTTCCCAGACCAATTCACAAGATGCGTCTGAAGTAAGAAAGAGAGCAATGATGCAATTAGAACAATAGTCTGAACTCTGCTATAGTCAGAACTACGGGATAACTAAAGTGCTGGCAAATTCAGAATCCTATTCTGCTTAAAAGCTGCCCTAAACAGACCCTGTTCTTAAAAGGAGATAGCAAGAAGTTAAAAGATTTGAAATGAAATGAACCCTGCTATAGTCAGAGTTTGGTATAATCACAAAGTGGGATAATAAAAATCTTTACAAATATCAAACCCTTATTTAATTTGAGCCCTAGCATAATCAAGAGTTTTATCAGAGCTTTGATATATTTAGAATTATGTCATCAGTCGTCGGCTCACTGCATGGCACCAAATGGAACTTCAGGGTAGATATTTATACAGGACTGTTAGATTTTAGAAAAATCCCAACCTTGGCCAAGTAGATATATTATACAATTCCACAACCCTGTTTTGATAGTGATCTTCTGTCCTGCTGGAACAGGAGTTCAGTAGGATGCGTATTCCTGACAGCAGCATAGCTATCTACTAAAACACATTAAGACTCCCGGTTCTCATCCAAAACAATAACCCTATTTTCTAGGTTCATTTTCACACAACCTCTCTTAATACTAGTATCCATAAGATTGACCGTTCCTTTTCACACAAAGATACACCCAGCAATCCATAGTTCTTTAAAAAATACACCAGGACAACACATAAATCCAGTATACCCAGATGAAGGAATTTTAATACATGTGTCATGGTGGACCATATACCTCCCAAGCTAGACAGCCAGATGTCGGCCATTCCTAAACTCATTAGGCAGTGTCCAATTCTCGTAAAGGTGGATGAGGAGGTAATGAAAGACCAAAGAAAGATTCATCATCTCCAAGTAAATGTTCATCTTTGCGCACCCTGCAGAACTTGATGGTGGAGATTCGGAATTCTAATCCATTTGTTATACAAGCCAACAATACTCTCCAGAGATTAGAGTAGAAATCGTCACAACTTGAGTCCAGAGTATCAGGAGCTGAGCAAATTATTAGTGATACACAAGAGGTTAGTACACAAGTTGAAGTGATGGCCAAAGAAGTTGCACCTCTCAAGTAACAATAAAAAGATTTAGAAAATCACAATGGACGTAACAATTTATGAATTGATGGTATCCCTGTAGGATTTGAAGGGTTGGATATGATTTCATTTTTTAATAGCACTATTTCTAAGCTAGTCGGCATGTAAGAAGATACTACGCTTAATATCCAGAGAGCTTATCATATTAGGCCCAAACTCTCTTCATCAAGTGGTTCTTCCAAACCCAGAGGCATTACTGTACTCTTCTTGTAATTCTCTGATCTTATGCAAGTGCTTTCAGCTTTAAAATAATGGAAGCAGATGTTATGGTCCACACAAAAAGCCTTTTTCTCTCATGACGTATTAAGTGTCGCAACAAAAAGAAGAGAATAATATTTGGATTTGCATCCAACTTTAAGATCTATGAATGAGAGGTTTGGTTTGATCTACACATGTCTGTTCAAAGTTACTTATAAAGATCAGCCCACTGCACTTTAAACTACAGATCAACTGCCAAAAAGTATTCATCTCCATAAACGACAGGCAATGGGCTGGCAATATTGGACTACAATATTATGCCCTGTTTGATTTGCTTAAAATGTGTTTTCCTGAGCTCAAATGTCTTTTTGTTTATTGTTTACTTCTGATTTTATATGTTGGGCGATACTACTTTCTTCCTTGTTTCTCTTTTTACAGACCTCTTGTTTGCCATAGCGAATTTTGTGATTGTACTTCATGTTATCTGCTATCTGCTGTTGTCTTGTTATTAAATGTACATAGTCTCACCTGAATTATTTTTCCTACATGCCTCCTGTTTTGTGGTAAGATTATCTAATTGATACCTGGTCATGTTTTTTGTCTGCTCTCCCTTAATCTTTTCTTTCTCAATTTTTCTTCTTTCTTCTATTTATACTAACTTTCGAGAGCCCAGGAGTGTTAGTGGACCATTGGTCTTGTCACTTTACCACTGTTCAAATTCAATGTTTTCTTCAACTTGACTACAAAAGTTGTGGGTGGTGTCAATTTGACTTCTTAGCATACTTTATCTTTCATCCTTTGGAGAATTTCTTTCAAATAACGTATTGAGGTATTTAGTTTTAAATGTTCTTCTTCCTAACAGACACGATATTCTGTCATTTTTTTTCATGTTCTAAGGCCTATGCTGTTCTACTTAATAGTCATGTAATTTCAACCTTATATTGGCTATCGTTTTGTAATCTTTCTATGATCTTCAATGAATAATCTTTAAGTTTCATGAAACGTCAAGGGCATACATAACCAAATGAAAGACAAAAACATCTTATTAGTAAGCACAAACTGAAATGCCATGTTGCATTGTTACAAGAAACTTATCAGAAAAGGGAAACAGCCTTTACAACGCGGGATTAAGCACGTGGGCCGTTTCCACGCACTGCTTGCCTTAACCACGCATATGTGTGGTTAAGGCAGTTGGTGTTCTAGCTGTCTGAGTGGATGGGCGGGGAGAGTTACTGGGAGGATCACGCAGGAAGGAGGAGCGGCTTGGTAAGTTGGACCGGGTGGAGGTGGGGGGTGGGTTTTAGGGATCGGGGCTGGTTTTAGGGCTTTGGGTAGGGGGCTGAGGTCGGGGTTGTTTTTAGGGTGGAGCTGAATTTTAGGGTTTAGGGCGGGGGAGGGGCAGTTTTCAGGGCTGGTTGGCATTCTTTAGGGCTCCCCCAGCATGGGTGCTGGGGAGAAGCAGTTTTTAGGGTGGGGCTGAATTTTAATGCACAAGGAGGGGGGGGCAGTTTTCTAACTAAAGTTAGTTCAGTTTTCCAAACTGAATGGGCAAGAGAGCAGAAGCAATATACACTATTAGTGCCTAAAAAGCAATTGTGCAAAGGAGTTGGACTACAATAGAATCGTGATAATAAAGAGGAAGAGTAAGAAATAAAACTAAATGCAGTTAGTAATGTGGCGTGTGTATTTAACCACCTGCTCCCAAATGCAACTGGAAAGTTGAACACAAGAATTCTGCATGTCCTTGTTCTCACCTGTGGCAAAGGAAAAGCATATTCACCTCATATCCTCATAGTAATGGCTGTGAACCAATAATGACCAATTTCAAGATGGTGACTGGCAGTAAACTACAGAACATGGAGCAAGATCCTCTATCCACCGGCATGCAATGAAGAGATTAAAAATTCAGATACATGGGGGCATGGCGAGACATCCTGGAAAGTGCCAGTCTGTTTAACGATTCCATTAAGCAGACCAAGCAGAATCTCCCTTACCAAAACTCAAGTTCTTCTTAATATGGTCATAGAGTTAAATAGGCATGTGAAACCAGCAACTCGAGAAGAACGGAAATGGGTTTATGTAAAGATGTAGCAGAGTTAAAGTATTTAATTTTATGTGAACCAATAATGACTAATATCAAGGTAGTGACTTGCAGTATACTACAGGGGAACTAGGGGATGCTGGGGTCGGAGTAGTTATTAGGGCTGGGGCGGGTAGATTACATTGCAGGAGGGCAGAAATTTAAGGCTCAGGCAGGGCGGTATCTTTGCCACAGACATACATTTACCAATCATGCCTTTACAATGACATTGGTAGCAGAGGCGTGTGTGGTAAAGATGCAGTCGTAAAGAACGCATGGTTAAGGCATGCGTGGTTGTGTCATACAACCATCAGAAAAAGATATCCCTTTGTTTAAAAAAAAGGCTTGGGATGTCATGTATATTGCTCTGCTGCTACAAAGAATAAGAATGGTATAGTTGTTCTTTTTTTATAAAGCTGTGTCACTGGATATTAATAAGCAAGAAGCTTACTAAGTAAGTTAGATGGCTGTTCCATGATTTGAAAATCAACAAAGTATCCTTCTCAAATCAAATTGTCTATGGTACTAATAAAGTTGATGTAGAATTTTGGGAATCCATATCACTGAAGTTTGTTTGGAGTTAATGCTAATCCCATAGCAAGAGGAGGCTGCAATCAATTAATAGATACTATTCTGGATAGAAGGTTAAGCTTTAAAAAGACACCCAATAAAATGCTAAAAGCTTTTAAAAAAAAGCTATTTCTTCTGGTGGGTTAGTTGATGCAAAGCAAATTTCTAACCCTCGCCTTATTGAATGCATCTTTTATTCACTGGTTCACTAATCTACATCTGAATATTTATTTTTAGGCAAGAATTTCAACCAGTACTTGATCAGTACCAAGATTGGTGCTTTTTTAGTCTTAAGTCATGCTCCTATTGTTCTAGATCTAGACATGAAGTCTGAGAGTCACAGTCTAACAGATGGAGATTTAACAGCTGTTTGCCTTATGTTAAGGTATTTATACATGGAAGTTGAACATTTTTCCACAGAATTCTTTGAATTCACAAAATGAACTATTTCCAAGTTCAATTTCATCTGGAATTCATTCAAGGCAAGAGGCCATATTATAGGTTATGTTTGTAAAAGGAAAAAAGGAATTTCTCATGGAGTCATCTCACTTAATGCAACTTATTAAAAAAGAACATAATTATTATTCTAACCATAAGAGTACTTTAGCCCGTCTTACTCAAGCAAAGATGACATCCAATACAAAAAAAATACCTATTAAATATGCCTGCGGCATCCTTTTAAAGATTAATGTGGGTTACTATGTCGTATTAATTACTATATGGAGATTGTAATGAAGCTAGAAAAATGTTAGCTAATTTTTGAAAAGTCAAAAAGCAGAAATCAAATCATTGATGCTAATGGAAATGAACATTTGTAAAACTCTGAAATCCATAACAGGCCTCGCCAAATCTACTTGTCCACTCACTATGGCAAGTCAGATTTCATCAGGGCAAGCTATATTTGGGGTCAACTCCCCCCTTTTGGCGAGCTTACAAACAGGTGTTCTGTTCACTCACAAAGCGAAGGAGTGTTAATGAAGCCTTTACATCTTTTTATCTTGTTACGTTTATTCTATGTTCAGAGACAGAGGTTTAGGGTCAGTTTACACCTACAATTACTTTTCTTTCTCCAACTGCAAAGTTTGAGGATTTGTGAAGTGAACTGTCTGGCAAAGGTGCTGTAAAACAATCTGAAGTGAAAGTCTGTAGGATTTCGTGTTTTATTCTAACACACATTTACATAGCTAAAAAGTGGACTGTGAAAACATTTCAAAATAAATTAGAGTAGTTATGAAAGCCCTTGTTTTGTAATTCTGTGTATTTTTTTTTTTTAATTAGTGTGAAAACCAATCAGAATACTTTACTTGGAAATGTACAAATGATAAATATGCCTACTGAAAACCAGTGTTATGTCTGCAGTAAACCAATGTCTACAGATTGTTTAAACACTATATAGTTTTATAAGTAAACTGCATGTTAGTGGAAACTTATTTGGTCGTTTCAAAGTGATTGTTTAAAGATGAACTGAGAAATCTTCCGGGCCTGATGACAATGCTATTAGTGAATAAGAGGCAAGTCAGTGGTCATGTGTACCCTATATGCGGACTAGAAGCGTTTAGTCTTTCAAATCCATCCAAAGTGTTTTATTGTACAGCAGGAATTCTGAACTCACATACTGGGACGTACTCTCGTATGCTATAATGAAGACAAAGGTGGCTCTGTAAAAGAAAATATTTGACTAGGAGAATATAATGAGACCCGTTTATGGGTCAATTACATTACAGTTAGGCAGAGTCGATTATTAGGTTACTAGACATGCAGATCTAGTAATATTTTCATGGTTTTTGAGACCTATTTAAAGTGTTTTGTGAAATACTATGCTGAAATATAAACCTCTGAGCATATTCTGCATGCTGACTCCCTAGATGACTTCTTCAATTTTATACACAAATAACCAAAACAGCTGACAGACCTATCCTCGCTAGAAAAGGTTATTGTAATTAAGGAAGTATACAAAGCTATTTCTAAACTTCCAACAGATAAGAAACAGGGTTTGGCCCGCTCTTCAGTTGAGCTTAACTCTGAATTCTCAAGAGTCCTGGTACCAAAGCTCATTGTGCTCGTTCGGCATTTACTTTCTAATGTCGCTCATATTTTAGACAAAATGTGGTACTTAATACAGAAAAAAAGATAAGGATTTTTCCATCTGCAAAAATTACAGACCTATGTCTCATATTAATACGACAGTAAAATTTTCAACAAAAAATTCGCTCTTTGTATTAATGACTATATCACTCATCTGAGGCATAGAACAATCCGAATTTGTTAAAGGAAGAAATATTAGAGACAACCCTAGGACCTTTTAGAATGTTATCGATGGCGCTTCAAGAAACGTGGCTCCATTGGTGGCTGTAGCACTGATGCGGGAAAGGCTTTCAACTGTTTTAGCTGGGACTTGTTGAACGCCTTGAGGTGACATGGTTTTGGTCTCAAAATTCTACAATATGTTAGCCTCCTTCATACTGCTCCCAAAACTTTAGTTTCATTATTGGAATTCAATCTCCTTATATTTACCTTAAAGAGGTACTAGAAAGGGATAGCCCCTCTTCCCGTTACTTTTCATATTATCCCTAGAACCCTTTAGAGAGATTATCCGCCAATCCTATACTTTTGCTGGATATAAATATAACACTGCAGAGATCAAATTTAAAGCCTGTGCCAATGACGTAGTACTATGCCATTCCGATACAGTCATCAAATGCTATAGTCACTAGTTATAAAATGAATACTGATGAATCGGATGTGATGCCCCTTAATATTGTTTTACAGATATGCTCAAGGAATCAGAATCTTTATGGAACCCTACAAAAATGATATATTTAGCAATACTTTATGCCAATTCGATTAGAGATGCTTTATGCCAATTCGATGAACGATGATTCATGTTAACTCAGAGGAGGTTAACAGTAAGATCGACATATTTTGTGATATGTGGCCCCCCTCTATTTATCATGGTGGGGAAGAATAGATACTGTTAAAATTATGTTACCAATTATCAAGTTTAATTTGTCAAAGCATCCAGTAAAACACCCTTTAAAGTTTCTTAAAGTAACTGATGGTCTTCTGCAAAGGCTCCTTTGGTACAAAACAAAATAGTTAAATAAGCATTACATGATAAAGCCAGCAGGGGAGTTAATTGCCTCAATTTCATGAATTATCATTCAGCTTTCATTCTCAAGTCTACTTCTCAGTCCATAAACGTTCTTCGAAATCAAAACCCTTTGCAAAGAATTGAGCAGTCTTTAATATACTCTTCTCCTTCAGAGAGCACATTTGCTTTATACAAACACCCAAGCCATTTTCTTCCACTGTAACAAATGATTCTAGTTTACTGGCTAAGCCCTTTCTTTTGCAAACAACTCAGAAGCCCAAAGTATTTCACTTGTTCCTATTTGGTATAGCACAAACATTAAGTTTACCAATAAAGTAATATACTAGTATGATTGGTTTGACAGTGGTATTAAGAGTGGTAATCAATTCATCTCAATCAGTTTATGTCATTTGAAGAAATGCAAAACAAGTTTAACGTTCCAGATTCTTTTAGTCATAAATAGGGTTTGCTAATAGAAGCTATCAAACTTGAACATACCAACCATTCTGTAATAGATCATGGGTAAGTTTCTACCTCTGGTCAAAATAACTTTTCTGCAGACGGTAAAGCTTCCTATATTTATAAGAATAATTGCAGAACTGATTGGTCAAAAATACAAAGATTAATAATGGGAAAAAGACATGAAACAAACTCTTCCTTTTCCCAATTGGAAGACAGATTGGTCTAAAATGCATTCAACCTCCCATTCTGAAAGCATCACTTAAACATAATATCTCTTTTATAGTAGAATTTGTTTAACTCCACAAGCTTTCTATAAGATGAGACTATCCAAGGATAACAATTGTTGGTCTTGTATTGATGGTGATAGTGAAGAATAACATGCTTTTTGAATGTTTGAAAGATATACTCTTTTGGAAACAAATTTTGGATAAGATTACAGATATTAGTTCAGTTAGGCTACTATTTGATAAATGTACATATTTGTTGGGGGTCCTTCCAAATGATGGACTACGAATCTGTTAACAGCAAAATGTGTCGACCTCCTTACTGCTATCACTCTACATGCAAATGGAAGAATACCAGCTACATTGCTCTCATTAAGGGGCCGATTCCAATCCTGGAAAAAGGCTGTACAAATCGTTGTATGGAGCGTTTTTCCCGTACAACTCGTACCCGGTAAACTTTTCTTACAACCTAGGAAGTACGATTCGTACAGAAAGCCTCTTTCCATACAAATCGTACAAAAGACCATACAGCTAAAATAAACCAACGATTCTGATACGGAACAGCTTGCACGCGACGTCTGTATGTATTTAAGCAGCGGTTTCCAGCCCAGCAAGTATGATTCGTCCCTACGGCACTCCGTACGGCTCTTTTCTTACGGGAGCCAAAAACAGCTGTAAAAGCAGAGTCCCCAGGGGTACGAGTCGTACAGGCATACACCCCGTGCGTTGTGTATGTACTGTGCGTACCCCCAACATCGCGTACCCCAACATCGCGTACCCCGCGTACCCCATCGCGTATGTACTGTGCGTACCCCCATCGCGTATGTACTGTGCGTACCCCCATCGCGAACCCCAACATCGCATACCCCAACACCGCGTATGTATGCACCATGCATACACGATGTTGGGGTATGCAATGTTGGGGTACGCGATGTTGGGGGTACGCACAGTACATACGCAATGTTGGGGTACACACAGTACATACACCACGCACAGGGTTGTATGCCTGTACGACTCGTACCCCTGTACGACTCGCACCCCGGGAACAACTTTTCCCAGGATACGAGTTGTACAAAGTTCGCTTCGTAGCGGGTAATGGCATTCCCTGTGTACGGGACGTTTTCCGTACAAATCGTAAATTGGAAAGCCGGTCCGGATCGTACTAGTACGGTTGGACTGCATTTTTACAATTTGTACGGGAAAGTGTCCGGGTCCGTCTGGTACAACTTTTCCCAATCCGATTTGTAAGGATCGGGCCGATCCGTACAAATCGGATCGGGAAAAGTTGTATTTTTCCCGTACGAATCGTACTTCATGGGTCGGACGGGACTTGTACGATTTGTATGGAAAAATTTACCGATACGAGTCGGACGGGAAAAAAAAAAATACAGGATTGGAATCGGCCCCTAAATGTTAGAATAAGGTTTGCCACAATCAGACTGGACAAAGCTCATTTATCCATTTTACAATTGGCTAGTAGGAGTACATTGTGGCTGCCTTTGACTTCCTTCTTATCTACAATTGCAATCAATTATATTACAGTGGAAGTTTTGGAACATCCATGAAAACATTTGAGGTCTTTTTATATATATCTACTTTTTATTACATTCTGGACACTAAGTAATATTATTTCACGTTATGCTTTTTCTTATGTACACAACCTGTAAGGTTTCCACTGTGTCGTTTTAAATTCTTAATTTCCATCTGTTTTTCTTTTCTTTCCTCCTTGGTAAAAATTGAAAACATGCGGATATGATAGCAGTCTATTCCACACAATATTTGACTATAGACAGGTTATTCATTGTAGTGATGGAATTTGCTACTTAAGAGTGTTATATGTTGTCTCTAAATATATTCCCACTTATTCTAGCATTACCATCATTTTTCAAGTATAGACCAGTAAGGTGACGGTTTACACCACATTGTGCAGCACAAATAAGCTTGTCAGATACTACCAGCCTAACAATTCTGGAAAAAAGAAAATGATATGCCAATTTTTCTGTGGAAAGTGTACAGGAGCTGCAGTAAACCAGGTTTGCCATTGTAAAAGATTATGATTATAATCAATAAAAATATGTTTACCTATCAAATCAATCACTAGAACTGTTGTAACTGTGTATATGGGCAAACCACGAGGTAGCAAAGGTCCAAAGTGAGGTAGCCTTTTAAAACTAACATTGTGACTCATACTTTCATGAGCAGCAGAGGGCACAACTTCCCTCAGCCAAGCATTGACACAATCCCCAGACT
The DNA here is from genome assembly GCF_964204655.1 of Triturus cristatus. Lineage (NCBI taxonomy): Eukaryota > Metazoa > Chordata > Amphibia > Caudata > Salamandridae > Triturus > Triturus cristatus. Next base: position 849,238,052 of record NC_140583.1, on the reverse strand, counting down.
CCCCACCAATAAGGGTCTCCCTCCGAGCTTCTTCGGGTGTGGCACAGACCACAGCAAGGGGGCAAATGATAGGTTAGAGGCTGGTTGAGGGCAGGAATAGTTAGTACAGCTATTGTATGGGGTCAAGAGTTAACCTTTCGCTGACTCCATCAACCTGTGGGTAGACAGGGAAAGATTAGACAGATGGGCAAAGATGGGATAGTCCCTGTTTCACAGAGTATAAGGCAGCGAGTTGAGATTGGGGCAGGTGAATTTGCGCTAGATAGTGCAGGCAAGATGAGGCAAAGTGAGGGAGGCGTTGTGCATTTTGTGCAGTACGGGTAGCGAGGATCTCCTGAAACCACTAAAAACTGATTAGGCATGGTGAATTATTAGTAGGTTGCAGAGATAAGCAGCTAGACTGTTGCAGCGTTAATCGCTGCTTGTTCTCCTCCATGGGGGAGAAACTGTGACCATTGTCCAGGCCCACCAAAGAAATTGAGGACACAGTGCTGCAGGATCACCTAAAGACAAGAAATGGCAGGCGGGGAGTAGCAAACATAAAGGGAACAATGCAAAGGCTAGCACTGTAGCGCCACCTAGCAGCCTAGGGTGCGAGGCCTCTAGTGGGCCACCAGAAGGCTCATGTAAGGAAGCACTGAGCAGCCTGCACAGATGAGAAAGGTGCCTCAAGGTCATGACAGGAACCAAAGTCCCATGGGCACCCAACAGAAAAAGTGTCAGTGCAAAAGGGTACAAGGGCATGTGAAATTAAGTCACAGACTGGCTGGGAAGCAAGAAAGGGAAATATTAGGTAGGCCACAAGAAGTTGAGACAGATTAGCAGCAACATTGAGAGCAATTACTGGCAAGAGAAGGCAATGATGGTAAAGAGCATAATACTAAAAGAGATTATGATAAAGTTGAAAGTATGAAGACTACAATAAGGTTTAGTGGGAATGAAGTAGCTATAAATCTGAGAGGAGGGAAGGGTAGAGGAGTATGGGCGTGGAGTACAGAGGTGGGAGAGAATGAGGGTAGAAAAGTTGGAACAACTTATGGGTGCCAAGTATTTTCTGTCAGGAACGGCCTGAAGGCTGGACAACAGACAATCCTGTCAAACGCAGACAGGGAGGACAAGGGGTTGCCAGATGAGCTTTTAATGGCTCATTAACAACGGTCTGAACAGAAGAAAAGGTTTATGGTGGCCTCTCTAACATCAAGGGATGGAGTTACCATCACCTAATGCAGAGTGGCGTTATATGATGGTGGTATGGGAGATGGTGAACAGCTGGTAAGGGGTATCTGGAGTGGTTTGAATGTGAAGGAGGAGTTGGTTCTGGATTACAACAAAGATATTGATGATCTGTAGGAAGGGGAGGTGCATGAAAGTAGAGAGGTAAACTATGGAGTTCAGAGTGAAAGATGGATTGATTGGCACAGGGTAGCATTGGTGTCTTTCAGGTGTCAAGCATGGACATGGTAGAGAACACCATGGATCACAGATTGGAGAGGAGAAGTGCGTCAGAGAACAGGGAAGGGAAGAGCAGTGGCAAAAGACAGTAAACAAACAGGCAGGGAGAATAGTATCTAGAGGGGGTTTGTAAAGGAGGAAGACGCTAAAAAAATTGCCTTGGATGGGTGAGGGGGTAATTGATGGCTGTGGGAAATTGGGGTTTCCGAAAAAAGTGAAAAACAAGTTTATATCGAAAGAACTACAGAGATGACCCTGGGTAAGAAATCAGTGTGTGGCAAAGAAGGCAGAAAGTTAAAGCGGAGGCAGTAGAGGAAAAGTGGACAAAGAAAAAAAATGGCAAACAAAAAAACCTAAAGGGATTACAAAATGATACTGCCGTACATGTTTTTTTATATACTTTTTATTGCTTTTATACTGAATCAACATAGTCAATATAATACAAGCATCGAGCTCAGGCCGTGGGGCCACAACGCAAACATCAAGCAGTTCAGGTTTTCCGCACAGGGACATACACAACAACAGTTGAAGGCAGCATCACTGCTGTAAACACTTAAATAGCCATAGCCATTACATTTGGGCACAGTCATTAGGAGTCAGACTTCTCCACTCACCTTCCCCCGATTCGGTGAAACTTTGTGGGATACCCTCGCCTTATACACCAATTTTTCCAAAGCTGCACATAAGCCCATTCCATAGATCCACTTCTGAAGGGACGGGGCCTGCCTTTCTCTCCAGTGCTTAGCAAGATCCCTCATAGCCATCATGTATGCTGTTGCAAAGAGTGAGGGGGTCGCTCTGGAGTTTCCCACAGATTTAATTATCCCTAGAAGTAAGATTTCAGGATCGAGGTACAGTGGTATACTGACCCTCTGCCCCATGTGTCTGTTGATCGAGGCCCAGTGCCCCAGCACACCCGGACACGTCCAGATAGTTTGATGATCGGTGTCCAGAGAGGAGCCACAGTGCAGGCACTACCGGTCACGGGCCCCACCCATACACCAGAGGCATTCAGGGAAATAGTAAATCCTATGAAAGTATTTAAATTGTATTAAACATAGTTGCATTGATATCGCCAATGTCCTTGGGCCATTGAGTCAACCCAGTCCTCGTCTTATCGGGAACCAATGTCTTCCTCCCATCTGGGTCTCAATGCCCCCAGGGGGGCGGGCGCTTTAGTAACCAGGGGTTTGTAGAGCCGAGATATCCCACTCCAACCTAGTGCATCAGTCACCAGCGTACATTCAGGCGGGTTAAATTTGGGAAGGGTCGCAATCTTGTCTACATAGTGCTCTAAGGCATACCACAACTGTAGGTAGCGATAAAACTGAGAGGAGTGGAGGCAGACATGAAGCGCATGTGGTTGTCTCTTCAGACATCTCCCAAAGTGGAGATGCTGATTAGGTCCAAGAGTTGAAATACAGCTAGCCTTGTCATGTCCGACAACCACGTCCAATGCCACAAGGGGGTAGCCATTGTGAGTTTAACCTGGCACCGTATATGGCAAAGCTGTGAGTACCAACAACTAATTGGGACCTGGGTAACCAGCGGAACAGAGCGCAGGGTCCCCGGACGTATAGCAAGCCGTGAGTCTGCAGAAGCGCAATTTCATGCCTATGGCCTGGGTCCCCTCTGTCCACCTGGAACCAGTCGTCTATTGTGACTAGCTGCAAGGCCCAGTAGTATAGATCATAACCTGCCCATCCCAGCCCCCCTTCGTCTGAGTAGCGGTGGCACTTGGCAAACAATACCCTAGGGGTCTTACCGGCCCAGAGAAAGGTGGATATACGTGACTGTAGTTCCTCGAAGAACGAGGGCAGTATCATGTTGGGGTAATGCTGTAGCACCTATAGAAAGCGGGGGGAGAGAATAGGCCCCCCTAAACCGCAATCAACTGTGACAGCTTAGACCATTCAGACATATCTCGCCGTGTCCGAAACACCAAGGGGAGGGTGTTACGGTCTCAGTATGATGGCTGGGACAGTGAAACGGTGATGCCAAGATAGCAGAAACTATCCCCCGCTATCAGCAGCCAGGGGTCCACCCAGTCTCATGAAACCATTCCTCAGATAGGTACGAGGGGAGATTATACATGGGGATTTCAATGCCAATGAGGGCATTGTTTGTTGGATAAGAAGATTGACAAAATATGGCAAAGTGCATTTATTGATGTGTTTGGACTATTGCATAGAGAAATACCATCACAAGAAGGGCCAAAGAGGAATAAGATTTGGCCAGGTGTCTCTGGGGAATATGGCTTATTACATCGCGATGTATCACATCGCGAGCTTTTACAACACAGTTGTTACAACAACCGCGTTGTTAGTACCCGATGCATTTACACCGCAAGTCATTACAATGACTTGCACTAGGGGACGCGCTGGACCAGTTTGCGCAACAGTAGGGAAGGTGATGGAATTCATTTCCAATACCTCAGTGCCCCCTAGTGCAAGTCTTTGTAATGATTTGCGATGTAAATGCATCGCGTACTAACAACGCGCTAATAGTAGATGTAATGACAGCTTTGTAATACTAGCGCAATGTAATGACAGCGTTGTAAACACTGTTTCCCGTCCCTGGGTATCTATAAACATAGAAACGTGGATTTTCAATTTTTTTTATTTATGCCTGCGTATATTGTGAGGAATATGCTGATAAGGTGATAGTTATTCAAATATAAAGGAAAGTTAAGGAAGGCAAAATTAGACTTTGTAGGTCTGGCATGGCTCAGATAGGATGAGGAGTTTAGGGCAGCCTAAGTGTTTACTCGGAAACAGATTCAGACATTTAAATGTTTGGGATTGGCACTTGGTGGGGAACAATGGAATACAGCAAGAAGGGATTGGACAACAGTCTCTACTTTTTCCAAAAGGCCCCTACTACAGTTAGGGTAGACATGTTGCATATGTGGCTGATAGAGACATTGAGAACACCCAAGAGCAAAATAATTTAAACATATAACTGCAGAGAAGTTGAAGGAGGAGGCAATGGAGGGTAGAAATGTAGGCCCGAAGTTGGAACGATCAGGAAAAAAAATTAAAATGTCCCTATTAGGTCAGATTTCTAAGAAAACAGGAAGGGATATCATTTGATTTATCACATGTCCTGGCGATAAAGTGGTGTCAATTAATGACTTCATTTCATATAAAGATTGTACTGTGCATTATGCTAGTGTTGATGATGCCATCAGATTAGTGAGGATGTGTGAGAAGGGAACTGAGCTACCAAATTCTGACATTAAGTCTGCTTTTTGCAGTTTGCCAATACTTCCTGCAGACTTCGCAACGCTAGTGATGCGATTTGATGGCACTATTTTTGTGCCTATGGGCTGTGCGATTTTGTGTTCCTTATTCTGTACTCGTTTGCAAGGAGCATTATCTGAGACGACCTGCTACAAGTTGGTGACACACTATTTGGATGACTTTCTCCTTGAGGGTGGGGAAGAAACTGATAACATTTTAGAGTTCTGGACAGTTTTGAGGAGCTAAATGCAGTTTTGGGGGTTCCTCTGGCCTCTGAAAAAACAGAGAGGCTGTGCACGACTGTCAAGAAGAGGGTACCTTCGAGCTGGAATCCAAGGAGGATGAGGTCGAGTGTTTGTGTGTTCCACATCATGTAGTTCCTCTTCTGTTTTCGCAGAATCTTGCATGCTACAACGCATGCTTTTACATTGCGTTCCATTACAATGCGGTCGTTACAAGGACCGCGTTGTTAGAACGCGATACCTTTACAACACAAGTCATTAGATCGACTTGCTCTAGTTGGCGCTCCAACCTTAGGAATAGTATAATTTACTATTCCAACTCCACCCGCGCAACAGTAGGGAAGGTGTTGAAATAGTAAATTATGTCTAGCGATGTAAAGGCATCACGTTGTAACAATGGGGTTGTTGTAACAACCGCGTTGTAAAGGTAGTTTCCTGTTTTCGCAGCCTGTAAATACGGAAGCCTGAACCGGACAACGGGACACCCACTAAGACATTGATTCGGACATCCCCCATGTGCATTAAAGCCTAGGGGCAGGAAGAGGATCGGGGAAGGAAACGTCAGAGAGAGACGCCACACGGAAGACGCAAAACTGGAGAATGAGCAGGAGAGAAGTAACCCCCAGAGCCCACGAGAAGACCACCGATAAGGATAAGAGGCCACTGGGATGCCAGGAGGCCAACAAACCGGCGAATCCCCCCGCCACGCTCCAGGAGGAGCATGGCTTACACAGGTACGCGTGCGTCTCCGGGGGTTGCTCGGGAAGAGGGAGGTTAGAGGCACGGACGGGGAATTCACCAATAACCCCTAGCACCGATGCACCCACAACCTTCCCCTTGTACTAGAACATACGTGGTGGTGGACTACGTTAGCTTGACAGATCCCTCACTGCCCTGCCCCAAATAAGAGATAGGTAGTCTGACTGAAACACTTACCTTGATCTGTACAGTTTCTTTGAGGGGTATCAGCCTGCTATCAGAGTCCCGCGCTGAAGGAAGATGGACGGACATACCAGGAGAGCGAAGTTCCCTACAAACACTATAAGGAAAACTAAAGACAAGGAACTGAAAATAAACCGATATTACTGAATATTTCCCTACTGGTCCCGCCTGATCCTTACACTAGTTGACACGACATTCATTTTCCTAGGCATGGAACTCAGTCAAGTTGAAATGAAAGGGAAGCTGCAGCAGGTTAACGTGATTAAAATAAATACAGGCTCTTATAAGAAGTGATGATAGCAAGACAATTAGAATTAAGAAAAGTGAAAACATCACGTGGAGGGAATTTTTTTGTTTAGGGTGGTCAGGGGTGAAAGGTCTTTTTCCAGAACTTTGGGTTTTGCCATTACTTTGGCAGTGACAGTAGACATGCACATTTGGCGCCAATTGTTTGGGGGATTTAACAGTGTTTCAATGTATGTCTTGGAAGATGAGACAGTATGGCAGGTGCAGATTTTCTCAGAGCCTCAGCAGCAAAGGGTTTTGGTCTTTTTTTGGGATGGTGAGCAGAGAAGTGGCAGTGCAGCAAGAGAGAAGCACGGCGTTCCTGGAATTGCTTGCATTGATGCAGATTTTATTGATATTGTGCTGAAAGTTGGATAACAGACAAGTGTTGTTCAGTCTTTACAGTATAACAGTGATCGAGTTAGTGGACAAGCAAAAGCCAAGAGACCTGAGGGTGCTGCTTTTGCTTATGAGGTTTATATCAAAGTGTCTGCATTTCAACATTGTTTTAAAAATGTGCCCTTGCAAAAAACGAACAATAGTATTGCTTATGTTTGAGCTCGTTTGCAGGAGAAGAGGTTTCAGATGCTAACCCAGGGAGACTAGAACAAGAAGATGGAGTTGCCACAGGATATTTGGGCAATGGGAGAGTGAGGATTATAGAGCTAGTTGAGAAGACCCTCTCTGCATCCACTAGAAAAGGGTAAAGGAGGGCATGGGAAAAGTTCCAAGAGTGTGGTGGCAATACGTTCAGAGATATAGAAATACCGGTCCACTATACTGCACAAGTTGGGAGACATACTAGAAGAGGAGATTCCGCTTAACTCCAATTCATGATTTTGGGAGTGCCATGGGATTTACACCCGCCTTGTAAGAAACTATAGTTCTGTTCACTGGGCCTCGTGGTGGTGACGAGGGACGGAGCACGGGTATTGAGAGGTTCAGGAGGTCCCCACTGAGGAAAAATGGATTGCAGGAATGGCCACTTGCATGGCAGCTGAAAGTATGGTATATGCCGCCTGGGGACATTTGAGAAAATATGGGGCCACTGGAGGAAGCACTATGGTCTATAAGTAGTGGTTCCCAACCGTTACAAGAACGAGCAACGAGCACTGTCCACTTAAACGTTGTGAGGAGAAACTTGAGTTTTCTGAAGGCACTTACTCTCCGCTCTCCCTTTCCCACTGCACCCCTCCGCCCCCCTCGCAATCACCCCCTGGAACCTTGCTGACATTAATGTGAAAATCTCTCTCTCCAGTGTACCCTGACATGACAAAGGATATCCTTGTGCTTATATTAGCATAATGTGTGTATGCTCATATTGTTTGTTCATGCATAAAATACTAATAAGAAGAGTCAACAACAAAAAAAGTGTGGTGGGAAGAGGAAAGCTGATGCTAACAAGGGCAGGCTGACTAAGAGGGAAGATTTGTTGTGTTTAGTTTAAATGTTGATAGACAAATGCTTTTCTAAAGTGAATATAGAGAGCAGGCTGGCAGGAGTTTCCCTTTAAAGAAAATGATGGTTGAGTTATGACATGGCAGAAGAGGAGTTATTATGTTATGTTTTGGCAGGTTATGGTCGGGTGAATGAAAGGGTTTTAAAAGGAGGTTCCTATTAGTTTGGAGCTATTGTAAAAGTTGATAGAGGTTATGTGTTGCTTTGACAGATTTGAAAAGCGTATTCTTAAGTTGTGTATATTATAAATGTTTTATACGTCTTTCCGGGTGTCAGAATTACTAGGTTAAAAAGACAGAAAGGGTAACAATGGCAGACTGCAGATTTGGATGAGGCGATCTAAGATGACCAAGCAGGTACAAGAAGCTGGGTGTGGTTGAACAGAGGGCGAGGCATGATGTTTGCCAGCTAAGCCCTACCTAAAATTCCTGGTATGGCCAGGGACAAAATTAGGCAAACATTTTTGCCACTTGGAGGGATCATGGATGCTGGCCTCGAAATTATTACAAACTTTGGGGAAGACATCAGGCTTCTTGTTCTTGTAAGCTGAAAATTATGGTACAACTCTGTTCATGGTTAGCACAGCTACACAAGAAACAAGCCTAGGTTTTCACACGGGGTAAAATGGTTATAAAACACCTCATGTGCCATCTTAGCGTTCTATTGTACTTTGCTTGGAGTATGATAACCTTAGATATGCTGCTGTTTGTTATAAGGTCAGGTCAGATAAATGAGGTCCTAGGCCTCCATGCAAGGTTTGGTGTTCCTAGGGTCAGTCATCAGGACAAGCTTTTATGGCTATGGCTAGTCTAAAGATAATATCTTGGAATGTGAACGGCCTGCGTACCAAAGCTAGGGCTAGGAAAATACTACAATACCTAAGAGACTCAGAGGCACAGGTCATTATACTGCAGGAGACGCACTTGATTCAGGATGAAATAGATGCGTTAGTTAAAGGGAATAAGTGGATCGACTTTGCAATTTCTACTTCCCAGTCTTTGACCTGTAGGGGGGTATCGCTTATTTTCAAAAAACATCTCAGGGCTAGGTTGTTAGATTTTAAAGTTGATCCTGCAGGTAGATGGGTTATTGCTTCTCTCTCCATTTCGGGTACTCAGATTACTCTTGTGGGGTACTATGGTCCCAATCTGGACGACCCGTCATCATTGGAGGTAATTTTCTCTCACCTCCTGTCTTTTCCAGAACCTGTAATTTTTGCAGGTGACTTTAATATTGTCCTAAATCCCACACTGGACAAATCTCACAACAGTCGATCTCTAACTCCATCCAAATCAAGGTCCTTTTTGCTAAACGCAATGAAGCAGTATGGATATGTAGACATCTGGAGGTTAAGGGAAGGTGAACAGCTGGGAGTCTCTTATAGAAACTATAAATACCGCCATCAGTCCAGAATAGACTTTGTATTAATTAGCCATTCCTTAGAAGATCTTGTTAAAGATATTAAATACCTTCCAATACATTTATCTGACCACTCAGCCGTAGTTTTGGATCTTATATCATTATTAAGGGCGCCGGCTAGGAGTTGGTCTTTTGATCGTTCCTTACTCTCCCACCCAGAAGATGTTCTTTTTCTTAAATCTGAGGTGAGCCATTTTTTAAGGGTAAATGTAGGATCGGCAGGCATCGGAATGGTGTGGGACTCTCTGAAGGCATTTTTGAGAGGTCTCATTACAAATTAAATGGCGTACAGGAGGAAGGAATATAGGGAGGCCGTGACATCAGTGGAAGCTAATATTGCTAAGACTCAGACCCAATTAGATCTAGTCGCTGACTACAATACAGAAGCGGTTCGCTCTTCTTTGTCTGAGAGTTTACTTTCTTTAAAGGACCATCTTGCTTCGATTCTAAATCAGCGGATTCAAGAAAGGTGGGAGGCCAGCAAACTTGCACATTTTCAATATGGAGAAGGAGCGGGGAAGCTATTGGCATGGAAAACCAAAACGGACCAAGTCCGGAATAACATCGAGGTGATTAGTGTCAATGGCTCCCCACTCTCCCGAGATGACGATATTAGATCTGCCTTTAGAGAATTTTTTCAAAATATCTATTGTGAAGACAAGAACATCAGTTTAAGTACCATTAAAGACTGGCTTAGCAAGATCACCCTTGCAGCACTTTCTACTGAGCAAAGCGAAATGTTGGATGGTGAAATCTCGGAGGAGGAAGTTATTAAGGCCATACATAATGCCAAAAAGGGGAAGGCGTCTGGTACAGATGGCCTCCCGGCCGAAATATATAAAACACTTGAGCGGGAACTTGTCTCCTTCCTGGCTCTACTATTTAATAATATCCTACTGGCTGGTGAGTCTCCCCCGATGTCATGGGACAGTGCGTTCATTACAGTAATTCTAAAACCGGGGAAAATACCCACGGCATGTAGTTCATATAGGCCTATTTCCATACTGAATGTAGACTATAAACTATTTGCTTCAATTCTGGCCAATAGATTAGCTCTTGTAGCCCCTAAAATCTTGCACCCTGACCAGAAGGGGTTCGTCAAGGGGCGGCAGCTATATGAACTGACATTTGACTTAATTGGGGCTATAGACTTGGCAGTTTTGGAGTCTTCCCCCCTGGCGGTCCTCACCTTGGACGCCGCCAAGGCCTTTGACAGAGTCAATTGGTTGTATCTGTCGGAGGCCCTGGCGAAGTTCGGGGTGGGATCAGGGTTTCGCCGGGCAATTGGTCTTTTATATCAGAACCCAAGTGCATGCGTACTGGTGAATGGAAGTCTATCCGATCCCTTTAACATCTCGAGGGGTACACGGCAGGGCTGCCCCCTCTCTCCGCTCCTGTTTGATCTGTACGCTGAACCTTTTGCCCAAAGCCTGAGGGATAATGCTAACATCAAGGAGTTTGCGTGCAGGGGCTGGGAGAGAAAAGTGGCCTTGTACGCAGATGACATCCTCATTTTTACATCCGATGCCCATATGGCTCTTCCGGAAATATTCAAGCTAGCCTCTGCATTTGGGGAAGTATCTGGATATGAGATCAATGCCACAAAAACCGAGATGATGACCTGGGGTATGAACCAGAGTTTGTGTATTGCTGGTATTCGGCCAGGAAAGAAGTTGAGATACCTGGGCCTTGATATTGTAGAAGATATAGACCAGATTGTCAATATTAATTTTTCCAAGATAGTTAAGGACTGCCGTAAGTTACTTTAGTCCTGGTCCCATCTTCCACTGTCGTTAGTGGGAAGGTCTAATTTGGTCAAGATGTCCGTCTTGCCAAAGTTTTCTTTTCTCTTTAACACTATTCCCTTGTATTTCGATCCAATCTCTATTAAAACATTTCAGGCCGAGATCAATACACTTATTTGGAATAAACACCTTCCAAGAATCTCGTGGAAAAAGATAAGGAGGCGTAGGGAAAAGGGGGGGTTGGCTGCTCCGGACATCCAGTTGTATGCATGGGCGTACCAGCTCTCTCATGCCAGGATGCTGTTAAAGAAACCATTAGAGTATGGGGTGGGAACTCTATACACCACTTTGCTTAATGGAGAGGGGGTTAGCCAGTTTGGATTCCTTTTGAAATTTGGAGATCCCAAGTACTTTTTTTTTTTTTAAACTTGTTTTTTATTGCCATTTTTACATTAGACACATTGTACAACGTATAGATCATTCAAGTAGTTATGACAGATTGTACATTCCATAGTGGTACACATCATCTGCATATATCCGTGATACGTCATCGGAGAGCATGACCCACGTGCAAACTTGATATGAGGTGTATACCCCGGTGTCTCAGGTTCCAGATATGGCACAGAAACTAGGGTAAAACGAAGGCCGAAACTATGGGGGGGGGAGGCATGAACAGGCACAACCAATGATCCCAAGTACTTTAAAAAGATTAAATTGAAGATCCTATTGGGGATGGCAAGGACTTGGGCCCAGGTTCTAAAAGCTATTAAAATAGGGTATTATGGCTGTAGGACTCCCTTATGGGATCTGCCCGATCCTCCGCCCTGGTTGTATGATTTGCTAGCATTACCCATTAGGGAGGCAGGGTTGGAGTTTTGGGGAGACCTATTTGTTGAGGGCGAATTGCTTTCTTGGGAGTGCTTGAGTGGGAGGATTGGCCCAGGCCTAGCTAGGCTAAAATATCTGCAGATGTCCAGTTGGTCTCGATCTTATACAGCACGGCCCTCTCGGAGAAGTAAGCTCCCACTAGGTGGTTATAGTACTCTTATAACTTTGTTGATCGACAAACCCCCTGCTAAGAAAGAGATCTCGTCATGGTATAATTTGATCTTGGAGGAGATGGATGGGGTATTTTTGTTACCGGATGAGCTTTGGGGGCCAGATATAAGCAATACCAACCTGCAAGAGCTATGGGGTACATCATGTAGTATGATGTGGGATGTCGTGAAACTGGCGTGGTTGCGCAGGAACCACCTTTATACTATTCACAGAGCGTACTACTCTCCCCTTCGCCTCTCTAAATTTACTCAGGGGAATATGGTGGTGTGTGCTAGGTGTGGTCTCTTTGCTGCCTCGGATATCCACATGTTTTACGAGTGCCCTTTTTTGTCGCAGTTCTGGGAAGCTATTTGCAAGATTCTGTCAACCTCAGTGGACTTCAACATAATATTAGATCCTCAGTTAGTGATCTTCGGAATTTTAGAGGGGGTCTCCACATTGGGGAAAAAGTTAGTCTTCCATGCTATACTACTTGCTAGAAGGGAGATATGCAAGAAGTGGAAGGACACTTCACCTCCTTCTGTCAATGAATGGTTTGCTTCTGCCTTGCAAGTCTCCAAGCTGGACTTGGCCAGAATAGGGAATCCGGATAAAAGATTTTTTTGGCGCCTCTTGAAATGGGATTATTGAGAGACTGGGTTTTTTTTTTTTTTCCCTGGTCCAATGATTAAGCCATCTATCCCATTTCTGGGTATAAGCAATGCCTTGATACTTTCTTCAGTATTCTGGCGGATTTTTTAAAATCCTTTGTAAGGTTACGCTATGCTGATCGCAGGTATGTCAAGCATTATTGCTATGGGACGAGGTCCTCGCTCCAGGTTTTGTCCCTTCCAGTTGGCATGTACTGAGGTAGCATATCGCTTGTTAACCTATCGATCACACATATAGAACCTTGGTGGCGTATGAGGACAAAAAAAACAAAACAAACAAAAAAAAAAGCCTAGGTTTTCATACAAAGAACAGCAAAATAGTTGGAAGATGGGAGTTGCATTGTTGCAACAAGTATTTTGATAGGTAATATGTATGATTACTGATACACTTATTTTTCAGCAGGATGCGTTAGGGGCCCGTTGATTAACAAAATGATCACAGATTGCTGGACACGCACTGGTGCGATGGGCAGCAAAATATGCTGAAGCCCGCTTTCATCATGCCTTGTAGTCAACACGTCGTAATGTGGTGGGGAAAAAAGCACAATGAGATGGGGGAGATTTCTAACATTTTTAGAGAGTATTTTTGTAAGAAGAGGGTGCCCTGGTATGGAAGCTCTTCATTTAGGAGAGAATGACATAGTAGAGTTGTCATTCATGACATTGCTGAAGCAGATGAAGGAGAATCTGCTGCAGCTAAAGAGAAATTGGACATGTTTATTATGGGCTGAGGTTGTTCCTAGAAGAAAATGGACAGGAGCGCACAAAGATGCAGCTGTGGACAAAGCAAGAGGGAAGCTAAACAGGACAAGTGTACTTTGCAATACTGCAGGTATAGAACTTTTATCAGCTAGGAACATTAAGGAAGTAGAGGCAAGTTTACAACAAGTCGACGGAGTGCGTTTGTCGCGGTTTAGAACAGAGTATTATACAGTTCCAGGAGAGGTTGGTAACATATTGGCATGACAAGTTGTGGCGGGGAGCTGAAAAATGGTGTTGAAGACATTCCAGGTTTTTTAGGTCTCGCCTAGCGAACGCAGCGCAGCTGCTTCGCGAGACTCTATTGTTGCCGCTTTCTGTGCCGAAGGGAGACAGGAAATGGCACGCGTGGACAGGAGATGTGCACGCGTACAGACAGGAGATGTGCACTCCGTACGCGTGCACATTTTCTGTCCCCGGAGGCTGGCATCGCGCGCTTTCAGTTTCTCTCCCCCCGTCGGCTCCTTGGAGACAGCTTGTTTAAGTATTACATGCACTTCCTGATGGAAGAAACAGCGAAATTGTATTATCTTTCCCCTTCTCTGCCTTCTGCCACCTCCTGGGCACCCCCCTGGTCCGGCGTCATTGCCTACCATCGGACGCTGTCACACGCCTCGGCGCGCATGCAAAGGCTGTCAGGTGTACCCAACACTGCTTGTTTCTTTTGGTTTATGCACTCTAAGCAAGTGTGTTTCTTCCTTTATGTCTCCCTCGTGTAGGTCTCCCTCCTCCACTGCACTCGCTCGTGCTTTTGCTGCCTGTGTGCTTTAACACCCACCTTCATGTGTTTATCCCACCCCCTGTTGCTTTTTCGCTCATGTGCTTCTCCCTCACTCTCCATTTGCTGCTCATCTCTGTTTCTTCCCCGCCCCCCATGTTGCTTAGCACCCCCCTTACTTCCACAATCATTGCCTCCCCATCATTCTTTCATTCTCCCCATGTTACTTCCTCCTCACCCGTGCTACTTTTATTTATTTCATTATACAATTCCAACTCTCATCGGTAAACAGAAAAAAACACTCGACTCATTTTCTAGGCACGAACTTGCTTGGTGCGTGTGCCTTTATTGACACAGCTGGCCATATATGGCTTATTTTTCTCTTTAAAACTATGCTGTCAACATCAGCGATATTGTCCAACATAGCTAGAAACATTTGCAAAGCCAAGATGTCCCAAAGGCATGACCTGTTGACTTTGTCAGTGCTTGTGTGCTCAGTGAGTCACCCTAATTGTTGTAGGTATGCCTAACAACGTGTGCTGTGGACCCAGCTGCACCTCACTGAAGCAGCCCCACAAGGCCCAAATTGGTCTCTTTCCATTTTGAAGGGGCGGTGGCATAGTGTTTCGTGATGGGACTTCTATACTGGAGCAAAACCAATGCTAGATGTTCCTATAGACAGCCCCCATAAATGGTACAGTTGAGCTTAAAATCATGGTTTGAAATGTGCCCAGAGTAATAAATTCAGCTATTTCCACCGATCACGTTTTTGCTGTTTGGGTGAGATGCTTTAAGTGGTGTAGGTTTGCCCAGTTGTGTGTTCCCCTTGCGCGATGTGTTGTAGGCACTCAGGCTGCACCTCACTGGGAAAGGCCATCAAGGCTGAAACTGTTCCGGGAGGGAACATAGTCTCGCAGTTGAGATTGTACTGTTCCTTCCTGAGCAGGATCAAGGCCAATTTGATTAGTTGTAATCCCTTCTATAATGGTGCAGGTGCGCTTTAAACACAATCTTGGACTATACCCAGAGTAAATATCAGTGGCTCACATTATTTGAACTGTTTTCGTCTATCACTTTTTTTTTTTAACTCTTTTTGTGGACGACGAAAATCTTGCACGTTTATTCCCTTTCCACTGTTCAGCTCACAAGGTCTTATTTGTTTTTCTAACTTTTGGTTTGCGATTCTTGTATTAGTTGCAAGTTCATTCTTTAGTTCACACATAAATAATAGCTCCTAGTAGATCTCAGACGAATGATCAGGCATGCTTCACTTTCCTTCAAGCTGATGTATGCATTTTTCTATTTATCTGTGTCATAAATGAAGTCTGTAACCAGTTGCCTCTGCCAATTAAAATTAAATTTCTTCCCTACAGAGGTGGACGTTCAACATTTTTTTGCATGCTATGCAAGTTCTGAAGAGGGAAAAAGATGCATTTTTTTATTAGATACATCCGATATGGAACAGCAGATTAATGCATTGGTTTGGATAATTTCTCTCTGTTTCTAAGAGTGCTTCGCATGTAAAAATGTATTGCCTAAATTATAGGTTTCCATTATTAAACATGTGCTTCCCAAGGACTGTGTTGTACAATTAGTTAAATCTGAAAACAATTTATGTCGTTCAGTGATCTCAGTATTTGTTTTTTAATGTGTTCTTAGTAACGTGACTAGAAGGCATGCTTTTTGTCAAGTAGGTCCCTTTGTAATTTAATTTTTTTCGGAGGGCTGTTGTGCTCTCTTATCAGACCTGAACTCACTTTCGTTTCCTCTCCCTTAATTCGATATTCCCTTCACGAGTTACAGATAAAATCTATAATTTTTTGGACATGCTTTTGGAACACATTGTATAAACTGAGACAGGCAGAAACTGCTAGATGGGGGCTCTTGCATGTAGCCTCTTCCTGACCTCCATCTGAAGTAGGCAGTTTACTTCTTCCACCCATAGTCCAGTTACTCTACCGCCGCTCTGGGCATGTGACAGGAGGCACTACTGAAATGAGGCAGTGAATGTTTCGTGACTGGTATTCAGAGCTTTTTGAAATAAAGTATTAGTTCGAAAAGTTCAAATTTAAGCTTCTTTGTGTTATCATGTTTTGTATGACCATGCCACTCACAGTGTATGTTGAGATTAAACCTGTACATGTAACTGTTGCAAGTTTCAGACATTCCCTACCTTGAGTACATTACTGATGAGTAACTGAATTAAAGCTACGATTTTGGCGAGCACTAGGAAATCCTGGTGCATTAGTGGAACTTCATAATAGATGGTTGACACATCCAGTCCCAGGCTCAACTCACGGCTTTCAGCAGAGGGCGATTTGCATTATGTAGCAGAACATGAGAGAGGAACTAACCAATTAGAAAAGCATACGCAATCAGTCCAGTCACAGTCATGCTCATTATTGGTACAGATGCAGTACAAGTAGCATTCTTGTAACTGGTTCTAGAGCATCCTTAGCTGTCTGTGGATTGAGTTAAAGCACTCCTTAATATCTGTGGTTAGAGATGATCCCAATTTATGTTTGTCCTGGGAGATAAAGTCCAACTTCTAAGTGATATCTTTATAAATGAGAAACCATTCACATTAAAACGAGCACTAGCAAACCCAATATGTCTGGCTCTGCTACCACCATTTTGGCTGTGTCAGTGCTTGGTTTGTGTAGCACTGCAGTTTTCGGGGGAGCTGTCAGGCATTCACCAATATAAAAAAATGGCAAAAAAGCCCAAATATATTTTGTTAAAAAAAAAAAAAAATCACACATTTCTATAGTAGTACCTGGCACTGAAGGGAACTACTTTGTGTGTGAATGTGCTCCTTGTGAATGAGCAGAATGCAGACTTTCACAGTGAAGTTGGTCCATGGGTTCTCTCAAAATATTTTCTGGGGCCAAGAAGCCTTGTCTGTAGAAGCTAGTACAGTTTGTAGAAATTCTGTGTTTCTTGAGAAGGAAAAGTTGTGTGTGGTAAGTTTTAACATGTACTCTAGGGTCGTATTCTTAAACGGTGTTTAGCGCACTCAATTTGATTAGCACTAGATGCCATGAAGTAACGCGGCGCACCACAACTTCCTGTGCGCTTCATGGGCTGCGGCGCACATAGGTTCTATTTACATAGTTTCCGTGCTTTGTTTTATCACAGCGCACGCTTGTTCTTTACTGTTTCCTAATTAATTAATCTCTGCAGTTTTTCTTTTCCATAATAATGCACACATCATGTTTTGACACAATAACGTGGCTTGTGAGCATCTACCCTAGGTTTTATCTATTGGTGCGTTCTGTTTACTTTGATCATTTCCTCCCTTTCACTTTTCCTATCCCACATCTCTTCCTCTACCTCTCCCTATATTCCTCTTCCACTGTCTCCCATCATCTTGCTCCCTCCCTTGCTCCCTATTCATCTGTCCACTCCTTGAATACAAATTAACATTCCGGTTAAAAAAAAAGCATTTGCAATGCAATAGGTCTCGCATTACTAAAAATTAGAGCTATTAGTGTTGCATTATTATTTGCAACGCCAAAAGCTCAATTTTTTACTAATGCGAGACCTACTGCATTGCAAATGCTTGTTCCCTATTGGGGGTACTTTGGGGGCTGGTGTGTCAGACGCAGGCTATCTACCCCTAAGGGCCAGTCGGACAGAGGCATAGGGGAGAGGAATGGATGGAAGTTTGCAACTTTGGAGCAGGCGAAAATGGAGATGGTTTGGATTGGTTTGTGGTGCATAAATGAGAGAATAATAAAGCTAAGGAATGGCTGGCCGTGGAAGAGGAAGGATGTGTTGAGGCAGGAATGGGTTGTTTGGAGAGTGCTTGCACTTTAGGGAGGAGCAATGTGGGGAAAGTCAGGCATGTTTAATGTATTAATTAGTAAGACTAATTTACTTATGTATTATAAGTTGATGAATTAAACAACAGACCTGTCCTAATAAAAGTGGCCTTTTAAGCTAACAATTGGGTGTGTGGTTTATGGTGTATTCTGATCACACAGAAAGCATTTCTTGTATACCGCATCCAAATAGTTCATATGATATGACTGCTTGCTTCATCTGCCATTCTTTGGAGTACTTATTGGCCTGTGACAGGGGCTTGTAATGATGATGATGATAGTGATGTATAACATGCTTTTACAACGTTTTAAAGTTGTATTGTTTTGGAAACACGTTTGGGATAAGATTACAGATATCTGTTCACTTAGGCTACCATTTGATAAAATGTAAATATTCTTTGGAGGTCTGTCCAATTGTTGGTCTACGAACCCTTTAACGGCAAAATTTGTCAACCTCCTTACTGCTATTACTGTACAGATGATTACGTGCAAATGGAAGAATACCAACTACATTGCTTTCAATAAATGTTAGAATAAGGTTTGCTGCAATCATAGACTGGACAAAGCCTATTTATCCTTTTTAGGTCTCGCATACGCAGCGCGCATGCGCTGTGTAGGAGGACCTTTAGCCGTCATTCAGCTCTTTTTGGAAGCATACATTCGTGCTTGTGGCGACATCCAGCTTACGGGAGCGCGCAGGGGTGCGCCACAAGCACGAGTGCAGTGCTTCCAAAAAGAGCAGACTGCGCGCGCACGCATGCACCACTCCCGGGCTCTCGCTCTCACTCACTCTCTCTCTCTCTCTCTCCCTCTCGCTTTATTTTTCTGAAGGAAGCGGATAAGAAGTCTCTTCTTGATAGCACTGTCGCCCATGAGCATGCATTGTCTCGGGGAAGGTCGGGGGGAGGAGGGGGGGGGGGAGCACTGTACTTGTATTCATCTGTTTATTTTACGATATAGAGGCACTTTGTAAAGTTTAACACCTCGGAATCTGCCCAGTCACCACTATGTATGTCTGTTGTCCCGTGTTTACGTCCGCGCTAATTTCCTTTTACACCTCCTGAAACGGCTTCTACGGAATTAGTCTGAATTTCTTCTTTGACCTGTTGCTTGCTTGACAACCTAGTTACTTTACAACGGATAACTCCATACGTAAACCATATACAATCTACAGGCTAATTAATACCACTGGTTAATCTGGACATGCCACCTCCTGATATTACTCAATATCCATAAATATGTAGAAGTTGGTTTACTATTAAGCTAAAATTCATATTCATTTAAAGATGTGCATGCGTGCATTTTATCAAGGTGCTTGTTACAATGCTAGAATGTTTGATTAGAGCTTCCACACTTGATTAGAGCTTCCACACTTGTAACAGAGACAAAGCTCTGTAAAATTTCTAGCACTGCCAAACTCATCCCATCCGACAAACCCGTAATCAGGCCCGATGTTATTACGGTGGCACGATAGCTCATAATCGATATTCCGTACAACCTACATCAGGATTTTGCGCCCTTCGTGTAAGTTGCTTTTTTTACAGTGGGCTCACAGTGTTGCCCAAGGCTATGTTTTTTTCATAGCTTCACAACTTGAACGAGTTAATGTAGATATGAGAAACATGTGTCCAGCCAAATGGGAACATCTGGAAAATATTGTTAACTGCCTAATTAAGTATGTCAATGACAAAATGCTGTAACAGGAAGTATTTAGGAAAAGCACATAATTGAGTTCTAATTCCAAAGAACTTGTGTCCCATAGTCTCGCTGTACTTTTAATAGCCTTGAGGGATTTGTTATAGAGCAATCACTTTGAGCAGCTCGGGGATCATGTGGCACATATTTGTTTTGTCGCATGAATGGTGCAGAAATCAGCTTCCTGCTGTAAGGACGTGAAGCATCTGTAATTCACAGCCACATATCACCTCCTGGCTCTGCTCACAATGGGGGTGCCATATAATGGTGCAAATTCCGCACCCACTAATAAGCGTCAGTGTGTTAGTCCCCAAACTAGCAGAACACAAATTGCGCCTACTTCCAGGCTTTACGCCATGGAAAGTGAAATAAAGTATCAATAGCAAATGTTATTCCCTATTCCACCTTGTGCGACATTTTCTACCGGGTCTTGCAT
Source organism: Triturus cristatus (assembly GCF_964204655.1). Lineage (NCBI taxonomy): Eukaryota > Metazoa > Chordata > Amphibia > Caudata > Salamandridae > Triturus > Triturus cristatus. The sequence goes on along the minus strand of NC_140583.1, from coordinate 849,218,126 downwards.
CCACATTGTAATTTTGTTTTGGATGAAAGGTGGAGTTTAAACCGGAAACAGGATTACTTGCCCTATTGTTATCAAGTCCTCTGTCTCACACTTGATGCATCCCACTTAATTTTCATACGTTAAAACATGCTAGAGGAAATGTTTAGCATGTATGTTACTCTTAAATTTTCTATAGAATATGTTGCTATAAATGGCACCCCTGCTTATCATGCAGATAATATCTCCAGATTTGGTGGACCTTAGCGCAGCCGCAGCCAGGACACCAATAGACTGCAGACTGGGAAATGTATAAAAGAAAAACAAACATTGGCATAGCCAATATGTCTCGCCTTTGGGACCTTATAAGTGTTTATTTATCCAGCACAATATCCTTGGTGCAACAACATCAACTGTTGCATAGCTAAACACTTATAAGGTCCCAAAGGCGAGACCTATTGGCTATGCCAATGCTTGTTACAATTGGCTATGAGGAGGAGTACATTGTCGCTGCCTTTGACTTCCTTCTTATCTACAATTGATATCAACTATATTACAGTTGACGTTTTGAAACCTCCATGAAAATATTATATGTCTTTTAGTATATATACTTTTTTAAATCAGATTCCTAATGCTAAGTAATATTATTCCAAATGTTATGCTTTTCTCAATAACAAATAATCTATAAGGATTCTACTGTGCTTTTTCAAATTCTTAATTTCCATCTATCTTTTTCATATTTTTTTCTTTTCCGTCTTCCTTCCTTTGTAAAAAATGATAAATGCTGATATATCAGCATTCTATTCCAACGCAATCCATACTAGACCTTCCTCCCTATCGCCTATACATGCTGACAGAACGACTCCCGTACCACCGCCCCCCGCCCTCTAACGCCTCCACCTGATAGGGACATTGTTTCCCTGCACTCCAGAGCTGCCAAACTAACCCAGAGCATTCATATTTCCATCCTGGAACTAATGAAACTCCTTCACCTCGCTGAACTCTCCCTCGCCAACCTCATGCCCCTGCCAAACTCCACCCCCCCTGCATTTGACAAAGCTCCCTAAACAACCTCTTCCGCTAGCCTTGAGACATCTTCGCCGCCGTATGCAACCATGCCACTTCTCAGAGGAAGAAGACTTTCCTCTTGTCCTCTCCTACAACTCTACCCTTGCCACTCCAAGTCCACTAGACCTCACTGAAATGGAAATCCTTGCCATCTTCAGGGACTACAACTCTACCCCAGCTACCCCTTATCCTTTCGACGTGAATGCCAAACATGCTATACGCGCGGTCATTATCAACCCCAACAGGCCAGCTACCCTCCGCAACAGAACTCTGGTCAAGAGTAATCTAGCACCTGTTCACCCAGACTCCCTAAACTCCGTCCAAATCTTCTCTGTCTGGTCTGTTAATCAACTGCTGATCGGCAGGTAACACGCCGCAGATATTACTGATCTCATCCTTTGCAAAAACTCTGACTTAGCAATCCTAACAGAATCATGGCTCAATGAATCCTCATCTCCATGCCTGGACCTCCTAGTCCCTCCTAACTACAACATCACAAGGCTGGACAGACAATCCAACAAGAAAGGAGGAGGCATTGTCTGCATCTACCGCTCTAACCTTCTTGTCACTGAAGTTTTGGCGGACACCACCGAATCCTGCGAATACCTCGCCCTCGCTATTTGCAGCAACTCCAACCAACTGTGCAACCTGCACATCTTTTACCACCTGCTAGGCATGAACGACTCCTTCACCGACGACCACCTCATGGAAATCATCACAGCTAAGATTCCCACCAATGCCAAAGATATTTTCCTAAGTGATTTTAAACTGCACTGGAACGATCCCAAGGATTCACATGTCAATGCCATCAAAGACCTCTAGGCTGATCAAGCCCTGACCCAAGCCTGCTCACTACCAACTCATTCAGAAGGGGCCACTCTTGACTGGATCATCTCCAAAGAATCAACAGTCAAGCTTATCTCTATTGACCCATGCGACTGGTCTGACCATCATGCTATCACCTTCCATCTACCTCGCACCCACAAGACAAGAGCACCGCAACCGGCGATTCCTAAACGCTGGATCAGAGACACCAGGAATCTGGACCGTAGTGAACTTGAGGCTCGCTGCAAATCCGACCACCCCTCCTCCCCCGTTTGCATATCACAACTGTCAGTGGCCTCAACAAGCACTACTCTGCGACTATATCGAACATCCCCTGGTTCATGGGATCCCTCAATAATGAGAGGAGAGCACTCCGGCAAGCTGAAAGATCCTGAAGGCAGCACCCCTCTGCCGCACATCTAAAACTCCTCCACAAGGCCAGAAATGTCTACAGCAGGAACATACTCAATTCAAGAAAATACTTCTTCAGAACTGAACTAGAGAAAGACAAGAACAGACCCCACAAGCTCTTCGAACTGGTCAAACACCAATCTAATAAACTGGCCAAATCTTCAAAAGAAACCCCAAGTCTCTTATATCCTCAGAGGAATTCTCCTCTTTCTTCTCTGACAAAATGTCAGCCCTCGGAAACAAACTCAGCTCCATCACACACCCTCAACCCCTTCCCGACCCGCCTCCTCCCACCAAGACGCACCCACAGGCTCCTCCCAAAAATCATGCTCACTGGTCTGTCTTCAAAGACTATGACGAAGACTCAATCTCTAAAATCCTATCTACCTTAAACCTGAACAACCATTTTAATGACCCGCTCCCTTCCAACTGCCTAGCTGCCGTCGCCCAATCCATTATTCCTAGTTGGACTACAATAATCAACTCCTCCCTCCAGAAGGGAACGATGCCTGACTCTCTACAAGCCAGCCAAGTCCTCCCCATTCTGAAAAAGCCGTCGCTGGATCCAGCCTCCCCCGACAACTTCAGACCCATCTCCAACATCCCCCTCTTAGCCAAAGTGCTGGAGAAATGTATGCAACAGCAGCTAAGTCTACACATCAACAACTTCCACCTGCTCGATGACTTCCAATCAGGATTTAGACGAGGGCACAGCACCGAAACCAGCATGCTCCACATCGTGGATGATGCCCTCCAAGCCCTTGACCAAGGCAAAACTTGTCTCCTAATTCTCCAGGACTTATCCTTGGCCTTTGACACGGTCAACCATGAAAAACTACTCGAACGCCTCAAACTCAGGATGGGATTGGATCGCAGTGTTCTAGAATGGTTTAGGTCCTTCCTCCAAAACCGGTCACAGAGATTCCTAATCAACAGAAACATATTGTCACCATCCCCGGTCTTGGTTGGAGTCCCTCAAGGATCAACCGGGTCCCCAACCCTTTTCAATCCTTACCTAGAACCGCTTACCGAAGTATAACGCGCTGCTAATATCTCCTATCATACGTACGCTGATGACACTCAGATCTACTTCAAAACCTCATCTCTCTAAGAGATTCTCTCCCTGAACGAAGCCCTGAAACTCACCGTCCAATGTCTCGCATCCAATCAACTCAACCTCAATGCAACGAAAACAGAATTTCTCCTGGTCTCCTCTCCCAATACCAACCCTTGAGATTCAATCATGGATTAAGGCTATCACAGCCTTAAATTGCCCACCGACCATTGTGGACTCAGCCAAATCCCTGGGAATTACCTTCGACAGCAACCTGAACATGCGGGACCACATCAATTCGATGGCCAAAACAGCCAGATTCCACCTGAGCTACCTTAGGAAATTGAAACCCTTCCTCGATACTCCTGATCCAAAAATGGCAGTCCAAGCACGTGTCATCTCTAGACTGGAATATGGCTGCTCTACCCTCTCGGGTTTACCCAAGATCTCCCTGGCACCTCCTAAAGTCTGCCGCAATGCGGCCGCCAGACTACTTACCGGCACAAGGAAATACGATCATATTTCCCCACACCTGAAAGCTCTCAACTGGCTTCCCCTGGAGGCTAGAATACAGCTCAAGCTAGCATGCATCACGCACAAAGCTTTATACTCTAACTCCCCCGCGTAACAGGCACAGAAACTTGTGATCTCCAGAGGAATCAGAAACTCCTGATCTGCCAAAGACCTTTTGCTTCAAACTGCACGCTTTCGGGAAAGAAAAAAAAAACTTACAATCTGGCCTTCTCTGAGGCTGCTCCAAGAATATGGAACTCTCTCCCACCCGACATCAGAAGAATCCCCTCTCTGACTCACTTCAAAAAGGATGCCAAAACCTTCCTTATGAATAAAACAACAGGGGTATACCCAAATCACCCTATGATACCTGGGTATAAGGGACAATATATATATCTATGAAAAAAGGTATCAAGGAAAAAATACATCAATCATTCATGAAGAGAGCACATTTAATTACCCCTTCAAGAGTATCAAATATTCATTTAGAATACATCTGGCATCGTTTTCAAAATATCACAAGAAAACAGGCGTTTGTACAATGAAAGATACAATAACATATATCACACTAACATATATCACACAACATCAATTAAATATATAACACACACCATCTACTACACATAACAATTAACCCAAATGCAAATTATTTTCATCAGTGTCCCCTTCTAAGTAACAGGCGGACCACTTGGAGGTAGTCAAACTAAAAGGGGGAAACACAAGCAAAGGGGGCAAAAATGACCCAAATTTTTTTTACAGGCGTCCCAACGACAGTCTGTGAATCACTGAAGCTCAGGTGACTCCTCCATCCAATGTCTGTCGACGTGATCACGTTTCAGCCAAAATTAGCTTAAGGCCTCTTCAGGACAGGGGTTGAATGACTAATGTATCTTCTTTATTTCTAACTTGCGTGTCTGCTCAATCGATCTGCTTGTGTTTCCCCCTTTTAGTTTGACTACCTCCAAGTGGTCCGCCTGTTACTTAGAAGGGGACACTGATGAAAATAATTTGCATTTGGGTTAATTGTTATGTGTAGTAGATGGTGTGTGTTATATATTTAATTGATGTTGTGTGATATATGTTATTGTATCTTTCATTGTACAAACGCCTGTTTTCTTGTGATATTTTGAAAACGATGCCAGATGTATTCTAAATGAATATTTGATACTCTTGAAGGGGTAATTAAATGTGCTCTCTTCATGAATGATTGATGTATTTTTTCCTGGATACCTTTTTTCATAGATATATATAAAACCTTCCTTATGGGTAAATTTCTCGTTTAAATTTTGCCTCAACCACCACTATGGCCCTGATCTATGACCGTCCAATGCCTCCCTTCGGACTACCTAGCCACCCCATCAGAAACTTCGGGCCTGGTTTTGAATAATTGTAAACGTAATCTGTAAATATGTTATCTCGTCTTGCGCAATTGGTTTGTAAACTGTAAATACGTGCCCTTATTCTAAGCATGTCTGTATATTGCTTTGTTCTCCTGAAAAGCGCTCTGATACCCTAACGGGTCAAGTTTGTGCTCTATAAAACACTTAAATAAATAAATAAACCAGCATGTAACTATAGACAATTTATTAATTGTAATAATGAAATTTGCTACTTAAGATTGTTATATGCAAATACATCATACTATTTCTGTAGTTCTCATTTGGCCACTGTGTTATTACTGCTAACATTTATTTATTTAGGAAAGCATGCATAAACTCAAAAAGTTGGCTTTCCCACTGATTCTAGCATTCCCATCAACTGTCAAGCAGAGAGCAGGAAGCTGACGTTTTACACCACATTGTGCCGCATAACTAAGCTTGTCAAGTACTACCAACCTGACAATTGTGGATAAAATAAAATTATATGCCAATGTTTATGTGGAGAGCGTACAGAAGCTGCAGAAAACCAGGATTGCCATTGTAAAAGATTATGATTATCATCAATAAAAAATATGTTTACATATCAAATCAATCAGTAAAACTGTTGCAACTGTGTGAATATGAGAAACACATGAGGTAGCAAAGGTCCAAAGTGAAGTGGCTGTTTAAAACTAAAATTGTGACTCAGACTTTTGCAAGCAGGAGAGGGCACAACTTCCCTCACTCAAGCTTTGACACAATCCCCGGAATCCCCATCAATGAGGGTCTCCCTCCAGGCTACTTCCGGCGTGTGGCACAGACCTCAGCAAGGGGGCACATGATGGGTATAGGTTGGTTGAGGGCTGGGCTAGTTCGTATCTCTTGGAAGACGAGACAGTAAAGCAGGTGCAAATTTTCTCAGGAGCAAAGGGTTGAAGTCTTTTTTGGGGATGGTGTGCAGAGACGTGGCCAGTGCAACGAGTTCAGCGGAGAAAAGCACAGCGTTCCTGAAATTTTTGGCACTGATGGTGATGTTATGGATAAGGCACAGAAAGTTGGCTAACAGGCAAGTGATGTTCAGTCTTTACGGTATAACAGTGATCAAATTAGTGAACAAGCAAATGAGATCTGAGGAGCTGCTATTTCTGAGGGGGTTTGTATTAAGGTGTCTGCATTTCAACATTGTTTTCAAAATGTTCCCTTGCAGGGAGCGAACAATAATACCGCTTAGGCTTTAGCTCTTTCACAGATTAAGAGGTTTCAGATGCTGACCTAGGAGTATAGGACAGGAAGAAGGAGTTGCCACAGGATATTTGGGCAATGGGAGGGTGAGAATAATAGCGCTAGTTGAGAAGTGCATCACTGCATCGACTAGAAGAGGGTATAGGCAGGCATGGGAAGAGTTTCAAGAGTGTGGTGGCAATATGTTCAAAGACACAGAAATACTGGTCCACTATACTGCACAAGTTGGGCATGATCTTTGACAAGTTAGGACCTGGCAAGAATTTCTGGTATGACCAAGGACAAGATTTGACAATGTATTTTATCACATGGAGGGATCATGGATGCTGGCCTCCAACTTATTACAAGTTTTGAGAAAGGCATCAGGCATCTTGGCCTTGCAAGCTGAAAATTAGGATACAAATCGGTTAATGGTTGGGGCGGCTACAGAAGAAACAAGACTGGGTTTTCATACAGAGAATATCAAGAGAATTGGAATATGGAAGTTGCACTCTTGCAACAAGTATTCAATTTACTTATTCAATATGATTTGGAATTCCGAAGAATTCCACATAAAAGTACATCTTAAAAGCAACATTAAATTCCATAAAAATTGCCAATACTCAAATCATCATATCATTTCATATAAAAACACAAATGAACATATCAGTAGCAGCCATTCTATAAGTTTTCAAGTGCCAGGAGGAGTGAAAATAGTCGGATTACCATGAATGCTTACAGATTTATACGGAATTATAATCTAATACCATCATAAAACGTTCAAAATTAAAACTTATTATAAAATGCGAAAATGTAACAATTCGCTATACAGTACTAGTATGTTAAACCATTGAGTTGCTTGTAGGGTAATATGTTATGCTTACTGATACGTTGTTTTACTGCAGGATGGGTTAGGGGCCTGTTGATGAACGAAATGATCACAGATTGTGGGACACGCATCTGTGTGATAGGCAGCAAAATATGCAGAAGCCCACTTTTATATGCCTAGTAGTAGACACGGCGTAATGTGGTGGGAAAAAAGCACAAAGGGATGGGGGAGATTACTAACATTTTTAGCAGATCTTTTTGTAAGAAGAGGGTGCCCTGATATGGAAGCTCTTCATATAGGAGAGAATAACTTCGTAGAGTTGTCAGGCATGACATTGCTGAAGCACAATTTGCAGCCACTGAAGAGAAAATAGGCATGTTTATTATGGACTGAGGTTGTTCTTAGAAGAACATGGAGAGGGGTGCACAAACATGCAGCTGAGGACAAAGCAAGAGGGAAGCGAAACAGGACAACAAGAGCCTTTTGCAAAACTGTAGGTATAGAGATTTTATCAGATAGGAACATTAAGGAAGAAGAGGGATGCTTATACCAGTTCGGAGTGCCTTTGTCGCTGTTTAGAATGGAGTATTATACCATTGCAGGTGATGTTGGTAAGATTATGGCATGACAAGTTGTGGCGTGGAGCTGAATAATGGTTTGAACACCTTCCACGGACTTTCCCTATTAGAGGTAGTTTGGGGGCTGGCGAGTCAGGGGCGGGTGTATCTACCACTAGGGCCAGTGGAACTGGGGCATAGGGGAGGGGAATGGATGAAAGTATGCACCTTTGGATCAGACGAAAGCGGAGATGGTATGGGTATGTTTTGTGGTTTATAAATGAGAGATTAATGAAGCTATGGAATGGCTGGGAGTGGAAGAGGAAGAAAGAATGTGTTGTGGTAGGAATGAGTCGTTTGGAGAGTGTTTGCACTTTGTGGAGGAGTAATGGGGGGGGGCAGGCATAGTAATGTATTAATTATTAAGGCTGGTTTACCTATGTATTATAATTTGATGACTTAAACAACAGACCTGCCCTAATAAAAGTAGCCTTTTAAGCTAACAATTGGGTGTGTGGTTTATTGTGCAATCTGATCACACTGAAAGACTTTCTTGTATATCACATCCAAACAGTTCATACAATATGACTGTCTGCTTCAGCTGCCGTTCTTTGCAATACTTATAGGCCTAAGACAGTGGCTTGCATGCTCAAGGCTAGCTACTACAGGCCAGGTCCTGCACACATAATTGAATACTTTAAACCGGTTAGCGCTGTGCGATATAAAAATGATAAATAACAACAACAACAAAAACTCACCCTGAGGCATGTGTGTAAATTGTGAAGGGCTGAATATTTCTTAGATTATATATAATATGGGTCGAACAGTTAGTCCTTGTTTCAAGCTTCCTTATGCCACAATGTTTAGTTCTTGCCTAGCCAGCGCATGCACGCGGTCTCTGCGAGACATGCTGTATCTACAAAATGGGCTTCAAGCATCGCCCATCTTTTCAATTGGTTCCTCTTACTGTCCTTTGTAAATTCCGGCTTTTGTTTGGTGAATATACTTACCTCCTTTTGGCCTTTTGTAACCTCCACTACTGACTGCCCCTGTTAGATGCGCGATTACTCTTCGTGTTATTTAGGACATTTTGTGAACACTCTTTTTGGTAACTTGTCGCAGCTGGTTTGCAAGCCACAAGAACAACACACTTCCCCGAGCACAATGAGCCATGCGAACATCGCACTTCCTTGAGCTCAATGGATAAGTCTTGTTTTGGGACTTTAAGATTCTCCTTTTCGTCGCATGACAATACTGTGCTGATCTAGTTTTCTGGCTTTTTACTGCTCGTTTTCATCCCATTACAAGAACGTGCTTATCTTGGGGTATATTGTTAAATTTGGGGTTGTCCCACAACAACGCACCTAACTTTTCATAACAAGCCTCCTCCAACAGACTGGACCACGCTTTCGCCTTCAAGTATAAGATCGGCCATCTTAAGTGTAGGCTAACCCGTCTTGTCCAATAAAATGAAGGGGCAGGTCGTCCCATTGAACTGCTGCCTTAGCCACTAGTACTTCTAAAACAGAAGGGCTGCATGCGGGTCCGTTAATAGTTGTACTTTTTTTTATTCTATTTATTTGGGAAATAAATGCAGTTCGATTTGCTAACATTTTATTAAGCAGGGATTGTCACGGGTGCTCGTCATAGCAAAAAAAACATAGTGACTTGAATGTGAGTAACTTTGAGGGTCGCAGTGTGTGGATTTCTTGGCGCGGGGAGGAGATTGTGATGAAGAGTCTGAAGCTAAAAAGTTAATACACTACACAAACTGCGGCAAAAGGAATTACAACAACAATGTAGATGCTGCCGGTGTGAATGTGTGGACACTAGTATGAGAAGTGGATTAGACTCAAGGAGACTCTGAAAGCAGCCCACTCATTTTTTATACAAAGTAAATTAGCTCACCTGCCTCGCGTCTGTTTTGGTGCAGTTTCATTTTTAACCACGCTCCGTTGCTGCATCATTTCTTTTACACCAAGCCTCCTTTAAAAGGCTGGACCGCACGTTTAAATATAAGCTCAGCCATGATAAGTGTATGCTAATCCATTTGTGTCTAATTAAATAAAGGGGCTGATCATCCCATTGCCTCAGCCACCAGTGCTTCTAAAACAGTGGGGCTGCACGTGAGTCAGATTATTGTTGTACTTTTTTTTTTTAATCAATTATTTGTTTGGGCAATAAATGCAGTTCAATTTGTTGAAATGTTATCAAGCAGCTCCGGTGGTCTCAGGTGTTCGTCTTAGCAAAAAGTGAAGTGAATATATTCAGGAAGTAAGCTTTAATTGAAGTAGCCAGGATAATGTACTGCGTGGCTAAAAACGTAAAAGGTACCAAGGGTGAGACCTATTTACTATGCCAATGATTGTTTGATTCTGAGCTCTAGTAATAATACAGCATAACCTTGTTTTTAGGTCTCGCCTGGCAAAAGCAGCACATGCGTTGCTATTGTGAGTGCCTTTTGGAATCAATTCTGCCGAGGGCTTTCATGCACGCGCCTGCATGGACTAACATGGCTGCACTCGCCATTTGTCCATAGCAAACAGCATGCGCCATGAGACTGATCCTCTTCCGAGGCAGCAAAGAAAGGAGACGGATTGAAGGAGGAGGGCCGGTGATGACAACAGGGGGCGCAGGAATTCCTGGGAGGGTTATTTAAGGCTGCGCCCTGGGATGTTCGGCCTCTTTGTCCCCTCAGACCTCCAGCAAGCGAGGCTAGGCGGGGCACTGACAGTTAACTAAAAAAGGGAGATGCCCAATAATGGAAGCTCAGCAACTGTATGGACCCCAGGAGGGGGTAGGATCCCCGTGTACAGTGGGTAGGCGGAAAAGGTGAACTGACCTGCCAGTAGTCCTGGACTCTACTACCCTAACCCGCAATGTATGGACTGAGTAGAAGCTTGGGGAGGCTGCCTGTGTTCAGGTACCCCAGTGGGCCGATGCCCTATGCGGTGCCCCGGATTTCAAGTAATGCAACTGTTTGCTGTAGCTCGTTGGGGCCTGCCGGCACAATGTGCGCAGCGGAGTGGGGAGCTTGGCCGCTATGCGGTGCCCTCGATTTAAAAAAATGCAACTGTTTGCTGTAGCGCGTTGGGGCCTGCCGGTGCAATGTCCGCAGCTGAGTGGGGAGTTTGGCGGGCTGAGTCGGCCAAGTTCAACTGTACTGCCAAGCTCAAGTGCAGGTGTAATGTCGTGCCTAATTTTCTTACTGCCTTTGACATGTTGTTGCCGCTAAAGTGTACGGCCAAATTGAAGTTCAAGTGTAATGTCGTGCCTAATGTACTTAATGCCTTTGACAGGTTGATGCGGCTAAAACATGATGCTGTGAGTAATTTTATATATCCAAACAGGTTGTTTTTCTCCTATTTGACTGTGATAAATTACCTGGTTTGATGCGAATAAAAAGGCTACGCCTTGGACAACATGCTCCGATTCTGAGACTTCTTGGGCATAGCGGGGTGGAAAAATGTCAGAAATGGGGAGGAGTGAATGTCACGTTGTGCGCATACTATAATAGCTCTACTAATCAAAATCACTGACATACAATTTTAGCTGTTCCAGTGTGCCTATATCATGTCCTGTTGTGCCCCACTACATTACTTGCTGGTTCTGCGTTTGTTTGGCGAAGTTAAACTTTGACAAAGGACAGTTAGAACAATGTGCATTTGTTCTCTTTGTGAACGGGAAATCTTCAACCTATTTGCATACACCAATGCAAATACCAGCTCCATCAATCAATATGTGGAAGTGTGCCAACGGCGGAAGGAGAGACTTGGAAAGTTGTAAACCCAACATGTAGGTTCTAAGTGGATGTGTCTTATGTAGCTTGCACCTTTAGCCAGACCTGGCATTTTAGGCATGTGCACTGTGGATTCAGGGAAGTAGGGTAGTGACCTAACGCAGGCACTTCGGAGACGGTGCAGGAGTATAAAGGTTGTTTCTAAATATTGGATTGCACAAAAGGGAGCAAATGGGACATTTATATCATAACATTAACATAGCTGTGTTGCTTTTATCGTGCTCTATTAGTACCCAAAGTGGCACGCAAAGAGCCTAAAAATGTCACACAATCATGCTGAAAAATTGGAAATGTCACTCATAGGCAAACTGAAAACTTGGCAGGTATTTGACGACATGCGTGTTTTAGGCTCCCGTACTGGAAGGCTGAGGCGGGGATAGTAAACATATACTGAGCACCTGGACAAATCTCCTTGCTCATATGAAAAAAGCAGGCAATACCGTAAGCAATCTGGATTCAAAATACATAAGGAGTATTTTGCTAACGTGGGTGGTTTGTACAAACTAAGTTCTGCCCGTCAGGGTTTGATTCTCACAACCCAATGCATTAGTAATGGGCAATCTGTAAACAGACATTTTGGATGTAATGGTTTTAATGATCGATGTTGCCGAAATCTGTAGGCACGCTGTATGCAATGACTGGCAGCTTGAGAACACTGCTGTGTGCCGTGCACGTGACAGAAGCCCTGATCACAGCTGTGGTGAGTATGCGTACTCTGCAGCGGCCTGGCAGCTTCTGCGGCACCTACCTGCTCTTCGTCTCCCTGGGTCACGTGAGGGTGTCCTTCCTTAACACTAGCGAGGAAAGTGGAGCGACGCTCCTGCAGTATGAGCGGCGAGTGCCTGAAGCTTCATGCTCGCTTTCCAGGCAGCGGACAAGCAGGCTTCCGCCAGGCGCCAGCTCCGGTGACTTCCTTCCCTCGGTGGATAAGTCACGACTCACGAGTGGCTTCTGCAATCTCTTGGTTCAGGCGCAGGCACATCATCAGAGTGGCACTAGCGTCGACCAATGAGGAGGGTCTCATGGGGCGGTTCTACCTCAGCCACAACAAATATGACGTCGTCTCAGCAGAGCAAGCGGCTGCAATGTTAGCTTCTTATTTGACCGGCACGCTGAAGTTAGCCTCTTATATGGCCAGCATCTTATTCGCAGGCCGAAGTAGGCTTCAAGTGCGATAAAAAAAGTAGGGATGGTTGGGCTCTAAGAAGCATAAATAGGAATCGTTGTCAAGAGGTGTGGCCTATGTAATAAATAGTGTGGCTTAAAACCTGAAAACTAAAATCCTGTGCATCTCATAGCTGCAGCAGACCAGTATTTTGGTGCCTCTCTGTGAGCTTTCTGGTAATGCTTTCAGAGTTATATATACAACAAAGGACATATGCCGCAAACAAGCCAGTACTATTGTCTTTGTCAATGCTTATTTTTTTTAAATCTCTGTAAGATAAATGTGTAACAATGATTTTATTGTGAATCATTTGAGTTGAAAATATTTCAATTCTGAAAATTAGAGACTGCAAATTAGACATGACTAAGGTCTTTGGAATAGACAATTGGCTTCAGATTTTCAATTATTCCTGTTCTTCCCCTCGCACCACTTTCCTCTGCAGCCTCTCCATTTTACATACTGATGGCCATTTATCTGTCCCCTGCATGTACTTCTTTGCATCTCATTTATTTCACTATTCCAACATACACACCCTCTTTCAACTGTAAGCACTGCATTTTCTTATATTTTTTCCATGTCTATATTTTGACTACTGTGTGCCGCCTCCACACACTTTTGCAATTACAATTGGAACACGTAATCATTCCTATGTGCGTTCTCAGGTGCGTAGCTTGGCCAGTAAGATTGGGGGGTGTTGGACTTCCCAACAATCACATTGGCATATAATATTAAAATACATAATACGACAAGCAGGGTGCATAAGAGGGGCTAAAGGGGAAGTAGAAAGGGAGACGAATGACAATTGGTATGGTTACGAAATGAGGGAAAGCACAATATTTTGTAAAATAAACATTTTAAAGACTTTAAGAGCACAGAGTGAGAGAGTGTGTGTGCCTTTTTACCTGTGTGTATGGAACAATTCCTGGTGAAATCCAACAGACACCTCACCATACCCGACTGAAAGCACCTAGACCCAAATACTTACCAGAAAATACATTTACTAGGGGCAGTAACACCCCAAACACCCCCTCCCCCCCCCCCCCCAGAAGCTACACCCCTGCGCGTTCTGCAGAGAGGCCAAGGAATGGATGACCATGTATTTTTAAAACCTTTATGACCCACTGACACTCACTCTGAGAAACTCACACTGCCTTCAGTCTTACCCAAGAGCTGTCAATAATGTCGATCATGAACACCCACCCACAACCTGAAAACACACTGACACCTAGAAGCAGCATATTTCACAGTACACACTGCACAAGAGTAGTACAGAAGCACAGCGTCCTTACAAACGCAAACTCTTTAAGGGAATGCATGATTAAGTAAAATATGTAAAATTTAAATAGGGACTGCACCGCTAACATGGAATACCTTAACATTTTTTAGTCATTGTTTAGAATTTGCTCAGTGTTTTTGACGTTAAAGTTAAGGACCTGAACACCTAGCCCGATAGGGAGCTGTTTCAATGTCAGTTTTTAATTACTGCAAGGTCTGAGACCCCGATGGACCCACTTCACTTAAAGCCGTAGGCTGAAGCCAGCATCTTATTTGTCTAGTATCTTATTTTCAACTTCAAAGGAGCAGTGGTCCCTATGTTACTTATGACCTTCAAAATAACAAAATTACATAACAAAACAATGTTTTTATTATAAAAACAAAATGTAACCACCCACAATTTATTTACATGAATAACAGTGAGGTGCAAAAATAGTGAAGTGCGTAAACACTCTTGGTGCACAAGGAAGAGTGACGCATATGTGTAACTTATGCAGTGTTTGTCTCACATTATACAAAATATATACATTGCCTGTCTGTTTCACATTAATATCATGTAGAGGGGTCTATTTTGTTTGTCAACTATGTTTTAACACACTATAATATGCAGCAGCGTAGGATGGGTTTGCACCATGCAAATCATCAGTGCAAATTCAAGTACCAGCTGTACTCGAGTGAATGGACCTTTGTATCGAATTGAGGCTGAACATCAACTCTTCAACAACTCATAAAGGACAGTAAAGCACATTCAGCTACAAAAAGATGACAGAGAGGAGTAGATTTGAAAACGAGGGTTTATCAACAGATTTGCAAAGTTACAAACTCAAATCGTTCAATATTCATCTTATAAAAGTGCTGTCCTTTATATAGCAGAGCAAGTCAAAAATGCAAATACAAAGTCAGCTTATTTACAGATTGGTATGTGCAAATCGAATAAGAAAGATTCAGTTTTCCCTGAAGCGAAATTTCCTAATGCTAAGCTGAAAATTCAGATGAGGTCGGGAGAAGCTAAGTAGCAGGTGTCAGCAAATAAAGCCTCTAAAGGCAGAATCAAATATAGATTCAGTCAGGCAAAGCAATGGATTTGCTCAGGAGTCTACTTCTTTAACCCCTTCAGTGCCCGCCCCTTTCCCCGCCCAGTGCCGGCCGTTGCATTAGCGGGCGGGGTCTATGACGAGCTGGACTCGTCATGGGCACAGCGCCACCGCGGCCCATGACGAGTCCAGCTCGTCATGGGCACTGAAGGGGTTAAGCAGGAGCAGATAGGACATGTAGTTTCAAGAGAGTAGCAAGGGCCACATGAACTAGCTCAGCAGTATGAAATACTCCCCATGGTTCTTAAGAAGTGGGGACCAATTAGAATTCATCATTTCCCAGTAGCCCTTCTTTCCAGACATCACAAAATGGAAGCTTATGGGTACACTTCCTTCAAAAACATTTCTTGTAACAGGATGGTGCATCGCGTTCAGCTTGTCCCAGGTGCAAATATGGAAATTTATTTAGTATTCATTCTCTACAGATCACATACTGATATTTGATTGTCACGGAAACAAAAAGATTTGCAACTATTAATTTGTTCAAACTACTGTAGCTTGGCTCTTGAAATGAAAAAAAGAGTTAGAAAACAGAGAAACTGGAGAACATTTTTAGTATAAGCATGAGCCATTAACTGAGGCCTACATCATTAACTATGACTAACTTAACATGAATACACTTTCACTATGGTTAACTATAATGCTTCATATATGCATATGTATATATATATATATATATATATATATATATATATATATTCACTGAAAAAACCATAGGTTTCATGCACGTTATAGTTAGGAATTGTTACACGCTCGTCCACTTGTGCATTGAACACGATCCCTAACATACACTACAACTCCCATAATGCCTCTCTATAGATAGAGAGTGATGTACCCTCCCAAACCCTCCCCTAACGATGCTCATTGGTCCCTGAGGACGTTTAAACCAAGCCCCTCCTTGAAGTCATTGCTTGGCTTCCGAAGCTCTTGTTACACCTGTGGAACTCGCCTAGCTCTTTCCTTGATTTTGCTGAACTCTGCTGCACGGAAAGGTTTCCCGCCATCACAAAAAGGAGGCTTCCTGATCGACTACCTTTCCTTTGGAACTTTATTTGCTTTCCCTAAGCCGTGGACCGGTGAAGACACATTGTATCCTTTTTTTGGAACCCCGAGCGTATCACAGCATCTCGCTCCGCTTAATAGTGAATGTTTATCACTACCTCGTCCCCACTCTTCTGCCCGCGTTGCGGGATTCATTGGAGCTTTGCTGCCTGTAAAACGCCTTCGCCTGGAGGAATCATCGGCGGAGGAAATTCCCGCCGCACTTTTGGACATTGCTGTTATTGGCGTTTCTAGTGTTTAGCTCACGTTGCTCGTGAGTCGTTTTTTTGGGTTTGAGTTTATTTCATGTTGGAGCGTTTCAAGAGGCATAACGACCAGACTGTTAACCATCATACGAACACCCCATCATTTCCAGATAGCCTGGTGGATTCTTGTGGGAGTTTTCTAGACTCGTACTGAATGGTTTTTCTTTTTCTTCAACAGAAACTTTATTGCTGCTTAACGTCTCGCCACCAAGAATCAACCTTTTATTGGAGAATAGCGAGATTGGGGAATCCCTTGCTTTTGACTACCCTTCAGACTCTCACGCTCCATACAACGAACCTCCACTTCGTATAAAGAAGGATTTTGCGAAGGTACTCACTCTTTATTTATTCCACAGAATACACATACCTAAGGGGAAGGCGATTGTTACTCACCACAGTACAGAGGTAGAATTAATCCTTCTCTTATCTTGTTTCCCTGTTTATTATTTTTCTTTTACTGCAGTCCTCAGTCCCCTACCGTGCTGCTGTCGTCCCCCCGAGACTTTGTCGCCTCCCTGGTGGGCTATCTGGAATTCCTTTATTGGTCCCGGCTCTTCTATGTGGTATACATCGTTGTTTAGTGCACTTGTGCTCCTGACAAAGAATATACCCTAGGGGAGAGTGGTGATCCTGGTCTTCGCTCCCGTGGATGTTGGTGGTCACCCTAGGCTTTACCAAGTAAGTTCGGTTACAAGAGTGACAGGAATTGGCATTTAAAAAACCTTTGAAATTCACTGAAAAAACCAAAGGTTTCAGAGGCGTTGTAGTTAGGAATTGGCATTTAAAAAACCTTAGAAATTCACTGAAAAAAACATAAGTTTCAGGGGCGTTATAGTTAGCTGGACATTTCCCTCATACAAAACCCATGAAATTCCCCTGTTATAGTTAGTTCAGCTAACGATAACTCACGCCCCCGCAATGCACTGCTGATGACGTCACATATTACATCACTCATGACATGGTCAGTGACATCACTGATGACATCTCAAATGACATCATTGATGACATCACTGATGACATCATACAGCGAATGTGTGTTTTTCTGAAAAGTTTAAATATGTTTCATATATTTATCACAGTGGTTCCCAAATGCACACAGACTCACAGTGTGATTCTAGACAACAACCACTATACCTAGGACTTTACCAAAAATCATTCACTACTGTGGAAGTGGTAAGGGAACTGCACACAATCTACATATTTCAGGACTGCACTTTTGTGTCAAAGTCTAACTCATTTAATCAACGCATAAGCAAAGACTGGCTTCTAATGCTACTAAAACTTGCCAACATGACAGGTTTTAAAGAAGTTATCTGTCAGAAAATACACAATGTTACCAAATGCTTCTCTCACAGTGGTTCCCAAATGCACACTTACTCACAGTGTGATTCTAGACAAGCACCACTATCCCTAGGAGTTTACCAAAACTCATTCACTACAGTGGAAGTGGTAAGGGAACTGCACACAATCTTCATATTTCAGGACTGCACTTTTGTGTCAAAGCTTGACTCATTTAATCAAAGCATAAGCAAAAACTGCCTTCTAATGCTACTAAAACTTGACAACAAGACAGGTTTTAAAACAGTTATCTGTCAGCAAATACACAATGTTACCACATACTTCTCTCACAGTGGTTCCCAAATGCACACAGACTCACAGTGTGATTCTAGACAAGTAACACTATCCCTAGCAGCTTACCAAAACTCATTCACTACTGTGCAAGGGGTAAGGAGATTACACACAATCTACATATTAAAGTACAGCACATTAGTGTCAAAGCATGACTTATTTTATCAATGCATAAGCAAAGACTGGCTTCTAATGCTACTAAAACTTGACAACGTGACAGGTTTTAAAACAGTTATCTGTCAGCAAATACACGATGTTACCAAATGCTTCTCTCATAGTGGTTTCCAAATGCACACATACTCACTGTGTGATTCTAGACAAACAACACTATCCCTTGCACTATACCAAAACACATTTCTTCATCTAGAAGGAGTACTACATTTTAATATAGAAACATAACTCATTTCACAAATTCATAAACAATGACTGGTTTCTAATTCTACCAAAATATAAAAACAGCACAGTTATCTGTCTGCAAACACATGAAAAACACAAATGCTTATCACAAAATGGTTTCTACATGCACACACACTGTCAATAAGATTGTAGAGAAAAAAAGTACTCCCTACACTTTAGCAGGAGAAATACATTAGTCTGAATAAAATCAAAATAGTCTACATACATCCCCTCACAATTAAATAACTCACCTTTCAAGTTGTTTTGTAGATTAAGAAGTATATCAGCCACACACCAGATTTTCTTTTACAGAATCTCTGCACTGTCCACCTCTCAGCAAAAACAAAGAATGGAAAAGTTTCCCTTTCATTTTCCACACATATACATGTAAACATCAAATCACAATCCTTCACACATAAATTCAAAAGCAAACACACATTTCTATTGGTTAAACATTTCAACCCTTTCCAAATGAAATACATTTCAACCCTTCCCCCAATCTGCCTTCTGCCTGTTACCATAGAAACAGGTCATGGAACACTGCACTGAGCACACAGGTCACAAGTTCAGCACACAATGTTGCTAAACAAGAGAGCAAGTGTGCTTGACTTTTCAACATATCAGCTTATCATATATAATGTTCCTTACAATCAGTTCTTGTTAACCAATAAGAATCATGCCTTTAAAAAACAGAAATATACACCCTACCTTTCAGTGTAGAAAGTTGTCATACAACCAATGATTTCTTGTCTTTTTTAGAAAAAAATGTCCTTGGATCCGCGCAACCAACGCGAGAGGATCCGTGCACCAAACGCGATAGGATGCACGCACCGTGCGCGCATTTCACCGTTTTTTTTTTTTTTTTAAAAAGGGGGCCCCAGGGGGTCCTTCTGGGACCCCCTAAGCACCTCTACAGGGTCAGAGTATTTCCACTCTGCCCCCTTTATATGTATATGTAAGTATTCCCCTTGCTTCTTCAGCCTCGCTTCTACCGAGGCAGAAAATGGCCGCCAACAGTTCCTGGTTTCGAATGTAGACAGACACTCGACAGCCAATTAGCATTCAGCGGGCGATCGGGAGGGTACGCTTACGGTGCGGGTATGGTCTGCGGATCCTCCCCGGCCATAGATATATATGTACTTTTAACTATAATTTTCTCAGAAACTACTGAACGGATTCACACCATTTATGCAAAAGGCACGAGTCTGAACGAAGGACTACCTCTTTGCCAAATTTGGTGTAATTCCGTTCAGCGGTTCGGGCTGTAGCTGCAACAACAGATCCTATGGGAAATTGCATGGGGAAAACGTGTTTTGGGACCCCCCTTTTTTCTCGGCCCCCGCTTGACGAACCACCACGAACCTTTCAGGGTAGGAGCAGAACGGAGCTGGCCAAAAGTTTGGAAAATTTCGCGAAGATTCGTCAACCGGCGCCAGACTTATTGGGAATAGAATGTTGCGGATTTCCTATGGAAAATAGGTCCTAACTATAACTATCTACTGGCGACCGCCAGTAGATAATATATATATATATATATATAACAGTACGAAGAGCTCCTTCCGGGATACTGGGACCCAATGGGAGGTGGCGTATACTCCGGCGGAGCGTGCCGGTGTTCAATTTCAAAACGAAACACAATAAATGTCAATACGCTCTCAGGAAGTAGGCGACACACAGGGAATCGTTTTCCAAATCTTTACTCTTCACAACCCGTTTCGGCGAAAGCCTTGGACACGTGACCAAGGCTTTCGCCGAAACGCGTTGTGTAGAGTAAAGATTTGGAAAACGATTCCCTGTGTGTCGCCTCCTTCCTGAGAGCGTATTGACATTTATTGTGTTTCGTTTTGATATATATATATATATATATATATATTCCAAATGAAGCGCTCGAAAAAGCGAAGGAGTCACACACATCGTGGATTCTTATCGTTTTATTGGGCAGGCAGCAGATTCCACCAAAATCAAGGATATCACCCGAAACGCGTATGGCTAAAGATGCAATGCTGAGAGTATTTTGTTGGAATCTGCTGCCTGTCCAATAAAACGATAAGAATCCACAACATGTGTGGCTCCTTCGCTTTTTCGAGCGCTTCATTTGGAATATATATATATATATTTACTGAAAAAACCATAGGTTTTACAGACGTTATAGTTAGGAATTAGCATTTAAAAAACCTTAGAAATTCACTGAAAAAACCATAGGTTTCAGGGATGTTATAGTTAGTTGGACATTTGACTCATATAAAATCAGAGAAATTCGCCCGTTATAGTTAGTTGAGCTAACTATAACTCGCGCGCCCGCAATGCCCTGGTGATAACGTCACATATTACATCACTCATGACATGGTCAGTGACATCACTGATGATATCGCTGATGACATCTCAAATGACATCACTGATGACATCATCCAGTGAATGTGTGTTTCTGTAAAGGTTAAATATTTTTCATATATATCTATGCCAAGGTGTATTGAAGAAAGAGTGAATTTAACAAGTCCCTGAATGAATTATTTAGTAGGTGCGCACCATATTGCTAAACTCGTAAAGGATGCGCATTTCGTATCCGATGGGTTCGTGGCACGGCGTCCCGCGTAACATCATATACGTATGTGGTCGTGCCAGCTGCTTCTCTGGTATGCGACGGGTACGCAGTACCAAGCCGCGCCTTACATCATGTACGTATGGGGTCATGCCCACTGTGCATTGTGTATGCGACAAGTGCACGCTGCCAGGCCCTGTGTTATGTCATAGACATATGGTGTCGTGCCAGGAACGCCATTCCCTCATTTTTTTTTTTCGTCTCAAAACTATATCTAAATAAGTTTAAAGTGTATATGAGAACGAGCGATAATCTAAAATATTTTAAACATATATATATTTCTAACTGTAATAAACTTATATTATGGTAAATATATTTTCTCAAAATCGCGTCGGGTGCGGCCTTCTTGCACGATCGGTGCGCGATTGCCATGTGACCTTAAAGAAAAGCATTTCATTGGTTCATAACATTTCCCATTGTAACAATCATCGAAATCAATATTCATGCTCTGTAAAGTAGCCTTCTACCTGTGATAGTCATGCATCTAAAAGCTACATAACAGAACTTTTCCCCACTGCCAGAGGTTGCATACGCTGTCCACAGCACAATGTAATGCGGTACGGCCCAGGGGCAGTATCATGCATAGATCAGTGTTTTTCAACCTTTTTCAGCCAAGGCACACTTGTTTCATGAAAAAAATCACGAGGCACACCACCATTAGAAAATGTTAGAAAATGTTAGAAAATTTAACTCTGTACCTCTTACGCAGCCCCTCTGTAATATTATTAGACTGTTGCAGTGTTTAATATGTGTTTAAATTAAATATACGTTTAACATCCGTAGCGACTGATTGCACCTATGTACAGCAGGGGCTCGGGGATGGTAAGAAGGATTGCTAAGAGAGCGGATGAAAGAAGTTTACAAGAGTCCTACGTCAGAGACTGAGTACGCCTTTCTCACATACTAATAAAATTGCATTCCTCTTGACATTAATAGAGACAACTGGCACTGTTGGAAACAACGGGCTGTTTGTGCAGCGAGCACATCCGGGCAGGCTTTTGTTGCACAGTTATGCGATTCACATCAATGCCTATCAGCTGACGGTATCATGCCCTCATTTTCATAGAAGGGCTCGCAACTCCCTCCTCGATATAAAGTGATTTATCACCAAGAATCAGTCGTCAGCAATTAAATACACAGATGCAGATAGCCAAGGGTGATAAATGGGAACTTGGGGAGCACTTGATACTCGTGTTGTCTACTCTACTGGCAAAAATCTTTCATTCTGTTGAAATTAGAAACAAAAAATAAGACTTCCAGATCATCGGAGCGCTGCGTGCGGCCACCTCCCAGGCGCGCGTACATTCAATGAGGGTGCAAATGAGTGAGACTCACCTCGCGCTGCACCTGCGGCCTGGTCTGGATCCGGATGCGGTCTCTCTGAGTCTGCAGTGCTGAGTCCTGGTCTCCGTCCGTCTCCTCCTGCTCCTGCTCCGGTCCTCCTGGGAGTCCTGGTGACTCGAGTCGCGACGTCTTCTTCTCTCCGCTGCTGCGCACACTGCGCTCGGGCGGGAGATACTGCTCTGTGATAGGTCCAGGCTGGAGTCTGGACCAATCACAGCCCGGACATCAGAAAGGTGGAGGAGCGCCAATCAAAAACCCCACCCCCCCCCCATACCCAGGATACAGTCCGGCGCCGCCCGGCCTAGTGGGGGAAAATTTGACATTTTAAAAAAAAAATCTTTCGATTGCTTCCATTTTCCCACGTTTTCCCACGGCACACCAGGCAACATCTCGCGGCTCACTAGTGTGCCGCGGAACAGTGGTTGAAAAACGCTGGCATAGATAATGAACACACGGACACAGATAGATAGTGGAAGTGGGTACGGGCATGTACGCTCGACTCCTTTTTATTACCAGGGTCACAAATCCAGTGACGTCTGTGCTGAATGCGTTTGGGGTGAGTGTAAACCATCCCTCAGGGAATGGTTGCTGCTAGCATCAACTACAACAGTAATCATTGGATCACACACAGAGATTCAATAATAAAAGGGTCAATAGTTTGTGCTCCAGTAAGGTAGGGACACTAGATGTGAAATAATACAGAAAAGATTCTATCGTAAAAGAACCATAACTTGTGGTATACTGAGATACAGGCAGTAGATCTGAAATAATACACAAAACGATTGTATCATAAAGGGTCAGGTCTAGTGCACTCAGATAGCCACATTAAAAGCATTCAGCATGTGCACAGCCAGCGATGATGCATGCTGCGGGTGGGCCGTACTAGGAGCAACACTACATCATCTGCAATAGCGACTCGATCTAAATTGTAAACACTGATGTCTGCAGTGTAGGCCAGAGAGCGGTCAGCAAGGGCCCACAGCCACGTGGTTTTGACTTGAGCTGTCCTGTTTGCCGTAAGCGAAGCAACAAAAACCGTGTGTGGTCCCTGTGATGATGCGTATGCGTGGTGCGGACAGAGCGCACTAGAGCAATGTCTTTTGCCTACAGGACTGCGTCATCTACAATAGCGACTCGATCTGAATTGTGAACACTGCTGTCTGCAGTGTAAATTGAAGGCAGTAGTGAGCACAGTCTTCCATGAATACTTTTTCTCACTTCCTCTTCACAAAATACAACAACATAAATTACACAAAACTCTGCAAATAAATAAATCAAAACACTTCGAATTGCAATCTCTGCTGTCCACTGTGTACACTGTTATTCAGTGTTCTTTACCACTACCAAGAAGAATTTGGTCATTGTACTAAACCTATGAGTCATCTTAAAAAACTTCTTCAAGCAAGTATACTAAAAGGCTATTGTGTATATTTTAATAGACATTGTAGTTAGTTGCCTACTGGATTCTGTAATTAAACAATCACCACTCTATCTGAATTGTAAGCCCTGCTGACCGCATTGTAGGCCAGAGGCAGTGGTCATTAACGCTTCACAGCCACGTGCCTTGGATTCGGAACCACGGAGTTGGTTGCACCTGATCGGGGGAGTACATACAAATCATCACAAACTTTAACTTCTGACATCCTCAATCACAGAATCAAGACCTCGATTCACTGTTCCGGCCTGCTGTACCATGGTGTACACCACCGACTGCAGTCACCAAGCCCAATAATCATGTGCAGCAGTTAGCTACGGAAGCACAGAGTCTGATGCATGTCAACGGAGGGAGTTCTGTGAAAAACAAGCAGCAGGTAATATTGGATATCGTCCATTTTGGGATCAAGACACCGTTCCACTGTTGGGACCTAGAGTTGGTTGCACCTGGTCGAAGGGAGTACCTTCATTCCACTCTCACATACAGTTCTAACATCATCCATTGTGGGATCAAGACCCCGTTTCATTGTTCGGACCTGCTGTACCGCGGTGTACTCCACCGACTGCAGTCAGCCAACCCCAATAATCATGTGCAGCACTTAGCTACGGAAGCCCAGAGTCTGATGCACCTCAACGGAGGGAGTTCTGTGAAAACCAACCATCACGTAGTATCGTACATCGTCCATTTTGGGATCAAGACACCGTTCCACTGTTGGGACGTAGAGTTGATTGCACCTGTTTGAAGGGAGTATCTTCATCTCCACTCTCAGATGCAGTTCTAGCATCGTACATTGTGGGATCAACACTCCGTTTCACTGTTCGGACCTGCTGTACCGCGGTGTACTCCAGCGACTGCAGTCAGCCAAGCCCAATGATTATGTGCAGCACTTAGCTACGGAAGCACAGAGTCTGCTGCACCTCAACGGAGGGAGTTCTGTTAAAACCAAGCAGCAGGTAATATTGGACATCGTCCATTCTGGGATCAAGACACTGTTCCACTGTTGGGACCTAGAGTTGCTTGCACCTGGTCGAAGGGAGTACCTTCATCTCCACTCTCAGATGTAGTTCTAACACCGTCCATTGTGGGATCAAGACACCGTTCCACTGTTGGGACCTACAGTTGGTTACAGCTGGTCGAAAGGAGTACCTTCATCTTCACTCTCAGATGCAGTTCTAATATCGTCCATTGTGGGATCAAGACACCGTTCCACTGTTGGTACCTGTTGGACTTCCCAGCGCGCAGACCTCGGCCCAGGAGCTTCCGCCGGCACGTGGTGGGCCCTCTTTCACATACGGCGGTGTCGAAAGGTGAACTGTGGGGCATATGTGCGACGCAGCGGCCATGACGGTTTCTGCGTACCAGCAGGTTGAGAGCATTATTCCCGCAGCCACCTTTGCTCACAGCATCAGCCTCATGGCGGTGTAAGCTGCGCAGACCTGACAGACATGTTCGCCATTCCGGAAGAGAACCACACCCAGAGAAACGTGCCTTTTATTCATACCCCTACGCTAGCCGTGCGTACGCTGAGCCAACCCACTACGCTAAAGATTTTGGGGGAGAGGGGGAACGTACGCGCTATGTTTTCATAATCTTCCCTACTGACTGTACTATCATGGTTGCCTCCACTGTCCACTTCACTCAATAGACCATCAGTGTATGTTGACATGTACATGTCTGTGCTCCGCATACTCAAGTCTGTCTGGCACATCTCCTCAACACTTTGTTTTGTATAATTTTATAATCGAGAATCACTTGCCACCTTCGCACATACTTTGCTCCCATCTCTCCCCGCATTCTGCATTGTGTGGTAGAGGTGCTATGTTTGGTTTGTGTACCTGGCTAGCCACGGTTCCCACAGTACGTAGTGTCGTTGTGTCTGCTAGGTGTACAAGTTGTTTGTCATGTTGTATGTGATTATATACGGTAGCTCGTTTGTTTATGAGCAGTGGTTTCTCCCATTTACATATCGCTGTCTTAAAGAGCATACCAAAGTTTTTCTCACAGGTGAAAAGTGGCACCACAATGGCAGTCATTCATTACTATGCAAGAATGTCCAACTGCACAACGCTTCTAAGCTTACAGCCCCCAATCTTGCGTGCTTTCTTAAAAGCATACCAACTCCCACAATCAGATCAACATTCACACAGCTTTCTAACGGCAGTTATCTGCTGCTTAATAACATAGACTGCTACGCAATGTGAGCTGCCATACCGTATGTCCTTACTGTTTCAAACCGGATAACTTCCTCTGGCTATCTCTTTTCCCACCCACACAAAGTAACTCCCAAAGTTCAACTTGGCCTTCAATACCTACTTTGAAAACAGATTTTATTAAACGGAGCAAACTGAAACCGCTTTTGTTTCAAACAGAAGTGTCCCTCACTTCTCCAAAAGTAATTTATCGACTGCAGACAGCAGGAGCTTCAAGTAAAATACACTCCCTTTTAAATACGAACCTCCCATTACACTTTATGAATTGTTACACAATTTTCAACACATCTGACATTTAAGGTCTGGCACACTTTTTTAACACTGTCTCCTCCGGCCTTCTCACAGGCTTTCAAACAGTTTTTAGTCTAATACCAGACTTCATTCATTCGATCATCTCTGGAATAACAGTAACAGGGCCCATTATTCTCGCTCTGTTTGCTGCCATCCTACTACTATTTTAGCTTGTAAAAAATGGCTGCGCTCCCTGTGGTAACAAACATGTCCGACAGAATATGCCTCTACGCGAAGCTACATCAATACCGTGAAAAAATGGAACAACTTTTCGGCTGCCTGCCTCTATCTATTATCGGAGCCAGCTACAACATGACATTTATTTACACATATACAATCTGCGTGCAACCATCTTTTTATTGCAAAACTTGCCCAATCGACTGGCGAATGGATCTATGCCTTGCCAACATCCCAGCAAACGCTCCTGATATCCAGCAGGTATTGGAGTATCTTGAAAACCATGAACTTAATTGTTCGGGCAGTGGAGCAATGGCGGATGCAACGCAAAAAGGTATCCTGGCGGAATGGGATTTCTGCGCAGCCGCGAAATATCTCCTGCAACGTGCGACCTTTGACAACATCTCAGATTGCCTGCCAATTCAAATTGCCACTCCAACATTCGAGGAACATTACTGTCCCTTCGAGGATATGAATTGGATCGCTTCGCTTTTCTCACATGATGGCAGCAATCGCCTCTTGGAACGCTACGCATCTCAAGCCGCTGAAGAACTTCCGGACTGCAATCTCCAAGACTTGTAAGAAATTTACTTTATTCTTGGATTGATTTTTTCCAACATTTTTGACATTTTCCTATACATTTTTTTAATACAATTCAATTGAACTATTTTCATAAAATAACTTTCTAACTATGCTTAGGCATTTGAAGTGTGTTTTCATTATTGGCCCTTACGTCTCCACACTAACCAGGGATGGATGATGTATGGCCTATGCAAATACGCTATTTACTTGCTAAATTAGCCTAAACTCGACATCCATTTTGAAACCATATCTATTTTTTGTTTGTACACACGTCTCTCTGCCTGCCTGTTATCCACAAAGCCCTTTCACACAAATTAGCTCATCCTCAGCCTCTGCTCACAAGCTGGCGATCAACATCAAAAAACACAGTATTGTTTAGTAACTGGTTGGAACAGTGTGGTAATCGTATCCTACCTTTATTTTCATTCTACAATTTACAGTCATTCATGTCTAATTGGTATTGTTTATGTCACATAGAACTGTAACATGTAATGTGGAATTGACTGATGCAGAAGCTTAGGTTTGAATACAGCAGAAGCGGTTGGAGTTTGCCTCAGCTGGATGCCTTAGCTCTTGCACCAGTCGTTCCATTTATTGCACTTAAATAAAGACACTTTTTATATAACTTGCAGACTCCATCGCTTTATCCCACACAGCCACTTTCTTAAACACACCTGATTTCACAATTTGTCTTCTGTGGCATTGCAACATTCTGCATTATATTCTTCATGATTATTTCTTTACTCCTGCTTGCTAAAACACTCCATTCGAGTCTTCAGACCGGTAGGGGTGAGTAGTTTGCTTCCCACTCCCGCTATAGTCTAAACCCATACTAACACCACTTGCACAGCTATGCTACAGCGGCAAGTATGCTACAGCGCCCAGAGCACATCAGTTTATAGCAATCAGCTCACAGTTTCATCCCGAGTATACCGGCACCTCACCTCAGCACCATCTCACTCTGGGCAAAACAGCACTTTCACACCACTAGGGGTGAATACCTCACTTCACACTCCCTCTATAGCACACCCTAACCACCCCACAGAGCTCACAGCGCTATAGTCTAAACCCATACTAAAACCACTTGCACAGCTATGCTACAGCAGCCAGTATGCTACAGTGCCCAGAGCACATCAGTTTACAGCAATCAGCTCACGGTTTCATCCCTGAGTGTACCGGCACCTCACCTCAGCACCATCTCACTCTGGGCAAAACAGCACTTTCACACCGGTAGGGGTGAATGGATCGCTTCACACTCCCTGTGTAGCACACCCTAAGCATCCCACAGACCTCACAGCGCTCCTACCCTCCTCTTTCCTACTCTTTTCGCCTTTTTTTCCCCTTACTCGCTTTAACAGAATCACAAAATGGCTGCCAACACTTCCTAGTTGCAACCGCTCGCAGCCAATAAGCAGCAAGCTCGTTCTCGTAATCCCTCAACCAATCAAAAGGCAGAATTCCCAATTATCGATATCTGTAAATTTCGATATCTCTCCAAAACTACCAAACGGATTTATACCAAATAAACAGAAAGCGTGCTTTCTAGACCAATACCCTTCTCCCTGCCAAATTTGGGGTAATTCAGTTCACGCGTTCGACCTGTAGCCTTGTCTAAAGTTTCCTATGGAAATTAACATGGAGAAACCACGTTTTGGGCCCCCCTTTTTTCTCGGACCACCTTCATGAATCGCCCCCAAACTTTCAACATAGGAGCTGCTATGAACAAAGAATTAGTTCGGAAACTTTCATGAAGATTCATCAAACGACGCCAAAGTTATAAGCAAAACAAAAAATGCTCTTCCTATGGAAACTTGGTCCTAACTATAATTACCTACTGGCGACTGCCAGTAGGTAATATATATATATATATATATATATATATATATATATATATATATATATATATATATATATATATATATATATATATATATATGTTATAGTTAGGTGGATATTTCACTCGTAAAAAACCAATGAAATTCCCCCGTTATAGTTAGTTGAGATAACTATAACTCGCGCGCCCGCAATCCTCTGCTCATGACGTCACATATTACATCACTCATGACATGGTCAGTGGCATCACTCATGACATCACTGATGACATCATC
Source organism: Triturus cristatus (assembly GCF_964204655.1). Lineage (NCBI taxonomy): Eukaryota > Metazoa > Chordata > Amphibia > Caudata > Salamandridae > Triturus > Triturus cristatus. Next base: position 849,188,903 of record NC_140583.1, on the reverse strand, counting down.
CTTGTGATAGAGTGGCGGTCGCGGGAGTTGTAGTTATCTCAACTAACTATAACGGGGGAATTTCATTGGTTTTTTACGAGTGAAACATCCACCTAACAATAACATGTGTGAAACCTATGGTTTTTTAAGTGAATTTGCAAGGTTTTTTAAATGCTAATTCCTAACTATAACATGTGTGAAACCTATGGTTTTTTCAGTGAATTTGTACGGTTTTTTAAATGCTAAGTTATGTATGTATTATAATTTTTTTATGGTTTTTCACCGTGCGCGCACCGTGCTCGCACCTCCACGTTTTAGAAAAAAAAATGTAATTGTTTTTTTCTGCCTTCGGGGTCCTTCAGGGACCCCCTGACCAAGGCTAGGGGGTCAGGAACTCTCTACCCTGCCCCCTTTTCACGTTCGCCACCTTCCTTTTCCACTCTTGCACTGAAAACAAACAAAATGGCGGCCGACACTTCCTGATTTCGACCGATTCGAACGTTGACTGACATGTAACAACCAATCAGAATTACGCTCGCGCACGTTAGGGTGAGCGCACGGTGCGCGGCTATAGATATGTATGTGCTTTTAACTGCAATTTTCTCAGGAACTACTGAATAGATTGACTCCATATATGCAAAAGGCACATCCCAGACCTGAGGACTACCTCTCTGCCAAATTTCAAGTAATTCTGTTCAGCCGTTCGGGCTGTACCTTCGACTAAAGGTCCTATGGGAAAATGCATGTGGAAAACGCGTTTTGGGACCCCCCTTTTTTCTCGGCCCCGAAATCAAGTGAATATATATATATATATATATATATATATATATATATATATATATATATATATATATATATATATATTATCTACTGGCGGTCGCCAGTAGATAGTTATAGTTAGCACCGTGTTTCCATAGGAAATCAATAACTTTGGCGCCGGTTGACGAATCCTCGCGAAATTTTCAAAACTAATGGGGCGCTCCGTTCAGCTCCTACCCTGAAAGTCTCGGGGTGATTTGTCAAGCGGGGGCCGAGAAAAAAGGGGGGTCCCAAAACGCGTTTTCCCCATGCATTTTTCCATAGGACCTTTAGTCGAAGGTAGAGCCCGAACGGCTGAACAGAATTACTTGAAATTTGGCAGAGAGGTAGTCCTCAGGTCAGGGAAGTGCCTTTTGCAGGTCTGGTTTCAATCTGTTCAGTAGTTCCTGAGAAAATAGCATTTAAAAGCATATAAATATCTATAAGCGTGCACCGTGCGCGCACCGTGCGCGCACCGTGCAAGCCCCCTAATGTGCGCGAGCGTAATTCTGATTGGTGGTTACATGTTAGTCAACGTTCGAATCGGTCGAAATCAGGAAGTGTCGGCCGCCATTTTGTTTGTTTACAGTGCGAGAGTGAAAAAGGAAGGTGGGGAACGTGAAAAGGGAGCAGGGTAGAGAGTTCCTGACCCCTTAGCCTTTGTCAGGGGGTCCCTGAAGGACCCCGAAGGCAGACATTTTTTTTTTTTTTTTTTTTAAATTGCGGGGTTGCGCGCACCGTGCGCGCACGGTGAAAACCCCCAAAAAAATATAATTTTTTTTTAATACGTAGTTTATTGTAAAATAAATATATAAAAAAAATAATAATACATAAATAAATTAGCATTTAACAAACCGTACAAATTCACTGAAAAAACCATAGGTTTCACACACGTTATAGTTAGGAATTAGCATTTAAAAAACCTTGCAAATTCACTTAAAAAACCATAGGTTTCACACATGTTATAGTTAGGTGGATATTTCACTCATAAAAAACCAATGAAATTCCCCCGTTATAGTTAGTTCAGATAACTATAACTCGCGCGACCGCCACTCTATCACAAGGATGATGTCATCAGTGATGTCATGAGTGATGCCACTGACCATGTCATGAGTGATGTAATCTGTGACGTCATGAGCAGGATTGCGGGCGTGCGAGTTATAGTTATCTGAACTAACTATAACGGGGGAATTTCATTGGTTTTTTACGAGTGAAATATCCACCTAACTATAACATGTGTGAAACCTATGGTTTTTTAAGTGAATTTGCAAGGTTTTTTAAATGCTAATTCCTAACTATAACGTGTGTGAAACCTATGGTTTTTTCAGTGAATATATTTCAACTTCACACTCCCTTGTCTCCTAAAGGAAGTAGAGCCTACAAGGGATTCCAGGTAAGCTGCACTTTATTAAGACCATCGGCATAACACGTTTCGTAATCAAACTTCCTAAGATGCCGCCAAGATTTGCAAGTGGTTCACCAGCCCACCTTTTCAAGCTACATCCCCTCTGCGATTGGCTGAGGCACTGCTGGCGTGGTTGCACAGGGAAACAATTCCAACAAGTCTCCTCTCTCAGCCCTTCCCTGTTCAATCTGTAAGTGACTCCCTTGGCAGAATCATATGATGCTTTAACATTACAAATATGTTTAGCTAATCATACCCATCTAAATTTAAGGCTAGATAGGAACAGCCATCGTGCACACAGCAATTTCTGCCTCTGCAACAGTGCAACTTCTGTCTTGATCTCAACCCGTTATTTAAAACTGAATACAAGCAACAGGGTGGTCTCGGTTCTGGGGAGACCACCCTTTGGTTTGGTTATTATCCTGGAAGTCAGATGCTTTAGGCCAGTGTCCTACTTTTACAAAACAAAACCAAAGGGAATCATGGACGGAGTGTTGAACATTGCAAGCACTCACCCCCAGTCAACTGATCTGGGTTTAATCCATCACCGTTCTTTAGCCCACTCTGCCACCCCAGTTCAGACATGGCCATATGCAAATCAGTCTGACCCTGTGCCTCATGGGAACAGTCCAGCCCGAACTGCCAAGCCATGTCTTCCCTGGACCGGAAACAAGCTTCCTAGGACCGGTTTCTGGCATTTCAGCCGCCTTCAGCCAAGCTTGCTTGAATCCAGTGGCAAAGTGAGCAAGGGACTCACGTCTGAGCATACCCTGCCAACTTATGGCGAACAAAGCAAAACCAAAGGGAATGATGGACGGAGTGTTGAACATTGCAAGCACTCACCCCCAGTCAACTGATCTGGGTTTAATCCATCAACGTTCTTTAGCCCACTCTGCCACCCCAGTTCAGACATGGCCATATGCAAATCAGTCTGACCCTGTGCCTCATGGGAACAGTCCAGCCCGAACTGCCAAGCCATGTCTTCCCTGGACCGGAAACAAGCTTCCTAGGACCGGTTACTGGCATTTCTGCTGCAAAGTGAGCAAGGGACTCACGTCTGAGCATACCCTGCCAACTTGAAGCCTGTTTCCGGTCCAGGGAAGACATGGCTTGGCAGTTCGGGCTGGACTGTTCCCATGAGGCACAGGGTCAGACTGATTTGCATATGGCCATTTCCTTTGGTTTTTGATTTGTTTGCCATAAGTTGGCAGGGTATGCTCAGACGTGAGTCCCTTGCTCACTTTGCCACTGGATTCAAGCAAGCCTGGCTGAAGACGGCTGAAATGCCAGAAACCGGTCCTAGGAAGCCTGTTTCAGGTCCAGGGAAGACATGGCTTGGTAGTTCGGGCTGGACTGTTCCCATGAGGCACAGGGTCAGACTGATTTGCATATGGCCATGTCGGAACTGGGGTGGCAGAGTGGGCTAAAGAACGTGATGGATTAAACCCAGATCAGTTGACTGGGGGTGAGTGCTTGCAATGTTCAACACTCCGTCCATCATTTCCTTTGGTTTTTGCTTTGTTGCCATAAGTTGGCAGGGTATGCTCAGACGTGAGTCCCTTGCTCACTTTGCCACTGGATTCAAGCAAGCCTGGCTGAAGACGGCTGAAATGCCAGAAACCGGTCCTAGGAAGCTTGTTTCCGGTCCAGGGAAGACATGGCTTTGGAGTTCGGGCTGGACTGTTCCCATGAGGCACAGGGTCAGACTGATTTGCATATGGCCATGTCGGAACTGGGGTGGCAGAGTGGGCTAAAGAACGGTGATGGATTAAACCCAGATCAGTTGACTGGGGGTGAGTGCTTGCAATGTTCAACACTCCGTCCATCATTTCCTTTGGTTTCTACTTTTACAAAAGCCACCCGGATACCTTATTTATAGAGATTTGCATGAGTTTTTTAGATGACAATATCTACGGATTTGTCTCAACAGTCAAAGAGCTATTACTTCATAGTATTGGGCTGATATGGACTCTGTTCCTTTACATAGAGCAGTATTTTCATCAGGATGCTGCCAGTATTCCTTTTTGGCTTACTCATTTATTAATTAGTCATTCAGAGGAAGTCCCATTTCTAGGAAGAAGAAGGCAGAGTTCTGGGTCTCCCAGATGATTCCAACTCCTTCTTTGCTCCTTCCTTTCTGTGATATGTATAAGGAGCTAGGAAGCAGGGTGTTGGTTTTTCCTCCTTTTACATCCCTGATTGGCCCTTTGGGACTGTCCTAATTTTTTATTGGATGTCTCTGGTGTGGAGGAGCATTGATTACTGGTAGGCTATCCTGTTTTGGGTTAAACCTATAATATAGCCTTATAGCCCGCCGTAGCGGGCTATACCGGCTATTAAAGGCCCGCTGCAGCGTTAAAGGCCCGCTGCAGCGTTAAAGGCCCGAGCCGAAGGCGAGGGACTTTAACAAAAGCAGCGGGACTTTAATAGCGGTATAGCCCTGCTATGAAGGGCTATAAGGCTATTAGAACATTCTGCCACTAGAGGGCAGAATGTTCTAACAAATTAAACAAAGGGTTCTCGAAGCTCGAGGGGATTTAAATCCCCTCGAGCTTCGAGAGGCTTTTGTAAACCATTGGAATGTTGCTCTCCGGGCCTTTACCGGCCCGTAGAAGCGTGGAGCACTCCATTGTCTACAATGGAGCTCCCAACATTCCAATGTTCTAATAACTAATAAAACCCCATCGAAAGGCAAACAGCCCTCATCAGCATACACATAAAAATACTGCTAAACACATTCACAACCACCAACTAAAAGGCCATTTAAAGAAAGAAAAGGGAGAGACAATGAGTCATTTTTATTTGTTCGCAAAGTGAAAACACAATGTAACTTTGTGATACAATGTAGCAGCAAGAAAAACTGGTCTAAAATTGTTTTGCTTGAGTTTGTCTTTTACAAATTGGTGAAATGGCGGGCTCATAAGAATCTTGACCAACATGTACTATCACATTTACCCCTATACAAAGAATGGGTAAAACTATTTGATACATCAGCCCCTTTTCAAATAAGTCAGTATTGATAGCATGTCAACTGGTATACAGCTCAGGCTTTAAACATTCAATGCAAGGTGTAGTGATAGGTACCTTCTAAAAGAGTGCTGTCACCGTGCATATGGGATAGTGGTGAAAATATGACACAAGACTTTCAAAGTGCCATCAGAATTCATAGCTGCAAGGTGTTATGTGTGATACCTTCATTTAATCTTGGCTTTTCACGCAACCACACTTTCCTGCTGCGGGGTTTGAGCCCATAGTTGCAATGTTATATTCAACATTTCACGTCCCAAAATACAAAGTTATATCTGTTAAAAGGTCATTACTGACTTAAAGTGAAACATTTACAACGAGGACAGTTTACAGCTACAGATGTCCACACAACAGCAGCACCACCATATTGTAGTTAGGCAAAGAGTGCAGAAAAGCAGCGGTGAGCATTTTCAAAGCATCAATGTTTAGGTGTCTTAGACCATAGGGCTGCAAATTAATCTGGTGTAATTCAAACTTTCTAAAGGTTTCACATTTGAATACAACACTCTTACCTGTTTAATCCAGTAACAGTCCTGCGAACCAGACAAAGTACTGACAGTGTGTGTAAGAGGTAATGAAGTGCAAGAGAAGGTAATGGGATGTGAGTATCAGTGACAGTGGTATACAAAGACTTTCTGTGCTTATAACTGTCTAAATAAGTCCATTGGACACAATGTCAATGGGATAACACTACATACCCTGAATTACTTCTTTAAATGAAGTATGTGCTTTGTAACAATCACTGCAACAAAAAAGAGTTTTGTAAAAACTGGGAAAACACAGTGTTTGTATATTTTTGTGGTTAAGCACCTGAACAAACGGTGATAAGCACTGATTTCAAAGGGGTTGGAAAACACTGAGAAACCATCACTTAAATCCAAACAAAACAAACACTGAAAACAGGACAGCCTGCTTACTGGATAGTCTATCTTTGGCCACACGCTATTCATGTAATAGGGTCCCATTCCTGCCTTTTCCATTTATTGGGGTGACATTTAAGGATATTGGGTATGTGTGAGTATGTGTTTATTTGGAGTATAATTAGTGGGTATTCAATTATATAGAAAAGCCCTGCTCCGCATACCATCATAGCTGGTGTCTGAACCGTTCATAGGAGTCAGTTTGCATGTTTGTTCATCACAAGGGAAATGATGCATCGGGAGATCAGGTACCTGTGATGGTAGGACACACAAACTAAGGCCACTCACAAATGCATTGCGGTGTTGGCCCGCTTTCCCTTTCTGATCAATACCCTGCCAATGGAAGTCAAGTGAAGTGGCAGCATGTCACAGTTTTGCAGGACTCCATCTTTAGAACCTATTCTGTAACCGCAATATGAATTGAAAGCCAGTGTTGGGATTTATTACTGGAAGTCCCTGAATTGAAGTTTTGATGACTGGTACCCTATCCTTCTGGTCCACATTCCCAAGGAATGCTTCACTATGCAAGGATAGTAAGAAATGTAGGAGTCTTATTGATTATGAATTATCCTTCAAAACGCAAGTGGCTAAGGTATCTTTGCCCTGTTGATTCCATCCCAGACTAATAAAGATGATATTAAAATTTTTAGCAGAGAATACACATTATAAAATATTTTAGACTGTAGTGGGCTATTGGCTTCATTATGCCAATGCTTTATATTTGGCACTTCCGTCCCGTACTATTTTTCACCTTCAACTAGTTCAAAATATATCAGCCTGCCTTCTACTCAAACTGTCACAAGGAGTCTGATTTGAGGATTCCTTTGGAGGTTACACTGGCTTCCTGTCCACAAGCTCGTTATGTTAGAAAGTCTCTGAAACGCTTTCAAATCCTTGAACAATTTAGGACCCTTTTCCTATGCCAAATGTTTTCCTGAAATCCCCCTGCATGTTTCCAATGCTCATTCTCCTGTTAATTCTACCTAAGATTAGAAAGTGATGCCTAGGTGGTTGTGCTTTTTCTTGCCAAGTAGCCAACTGTTAGAATTATCATCTTTCGGAGCTGCACTAGGCTATTATAAGACCTTTAGAGAAATGCTTCATACATGGCGTATCAAGTTATAACTATCATAGTGAAGCAGGATGTTACCTCAGGATGCTTTCTTGGCAATTACGTGCTCTACAAATATCAAACAGATTAATAATATTAGGCCATCGATGTTTGTGTGTGAGTGTGCTTTGCATGAAATTAAATGTACAGTACACATAATTATTTGAATGCAGACCTTATTCAGATAGGAAACATTATCTTGAGAGAAAACACATTTGTTATCGACAAGTAGGTGCAGAAAGATTGAGGATAGAATTGTCTTGGACAATGAGATTTTTGCTTGAGCTAGAATTCCTTAGAATAATCAGAAGACAAGAAGCATTTGGCAAAACAGAAACAGTTTGTTTAATTAAACATTACGGCTGGGACAACAGTTACAAGCATGAGGTCTGAGGACTGGCTCAATTTACAATCGGTATATGTTCTTCTTTCATACAAAACACAACAGGTCATAAAAGTATCTAGCGTACCATATATTGTGAGGATTGTTGGGGCTGCCTTTGGAGTAATAAATTAATGGTCAAATGGTTACTGCAGGTGGGTTTGAACCTCACGTGGACAGTGTGGCCAATGTATACCGGGATTAGATGTCCAGAATGAGGAGCACGCGATCACTACTTGTGCTAGGTCCTGATTGGCTATGTGTTCATAACTCATGTGGCATCTGACTTTATGGTATTTGTAGGAGGCTGCTTACCCCCTCGGGCCATGTGTACTTTATTGGGCCAATCTCTCCTGACTATTGTAATGTCACTGCTTCTCTCTATGGGATTGATCGAGAGTTTCCTGGCCAAGTTTTTGCCTGCCTGCTATTCATCTCCCCATCTGTGACCTCTCAATCACTAATCCTGTCCCTAGGTCTCAGGGCCTGCTCGACTAAATATTTGCGAGTCAAGGTTGGTGTGAAGTTTTGAATGGGCGATTCTATTAATAAGGATGAGATTTTATTTTTATCGGTGAACGCATCGATTTTTATACATGCAAGGTCAAAGTGGACACATCGACAGAGGGTTATGCAGCACTGTTATATGCACAAACTCTGAGGAAAAAGTGGGTGCATCTTATTTTCTCAGGGCAGGTGATGTAGCCCCACGGTATGGTGAGAAATGAGAATTTGCTTTAATCCGCCAAGCACACTTGGAGCATGCATGATGCAGACAAGGTAGTTGCAGTGTTGATGGCAGGTAAAGATGTAATGTTAGAACTTCTAACGTTTTTGAAGTAATTAGTCCCATTAAGAATTACATTTTATTATACCTTGCAATTTTCGGAGGCACCCTGCAGAGAACACTAATATGCATAAGTCTATAATTATATTGCTCCCCAATAACTTCATTCTTCTCCTGTTACTTCCAATGGCTTCTCTATGTCAGCAATAAAAGTCCTTCAAACGTCTTCTGGTTTTCATTATGTTCTTATTTTATTGATAGTGTTATCATATCTCTGCATAAATCCAGATGAACATAATCCATGTTGTAACCATCAGCCGACATCTTTTTCGTGGAAAAACGGTTTATCTAGTTTGTAAAACCCATGTGAATGCAACCACTACAGTGACCATTTCAACACAAGTCTGCAATACTTGTATTATCATCTCTCATTGGGTTGTAGATGTTGTTAGAACATTGGAATGTTGGGAGCTTCATTGAAGACAACGCAGTGCTCTGGATTCTGACTACGGCGGTCTATAAGGCTATATTAGTTTTCTGTTTCCAATTGAAGAACATACTTAAGTGGAACTATATACAAGGCTCTTCTTAAAACAAACGGGTTTTCTTTGCGAAGGAACAGCAGTTCATATTTGTGGACTTCAAATAGTCCATTCTCTACAGGCAGTTTGGTCCTCCTCCAGCTTCCTCGCGGTAACTCTGCTCACCTCCTACAGATGGTTAGGAACACAAATGAGCAGTGGGGAAGGTTCTTCCGAGGAGATGAACAGGAAAATGTGAACCTCAAATTTTCAGAATGCACTAATATACTCTCAAGTAATGCACTTTTTATTGTGCCTAAGGCCCACAATGATTAAAGAAGTTAATAACAGATCTGGGGGTTATTTGCAAAAGGTTGCACCGTGCTCGAGCGGCGCTGCACAGTTTTACCTGTGGTTTCAGTCTTTTATAAGGGTAAGTACATTGACACATTACTTTATATCGTACAAAATCGTAGTAAATTACTGTCCCGGGTCTGATTGCAAGCTAGGCAGATTGAAAGTACCCAGTGGAATTCCACTCCACACGCTCACAAGTGGGCAGGTGTTCTAGCACCCAGTTTTACCCAGTGTTCAACACCATACCTAATTTTTACCTGCTGAAAAAACACAGCTGATCAAATCACTTCAGGCATTGGCTGCAAAAGTTGATAAGCCTGTGTGCCTGATACTGCTGAGTTTTTCAGTAAAGGGGGAGCATATATTGCTCCCCCTGCCAAGGCACATTTTTCCCCTCACAACCCCCCTCCCTCCAACTCCACCCAGCACCTACCCCTCTAACATTTACCACTTTCTTAGAGCAGATGGTAAATTTGAGCATTAATCCTCCCAGTACAGGGAAAACCATGCAGATGTATGCCTGATAAAAGCGGGGCCCAGATTCTGAAAGGTATCATACAACGAAGCGCAGCACACAAAGAGGCTGTGCTGCGTTGCTTGACAGGGAGAGAGCAGGAGAGCGGCATATTCACAGAGATTGGCACTTTCGTCCCCTCTCCCTAGCGCTGGCACTGTTTTCAGTTGCAGTGCATCAGGCACACACCTTAGTGCCATAGTGCTAGGATGAGTGCCTGAGTCTAGCATAGTTTTAGTACAAGGATATCCTTACTGTAGAAAACACTATGCCTGGACAAGTTTAAAACCTTTGCCAACAGTTCAGCACACATGCAAAGTAGGAAAAGAAAGGAGAAGTAAAAACATTTCTCCTTTTAACGCCTGCTTTCCAGTGTTGCTAATTTTTGGCACTAAACCCTCTCTATTAATGTTAGTAGATAGGGTTTAGCATCAAAAAGCATGGGTGGTGGAATGGGATCGCTCATGTACCAACTTTGTAACGCCCCCTTAAGGCAAGATAATGCAAAGCAGCACTTCGCAATTCTTTACGCTACTTTTCCATACAAACCAATGCTAATACCAATTAATGTTGGTTTGTTAATCCCAAAATAGGTTTGTAAAGCTAACCTGATGCTACACCTATGAGAATCTGGGCCCTGTCCCGCATAGCTATTCCTCATTCTAGGTGCATAACTCCTAATTGCACGGTACTGCTGGGGTGTTATTTCATGCAATGTTAATTTATTTTGCAGCGTTTGCCCCACCCCCTCCCCGACAGTACAGGGCAACTTGATGTTGGACCCCCAGTGTGCCCACACTGCAGGGAAGCTGCTAAATAATAATGTACATTTAGACATAAGTTCTAATAAGCTAAAATCATTAATATTAATATTCACTCTGGTGACTTTCAATCCAGGCCTACACCAGTGTGTGTTCTGAAATCAGCAGTTCATCTCCCTTTGGGTCTTAAGTCCCTAGTGCACTCTTAAATTAAAATGTATTGGCAAGGTAAATAGACTGTTGACCTAAGGGCCTTACTTGGCAGTTAGCGATAAAGATTGACGACTTTGACTAGTTTACTTGCGTAACTTCATGCTCCCTGTTAAAAACATTTTTGGCATGTGATTTGCAGTGAAAATTAAGGCTTCATCCTCTTGGTTATGAACGACGCTCATCATAGCTTTGAAAAGTTGAGCTCTGTCACTTAGTACATTTACTGTACGCTGTCGAGAAGCATTCCCTGTGATGCCTGTTAGACCTGGCATCATTGGCATGAGTCTCTCCTCCATTTTTTTCTGTTGGCCTCCTCTGTTTACGTTGTTTTGCTGGAATATTGCTTTGGGCACTGTGCCACTGCTGATCAGTGCCACAGTGCAAGTGCTCCCTATGTTAAATTGATACATTGATTGGTGTTACCATGATTGGCTTGGTTGACTTACTGTTCAGACCCTAGTCTAGTGCACTGCGTGTGCCAAGGGCATGTAAGTTAACTGCTGCTGGTGGCCTTGCAGCACCGGTTGTGCCACCCACAGAAGCGGCTTGTAAAATGTGTCCCAGGCCTGCCATCGCAGAGCCTGTGTGCAGTCCCTGACTGCCATGTCGACTTGGCAAGGAAACCTACTTGCCAGTCTCTAAAACCTTCCCTTTGCCACATTTCAGACACCTCTATGGTAGGCCCTAGGGCTGGGTGCATTGTTGGTAAAAGGTAGGTCATGCCCTGATGTGTGTGGCATGACCTAATAGTGAATTACAGCCATTTTCGTTTTCACTATTGAAGGGCTACCTGCCTTCCATAGGCCAGAATGGGCAGACTGATTATTAACTCCATTATAATCTTATCTGACTCAGGGAGCATGGTAGCGGTTCGAGTTTAGTATCCCTGAACTCAGAATTTAATAACACATCCTTTAGGATGGATGGTTTTTAAATTCTGTGTTTGAAAATAGCCCTTTTAGAAAGTGGCTATTTTCTTGTCCAACTATCCACCGGTCTCTGCTGGTTTGGTGTGTGTGTCAGGGGCTGGGTGGCTCCAGAGGTCTGAATGAGTCAGTGTGCGGTGAATGAGGCATTTACCTTTAGAGTGGGGGAAGAGTAGTCCCTGGTAGCCTGCCCTGCCTGACACAATGCTGGCTCCACCTCCTGCCGGGTGACTGATGGCCCTGCCCCTGCCAGTGACAATACTGGCTCCGCCTCCTGCTGGGCGGCTGATTACCCTGTCCTGCTCAGTGAATAGGCCAGGTGCCTCGGCCTGGCAACACCCACAACAAACCTGGGATGGGGGGAATTTCCCTGCTTGGACAAAGGGAACAAAGCAGAAAAGGGGTATAAAAGAAGGACCCCTGAACCAAAGAACGGAGATCACTTCTGACAAGGAAACCTCGGACAAGAAGCCTGCTGATCCAAGGACTGGCCTCCCCCTTCTGCCAGTGTGCTGTTTGCTGGGGGGAACCTGAAGCTGCTTCTTTATTTTTGCCAAGGGACAAGGAGAGAGGAACTTAGTGTGTACTCTCAAGCTTGCAAGAAAATCTCCAAGGGCTGGAAGAATGCCAGCCTCCTGTTGAAGTCACAGGGCTAAAGGACTTCACCCTCTGCTGAATTGCTTGTTGCTGGAACGTGGTGTTTCCAGTGCACAGGGGAAATCTGCAATCTCGACGTCGTCGGGCCCGTAGCGACGCCAGTGAGTAGTGAGTTCGGCTCCAGCTCCAAGTGACCCCGTCTCGACGCCGCTGCTGATCGCATCGACGCGGCACCCTTCTGCTCCGGCCCGACACCTCTCGACGCCGCTGCAGATCGCCCCGACTCCGAGGCACGATCGACGCCGACCTCTCGACGCTGTGGATCATCATGTTGCTTCATTCTAAAGGTACTGTGTTTGTGGGGTCTGTTGCGACTCCAGGCTCGACGTAGCGCTCCTCGCGGTCGACGCCGAACCTTGGGAATATTGTAACCTCGACGTCGTGTGACTCCTGTGGGGGTCACATTGTTGCCAAGAACTGTGTTTTAAGAAGAATACTTACTTTTGTTGCTAAAGAACTATTTCCTAAGAAGAAACTTTACCTGAACTATTATTTTTCCTTTCAAAGAGTATTTATTAAGATTGTGGTATATTTTTATCGTTATTTGGTCTTGTGCTAAGCCTTATATAAAAATACTTATTTTTATAATAACTCCTGTGTTGTGTCCGTTTGTAGTGTATTCACTTTATTACTGTATGTGGTCATAAATGCTTAACACACTGCCTCTGAGATAAGCCTGTCTGCTCTGCCAAGCTACCAAGGGGGTGAGCAGGGGTTATCTGAGTGTGTAATCCCCTTGCCCTGACTAGATGAGGTGGGTCCCTATTTATCAGAAGTGTATACCTCTGCCAACTAGAGACCGCCGGTTCTAACATTGGTGGTCAGCGGTGAGGATTTGAACTTTGCATTTATGACTCATGTGCAGTGATTAGTGTACGCTACATAGTGAAAGCAGACCATAGCGCAGCCACAATCTGTTTTGGTAGGATCTTCTATTTTTGTTCTCCGCTTTCCAGGAGCTTATATTTTTTTAAACACTGCCAGTTTTGACCATGGATGATGCCGGAGCTGCTACCCCTGCTGTTATTGTTGTGGAGGAATTTGATAAAGAATTGATAAATACCTACAAGAAAAAGGAGATAGAGCGATTTTGCAAGCAGTTTAAAGTTCCGACCACAGGTCTCAGAGTGAAAGAGGACTTCCTTAAAGCGCTGAAGGTCTGGTTAGAGGCCAGAAATCCCTCTGATCCGGTGGTGGTACCGGAAGAGGAAGAGGAAGTGGAAGAACCCATGAATGGGCCAGGGGCATCTCCCGGCAGCAGTGTTTCCTCTAAGGGCCTTTCTCCTGAAGAGTTGGAAGACAGGGAGAAGGCGAGGGGGTACAAATTAGAGATGGCAAAACTTAAATTAGGAGGGCAGTTGGAGTTAGAGAATGCAAGAAGCAGGATAGAAGCTGAAATGGAGAGCAAAAGAATAGATTTTGAAAGAGAGAAATTAGCGTTTGAACGTGAAAAGATGTTGAGGGAGATGGAGCTAAAAACTAAGAGTTTAGAGTTGAATCCCTCTGGTGGCAGTACTCCATCTGTGCCTGCAGAAAGTAGGTTTTATTTTCCCAAAGATGTGATAAAAGATTACATTAGAAATGAGGATATTGGTCAATGGTTCAAAGCATATGAGTTAGCATTGTTGGCCCACCGGGTCCCTGAGAAAGATTGGGGAGCGGGGTTGTAGGGTCGCTTTGTCAATGAAGGGAGAGATACCTTGTTGGACATGCCCGCTGAGGATAGGATGTCTTATACTCATATGAAAGATGCTTTAATGTTAAGGTATGGCTTAACTCCAGAAAAGTACCGACAAGCCTTTAGAGAATGCAAGAAGTTGCCTGGTACTACTTGGGTTGAATATGTGTCCTTTTTTCGCAGAGCCATGGATGGTTGGGTAAAGGGTAGCAAGGTGGATAGTTATGATGCTCTTTATGATTTGTTTGCATGGGAGCACTTGTCTAATAACTGTTTTCCAGAGCTACGCCAGCACCTTATTGATAGCAAGGTATCTAACCCTAGAAAACTTGCTGAGGAGGTGGACCGCTGGGTCAGTACCAGGGTCCACAAGGGTCCAGTGGGAGACTCAGCCAAAGGTGGGCAGGGTCCCCAGCAGAAGAGTGGGGGGGACAGGGGTAAACAGAGGGAGTTTCAGAAAGGGCCCCAAAGTAATCCCCAAGGGAACCAAGGGAAGGGTTCCCAGCCTCCCCCTGTAAAGAAGCCAGAGGTCCCGACAGGTAAACCTGTTCCCAGGGGCCCATGACCTGCTACGTTTGTAAGCAGGTGGAAACCGTTATTATGATCCCCAGTGTCCCATGAGGGATTCGAATGCACCACCACGTGCACCCCCCCATCAGGTGACGAATGTAGCCCTGGGAGGGAATGAGATGGGTGCCCCCGGTGGGTGGGGTCCCGCAGAAATGTCCCTGGTCTCTTTAGGAGACGTGGAAATGGTCCCTCCAACCCCTCTGCCTAATAACACTAAGAAATATAGGCAGTGGGTGACCATTAATGGCCATAGGCTGGAAGCTCTCAGAGACACCGGAGCAAGTGTGACAGCTGTCAAGTGTCACTTGGTGTCCAGAGAGCAGGTGGTCCCTCATGCATTCTACCCCGTGGTAGCTGCTGACAACTCACAGGGTAAGTGTGAGGTAGCTCAAGTTCCTTTTGAGTGGGGGGGTCTCAGGTACTCTTCAGGTTGCTGTGAGGCCCGCCATGCCTGTTGATTGTCTCCTGGGCAATGATTTGGAGGAGTCCCCTTGGACTAAGATGGAACGAAAAGCGCATCTGGAAATGTTGGGTCTGCAGGAGTGGGCGTGTGCGACCACTCGGTCCATGTCAGCTAGTAAGGGTGTTGATGGGGTCCTGGAGCCTGAAAGTATGTCCCAGGGCCCAACCGTGAAGAGAAGAGGCAGAGGGCGCGGGAAACCGTCCCTCATCGTTCCCATGGTCCAGGAGGAAGCAGACCCTGAGGGGGATGCCCTGGAACCTACAGGGGAACATGTTGCTGAACTGGGAGACCTGCCCGAGCTGACCCATTGGCAGCAGGATGGTGGTCCCTCCAGGGAGCAATTTTGTGCTGAACAGAAAGTGTGCCCTTCTCTTGTGGGTATGAGGCAGCAGGCCTCAGCCCAAACAACAGGTGATCAGTCAGGGTCACATTGGATTTACCGGGAGAACGACCTCCTGTATAGCGAGCCTATGGCTGCTGTGCCTGGGTCAGCCCGTGTGCTGGTGGTACCCCAGCGCTTCAGAGCCTTCCTACTGGGGTTGGCTCATGACGTTCCATTAGCTGGACATCCGGGCAGGACAAGACCTATGACAGGCTTGTCACCCATTTTGATTGGCCCCAGATGAGAAGGGATTCAGACATCCATTGTAGGACCTGCCAAACTTGCCAGGCAAGTGGGAAAAGTGGGCGGAAGCAGAAGGCTCCCCTCCAACCTTTTCCCGTCGTCAGTACCCCCTTTGAGCGAGTGGGGATTGACATTGTGGGGCCACTGGACCCCAAGACAGCCATGGGCAACAGGTTTATCCTGGTCTTGGTGGACCATGCCACCCGGTACCCGGAAGCCATCCCTCTCCGCACAGTGACGTCCCCCGTGGTGGGACGGGCACTGATGGGTGTTTTCTCCCGCATGGGGTTCCCCAGAGAGGTGGTGTCAGACCGCGGAACCAACTTCATTTCTAATTATATGAAGTCTCTGTGGAAGGAGTGTGGGTTAACCTACAAGTTTACCACTCCTTACCACCCTCAAGGTAATGGGCTGGTTGAAAGATTCAACCGGACCCTAAAATACATGATTATGGGTCTTGAAAAACCAATGAGGTGTAAATGGGACGTCCTCTTACCATGCCTGCTGTTTGCTTACCGTGAGGTGCCACAAAAGTCTCTAGGGTTCAGCCCCTTTGAGCTTTTGTATGGACACCCGGTAAGAGGGCCTTTGAGTCTGGTCAAAGAAGGCTGGGAGCAATCTCCCAGGAAACCTCCCCAGGATGTATACAGTTACATGCTGGCCTTTAGGAACCAGACTCGGCGCTTCAGAGATCTTGCTCAGGCAAATCTGGAGGCCAGCCAGGAAGAGATGAAGCGGTGGTACGACCAGAATGCCACTCTGGTTGAGCTTCAACCTGGTCAGAAAGTTTGGGTCATGGCCCCTGTAGAACCTTGTGCGCTCAAGGACAGGTGGACTGGACCATTTGAGGTTGTGGAGAAAAAGAGCGATGTCACCTACTTGGTGGACTTGAAGTCTCCCAGGAACCTCTTGAGGGTCCTGCATGTCAACCGGTTAAAGCCCCACTTAGAAAGGTCCGAAGTGGGCATGCTCCTAGCCACAGATGCTGGAATGGAGGAGGAGAGTGAGCCTCTTCCTGACCTCCTATGTGCAAAAGAGCAAGATGGGTCAGTGGATGGTGTTGTCCTCTCTGACACACTGACCCCTGAGCAGCAGCAAGATTGTCGCCATCTGTTGGGACAATTCCCTGATCTGTTCTCCTTAATCCCTGGAGTCACTCAGTGGTGTGTCCACAATGTGGACACCGGGGACAGCACTCCTGTGAGGCACAAGGCCTACAGGGTGACTGACAAGGTCAGAGCATACATCAAGGAGGAGGTCTCCAAGATGTTTGCCTTAGGGGTGGTTGAGTCCTCTAGCAGTCCTTGGGCCAGCCCAGTGGTCTTGGTCCCAAAGGCTGCAGCGCCTGGTGCCTCACCAGAACTTCGGTTCTGTGTGGATTACCGAGGACTCAACTCGGTCACCAAGACTGACGCGCACCCCATCCCCAGAGCTGATGAGCTCATAGATCGGTTGGAGGCTGCCCGGTACCTTAGTACGTTTGATCTAACGTCTGGGTACTGGCAGATCGCCTTGACTGATGGGGCAAAAGAGAGGTCTGCATTCTCCACACCAGATGGGCACTACCAGTTCCAGGTTATGCCCTTTGGCATGAAGAATGCCCCTGCCACATTCCAGAGGTTGGTCAACCAGGTATTGGCTGGACTGGAGGATTTCAGCGCCGCCTACCTGGACGACATAGCAGTGTTCAGCGCCAGCTGGGAGGAACACTTGCGCCTCCTCCAGGAAGTGTTGTTGGCCCTGCGCAGAGCAGGCCTCACAATCAAGGCCAGTAAGTGCCAGATTGGGCAGGGTTCAGTGGTGTACTTGGGGCACCAAGTAGGGAGCGGCAAGGTGGCCCCCCTGCAACCCAAGATAGATAACATCCTGGCTTGGGAACCGCCCAAAACCCAGACTCAGGTGAGAGCCTTCTTGGGTCTCACGGGTTACTACAGGAGGTTTGTCAAGGGGTATGGCAACAGTGTGCACCCCTTGACCTCGCTGACTTCCAGGAAGCAGCCAAGACTTGTGATCTGGACTGACGCCTGTCAGAAGGCCTTTGACACCCTGAAAACTGCAATGTGTACAGCACCGGTCCTCCAGGCGCCCAACTTTTCCAAGGAGTTCATTGTCCAGACGGACGCTTCAGAGCATGGTGTGGGGGCTGTTCTAGCACAGATGAATGAGGAGGGCCGAGACTTACCTGTAGCCTTCATCAGCCGGAGGTTACTTCCCAGGGAACAGAGGTGGAGTGCAATAGAGCGTGAGGCATTTGCTGTGGTCTGGGCGCTGAAGAAGATAAGACCCTACCTGTTTGGGACTCACTTCCGGGTTCAGACAGACCACAGGCCCCTCAGATGGTTAATGCAGATGAGGGGTGAAAACCCAAAGCTGTTAAGGTGGTCCATTTCCCTACAGGGGATGGACTTTACGGTGGAACACCGCCCTGGTACAGATCACGCCAACGCTGATGGTCTGTCCAGATTTTTCCGCCTTAGTGATGTGGACTCCATAGGTGAAGGGTAGTTCTCCCCACATTTCAGCTGGAGGGGACACGTGTTAGACCTGGCATCATTGGTATGAGTCTCTCCTCCATTTATTTCTGTTGGCCTCCTCTGTTTACGATGTTTTGCTGGAATATTGCTTTGGGCACTGTGCCACTGCTGATCAGTGCCACAGTGCAAGTGCTCCCTATGTTAAATTGATACATTGATTGGTGTTACCATGATTGGCTTGGTTGACTTACTGTTCAGACCCTAGTCTAGTGCACTGCGTGTGCCAAGGGCATGTAAGTTAACTGCTGCTGGTGGCCTTGCAGCACCGGTTGTGCCACCCACAGAAGCGGCTTGTAAAATGTGTCCCAGGCCTGCCATCGCAGAGCCTGTGTGCAGTCCCTGACTGCCATGTCGACTTGGCAAGGAAACCTACTTGCCAGTCTCTAAAACCTTCCCTTTGCCACATTTCAGACACCTCTATGGTAGGCCCTAGGGCTGGGTGCATTGTTGGTAAAAGGTAGGTCATGCCCTGATGTGTGTGGCATGACCTAATAGTGAATTACAGCCATTTTCGTTTTCACTATTGAAGGGCTACCTGCCTTCCATAGGCCAGAATGGGCAGACTGATTATTAACTCCATTATAGTCTTATCTGACTCAGGGAGCATGGTAGCGGTTCGAGTTTAGTATCCCTGAACTCAGAATTTAATAACTCGTCCTTTAGGATGGATGGTTTTTAAATTCTGTGTTTGAAAATAGCCCTTTTAGAAAGTGGCTATTTTCTTGTCCAACTATCCACCGGTCTCTGCTGATTTGGTGTGTGTGTCAGGGGCTGGGTGGCTCCAGAGGTCTGAATGAGTCAGTGTAGGGTGAATGAGGCATTTTCTTTTAGAGTGGGGGAAGAGTAGTCCCTGGTAGCCTGCCCTGCCTGACACAATGCTGGCTCCACCTCCTGCCGGGCGACTGATGGCCCTGCCCCTGCCAGTGACAATACTGGCTCCGCCTACTGCTGGGCGGCTGATGACCCTGCCCTGCTCAGTGAATAGGCCAGGTGCCTCGGCCTGGCAACACCCACAACAAACCTGGGATGGGGGGAATTTCCCTGCTTGGACAAAGGGAACAAAGCAGAAAAGGGGTATAAAAGAAGGACCCCTGAACCAAAGAACGGAGATCACTTCTGACAAGGAAACCTCTACCAAGGACAAGAAGCCTGCTGATCCAAGGACTTGCCTCCCCCTTCTGCCAGTGTGCTGTTTGCTGGGGGGAACCTGAAGCTGCTTCTTTATTTTTGTCAAGGGACAAGGAGAGAGGAACTTAGTGTGTACTCTCAAGCTTGCAAGAAAATCTCCAAGGGCTGGAAGAGTGCCAGCCTCCTGTTGAAGTCACAGGGCTAAAGGACTTCACCCTCTGCTGAATTGCTTGTTGCTGGAACGTGGTGTTTCCAGTGCACAGGGGAAATCTGCAATCTCGACGTCGCCGGACGCCGCCGAATCCAGCTCGACATCGTGAGTACGGCCCCAGTGTTCCGAGCCTTCGACGCCGGCCGCCGGGCCCGATCGACGCCAGTAGCGACGCCAGTGAGTAGTGAGTTCGGCTCCAGCTCCAAGTGACCCCGTCTCGACGCCGCTGCTGATCGCATTGACGCGGCGCCCTTCTCGACGCCGTGATCGCTGCTCCGGCCCGACACCTCTCGACGCCGCTGCGGATCACCCCGACTCCGAGGCATGATCGACGCTGACCTCTCGACGCCGACCTCTCGACGCCGTGGATCATCATGTTGCTTCATTCTAAAGGTACTGTGTTTGTGGGGTCTGTTGCGACTCCAGGGTCGACGTAGCGCTCCTCGTGGTCGACGCCGAACCTTGAGAATATCGTAATCTCGACGACGTGTGACTCCTGTGGGGGTCACATTGTTGCCAAGAACTGTGTTTTAACAAGAATACTTACTTTTGTTGCTAAAGAACTATTTCCTAATAAGAAACTTTACCTGAACTATTATTTTTCCTTCCAAAGGGTATTTATTAAGATTGTGGTATATTTTTATCGTTATTTGGTCTTGTGCTAAGCCTTATACAAAAATACTTATTTTTATAATAACTCCTGTGTTGTGTCCGTTTGTAGTGTATTCACTTTATTACTGTATGTGGTCATAAATGCTTAACACGCTGCCTCTGAGATAAGCCTGTCTGCTCTGCCAAGCTACCCAGGGGATGAGCAGGGGTTATCTGAGTGTGTAATCCCCTTGCCCTGACTAGAGGAGGTGGGTCCCTATTTGTCAGAAGTCTATACCTCTGCCATCTAGAGACCGCCGGTTCTAACAATGCCCCTCAAACTGGAGCTGGAAAAAAGATGCCGATCTCAAATCTTATCTGTCAGACGCAGCTGAATTTGCACTCTAATGTCTTGATGCCAAGTGCACTGGTAATCAATCCCGTTTTGGCCCAAAAAATGGATTTTCTCTAAAAAGAAGGTAAAATAAGTAAAAAAAACGGGCCAGAATTTAAAGAAAAAAACTTGCAGGAAATAGTGCGGTAAAATCGCTGCCCCCCGTTATTCCCCATTCCAGATGTGCAACATCGAACCGTCAAATACAGGTGAAGTAATGCTATCTGGTATCAGCAGTGGTGGGTGTGGTACGAATGCACCTTTCTAGCTGGCCACTCTGGAGAGGGCTCCAAAGAGAGAAAATATATGTTCACATAAGCATTAAGAGCAAATTAGGCTAACCAGTAACCTACCGTATTCTTGCAAGTGTGAAAATATGTGGTGGATTTTGTGATGTGCATTTTAAACGTTTTACAAACCAAAAACAATGCCTATGAACAGTAGTACGAATGATGTGGATTAACCAGAGTGCTGATGCAGCCAGCGACAATGTGGCTTCATTTCGAGAACAAGCATTTGCAATGCTATAGGTCTGCATTACTGAAAGTTTGAGCAATTGGCGTTTCTTTATTACTTGCAAAACCAATAGCTCAAACTTTCAGTAATGCGAGACCTATTGCCAAGTGTGAGCTGTGATTCCATGTAGATGAGGGAATCCCTCTGCCTGGGCAATTGCTGCATATGTCGTAAGTATGCATACGGAAAAAGGGTGCGAGAGGAATTTGCACAATGTGTGCACAACCGCCCATGGAAAGCTACCAAACACCTTCCACAGTATGCCCATGGGGTTTACGAACTGTATCTCATCTTTCCACCTGTGATCTAGCACTGCGGGAGGTGGGGGCTGCTGGCTCAACGTAATATGCCCATTCTGCAGATGGTTTATGTAAGGACAGGGCTTTAAGTGGGCTGGGTTCTGCCGGGCTCAGCACCGGCAGCTATTAAAAGCAGGTGTCAAAACTGGTCACTATCGGGCTCTCCCGAGGGGGGGGGGGGGGGGGGGGGATGGACTCTGCAGTAGTATAACCCATCACCGCCTTTGATGTCACTTCAAGAGGCTCGCTTTTCAGTTTTATATAGCGCAAGCTTGGAGCGCTTTACATGAGAACCAGTTACATTGTACAACGACATCTTCATTCTTTCAATCACAGGACGTCAGGCTCAAAGCTTGACTGCTCTAGTCTTACGCCACAATCTCGCCCACAAGGGCAAGTAGCACTTTCAATATTATAAACAATGAAGTGATAGTTCTTGTTTATTTATCTTATGCAACTTATAACCATTGACAAAGCCAATAGTCCTGGCTTGTTGAAGGTGTAATGATACTTGTGTTAAATTTCTGGATGAATGGACAGAAGCAGCAAAATTCCAGTGGGGCAGCACATTATGCTAAACACATATTTTTAGCTTAAGTGTTTTAAGCCACACCCTTAATTACAGCGGCCACTCCCCAATGAGACCCCTCAATTTTTTTCATCCCACTTAAAGCCTTGTGTAAGGATGTGGGTGTGCAGAATTATTTTTATAGGATTGCTGTGGTCTATGGGTGGTGAAGCCCTTTCGAGTATTTTAAGTCACAACCCAGCACCTTGTCGACTCAATCAACCCCACTCCCTCACGAAGATGTTGCAAACCTCTGCCCGTAATTTTATAATATGGGAGGAGCTTAGAAACCTCACAAGGATGCGGCTAGGAGCTACATACACTTGCACTCGACAACAGAGCTCCCTCCTTCCCAACCCGCTGCAGGTCGGCAAGAAGGTCGGAGTTCAGTCTGTACAAAGGCCACAGAAGACGGCCATGGAACAAAGAGGAGCAGCAAACCTGCTGTTACGAAGCCGATGTGAAACGAAGTCCCATTGGCCTGGGGGCTGGAGTGGGGTGAGGCGTCCAGGTACCGGTCACGAACACGTAAAACATGTACAGGAATTGCAAGGGGCGCTCCTGCAGGCGTAATGAACAGGTGTCAGTGCAGAAGGCCATCCCCTCCCCTTCTGCCGGACACAGACCACACCGGCCGCCAGTACACCCTCGCCACCCATGCACACTTGTCATTATGGCGATGTACTGATTGCCCCCTCCTCCAGCACACCGACCTCCCATTAGGAATGGTAGCCAAATTATAACAGGCCCAACAGACCTGGGGGCAGATTTATGTTTGACTTGCGCCTCATTTACGCCGCCGTTGCGTCACTTTTGTGACGCAACAGCGGCGCAAATCCTGCGCCATGGTGCGGGGTATTTACAACTTGACGCATCTGGGAGATGCGTCACGTTGTAAAGCCCTGCGCCACATGTAGGCGTTCCAGGGCAGGTGGGGGCGTTCCGGCGCAGGAACGCCTCCTAAAAGTGGCTGAGTGAAATCTACAAGATTTCACTCAGTCACTTTTGAGCCCATGCTGCGTCAAAACCCTGCGCCTGCTTGAAGCAGGTGTAAGGATTGACGCAGCATTGTGCAGATAGGGCCCCCCAGAGCATTGCTGGAGCTGCGTCGCTCTTGCGACGTAACTCCAGCAATGCGCCACTTTTAGGGCACAGATGCGTGACGCACCTGTGCCGTTTTTGCCCCATGGTGCGCCGCATTATAAATGCGGCGCATCCATGGTGGCGGAGCTGGGGCGCAAAATAACTGCGTATCCCTGCTGATATGCAGGGATGCGTCAGTTATTATAAATATGCCCCCAGGAGTGGAGCAAGCTGGCCTCCCGTCCATGAATAAACATTGGCAAAGACAAAAGCTTTGGCTAGTGTACTGTGCGTACACAGACCCACAACATACATGAACACAGTCCAACATACAAAGGCACCATTGGACACAGGACAAAAGACGCATACATTCATAAATATAAGCCCTCATGAACCCAGACCAGTAGACATCTCTCAAAACCGCCCATGTACACAGCAGCACAGGTATACACATATATACGATGGGGCAGACATAAGTAATGGGACAGGCCGATGCGTGGATAAAAATCCAGCACTGGGAGATGCAAGTCGGTAAGAGATGTATCTCCTCTGCAATCTGGAATGGAGAAAAAGAGTGAAGTAGAAATACCCATTCGATCATTGGCCTCTCCTGAGAGGTCTACTCTGTGACTGAATCAGAGGCTAAATACCCACCCAGTCCCTCCGTCTTTAGGAATGATCACCTCCAGTAACAATTAAGTGCAATTTGCATAACTGTGTAATCGCTGTCGTCCAGAGTGTGAAATTCAAAGCAGGCGCCTCTCTAGTACCAACAGATACATTTAGGGTTCAAGATTGCCCCATTTAAGCCAAACAGCCCTCATAATTCCTTCCACGTGGTGAGATAGGTCAGTTGTTTTTGGCTGTTAAAAAAATAATAATAGAGAAATTGGTTTATCCCAATCTCAAAGAATGTTATTTTAGCAACTGGATGGCTCAACATCCTCGTCGTCCAACCCCCATTTCCATCCTTTCCACCAAGTTAATTTTTTTAATCTACATCGGTTAACGTGCTTAGAAGCCACTTTCCAGCAGCGTTGCTGGCTTCGTAAGTATATAAAGAGGTTTACAAAACCGTCAAATGACAAGGCTCCAGCATTGTAAAGAGAATATTAGCGCCTAATGGAAGTTGTAATAAAATGTGTTCGTTGTTGTTAGTAGGGAGCAGACGCAGATTTTATAGCAGACGTTTATTGAACCGTTTTACAGAATATAAATTACACATAAAAAAAGTTTTTACAGATGCAGTGATTTTTATTTGACACACTGCATAGTTTATTTTTCACTTATAATCACTGCATGCAAAAAACGAAATAAAATTAGAGAAAAGTGGACTCGATGCATAAAAGTACTAGAGAAGAAAGTAAATGGCTCACCATTTTCCCGTAGTGTAAGGGGAGTGCAGCACTGCAAATTGGTGACGTAGGGTTTAATCCCTGGCAGCACAGGTGAGGGGGAGGGTGGTTAGTCATTGCTGTACTATCGGCTAGGACACTTAGTATCCGACATAAACTACCACAGCTTGTGAGATGGTACTTGTGCAATATGCCTCAGTGAGACATATTTGTGTAATTAAGATTGCAACAGCAGAGAAGGAAGGGAAAGCAAGAGCCTGGAAACACGGAGACATCAAAGGTCTAGAGAAACACGGGAGAGACAGCATGAGGCAGAACCTGGCGAAGAGCTTCAGACAGAGTTATATACCCTGCTCCAACTACCGAACTGAGTGGTGCGCGAGCGCCACAGCGAGCCATGTGGTTTCAATTATCCCGCCGTGTCTGGGCACAATATTTGAAACCACATGGCAGCGGTGCGCGTAATAGACACCAATAGGCCATGGACGGAGCAATGCCCCCGCCTTTGGCCAATTGCGTGCTGTCTTTTATAAAAAGACACATGCATAGGCCAATAGCGTGGGCCAAATGGAAAAGCACACGCACGAGCGTGTGCGATTCCTAGGTCCGTTTTGAAACCCCCTACAAGAGGTCTCTCGCTGCGAGAGCAGGGCAGCGCACTGCAACGCCAGGCGCGAGACCTAAAAACGCTCTTACACAAGGAGTTGAATCTTGCCAGTCTGAGTCGGTGTGCATGTGTAGTTCATTTATAGAAAATGGAGTTCTTGTTTACGCGTTATATAGCCTAATTTATATAAAAAATACAATGTATGTACATGCTATTTGTAATATGTCCAACGTTTATCATCATAATCGTGACTTGGATAACTTTTAATAGCATTCATTACAAAGGAGCTACACACCTTTCTACCTTCCTGTACTGTTTTAAGATTATCTGTGATTTCTACTGTGTTTTGTGAGGGAAGGTGACTGAAGAATCCCAGAGGGTTAGCTCAGTGAGTTGAACAGGGGCCTCTTCAACAAAATGGTGACTGGCTCTTAACAAATGTGTGAACAGCAGGTCATGAGTTTGAATACAAATTGAGGCCGGCTCAGTCTTACAGCCTCACAAAAGTTGGTACATTAAGTACCAAGTGAGGCTCATAATATCTGTTATTTACAGTGATTAGAAAGGCATAAGTGCGGTATGAATCACTATATAAAATAAGGTACTATTACAATAAAGGCATGGAACATCCTCACAGCTCTGAATGGAGCAGGGCAATTCCCGTAGACGTTCCCTTCTCCCAATTCAAAACACATACTCCTAAAATGATGTAGCTGATGTTGGCCCAGAAATCTGTACCTCTCTTGGACACATAGCTTTGCAGAGTTCTTCAATGTGCGAGCAGTCAGACTTACAGTAGGAGAGTAGCTGCTTGACCCACCAGTATAGACATGGGCATTAGGCCGAGGGAGACCAAATTTCCATATGCTGCCACTGGACGTAAATAATTCTGCATTCAATGAACTGTGGCATATGACTGAGAAGTTGTTTCTGCAGGACAGCAGCCCCAAAAACGTGTGCTTTCTCAGCAAACGTCTGGAGAAAGTTGATGATTTTTTGTGGTATTTTGATAAAATGAATAAAGACATACAGAGATGACAGGTGTACTGCTCAACCTATGGGCTAATGGACATTTTAACAAGATTAGATGGTCTTGTAGCACAAAAGAGGGACACAACAACAAAAAGCATAGGTATGCATGCGTGGCAGCCTTTAGGACCAAGCACAGAAATGCTAATAGGTGTGGCTTATTAAGTACCTCTTCAGTCACTGAAGGCACTCAATAACTCATTATGCATGCACTCTGCTGCTCATCCTAGCATTTACACCTCCATTTAGCCACCCACAGACTCATTCTTGCATTTATCCACTTAGCCATCTACAATAAAACAGGCACACAAATACAATAAGCACATGGAAATTGATTAAAAGAATAAAAGTAGAAAAAGGAATATGTGATGCCACCTAAACCTGAAAGACGTATGCTTCCAATGAAAAAATAAATAAATAAAGAAGTGGCAGGTGTCTTGCAATGGCCCAGAATACAGTGCATTGACTTGTATAATAAATAAATAAGGCCTACTGATTCTGCCATAAAGTTTCATAATAAAACAAGTTTTTGTTATATTCTCTGACATAAGGGTTTCCAATTAACCAATCAGGCGTACTGTTTTGGTACCATAACCAACTCAAACCTATTGTATTCCATCTAAAGTGTACCACAAGGCAAAATGGGTATACAACATTAAAATTACAGTTGGCCAAATAATATACAATACTACATAAAACAGCTTAATGAGGAATCTCAAATTGCAAAGCTTCTAACCCAGTGGTTTATTAAGGGGGTGACCAACACCAAACCCCTTGTCTGTGAGATTCCCTCTAACAAAATACCTGCCTACAAACCTTAACACAGTGTAATGACAATCCAACCTAAAGGCCTATTGGCTTTAACATATGCTTTTTGCAATAAATAAGTCAGGCCTACTGCCTTTGTCATAGCTTTTTATACTATCGCCTTAATCAGTGGATTGTCACCATAACTGCCTTGGTCCTATTGTATACAGCATAAGCTTTCCTACTAGCCATTAAGCACATTACAAGTATTCTTTCTCAGAGCAAGCACACAACGTCTGTCCAATCAAATTCTATACTCAAGGGATCAACATTTCGGCAGATCCAAACTTCCTCTCTCTTAGGGCCCGATTACTATGTTGTTTGAAAACTGTACCAAACGAATCGGGTCAAGACTAGTTTCCAAACGATTTGGGTCCTGTGAGTCCGGACAACCGTTTACGATGCTTCCCAACATTGTTCGGTCGGACTCGCATTGACTTCAATGAGAGCCTGTGTCTAGAACGAGAACACAGGTTCCCATTGAAAATAGGGGTGGTTGAGGAAAACCTTGCACCCTGTGGTGGGCACCCCATGGTGCCTGACACATTCTGCATGGTTGGGAAGAGGGGTCCCATGGGTACCCCCACGGGCTACATCCGTACGTCTCTGGATGAAGGAGGGCCCGTAATGGGCCCTCAAAGACCGATTATGGCAGCTGTTTTGGCTTGGGCAAATCGAATCGGAAAGGCTGTCTGAATCAGCCATCGTAATTGCTCGTCCGGAAACCGTGTCCATAGGGCTTTACGATTCAGTTCCGAAAGACTCGGACTGTTCCAATGCCTTTCGGAACAGATTCTGACTGCTTGAACGGTTTACAGACATCGTAATAGGTCGTTGGGGAATTTGTACGAATCGGTCGGGAACAAGGGTTCCGAATCAGATTCTGCAATACCGAATCCCATCTGGAGCCCTTCCTAATGACATCGTAATCGGGCCCTTAGTAGAAATAAAATAACAACTATGTACAATATTGCAACTGCCAAAACAATATGCACTCCTTCCTAAAATGACATAACAAGTTTTCCAAAAGTGCAAATCTTCTACAACAAGGGTTTTCCACAGATAGTGCTTAAATTGTGCCTCTGTTTGCCGGTGCTCAGCACTGGCACTTACTTTTTAAACACCAGAAACTTCCTTATGAGTGTACACACAATTTTAGCCCTCTCAGCATATTTTTTAGTACAGCACGAATGCTTAACAATTCAATTTATTAAGAAAAATGATAAAACTTGCACTTCCAGGTCAACCCTACAGAGTGGGGTGACCTGCAATAGTCCAAAATGTCACACTTCTTTAAGTGTGACGGTTAGTAGGTAATGCTGGCACTGCCATTAGGCAGCAGTGACAGGAACTGTAGGTGTTACTGGCTGCAGTAGAATACCTTGGTGCCCTGACACTTATGTTTTTACAGATAAACCACTGGCCACAGGGGGGTAACCAACACCAAAAACATTTGACTACTATGGTAATCTGTGAGATTCCGTGTAAAACGTATCCAACTAGAAGCCTTAACACAGACTAATAATATTTCACCTTCATAGGCCTATTGATGTCAACATATGCCTTTCACAATAAATATGTGAGGCCTGCTGTCTTTGTCATAACCTTTTATAATACTCAAATCAGCCATATATCCTTGATCAGTGGCTTGCCACCAAAATAAATAGGTCCTGCTGCGTTGAGCATAAGCTTTGCCACAGACCAGAAAGCGCAATACAAACACTTTTGTCAGCAGAAGAACTCAGCTAATGCCCAATTTAAATCTATTCTCAGGGAAACTACTATTTGGGTAGAATCAAAGCCCCTCTCTCAGTAGTGCTTCGTGAGCTCTTTTTTGCATAAGGTCTGGTGACAGCAGCACTGTCAGCCCGGGCCTAAAAATAGACTGTGGGGTGGTTAATGCTTGAAAATGTATGCTGTGGCTGCTAGATTACAAAAGAGGTAAGGAAGAATAAATGGACCAAATGACATAGAGCAACTGGCTCAATTCCAAAAGTCCTCTAGTGCTAGTAGTATTTGAACCCAAACACTGCACAAAATTGTATCCAAGAGATCATTTGTTTCAGACAAGCAAATCCAAGGCCAGGTATAAAAAACCTGGCCTTGAAATTACTCTCATCCTTCCGATCTAACAGGGAAAACATAATAAACATTGCTGACTTCTCTTCAAGCTCATTCCGCTTGCCTTGTGGCGTGCGCAGGGATCCTCTCTGAGCTCAACCCTTTTTAGGTCGAGCATTCAAGACCTCTTGTATATACTTTAGTATATACTTATATACTTTAGTACATACCTGTATGTGTATGTACTTTATGGGCTCTGGAGATCCGCCCTAGGACTTGTGTGCTTCCGCTTAGGGAATTTTTTTTCTGTTCAACTGCCTCTATTTAACTTTCTTGATAGAAAACTACCAGCAGAGGTCAGTAAAATACCAGAATCACTTTAGCATTCTCTAGATGCCAGTCCATAGAAATTGTCTTCCACGAGCACCCGAAGACAATAATATTTTTATCAAATCTTCTATTTTCAGTGATATGACCACCGAAGGCCCTGAATTTATATTAAAAACAGAGCTTTGGACTATACCAATTCCCACTGAAAGGCAATATTTATCTCCATTTGTTCCAATACCTGGAGTCTCACGCAGTTTGGTGCTTACTTTTCCTCCATGTTAAAGAACAGTAGATGTTTCAGCACCCAGGCTAATGTGCTGCAGAGCTAAATACTTATAAGGTCCCAAAGGAGAAACCGATTGCATTGTAAATGCTTGTTAATATATACGTTGCCGATCTGGCTCCTTACGGCAAATCCTTCGGGTTCTCCCTTACGTCCTATGCGGATTACACACAAATAATGCTATCAGCCTCCAATAATGCCAATCACACTTGTCTTCGCATCCACGACTGCATGATTTTTATTGATGGCTGGATGAACAAACACTTTCTTAAGCGCAATGCTGGAAAGACCGAGGTGATCTTATTTGGCAATAATCCCAACTTTTGGTCTACTCCTTGCTGCCCAATTGGCATGGGCCCCTCCCTACTCCTACAAGTAAGGCTAAGAGCTTAGGTGTTATCATTGATGATTGTCTACTCCTAGGCAATCAAATCAACTCAGTGGTCTCTTCTTCTTATAATACCTTAAGAATACTTAAAAAAAATCTTGTCTTTCTGCCCATCGCAGATAGAAAATCAGTCATTTCCACCTGGGTTTTGTCCAAGATTGACAACTGCAACGGCCTCTACATCAACTTGCAAGCTCGATACCTTAACAAACTGCAAATTCTTCAAAATTCGGCAGCCAGACTCTTACTGGCTTTCCCTAGGCACCACTCCATCTCGTCTGCTCTCAAAGATCTTCATTGGCTGAAAGTCAATAACAGAATCAAGTTTAAGAACCTCTGACTTACAAAGCCCTCCATGATTCAGGACCTTCCTTTCTGAAGAAAGCCTTTTCATGGTACATTCCAACAAGAAACCTAAGATCAGCAGGCTCCTTCAGAATAAACTCTATCAGGTTTTAAAAATCTAAATGGAGTGGTAGCAGCTTTTTGGTTAGAGCAGCCACATCCAGGAATCTCCTTCCACTCAATCTAAGGTCAGCACCGTCTCTACCGCAGTTCAGGAAATTTTTGAAAACCTGGCTTTTCAACCAGTATGTCCTCCCTCTTGCTTATCGGTGCATACTGAATCAGTGCCAAGACACCATCGGATATACGCTGCCCTTTACAAATATTTTAACATAACAATGTGTGCTTATTATACCAATGAATGTAATAGCACTGAAAAACAAATCTAGCAAATGACTGATGTCAGTACCTTATACATTTATGAATGCAGCTAGTCATGGTGATACAAAGAGAACGGATGGAGGTCCAACACTAAGGACAGACCTTAAATGTTCTCGAAATATTTGGAAAGAGCTTCCTTCAGACTGCGGTGGCCTCCCCAGGTTTTAGTACACCTGGGGGCATATTCACAAGAACGTGTGATAACTACTGCAAGAGTAGCTTAACGCAACCCTAAACATCGCAGCCCATCGTGGGAAAATAACCCCGTGTCAACGTGGAATTCACAACAAGGCGGTACCATGCAATAGTTTGCCGAAACTACGGACAATGTCCGCGATACAACCACCACAATGGAGATAAAAACACAAACCACAACACGAAAAAACCTGCGATGGGCCAAAGCGCGATGAGGAAATCAGTGATAAGCAGCGCCAGGCCTGCAACACACACCTGGCAGGCAGGAAAAATCACCATAAAAGTAGAAAAAACACCCAAACACAAACTGACCAACACCCAAGCCCCATGGAGTCAGCTGGAGCAGGCTCAGAGGACGGGGGCAACCCCACAAGCACCCAGGGCTGGACTGGGAAATGAAAGCAGCCCTGGAAAATTTTGGAAAACCAGCCCCCATCCAGCGCGTAGCGAGCGAGCGGAGCGAGCGAGCCCGACCACTACTCGGGGGCTTGTGGGGGTTCTCCCCCCACGAGAAGTTTGGAAAAAGACAGACCAAAATGGTGCATTTTACAACATATTTTTCATTACAAATTTAATTGTATTAACTTTTAAAGCACAGTAAATAGTAGATGAGGACCTTAAAGAGCACCACGTTAGGGGGGCGTGGCTTGGCTGCGAGGCGGAATGGCTGCCTGAAACCGCAGCTCCGCCGATCGAGCGAATTAATCCGGTGATTATCCGTCGAAACTGTGCCTAGTCTCGGACCTCTCGCCCCCGCTTGAACCCCCTGGTGTGGGGGCCCGGCCGGAGGGGGTCCCTGCCGCGGTGTGAGTGGCTGCAGCGACTATCGGCCTGCCGAGCGAAGCACCGGAGGCGGGGCCTGTGACCCTCCTGGAAGCCGGGGACTGGCGTGGGACTGGTGCCCGGAGCGGCGCGGTGCTGCTCGCGGGCGTGAAGCTGCTCTTCCCAGGCCTGATTGCTGACTTTGCCCCCTCGGGGGACGCTGGGATTCGGAGGCGGCTCGCCCTGGACTGGATTCACCGCTGGCGGAGCTGGAGCTGGAGATCGGGGCACTCTAGAAGCCATTACGGAGGTCGTGGCGCGAGAGCCTGGGCTGTGGACAAGAGTGAGGCCCTGTGGGAGACCGCGAGCTGGGCGCGAACTGCTAATCCGCCCGGCAGGGTAACCCGTGCTGTGATCGTGGGGCGCTTCTGCTCCCCTTTGAATACTGGGCCCGCGCTGTGCCCTGGGACCAGGGACGGAGATCGACCGCCGCGCCTGGATCAGCGACGACGCGGAGGCCTGCGAGGGAACACCCGGTGGCGTAGGTCTCCCTGCGGCTGTGAGATGGTGAGGAGTGCCTGCTGCTGGGGCCCTGAGCACAAGATATAGTGGGCCGGCGCCCCCCGGAGTCCGGAGCCTGTGCCTGTGATGGTGTTTGGGCCTTGCCGACACTGACTGCGACGCCATTTTGCCGGGCTGGAGCGATGCTGACGCTGTGAGGTGCTGCTGCGAAGCCCTGACCTGGGAGCTCCACAGCGCAGTGGCCGCGCTGGGGGCGGCCGGCGGATGGTGATCTGTGCCGCAACTGGTCAGACGAAGCGTGCTGCCCCGTGGCAGGGCGTACTCTGCGGCGCGGGTCTGCGGCTGCTGGCGGCCACCGGCTGGATTGCGATTTGGGGACAGCGGCGGCCTCGTTCTATAGTTGGCGCTGCGAGACAACAATGGGCAAGCCTGATACCCGCCAACCGCGCCTGACATTTGACAAATCTAAGCAAAAAGCGCCGGATCCGAACACTCGAGACCCCGACGCGGTGCAGGATGCCCAGGGCGGCTCTCCATATGTGGACATTAAGTCAATGTTTCTAGATCTAAAAACAAGCCTGCAGGGTATAGATGGCAAGATGGACGCGCTAGCGGCGCGCATGGATGGCATCACAACGCGAATGGACAAGCAGGAGGGCAGAGTGGAAGGGCTGGAGGCCCGTGTTGCGGAGACAGAGGAGAGCCAGACGGCGCTGGCCACGCAAATGAAGGGCATGGAAAAAGTCCTGGCACTCATACAGCAAAAGAACGAGGATTTGGAGGCTCGCTCAAGGCGTAACAACATCCGCATCACAGGGGTGGCAGAATCGACCGACATCACCAACATGGAGCAGTATGTCGAGCAGATGATGAAAGACTTGTTTGGGTCCGGCCTTTCGCAGATGTTCCTTGTTGAAAGGGCACATAGGACACTGGGACCTAGACCTAAGCCGGGAGCACCATCCAGACCCATTATTGCACGCATCCTGAATTACAGGGATCGGGACACGATACTGCGCATGGCACGCGACATGAAGGACGTACAGTACAAGGGAAACAACATCGCGCTGTACCCAGACTTCACGCTACAGGTACAGATGGCCCGCAGGGAATTCATGCCGGCGAAGAAAATCTTTCAACAAACGGGCACGAAATACTCATTGATCTACCCTGCCAAGCTCCGGGTGCATGGCCCGGGGAAACCCTCTTTCTTCGTGGATGCGAAGGCAGCCATGCAGTACGCGAAGCAGTTGGCCAGAGACCAAAAGAACCAGCCGCCTGCGGAGGGACCAGAACTTCCGGACAGGCTAAGTGATGTGGAATGATTGTGTCCGATGGGGATTTCTGGTGTTGCACTGTGACCTGCCTGTATGGGCTCGACCGGACTCTGGTGTCTGCTGTGGGCATTGGGAAGTTCCTCCAGATGGCTGGGCTGCTATTAATCCGCCCTCTTGATTTTGGGGGTGGGGGTCCTCGAGCTGGCACAACCCACTGGCGCTCGATCGCCCTGTCAAAAGTACAGGGTTAGTAGGTGGCCAACCTGCGCGCCTCAGGGGATGATTCCCACCTACGGGCTGTTATCGACGGCCTTAGCGACTGTTTGTGGGGTGGGGTGGGTAATTGGGGGGGCAGTTGCACAACCTGATTGGGGGGTTGGAGCGGGTGGGGTTTCTGGTTTTGGGAGTTGGGAGGATGTTAAGGTTAGTTGGGGGGTTTGTGGCGACGACCGAGAAGAAGCACATCGCTGTGATTTATCTTTTACTGTACAGTACACACTGCAATGTTTTCCATCATGGGGCACGATGTCCCGCGCTCATTTTTGTGCCAGACTGCTAGCCGTGCGGCAGGTGTTTGACCCTAGTGTCTATAGGTGGGGCGAGAGTGGCGAGCTGAGCGACCATGGCCTGCGGCTGGCTTCTGATCTTTTTAGGTACCTGTCGCCGTGCAGAGAGTGAGGTGCCTGACTTGGAATGTGCGCGGTATGAATGACGGCCGCAAGGCCCGGCTAGTGCAGGCCTACCTACTTAGGAAAGACATAGACATCTGCCTCCTGCAGGAAACCCATCTAACTGCTACTGCGACACAGCTACTCCGGCGGCATCGTTGGGCAGAGCCAGTGCATGCGGCATACTCCAATTACTCCAGAGGGGTGGCGATCTTAATAAGGAGAGGGCTTCCATGGACCACCCATGAGACGATTAGAGATGCGGATGGCAGATATATCATATTGGTGGGGGCGCTGCATGGTATGAGAGTGGTGCTGGTGAATGTATACGGCCCCAATGACGACAACCCCGACTTTTATGAAGAACTATGGCATAAGGTACAGACCCGGGGGCCGGCGGCAGTGTTGTGGGGGGGAGACTACAACGTAGTGCTCTCTGACACGATGGATAGGCAGGGCGCGGCCAGGGAACATCATCCTAGAGCAGCGGAGACGCTCGGTGATATTATACAAGATGCGGGGCTTGTGGATTCCTGGAGGGTGCTGCACCCCGGGGATCGTGCGGGTACATGCATAACTGCGCATAGGGCTGCTTGGTCCCGGCTGGACTACTGGCTGTTGTCCAGGGACCTGCACACCTCGATATTGGAGGTGGAACACCTGCCGAGGTCACTATCTGATCACGCTCCGGTGTTGCTGTCACTGGCTACCCCCTCCAAATATGCTACGCCCTTTAGCTGGCGGTTCCCCTCCCGGGCACTGCGTGACCAGGTATTCCAGCAAGGTCTCCGCGAAAGGCTCGAGGAGTACTTTGAGCTTAATGAGGGGTCCGTGGAGTCCCCGGGTATACTGTGGGAGGCCTGCAAGGTAGTCACCAGGGGGTACTGCATGTCCCTAAAATCGGGAGTTCTGAGAACCATACGGCGCACGCTTGACTCCTTGGAGGCGGAACTTGCGCGGCTTGAGTCCACGTTACTCGCGGCGCCCTCTGATGGCGCGAGGGCTATGTTCCGTTCGACACTGACTAAATATCAGGAGGAGGCTGACCGTGAGGTCGCGTACTTATCTAAAGACTGTCAAGCCAGACGGTATGGAGAGGGTGACCGCGCGGGCCGCACGTTGGCGAACCTGCTGCGGGCACCGCGTGGGGCGGATCATATCCTGGAATTACGGGGGGAGGGCGGCGAGGTGGTGCGGGAGCCGCCGGCTATACTCGCTACTATGACAGACTTTTACACAGAACTATATACTTCCAAGGTGGATCCGGACGACACTGTTCTCCGAGAGTACTTGGACACTATAGCGCTGGCGTGGTTCAATGATAGAGCCAGGCAATACATGGATCTCCCATTTACGCCGGATGACATAAGGGCAGTGATTGCTGGCTTACCCCTATGCAAGGCACCGGGCCCTGATGGGCTTACGGCGGCCTTCTACAAGGAATATGCTGACATCCTGGTCCCGCGCTTACACAGAGTGTTTGAGGAGGCGGTGGGAACGGGGATCCTTCCCCAGTCAATGCGTGAAGCACTGATCATCACGCTGCTGAAGCCAGGAAAGGACCCTGCTAGCCCGGACTCCTACCGCCCACTCTCCCTGATAAACCTTGACGCTAAAATATATGCGAAACTGCTCTCTGACCGCCTAAAATTCATGCTGCCACAGATAGCGCTGTCTGATCAGTCGGGCTTTGTCATGGGGAGGTCCACCTCTCAGAACTTGAGGGTGCTCTTTGGGCTCCTACACTACCTGGACCCCAGGGCGCAGGCGACAGCGGCGTTGCTGGACGCGACCAAAGCGTTTGACTCCCTGGAGTGGAAATTTTTGCGGACACTGTTTACTCGAATGGGCTTTAGCCTGCCCTTTGCTAGGCGTATCGGTGTTCTGTATAATGGCCCGACGGCAAGAGTGCGGGTGAATGGTCAAACGTCTGCGCCCATACGCATAACCAGAGGGACTCGGCAGGGCTGCCCGCTTTCGCCGTTGCTTTTTGCCATCGCCACGGAGCCCCTGGCGGCTCGGTTGAGGCAGCACCACACCCAGCGCAGCATAGGCTTCACGTCCCGTGGCCTATTGATATCGCTGTACGCTGATGATCTTACCATATATATGATGAACCCGGCAGAGAACTTTGATCCGCTGATGAGAGAGGTGATACGCTATAGCGGCCTAACCGGCATAAATATTAACTGGTCGAAGTCAGTGATGTTGCCGCTGACGGACGGCACGTCTGTGTGTCACACGGAATTCCCGATTGAGTGGGCCACTGACGAGGTCAAGTATCTGGGCATTCAGATCAGCCGCTCAATTCAGGAAGTGTGGCTGTCTAACTTCGGGGTGGCCATGGAGTGGCTGGAGACCAAGGTGAAGAGATGGAAGGCGCTGCCGCTATCCATGCTGGGCCGCATCGCCATCGCGAAAATGGTCGTGGTGCCCAAGTTTCTCTACCTATTTGTAAACATCCCTTTACCGCTAACAAAGGCGTTCTTCCGTCGCCTCCGCTCAGCCGTGATCGAACTGGTCTGGGCGGGCAGGCAGCCTCGAGTGGCTTGGAATCTCCTCACACTTCCCTTCCGTCAAGGGGGCCTGGCAGCCCCGGACTTTGAGCTGTATGCTACAGCGCGCAGGCACAATACTTACACTATTGGCACCACCCGATCCCTTACCAGCCACACGTTGCGATAGAATTGGACGTGGCGGCGCCCTGTCCGATACGGACAGCGGTGTACCAGAAATATAAACGACCCAGGGAAGATATCAACACCGTGGAAATGGTGCGTTGGGCCTGGGCGGGCATTGCCAGACGCGCGGGCGTCTCTGATCTCTACGCCCCGAGCATGCCTCTGGAGGGAAATCCCCTGTTAGGCCCGTTGACAGACGCGGCGGTGGCGCGCCGGGCCGGTGCGTGTGGGTTGACGGTGGCAGGTGACCTGTATCCGGACGATACCTTTATCACACTGCCTGACATGGCCGCGACCTCTGAACCGACGGCATCGGAGCTGCTGCTCTACTATCAATTACGGTCGGCCTGTAGGAAGAGATATCCTACGTTCCCGGAGGCCCCGCCATCACTGGCGGCCTTAGAGGACGTGCTGTCCAACTCCTCCTCGCGGAAATTAATAACACGCATATACAGGTCTACACAGCGTGCGACGCCGGTTGCGCATATGGACTCCAGGACATTGTGGGAGGAGGAGGCGGGCGTGCGCATCACGGAACAACAATGGGAATTCTGCTGCGCCCAGCTGGAGCAATTGTCGCCCAATTACCGGCTGCGGCTGGTACACTTCAACTACTTACACAGGACGTACCGTACACCTATGCAACTTTTCAGGATGGGCCTGCAGGCCGATACGAAGTGCTGGAGATGTGGTGTGAGGGACGCTACGTTCTTCCATCTTGTGTGGACATGCGGTCCCATTGACGGCTTCTGGGATGCCATTTTTAAAGTTGTCAGTGAAATTGTGGGCATGCGCATTGTTCCGGACCCTTTGGTGGCCCTCCTGGGCTTTGTGAAGAATATACCCCCGGCGTCGCGTCGTCTTGTGGCCCTTCTCCTACTGCTCGCTAAGCGCCAACTGGCAGTACACTGGAAGAAGCAGGCTCCGCCGGCTGTTGCGGGATGGGTCAGGTCCGCGATATACTGCAAGGACCAACTCACTGCCTATTGGGATCAGTTACCGCAGCGTTCACGACCAGTGGATATATGGCAGCCGTTAGTAGACTGGCTGGCGAGTAGAGATGCGGCTGGCGAGGATTGAGGTTGTGGGAGAGTGGACTGGTGGTTTGATATGGGCGCACTTCGGGTCTGCATATGGAGGCTGACTGGCGTTGAGGTTGCGCTGCCCAGGCCGCTGCTGCTCTGGTGGCTGGGCTGTGATATGACTGGATGGGACGACTGGTGTTCCCGAGGCTGCAGCACTGCGTAGGTGACGCGTTAGAGACTGCAGAAGTGCTGTTGACTAGAGTGTGTTACTGTTCTTCGACTGTCGCTTTTTGGTTGTATGTTACTATAAATTGTGTATATTCTTATTTTGGATATATCGCTCAGATGTACAAGGTGGATAAGCTTTGGCGGTGTGCCGCCACGATACTATGCTGCCTGCCTCCGGGTTGTTGGCTAAATAGCGGTGTACAGTTTGAAGTGACAATAAAGGTTTTAAAAAACAAAAAAAAAAAAAAAAAAAAAAAAAGAGCACCACGTTATCCAGTCATTATGCCTAAAATTAAGGCAGGTCAGGTGCCTTAGTGCCTGCCTGGTTACGAGGGGTGGTGGTGGTAGACAGTGGGTGTGGCTCCGAAAGTAAGTGTACGATGCCTGCGCACACCGGCAACACGGCACACTGTCCCTGCGCATGCACAGTGCAGTAGCTGGGTGGACTGGTATGGTAACTTGGGTTGAATTTAGTAGTGCGTGTGCGAGGCACAAGCACTACTAAATTCAGCCCAACTACTGCACCGCAGCACCTCCGTCAGTCTGTGCGGGTAAAAAGCACCACTGCCATTCGTGAGTGAGAGGTCACCTCACCAATGGCAGTTGTGCTTTTTTTCTGCAGAGCAGACACAGGAGTGCACACTGCACTGTGCATAGCTGCCAAGGTTTCAGATTGCTATGTGTGACATTTTCATAAATTTAGTGTAATTATGAGTGACATTCAATGAATATGAGTGACACTTTCTCGAGAGCAAAAATCAAGCATTGAACATGAGGGAAACATATAAATATCAGAAATTGCACCTATTTGAGCAACCAGACACTCTAAGATCTTAAACTGCTGCACTAGTTCTGCTGGGAAGTTCCATCTGTATTTGGCTCTGCGTTAGACTGCGATTGTACCAAGCAACCCACCCACTGCTCTAGTGGTCTCAAAAGGATAGAATATTTAAAAAATGGCAGTGGTCAGAAAATACCGACAATTACAGCTTGTATGATAGCGGCTATAGTTAGTGGAGCGCTGTAAAGCCATGCAGACCAATGGTTTGTCAAATTTCCAGGATTTCATTTCTGAAATGGACTGAAAAGTGCCCAGATGCATTTTAGCTTCCATCACAGCGCTATAAAAATTTCCAAAATATATATATAGTCAACAAAAGTGTATCATAATCACTTTGGGAAATATTCATTCTAAATAAACCATTAATGTGAGGCAGGGCAATACAAGAAGTTCAGGCAAAAAGCAAAAAGCAACTGATGGCACTGTGGTTTGTGTTTACACGGCTTACGCACAACCCCTTTCCCAGTGACAGACCCTTAGAGAGAACAGAATATGCCCACAGCACCTTGAAGAAGTGAAGGATTTAAAACTAATAATAAAGGCATAGACAGACAATAACCAACACACACAAATGGACGAAGGTGCTGTCAGGAAACTGCAGGAAATGTATATACATGCCTTGCATGGGCACCCTCAGGACGCTTCAGCTTCAGTGCTCCCAGGCCCCACACAGCTTTAGCGTGCTCATTAGGCGGTTATGCCTGTTTATTGGTGCATTTCCATGGAGCACTTCGGGATTCCCCCTCAGCCCTACAGGCCTGTATGCTGCCCCAAGTTCTCTTGTTTTAATTGTCTCCCCTTGACTGCCATTCCCTCTGACCCCGCCTCAGCAGTGGAGCCCCCCACTTTATGAAACTTCCAGCTTCTTTCATAGTCACACCCTGTTCACATCGGTCACTTACTTGATAGCTGCCAAGGTTTCAGATTGCTATGTGTGACATTTTTATAATTTCAGTGTAATTATGAGTGACATATCAACGACTATGAGTGTCACTTTCTCCAGAGCAAAATTAAACAATGAAACCGATGGAAATTACAACCATTGAGTAATGAGAAACTCTAATAAGATCTTAAAACAGTGAATTCAGGTACCTGCAGGTCTGTGGACTGATGCTGGGCTATAGTTGTTTCCGGGGCAATACAATACAACGTGTACTGTTTTAAATAGTTTCTTGCACATTTATTTAGCAAGAATGAATTTTCAAATTATATTACTCAATGACACTAATGCAGGTTAGAACTTTAAGTGCTACAGTGATTCAGGATTGTGAATTCAAAAGCAAAAAAAGCTAATAAAATATAATACAGATCTTGCTTTAAATTAATTTAGAAAACAGCCACTGTACTTGGGACCTATTCAGGAAAAACACTAACCTTTCCCTCGTAAAGCTCGAGGTTAGCACATCTCAGTATCCACGTCACAATATCAACTACTTGTGAAGCAATTGTCTTACCATCATGCAGGTATGTATGCATGTCAAGTACCTACTGACGACCCTGGACACCTTCAGAGGCCACAGATTGGTTGCCACCGCCGGGCTCCTATAACCCCTTTAACCAAATGTTGAAAATTCTGGAGCTCCATAATTGCAGGCCACGTCACTTACCGTGGGCGAGAGGAAAGGGGCCACGGTGGAGTAGAATGAAAGCAGGCAGGGGAGGGGGAAGCAAAGGGGAGGAAAGAGAGCACGGGAAGGAAGTTGCTACTGAAGCGAGAAGAGAAAATTGTGCTTGGGAATTTGAGGGGCGGAAGAAATGAAGTGTGGAGTTTTGGGGTGCGTGGGCACCACAGCCTCCTCAACTGATGGAGATGGGGCAAAGATGTTACCTTTTCTGCCCTACATCATGAAGCAGTTGGTCGCGCCCATCCTCTGCTCCTTCTCCTCGCTTCTCTGTTGTGCTCTGCTGGTTCATAGGCCACGCTTTCCTAATCTCATCCTTCCTTTCCTCACTCACTACCTTTTATTCCTCTTCCCTCGTATTTGGTCTGCAAGCCTGGCGGCAGGCAGGCTTGGACCGCGAGCCACCGCGGGTGCCGTTGCAATTCGACTTTGCCGCCCAGCCCGCCTCCAGGAGATAGTCATCCAGACCTGGCCGCTGTCCTGTCATTCTTGTAAGTCCCGGGCAGGGCATCCAGTGACAGACCGTCTGTCCTGGCAGCCACCTCGTCACTGACTCTGCAGCTGTAAAATACTGAATTGGGGGGGGGGGGGGTGATAATAACAACAGGTAGCACACGGCCACATGGCGGCCTGGGACGGTGCGAGCCCGCGGCTGCTGCCATGAAGTAAGCCTGTCTGCGCCCTTCCGGGACCAGGGACCAGAACCCCTGCCCGTTTTTTAATAGATAAGCGTCGGTACAGCGCACACAGACTCAGACAGCTGAACTCACCCCCAGACTTCGCTTGCCTACACTCTATTGCTCCTGGCAACTCCAACTATAATTGTAAGTATTGCCCATACAGCCTCCAGTACTCCTCCTCTATCTGCCCACAGGCTGCTACACCAGACAAGGTTTTTAAGCTTTTGTTATTAAACTGTCGATCTCTACCCCAACATGCGGAGGAAGTGTCCATTCTGCTCATGGAGGAAAGCCCCGATGCTTTATTCCTCACGGAAACTTGGTTCAACACAGCCTCAGACCCTGATATAGTCCAAGCTCTCCCTCCCGGCTGTATAATATACAGGCTAGACCGAGTCAATGGGAAAGGGGGTGGAATCGCCATTATTTTAAAGAATCTTCTCATTTGTAGAACCTTTGGGAGTCCTCTTCTTAACTGTGAAAATCCTTATTTTTCAATCGGATTTACACCTACGCTAACTTTATCCGGGATCCTGATTTATCGCCCCCCGGGTTCCACAGGCCAATTCTGTAACTCACTCGCAGAAACAGTCCCTAAATTAGCAAGCTCCACTACGAATTTTACCATTCTTGGAGATTTTAACATTCATTTTGATGATTCAACCTCTAAAACTGCAACCGAATTGATCTCAGACCTAGCGGCCTTACAAAATTATTATCTGCAACGCACTTAAAAGGGCACCTCCTAGACCCCATTTTCTCAGGTCTGATGGAGCTATCCTGCCAAGTCCCAATTCCTATTCCTTGGTCTGATCACTTCCTCATCCCCTTTTTTTGGTCTCCTATGCAGGTCACTCTTCCAACCCGACTCGTACAAACCAAGTCCCGCTGTTGGTCAAAACTCCCACTAGATACCTGGATATCAACACTGGAGAGCTTTAGGCCTGCTCCTGATGTTGATCTGGTAGCAGCCAATAAGAAATGTAGCAATTGGATCAACAGCACACTAGATCTAGTCCTTCCCAAAACAACAATCCGGCTGCATAAAGGATCTAATAAAGAGGCCTATTGGTATACCCCCAAATTACAAGAACTAAAACAAATCTGTAAAAAGGCAGAGAGGCTGGAGAAGGAATTTTTCTCCGGACAAGAAGAAGGAATATAAGGAAGCTATTAAAACATATAAAATTGAAATCAGAAAAGCCCAAGCCATCTACTACGAGGAGATTATAGCTTCCTCGGCCAATTCCACCCGCAAAACATTCCAAATTGTTAAGAAATTAATGAATGTCCCTTCTCTCCCCGACTCTCCCGCAGTTTCAGACCAACGCTGTAATGAAATAGCGGAATTTTTCCACAATTAAATTGAGACTATCTATGGATCCTTCTCTTTCACCAAAGACCCCAATTTCCTCCACTATGACAAGCTATACACAGGGGACAAGGAAACGCGTTTAATAGCATTCCCGACAATGGACTATGATTGTTTCCTAACCATAGCTGACCAAGTAAAAAGCGGGTCACCTAATGACCCTGCTCCGTTTAGAATTCTTAAACAGGTAACAGAGACAATTGGCCCAGTCATTCTAGACTTGATTAACTCATCAATCTCATCCGGAGTAGTCTCCCCCACATGGAAAAAAGCCATGCACAAAGCTCTCTTGAAGAAGCCTACCTTAGATCCAGATTGTTTGGCCAATTATTGTCCTATTTCCCTCCTCCCGGGTAGCAGCAAAATTTTGGAGAAACATGTAAACATCACACTCTCCACCTACCTAGAATCCAACCACCTCCTCCACCCAACCCAAACAGGATTCCACCCCAGCCACGGCACAGAGACAGCTCTCTTGGCTGTCATGGAAGAATCAAGAAAAATTCTCGATTCAGGAGGTTCGTCTGCCGTGATCCTTTTAGATCTGAGTTCGGCCTTTGATACGGTCAATCACCGTATCTTGATCAACCGACTCAGAAACTTGGGTGTGTCCGGAACAGCCCT
The DNA here is from genome assembly GCF_964204655.1 of Triturus cristatus. NCBI lineage: Eukaryota > Metazoa > Chordata > Amphibia > Caudata > Salamandridae > Triturus > Triturus cristatus. The sequence goes on along the minus strand of NC_140583.1, from coordinate 849,145,802 downwards.
GATCCGGCTGATGTCATTCCTGGTAAGGCGATCCTTCCAGGTATTTGAGGGCGAAACCACCTCCAAACCTTGGCCCCTCCTTGTGGAGTCCCACAGGGCTCCTCTCTAAGCCCAACGCTCTTTAAAGCCTACATGGCTCCACTGGCAGAAATCATACAGCCCTATGGAGTGAATATCGTGACATACGCTGACGATACTCAGTTGGTGGATTCACTTAACCACTCAGATATGTCCTCCTCCTACCTCTGTACCTGCCTTGAAGAAGTGGCCAAATGGATGAACCACTCCGATCTGAAGCTAAATGGCGACAAGACGGAGCTTATGCTCCTTGGTAATCAGTCGCTTTTTAGACCAAATGTGATGTGGCCGGCTGCAATAGGATTGGCACCCGCCCCCAGATCTAATATAAAAAGTCTGGGGTTCTGGCTGGACTCAGACCTCAGTCTTAAAGTCCAAACCAGAAAGGTAGTCACCTCTTGCTTCGGCATTCTAAGAATGCTGCGCAAAGTACTTCCAGTGCTTTCTTTTCAAGCCAAGAAACTTGCAGTCCAAGTGCTTATTCTGTCACGTTTGGACTTTAGCAATGTACTGTATCTGGGTGCCCCAGGGGCAGTCTTCTCCAAACTTCAAATGATCCAGAACTGCGCAGCAAGAATTCTTATGGGAACTCCCTACCGACAGTCAGCCAAACCTGCCATTAAAGCTCTACACTGGCTGCCCATCCGGGAGAGAGTCCATTTCAAAGCCCTCTGTATCACCCACAGATTGCTTGGAGGGAATGGACCTAAGATCATCTCCCCCCTGGTCAAACCATATCAGGCCAACAGGCCTTTACGCTCAGATGAACTACACTTGGCTTTTGTACCAAGGATTAAGAGAGCCAGAAGCGGAGGTCGGCTCTTCTCTTACAACGCTGCCAAACTTTGGAACTCTCTTCCCCTTCAGTTACGGAGAGAGACCAATCACCTGACCTTTGGCAAAATGTTGAAAACCTGGCTTTTCCCCAGATGAGTCTCAGAAGCTTCTTCAACCTCTCAGCGCTGGGATGCCCATGGGTGGCCATGCGCTTTATAAATGCCACCTCATTTAATTTCATTATATTCAGTGCTCCCTCCGCGCATGATTATATGCTGCCGCGCTGCACACATACTAGCCAGCCGCCTTCGTACTTCTGGCTCTATCAGACCTCATTACCGGCCCCTCTTTCATTCAAAACAGCTTTTCAAGTGAAGATCCAGTGCCGCGCTATTCAGTAGATTATGGCTGTACTCCAAGCAGCTGCATGAGACCCCGCAGACGGGCCTCTGGGGTGTGAGTTGAGGTGCAGAGGGGAAAGGGACATTACTGTCTTTTAGCGCTCTTCAAGGACATAGAAAGCGGACAGATGCTTTTCACGAAGGGCTTGGCATGGCTGTCTGTGCAGAGCAGCACAGACGTCAGACACAGGCCTGGAACCAGGACGGCCTTCTAATTTTGTTGCTAGGGGCTGATTTTAAAAAAATCGGCGGCACCAGTAACAAAACCAGCCCCCCGTTAAGAAACCGGCCCCCACCCCTTCTGGCCTCCCGGGGGATTGCCCAGTGCCCGGTATTACCAGTCCGGCCCTGCAAGCACCCCGGACGACCAGTTCGGGACCACGGGGACAGGGAAGGGCAAGGACAAGAAGAAGAGGAAGATCAGTCCGCAGGCGAACAGAATCATAGTCACGGAGGTGATGGAACACCATCAACAACTGTTTGCCACCTTCAACGTGTCATTCGGCACCAAAATTGGAATATGGCGGGACATCGTGGACAAGGTGAATGCCGACGGAGAGCACAAGAGGACAATGGACGAGGTCAAGAGGCGATGGAATGACATCAAGCGGAAGACCAAGGAGAAACTCGCAGCAAACCAGAAGGCAGCAATGCAGAGTGGAGGTGGGGGCCCAGCGCCACAGCTCCTGCTGGATGACATGGAGGAGCTGGTGTCGACAGTCATCAGTGTGGATACTGTGGCCGGAGTCGGGGGACCGGACACTGCTCGACAGGACACAACACAACCACAACAGGGTGAGTGACCACCAGGTACTGGGGGAACAGGTGGCGATGGCACGATGGCACACATGCACAATCAAGCAGAGCACAGTGCACACCCTCAATGACACTGGGTCATCTCCCAGATCTATAGACTGTCACAATGTACAATGCCATGCTGTCTGAATGTCAACATCTACCATGCGGCTACATACATGTGGACACATTGCAATACACCATCTCCCCTTCACATTGCAGGGACACCGTCAACACCCCCTGCAGAGCAGTCCCAGCAACTCTTCACTGATGACGAGTAGGACAACCCCAGCATCAACGCACAAGCCCTCCTAGACATCATTGACATCATCCGCGACAAACCTCCAGGATCAGGGCTGACCAGCTGCTTCGAGGAGACCCCACCCACCACCCAAACCACCCAGCAGGAGGCACCCACGGCCCCAGCATTCTCCCAAGACCCCCAGGAACAACACACGGCCTTCCAACGCCGTGTGCTGGAGGCCCAGAGGGAGACAGCTGAGCAGGTGCAGGTGGGGTTCGACCTCATGGCCACCAAACTGGACGCCATCCATGGGTGTCTAGGCCCGCTCCATGGTCTCCAACGAGCCCTGACTGACATTGCTGGAGTCCTGACGAGGAGAGAAGAACACCTGTCCGCTCAGAGGGCCACCAGCGATACCAGCCGTGAGCTGGCACACATGCAGAGGCTCATGGAGGACATGGTGCGGATGGAGGCGGAAAGGATGGCAACCACCGCTGTACATAAGCAAAATGTAGCTGGATCTACCATACCCTGCAGATCATCATCACGGCTTTGCTGCCACAAGGCGTGGCGCAGATGAATGCTGCTGCTCACACACCATCCACATCTCCGCCCCCTGGTGTGCCATTGCCTCACAGTGCGGCAGATGTATCCACTCCGGCACCTGATGTGTCAGTGGCACACCGTGCCTCAGCCGGTACTGCAACACCCACAGGTGGGGCAGAGCACACATCTGGGGATGAGGACGTGGATGGGTTTGTGATCAGGAGGCACTAGCAGTCATTTCCGCCTCCAGGCCTGTTTCTGCTTGGTGCTGCACATGGCCTCTTGACCTTCCACTGACCCCCGATACACTCCGATGCACTCACCTTGGACAGCGACATGGACTGCCATATCCTGTTTGATGACCAATGACCCGGCAACCAGACTGCGGACTGTACCCTTTCTCTTCCTCAGTACTTGTCACCCCCGGTTGGACTCTTGTGGAAATCGCAGAAATTGCTGTTAGCATAAGCTGAAGCCATTTTGGTTGTGGCATCCATTTTCGTTAGCCATGTGTTAGCCATGTGATTCTCCCGCCTTCACTGCTGCTTGCCGTTCTATTCTGCTTGAGTCATCATCTGTAGTTAACTTCTTCTGTACTGAGCCAGAGCACTGTGTATGCTCAGAAAGGCCTGTAGCTGCTAGAATGCACCTGTCTTAGAATGTAACTGTCAGGCTGTTTCAACTGATGCAGCAGTTCTGTCTCCCCTCCCACTTTGCTGACCAAGTGATTTCTGTCTGCCCATGTTAGTCGATAGCTGTTCTCGTGTATGCCTGTACCTTCTATTTGAGTCTCCATGCTTACTCAGTGACAAACAGTGCATAAAAGACCCTTGGTTTCTGTATTCCTTGTACTACCTCATACAGTGCCTGAGGGTACTGTATTGATGTAGTCCCATTCATGAGTGATTAATAAACTTGTTATTTGATATTCCAGCTTCCGTGCCAATCTCTACTTTGTTGGTTTAAGGACCAGTGGACAGATAAGGGTGAACCCCTGCACAGGTGAGCCCCTAAAATGGCTAATTTCCACAAAATTGGTGCCTGACTCGTGAGGCTCATCGAAGGTACCCTGCACGAGGAGACCCTTTGTCTTTGCAGACAAACGTGTTTTTACGGTTTTCCCGATCTGACCCTCCAGGTGGTGGCCAGTCTCGACTGAGATCTTTGGCATAAATGACCATTAGGTCGACCCAGAGCTTGGTAGGTGGAGGTTGGAGACTTTGGTTTGGTAAGGTCGCTGAAGCGACACTCTTGTTTTGGATTTGCTTGGCCAAGATTTTGTTTTTGTTTGATTTGTCTATTGCAATAAACAAAGGCAGGTAATGAGGAGATGTTTTGTCTCCACTTTTTATAATACTTGAGATAAATACTATTTGATTATAATATTATATTTTGTTATAATATTTTTGGCATGCCTGCTCCGAGCACACTTCGTAGAATGTGTTGCTGTCTTGGAGGTACCAATATGGATCTTGAAAGTAGTCAGTTGGCTCCCCTAGAGGGGACATCTAATAGGTTTATGTATATTAAATATGGTATTTCTTCCATAATATAAAGTACATTGTGAAACAAATATACGAAAAAGGATCCTGATCTACGATGGTCAGTAAATGGGTCATTTGACTTTAAGAAGATTCAGTATGTTGAGCAGTGTCTGTTTCAGAGAAAGAGTTGACAAGATATGTTTGATTGTGTACGAATGTGGGAGAAAGAGGTGAATGAGAGAGTGAGGAGAGAAGAAGCTATAGCAGAAAAAGAACTGCGTAAATCCATTTATAAGAAAGCAGTGGAATTGAAAAATAAAGAAATGAAGAAAATAAAAGAAAAAGAAGATAGGGAGCGTCACTTAGAGGTAACTGGCCAGTACCCTATTAGGCGCCCCATTTATCCCATCCTTAATAGACCTCAAGATGATTCTATTTTGTTAGATAGACCTCCACCCCCATATAAATTCCCTAGCGCCCCTGAGAATGAAGTTTCTGATGAAAAGCATTGGTCTTCAGAAGAGAAAGATATGGATAAACCAGACGGGCTAAAACTTCAGATAATGCGAAAGGATATTTTATTTATAATTGGGTCTATACCCCTTGGAGTAGAGCAGACGTTATGGCTCTTAAAGCTGCTTTGCCTGATCCGCGCAAAAATCCAGCTGCTTTTCATGAAGAAGTAGAAGGAGCTATTAGTTCTTGCACAATGACATTGCCTGATATTGACATGTTCTTTGGACTTATTTTACCCCCTGATATGTGGAGATCAATTTGGAAGGTAGATGATAATCTAGCTTATGGTGATACTTGGGTGCATTTAAAGGAAATAGATGCTGATAGAGAGCCTGCGCAAAAACCACAACAGGTGATATTAGATCTTCTCAAAGCAATTGTAACTAAGTTGAAAACTCTTATACCCCCTAAGAAAATGGATTGGACTACATTAGCGTCTTCTAGAAAGCAGATGAGTCAGTTTCTGATTTCTTTACACGATTTGAGGAGACATTTCATGACTTTAGTGGGCAGTCATTGACAGATGACATGAGTAAGCATCTGTTTGTAGAAAAAGTTATCGCAAACATGTTGCCAGAAATAGCTAGTCGTCTAAAGGCCAGTGAGAGTTCATGGACTATGTCTTCCCCTGTCTCCCGTTTGACTATGGCACAGTATTATGAGCGTCAGGAATTGGAAGCTAAAGGGGAGGAGGATAAAAAGGTTAAGGATTTAAAAACAAAAGTTATGTTGGCTCAAGTCTATGGTCCCTCATTTAGAGGTGGTGGTAGAAGTGGACGTGCGATGAACCACCCTGGTGCAACCCCTTTCCCTCGAGCACCCTTGTTTTCTGATCAGTGTGCGTATTGTAAAGAGATTGGACATTGGCGTTTCGAGTGCCCCCATTTGCAAGGTCAGCAGTATCAGCGGGGTAGAGGAAGTATGAGAGGCCGCCCAGGGAACACAGGAAATAGGGGAGGCATGAATAATCGTACCAGAATTAAGGCAGTTGAACACAATCCTAATTCTTTTAATACCTTTGATAGGCGCAATCAATATCAAATGCCTGATTACTCGACTGATGGTCTTAAGGATTCTGATTATGCTCAGGAATGCCTAGGATGGGGTAAGGAACCGGTTGAGGTCCCAGTAGATCAGAGGGGTCCCCATGTTGATGCAAACGTCTTGGGTTCTACTGATCAATTTCTGGTTGATACAGGGGCTCCCCTGTCTGGCACAATGATAACATTGATAGGATTCGATGGGACTCCTTCCCTTAGCCCACTGTCACAACCACTTGCATTTGGTCAATCAATCAATCAAGATACTTATAAAGCGCACTACATACCCGTGAGGGTCTCAAGGCGCTGGGGGGGGGAGGGGGTGCTGCTACTGTTCGAAGAGCCAGGTCTTGAGGAGTCTTCTGAAGGCCAGTAGGTCTTGAGTCTGTCGTAGGTTGGTGGGGAGGGTGTTCCAGGTCTTGGTGGCGAGGTGGGAGAAGGATTTGCCGCCGGCGGTTGTTCTTCGGATGCGAGGAACTGTGGCGAGGGCGAGGTCGGCAGAGCGGAGCAGGCGGGTGAGGGTGTAGAAGCTGAGGCGTCTGTTGAGGTATGCTGTGCCGGTGTTGTGGAGAGCTTTGTGTGTGTGTGGATGAGGAGCTTGAAGGTTGACGGGGAGCCAGTGCTGGTCTCTCAGGTGGGGTGTGATGTGGCTGCGGCAGGGAATGTCGAGGATCAGACGTGCTGAGGAGTTCTGGATGCATTGCAGTCGTCCCAGGAGCTTGGCTCACGTTCCTGCGTAGAGGGCGTTTCCGTAGTCCAGTCTGCTAGTGATGAGGGCCTGGGTGACTGTTCTTCGAGTTTCGGTGGGGATCAACTTAAAGATCCTGCGGAGCATTCGGAGGGTGTTGAAGCAGGATGAGGAGATGGCGTTGACCTGTTTAGTCATGGAGAGTGTGGAGTTGAGGATGACCCCTAGGTTGTGTGCGTGGTCGGTGGGTGTTAGGGTGGTTCGCAGTGCGGTCGGCCACTAGGAGTCATCCCAGGCCGAAGGGGTGTTTCCGAGGATGAGGACCTCCGTCTTGTCCAAGTTCAGCTTCAGTCAGCTGTTCCTCATCCATTCGGCGACGGCCTTAATGCCTTCATGGAGGATGGTTTTGGCGATGTGAGGGTCTTTGGTGAGAGAGAGGATCAGCTGAGTGTCGTCGGCGTAGGAGATGATGTTGAGGTCGTGCTGTCGGGTGACGTGGGAGAGGGGTGCCATGTAGATGTTGAACAGCGTCGGGCTGATGGAGGAGCCCTGGGGTACGCCGCAGATGAGCCCTCTGGCCCTGGAGCGGAAGGGGGGAGGCGGACGCTCTGGGTTCTGACGGAGAGGAAGGACGTGGTCCAGTCCAGGGCCTTCTCTTGGATTCCGGCGGCGTGGAGGCGTGTGCGTAGTGTGTTGTGGCAGAGCGTGTCGAAGGCGGCTGACAGGTCCAGGAGGATAAGGGCCACTGTTTCTCCGTTGTCAAGCAGGGACCTGATGTCATCGGTGGCGGCAATGAGGGCAGTTTCGGTGCTGTTGTTGCTGTGGAACCCGGACTGGGATGGGTCCAGGATGCTGTTCTCCTCGAGGTACCGGGTCAGTTGTTTGTTGACGATTTTCTCTGTGACCTTTGCCGGGAACGGGAGCAGGGAGATGGGTCGGAAGTTCTTGAGGTCTTTGGGGTCTGCCTTGGGTTTCTTGAGTAAGGCGTTGATCTCGGCATGCTTCCAGCTTTCCGGGAAGGTTGCTGTCCCAAAGGAGATGTTGATTACTTTCCGGAGATGGGGTGTGATGGCTGTGCAGGCCTTGTTGAAGACGTGGTGAGGGCATGGGTCTAGCGGTGATCCGGAGTGGATGGTGTTCATGATCTCGCTGGTGTCCTCGTTGTTGATGCTGGTGCAGGAGAGCAGGTGGTTGGTGTGGATGGTGGTCGTGGGGGGGGTGGTTGTCGGGGGGGTCGTGGCATTGAAGCTGTCGTGGATATCGGCGATCTTGCGGTGGAAGAAGGTGGCGAGCGAGTCACAGAGGTCTTGCGAGGGCGGGATGTCGTTGGTGTTGGAGCTGGGGTTGGAGAGTTCATTCACAATGTTGAAGAGCTCTTTGCTGTTGTGTGCGTTGTTATCTAGGTGGTCTTTGAATGAGGCCCTCTTGGCGGTTCTGATGAGTTGATGGTGCCTGTGTGTGGCGTTCTTGTGGGATGCGTGGCTGTCCAGTGTTCGTTCGCGGAGCCAGTACTTCTCCAGTTTTCAGCATGTTCGTTTGGAGGCCTAGAGGTCTTCGGTGAACCAGGTGGCTTTCTTGCTGGTGTGGCTGTTGGAGGGTGTCTTGAGTGGGGCGAGGGTGTTAGCGTAGTTGTCGATCAATTGTCTGAGGTTGTGGGCGGTGGTGTTTGGGTCAGTGGAGTCGGCAGGTGGGTTCCGGGCGAGGGTGGTGGTTAGCTGGTCTTCGGTGACTTTGCTCCAGCTGCGTCGAGGCATCTGTTGGGTGCGGTGGTGCGTGGTGGGCTTCCTGAAGGTGAAGTGGAGGCAGTGGTGGTCGGTCCAGTCAATCAATCAATCAATCAATCACATTATTTGTAAAGCGCACTACATACCCGGTAGGGTTTCAAGGCGCTGGGGGGTGAGGGGGGGTGGTGTTGTTACTGGTCGAAGAGCCAGGTCTTGAGTTGTCTCCTGAAAGTCAGCAGGTCTTCGGGTTGTCGCAGGTCGAGGGGGAGGGTGTTCCAGGTCTTGGCGGCACGATGGGAGAAGGACCTGCCTCCGGAAGTGGTTCTCTGGATGTGTGGGACCGTGGCCAGGGCGTGGTCAGCGGAGCGGAGATTCCTGTTGGGTACGTAGAAGGAGAGTCGACTGTTGAGATAGGCTGGGCCGGTTTTGTGGAGTGCCTTGTGTGCGTGGATCAGGAGCTTGAAGGAGATTCTTTTGTCGACTGGGAGCCAGTGCAGGTTCCTCAGGTGGAGGGTGAAGTGGTCGCGGCGCGGGGCGTTGAGGATCAGGCGTGCGGAGGCATTCTGGACTCTCTGTAGTTTGCTGATGAGCTTGGACGGAGCTCCGGCGTAGAGGGCGTTTCCGTAGTCAAGTCTGCTACTGACTAGGGCCTGGGTGACTGTTTTTCTCGTGTTAGTCGGAATCCATCTGTAGATCTTGCGGAGCATGCGGAGGGTGTTGAAACAGGTGGAGGAGACTGCGTTGACTTGTTTGGTCATGGAGAGTTTTGAGTCGAGGATGATACCCAGATTGCGTGCGTGGTCGGTGGGGGCCGTGTGGGACCCCAGTGATGTGGGCCACCAGGAGTCATCCCATGCGGAGGGGTTGGATCTGAGAATGAGGATTTCCGTCTTGTCTGTGTTCAGTTTGAGGCGGCTGTCCTCCATCCAGTCGGCGACGGCCTTCATTCCCTGGTGGAGGTTGGATTTGGCGGTGAGGGCGTCCTTTGTGAGGGAGAGGATCAGCTGAGTGTCGTCGGCGTAGGAGATTATGTTGAGGTCGTGCTGTCGGACGATGCGTGCTAGAGGTGCCATGTAGACGTTGAACAGTGTCGGGCTGAGGGAGGATCCTTGAGGGACCCCACAGATGATCTTGGAGGCCTCGGATCGGAACGGGGGGAGGCGGACTCTCTGAGTTCTGCCAGAGAGGAAGGAGGTGGTCCAGTCCAGGGCTTTGTTACGGATCCCTGTGTCGTGGAGGCGTGTGCGTAGTGTGCGGTGGCAGACGGTGTCGAAGGCAGTGGAGAGGTCCAGGAGGATGAAGGCCACCGTCTCGCCGTTGTCCAACAGGATCCTGATGTCGTCTGTGGCGTCGATGAGGGCGGTCTCGGTGCTGTGGTTGCTGCGGAATCCTGATTGGGACGGGTCTAGGATGTTGTTGTCTTCGAGGTGCCGGGTGAGCTGGGTGTTTACTATCTTCTCGATGACCTTTGCTGGGAACAGAAGCAAGGAGATGGGCCGGAAGTTCTTGAGGTCGCTCGGGTCCACCATGGGTTTCTTCAGTAGGGCGTTGATCTCTGCGTGCTTCCAGCTCTCAGGGAAGGTGGCGGTCTCGAAGGAGATGTTGATGATTTTGTGCAGGTGGGGAGCGATGGACTTGCTGGCTTTGTTGAAGATGTGGTGCGAGAGAGGGTCTGATGGGGATCCGGAGTGGATTGTTCCCATGATCTTGATTTTGTCCTCGATGCTCACGTTGGCCCAGGTTGTCAGGGTGTCGTGGGCGGTGGGGTGTGGTGGGTTCGGTGCGGTGTGGTTGTCAGGGGTCGTCCGGGGTCTGAAGCTGTCGTGGATGTCGGTGATTTTCCGGTGAAAGAAGGTGGCGAGGGAGTCGCACAGGGCTTGCGATGGTGTGATGTCGTTGGCGTTGGAGTTGGGGTTGGAGAGTTCCTTCACAATGGTGAAGAGCTCCTTGCTGTTGTGTGCGTTGTTGTCAAGGCGATCTGTGTAGGAGGTTCTTTTGGCGGTCCTGATGAGGTGGTGGTGGTTGCGGATGGCGTCTTTGTGGGCAGTGCGGCTGTCTGGCGTCTGGTCGTTGTGCCATATGTTTTCCAGTTTCCGGCAGGTGCGTTTGGAGTTGAGGAGTTCCGGGGTGAACCAACTGACTCTTCTGCTGGTGTCTGTGTTGGTGGGATTTTTCAGTGGAGCGACGGTGTTGGCGCAGTCGTTCATCCAGCGTTCAAGGGCGAGTGCACCTTTATCCGGGTTGGTTTGGGTCGTCGGGGGGTTGAGTGCGAGGTTTGTCTGTAGTTGTTCTTCAGTGATTTTGCCCCAGCGGCGGCGGGGGGTCTGTAGGGTGGTGTGGTGTGTGGGTGGTTTTCGGAAGGAGAAGTAGATGCAGTGGTGGTCTGTCCAGGTGAGTTCTGAGGCGTGGCTGAAGGCGACGTGGGGGCTTGAGGAGAAGATGACATCTAGCGTGTGGCCGGCGCTGTGGGTTGGCGTCGTGATGAGCTGTTTCAGTCCGAGGTTGGTGAGGTTGTTGATCAGGGTGGAGGAGTTGCTGTCGTTGCTGTTCTCCAGGTGAAAGTTCAGGTCTCCGAGGAGAATGTAGTCGGTGGAGGTCAGCGCATGTGTGCTGATGAGGTCGGGGATGGAGTCGCAGAATTGAGGCCGGGGTCCTGGAGGTCTGTAGACGAGTGTGCCGCTTAGGGTGGTCTTTGGGTTCATGTGGATCTGGAAGTGCATGTGTTCGGCGGTGCTGAGGGTGTCGTTGCTGTTTTTTGAGATCTTGATGGTGTTTTTGTGGACGATTGGCAATTCCTCCTCCGGCCCTGTTGGTGCGGTCTCTGCGGGTGATCTTGTACCCGTCTGGGATGGCTATGGCGATGTCTGGCGAGGAGGCTTCGTTCATCCAGGTCTCGGTCAGGAAGGCGACGTCCGGTGATGTGATGTCGAGGAGGTCCCAGAGTTTGATGGCGTGTTTGTGTGCGGAGCGGGTGTTGATCAGGATGCATATAAGCTGGTTGGCTTCCGTTGTGGTGGGTGTCTTGGCGCTTTCGTGGCAGGAGAAGCTGCAGTTCCGGCAGGTGAAGGGGCCGTGGGTGCGTCTCGGGACGGTCTTGCAGCAGGTGTGATTTCTTCCTGGGTTGAGAGCGATGAGGGTCTTGGCGTTGTAGCGGAGGTGGCGGTCCTTGTGGCTGGTGCGGGGGACAGGGATTCGGGCGCTGGGCGCGGTCCAGGCATGGACGGGCTTGCCCAGCGACGCGCCCGGCGTGCGCAGCCGTGCAGCGGCTGCCATATATTGGGAGGTGGGGAGGGAGGAGCAGCTGGGAGGCGGGAGGCAAGGGATGGGTGTGGCGAATGGGCGCAGAGGGGGTGGGGCCGCAGGGGAGGCAGCGGCGGGGACAGAGGACGGGAGACCGGCGCGACCCGGCGGGGCACAGAGGAGCGAGAGGTGTACAAAATACAAAGGGGCACAGAGCAAAGCGGCGATCAGAGTACAGAATAAAAAATACAAAAGGCGCAGAGCAGCGAGCGGGGGGCACAGAGCAAAGCGGCGATCAAAACACAGAATACAAGGGGCACAGAGCAGAGCAGCGAGCAGGGGGCACAGACAGATGCAGGAACAAGGCAACAGGCAGCAAATGGAGACAATGAAAATGAACCTAAAGGCCACCACTGGCCACCAGGGATGAGGCGCAGGTGGAAGCCTGCGGGTGGAGGAGGGCCTCGAAATCATTGGCAGCAGCAGCAGCGAACAGCGACAGCGGGGGTGCAGGTGGAGCTGCAGCGGGGGGAGAGACCTATCAGAAGGTCAAGGGTCGCTCTCCTCACCGCGCAGTGGCCGCCATATATGGGGAGGTAGGAGCAGCTGGGAGGCAGGAGGCGAGGGACGGATGTGGCGAATGGGCGCGGAGGGGGCGGGCCGCAGGGGAGGCAGCGGTGGGGACAGAGGACGGGAGACCGGCGCGACCCGGCGGGGCACAGAGGAGCGAGAGGAGTACAAAATACAAAGGGGCACAGAGCAAAGCGGTGATCAGAGTACAGAATAAAAAATACAAGTGGCACAGAGCGGCGGGCGGGGGGCAGGGGGCACAGACAGATGCAGGAACAAGGCAACAGGCAGCAAATGGAGACAATGAAAACGAACCTAAAGGCCATCACTGGTCACCAGGGATGAGGCGCAGGTGGAAGCCTGCGGGTGGAGGAGGGCCTCGAATTCACCGGCGGCGGCAGCAGCGAACAGCGACAGCGGGGGTGCAGGCGGAGCTGCAGCGGGGGGAGCGACCTACCAGAAGGTCAAGGGTCACTCTCCTCACCGCGCAGCGGCCGCCATATATGGGGTGGTGGGGAGGGAGGAGCAGCTGGGAGGCGGGAGGCGAGGGACGGGTGTGACGAATGGGCTCAGAGGGGGCGGAGCCGCAGGGGAGGCAGCGGCGGCGACAGAGGACAGGAGTCCGGCGCGACCCGGCGGGCACAGAGGAGTGAGAGGTGTACAAAATACAAAGGGGCACAGAGCAAAGCGGCGATAAGAGTACAGAATAAAAAATACAAGGGGCACAGAGCAGAGCGGCGAGCACAGAGCAAAGCGGTGATCAAAATACAGGTCCAGTGGGGTTCGGTGGTGTGGTTGAAGGTGACGTATGGGCTTGTGGTGAAGATGGGGTTGAGCGTGTGGCTGGCAGCGTGGGTGGGTGTTGTCACGAGCTGTTTGAGTCCGAGGTTGGCGATCAGGGTGTTGGTGTTGTTGTTGTTCTCGAGGTGGAAGTTCAGTTCCCCGAGGAGGATGTAGTCCGTGGAGACGAGGACGTGTGTGTTGATGAAGTCGGCGATGGAGTCACTGAACTGCGGTCGGGGTCCGGGGTCTCTGTAGACGAGGGCTCCTCTGAGGGTGGTGTTGGGGTCGGTGTGGATTTGGAAGTGCATACGTTCAGCTGTGCTGAGGGTGTCTTCTGTGTTGGTCGAGACTCTGAGGGTGTTCCTGTGGACGTAGGCGATTCCTCCTCCAACGCCGTTGGTACGGTCCCTGCGGGTGATCTTGTAGCCTTCCGGGATGGCTATGGCGATGTCGGGAGCTGAGGTGGGGTTCAGCCAGGTCTCAGTTAGGAAGGCGACGTCTGAGGAGGTAGAGTCGAGAAGGTCCCAGAGTTCGACGGCGTGTTTGCGGGTGGAGCGTGTGTTGAGAAGAATGTACCTGAGGTAGTTGGGTTCTTTGGTTGGTGGTATGGTGGGCCAGATGCTGGTGAAGCTGCAGTTCCAGCAGGTGAAGGGTCCTTGGGTGCGCTTCGGGGTGGCCTGGTAGTAGGTGTGTTCTCGTCTGGGGTTGAGTGCGTGGAGGGTGCTGGCATCGTAGTGGAGTCGGGTGTTGTGGTGTATGCGGGGGCCAGGGGTTCTGGTGCTGAGTGCGGTCCAGGCGCAGGCAGGCGCAGACGGGCTTGCCTTAGGCACGCCTGCTGCGCGCGCCCACTGCGCGGCCGGGCAGCGGCCGCCATAAGAAGTGGAGGTGGGAGGGAGGAGCAGCTCGGAGGGGGGACGGACGAATGGCAAGCGGGGAGAAACGGTCACAGAAGCGGAAAATACACTACAATAAGGGCGGTCACAGAGCAAATGGGGCACAATACAAGATACAATACAGATGTAAGACTGGAATGACGAGAGGGCGAGCGGGGGGGCGGATCTTGATAAAGTCACTGCAACATGTCCATTTTTGCTTTCCCCTAACACACCGGATAACATTGTGGGTATCGATATGCTTAAACATTTTCGTGCTACAATACGTTGTTCCCCAGAGGGTGTGCATGTTTGTTTTTAATGATAACTATCCAATGGCTGAGAGATCTTGCCTTATTAAAGAGGATATTGCTCTGGCATCGTTACCTAGTACCTTGTGGGCTACATCAGATACTGATGTGGGACAAATGGTTATCCACCCAGTCCATATTCAAGCGAAGGAAGGTGCTTCGTTGCCTCGATTGCCCCAATATAAAATCTCTCGAGAAGTTGAAGAAGCATTGATACACATTGTTCAGGATTTGATCAGAGTGGGGGTTGTGGAAGAAGTTCCTTACAATACCTGTAATAGCCCTATTCTTCCCATTTTGAAAAAAGACACTGACACTAAGGTTTATAGATGTATTATTGACCTGCGAGAGTTCAACAAGATAGTAGTGCCGCAATATCCAGTAGTCTCTGACAGCACAACACTTCTTACTATGGTTCCTCCTACTGCAACTACATTCAGTGTAATTGATTTGAAAAATGCATTTTTCTCTATACCTATTCTTCCTATTCTTCCTGACAGCTGTTATTTGTTCAGCTTCACTTTGAATAATCGTTCATTCAGATTTGGTAGAGCTCCACAAGGGTATACAGAGAGTCCTAGCATCTATAGCCAGGCATTGAAAAGACAGCTTGATTATTTCCCTGTGCCGAAAGGGGTGGCTCTTATTCAATATGTCGATGACATCTTGTTGGCTGCTGATACCCCTGAACAGTGTGAAGAAGGAACACTGTTGTTATTATCATTTCTTGCATCTCATCATCACAAAGTCTCTCGGAAGAAATTGCAGTATTGTAGACAGCAGGTTACCTATTTAGGTCACCTCCTGTCTGAGGAGGGACGTGCACTCACACCAGACCGAATTTAAGCTATTTTAGACATGCCTGTACTCTGTACCCAGAAGGATTTTCATGCACTCGTTGGTCTTACTTCTTTCTGTAGGCAGTGGATCCCTAGCTTTTCCTACATTGTTAAGCCCTTGCTAGCCCTTTTGACTAAAGACACTACGATGCCTCTCCCATGGAATACTGAATGCCAGAATGCTTTCCAGCAGTTACGTCAAGCTCTTTGCTCTGCACCAGTATTAGGCACTCCAGTCTACACTAAGGCCTCCACACTCTATGTACACGAGAGGGACGGTTGTGCTCTCTCGGTTTTAACCCAGACACACGGTGATAAGCAGCGTCCTTGTGCCTATTTTCCAGCTGTCCTTGATACAGTCGCTTGTGCGTTGCCTGGGTGTTTTCGAGCGATAGCGGCGACAGCTGTGTCCATACGTCAGAGTGATGGAATAGTCTTGTCACATAGATTGCTTGTGTTAGTGCCCAATTCAGTTGACGCCCTTTTGAACCAAACGAAAACACAACATTTGACTAGTGCTTGAATGACAGGTTATGAATTGACACTTTTGGCCCCTCATATCACATTGAAAAGATGTTCGACTTTGAATCCTGCTACACTACTGCCATTCCCCGTTACTCAGTCCCAGCCACAAGAGTCACATGATAGTATATATCTTACTGAAGAACAAACAAAGGGTAGTGTTGATCTACAATATACCCCCATTCTAGTTTTGACGGGAAATTATGGGTTGATGGGTCCTGCTTGAAGTTGCCCGATGGTACGACATCTGCTGTCTATGCAATTACAACACTTTAGACTTTAGTTGAGACAGCTCGCATCCCACAGAAGTCAGCTCTGTAAGGGTTGCCAGAAGTTCCGCAGGAGCGTCAGGAACCTGATGAGAATACCTCAGCCTTCCCCAGCGGTCTTCTGACTCTATCAGATTCGGAAGACTCGCCAGGGGAAAACAGGGAAACAAAACAAGGGAAGGCGGGTTCGCACTTCAAATGGCTAAACTGGCGTCTGGGTCTGAAGAAAGGGGATTCACACCTCGCTCACACCCTGTAAAATAAAAACTGTGTAAACACTAGTACATATGAACAACCCTCCAGTAGAACTCGACACTTGACCTCACCTACCCTATCTGGTAGAGGGAAGGCGTCAAGGAGTCTACTGTAATGTCCTACGTAAAGGAGAGCACAACGTTAAACAGGAGTAAGAACCACCACTGGAGTCCACTCTATTTCTTCCTACAGCTTACCCCCAGTAGTTCTGTTGAAGGACTATCGACTCCCCGGATTCTACCTTGCCTTGCGACCACTGTGGAGGGTAGGTGTTCTACTACGACATATATCACAACCTGTGAACACAATCAAGATCCCCCCTGAGTTCTCCTTCTTAAGTATAGTAAACATTTATTGAAGAATAAAGCAGCGCATTGCGCTGTTACCGTGATTCTGTCGGAAGGAGAGTCAGCACAGTGATCCACGCAAATATCCCAAGGGAGCGACTGGATACTTTTGTAATAGGAAATGGAATGGAAACACCCACACTAGTGTGTGCCGCCCAAAGAACACCACCAGGCTATACGTATTTTGAATAACCCCTGGCCAGTAGAATGAGCAGAGTTCGCCACTGGATTTGAGTGCCACAAGCAGGGAATAACGGGGGAAAAGGAGGATGGGAAGAACTGAAACAATATGTGCCGGAAAATGCGGAGCAGGGACCCCCGGCTTGTAATGACAGCCAGTGCTTAGGATGTAGCACAGCTAGGGCGCTACAACAAAAAACGAGAACAGAAAGCCAGGAACGCTGGGGTAACCTCTCTCTCTCTCAGAAGGAAAGGGAAAGAGGCAATATCCGACCTGCTAGCGGTGGTATGGCTGAGGGCAGGACGAAACGCCACGAATGAAGGAGAAAGCGGCAACGATACAGCCAGCCGCCTTCGTTCACGTGAACGAAGACGGAAACAGGAAATACTCGACCGGAAGTCAGGCAGCTAAGCAATGGGACAGAACAGAATCTCGAAGCAAGAACGCTAAGCGCGTTTACTTGCCTCGGGGTTCCTTAAATACTGCAGCGTCGCGGAGCTGGGACCGCGGGGCATGACAGCACACTCCCCCCACAACGTCCCCCCACCTGTTTGGGTTTATCAGGATATGTCTGGTGGAAAAGACGAATCAAGCGAGGAGCGTGTACGGCATTAGCCGGTTCTCACGTACGTTCTTCCACCCCATATCCCTTCCAGTGTAGCAGGTATTGGAGAGCATTCCCCACTATACGAGAGTCCACTATAGTGTCCACTTCGTATTCCTCGCTACCCTGAATGATAACAGGAGCAGGCCGTCTTGGAACGGAAGTGCCCGGCTCAACAGGTTTAACCAATGAGACGTGAAAAACAGGGTGAATCCTGAAGGAAGCAGGTAATTCCAACTTCAGGGCTACCGGGTTAATCACCTTCAGGACTCGGTAGGGTCCTATGAATTTGGGATTGAACTTGCGTGAACCACTGAGCGTCAAATGTTTGGTGGAAAGCCACACCTAATCCCCCGGTGTATAGATGGGTTCTACTCTCCTATGTAAGTCCGCCCCCTCCTTGTACCTTACTTTAGCCATCTCAAGAGTCTCCAAGGTTACTTTGTGCAGGTCTAGAAGTTTCTGTACTAACTGATCAGCTGCTGGAATAGGGCTATCTGGGGAAAACCCGGATGGTAATAACTTAGGATGAAACCCCGCAGAACAAAAGAAAGGTGAGTGGTTGATGGAAGAATGTGGGCTATTGTTGTAAGCAATCTCAGCCACCCATACCCCCTCATCTCAATCCGAAGGAGAATGGACGACCTGATTTCTAATGTATTGCTCGAAACACTGGTTAACTCTCTCAGTTTGCCCATCTGACTGAGGATGATGACTAGAAGACAACCTGACATCTATCTGAAGAAGGGAGCACAAGCCCCTCCAAAACCGTGACACGAACTGGGCCCCCCTATCCGAAACCAAGACAGAAGGGAATCCATGGAGACGCCCCACCTGATGCAAAAATACCGAAGCCAATTCCATAGCAGTGGGCAACCCCTCCAAAGGGACAAAGTGAGCGGTTTTCGTGAATAGATCCACTACAACTAACACAGTATTGTTCTTTCTCTTGGTAACAGGTAACTCCACTATGAAATCGAGCGATACTGTGTGCCAGGGACCCGGCGGGGAAGCCAATGGCAGGAGTAGGCCTGCTGGATTTTGGTGGGATACCTTGGTCTGGGCACATACAGAGCAGACTTTTACATATGTTTCTATGTCTTTTGACATGTTAGGCCACCAAAAACGTTCATGTATTGTCTTGGTGGTTTTCTTTATTCCTGGATGACCTGCCAAGGGATGTGTGTGATACCATTTCAAAACTTGTTCCTGTAAGTCTTGTGTAGGTAGTACCACACCCCTTGGATGCACACATACCCATTGCGGACAACCGTCTCGTGGGAGCCTACAACCTCCCGCATCTTCTCTGAGGATTGGGCTAGCCGAATCTTCCTGCGGAACTCCTCTTCCGTGCACATCCCACCAATGATGGCCTCTTTGGGTATAATGCTAGGTATTTCCACAGGTTCATCCGGTTGTTTAAAACCCAAGCGGGATAAGGCGTCAGCCTTGCCATTCCGTCTCCCAGGCCTATATTGGATGGTGAAGTCATATTTACCAAAAAATTGAGACCAACGTAGTTGTCTCATGGACATTGCCTTGGCTGATTTCAGGTACTGAAGATTACGGTGGTCTGTGTAAACAGTAGCCGGATAACGAGCGCCCAAGAGATACTGCCTCCATTCCTCAAAGGCCTTCTTTATTGCAAGGAGCTCCTTATCCCCCACTGCGTAATTGTATTCAGCAGGGGTGTACTTGTGCGAGAAATAGGCCACAGGGTGACAGTGTCCTAAGACAGGATCCTTTTGACTAAGGACACCTCCCACTGCCACCTGCGAGGCGTCCACCTCCACCACAAACGGCAAGGCGGGATCAGGATGTCGTAAGATGGGAGCTCTCGTGAAGGCCAGTCGCAACCGCTGAAAGACATCCTCGGCCTCTCGTGACCAAGCAAACGAGACACCCTTTCTCAACAGCGCGGTGAGGGGACTTGCCAATTCAGAAAAGTCTCGGATAAAACGTCTGTAGAAATTGGCAAAGCCCAGGAAGCTTTGCAATTCCCTAACAGTACAGGGTGCAGGCCATGAGAGAACCGCTTTAACTTTACCGGGGTCCATAGCTAGGCCCCAGGGGGAGACAACAAAACCCAAAAACGGCACCTCCCGGGTGTGGAAGGTGCACATCTCCAATTTACAATACAACTGATTGTCGCGGAGGCGCTCCAACACCTTACGCACGTGGAGAACGTGGTCTGACATAGAGGATGAAAAGATCAAAAGATCGTCAATGTAGGCAATCACATAGTCGTCAAGCATGTCTCTGAGCACCTCATTTATGAAAAACTGGAATGCTGCAGGAGCATTACAGAGCCCAAAGGGCATCACGAGATATTCAAATAAACCATACTTGGTGCAAAATGCTGTCTTCCACTCGTCTCTCTCCCTGACACGCACCAGATGATAGGCTCCACGTAGATCCAGTTTTGTGAAGAACTGGGCACCACGTACTCTGTCAAGGAGGGAGGCGATGAGAGGCAGAGGATACCGGTTCTTAATGGTGACAAGATTTAGTTTCCTATAATCAATACAGCAGCGAAGACCCCCTTCTCGTTTGGGTATAAAAAATAACGAAGAAGAGGCAGGAGAGCGTGAGGGTTGAATGAAACCCTTTTCCAACATGGTGTCTAGGTATTCCCTCAGATACGTATTCTCCTTTTCGGTGAGGGAATACACCCTGCTGCATGGGATTCTGGCTCCTATCTCAAGGTCAATACGACAGTCATATGCCCGATGTGGGGGAAGGACTTCTGCCTCTTTGGGGTCAAACACCGTCGCTAAATCCTGGTAGGAAGAGGGCAACTCGGGAATGGGTTCTGACTCGTTCGCCTCAACGGTGCCCTGTGTACCTGCAATCACTATTTCTTGTTCTGTAAGAGAACGAAACACAAGGGTGGATTTCTCCCAGTCTATCACAGGGTTATGGGTCTTCAACCATGGTATGCCCAATAGCACTGGAATTTGTGGAGAACATATTAAATCGAACACTATATCCTCTTGATGGTCGGGATCTATAACCATGTGTAGCATGGTCGTTTGATGGGTTACTGGTCTTGAGACAAGGGGACGCCCGTCTATAGTGGTGACCCTGTTTGCTTCTCCTTTCCTTATACAGGGTATTAGGTTTTCTCTAGCCCACTCTGAGTCCATGTAATTCTCCGAAGCACCGGAATCTATCATTATGGCCACCTGCAACCCTATGTGTGCGAAGGTTATGTGGGCGGATACGTAGAGATGTGTAGTGGGGGTAACAGTAGGGTGAACAGAAGAGACAAAACCATCTGAACCACCAGGGATTCTTGCCTCACAGGACCCCGGGCTTCCTAGTTTCCCGCCTTCTCTGACTGAGTTGGTTTAATCGGACAAGACCTCAAGAAATGACGGGTCTTCCCACAATACAAACAGAGTCTATTGGTTCGCCTTCTTTGTCTTTCTTCAGGTGTCAAGGGACCTCTCAAGACCCCTATTTGCATGGGCTCACTCTCATCGCCCCCTTTGGGAGGATCGTTTTTCTTTTCCCTGGAAAGCGCATAACGGGGTTCCAATCGTCCTTTTTCCTGCTTTCTCTCTTGTAGTCGGTGTTCTATTTTGACTACTAAATCAATAAGATCAACCCACGACTCGGGTAAATCTACTATTTGGGAGAGAGCATCCTTCAAGTCATCGCGTAGACCTCTGTAGAAGAGAGTGTTACGCTTTTCTTCTGGCCAGTTAGATTCCACCACTAATCTACGAAAAGAAGTAATGTATTGTACCAAGTCATGGTTGCCCTGTTTTAGTGCTAGTAACTCGGTATCTGCGGAGTGAGTGTATGTGTGCCGGTCAAATAATTTACGGAACTCTCTTTTAAAGGCTGAATGACTATCCAGCAACGGGTCGTTTCTGTCAACTAAGGGAATGGCCCAATCTGCTGCAGGACCACTCAGATACGAAATCATAAAGGCGACCCGGGACTGATCAGAGGGAAAACAATTGCTCTTACATGTGAAGTGTAACTGACACTGGCTAAGAAATGCGGCACACCGAGCAGCATCCCCCGAGAACCTCTCTGGAGGCGCTAAAGGAATGGAAGGAGGTGTGGTGACTTGGATGATAGGTTGTGAAACATCAGAACCCCCACCTTGTACTGATCCCGCATGATGACGTTGAAGGGCATCTACTCTAGCGGCTAAGGCCTGTGTTTTCACCTGCAAGTTACCTATCATGCCGGCTACATCGGCATGGGAGACTGCTCCCAGGTCCATGACGCTCGGGCAGAACACACCACTAGGGCTTAGCGTTCTGTAAGGGTTGCCAGAAGTTCCGCAGGAGCGTCAGGAACCTGATGAGAATACCTCAGCCTTCCCCAGAGGTCTTCCAACTCTATCAGACTCTAGAGATTCGGAAGACTCGCCAGGGGAAAACAAGGAAACAAAACAAGGGAAGGCGGGTTCGCACTTCAAATGGCTAAACTGGCGTCTGGGTTTGAAGAAAGGGGACTCACACCTCGCTCACACCCTGTAAAATAAAGACTGTGTAAACACTAGTACATATGAACAACCCTCCAGTAGAACTCGACACTTGACCTCACCTACCCCTGTGTGGTGACTTCTAATCTGGTAGAGTGAAGGCGTCAAGGAGTCTACTGTAATGTCCTATGTAAAGGAGAGCACAACGTTAAACAGGAGTAAGAACCACCACTGGAGTCCACTCTATTTCTTCCTACAGCTTACCCCCAGTAGTTCTGTTGAAGGACTGTCGACTCCCCGGATTCTACCTTGCCTTGCGACCACTGTGGAGGATAGGTGTTCTACTACGACATATATCACAACCTGTGAACACAATCAAGATCCCCCCTGAGTTCCCCTTCTTAAGTATAGTAAACATTTATTGAAGAATAAAGCAGCGCATTGCGCTGTTACCGTGATTCTGTCGGAAGGAGAGTCAGCACAGTGATCCACGCAAATATCCCAAGGGAGCGACTGGATACTTTTGTAATAGGAAATGGAATGGAAACACCCACACTAGTGTGTGCCACCCAAAAGAACACCACCAGGCTATACATATTTTGAATAACCCCTGGCCAGTAGAATGAGCAGAGTTCGCCACTGGATTTGAGTGCCACAAGCAGGGAATAACGGGGGAAAAGGAGGATGGGAAGAACTGAAACAACATGTGCTGGAAAATGCGGAGCAGGGACCCCCCGGCTTGTAATGACAGCCAGTGCTTAGGATGTAGCACAGCTAGGGCGCTAACAACAAAAAACGAGAACAGAAAGCCAGGAACGCTGGGGTAACCTCTCTCTCTCTCAGAAGGAAAGGGAAAGAGGCAATATCCGACCTGCTAGCGGTGGTATGGCTGAGGGCAGGACGAAACGCCGCGAATGAAGGAGAAAGCGGCAACGATACAGCCAGCCGCCTTCGTTCACGAGAACGAAGACGGAAACAGGAAATACTCGACCGGAAGTCAGGCAGCTAAGCGATGGGACAGAACAGAATCTCGAAGCAAGAACGCTAAGCGCGTTTACTTGCCTCGGGGTTCCTTAAATACTGCAGCGTCGCGGAGCTGGGACCGCGGGGCATGACAGCACACTCCCCCCACAACGTCCCCCCACCTGTTTGGGTTTATCAGGATATGTCTGGTGGAAAAGACGAATCAAGCGAGGAGCGTGTACGGCATTAACCGGTTCTCACGTACGTTCTTCCACCCCATATCCCTTCCAGTGTAGCAGGTATTGGAGAGCATTCCCCACTATACGAGAGTCCACTATAGTGTCCACTTCGTATTCCTCGCTACCCTGAATGATAACAGGAGCAGGCCGTCTTGGAACGGAAGTGCCCGGCTCAACAGGTTTAACCAATGAGCCGTGAAAAACAGGGTGAATCCTGAAGGAAGCAGGTAATTCCAACTTCAGGGCTACCGGGTTAATCACCTTCAGGACTCGGTAGGGTCCTATGAATTTGGGATTGAACTTGCGTGAACCACTGAGCGTCAAATGTTTGGTGGAAAGCCACACCTAATCCCCCGGTGTATAGATGGGTTCTACTCTCCTATGTAAGTCCGCCCCCTCCTTGTACCTTACTTTAGCCATCTCAAGAGTCTCCAAGGTTACTTTGTGCAGGTCTAGAAGTTTCTGTACTAACTGATCAGCTGCTGGAATAGGGCTATCTGGGGAAAACCCGGATGGTAATAACTTAGGATGAAACCCCGCAGAACAAAAGAAAGGTGAGTGGTTGATGGAAGAATGTGGGCTATTGTTGTAAGCAATCTCAGCCACCCATACCCACTCATCTCAATCCGAAGGAGAATGGACGACCTGATTTCTAATGTATTGCTCAAAACACTGGTTAACTCTCTCAGTTTGCCCATCTGACTGAGGATGATGACTAGAAGACAACCTGACATCTATCTGAAGAAGGGAGCACAAGCCCCTCCAAAACCGTGACACGAACTGGGCCCCCCTATCCGAAACCAAGACAGAAGGGAATCCATGGAGACGCATCACCTGATGCAAAAATACCGAAGCCAATTCCATAGCAGTGGGCAACCCCTCCAAAGGGACAAAGTGAGCGGTTTTCGTGAATAGATCCACTACAACGAACACAGTATTGTTCTTTCTCTTGGTAACAGGTAACTCCACTATGAAATCGAGCGATACTGTGTGCCAGGGACCCGGCGGGGAAGCCAATAGCAGGAGTAGGCCTGCTGGATTTTGGTGGGATACCTTGGTCTGGGCACATACAGAGCAGACTTTTACATATGTTTTTATGTCTTTTGACATGTTAGGCCACCAAAAACGTTCACGTATTGTCTTGGTGGTTTTCTTTATTCCTGGATGACCTGCCAAGGGATGTGTGTGATACCATTTCAAAACTTGTTCCTGTAAGTCTTGTGTAGGTAGTACCACCCCCCCTTGGATGCACACATACCCATTGCGGACAACCGTCTCGTGGGAGCCTACAACCTCCCGCATCTTCTCTGAGGATTGGGCTAGCCGAATCTTCCTGCGGAACTCCTCTTCCGTGCACATCCCACCAATGATGGCCTCTTTGGGTATAATGCTAGGTATTTCCACAGGTTCATCCGGTTGTTTAAAACCCAAGCGGGATAAGGCGTCAGCCTTGCCATTCCGTCTCCCAGGCCTATATTGGATGGGGAAGTCATATTCACCAAAAAATTGAGACCAACGTAGTTGTCTCATGGACAATGCCTTGGCTGATTTCAGGTACTGAAGATTACGGTGGTCTGTGTAAACAGTAGCCGTATAACGAGCGCCCAAGAGATACTGCCTCCATTCCTCAAAGGCCTTCTTTATTGCAAGGAGCTCCTTATCCCCCACTGCGTAATTGTATTCAGCAGGGGTGTACTTGTGCGAGAAATAGGCCACAGGGTGACAGTGTCCTAAGACAGGATCCTTTTGACTAAGGACACCTCCCACTGCCACCTGCGAGGCGTCCACCTCCACCACAAACGGCAAGGCGGGATCAGGATGTCGTAAGATGGGAGCTCTCGTGAAGGCCAGTCGCAACCGCTGAAAGACATCCTCGGCCTCTCGTGACCAAGCAAACGAGACACCCTTTCTCAACAGCGCGGTAAGGGGACTTGCCAATTCAGAAAAGTCTCGGATAAAACGTCTGTAGAAATTGGCAAAGCCCAGGAAGCTTTGCAATTCCCTAACAGTACAGGGTGCAGGCCATGAGAGAACCGCTTTAACTTTACCGGGGTCCATAGCTAGGCCCCAGGGGGAGACAACAAAACCCAAAAACGGCACCTCCTGGGTGTGGAAGGTGCACATCTCCAATTTACAATACAACTGATTGTCGCGGAGGCGCTCCAACACCTTACGCACGTGGAGAACGTGGTCTGACATAGGGGATGAAAAGATCAAAAGATCGTCAATGTAGGCAATCACATAGTCGTCAAGCATGTCTCTGAGCACCTCATTTATGAAAAACTGGAATGCTGCAGGAGCATTACAAAGCCCAAAGGGCATCACGAGATATTCAAATAAACCATACTTGGTGCAAAATGCTGTCTTCCACTCGTCTCCCTCCCTGACACGCACCAGATGATAGGCTCCACGTAGATCAAGTTTTGTGAAGAACTGGGCACCACGTACTCTGTCAAGGAGGGAGGCGATGAGAGGCAGAGGATACCGGTTCTTAATGGTGACAAGATTTAGTTTCCTATAATCAATACAGCAGCGAAGACCCCCTTCTCGTTTGGGTATAAAAAATAACGAAGAAGAGGCAGGAGAGCGTGAGGGTCGAATGAAACCCTTTTCCAACATGGTGTCTAGGTATTCCCTCAGATACGTATTCTCCTTTTCGGTGAGGGAATACACCCTGCTGCATGGGATTCTGGCTCCTATCTCAAGGTCAATACGAAAGTCATATGCCCGATGTGGGGGAAGGACTTCTGCCTCTTTGGGGTCAAACACCGTCGCTAAATCCTGGTAGGAAGAGGGCAACTCGGGAATGTGTTCTGACTCGTTCGCCTCAACGGTGCCCTGTGTACCTGCAATCACTATTTCTTGTTCTGTAAGAGAACGAAACACAAGGGTGGATTTCTCCCAGTCTATCACAGGGTTATGGGTCTTCAACCGTGGTATGCCCAATAGCACTGGAATTTGTGGAGAACATATTAAATCGAACACTATATCCTCTTGATGGTCGGGATCTATAACCATGTGTAGCATGGTCGTTTGATGGGTTACTGGTCCTGAGACAAGGGGACGCCCGTCTATAGTGGTGACCCTGTTTGCTTCTCCTTTCCTTATACAGGGTATTAGGTTTTCTCTAGCCCACTTTGAGTCCATGTAATTCTCTGAAGCACCGGAATCTATCATTATGGCCACCTGCAACCCTATGTGTGCGAAGGTTATGTGGGCGGATACGTAGAGATGTGTAGTGGGGGTAACAGTAGGGTGAACAGAAGAGACAAAACCATCTGAACCACCAGGGATTCTTGCCTCACAGGACCCCGGGCTTCCTAGTTTCCCGCCTTGTCTGACTGAGTTGGTTTAATCGGACAAGACCTCAAGAAATGACGGGCCTTCCCACAATACAAACAGAGTCTATTGGTTCGCCTTCTTTGTCTTTCTTCAGGTGTCAAGGGACCTCTCAAGACCCCTATTTGCATGGGCTCACTCTCATCGCCCCCTTTGGGAGGATCGTTTTTCTTTTCCCTGGAAAGCGCATAACGGGGTTCCAATCGTCCTTTTTCCTGCTTTCTCTCTTGTAGTCGGTGTTCTATTTTGACTACTAAATCAATAAGATCAACCCACGACTCGGGTAAATCTACTATTTGGGAGAGAGCATCCTTCAAGTCATCGCGTAGACCTCTGTAGAAGAGAGTGTTACGCTTTTCTTCTGGCCAGTTAGATTCCACCACTAATCTACGAAAAGAAGTAATGTATTGTACCAAGTCATGGTTGCCCTGTTTTAGTGCTAGTAACTCGGTATCTGCGGAGTGAGTGTATGTGTGCCGGTCAAATAATTTATGGAACTCACTTTTAAAGGCTGAATGACTATGCAGCAACGGGTCGTTTCTGTCAACTAAGGGAATGGCCCAATCTGCTGCAGGACCACTCAGATACGAAATCATAAAGGCGACCCGGGACTGATCAGAGGGAAAACAATTGCTCTTACATGTGAAGTGTAACTGACACTGGCTAAGAAATGCGGCACACCGAGCAGCATTCCCCGAGAACCTCTCTGGGGGCGCTAAAGGAATGGAAGGAGGTGTGGTGACTTGGATGATAGGTTGTGAAACATCAGAACCCCCACCTTGTACTGATCCCGCATGATGACGTTGAAGGGCATCTACTCTAGCGGCTAAGGCCTGTGTTTCCACCTGCAAGTTACCTATCATGCCGGCTACATCGGCTAGGGAGACTGCTCCCAGGTCCATGACGCTCGGGCAGAACACACCACTAGGGCTTAGCGTTCTGTAAGGGTTGCCAGAAGTTCCGCAGGAGCGTCAGGAACCTGATGAGAATACCTCAGCCTTCCCCAGAGGTCTTCCAACTCTATCAGACTCTAGAGATTCGGAAGACTCGCCAGGGGAAAACAGGGAAACAAAACAAGGGAAGGCGGGTTCACACTTCAAATGGCTAAACTGGCGTCTGGGTTTGAAGAAAGGGGACTCACACCTCGCTCACACCCTGTAAAATAAAGACTGTGTAAACACTAGTACATATGAACAACCCTCCAGTAGAACTCGACACTTGACCTCACCTACCCCTGTGTGGTGACTTCTAATCTGGTAGAGTGAAGGCGTCAAGGAGTCTACTGTAATGTCCTACGTAAAGGAGAGCACAACGTTAAACAGGAGTAAGAACCACCACTGGAGTCCACTCTATTTCTTCCTACAGCTTACCCCCAGTAGTTCTGTTGAAGGACTATCGACTCCCCGGATTCTACCTTGCCTTGCGACCACTGTGGAGGGTAGGTGTTCTACTACAACATATATCACAACCTGTGAACACAATCAAGATCCCCCCTGAGTTCTCCTTCTTAAGTATAGTAAACATTTATTGAAGAATAAAGCAGCGCATTGCGCTGTTACCGTGATTCTGTCGGAAGGAGAGTCAGCACAGTGATCCACGCAAATATCCCAAGGGAGCGACTGGATACTTTTGTAATAGGAAATGGAATGGGAACACCCACACTAGTGTGTGCCGCCCAAAGAACACCACCAGGCTATACGTATTTTGAATAACCCCTGGCCAGTAGAATGAGCAGAGTTCGCCACTGGATTTGAGTGCCACAAGCAGGGAATAACGGGGGAAAAGGAGGATGGGAAGAACTGAAACAACATGTGCCGGAAAATGCGGAGCAGGGACCCCCCGGCTTGTAATGACAGCCAGTGCTTAGGATGTAGCACAGCTAGGGCGCTAACAACAAAAAACGAGAACAGAAAGCCAGGAACGCTGGGGTAACCTCTCTCTCTCTCAGAAGGAAAGGGAAAGAGGCAATATCCGACCTGCTAGCGGTGGTATGGCTGAGGGCAGGACGAAACGCCGCGAATGAAGGAGAAAGCGGCAACGATACAGCCAGCCGCCTTCGTTCACGAGAACGAAGACGGAAACAGGAAATACTCGACTGGAAGTCAGGCAGCTAAGCGATGGGACGGAACAGAATCTCGAAGCAAGAACGCTAAGTGCGTTTACTTGCCTCGGGGTTCCTTAAATACTGCAGCGTCGCGGAGCTGGGACCGCGGGGCATGACAAGCTCAGGCAGCTGAGTTGATAGCGCTAACAAGAGCATGTGAGCTTAGCACTGATTTGTTGGTTAACATCTACACCGATAGTCGATATGCTTTTGGAGTGGCTCACGATTTAAGGCTACTTTGGAAGGAAGGAGGCTTCCTTACATCACACGGGACACAAATAGTGCATGGGTAATTAGTACATAATCTCCTTACTGCCTTGACACATCCTAAGAAAGAAGCGATTGTTAATTGTAGCGCACACAAGAAAGTGACAGATAAAATAGGACAGGGCAATACCTTTGCAAATCACACAGGCCGTGAGACTGCAATGTAGCGAAGTACTACATCTATGTATGTGGTCAAGTCACAGGCTGAACGTTGGCATGATGTCAGACAAGAGTTGCTGGACATGCAACGATCTGCCTCTGCTAATGAATTAGACCAATGGTCTAAGGAGGGAATATTGGATGATGAGGGCTGTTGGAGGAATAAAGAAATGACCAAGTGGAAATTGCCCACAGCCTATTTACATTCCATGATTCACATGGCACATGGGCTGGCACATGTTGGAGCATCCTCAATAGCAAAGCTACTTATGCAAGATTGGGGATATTGCCGTCACAGCTAAAAAGATAGTCCAGTCTTGTCTGATTTGTCTCCAGTATAATCCTGGAAAGGGAACACGAACTCCACGGGAGGGTTTGCGATACCTATTGCACCTTTTGAGGTTCTGTAAATGGATTATATCCAGCTAGAACGCTGCAATAGCCTGAAATATGTCTTAGTGGTGGTCTGTGCCTTTAGTAAATGGATAGAGGCAAATGCTACGAAAGATAATACAGCTCTTACTACACTAAAGGTGCTCCTAAAGGAGTTTTTCCCCAGATTCTGCATTTGTCGAGTTTTGTGGAGTGACAACGGACCCCATTTCATTGGGCAGGTTGTTGAGTATGTCTTGAAAGGATTGGGAACCAAGCATGAATTCTATGCTGCTTTTTACCCACAATCAGCAGGGCTAGTGGAACGATACAATTCTACCCTCAAGCTCAAGTTAGCTAAAATACAGGCTTCCACATCTCTGAAATGGCCTGATGCACTGCCCTTGGCATTGCTATCCATTAGATCGATACCACATACACAATCTGGCCTCAAACCGTAGGAGGTGGTTTTCGGGAGGCCAATGAATATTTGGGGGATTCCTAAGCTACGCCCTATACATGATGTGCCTTATGTAGTGATATACGACTACTTGTCTCAGTTGACTGACAGCTTGCTTTCTATTCATCAACAGGTTCGAGAAGCTTTTCCTGACAGGTCACAAGGTGTTGGTCATGATCTACGGCCCGGTGACCAAGTGATGGTGAAGGTGTTCCAGAGGTCGAGCAGCTTGGAACCGAGGTGGCGAGGACCCAAGCAAGTTCTTCTGGCCACCAGAACTGCAGTCCGAGTGACCAATCGAATGAACTGGATCCATTCCACCTATTGCAAGAGGGTGCTGTCCACCTTGGTGGAACCTGCTGCGGTGAAAGATCACCGCAACATCTTGGACACAGAGAGGCCAAACTGCGTCACCTGAAGAACCTGAGGAAGTCTTCCCGGACCATACGATCCCTGGTACATCGCAATATCAGCTGCGACCCCGGACGAGAGATTCTTCGTTGCTGAAAAAGACTGGTTGAGTCACTCTCCTGGATTAGTGAAGGCCTGAGTTACAAAGGGGGAGACCCTACTAGTGTTACCCGTCTCAATCTCAGTGAAGAAACCAACAGCTGCCCAGGACTTTAGGGTTCCTCTATTTTATTTTTCAACATCGAGATGAATATGCCTGCGGAGAAGAGATCAACTGCTACGAGAGTCTGTGATCGAAAGACTATGTTTATTATTGGACTTACTTCCATTGTTATCATCATTGCAACAATAACATGGGTTGTAGAGGGAGTAACTCCTGCTCGAAATCTACTGACTGTCACTACTCCTGTCCCCATTGAACATTATTACTTCACTCTTCCCTATCATGAGCAACAAGACAGGATGTCTTACCTCAACAATACGTTTATTCAAATGTTGCATCACACCCATAATGCTACGAACATCACCAACTGTTGGGTGTGTGGAATGATGCCAGCTCACCAGAAAAAGGGAGGAACACCTTTCATTCCTCTGCCGTTTTTACACAATGGTTCTTGTAGGGCCTGGTTTGCGCGACTATGGGCATCTGAAGTTGCTAACATTACTAATGCTGATGTAGGTGGGCTGAATGCCCAGTTGAATAAAGCCTGTTACCCTGATGAGGAACGATATCCACAAGCTAAAGGAACTGTATGGGAGATGGAGGAGTATCGCGGACGAAACTCCTCCACACGCTTTGTCTTCCCCAACACCAGAACAGCTAAGGGTAATGGACCTCCTGTTAGAGCTGTTGCTAGAGCTCGAGCAGACCTGTGTGTGAACAGTACTGGTAGTATTCCTGTAGGGAAAAGTGACTGTACTCTGGTCTTGAATATTACTGGAGTAACCTATAGCAGTTTCATGTCATCACACAACACCTATTTTAGTTGTGGAAAAAGGGGATACTATCATTTACCCATTGGTTAGTCGGGAACCTGTTTTTTGTCCTTTTTGCTACCACCTGTGTTTTTGGCGCCTGCTTCCTACCACAAAGACTATATACTGTACAATGACATTTCTAAAAGCCGATCAAAGAGAACAATAAATCATGATGAGGTGGATCAGACTGATACTGCACTGCAGCAATATGTTGACTTTAATTTGGGGCTGTTCTTCTTTGTTTGTGTGGCCTTAAACAGCAGAAAGATTAGGTGCTTGACACGTGTTGTAGAGGTTGTAACCAATCAGACAGCTTGGAAACATCACGGAAGAACTACAAATTGCGAGAATTGTGGCGCTCCAAAACAGGATGGTCCTCGACGTGGTTCTAGTGGACTGTGGTGGAGCATGCCGCATCATCGGGAGCAATTGCTGTGTGTATATCCCTGACCACGCCCTTTCATTTTTTGAGGCGATTTCTAAGATGCACAAAATAGCCACTGAAATCCACCAGGAATCAGGAACATGGACTTTGACTGGGTGGATGTGGACAATGTTTACCGCTTGGGGCTGGAAGTTATTATCAGCCCTATGTATATTTGTTGCGATCCTTTTTTCCTGCTGCCTCTGTATTCAATGTGGCCCAATGCTCTGTTCCCTATGTATTTCTACTTGCACCTCATGTATACCAGCCAAACAAAATGTTAAGAATGCAAATGCCCGACTAGGAACTGACCAAGATATAAGAGAACTTATGTTAGTGGATATTGGTGATAACCTTCATGTTTCTTCTATTGCATAGCGAATGTCTTAAGCTAATGCTAAAAGGGAGGTCTGTGGAAATTGCAGAAATTGCCGTTAGCATAATCTGAAGCCATTTTGGTTGTGGCAGCCATTTTCGTTAGCCATGTGTTAGCCATGTGATTCTCCGGCCTTCACTGTTGCTTGCCTTTCTATTCTGCTTGAGTCATCAACTGTAGTTAACTCCTTCAGTACTGAGCCAGAGCACTGTGTATGCTCAGAAAGGACTGTAGCTGCTAGAATGCACCTGTCTTAGAATGTAACTGTCGGGCTGTTGCAACTGATGCAAGCAGTTCTGTCTCCCCTCCCACTTTGCTGACCAAGTCTTTTCTGTCTGCCCATGTTAGTCGATAGCTATTCTCCTGTATGCCTGTACCTTCTATTTGAGTCTCCATGCTTACTCAGCGACAAACAGGGTATAAAAGACCCTTGGTTTCTGTATTCCTTGTACTACCTCATACAATGCCTGAGGGTTTTGTATTGATGTAGTCCCAGTCATGAGTGATTAATAAACTTGCTATTTTATAAACCAGCTTCCATGCCAATCTCTACTTTGTTGGCTTAAGGACCAGTGGACAGATAAGGGTAAACCCCCGCACCAGTGAGTCCCTAAAATTCTCATTTCCACACTCTGACTGGCCCTCCACGGGACCATATTGTGTAGTGTGCTCGGCATTACCCTGTACCGCTCCAGCTGCTGAACTGCACTGGATGTGCAATAAACATCCAATGACGCACTGCTGTGTCATGTCTTTCATCATTCATGTATGAATGTGTGGATGAATGTAGGGACAGTGATTTCCCTTGCGTCAATGATGCTCATCCAGTGGGATGCCAGTCAGAGGGTGCTACATTGCATATTGTGTCCTGGGTCCCTTGGACACTACAACAGGGACACACGTATCAGTCACTTCCATGTCCGGACATGGACTGAACCACACCCAGAACCCACGAGTCATTGTTGCGAGCCCTGCGCTGGTCCGGCATACGGCAGGCCAGACCACTCCGCTTCCTCATTGCTACCCGTCGCAGGCGTACTCGCTGCTGGTGTGCAGGTCACTGGTCTAGTTGTCAGCATGTCACAGGCACTCCCTGAGGCCAGGTTTGCAAGCACACCACACCCATTTGGCACAGGCGGCACAGGCCATGTGACTCCGCCAACATAAGGGGCCTTCGACGTCACATTCCCCTCTGCCGGTGG
Organism: Triturus cristatus; assembly: GCF_964204655.1. Lineage (NCBI taxonomy): Eukaryota > Metazoa > Chordata > Amphibia > Caudata > Salamandridae > Triturus > Triturus cristatus. The sequence goes on along the minus strand of NC_140583.1, from coordinate 849,112,978 downwards.
TGACTGGATGACGGACGCTCCACAGTTCTCAATCATAAAGGGCGCATGAGTTGTTGCACATAGGGTTAGTGGCACCCGAGGCCTTTCGGCCTTCACAGGCCTACCACCACGTGGCGATGACTGGGGTTGCACAGGGTTTGTGGCACTCGGTGTACTGCGGCCGGCACAGGCACCCCGCCAGGGGACGGTGACTTTGGGTGCACTGAGTTAGTGGCACCTTAAGCTGCTGAGCGGGTGTGCAGCCTGCGATGATGCCCCATCCCGGCGGTCCGGACAGCTCAGGTTTTGTGTGCCCTGCTGGACCGCAGTGTAGCCCAGAGCCAGCGGGCAGTGCAGGCCTACTGCCACAAGGCGTAGCTTCTGGGATCCCAGAATTAGTGGCACCCACTGGGCTGAGTTGGTGTGCAGCCTGCGATGATGTCGGGTGCACTGGTATGTGCTATACCATGGAGTAATCTAGACCCAGCACCAAACGTGAGACCTGATGGCCTGCGGAGCGGGGCTGCATGGTGTGGAGGGTGCCATGTCCGCGGGCCCCGGGCTTGTAAATGTAAATGTAGTGCATTTATATAGCGCTTCGCACACCCCCGAAAGGGTTTCTCAGGCGCTGTGCACATACCGCTGTGGAACCCTTCCTGGCCTTTCCCTGTGAAGTGCCCACTCCTGGGCATCCCCAAGTTGAAGCCAGGCATCCTAGCGCTTTTGGGGCCGTTGTGGAGATTAAGCAAGCTATTGGCCAGAGTTGCAGAGTGGGACCCATGGTTAGAATAGGCACCGAGACAAGAATTATCGGGTCCGGGGAAATTGAGCCCAAGACCCGCCAAGGCAGGAATTGAACCCTGGTCCGGGCCAGACCTCTGCATCAGGGTCTGCCGCTCTAACCATTGAGCCACACTTCTCCACTTGTGGCTTGCAGCAGCAAGTGGTGGGACCTACTGTCTACACGCCGGCGGTGGAAGGTGAGCAGTGAGGCCTGGGTGTGTATGGGCGTGCATGCTCCGATGGGTGGCGGGAGGAGCTAGGGTGCATCTGCCTGGGTGTGCATGGGCGGGCAGGTGATGTTGTCTTGTGCAAGTGTGTGTACTGTGCCAATCATGTATCTGGCCTCTGTTTCAGATGAAGACTCTGTCTCATGTGTGACATGGTGTACTGCTATACATACCGGCAAGTGGTTGGAGACACACCGGTGGCAGCAGGTGAGCAGTGTGGCCTGAGTGCGCAGGGGCGGTACTCTCTTTCTCTCTTCCCCTCTCTTCTTATCTCTCTCTCCCCCTCTCTTCTCAACTCTCTCTCCCCCCTTCGTATCTCTCTCTCTCCTCTAATCTTATCTCTCTCTCCCCCTCTTTGTCCGTCTATCTTTCTCCCCCTCTCTTCTTCTCTCTCCCCTTTGCTCTCTCTCTGTCCTTTGATGTGCGCAGGACACACCTTCTCATCATGATTTTTGTCTTGCAGGCTGTGACCTACGGATTGTCCTGAGGGGAGCCGCCATGTGTCTTCATTTCATTTCAGTGTTCATTTTAATAAAGTTTCATTTGTTGCTTCGAAAGTGAACGTGTGATGCTCATTTTTGTGACGACACATGCATGTCACCAGTTGTAATTGTGCAACATCAAGCAGATTATTTTGTACATGTTTAGGTGTAGCTGATGTGCCATGTCTTTGGTCGGGGGGAGTGCCGGGGAGGGGTTCTTGTGGGGGTGGCAGCAGATGTTGTTGCCCTTTCAGCCTTCCAGGCTGCATCTTCAGTTGCCCGGGTGCATCTGTTGTTCTTCAGATGTGGGTCCCTGGGGTGGTGTTAGGTTCTGATGTATTCCCAGGTTTAGGATTTCTAGTAAATCTGAGAATGTGTCAGGTTCCATGGGTGTTGCGTGGGAATACCCACAGCAACACCCATGGAACGCTCCTTTCAAGCAGTTTTCTGCGTGAAAGGGGCACATATTTATAAGGCCATGAAAAGCCACGTAAAGTGGCTTTACGTGGCCTTATAAATATGCTGTATCACATTGCGCCACCAGAACATCAAAAAAGTGACGTTTCGGCGGCGCTAAAGTGCCGGGCCGCATAAATGAGGCCCACAATGTTTACATATAAATATTCAAGGTAGAAATAATGAGTTGTGAATACATGGGAAAAGACGATATCAAACACTTTAATAAGAACACAGACACTAAGAAAAACCGTATAATGTCAGCTATTCATCAAGACTAGGATGAAAGAGTTAAAAATGTTATTCAATTCCTGAAATAACATCCGAAAACACCATTCAAGTGCCAATGAAAGTTCTGTAAAAACATTCTTATGTACCTAAAAACTCCTCGTGGGAAATAGCCAGTTTAAAAGACAAGAATTTCTCTATTGGTCTTTCACATTCACCCATCCCCCATATATGTTCAGCCAGTGAGAGGTGGTACTTTGTTCTGCATTGGATACTTTTTCAATATACATGACAGACTGTCCACGTTGCTGTTTCTAAGATGTAGGTATATAAACCACAATTACATTGTGCCCCTGCAAACAATCAACTGCTGCAACAATTTTACATTCGTGTTACTCTGGGGTTTTGACCTTGTATCGCGATTGTGATCTGCCTACGCAACAAAATGCATTCCATACGTTACATTGTATCTATTTCAAAACACAAAATGCTGCCAAAAGCTATCTTTTTACACACACCTAATTTCCTTGCCTGGCAAAAGCTTGCCAGTGCTTGTTGTTCTATTATACACTGCTCCCGCATCTATATCAGAAGCATCAGGCTAGCAATGAACGGCAAGTCCAGCTGTGGCTTGACCCATCCCAAAAGACCCGCACAGATGCAAACCAAAGAGCTCATAGTCTTTAATCTGTGAGATTCTTGGCCTTGCAACATGCTGAGGCAAGCCACTCTGCTTCAGCCTAATCAGAGGTGCTGCTGCACAGCTTTCATTGGGCACCCACAGGTTTCATGACACGTGAAGCCTCTCCTGGGTCAGGCTTTCGCAGAGAGCCCCACATGCCAATGCTGTCAATTAAAGTCATCCATTTTTTATTTTATTTATTTAATGCGTTTTTATATAGCGCGGACTTTACCCGAAGGTGTCAGAGCGCTTCACAATAGGAACAGTAATGATACATGAGGCGAAAATTACAAGTGAGCATGTTACAAAAGCAAACGTTATGTTACATGAAGCAATAGTGACAATTGTGCAAGTATCAAGAACAAACAAAATACAAGAGGTAGCAAACGATACGTTACAAGAGGAAAAAGTGACGTGTGCAGGTTACAAAAGCATACAGAGTACAAGTAGAGGTATAATACTGCAATAAACGGCAGACACTCAAAGCACTAAAACAAACGTTACATTACATGAGGCAATGGTGGCAATTGTGCATGTATCAAAAGCAAACAAAATACAAGAAGTAGCAAACGATATGTTACAAAAGGAAAGGTAACGTGTGCATGTTACAAAAGAGTACAAAGTACAAGTAGAGGTATAATACTGCACTAAAAGGCAGACACTCAAAACACAAAAACACACTGGGAAGGCACTTCTATAGGCATGGAGAACAGAATTTCTTATAATGGAAGGACTTCCTTCAGATAATAGAGGGCGTGAATTAAATTTGGAAGTGTCTTTGAAGGAGGAGAGCTTTGAGGTCAGTTTTGAAGGCCTGGAAAGAGGTGGTGGTCCGGAGCTGAGGCGGAAGTGAGTTCCAGATTCTCACCGCGTTGCCTGAAAAGGATTGGGCCATCGATCTTTCCTTCTTGAAAGTGGGAGGTTCAAGCAATACATTTTCTGCATTACGTGATGGTCTGGAGCCTCCAGAGAGTTTCAGTTTATTCGCCAGGTAGCGAGGGGAGGAGGAGTGCAAGGCTTTGTGGGTGATACAGGCAGTCTTGTATATAGATCTTGCCTCGATGGGAAGCCAGCGGAGGGTGGATAAAATGGGTGTGATGTGGTCGCTTCTTTTGGCCCCATATATGAAACGAGCTGCTGAATGGAGAACAGACTTAAGAGGGGGACAGGTGAGATTTGGGGAGGTCAGTAAAAAGAGAATTGCAGTAGTCCAATCTGGAGAGAACCAGCGATTGGACCAGGGTTTTAAGGTCTTGCTCCTGGAAGAAGCGACGAATCCCCCAAAGAAGGCGCAGTTGGTATCGAGCAGACTTTGCAATGGAATCGATGTGGGAGAGTAGATTGAGTTTTTTGTCGAGTATGACACCAAGGGATTTTGTGCTGTCGACAATGATGGGTTTATTGTTAAGTAGATTCATCTGGTCCATCCATGATTGAACCGGGGGAGGAGAAAGTGAGGAGGAGAGGAGGAGGAATTCAGTTTTGGAGGGATTCAGAATCAGCTGATGAGTTAACATCCAGTTTTGAATGGAGTCAAGAGTAGAGCTTAGGATGGAGAGATCGTGAGTGGAGGCCACCTTAAGGTAGATTTGGGTGTCGTCAGCATAGAGATGATAGTGGATCCCGGATTTACTAAGGAGATTTCCCAATGGTTCTAAATAGAGATTGAACAATGTGGGTGCAAGTATAGAGCCTTGAGGTACACCTTGACCGACCGCCAAAGGAGATGAAAGACTGTCCACTATTTTGATCATTTGGGATCTATCAGAGAGGAAGGAGGCAAACTATTTAAGCACAGTGCCCTCCATGCCCATTCTCTGTTGAAGAGTGTTAAGGAGAGTGTTGTGATTGACAGTGTCAAAGGCTGCAGAAAGGTCAAGGAAAATTAGAAGACAAGACTCTCCCAAATCGAGTATCCGCAGCACGTCATCAATCACTTGCAGCAGGGCTGTTTCAGTGCTGCAGTTTTGAATGAAGCCGGACTGGAAATTGTCAAGAAGATCATTGTCCTTGATATGACGAGAGAGTTGTTTCGCTACACATCTTTCTGTGATGTTCGCAAGAAAAGGTAGGTTAGTGATGGGACGGTAGTTGTTGAGGTCGTTCGCATCAGAAGGGGTTTTTTTAAGCAGAGGGGTGACCTGCCCAGTTTTGAAGGAAACAGGAAGGGAACCTTGACAGAGGGAGAAGTTGCCCAGAGTGGTCCAATAGGAAAGAGAATGGGTATAGAAGTCAAAGGCAATGGCACAGGGGATGGGGTCAAGAGAATGGTTGGAGGGCTTTGTTTCGAGGATGCATTTGAGGAGGGCATCTTCAGAGATGGGGTCAAAGTTCTGCCAAATGGTTAAGGATTTGAACTCCTCTGTAGGGGTAGGATGGATGACCTGATCTACAAGTGATATCACTTTTTCATCAAAGAATATAGCGAATTCCGTTGCTTTCTTAGTAGAATCCTTCAACTTGGAGGTTGGGGTAGAGCAGTTTGGGTTCTTGATGAGGTCGAATAGTTTTTTGGGTCTATTTTTGGCCGAGTCGAGGAGGGATCTGAAGTGCGACGCTTTTCCAAGGAAGATGTGCTGTGGTACTTGGATCTTGCTGAACGAAGCGTGGCCAAATTATCGGTGGAGGGCGCTTGTCTCCATTGTTTATCAAGGACTCTTAGGTACTTCCTTTCTTCATAGAGGGATTTGCTGAACCAAGGTGGTGAGGGAATAGGCCTTTTCTTTTTGCTTTGGAGAGGAGCGACATTATTGATTTTGACTGCAAGAACTGTGAGGCATTGGGAGGTGAGTTCGTTAACATCTAGGTTCGGGTCTAGTTTTGGATGTAATAGCAAAGCAGAATCACAGAGGGTACCGAGGTCAATATTTTTAGTGTCACAGAACCAGGAAGTAGCCCTCTTAGGTTGGCCGAGAGTTATAGAGTGTGATAGGTGAAGAGAGAATGGGATGAGGAGGTGGTCAGACCAGTCTGCATGAATAGGGGTAGCGATAGTCAGCAAGCCTGCTTTAGAAATAACAAGGTCCAGGATTGAGCCCTTAGAGTGTGTTGTTTCTGTGCAGTGTTGGATAAGATCGTTTGCAGAGAGGAAGGTGGCCAGCAAATTCGCAGAGGTGTCTTGAGACGAGCCCCAGTGGACATTGAAGTCACCCACGAAGATCTGATTGTCACTTTGCGAGTATTGGTCGCTGATGAAGTCAGCGAGTTCCTCCATAAACGAAGGGCTGCTACCAGGCGGGTGGTAAGTAGCATGGAATCTGAGAGGTGAGCGGTGGTGCAATTGAAGCTCAAGAGATGGGCATTCAAAAGTGTGGAAGGAGCTGTTAGGAAAAGCCTTAAGTTGAAGGGAGTTTCTAAAGATGACTGCAACACCTCCCCCAACTTTGTCAATTCTGTCATTTCTCAATATAGAATAGCCTGTGGGTAATAGGAGATCAAACATAGAGTGAGAGGTATCGTTGAACCAGGTCTCTGTGAGGAAGAGCATGTCAATATTGTGCAGGATGATGGTATCGGAGATTTCAAGTTTGTGTTTTATTGCAGATCTGCAGTTGTGGAGCATACAGCGCAGCTCTGTCGAGACTGTTTTGGTGACGGGGGCACTTGGGCTATGAGGTGTGATGGGGATATTGTACTTATACGAGGGTGCTCGGGAGGGTTTAGGTGGATGAGTGGTTCTGACAGAGGAGATGGTCGGAAAAGTGTAGATAGTTGGGTTACTTGGAGAAGAAAGTGGAAGAAGGGTGGCGTTCGAGGTCTTGTGTGAGTTTGCAATGTTTGCAGACGACAGGTTATGCTTGGCTATTATGGGGTGTGGGGGCGAGGTGCATCTCGTTGGAAGGTGAGTGCTTTCCAAAGGAATTGATGTGTATGGAAAAGTGGAAATCTTGGAGCTTAAAACTGAAATGGTAGCTTCAAGTTGGGAGATGGAGGTGGTAAGAGAGCCTAGCTTATTTTCCAGAGAGAGTAAGGCAGAGCATTGCATGTTGGGTGGCTCGATGGAAACAGGAGGGGGTGCACTTCGCGGTGGAAGGCAGGGAGAGGGGGAACGGGAGGGGAGTAGGGGTACAGGGTTCAGAGGTGGGGAAAGGTGGTGGATGAGAGCAGGCGTTGGTGCACCAGAGGTGGAAGGAGAGTTGTCTTTGTTGGCGTTGCAAGAAGCATAGGAATTAAGGACATAATTAGGGGGAGATAGGAGAGGAGCGAGGCGGTGAGGCGGAAGAAGAGGGGAGGCATGTATGGAGTCATAGGGATGAAGGAGGTTTGGGAGGAAAAGAGGGGAGGGGGTTGGAGAGGTCCTGTCAGCTAGGTGAGGTGGCTGTGAGGGAGTGGGCATCTGGCAGAGTGAGGGGGGTTGGGAGATGGGGAAGTTGAAGAAAGGAAGTGGTTCTGCTAGGCCCGAGGGAGGGAAAGCGTTACCATGGGGGGAAAGGGGGTAGCACAGCATTGCTGGAGGAGTGGGGGGAAGGAAAGTGATGCAATGGGTTTGTGGAGAAATCGGGGTATATAGCGAGGAGAGGAGGGGTAGAAAAGCGGAGAGGCGGAGGGAATAAGGGGAACGAAAGGAAAGTTAACTAGGGGAGAAGGCTGGAGGAGAGGTGAACTAAAAAAGGGGGGTGGCAGGTAGAGATAGGGGTGAGGAGATGAGAATGGAGTACCGGGACGGTGCAGATTGAACGAGGAGCGTGTTAGCTAGAGGTAAGGCTGAAGTGATGAGGGGGGGCATACTGTGAGGGGGGAAGAATGGGAGGGGAGGGCACAGGGGAGGAAGGAGGAAGAGGGTCAACCTGTGCCTCTCAAGGGTGCAGCCTATTGGAGAGTGGGGGGGTCAGGGGAGGAGACAGAGAGTAATTGGTGGAGCTGGATGAAGAGTCAAGGGATGACCCGGTCGCAGGGGAGGGGAGGAGGGAAGGGAAGAGGTGGTCAAAGAGAGACAGACAGGTGTCTTTGGCTTGGATCATGACAGTACCGTTGTTATAGAGTGAAATAGTGAGGGAGCCGGTGAAACACGCAGAGGGGGAAATTTTTAGCTGTTTCCCATGAGGGATAGAGGAGGAGGAGGTGACGTTAAGGGAATTGTAAAAGCTGGTGGACCAAGAGGGGATGTCGTGAGTGAAAAAAATGAAATCGTTTTTGAGCCTCCTATAACGACCATTGTAAAATTGATCAACAAAAAGGGAATCAGGGAAACATTCAATGGTGTTATGCTTGAAACGTTTTGCTGAAGCTTTAGTCAGGTTAGAAGGGTAAATGATTTTGTAGCAATTAATTCCAGGCTTAACTCGAGTGGTGGCCATGTTGGGAAACTGAGGAGGAGGAGGGTGGTGGGGATATGAGAAGGGTGTTACTAGGAAAGCGGTGGTAAGGAGAAGTATAAGGACAAGAAGGGGGCAAATATTCCAGACGTCGGGTGAAGAGATCTGAACTAATGTGCAGTCAGGGAAGTGAGGCGATTAGGAACAGGTTGTTACTTCAGAACAGGACAGATTCAACAAGATAGGACTGAAGAAGGAGCGGTGTAAGAGGAAAATCACTGTACTTAGCATCAGCCTGTAACATAAACCACATTATGCACAGCATCACATTAGGCGCCAGACACATTGGGCCCGATTCACAGAACTAACTTAAGACAAAATCCTAAACTTACTACCATTTTGGTATTCACAGAAGGCACTTACTCATTTTGGTATTCACAGAAGGCACTTACTCATTTCGGTATTCACAGAAGTTAGGAGTCCTAACTTTAGGACTCCTAAATGCCTTCTGTGAATACCCTAAGTCTTAAAATTAGGATTTTTCTCAGTTTAGTAGTAGTATAGTTAGGACTCCTAACTTTAGGACTCCTAAATGCCTTCTGTGAATACCGAAAGTCTTAAAATTAGGATTTTTCTCAATTTAGTAGTCCTAAATTTAGATTTAGGACTACTAAATTGAGAAAAATCCTAATTTTAAGACTTTCGGTATTCACAGAAGGCATTTAGGAGTCCTCAAGTTAGGAGTCCTAACTATACTACTACTAAACTGAGAAAAATCCTAATTTTAAGACTTTCGGTATTCACAGAAGGCATTTAGGAGTCCTAAAGTTAGGACTCCTAACTTCTGTGAATACCGAAATGAGTAAGTGCCTTCTGTGAATACCAAAATGAGTAAGTGCCTTCTGTGAATACCAAAATGGTAGTAAGTTTAGGATTTTGTCTTAAGTTAGTTCTGTGAATCGGGCCCATTGTACGCCCATAATCTCAACAGACTAATATTAGACCCTAACCTCCTAAGTATCTCCAACAATCGGGCATAAAGCACAGGGTGGAACATAATCTCACTAGCATAAACCATAGTATGCAAGACAACCTCATAATCATAAAAAACACATTTAGAGGTAACTAGAACAGGGTCCGTAAATCATATTACATGAAATACATTTCCTAGTACCACATAAACACATTAGGGCCTGGCGCCCTACAGACCTCCCAGTTCCCCATGCCAACTGGCCATCTCAAAGGGGCTCAAATGCCCTGTGTCCAGAATGTCGGGCTGCTGCCAATGCAGCGAAAGTCCAGGGTGCGTACTTATGCAAATCTAAACGTTGCAGCTGGCACTAAGTGCTGCGCAGCTGTGAAGAAATAGGGCAAGGAGTGCATCTCACTACTAACTCAGACAGAACTGCCCCCAATTACCCTAAGAGACTAGAGGAGGACAACTTTTGTCAGTTCACCCGTTGGGAGAGGATTGATCTGCCCTTATTGTCCCTTCTAATAATGTCTCGAAGACAGGCCCGTAAGTGGTGAGCCACCCGGTCTAACTTCCAAATTGGTGTCAGAGGTATCCAGCCCAAGCTGCTCCTCCACTGGGATCAGGCCCACCAGCCCAGCAGGAGATGCTTCACTGTGTTGACACTACGGGTGCCTTCACTCAGGCTGCTGCCTTAGGCATGTGGCGGGGTGGGGCCCACAGGGCGCTGCCAGTCGTATTATGGAGCCCTCCCTGGTCACCTAAGGGCGGGGGGCTTAGCCATGCGGTTCGGCGCAAAACAGGCCCTGGGGTCACACCACCCCCACCCGGTGATGCATCTAGGCCTCACTTCCGCTCTGAACTAGTGGGAGCTGAAAGACACTACCATGATCCTTAGACCTCCAGGTGTAGTCGGGAGGCCGCTTCAATCAAGGGGTCATCAGGCCTCGTCTTCGCACCCCTCACCACAGCTTTCAGATCGTCTGGGCCCACTCCCTGGGGATTGCAGCTTCTGTGCACTGGCCTGGCTGGTGAAGGGTAATCACCTTGCCGGGGGCCACACCTGGCGAGAGATCGCGTGGTGGTTTACTGTTGGGCTCAGGATCTCTTCAAATGTGCTTAGAGGGCTCCGGGGATGGGGGCACCACAAGGGGCAGGGAACCATCAGTCGGTGCCTCCCTACGAAGCTGTGTGAAGGCACCTGACCAACGCCTTCTTAGGGTCAGGCACCGTTTCAACACGATCACTCACGGTGGACCACCCTTGTGTAGGGGGGAGCCTCTCTGCTCTCCTCCGTACCTTGCGTTGTGGACAATGTACGCCCTCAAGCGCTTCAGCTCCACCGGGTGTACCCCTCCGCAAATTAAGTCGCAGCATGGGGATAGAGCATTATGCCACGGGTGCCGATAGGGGGAGCGCTGCCCTCATGGAGGTGTAAGTGAATTACCAGGGCTTGTCTGGCAACTCATGCATCCTGGAGCTTGGGCTTGTCTCAGCCTTTGGTATCAAATTCAGCTAGTGATAATCTGGGATATTCTCACCGATCCATCTGATGTTTGGACTAATAGGACCCAGATATCCCCAGAACAAGCAGCTATGACTATTAAACCTAGGGGCAGCTTTTTCCGATTTGTGTATTGGACCTCCGCCAGCATCACTGCAGAGTTCGAGAAAGAGCATTCATGCAAAGGCTCAAGATCATTGTTGTGAGCATCTTGATTGGCAACCTTTATAATGCCTGAGCGGCTATGGCAGTTTAGAGACTTTAATATGCCTCCTTAGCAGTTACAGCTGTAACCTCAACCTTTGTCTCTTTGTCCCTAAAGTGATGGTCTCTGCCGCCTCTACTCATCAAGACATTCTTAAAAGGGAGAGATTGTATATGATTATTTACAAGTCATATCTATAAATATATAAATAAAAATAGAAAAAGTAATAAAATAAATATCTAATCTCTGAGCTTCTTACGTCTTTCGCTAGTCTAAGGAGCCAATTCCAAGTCAAAAGCCATGACAGATGGTGTTAAGAAAGGGATAACCTGAGGCAGGAGGCAAGAATATGGGGATATAATTACTAACACTTCACACAACGCAGCACAGCACAGCAAATAAAGTTGCTGCATTGCGTGAAAGAGAGATAGCAGAACAGTGCCATATTTTCAAAGAGATGGTTCTGTTCTGCTCTCTCTCTCTTATGCCTGCCACACTTGTGGTTACTTCGTGGCAAAGGCAGCACTCTTTCGTCATAGCGCATGTGGTCAGGTTATTTTTCGTTCAGGAAAGGATATGTTCTTGCGCAAAAACTATCCTTTTACGGCTTGTTCCTCTTTGTATGGGCGCTGCAGAATGCAACACCCTTGCAGAGAAGAAATAACAAGGAAAAATAAAGATATTTCTCCTCGTCATGTCAGCCTCACCTTTTTGGCTCAAACCCATGTTTACAAATCTTTGTAAATATGGGTTTGTGACAACATACAAGGGTGGATGCACGGGAATGCCCATGCACCAAACAAGTAATGCCTATCTGATGCAAGGTAAAACAAGGCAATAGGATTTGTGTGGCTTTGTAAATCCCATAATGGATTTTGTGTCTGGGCTGCGTCAAAATGTGATGCAACTCCGATGCAAATTTTTTATGAAACTGGGCCATGGTGTGAGTCAAGAGAAGAACTATTTTTTCTATTTTACATGTCTGCTGCCTGCCACAAAACTATTTCCTCTCACCTTTGGGCTTGACAGTTTTCTACAGCATCCTTAGAACTCCTATCCAGCTGAAATGAAAGTCTAGGGAGTGGAGTTCATGTCCTCTTTCCCTCTTGAGAGGAAACGCTATTTGCAAGGCTCCTTCCGCCACCCCTGCCATAGCCTCAGGCCATACCCCCAAAAGGGCAGCAAGGATATGATTACGGTATTATTCCCTTATGATGAAATGCTGGCATATGTTAGTTTCCTCATACGTGATGGCATCAGCTTGGCATGTGATGGCAATACCTGTACCATATGAAGCAATCGCCCTCACAGACAATAGCAGAGTACCTATTATATAATGGCATTCACATGGCATTATCTGGCCTTTGATGCCATCGCCCTCGGTGTACGATAAAAGTACTAACATGGTTGCATCATCCTGGGAGATGAAAGTGCTTTAGCATGTGATAGCATCATTGTGGCATCAGCCCATACGAAGACCGTGCCTCTCACATATGATGATGGCATTACCCTCTCATAAGAGGGGCTCTGGTTATATGATGGCATGACCCTTCAATAGGATGCATCACAATAGCACACGCTCTCATTATTCTTTTTTATTTATCTGAATCAGTTTATTGACATTTTTACAGTTTTGTACACAATGGCAGAGCAAGAAATAGATAGCATGGCATACGGTAACAACACCGGCTTGACAAACCTTGTTGCAGCTTCCTGGTGCCACTCCCCCAGGATAGCCAATCAGAAAGGGTGAGGGGTGGAGCTGACGCTAACACCGGATATTTATGCCGGCAAGATTGAGGGAGCGCAGCGAGCGCGCCGGTGGCACGCCGAAGGCACTCCAAAGGCAAGCTCGTATACGCCCGTCCGCGCACGATCTGCGCACAGCGCCAGCCATGCTGCCCGTGACGCCAGGAAACTGCGTTATTTAAGCCAGGCATTGCGGGAGATAGGTGAGAAAGGTGATGCCGGGGTAGGAATGCCTATATTTGAGAACTCGGCTAGCCCGAGGTCTGACTTCATTAGGAAGAAAGCTTTGGCCTGTGGATTATTCAATGTTAGATCTCTCCCTAAACATGTCACAGAGATCCAATTACTCACTGAAGTGCATCATCTTGACTTGCTACTCATGACTGAGACTTGGACTTTTCCTGACTCCGCTTTTGAACTAGGTTTGGCCTGTCCCCCAGGTTATAAGATATTTCACAAGCCCAGGGCCACAGGTAGAGGTGGTGGGGTTGGTTTTATGTTTAAAGATGGCTGGGATTTTGCCCCTTTGGACATCGACGCAGTAGAGGGATTTGAGCTCCTGGGGTTTTCCTTAAAAGACCCCAGGGAGCACCTACTGGATGGCATAGTGTGCTACAGACCCCCGGGCTCAGTCAATCCGCAATTACAGGTGCTGATAGATGTTTTTAACAATATGGTCGTCACTCATTCGAGACTGCTCATTGCAGGGGATTTTAATCTCTGGCAAAATGGGACCTTAGATACAGGCTGCCATACCCTTCTCCAATCTTGCAAAAGTCTGGGCCTCTTCCAGGGAGTAACTGGACCTACACAAATAAGGGGACATATGCTCGACCTAGTTTTCACAGAGGAAAGGGTTATTGACCACATGGAGATTCTTCCGGTAGATTGGACTGACCATCATTTGATCAAATTTCCGATGGCCATTCCTAGCCGAGGAGCTTCCGCCCTGAGGGATGTTAGGAACTTCTTGGGTAGGGATTGGAAGAGGTTATTGGAAAAAGTGACACAGTCACCATTGTTCCCTTTCAAAGGGGATTTTGATGTACATATATCAGTGGAGGAGAACTATACGGTCTTTTGTAGTCCTGTTACAGCCACTGTTAATCAAACAGCCCCTCTGAAATGCTGAAAAAATAGAGGCAGACCCTCCGCTAGGTGGTTCAATGAAAAACTTAAAGACTTGAAATCAAAGTGTAAACCGGCAGAACGAAAATTGAGAAAGCACTATGCAGATGAGGATAAGTTTGCCTGGAAAGTGGCTTTATCTCTTTATAAAAAAGAAATGTCTTCTGCTAAACAGGAATATTTCACAGAGATCATTCTGAACTCGTCTAATAAGTCCAAATGCATTTTTAAATTAGTTGAAGATCTCACTAATCCTCAGTGCTCACAAAATCAGATTCATCCCACTCAAGATCTGTGCGATAGTTTAGCAACCTTTTTCTACGAAAAAATCAGTACTATCATTATCGGGCTTAAAAACAACACCTCCGGGGGTAGGATGTATGATTCCTAAAGTAGCAACCTCAATTGATAGTGCGGGCAGAGTACCCTATGTAGGTATACAGACTGGGGAAGGGACTGGTAAACTGAGTCTCTTGGACCATTTTGAGCCCCTCTCGGAGGAGGAATTCAGTAGGCTCGCCCTGGGCGTCTCCTCAGGTTCCCCCTTGGACCCCCCCCCCACACAAAATTTGGAAGGAATTTGCCTCTGAACTTTTTCCCAGGCTCCGACAGATTTGTAATCAGTCACTTTCCAGTGGAGTGGTACCATCTGGCTGTAAACAGACTGTAGTTACGCCACTCTTGAAGAAGGCCACTCTTGATTCAACCTGCCCGGGTAACTATCGGCCCATCTCTCTCCTCCCCTACCCAGTGAAAATTCTCGAACGCCTGGTCAGCAAATCTCCGTCAGCATTTTTAGAACGCACTAGTTGCCTGGCAGATGTACTATTTGGTTTCCGTCCAGAACACGGAACTGAGTCAGCTTTGGTGACCGTGATGGATGATCTTCGTCAGTTGGCAGACAGGGGACAATCAGCAATACTTATTTTGCTTGACCTGTCTACCGCTTTCGACACGGTCAACCACGATATTCTGCTGACCCGTCTAGAGGAGGTGGGAGTAGTGGGCACTGCCCTAAATTGGTTTTGATCCTCTCTATCTGGCAGGTGTCAGGCCGTGGCTCTTCCACCGTTCCAGTCAGCCTTCACTAACATCTGTCATGGGGTTCCACAAGGATCTGCCATCAGCCCAATTTTATTCAACATGTATTTGAGCCTATTGATTAATACCATTCAGGCCCATAATGTGAAATTGGTAAACTATGCTGATGACACCCAGATCATTCTATCTCTTGATGGAACCCAACCTAATGCCTGGGAGGAGTTTCATGTGTGCATGCATGACACTGCGCAGCGGTTACGAAATAACTCCTTACAATTTAATTCGGATAAGACCGGAATTCTACACTGCGCAGCTGGGAAGGTTCCTCTGCCTCTTCCTTGTAACTTCTGGCCTCTCGGCACTTCCACTCCCTTGGCGCTATCTACGACGGTGCGAAACCTGGGAGTCATGTTCAATGCCAACCTGTCATTGGAGACGCAAGTGAACAAGACGGTGGGGTGCTGTTTTGGCCTTATGAGAGCTCTAAGAAAGATCCTTCCATAGCTTCCAGTCTCGCCAGAGGCTTGATTGTTCAAGGCGCTATCTTAAGTAGACTTGACTACTGCAATGCCTTATTGTTGGAGTCCCCCAAATATTTAATCCAGAGATTACAACGTGTTCAGAACACAGCAGCAAAACTAGCTTTGTCCAGACCACGAGGTTCTTCTGCCTCAATGTGCCTATCCGAGCTACACTGGCTTCCTGTGCAGCAAAGGATATATTTTAAATCCCTTTGCATTGGGTTCAGGGCGCTGCATGGACTCGGTCCTAAGCCACTACAGAAGAAACTGGTTTGGTACACTCCTACCCGAAGTCTCTGTTCCTCTTCCGCTTATCTGGCAAAGGTACCCAGATTCTACAGGGCCAGACTGGGAGGAAGATCCTTTAGTTTTGCTGCCGCGAAACTCTGGGATGAACTTCCACTCGCAATCAGACAATGTAGTACCTTGTCCCTGTTCAGGAAAAGGATCAAAACGTGGCTGTTCCCTAGAAATTGATTTTGGTATCTCTGAGTAATGCTCATTTTAGGCTCTATTTTATTTCTTTTTCCTTCTTGTTCCTTGTTGGTCGTGATCACGTATCTTCAGCGCCGGGGTACCCGCAGGGTGTTTGTCGCGCTCTATAAATACTATATACAATACAATACAATACAACACAGTGCAATAATCATGTAGTACCAACAAGGCAGTCGAATTATAGTGGTGAAGGGTACAAGTCTTGGGGTGAGTGTCTGTAGTGCTAGAGGCACTCTTGTGGTTTGACACCCAGTGATGACCTTGGACTACCATTATTTTTAACTGACTTTAGTGTGTTATTTCATCCTAGCCTGGATGTTCGACGGTCCTGCATTTGCCTTGATTCTCTTTCTTGTAATCTTGATGTCTTTCAGTGGGAGCTGTCACGGAGTACACAGCCTTGCCAAGAATAGAATGGGTGGGTTGTGCATTTGAAAGCATGAAAGGGAGAGAGAGTTGTGGAATGTACTTTTTGGTCTCGAAGTGCAGTGCTGTGGGCAGTGATGCACACATGTGCTCGGTGTTATACATTGAGAGATGAAGGGTGTGAATATATAAGCAGTTGTGCACAATTGTGCATTGTGTTGTACATTAATGAGAATTATGAGGTGCTTACTATTGGCTTTGACATGGCTTCATGTCATCCTTTTTCCTGACTTTGCCTTGCTTCAGCTTTTCTGAGTGCACAGCAGTGCTTGCAAGTTGCTTGGGTTATTCACGTTCAAGGTCTTTCTGTTTCTGTGATGGATTGTTTATGTACTCTGAAAGGCTTTGTGAGCTTCTTCAAGATACAGGCTGGAACATGCAAGATTTGAAGAAGGGGACGTGAGAACTCCTTCCTGCCGTGGGAATGCTTGCTTGGAACCTGGCCAGTTCTGGTAAGATTCCTTTGGCACGGGGGGAGGTCTTTCTCGAACCTTCTGGTTTTAAGCTGAGGGCTGTGGACTTAGAAACCGGGGGTTTGGAATCTGAGTGGGGGCGGACGCGTCTACCTCAGAGAGAGGACCCTGGTTGCTGAGGCTCTCAATCACGGTTGTTTACTTCCCCAGTCGGAGATGCAGTGTTTTGCACCAGGTGATATATTGAGTTTTGGTTATTGCCATTATGATGTTTGGCCAGTGGCTTTGATCATTTGAGGTGTTTTGTTTGTGATGTAGGAGTGAGTTGAGGTGCACATCCAAAGTATGTGTGTATATATATATTATCTACTGGCGGTCGCCAGTAGATAGTTATAGTTAGGACCGTGTTTCCATAGGAAATCTCACAATTCTATTTTGAATAACTTTTGCGCCGGTTGACGAATCTTCGCGAAATTTTCAAAACTAATGGGGCGCTCCGCTCAGCTCCTACCCTGAAAGTCTCGGGGGGATTCGTCAAGCGGGGGCCGAGAAAAAAGGGGGTCCCAAAACGCGTTTTCCTCATGCATTTTCCCATAGGACCTTTAGTCGAAGGTACAGCCCGAACGGCTGAACAGAATTACTTGAAATTTGGCAAAGAGGTAGTCCTCAGGTCAGGGAAGTGCCTTTTGCATATATGGAGTCAATCTGTTCAGTAGTTCCTGAGAAAATTGAGTTAAAAGCGCATAAATATCTATAGCCGCGCACCGTGCGCGCACCCTAACGTGCGCGAGCGTAATTCTGATTGGTGGTTAAATGTCAGCCAACGTTCGACATGTGTCGGCCGCCATTTTGTTTGTTTTGAGTGCGAGAGTGAAAAAGGAAGGTGGCGAACGTGAAAATGGGGCAGGGTAGAGAGTTCCTGACCCCCTAGCCTTTGTCAGGGGGTCCCTGAAAGACCCCGAAGGCAGAAAAAAACATTTTAATTTTTTTCAAAAAATCGCGGAGTGCGTGCACGGTGCGCGCACCGTGAAAAACCCTAAAAAAAAAAAAACTTTTTAATACGTAGTTTATTGTAAAATAAATACATAAAAAATATAATAATACATACATAAATTAGCATTTAAAAAACCGTACAAATTCACTGAAAAAACCATAGGTTTCACACACGTTATAGTTAGGAATTAGCATTTAAAAAACCTTGCAAATTCACTTAAAAAACCATAGGTTTCACACATGTTATAGTTAGGTGGACATTTCACTCGTAAAAAAACAATGAAATTTCCCCGTTATAGTTAGTTCAGATAACTATAACTCGCGCGACCGCCACTCTATCACAAGGATGATGTCATCAGTGATGTCATGAGTGATGCCACTGACCAAGTCATGAGTGATGTAATATATGACGTCATGAGCAGTGGATTGTGGGCGTGCGAGTTATAGTTATCTGAACTAACTATAACGGGGGAATTTCATTGGTTTTTTACGAGTGAAATGTCCACCTAACTATAACGTGTGAAACCTATGGTTTTTAAGTGAATATATATATATACATATATATATATCTTTCTGATATCTTGCAGGACGTCCAGTATATTTGCTTGAGTCTTATTTCATATTATTTGCTGCTTGTTTATTCATCAATATTATTCATGCATTATATTTACCAAGTGTGTTATTATTGCTTGTATATAAACATATATATCTCTTTGTGTATTTGAATCTTGTGCATTTGACATCTGGGAAAGCCTTTCTGTTAGAGAGCATTGTGTAAAATAAAACCCCAAGCCTTATTCGAAGAGAAAGAGTCCTTGCATTTTGTAAAATAAAACCCTTTTCTAAAGGTGCTGTGTTAAAGTCTTTGCTGCGCCGGGTGGTAAGCCATCGTGTGAGAGCTGTATTATCTGATAGGCGCAATCAAGACAGTGTCTGAAAAGTTTCAGAGCTCTGTCCATCATCTCCTTGTGTCTGCTTTGTTCGCCCTAAATTGACAGGGTATGCACGGACGTGGATCCCTTGCTCACTTTGGCCCTGATTCAAGCTAGCCTGGCTGATGAGGGATGTTACCCCGAAACCGGTCCAGGATGCTTGTTTCGGGTCCAGGGAAAATCTAGCTTGGCAGTTCAGGCTGAACTGTACCCATGAGGAACAGGGTCAATACTCATTTGCATATGGCTGGGTTTGAACTGAGGTGGTGATGTGAGCTAAAGAACGATGATTGATTCAACCCAGATCTGATAGTGACTGGGAGTGAGTGTCTGAAACATTTCAGTGCTCAGTCCATCATCTCCATGTGCTTCCTTTGTTCGCCCTAAGTTGGCAGGGTATGCCCAGATGTGGGTCCCTTGCTCACTTTTTCACTGGATTCCAGCTAGCCTGGCTAATGAGGGGTGTTACCCTGAAACCAGTCCCAGGTTGCATGTTTCTAGTCCAGCCAGGGAAGAACTGGCTTCACAGTTCGGACAGGACTGTTCCCACGAGGAACAGGGAAAGACTGATTTTCATATGGCTGGGTCTGAACGGGATTGGCGAAATGAGATAAAGAACGCTGATGGATTTAACCCAGATCACATAGAGACTGGGGGTGAGTGCCTGAAAAGTATCAGCGCTCTATCCATCATCTCCTTGTATTTGCTTTGTTCTCCCTAAGTTGGCAGGGTATGCGCAGGCATGGGTCCTTGCTCACTTTGCCACTGGATTCAAGCTAGCCTGGCTGATGAGGGGTGTTACCCCGAAACCAGTCCCAGGATGCTTGTTTCCGGTCCAGGAAAGACCTGGCTTGGCAGTTCAGGCTGGACTGTTCCCATGAGGAACTGGGTCAAGACTGATTTGCCTATGGCTAGGTTGAAAGAGATGGTGAAGTGAGCTAAAGAACGATAATGGATTCAACCCGGATCTAATAGTGAGTGTCTGAAAAGTTTCAGCGGTCTATCCATCACCTCCTTTTGTTTGCGAAGTGCACTAGTAAGCCTGTGCAGTATGGGAAACCCTGGAGCCGAGCTCCAGAATAGGATATGCAACCAAAATATATATATAGTTGCACAAGTAATGGGACTCCTATATGGCAACCCCTGCGATAAAGAATAGGAAAGGCGAGCACCAGTGGAGTCATAACTGACATTAGAAACAAAGTCACGAATTTTGATAAACGTGGAGTAGAAAATCCAAAGAAAACATCATAACGGTCCTCATTACTTAACAGCCTGCCACCATCGTCCCTGTCCGTCATACCCCACAGATGCTCCTTGGATTAGTCACCACCATGGACCCCAGAAAAATGGAGTGTGGTGATGGCTACTATTATAAATGCAATAGTCAACATCAGTCCACAACCGCTGTCTGCTCAACAGATGTCTCTTCCACTGTGCCAGGGTTACTGCCTGGCACGGAAGAGTGAGTAGACTGCAAGTCAGATAAAATGGTGTCTCAGTAAGCAGCAATGGGGTAGTTTCGCAGCACAATTGTGTCTTCCCTAGGTAGGGATACGCTTTTGACTTGCGCCTAGTTGAGCATTGTATGCTCCCAAGTAGTGACCCGTGGGGACTCCATGGCTTTCTAACTATGGGTGATAACATACTTAGCCACTATGAAGCCCAAATCTAGGAAGCTGGAGATAACCCTATGTTTCTTTGTCCTGCGAAATAATCCCAAGAGACATACCTCCAATTTATGCAGGTGAGGGTGCTCAGTGCTGGCAGACAATCTGGAGGTGATGTTGGCCCAGTATGTATGTAAGCGGGGGCAGGACCATAGCATGTGCAGAAAATCAGCATCTATATGAGAACAGCATGGGCAAGCTGCATCATCCCTGTGATAAAATCTGTTGACATTGGCAGGTGTGAGATGAGTATTATGTACAATGTAGAGCTGAATAGGCTTGAATCGGTTACGTGGTACGTGTTGTGGACTCTCCAATAAGGCAGCGCATTCCTTCTCAGTGCAAGGGTGCGCTAAAGCTGCCTCCCATTGGTGACGTAGAAGAAGGACCTAGGGAGCAGTATGGGAGCAGAGTGAATCAGTGGACCAGCGTAGGAGGTGTCTCCCCCACCCATCACATGTTAGTATTGAATCTTGAGATGCATGGGCAATTCGACGGTTACATCACCCCAGTGGCGCCCCAGTCTGGCCAGCAATGTGTTGTGTAGCAAGAATTTGCCCGGAAGTAGGTCATCCTCCCCCATTAGCACCTCAAATGTTGGCAATGTACCACTCCTGTATAGATCCACCAGTTTGTGTATGCCCTCTGCAGTGTCAGCTAAGCAAAGGCATACCCAAAAGAGCCAACCGTGGGGTGTAGGGGACCATATGGTTAGTGATACGCAGACATCTGCGAAAACAACGAAACCCAACCCCTAGTAATAGTGAGTCAGGTACCTGCACTTGCGTTCAAGGGTGAAATAGTTGGAGAAGAGCAGGCGGGCTCCAGCTAGGGGAGGACATAGCTGTGTACAACAGATGTAAACCCGCTAGCCACTTAGCTACTCCA
Source organism: Triturus cristatus (assembly GCF_964204655.1). NCBI lineage: Eukaryota > Metazoa > Chordata > Amphibia > Caudata > Salamandridae > Triturus > Triturus cristatus. The sequence continues at coordinate 849,091,948 of NC_140583.1, read as the reverse complement.
TTGGATTTGGGCATCAAGGTAATACTGTTCGAAATGCGGGGCAGCTAGTCCCCCCTTGTTTGTGGATGAGCAGAGTTTCACCAATGCCACGCTACACCTCGACCTGTTTCAGATGAATTCGCAAATCTGATGCTCAAACGCACAAAAGAATACACCAGAGATGTGAATAGGCAGATTAGTAAAGAAATACAAAAGGCCGGGCAAAACCACCACTTTCAGCAAAGTCACCCTGCCTGCTACCGCCATTGGCTGTGTGCACCAAAAGGCTATCTGGGCACGCAATGATGTTACGGCCCAAGTGATAAATCAGTCAAGGAGTGGTAAACCCACACACCAAAGTATCTGAATGTATGTTGCTGCCAGTCAAATCAGTCAAGGAGTGGTAAATCCACACACCAAAGAATGTATGTTGCTGCCAATCCAACTGAGTCCAGCCGAGAACAAAGCATGGATTGGGCACATCGGAGAGAAAGGGGAATAGGCAGGATTTTGTTCAATTGACTCACAATCCAGAAATGGTTGCAAAATGAGGCAGAGTCGAGGCAATCATGTCATGAATATTGTGCATGTCCTGAATGTTTAGCAGCATATCATCCACATATTACAATATTGTGTGTATACCATCTCCCAAAGGGATGCCCCACTGTGTCCCCCGTAGCGCATTTCCAATGCCAGGGGGTTCAATTGCCAGTGAAAACAATATTGGTGACAGCGGACAGCCCTGCCTAATTCCCCTGTGTATGGTAATGACATCCGAAAGAAGAGGCCCCATCTTGACCTGAATTAGGGGATTGGTATAGAACAGGCTCTCTAGGTGGAGAAAGCGGTGACTAACACCATATCGGGATAGCACGGCAAAGAGATACCCTCACTCCAAAGAGTCAAATGCCTTTTCAAGGTCTAAGCCCAGGCATCCAGCATGTGGCCACGTATGCCTGGCATAAGTCATGCAAGCGGGGACAAACCTGTTTTGGTCTGGGTGAACCAAAGACGGGACCAGAGGTGCCAAGCGATCCACGAGTATTTCCGTTAGGACCTTATAATCAGTATTGTGCAGTGCGTGTGGTCTATAGGAGCTGACGAGTAGTGGGTTTTTGTGGGTTTCAGTAAGGAAATTACTGTTGCCTCTCTCTGTGAGGCAGAGACACTACTAAAAGGGAGAACTTCTTCATAGATTTTTAACAAGTGTGGAGCCAGTTGGGATGCCTTGTACAGTTCCACCGGTAGACAATCTTGTCCGGAGCCTTGCCAGTGGCCAAAGCTATGAATGCATCTTTGATTTCCACCAGTGTCAGAGGGCCATACAGCTCTGTTCTTTGGTCTGCAGTAATGTGGGACAGCGTCAGGTTGGCAAAGAAGGGGTCATAGTCCTCCACATCTGTGCCTGCAGTTGATTGATATACCTGTGTATAGTGTCGCTTGAGCTCCTCATGAATAGTGTGTTTATATAGAGGATGGAACCTGTTTCACAGCGTAATGTTACTATAGGCCGCTGACGTTGAGCTTGCCAGATAAGCCAGGCTAAGAGCATTCCAGCTCTGTGGCAATAGCATTTGTGTGAGACGAATGTGTAGCATAATTAAGGCAGCGCAATATTTCTAACAGTGTGACGTGTTCCCACAGTGCTTATGCCAGGTCCCCAGCAGCCCCAGGATCGCTAGCCACCCCAGTCTACAGGTCTAGGAGGGTATGTTCTAACTTAGTAATGCCTGTGTTAATTATTTGTCTCATATTCCCTTGCATGCTTAGACCGTGTCCCAGCAGCGTCACCTCGAAGGTATCCGATTCTACCAATTTAGAGGAGACGGTACATTTGTTGTAATCAAAGTAGTCCTCAATGGAGGATCCCAAAGAAGCTCGGAATGGGGGATCTTCCAGCAATGTAGGCTGGAGTCGCTAGATAGGGATGGGAGGCAGCACATGCCCTCATTATTATTAAAATATAATGGCATTACCTTGCATATTATGAAAGCAATCTGGGATATAATGCTAATAAACCAAAGGTACGACTACATCATCTGTGTGATGGCAGTCATATAGCATACATTAACATCTCACCAGTGTATGATAACACCACTGCTGGGGCCAACACAAACTTCACATCATTTCTGTTAGGTTTATCTGGTAAATCTTCAGACGCGTTCGTTTCTTGTTGGGCTACTCCTTGCTGCCGACATACAGAGCCATATCATCATGATTTTGACATTGCTTCATCCTATTCGCACAGTAAGCACTGTGAACTCCTGTCTGCTGTGCAATCCACATCACAGTTGGCTTTGCTTAGATTCCTCACGTGGGAGGACCTATCCAAGAAGATTGCGTCCAGTCTTGAGCTGAGGACGCAGTGAGCCATAGGTATCTTGTGTATTGTATACTTCCCTGACCACTAGGCTGTAGTGTTTGGGTGGCCCAACCTTAGAGTAGCTTAAATAGGTGGAACACAGTTACTTTATGGGGCACATTCGATGATGCCAAAAGGATGCAAGGCAGGTATGTTTTCTACACCCACACTCAGAGAAAAAATAGGCTTCAAAAACATGAATGCGACACAAACTCACAAAGGAAGAAAAATATTTAAATATCTTCCTACATGTTATGCCTATTCTAAAATCCTAAATCTAATGTACCTGATAGATAAACTACCCGCATGAATTATTGTAATGTAGTGTTAGCTAACATGGAAATATCACTATTGAGAAGCGTCATCAACTTTTAATGTAGGGTGATAAGAACTATACTGTAGATTCAAACCCAATATCTTTTTTTGTTAGTAAGACTGTATTGTCTGTTTAATATTTGTACCTTACAAGTACTTTAACTTCAATAAAGATATATTACAAATATGGTACATACTTAGAAATTGATATGATTGAGTCTATATTTTTTATAGTCTGTGTTTTTCAGTCTATGTTTTTATATTCTAACACATGTAGTAACTTTTATAAATTACATTCAACTTGAGGTTTGAAATGCTAAATAACATGTTTCACATATATAAACTTCAGGCTTCATAAAGAATAAAGGATTCCCAGCACACCTGACAAGCAATGTTTATAGAACCCAGTCCTTTCAGATGAAACCTAGCCCTCCATTTACTATCACATCCCTTCACCCTTTAGGCCGAGATCAATATTTGTTATGGATTCTGTGAGATGGCAATTGTACCCAAATAAGTCAAATACAGTTACGCCAAATTATTGATAATTTGAAAAGCAAGTAAAAAAGAAATTGATATTCTGGAATTCTGTGCTTTCATGGCTTGCAGGTCATGATTTAAGTCTGAGTATTGTGTTTCTACTAGTACTCACAATACTGTGTTGCGTTTGGAATTCCTCTTGTTTTCTCATGCATTCTCAATAGAGATGGCTTCCTCCCCCCTCCCCTCCCCAGAAGGATCTATCAAGGAGCAGGGGTGGCTTTTCCGCTAAGGTGGAGAGGCGTCACCCCACTGCTTTTTGAGCAGGAAAAATAAAATTATAATACCACAGTTAATATCATTTTATTTTTAGCAGGTTCGTGCCTGGGTTAGGGTAGGGCTGGGCTGAAGGCACAGGGACTGGTGTGGTTTGCACACTCCAACTGCACATGTCTGTTTTGCTGGCTATCTTGTCTCGTACAAACAGTCATGCGCACATGTCCAGGCCCCCAGCTGAGCGTCGATCAAGGGCACTCAGACCAATCACAACACTGCATTGCAGCGTTGTGATTGGCTATGGGGAGGCTGAGTGCTTCCTGGTTCCAGGACTCGCCGGAGAAGCAAGAGGAGAGACGCGGCTGGCGGAAGAGGTAAGTGGAATTATTTTTTCCGCTCTTTTTCTTGTACTCTCCATCTCACTCTCTCTTTCTCTGCCACTCGCCTGGTCTCTTTTGCCCCATCTTAGCTTCTCTCTCTATCTCTAACTCACTCCTTAGCTCTCTGTATTCTTTCTCTCCCCTCTCACCACACACACACGCTTACGGTACCTAGGGACTGAATCCAGATAGGTGAATAAACCTACTCTGGCTACACGAGCCCGAGACCAGCCTTTGAAGATTTTAGTGTTTGAAATCACTAGTTTTTAAACTGTACTTTGCCTGCAGTCACATTTCTCGGTTAGACATGCATTTCTAAGCATTTGAGCTGTAAAAATGGTAAAGTGTTCTGACTTCAGGTTGCATAACAAACTGTGGGAGGAAGAAGGAAAGAAAACAAGAAGTGCATAAATCAGGTAGTGCATTTTCAAAATAGATTTCACTGTAGGGGGAAGCAAAGCCTATTGACTCCGACTACCCTTTCATACCAAAAGATTCCAGACAAGCATGAAGCCCTGGTTCCCTCCCAGCGTAGTCAGACAATATCAAAATATTGTGTCAAGAAAGTCCTGTTTCATAACATGTGACTGTAGGCCTCTCACTTTGAGGGTCTAAACCTTTTTAGAGCCCCACTAGTTTTAGGGAGGGAGTACACATGGCACAGCTTCGGAGACATTGGTGCATGATGTAGCATCCAGACTCAGGCTGACTCATTATTCTCCTGACACCCCAGACCATCTGTCATTGGTTGTCAACACAAACGTCATGGAACTGCCTATTGCACAAGCATTTGTTACTATGAACACTTGCGTGTGTTATGGCTGTTTGTAGATGTGCCTTAGGCTGGACCGCAGCTCCCTCAGCAATTATTATTTTTTATCAGCCTCTGCGACAGTCGGATTCTGCTGCTATTTTATTTATTTATTTTATATAGCGCAAACTTGGACCAAGGCCATAAGAGCACTTTACATGAACTCCAGATTACATTTCACATGTTAGGTTTTTTTAGGCACCTGTAGATTTCGTGATTTGCCCAAAATCACAGGAAGTTGAGTTAAGCCGGGACTCACATTTCAAAGTCGTGCAGCTTCGGCCGTTAAGTCACATGTGCTAAAAGAGGGGCAGCAGTTTGAGCTTAAATTTGTGTTATTTTGCCAGTATTTCTGTCTGTCTGAGGTCCCATCCCACCCCCTCCTCAGCCCACCACTCTCAAACCTCACCAGCAGCCACTGTTAAGGAGTAAATCAAAGTGGAAGATGTAGTACATATTGATTGCGATTTCCACCAGGACTATAATTTTTTGGATGCTTCCTGTACAGGGTAATAACATACAAATGCTGCATGGTCTAGTGAGAATGTCAATCTCTACAAACAAACATATGCAAAATGAACAACAAAAACAAGTGAAAGATTTAAGTACCTTTTCTAAAATTTATACTTTTCAGATATCTCAGATCACCACCATACTGACGGAACTCCATTTGCTCCCCTCGCCACCTTGCACCATCTTTCAAAACCAGCTGCATCATTACAAAGCCAATACGACCAGCATCCACGCTTATCTTGCAGAAAAGCTCACCAGCTCTTGTCTTCTCCGCACATCCCCAACCAGAACCTCATCGGACTGCAGACTAAAAAAAAAAATTAAAGAAAAAACAAGGCAGCAGGCCTTTTTCATCTATGCAGTCAGGACCTAGAACAAAATCTGTGTAGCCATTAGGACCACCCCAACACTGCTCCGGTTTAGGCAATAGTTGAAGACACATCTGCTTAAAGAATCCTACATCACAATGCATTAACAGGCCACAAACCAGCTACCTCTCCTACTACTCGCTGAGTTTATGCTCATCTTTGACCCTTTAAAGAGCTCTGCTGCCGTTAGGCTAGGGTCACGCTATACATACATACATTACTAATTAATTAACCTTAGTAATTTCTATTTTCATATAAATTCACTTACTAATGAATAGCCATGCACCAGAAAATTAACAAATTGCAATAAGAGAGATAACATTCTACTGATGATTCCTAACTTCGGAAAAATATGATTCTCTGAGAATTTGGATTTGTGCCCATCTGCTGGCAGTAATTGTTTTTATTTGTTAAGGAACGCATGCAGGTTTTAACAAGGTTAAAGAGTTGAAAGTACCAAAAAACTTCCAAATATAATATTGTAAGTCCGGCTTGGATTCCAGTCTAGTAAACACTTCCACTGCAGTATAAAGTGTAGCACTGGCCATCAGACAGCAAGCAAGTAGCAGTATAATGAAATGTACCAGTTTAATAGTAATTTCAATACTGTTCAATACATAAAAAACACTAACGATAATGATGGACATAGTGGATGGTCTTTAGCAGGAAAGTATCAAAGACAAAGGAAGCAAAGTACATGGTAATAGGGGAGGTAATGCTAGTTGCTATAGATTCAGCAGTTCCTACTTAAACAAATATTTATTTAAGCGTTTGCATTATCTGTTTGGTTCTTATAACGCCTCTTTCAAAAACATGTACATGTAAATATCAACAAACTATCAGGTGACTTACATCAATGATAGAAGAAGTGATATGGCAGCGATGAACAGCAACTATGGACATTGTTGAGGACAGTTGTACAAAAGTACACCCGAAACCAATTGGGTTCATGTCTACCTGCTATAGGCACAGCTTTAAAAGTTATCTGCAAAATAAACTCACAATTTAAAATTCATATATACCTTTAACAGAGCAAATATCACTCTCATACATCCCAGAGGAGTTTCTTTATTTAATATGAAGTGCACTTGTTTGCAGAAAATATAAAAAATCTAACTAAAATCAAACATGCTTAAAAGACCATCAAACATTGTGCCATTGTTATGAGAAGGATGGACTATTTCCTGTTGCTTTGAGCATCCTATAATGCACTGTAATACGTCCATCGAAGAAGCTGTTCAGTTGAGTAGATTGTGTACTTTGAGCTCTGAATGGACATTTTTGGTGGACTCCTGTAACAGATTCTGTATTATCTGTATATGGATGCAGATTATTGGTCAGTTTTATTGTTTTAAATGTTGCCAACACTGTTTCTTTTGATGTCATCCCACCCTAAATTCAGTGTGTTATTGTGAAATCTGGAAAAGCAGGTGTTTCACATCTGGGGCAGGACACTCCTTACGGATGGAATAGACCTGCTCCATGCACACAGATATGACACTCAGGAGGAAGTGTTTGAAGGACTCCCTTGCTTCTTGGGTTCTTTACATATAATAGATACTCGGCTTTACTATTGCTCCATGTTGTATTTCAAATGCACACAAGCTTCAACTAATAATGAGAGCATAAGAGACTAGAAGGATGTTTTCTGTTTTTTATGTCTCTCAAAAGTTATTTTTTGTTGTTAAATGAAATACTCCTTTTTGCTATCGGTCAAGCCTTCCTGGAGAGAAGGATCATTTTTCAACGCGGCATCCGCAGTCTCTGCAAACTCTGTGCCCTTTGCCTCGTTGGTACGATAGCTTCCCTTGTGCCGGTACATGTAACGCAGCAGCACGATCAGGAGACAGACAACAACCACCACCACTGCAGCAATGACACCTATCAGAGAAAAACATTAATGTCAGTGTGAAGTCACAAACCTCTGCTATGATCCTAACTGCTGAAAAATGTTGCGTTCATTATCATTTACTGATTGCATATTTTCTAAGAAATTGAAAGGGCAAGGCATGTACTTCCTGCCAACCAAGGATATTTTCTTCTCCGTTGACATTCATAAATTAACGTACCTGGTCTAGAAGGCCCGATTCACAAAGAAGTGTAAATTCTGGGATGTGTGGCGTATCACTAACCTTATGTGTGGAAAATCTCTACATATTGTATATTCCATGGGCATATTGCTTTGAAATCAGATATATTACAAATATCTTTCAAATTGATTCCTTCCTCTCAATAGCAAGGAAAATATTATCCATTAAATATATTTAATACTTATATTCAGCATTGAAAATTCGGAATATTAATGTATTTTCTGCTCCACATAGACTTGGATAATTCAAGTCTGCGTTTAGTGTCCATAAATCGCCTTTATAGTTCTGAATGTTTCAGTCACGCCAATCAGCTCTACCATGGTCACTACAAGCCACTGGGGTTTCTGTTTTTTGGGTACTTCCTACTTCTCCAAGGGTCAATGGTTCACGGGCTTGGTTAGTAGAGAAGATTTCTGCTGTCGCTTCTTGAGCAAGACTGGATGAGCTGGGAATGTTTCTCCTGCAATAGTCCTATCTGTACCGCAAACTGTATGATTCAAGGAGGGCCGTTCGTAAACGTTTCCCCTATATATTGCACATTGACATTGTTTCTTGAGGTCTCAACCTTTCCCTGTATAACATCTTTTTATTTCACATACTTTTCATAGCTTCAGATGTCAGGCCAGTGTTGGGGTTTGAGTTTGAAAAGTATCTGGGTTGTGTAAGTTGGTTTCTCACAATGTAAATCGTTACCTTGTAAGTTACACAACATCCTATAATAAATACTTGTTTGGAGGAAGTTCCTACAAGTCTCAGCCCTCAGCTTCAACTATTGTATAAAATCACCTGGAACTACTGGGCTTGTTAGGCATGTGGATCTTTCATTCAGTAGCCAAATCCTCTCCTAATAACACCTACTCCCAGCAGGTGGCAAATGGAACTGGGGGAACTATGCAGGATGGGGTGGTTCTCAGATTTAGGATGGGGGGGTTCTCAGGGGATCGGCCAGGTTGTTGGCAGGTAGAGAAGAGTTTCCCTGCTTTCCCTGTGACATAGGAGGGAATCAGGTATTGGCTGTGCAGCACTTGTGAGCACCACTCATAATTGGGACCTTATTAGTGACAAATTGTTTAAATTGCTAAAACTATGGCCATTAATGATAACAATTAATTTCACGAAATTGATTAGGAGGATTTATTCTCCATCAGTATGATAGAGCAAGCACATTTAGTAATTTTAACAACTTTTTGGACTCCTTTACAGCTGTAGAACAGTGACATGTCACCTCAGATATGACAGTCAGAGTTAAGACGAAACAGTTCTATGCCTAATGAAGTCTGAGAAGCACAGTATTGCAATGCAAAGGTAGAGCTTGTCCCCTTTATAGCATTGAGCATCTAATGTCAACTACTCCCCAATTTGCAGGACTTTTTAGAGATTTTCTTCCGACATTTTTCAAATGATAATACATTTCACAGAAACTCAGATTAACAGTTGCACAACCTGCTCCTGAGAAAAGTGCCAAAAGGCTATGGAAAAGATACAAGAAATCTAAACTTCCAGTCATTTGAGAATCCTCGCTTAGCAGCGCCAAACTCAAAAGTGAGGCTGAATATCTCAGAAGTGAAAGCAATACTGACCTGTGTATAACGTTGGCACAACACCGGGAAGCAAAATGGAAGTAAAAGATGCAATCAGCCATTACTGCGATTTCAATGCAAAAATTGTGCAATTTCACAGTCCTAACATTTTAGTAGAATGTTCCAGCGTGATTTCTCAGAGCGACTGGTCTGCATTCAGTGGAACACAATTCTTTTTGTCTCTGGTCATCGTGCAATGATTACATTTGAGAATAGATACTATTATTGCTTCCTTGATAAAAGAGAGGTGACTTGAACTATTGAACTATATCAGAGCCATAAATACATTTTTAAACAAGGTGTTGCAGTGTTTTAAAATTGTAATTATATGCAAAAGTATTTGCTGGAACAAAACCTTTACTTTTGTGCTTTGCAGGAGCGATAGTGCTTTGCAAATGAACACAAATGAAAATATATTAACAATAAAAAATAATTAAAGCCTTAGCATAGTTCATATTCAGTGTACAGGGGTCAGCATAGAAAAAGAGAGGTCAAATTACACTCAGAAGTAGGTTTTTTAATCTATGTCTGGGTGTAGTTTTACTACTTTTAGAAGTTCATGAATTGTTATTGGCGTCCACCTGCAAAACTATGCCTGGTGCTCGTAACCATGCTGATTTCTTTTGGAAATTACTTGATTTATAAGTTTTGGACCCCCTTCCTATGTGTGGTGTTCCTGTGGCCAAACAGGGGAATGGATTTTGTTTCTTTTTTGCCTGCGGGTAAAATATTTTTCCATATAAAGAAATCCTCTTCTCCTACAGCCCCGACTATATTTAGTGAATTTTCATTCCACTTCCAACACTGGACAGAGAATTATGTCAGCACTTGGATGTTGTAAAATATGCCCCTTCTCAGGGTGAAAAGAGGAAGGAAAGGAGTTTGCGGAAGCCCACAAAGGCACTAGTTTGTGGGCGTTCACATAATTATAAGGCAAATCACTCCTTGGAACCAGTGGCAGCTATTATGACATTAATGTGGTGAGCAGCGCAGAGAGGAGCATATAAAAAAATGTGCTTACCTGCTGTCTTGGTGCTCTTCTGTACCTCGACTCCCGGCAGCTCATAGGCTCCCCTACGCCAATCCAGACGTTGGTTTCATGCTAGTATTACTCAGCATGTGAGCAGGGCCGGGATTGGTCCGAGCATGCTGGTTCGGTGTTCCCTTAGGGACTACGACCCAGTGCCTGTTCTCCACCCAGCTGTACAGCACAGCTTGGGTGGAAGGATCTAAGTGGGCATGCCGGTTTGGCCAAACCGACATGCGCACTTGCAACAATGCTACCACTCCTCCTCCTTGCTGCAGCAGTCCATCAGGATGGGCTTGGCCCCGTCCCGCTCAAGTAAGTGAGTTAAAATAAAATGATAATAACCTGCATTATTATCATTTTATTTTTCCTATTTTCACTGCTGCGAGAGCAGTGGAGCAACGCTCCCCCCCCACCCCCCCCTTAACGAAGAAGCTGCTGCTGCTTGGAACACCCAGGAATATTGTCAATCTCACCAACTGAGTGGGATTTACTTGATTTACTAGTGCAGAGAATTCTGCACTTGTGTGAGAGATCTCCACATACATAAAATTGCTTACGCCTGCCAAATATCCCTTTGTGAATTACTAGCAGGCATGAGTGAGATACATTTGGTGGTAAACTTATATTATTACTACATTTCCCTTTGTGAATAGACCCCATGGTCCATACTGATTAAAAAAGGTGAACATAACTACAATTGCTTTTTTAAAATTTCTTTTTTTGCCTCCCCTATGATTTATCAGTGCATTTCTCTTTCAGGTTTGTACTCTGAGAACCATTAAATCATGACAGTTTGTGGTTTTCAGTGTTTCTTTGATTGTGGCACTATGTCCTCCTCTTTAAAATACACATAATCTTTCAGGCAAAAGAAAGAGAAATCAGTAATCTTCTCCTGGAAAATCATATCACCACCTAATTAAAATGATAGGTAGTGTATAAAATAAACATTTAGGGCCTGATTACAATGTAGCTCGGAAAGCCTTCTACCGTTTGTCGGAGGCTTTACGACCTACCTAGTAGGTTTACATTCCAACCTCCAAATTATAATGTCGGCAGTCGGAGTGTAAACCTGCTGGGGAACCGACTGGGTTTCGACGGGCTCAACGAACCTGTCGGCCAGTCGGAAAGGCCACATAATCCCTTTAGGAAGGCGTTTCCGTCTTCGGGATTATGATGGCACTTTCCGACAGCAGTACCATTTCGGCCTTTCCGACATGGAACTGCTGTCGGAAAGTGACATTGGGGCCCCCTAGAAGGGTTCTCTTCTCCCCTGGCCCTCAGGCTGAGGCCCTGGGGGCAACTATGGTGCCCCCCTTTACATCCCTGGACTGTCACGGTGTCTGCACACAGTGCAGGGATGCATAAAAACTCCCATTTCTCAATAGGAGCTTGTGCTGCAGGCAGTTCCCATTCGCAGCACAAGCTCACACTGAGAAATGAGAGTTTGCGGCCGCAGCATGTGCCATCACCTCACGATAAGGTGTGCAGAAACGCCGACCTATGGTCGGTCGGTTCTCACACAAGACAGTGTTGGGTAGCTGAAAGCCTGCCCAACATCGTAATAGGCCCTTTATTGTGCTGTGTTTTGATACTAATTAGGCAGTTATTATGGAACTTCAGCAATGAATGAATGAAGAGGTGTGTCTTCAGAAGTGCCTTGAAAGTGGACTCTTAGGGTTACACCGAAGATGTTCTGGAATTGAATTTCACAAACTGCGAGCCAGATAGGAGAAGGATATAACGCCAGTTCTTGCTTTTTCACCCTAGGAATACACAAAAGCTTTTGGCTTGCACAGCAAAGGGTCCTAGAGGGCCGATACTTTTTAATCTTATTCTGGATCTAGGCTGGGCCCATCTGATGCAAAGCCCTGTAGATGATCATGAGGGTTTTGAACTTTATTCTTTGCCTGATCGGTAGCCAATGTAGTGGTGTAAGACCTTGCCAAATACATTTTTGCTTAGGAATGTTTAAAACAAGTCGAGCAGCCAAATTTTGAACCCATTATAATCTATTGATCAGCTTCTGTGGTGCTCTAAGGAAAAGGACATTGGCGTAGTCCAATCTTGATGTAATTAGGGCATGGACAATATCTTTCCAAGTATTTTCTGGTAGAAATTTTAAGGTCTTTCTCAAAGATCTTAGTAAAGAAAAACAGACACTGGCAGTCGACTTAACCTGGGGTTTATATGAAAGGGCTGTGTCCATTTTTACCTCAAGATTTTTGCAACAAGTGTGGGAGGAGGTTTGCCCAACTTAGTAGACCATATTCTGGTCATATCAATAGAAGAAGGGGTGCAAAAAAGTAGTATCTCAGAGTTATCCCAAGTGAGTCAGAGGAAGCAATATGCATCCACTCAGTCACTGCCAGAAGGCAGCCCTGGAAGTTAGCTGTAATTGAGTCATCCAGATGGTTGAAAGCGTCCATCAGCCGAGAGTCATCTGCATAGGACACAACATTACAGCCCCAGGACTGTACAATGGAGGAGAGGGCAGCCATGTAAATGTTAAATAGAGCCGAGCTAAGGGCCGATCCTTACGGGGCACCACAGTTCACTTCGTTATAGCAAGAAGTATAATGAGGTAAGTAAACAGCTTGTTTTCTGTCAGAAGGAAAGGATTTTATCCAATTCCAGACAGTGCTGACTATGTCAGCCTTTTCCAACCGCTGCAGTGAGATGTTGTGAGACACCATATCAAAAGCGGCAGACAGGCCAAGGAGTATTACTATCGATTTTTTTCCAAGATTGGCCTAGTATAAAAAAAATCTGTTACCTCTAAAACGCAGGTTCTGTACTGAAACCGGCATGAAAGCCAGATTGCGATGAATGTAGAGAATTGGTGTACATGATAAACTAGTAATCTGACAGTTGACCAAAGACTTTAACATTTTCTCTAAGACATGGAGTAAAGAGATGGGTCTATAGTTGCCAAGGTTTAGCGGGTCAAGATTAGCTTTTATTAAAAGTGGCAACACCAGTGCCTTTTCCAGCTTGTGGGAACAGAGTCAGAGACTAGTGACAGATTAAACAGAGTGTTAATCTGCAAGTTTAGAGAGTCGATGGCTGGTGCCAAAATGTAATGAGGACAAATGTCCAATGGGGGTTCAGATCTAACTTTTTGAATGATCATTTTTCAATCAGTTAGACATATCTTCTCAAAGATAGCTAGCTGGCGGTCATTACACTGAGAATCTGGTACGAGCGGTGACTTAGAAGAATCAGAGTTCTTAGAATTTATAAATTTACAATACATTTTATTAACCTTTTCATGAAAAAAGGTCGACAAGTTGTCAACAAACTGCTGAGATGACGCGGTGGGTTGTTTACCAGCATCGGGATTCAGGAAAGAGCGCATGTCATTATGATAGATACTGGCGACATGCTTGGGTGGGTGATTAGGGTGGGGGGGTATGTTGGGGGGGTTGCTGGGGGATGGGGCGGGGGGCATATTGGTTATATCGCACACTCGCTGTGGATTAATCCTGTGGATGGACTACCTCGTAGCATAGCTGTTGATGGGGTGAATGCTGTACAGTTATGATCAGTTTGGTGGACTTGTCACTGCTCTACACTCTGAATTGGCTGGAGGGCGGAGTAATGGGGAAGGGGATTGACTGTATTCTGTTTTGTGACCCAATAAAGTCTGTTTAAAAAAAATAAAAAATCGGGATTCAGGAAAGAGTTTACAATTTTGAAAACAGTTGTGGGCACATTTTCCACTTATGCAATTTGTCTAGAGAATGTACAACCTTTCGCTTTCTTGATATCTTTCCTAAACTGTTCGAGGGTGGATTTATAAGCAAGCTTGTCCTCAGCGGCAAAGGTGCGTTGCCATTTCCTCTCTAACTTTTTACATTTTCAACTTTCAATGTGGAGGAGAACCATGGGATTGAGGCAGAATTTCTTTTCCTGCTAGTCTTTTTCATGGGAGCAACATCATCAAAAATCGCTCCGAGGTATGAATCAAAAAATCTGACTGCTGCCCTGCACGGTCAAGCCATCTCTGCGATCTCTGCCCACAAACCTGACACAGCGCAGAAGGTGGTAGAGCTAAAATGAGCGGTGGACCGTGCGGAGAGTGCCCACGCCACGGCTCCCACGGAGGCCAATACCCATGCTCTTACCTTAGCTAAACAAACCCACAGGGACCATGTGTGGGAGGCAGCCAAGGCACAGATTACGAAAACACACCACTTATTCTACGAGGTGGGGGACAAGCCTGGTAAATTGCTGGCATGGCTGGACAAGAAGGAAAGGGCCAGCCGGTGGGTAGCACAACTCAAATCATCTGATGGGAGTCAATAACCGACCCCAATGACATCGTGAGGGCCTTCGCACATTATTAAGAAACGGTATACACACCTGTCGCCACAGCAACAGTTGAGGAAAACCTAGAATATCTGAAAGATATACAACTCCCAAGGCTGACACCGCAGGCTGTTCAACTGTTAGAATCGGATCTCACGAAAGAGGAGATCGCTGCAGCCATTAAGGGACTGCAACCAGGGAAGGCACTGGACCCCAACGGTGTCCCAGTGGAATTGTACGAAAGGGAGACAGACACGCTGGTGCCCCATCTGCTGGGAATGTATCAAGCCAGCTTGGCAGATGGGACACTTCCCCGAGATCAGAGGGTGGCAACCCTCATAGCAATACTTAAACCCAGAAAATCCCCTCAGGAATGTACCTCCTACTGACCGATCTCGCTCCTTAACGCAGAAGTTGAAATACTGGCGAAGGCGTTAGCCGCGCGGCTGCAGCCACATCTCGCAGCACTCATACACCCTGACCAATCCGGCTTTATGCTGGGCAGAAACACTGCAATGAACCTGCGGCGATTGTACGGTGTGCTGGCTCGTGGACCTTATATCCAGGAAGAGGCGGTCATCCTCTCACTCGACGCCAGTATGGCCTTCGATCGGGTGGAATGGCAATTTCTCTTTGCGGTGCTGCGTAACTTCGGTTTTGGACCCAAATTCTGTGCTTGGATACAGCTGCTATATACACAACCACTGGCACAGGCAGTGGTCCATGGACGATTATCGGAGGACTTTCCGCTGGGGCGTGAGGCTTGACATGGCTGCCCCTTCTCCCCACTACTGTTTGCTTTGGTATTAGAGCCGCTTGCGGCGTGGATACGGAAAGACCTAGTGATACGAGGACTAAGGTGGACTGAGGGGTGGGAAGACCGAATTTCCCTATATGCGGACGATATATTATTATACATGACAGACCCGAGTCGCTCCCTAAATTGCCTGCTTGATGTCTGTGCGTCTTATGGTAGGATCTCCGGCTATTCAATCAATTGGGCCAAATCGGTGCTCTACATACTTAAGGGCCCACCCCCACGATTGCCACGGGGAACGACAATACAGATAGCACAGGACGGTTTTAAATATCTCGGAATGCACATCACGCCCCACCCCACGCAATTTATTGAACGTAATTTACTCCCACCTCTGAAAAGTGAAGTTAAAAACTGGCACACTCTCCCTCCGACACTGTTAGGGAGGGCAGCGCTGTTCAAAATGATGGCACTCCCTCGATTCCTCAATGCATTGCAGAACACGCCCACACCAGTTCCCCCCTCCTATTTCAAGGCCATCGAGGCGGAGGTGGGCCACCTCTTATGGGAAGGAAGGCCCCACCGAATAGCTATGTGTAAATTAACAAGAAGCTGGTACGATAGTGGTATGTCCCTTCCTAATGTACAATTATATTATTGGGCATCCCAGCTCATAGTGATTAACCAATGGTTGCACGCACCGCAGGGAGAACCAGCTCTACGCATGGATAGATGCAATCTTGGCACAAATGGAATCCTAAGTGCCTTATACGACAAATCCCCAAAAAACGCACTGATTGGCCCTACAGCACACACCTTGCAGGTCTGGTATACGGCACAACGCGCACTGGGCTGGGAAGGGGTGATCACACAATATACGCCGCTGTGGGACTCACCCAGGATCGGCAGGCTGCGCATGAGCAAAGGTTTCACACGATGGGACCTCATAGGCATCTCTAGGGTTGGCGACCTATGGAGAAAGGGCGATATGGTCCCATTTGCGCAGCTACAGGCGACGTATCAGATGACAGGGAAGGAACAGTATCATTATACGCAAATTAACCACGCCCTCACGAAGGCCATACCCCGGGAACCAATCTCCCTGAGTCCCCGCCACTAGAGGACCGTCTGTTGACAGAATCACTGACTAAAAAGGCAATCTCAATAACGTACCGTAAGTTGATTAATAATCAGAAGGACCCCACACATACCCTTAGGGTGAGGTGGCAAGGAGAGGTGGGAGAGCTGGATGAACAGGACTGGCAGGAGGCGCTGGCGTCCCCACGGGAAGTGGCGACTCCCTCCAGATTGAAGCTAGTGCAACTTAAAAGATTGCACAGAACGTAATTCACGAGATCGACGTTACATAAAATAGGGAGGGCGGTTACACCACTTTGTTTGAGGGGCTGTGGGCACACAGGCACTTTCTACCACACACTCTGGGACTGTCCCCTCATAACACAATACTGGAAGGTGGATATGGCTACGATTACCCAGGTACGTGAGTTTGCAGTCCCCCCGAACCTCGGCGTTGTCTGCTCAACGTGTGGGAGCCAACAGATCTCAACCACGCAATGCAGGCCTGGGCAACCCTAATTATCACACTAGCCAAACGGAACATTGCACAGCACTGGGGGGCACCAACGATCCCCTCCCATCAGCAGTGGTGCCGCGACCTGGACAGCGCCATGGTTGCCCAAAAGGCAGTTTTCATCAACAGAGGTTGCCCACGAAAATGGACGCGGGTTTGTGGGAAATGGAACGCCTTCTGGGGAACTATTTGTGACCCACCACCCGAGGACTCAGAACCGGACTTAAGTGACTGAATGTATTCACCTACGGTGGAAACACACACAAGGCGAGGGACTTTTGGTGGTGCAGGAGGCTGGGATGAAGATAATTGTGTATATCCTTCGGATTTTCGGTGGCATTGAGAAGTGTGTCATACGGAAATATAACTGTGACAGTTACTGACAAAGGAATGTATTCCTCGCTGTGTATAACAATTATAATAAAAAATGTTTCACAAAAAAAAAATATATATGGCTGCTATATCTATATCCCCTGAAGGATCCACCATGACTTGTGAGCATATCTTGTGCAGGGCAAAATTGGAAATGGAATGCCAGGGCCGGTACATGACTACTTGTTTATTCTTAGATATCGGAGACGGGGAGCACTTTACGTAAAAATGTACTAGGAGGTGTTCTGACCAGAGTAATGGTACCGGCTTCCCCACCTCTAAAAGATAACATCTAAAGTGTGTCCATCTTTATGCGTGGGGCCTTTCATTTTTTGTATCAGTTTAAAATCCGACATGGCATCAGTCAGCTGTCCAGCAGCTTTGCCCTGGGGGTTCATGAACATGTAAGTTGCAATCTCCCAGCACCATAACACCATAACACTATAGAAAGAGAGCAGTAATGGCATTAGGTAAAGCCTCGCTTAACTGAGAGTTGCACTTAGGGGGACGGTAGATAAAATCTCCAGCGAGAAAAAAAACTATATGAAATTTTAAGTGAAAAAGCAAGTCTCTCATTTTGTCCCAACCCATCTAGATGCTGAATGGAGGAAAGAGTCTTAGCACAGTAGATGATGGCCACCCGCCCCCCTACATTACCAACTCTAAGTGCAAAATTGACTAGACATCAGCAATAGCAAATTCAAGATCTGTTCTCGAAGTAGTTTTATGCAACGTTTCTGTTAAAAAACTTATATCTCAAGTGTTGTCATTTAAGATCTCATATCTTCAACTTGTCTTTAAATTCAACAGACCTTTAGGAAAATCTTGTTTACATAGAATGAGGTTGAAAGAGAGTTTTTCTGTTGCCTGGGTTCTGAGATCCTGCGCTCAAAGGCAATTTGAAGCTACATCCCTCTGAAACACACGAGAGGGAGTGACCACATATGAAACTTTAGGAGGGTCTCCTTGCTAAAGATCCTTCTCCATGCCATGTCTGTAGAAAGTTGGACAGCATGGCTGGCGTTGGTCCTATTCTGGGCGTGGATGGGCGTAGACGGGCTTGCCTTTGGCACACCACCTGCACGCGTCTCATTATTAAATGTTTGAGACGGTAAGAGTGACTCTCTCAGCCCAGGCAGGAGGGTGCAGGCCTAAAATGGCATCACCATAAGCAGTGCTACTGAGCAGAAAACAAAAACAGATTCAACCAACATTTACCATTTAAGCAACATTTTAAATCCAATGCGCAATTAAAAATCCATGAGCATTTAAAAACTCTGAAAAGCACCCTGTGGTAAAAAAAACTGAAATAGTAACAAGCACCCTTGATGTCATCAGGGTTAAGGTCATGTGACCTCAATTTGGGGGAAGATTCTGGCTCACACGTCATATGATGCCACTGCATGTGATGACGTTGAGATCATAGGGTGTGTGATGCCATTTCCGCCAACCCTGGCAGTTTGGTAAATCAATGTCCATGTGTGAGAGAGCCCAATGCTGCTTCCTACGTCCACATATCTTCAGTCCCCACACACCTTCAGAAGAAATGCATTCTCAAAATTCAACAGAGTATCTGCTTTAAGGTAAAACGCACTAAATGAGAAAGATATTGAAGATACCGAGCATTTCTCTTGCACATACACAAACATACATCCAAGTCTAGAAATACCTTAATGAACAAAATATGCATTAAAATATTCAGTGCACAAAATACAAAAATCAATTAACTATAAACGACCTAAAACATTGCCTGTGTCAATGATTGTCTATATGTATTGCAAAAAGCACACTGTCTTACCTCCTATAATTGCTGCATCCATTGTACTGGCACTGTTGGCATCAGCTACAAAACAGTACACATATGGAAAAGTTAGTTTGAAACAAAGAGCAAGGAATGACAGCAGAATACTCAATACATTGCACAGTACATGTACTTATTTACATTACACTGAATGAAATTATATATTATTCTCAATGAAATAAAGACTGCATTTGCGCACAATGGTAATGATATTCAGGGCAAATTAATGAATGGCCCTGTCTAATTTACTGCAAATATCTTCACAGGGCAAGCCAGGCCGAGAAAAGTACTGGAGGGTGATAGCGACTTTGTTTTTCAGTTTCTACCCGTGAAGGGGGTGTGGAGGGCTCCTAGTCCTACCATCTTTTAATGAATGTCGAAGATCTCGTGGTTTTAAAACATGTATTTTAGGTTATTTCCTAACATTTTGTGCTGGTGCTCATGTGGCACAAAGTAAATTGTAAATGTACTTATATAGCGCTTATGACGAGAAGGGAAATATGTAAACTATGAACTCAAGCCTCCCCACCTTCTTGGAAAGTATGGAAAAGTTTGGAGGCCATTTTTGAGAAGATTAAAAGGTGGAAAAACAAGAGAAAAGATGGCGGTGACCTTTGGGATATGTTGAAGACTCAATAAATTGACCCGTCCAATGATTACATCTTCTTAAAGCAGTTGGGCTATGAAGTAAGTCGTACCCGAGCTAGCCCAGTAATTTTGCTTGAATAAGAGAGCTCAATTTTTAAGCATGTGGGCCTCTGGAATCTAGAATGGTGCTTATTACTGATTGGAGATATGAGGGGGAGAAAAAAGGCGCGGACGACCCCTGACGGGGCGTGTGATTCAAAGCCCTGACAAACGCTGCAAAAGTGTGCTGTGAGTGCGCAACCTTTGGTAGTTCTAGGCCTTTGTGTTTTTTGGGTAAACACTAGCCTGCAAGGAAAACTAAAGGCAGGGCTGGACTGGGAACCCAAAGCAGCCCTGGCAATTTTGTAGGACCAGCCCCTCCCCACTGGGGGTGGGAGAGAGGGCAGGGTGGGTGCAAGTATGAAGCACTGCTGCTTTTGTTATTGGGGGCTGATATTGCAGCACTGTTGCAAAACCGACCCTCAGTAACAAAATAAACAAGCATTTGTACTGCAATAGGTCTCGCATTTGTAAAAGTTTGAGCTATTGGCAATATAAATGACAAACCTTTCATCTATGTGTTTGTTTTGAAAATTTGAGCTATTGGCATTGTAAATGACAAACCTTTTACCTATGTGTTGGTTTTGAAAACAGATAAATAAAAGGCATTGTCATTTACAATGGCAATAGCTTAAACTCTCGCAAATGCCAGACCTATTGCATTGCAAATGCTTGTTGGCAATGTCCTGAGGGCTTCTCTGCTTCCTCTGTAAAGGGAATATAAGAGGCCTTGTGGACAAACAAATGGAGGAAGGTATTGAAATCCACCAGCAGTGGTAGTGGTGCTGATTTGTTTACTGCATCAAAAAACTGAGCCAAGTTTTGAAACTGTCTTGGACCAAATTGACCTGCCGTTTACTAGATCTCTATGTACAAAATTTAGGTTGGGTACTTTGCCACTTGCATCCTTCAACAGTAAATGAAGATCCCATTCAGAGGGCGGTACAGACTGCTCAGCATGTGGAGTAGCGCAGGAGGCAGATGCCCACGTACTCTTTTTTTGTCCAACATACACCAGACAGCGAAGACGCTGGATTGTCCCCATATTCAGTTACCTTGGATTACGGCTCCATAAACAAACTTTGCGTATTTGCAGGTCACGGGGTCTGGTGTGGTTTTCTCAACAGCTAAGTTGTTAGAATCAGTCTGGCCTATTTGTACTAGGATACCCATGCAAACTCCAGAATCTAACCACTGAGCATATAAATTGACTGCAATTACGATAGCTTAGCTACAGCTGCACATTTCCTTTTGTTGAACTATCAAACAAAACCGGCCAAGAAAGCATTTATTTTTAGCAAAATAATTATTTTGAACAGCTTTGCCTTCAAAATTGAGTCCTAAAGTGTGGAACTGACTTTGTTTACTACAGATTTTTCTCAAATTCAAAAACAAAAAAACCTTTAATACTTTACTGTCTCTTGGGAATTCCAGTTTTTTAAAACTTATTTTTATTGCAACGCTGCACAAGTAACACTGGACATGGTCATCATAAGCATTTTGCAGTCGCCCCATAAGGGCTATACAATAAATTCCATCTCAGCATTCTATCTGACCAACCACGCTCTTCGCTTTGTGGCGTATATTTCCAATGTGGTGATCTGATAACGTTCACACCTAGGAGAAATACATGCAAGGAATTCCAGTGTTTAAGATGTATTTATTCATCTGTTAACACAATGTGTTTCCCATTTTATGCTGCTTTTATGGTCACTGACCGAAATGCAGTGGGCACAGCAGGGGCTCATGGGCAAATGTTACACCCATAGTTTCTTGGGTTCAACCAGTGGAGTAAGGTAAAATGGTGCCCATCATATCTCAAAGATATTAGTTTGCCTGGTGCTAGTGGGGGTGGGGGCCTAAAGGGTCTGGGGGCACCTGACGGGTTGTGAAGATCCCCCCCACCTACCGCGCCAGGGACTGCAGCGTCCTCGTGACGCTCCTGGATCTGCCCAGTCTAAAGTCCAACATCCTGACATAGACTCCTCCTTTTTAGCTAGGCACAATCTGTAAATTGGTCTTTCCCTTTTGTTCTGCCACCAGTTGCGCTTATTTTTAAATCACATCGTTTTGACATTGAGGAGTAAGAAGCACAACGTGACGCCCCTTGGATTTGAGAGCATCCTTGACTCGCGCAGATGCGACCCCCTTCGCATCAGCTTCGGCAAATTTGCAGGTCACACAACACATCATGACAAATAACTAAATGAAGACAACGCATGTAGTTTGCCATTAGAAGGTGGTGTGCCACCCTCGAGTTTCTGTGCCAGGCGAGGCTCAACACCCCGCGAGCTCTGCCTCGGGCATATCACTGAGTATGGCTGACAGCCGGGGGGGTGAGGGGGCGCCGTGCCCCAGCAGTGCCTGTGCTGCCAAGGGAAGTGCCAACGCTGCCACCCTCGGCTGCGCCAACTCACATCTGCATTTCTCAGGAAGGGCAAACAATTCAGCGGGCAGTTTGCTCAACTGTTGATGGTGCTGAATGCAAACCTGGAGAGGCGCGGGTCCTCGAGCCACTAGGTGTGGGTGGATTGGGGGAGATTCTATTATTTGCAAAGCCACGGGGCGCCTAAAGGAATTCCGCACAGTGGTACGCATCTAATCGACAGCCAGATAAATAGCGACGGGGCGCTTGCCCTATCCGGAAGCGACATGCGTATTAAGGTTCATGCATGCCTGCAGTGCCTTCCGCGAAAGCTCTCCACTGATTTTCCAGAAGCCTCATAGTATGCTTGGCACTGCTGAAGAAATGCTGCCCTGTGATAAAATGCAGGGTCACAAAAGGGGTGCCCCTTTGCGTCTGAGGGTCCCCTGAGTTTCCAACAGCGAGGGCACACATAAGTTACAGTGAGGTGGCGTTTTCCGGGCAGTCAGTCTGTCTGGGTGTGATGAGGGCGATGCTTTGATCCCTCCTGTTATCAGCCACTGCCGTGTTATGAGGGGAGGAAAACGCAGTTGGCGGTGCCACCCCTTTTCGGAGGGGAAGGGAACGAGTCTAGGGCTGAGTTCCTCCTGGAGAGCTTTAAAAACAACAAGTCGTCAGAGTGTGGGAGAGCAGGTGAACTGGTGCACCGCTGTGCCCTCTACCTGGGCACTGCACTGTGACCCCCTCGCCCCCACCCCACCCAGCTTAGACTCTGCAGTAACTATTTTAGTACCGCGTCCCCTGTGTCTTAACTGCCAAGGCTGCCCGGGGGGCTGCGCAGCGGCCCCTCAATAGGGTGGCCGCCTTAGTGCCACAGGAAGGTACTGGAGTCGTCCTTCTAGTTTCCCTGGGCCTGGATCCAGGGAAGACTTCCGGCCGACCCCACTTCCGGGGAGGGGGGGACGACAGGGGTACTTATGCTGTCCCCCGCCCAACGTGCAGCCTCTTGGTCCCTGCCGTCTCGCCTTGTGCCACGTCCAGCAACGAGTTCCACGTCCGAGCCAACTCTCCGGTGAGTGTATCCCCATCCCCACCCTCCTCCCCTACTGGTCTGTGCGGCCGGTATCGGCCATTGCCCATTCCCGGTCCGCCGCTGGAGGGGGTGGGGAACAGCTCACGGAGCGGGTTTTCGGTGATAACACGCACCAGAAAGCTGCTCGGATCGGGGACGGCACAGAGCAATCAGAGGTGGACCTGGAGCATTTACGTCCGCCTCGCACCCAGCTATTAGGTTGCTGCGGATGCATTTTCCCTGATATGTTGCGGCCGCTGGTGAGGGCCATGTGGGGGGACTGTGCATGCTGCGGAGCTAGTGAGGTGGGTCAGGTCCCTCGCAGGCCTCATTGGGACCTGCAAGCCCTCGGGGTGCAGGCTCCTCACTGGCGGGATCGGCGCGGCATAAGTAGTGATCCACCCCAACCCCCTCCCGCCCCCCCCCCCAGCCAGAACGACCCGTCCTCACTTGCTTTGACGGGCCCGGGATCACTACCCCAGCCCGGTGGCTCTGAGCCCCAAATATGCCTCCATGGCACATGGGTCTCCGCAACGGACTTGGGGCCCTGCGCAGGCCTTCTTCTCCCTCGTGCAGGGAGGGGGTTACCTCGCAGCCAGCTCGGTGCGCAGGACCTGCCGGTAACCCCTCCAGGGTGCCCGGTCGATTCGCACACCTGCGCCAGGCATTCAGCCGGGCGGCGGCACAAGCAGACCCGGCGGGTGAGCCACATCAGCTGCTGGGTAGAGGCCTGCCCCCGGCTCCCTGAGACCCGTAGGGGTAATGAGTCAGCGATACTAATGTGCCGCGATCGCAGCGTTCCTCCACCCCAAGCATTGGCTATGCATGCCCCCCCCCCCCTGCTTTATATTCCGGGTGGACCGGTCTGGGCCCCGGCCTGCATGGGCCTGTGCTGTGTGGGGGGCATGGAGCGCGGCGAGGCACCTCCACTCCGCCGCTTTCTGACCTGGGGGAGCCGGTTCTACCCCCCGGCCAGCGGGGTCCACATGCGGTGTGCTGGGGCGGGGGGGCAGTGAGGTCGCTAGGCCCCCTCCCCCGCTGTCCCCCTTCCTCTCGCTGCCGACAGTCCCATGGTTTTGGGGCAGGAAACCAAGGTTCGTGCCTGGGGGTCGCGTCCACTTCCTGTGATTTTGGGCTAATCACTTAATCTCCCCGTGCCCGAATGTGTAATGTAAATACGGTGCTCATGTACAGCGCTCCAATACCTTCGGGTCGAGTTCGCGCCACGTGGGGGGCAACCAACAGCCCCGGGCATGTGAAGGCTTAACTGCTGACTTTGGGGCAGGAAACCAGGGTTCGAGCCTGGGGGTCGCGTCCAAACCCGGTGATTTGGGCTAATCACTTAATCTCCCCTGCCTGATGGACGACTCCTGTGTTGCCCTTCAGGCCCCCGGCGTTTGCGGTGGTTTGTGTTTAAATTCAGTTGTGCAGCTTTGCACACGCCACCGAATCCTCAGGATTCACCCCCAAGGCTGACTATGTATTGAGCGCTAGCAGTTCGATGTGCGCGGCTTTTGATAAGTGAATGATGTTTCCGCTCCGCTGACCCAGCCCCTTAACCTGCCGTAAGCAGAATGGACCGCGCGCTGCCACTAGGTTTTACGGCTACACAGCGGCGCGAGTGTTATTGAGGATGTGTCTATAGCACTTGGCAATTTAGAAGGAGTATTCCATAATCGAAGTATGTTAGGAAGCTGTAATCTTAATCATTGCTGTACGTCGGTGCATCATGTAGTTGAGAGGCCCTTATAGTGCACATCATATGAGGCCAATCATCTGCACTTACAGCATGGTCGGCTGATATTTTCCCCGATCGAAAGCCGAAGCTGCTCCGCAGTGCTGCACCTTTAACAGCCATGTACTCTTGGGCTGCCCCTGGCCCCGATGCCGCTCCTCAGGCCGCTCAGCTGCCTCCAAGCGCTGCCCCCCCCCCCCATATTGCTGGCTCCGATGCACTGAAAGGCCCCGCAGCCGCTCGCCATTTTTCGCTGACTTAAAAGTAAATTCGGGGCCTCCGACCGAGGCCCTGCCCTGAGGATCAGTACTTCTAAAGCTGGGGAGCGGCGAAAGGAGACTTGCCCAGCGCAAACTGCATGTGGGCGGACCGGACACGTTTTGGCGGCTACACCGGGGTGCTGTGGTCACTCCCATTACTCGGGCATTCTTTTTCCGCCATGTTGTGGAAGCGGGGGCACATTTTAGGGGTTTCTGCCCTTGGTAATATGTTGAGGCGGATCAGGATTGTACTGAAGACGTCGGGGGTCATCTGTACACGTGGACGCCCTTTGGGGAGAGGATGTAGCCTAACGGTTAGGGCAGTCGACTCAAATCTGGGAAACCGGGTTCGAGACTCGGTAACAATGCTCATCATCCTGTGATTCTGGGCAAAGCACTCCCATCCATCGCGGTAGTTGTGAGTGACGTCGATGTGAACCTTTCTAAGTTAATATCCTGGTTGTGCGCGTTGTGGTCCGCGAGCGCAATTCCTGTCACAACGGCGGGACGGGCCATTGCTGGTTGGTCCTGTGCTGCCTCCGCAGCACACATGCAGTTTGTTAAGTTACCAAGTGTCACGAAGGGCAATTTCATTGACTGTGCAAAGAGTTTTAAGTGAGGAGCTGCGTTTACCAATTCTCCCGCTGATACACGGAATTGATTGTTTTTAAGAGTTCACACCTACTGCTAGGGAGGCAGGTGCTGCTTACATGCAGGAGTAAGAGGTGTCCGTATAGGAGTCAAACTCTGAGCAGGCCTCTCTGAGCGTTTCCTTCTTGCGTGGACTACTAAACAGTGGCTTGGAATAGGCGCAAGGGTCATGCTTGCACGTGTCTCAGGGTTAGTAGTTGTGGTGTTACTAAGGGTTGCAGCATGGCAGGAGCAAGGTGTGGGGCGAAAGGAAGTGGCCGCCTGACAGGAGCCTTGGCATATAGTTGCACAAGTGTCAGGTTTTTCCGTGGAACTCTTTGCGGTCTGTAGCGCGGGCGTATGCCGATTCTAAGTTTGCGCAAATATTGGGCGTCTCGATGTATGTGCCGCCGTGAACAGCTTTAGGTTAAACTTGTGCTTTACCGTGCCTTCAGCTGGCGTGGGGTGTGTCGGCCTTGGCAGTAACCGGACAGGGTGCCCTGGGTGGGGCAAAACAGTATATCAGTTTGGGGTTGATTATTGGTGTGTTATTCCAATTTGCACGGCCAGGGTACCATAAAAGGGGAAGGCCACTTGGGGGCAGTGTTTCTCATTTCACCCTTCAGAAGTCGATATAACAAGTATCAGTGAGGGGTAACAACAGCCATGTCATTCAGCGCCAAGATACCATGGGTGAAGGTATTCACAATTAGTCACATATGGAAATTAGAAAGGGTTTTTGCACTTCTGTCACTCCTAGCGCACTGATATTATGAATATGTCACACATAGCAACTTGAAACCTTGGCAGCTATGAATGGGGGCGGCTAGCTTTCGGTTGGCTATGCAAGAAATCTATATTTGTGGCTTATTATTTAGGCAACTATTAAGCATTGACTATGACAACAGATGGTCTTGTTGGAGGCATAGTGCTCCTTTTGTTAAATATAGGGAGGCATGGACACAGCGGCCATGCCAAATACCAGGCAATACTCAGCACCTTGCCGAGCTAGCTGGGTAGCCCTGCTGATTAGGTGTATCTCTTAAACAATCCTTGAAGCTTGTTCAGGGCTCCATCAGCTCTGCTGGTGTCTGTTATATTGGCCAGGTCCTGCGGGAACTCTTCACCGCTGTGTTCGGGACCGGATGGACGGTGTACACACCGCCTTCAGCACCATGCCAAGCAGCGCTATGCTGAAGTGTTGAAGGTGATTCAATGTTCCATGGTCTTTCTGAGGGGCTCCATAGAGCAGGATGACCCAGAGGCAAGGAACAGCCAGCTGAATCAATGAATTTGTCATCCACAGCAATGTGAGACCGTGGCAGCTTGGAGGGGGGCGGCTATGCAACAAAGCTACAATGGTGGCTTATTCATCGTATACTAATAATAGGCATTGACTAAGCCAATGTATGGGCTTTTTGTTGCACTGAGCGGCTTTCAGCCAGATGTGGCATCCGATGCTAGGGGCATCTGTTAGATTAGAACCCTACCCAGAGGGACCGCCTTATGTCCGTGGAGGTCTGTTGGCACCGCTTTTCAATGGGTGCCATTGGCTAGCGGGCTGCTCTGAGCAGCGCTCTTGCAGGCGTAAGTAAGCGTATCAGCTACCAGTTCAAGCGCCCCCAGGCTAGAGCAGGTCAAAAGTGGATTTCTGCGCAGTGCTTTTGAGATGAAAAACATAGTGTTGTGGTCAAACGGATTTGGGGGGAAATAAGTTAAGACACAATTAAGCCCAATTTCTTGAAGAACATGTGTCATTCCCAGTATTCAAGAAGGGGCTAGTATTGTTACATATTGCTCCCTTCCTGTTCCCATCGACTCGTCTGCTCCCTGGGTTGATAGCAGAAGTTTTGGAGGGCAAGACTTCACTAGGGGAGTGACTGGCTTAATGCGATGAAAAAATCCAATAGGTTTCACATTTACTAATGTGTGAAAGTTTTCAGCTGCTGGTGCATTCTCCCTGTCGTGTCTGTCTAACGTTCATCTAAAAGGGCTTTAAATTAACAGCCTCTCTTGACTCAGCCATACTGTCAACACTATGCAAGTGGTCTGTGCATCAGTAGGTTGGGGTGAGCGCGTCCGCTCCAGGCGTTGTGGCTGTGATTCCTGAGGTGACTCTTGGAGGCCTAGTCCTGCTTTCTGTAGGTGGCTGATGAGTGTTGATTACATAACTGGATGCGATGGATGAGGAGGCGGAACCTTGCAGCACACTCTGCTAAGCAATGTTCCTGGCGATTTGTTTTGACCCAAGGCCGAAGCGAGATCCTCTAGTGCAGGGCCAGAAACATTAGGCCAGGCAGCATGACAAAGGTCTTTCAGGCACGGGTAGAATGGTGCATGCTAAGTAGTCCTGATGGCCCACCCCCCCCTGGCTAAGTTGGCTCACATGGGGGACAGTGCTATCAGCTGACAATCTGTTGAGCATTAACCAGCATGAAAGTCGGAGGGAGGCTGCTGAGTTGCCCTAGCATTGTCTGTTTCGCCTCAGGGCCAGTTGGGGTTACTGTTCATGGTACGGTTAGACTTTTTGGTTGCGTTGGGATACTTTGACAGGTTGCCCTTGCTCATGCAACACGGCGATAAGTGGTAATTTTGTGGGTGGGAACTAGGTGTCCTTCAAGGAACTCATTAGATCTTGCAGTCCCGCCATTGCAGAACATAGATTTGTCAACATTCTTCAAGGAAACCATTATTAGCAGGAAGGTATTGAACCATGGAGAGCCATAGGTTGTGGGTTCGGGCACAACAGTAGTAAGGGAATGACATTCTGATTCAACAGGCTATGTGTACCATCAATAGCACCAGCTGCTGTAAGGCTTCTATTTCGCCCGGGACTGGGGCGGGCAATGTCATCAAACTTTGCAGCCAGACATGGAATAGGCAAAGTTATACCTGTGATGGTTCAACGGGCACTCAGCAGTAGAGTTAGCTGAGTGTCATCATACCCTAGTATACCGTCAGTGAAACACGTAAGGTTAGGGGGGCTAGACACGAACAGGCACTTTCTGTCTGCTGGGGCGGGAGTGTGCCAGTGCCAAGAGGGTGCGGGTTGCCTGGTTAGGGCTGATATGGAGGGGAGGGAGCACTAATACGGACAACAACAAGAGCACATTCTGCAGTCATAGAAAGTTAAATTGATAATTTGATGGCATGGTACCAGTTGCTTCAGTTATGCGCATTTTCCTTGGCAGTTGTCAGCGAACTTTCAGAATGCAATGTTGGTGGTTAGCCTGTGGGCATGCCTTTCAGAAGTGTTTTAGCTCAGGCTTGGCCAAGCATGGGTTAGATGCCTGAGGTCTGCCCTGGGATTCATGTTCACAGGCAGGTGGAGGGGCAGAACTTAGAGGGGCTTGTGGGTGCGACCCTGGTTACAGGTGCAGATCCTGGTAGGTTCACTTGGTACACCGTCCTTGGGTTCGATGAAACAGGCACCATTGAATTGAGTATCGATAACGGGTAACTTCTCCCGCCCTTCAGCCTTGGCTGGCAGCTATGCAGGTTTGGAAGTTGTCTTCCAACTAAGGCGATATGGTCCATATGTCTGGGGGAAACGCCTGGGTTAAACTCAATTGGGCTACAAAGTATTAGAAGAACACTTGGCATTCCCAGTATTAAAAAAAGAGAGGTATTTATACTTTGGTTTCCCTCTGGTTCACTCTGTCCTGTCTGCTCCCTGGTAGACTAGCAGAAGTATGGGGAGGGCAAGGCTTCACACAGGCTGGTGTCTGTCGGAATGCGATGGACATACTCCGACTAGTGCTAGACTCAGATACTGAGTGAAAGAGGAAGCAAGGCGGGCTTGTCAACTCTTACCTCCACCCGCATTGGCATTTCATGGCAGGAGTGGCTTGTCAAAGGTATTGCTCTTCA
Source organism: Triturus cristatus (assembly GCF_964204655.1). Taxonomy (NCBI): domain Eukaryota; kingdom Metazoa; phylum Chordata; class Amphibia; order Caudata; family Salamandridae; genus Triturus; species Triturus cristatus. The sequence goes on along the minus strand of NC_140583.1, from coordinate 849,062,316 downwards.
GCCAGGCAATGTTAACACTGAACCAACACCTAATTATTGGTTTCAGGTCATATCAGTCAATAACCCAAGGGGAGTTTAGAAAGGATGGGGGCACCTGTCCAGAAGTGGTAATGCTGGCCTCCTAAGACTTTTTGGCTGGACATGGGAGAGGCCCGGTATCAGCATGTGTAAGTAAAGAGGCCTACCTTGGTGGGGGGCCCTGGTTGTGACGGTGGCCATCCCCAGAGCTGTGGAGGAGTTACAGGGCGATCCAGAGTCTGCAGATACCAAGGGGTACTTCATGCAGCTGCACAGCTTGGTGCTAAGCCAGGATACCCAGGGATGTCTTAGCGTTGTCCCCTGGAAGAACTACGGCGCCCCGTTAGTCCTACGGGCGGTCGTGGGTCTGAGCAACCGGGGGCTGCCAGGAACGCTCCGCCCATCTCTTTCGGGGGGCGTGAGTAAGCAAGTGGACTGGTGGTCCACGGATGGGAGGGGTGGCCCCTCCCAAGATTGGTATGCACCAATTGGCGACGGCCACGGTGTAATTTGGCTTATCAGATGGGCAGGCGGCATACGGGTTGGCCTGCCCTGGGATCGCCCGTAAGATAACCCACCATGTTGGCATATTGGTTATGCTAATAAACCTGCAGCAAATTTCTCCACTAACAAGGTATCGTGTGTGTTATTGATGTATTGTGATGTTGTTATGGGACTACAGTTGCCGATATTGGCACTATGCCAAGGCTGCCCGGGGGGGGGGGGGGGGCTGCGCAGCGGCCCCTCAATAGGGCGGCCGCCTTAGTGCCACAGAAAGGCACTGGAGTCGTCCTTCTAGTTTCCCTGGGCCAGGGTCCAGGGAAGACTTCTGGCCGACCCCATTTCCGGGGAGGGGGGGGGACAGGGGTACTTATTCTGCTGTACCCCGCCCAACGTGCAGCCTCTTGGTCCCTGCCGTCTCGCCTTGCCTGCCCCTCCGCTTACCCGGCGGACGGCCAATATAAGGTTTTTGGGGGGGGGGGCATAATTTCTAACCTATTGTTTTGTGTTGCCAAAGGAGTTACAGGGCGATCCAGAGTCTGCAGATACCAAGGGGTACTTCATGCAGCAGCACAGCTTGGTGCTAAGCCAGGATACCCAGGGATGTCTTAGCGTTGTCCCCTGGAAGAACTACGGCGCCCCGTTAGTCCTACGGGCGGTTGTGGGTCTGAGCAACCGGGGGCTGCCAGGAACGCTCCGCCCACCTCTTTCGGGGGGGGCGTGAGTAAGCGAGTGGACTGGTGGTCCACGGATGAGAGGGGTGGCCCCTCCCAAGATTGGTATGCACCAATTGGCGACGGCCACGGTGTAATTTGGCTTATCAGACGGGCAGGCGGCATACGGATTGGCCTGCCCTGGAATCGCCCGTAAGATAACCCACTATGTTGGCATATTGGTTATGCTAATAAACCTGCAGCAAATTTCTCCACTAACAAGGTGTCGTGTGGTTTATTGATCTATTGTGATGTTGTTATGTGACTACAGTTGCCGATATTGGCACTATGCGCAACATATGTGCTGAGGCTGCAGGGGCTGGTACCCGAAGCTGTGTTGTGACCCCTTGAGCGACAGCGCAGGAACCACTTTGACACTGTGCCCCCTACACGCCTACCTGGACCCTGTATGCGCCAGAGCTGTAGGGACTGTTGTGCCAGCGTGCATCTGCTTTGACATTTCTCTGTGCCTGTTGTGGCATTTCACAGCCTGCCTGAACAATGCGTGAACTGCTGTGGTTTAAAGCCTTTTCCTGGACAGAGCAGAGGCTGCTGTGGTCTCGCGAGCCCCCGCTTCACGCCTTCACCTCTACCTGAGCACTGCATGCCCTAAGGCTGAAGGAACCGTCTCCACCATCCGGTGCCAGATTGCTTCGGATACTGCGTGCCACGATGCTGCAGGGACAGCTGTAGCGACCCGTGCACGCTGCAGGAATGGAGCTGGCATTGTTGACCTCCACCTGCCACAGCCTTTATTAACTGTGCGAGGTTGCAAAAGGAGCTCGCCTGCGCTGGCCAGAGTGCGGGGAAAGTTTAACACATGCCCCCGTCTTCCCTGTTCCCTTCAAGGGCAAGGAGCTAGCGGAGAGTAAAATACCTCTCCCCTCCCCAGACCCGCAGGTTCATAAGCGACTGGGAGAGCAGGAATTATTTCTAAAGCATGGGCAGCACGGCCATGGACACCAAGAAGAAAAAAAACCTATTGGCTATGCCAATGCTTGTTTTTTAACTCGTTCACCTGATAGTCCTTAGGGCCCATTAGGCCCTTTGGCTGCCCTATTACAGCAACACAAATGTGATGCAGCTATATTATATCTGGTGGCCTTTGCCAGCACATTGTAATGGGATACTGAAACCTTGATGTAACAAAGGTGTAACGCTTTTTCATTGTTGTCTTTGTATAATAAAACTGTCAATAAAGAGATGTGCAAATAAAAAGATAAAACAGGATCTACACTCCGTACCAACGGTACTGGACTAAAAGATAAACAGGTTCTCCCCTCCGCACCAACTGTAGTGGACCGAAAGATACAACAGACTGTCTCCTCCGTATCAATGGTACTGGACCACACCAATGATCCACTCTTCAGAAGAGTGCTTGAAAAGACTATCTGGACCCCTTTTGGAGTGTGGAGAGCACAAGGCTTATTAACAGCGAAGTGTGGGTCTGAGCTCCGCTCTCTTTATTGCGAGCAGTACCCTCCAGTACAACAGAAACACATTCCAAGCTTCGAGGAGCTAGAGACTGATGACAGACTTTTGGACTCAGCTTGAGGGCACAGTAGAATGCCATGCAGTATTCGAAATTAGAGTGTGCTCCAAATTAAAAGTCATTGTGGCAGCATCATTGAGTTTAATTCATTTTCCTCAAGTAAAAAATAAATAAAAAAGCAGTAATGCTGAAGTAATAAAAAAAGAAACGGTTTTGTGGTTCTGGGTACAGCTCTTCACACCAAACGTTAAACCTGCTAGCACAGAGATATTGGCAATAACAAGGTATAATGTTACACAGACTTCCTCAAGGTGCCTGTAACATGGAAAATGAAAGCACCCACAACAGGGGACGGTATGCAAGCGAAAGATTGTGGGTTTTGGATCCGCTTCAATACAAGTTCACCTCCGAGACGTAAGCTGTGCCACATTACGGTCCTCAAACATCTCTGGCATCATTGTAGCCTATTGTGGGGGGTGAGTTCAGAGACACCGCGACTCCGTTACAAGGCCTCCGTGCTGCCACTGAACAGGATTTCAATGACCTCCGACATTTGATGAATCGTACAAGACTCCCTGCCTCTGCTTGCGGGATACGCCAGAACAGCAAAGCTGTGCCTATAACATACTTAACTGCAACACCTTCCAAAAGTATGCGAGCCTGGCCAGAGCCCCACGTACACGCTTACACTCAACCTTGGCGTTACACTCGCATCCTCCGGCAGGCACTGGTGCTGAACGACAGCATTGACGGCACAGCACTCCCTCTGACCATGTTCCTTCCCTCAGGATGTTGGGCAGGATTTGCAAAGCATTCAAATCATGAGACAGTATCCAAATCTTTATCCCCGCGCTCACATTCACACTATGACGCACCAAGTATCATTTTATCGGCTCTGACTTTAATTTCTAAATTCAGTGCTAGAAGCAATCGGTTTCTTTTAATGCCACAGCATTTCGCATACGTCAGCGCCTCGCAGAGCTTGCTTTACAACTGTACATTACTCACTTCACAGACCATTGACAGGGTTATGCTACTCTGTAACCACTGGAAGAACTCAATGCCAGGGGAAAGTAGAGAACATGTCGGTTCAATACGGCGCTTCAACTTAGAAACACTGAAAGGGGTCATGGGGGTGCGTCTAACAGGAGATCGCAAACTTAACACACGCAAACCAAAGTTAAACTAACTTTCATGTAACTGCACAACATTTACCTGGCCAAAAATTTCTTCATCAACACAAAACATGAGATACAGCTTCATTGGGTCGTTCTCCAGTATCCAACAGTTCTATAGTGAATCAAACATAAACAAGCATCGATCTCTTGTCTTTATGGGGCCATGTGTTTCTAATTAGAAACACATGGCTCCATAAAGATAAGAAAGTGCTTTGCGACAGCAGCTAAGCAGGCGACTCAGTCCGGATCAGAGGCAAAAGGGCGTCAACAAAAAACCCTCTTTTTCAATGACAGGCCACCGTTTAGCATAACGGTGACGCCAGCCAATGGAAATGAGGGTCGGGGCTTCGAGCCCCTTTCTGAAAACACCTCATCCACAAAATCTCTCGCTGAGCGAGCAGCGCTTTGCGCTGTAACACCACGTGAGACCTAAAAAGGCCCACACCCTTCCAGCCTCCCGGGAAAACCCGTGATGGCTGCTACAGCCACTCTGGCCCTTACTGAAGGACGTTTGTGTATAAATCTTTTTCTATTGACAGTTGCGAGAATAGGCGGCTTGTGTTCCTCTGTAGCAGTAAGCCGGGTCAAGGGTCTGGCTTGGTTCTTAGTGCCCGCGCATGAGCCGAGCCCCGAGAATATGTGAAATGTAAATCATACAAGAAACCACATAAAATATGATAAAGAATCTTCAATTTACAAAAATGTGTATTTCTGTAACATGTAGAAGCTTTGTCATCATTAGGCCACATTATAGCACTGCACTTGGAAGTAATTATTAAACGTGATAGTTTATAAAGAAAAATTAGTTTTTGTGAACTAAAATATTTGGCTAAGATCAAACAATTTAAGCAGGGAAGCCACGATTTATCCAGGTTTTCTGGTTTCACTCTCTTCAAATCAGCCAGTAAATTGATAACTATTTGTCTTTCCTTCTGTTAGGTTTTGTTTTTAACTCTTAGTGCATTTTTCTGCAGTGTTTAAATTATAGTGTGAACTCGACTGTTTTACATGAGCCCCAGCTTCATTAGATAAGGCCACATGCATTGTTCATAGGCATGGGGTGATTTTGTGATTTACCCGGAATCACAGGACGTTGAGCGGATGACAAGACTCGAACAAGGTTCCCCAGTTCCAAAGTTGGCAGCGCTGGCTGTAACATCAGGACCTAGAGCTGAGCCTGAGCCAAGCTTCAGGCTTGAGTTTTCAGTGGCTCCACCACATCTATGAAATACATACAGTGAGCGTGGGAAGTGCTGATTTTAAACATTGTTCGTGCTATTGCCCTAATAGCTGTCCTAAAAGGTGGAAATGTTAGATTGGCGGCACCTTTGGTAGTCGTAAATGGTCATTTTACGCTGGAAATATTATGGAATTTACTGATATTGGCTGGAAATATGGTAGCATTTGATATAGCCTGTAAAGGAACCATGTAACAAAACAGAACACAATAACACAAAACAACACCTACATAAAAAAATATATAGGATACATTTTAAAACAGCAATACAATAATCACAACAGAATGCAAAAAAATAACTAACTTTAGCAACACAACCACAATATAACACCGATAACAAAACAACAATGCACAACAGCATAACACAACAATCCAACACAAAACAGCATGTCTGTGAAGAAACAACACAACAATATATAATATGACCACAAAACATAAATAGCACAAAGCAAACACACCACAACATTAATAACAACACATAGACACAGTCTATACATGACAACCACAAAAATCAACACAACAGTGCATTACAATGCACTACCAACAAAGACAACAGTATAACACAATACAACAAAATACAACACAATAATGTCAACTCTGTGCAATTGCACACACAACAAAATCAACAATTGTGATTGTAATTGTATTTATATAGCACTTACTACCCCTGAGGAGGCATCAAAGTGTTTTTGTCGAGTAGCACACTACTCCTGAACCCAAAAAGGATTAGTGGTAGATTAATATAGGGAAATATGAGTTAATATTGAGAGTTCGTCATGCGAGTGTGTTAGTTGGATTGAATAGGATAATGGAGGGATAGAAGAGGGAAGAGTCTAAAAAGTGTTATCTGGGAGATCATAGTAGTAAGATAAGTAAAAGGAGAGACGGAGGAAGGAAGAGCCTCAATGCAACTTCACAGAACAATGCATCACATGAACAACACAACACATTAACAGAGCACAGTAGCACAATAACAGATCACAATAACAAACATACAGACCACAATAAAATAACAGAAAAACAAAGCAAAACACATCCTAACACAACAACACAAAATACAACATTAGTGTTTTGTTTTGTTGTCTATTGTTTTATATTACTGTATTAGTATGTTGTGTTGGTATATAATATTGCATTGTGGTTGCTGTGTTGGTGTCTTTCATTGGCATGTTGTGGTCTTGTGGTGTAATTATCTCAATGTGCTGTATTGTATATTGTTGATGTTTTGTTCTGTGTGCAGTTTTGTTGTTGCCTAGTTCCGTTGCATTCGCGTAGCAATACGTTGTATTGTTGTGTTGTAATGTGGTTTTGTTCTGCTTTTACTGTTAGTTTGTTGCATCAATGTGTGCCTCATCTGCGGTCCTTCTGTCTAAACATGAAGAAATATTTTGTCACATATCAGCACCTCCACAAATCCACATGCTTCATACAGTGGCAAATGGTGTTTGCACTAAGCACTGTGGTGTTAAACACCCAAAGACATTCGATCGTACCAACCAAAATGTTGTGTGATTTGGCTGCATGTCATGGCTCAAAATGGAAAACATTTACTCTGGGAACACACCACCTCAGCAGGGAGTGGGCAATGGTTTATCTGCACTGGTGTGTAATGGGCAGGGCCTATGTGTGTCACCACTAAACCCCCCAGGAGATGCTTACATTTTCCCAGTGATCACAGTACTATTCAGTTCCAATCAACTGTCGCCAGCCTTCCTCTGAGCCTTTCCCATTAGAATCTGTTGTCATTACCTCTGTGGTGCAGGGTCTGGGGGAGGGTGGTTCCAAAATGGAAGATCACAACCACCCTTCATCCCTATTAGTGTTGCTGGAGGCACCACAGTTCTAATCAAATGCTGTTGTGGTGGTTCCAATAACTGAAAGCCACATCTTTTAGCTATAGGTGTAACCTAGTCCACAGCACCAGGAAACCAATGCTAATATGTACCTCTGGATTCTCAGTTAAGCTTGAGTAGAGATGTGTTTCTGACACCAAAGCTGATTTAAGAGGGACTGCAGAGTGTCTGCTCTTCTCACAGGAAGGAGCATTAACTTTAGTTCAGATGTCTCCAACCAGTTCATCGTGAGCTACCAGTAGCTCACAGTAACCTTCAGAGTAGCTCCCTGCCTTGAGTTCATTTTTAGGTATTGCCTAGCGATGCAGCGCCATGCACTGCTCGCCTAGGCGAGATCTATTGTTGCCAACTTGCATTGCGAAGTGGGACAGGACAGGTGCACGCGTACGGAAAGTCCTGGACAGGAGATGTGCACGCGTATGATGTGAGCAGGAGTTGTAATAACGCTGCAAGCCGTACGCGTGCACATCGACTGTCTGTGCTGAAGCTTAACAGACAGGAGATGTGCACGCGTCCGGCTCGCGTCTTTATCACAACTCCTGCTCACACCATACGTGTGCACATCTCCTGTCCAGGACTTGCCGTACGCATGCACCTGTCCTGTCCCACTTCGCAATGCAGGCTCGGCGTCCAGCATGCCTCCAGTTAACCCCACTCACCGGCTCTTGTGGGGACTCTGTGCTGCTCCCAGGCTGGTATCCTCAATGGCAGGGGGGACTGACCTCTTCACCTGGTCACTGGCGCAGCAACACACGGGGCTCCGTCTTGCTCACAAGAGCCCCGCCTGAAATCTTGCTCTGGCCGCACCATGTGGCATTCATGAAGGTGGGGTGGGTTCCCGCCGGACTTCCCTCTGCAGGGTGGACTCCCGCTGGACTTCCCTCTGCGGTGTGGGCTCCCGCCTCGCTTCTCCAACACACGGGGCTCCCTCAGCTCATGGGAGCCCCGGACACTTCCGGCCGTGCGCTCCATGCCCCGCCCATGCCCCACGCAACCGACGTCGTCGCAGGCCTTAAGCAGTTTCGCTTTCTTTTTTTTTTTTTTATTAAATTTTATTGCACATAAAAACTCAATACAAACATGGGCCTACAACCACCAGGGCCGGCCGCTAATATATACATGTTCGACATCATCAAGGAAGAAATAGGCCCCCTGGGGCTCAGCCGAATTAATAAATTACCGAGTGCACCTCAGAGGTTGTCAGGATACATAACTTTTAGAAATACAAACATAGAAAGAAAAAGAAAAAAACACCAAAAAGCAAGGCGGAAACCATCGAAAAAAAGGGCGTCTAACCACGGCCGGGGGATCACACAGTACCTACTCCACCCTCGGGTGGTCAATGAGGATGATCAAGGGGGGAGGTGGGGGCAACGGGAGAGCCACAACCATCTACAGGTGAAATGCAATAGTCCGGGAACCTCAGGAGCAGGGGGACAAGGCAGCATCAGATGTGTCCACGAGGGGGGGTGTGCAGATGTTCCCTCGGTACGCGTTCCACTGGCCCCAAATTCTACCCCACGCCCCCGGCTTACCCCGAGCCACATACACAGTCTTCTCTCTGCACATGCACCAATCCATGTTCTCCTTCCATACTGACACGGTGGGAGGCCGCCGGGAACCCCAAAGCTGTGCAATGTCCCTCTTAGCAACCATGTTCCCAAGGGCCGCCCACCGAGTCTGAGCCGCATTATAGTCATTAGGCTCCCACACGTTCAGCAAACATCGGCGAACCTCAGGCAACAGAGCAACCCCAGTGACACATTCCATGACAGCATGCACCCGGCGCCAATACTCCGCCACCTCACCGCACTCCCAAAGAACATGGAGAAAAGTGGCGCTGAGCCCACAGCCGCGCCTACAGAGCCCGTCTTCAGAAAAACCCATCAGAACTAAACGAGGGCCCGTCACGTAAACACGATGGAGAATTTTAAGCTGGACAAGACGGAGACGCGCGGGTATGGCCACCTCCTTAGGGGAGGACAGCGCAGACTGCCAATCCTCATCGTCCAGTTCCACCCCATCCCGGATCCACGCCTCCCAAAGACGCACGAGGAGATCCGCCCGAACGTTTATTAGTTTTTTATAGATAAGGGAAATAGTACTGTCGGGCAAGTGACCGTCGAGTATGCGGTCCTCGAGTGGCGAAGACACAGGGACTGCAGTATCCGCCCCGACGGCCGAGAGCAAAGCATGCCGAACCTGAACATACCGAAAGAACTCCCTCTCACTCAATTCGTACTCACTCTGCAGCGCAGCGAAGGATTTGACCGCACCCTTCACCCAAAGGTCACCTACTCTGCTGATGCCAATCGTGTCCCAACGCTCGAATCCCTTCGTCGTCCAAAGGCTTCCCAATCTTTCAGACGCAAACAAGGGGGTCGCACCCGTCAAACGATCATTCCAGCCCATGGCCACATTCGCAGTCTCCCACAAGCGTACTGCAATCTTAGTGGGACCGGTTAAGTTCCTCCCAGCCGATCGAGAGTAAAGCGATCTGTTAAAGTTGCCGCCAGGCAACAAAAATCTATCCATTTCGAAAGCCGGATTAGGACCAGGTGCGTACGTTGCATGGTTAATAGCAGATAGCTGGGAAGCCCAATAGTACCTCCTGATGTCCGGGAGCGCGATGCCCCCGTCGTACCAGGGGAGAGTCAGTTTTGCAAGAGCAATACGTGCACGACCGTCCCAAACAAGTCTCCTTTGTAAGCTCTCCACTTCCCGGAAGTAGGCTGCCGGAATAATATCAAAGGAGTTCTGAAGTGCGTAAAGGAATCGGGGAAGAGACGTCATTTTAAAAAGTGCCGCACGACCGAGGGGAGACAAGGGAAGCTGACGCCAACGGGCCACGTCTAACCTCAATCTCCGAAGTGGAGAGAGGAGATTACGCTCGTAGCGGACCGCCGGGTCCAATGAGACGTACACCCCCAGGTACGTAAAGCCGGAGTGGGACGCCTTAATGGGAAAACGAGAAGGCAAGAGAGGAAAGCCACCGGATATAGCATAGACACAAGATTTGGACCAGTTAATGATCAAACCAGAGTTCTTGCCGAAGGAAGTGAGGATGTCAAAGAGCACATTGAGTGACTTACGTGGTGAGGTGAGGTACAAGAGAATGTCGTCCGCGTACAACGAAACACGATCTTCGAAGCCAGAGGCCCACTGGATCCCTCTGATCGACGGTTCCCAATGAAGCCAAGCAGCGAGCGGTTCCAAAGCCAACGCGAAGAGCAGGGGAGACAACGGACACCCCTGCCTAGTGCCCCTCCCAAGAACGAAAGGCCGGGAAACCCTCCCATTAACGACAACCTGTGCCAGCGGAGCAGCGTATAAGAGTTTAACCCAATAATAAATCCCGCCCCGAAGCCAAACTTTGCCAGGGTGGCCCAAAGATACGGCCATTCTATCGTATCAAAGGCCATCGTGGCTTCCAAGGAAACCAAGATGGCCGGCTCTGAAAGATATTCCGCCCTTGCAAGTACGCCATGTAGGCGCCGCAAGTTAAGGGCCGTATTCCGGTGCGGGATAAAACCGGATTGGTCCGGATGCACCAGATCGCAAATAACAGTAAGCAGGCGGTTCGCAAGAACCTTGGCAAGGATTTTCGGCTCTGCGTTCAACAGAGAAATAGGTCTGTACGAGGCGCAACGGTCCCGAGGCTTACCGTCCTTGGGAATCACAACTATAGTGGCCAGACGTTGGTCATCAGGGAGAGAACCAAGTTCAAGCGACTCCGAGAACATACGACGGAGAAATGGCGCAATTTTATCCGGTTGCAGTTTATAGAGTTCAATCGGAAGTCCGTTGGGGCCCAGAGCCTTGCCTGAGCGAAGGGAGCGAATCGCGGTAGCAATCTCGTCGACCGATAGTGGGGCATCCATCTGCTCACGCTCATCCACCGACAAGCAGGGCAAAGCAATATCCTTCAACAAGTGACGAGCGTCAGCCTCATCTCTAGCCGACACCGTGGAGTACACAGCACAGAAGTAGTCTGCAAAACACTCAACAATCTCACCAGGGTCAGTCACACTCACTCCCTCCGACGTCTGAAGCACGGGGACCACTCGATTCACTCTCTCCTTCTTATCAAGCCAAGCAATCAATTTACCCGCCTTATCCCCAGCATCATACAGTCTACCCTGCTGTTCCCTATACATTGTCCGAGCGGCATCTGTAACAAGGGACTTATATTCGAACTGCTTCAGGCTGAGTGCGTGGAGCCCGTCCTGAGTGACACCCGTCTCCAAGGCAGCCTCCAACCCCGATATCTCAGCCTCCAACGCAACCACCTCTGAGGACAAGACGGACCCCTCATTCTCAAGAAAATACTGATCAAGCGACTTAATGAGACCCTTGCGAATCTTGGGGTCACGCAAGTACCATGGGTTAATGGGGGCGATCCGCCCAGCGGATCGCATCCCGGTATCGAAGAGGAGCCACAATGGGGAATGATCGGAAATGCCCCGGGCCAGGTGCTTAACCTCCCGGACCCGGGTGGTCTGGGCCGCGGGCATAAGAAAATAGTCTAGTCTGGAGAGACTCCCGTGGGCCCCGGAGTGGAATGTGTACTGACTCTGTGTCGGATGTATCAACCTCCAGCAGTCCACTAGACCGAAAGTGTCCAAGAACCCGCCGAGCCACGCCTGGGCGGCAGAGAGGGCTCTGGGAGGGTAACGATCCAACTCGCCAGAAATCACGGAATTAAAATCCCCACCCACAAGCAAGAGACTATCAGGAAGTTCAAGTAACATACGACCCACATCAGAGAAAGTGGAGGTCTGGAGGCCCGGGGGAACATAGACCGAAACCAATGAAAGAGTCTGCCCCTCCCACCGTCCAGTCAAGGACGCATAGCGCCCTCTATCATCAAGAGTGACTTTGTCGATCTCAAGCGGGAGGGAAGATCGCAGCAAGATGCCCACCCCTCTGGATCCAGTGGTGAAGCCAGAGTGTGCAACCAGTCGGTAGCCCCCCCTGTTCATAGCATGACATACATTGCCCACCAAGTGCGTCTCTTGAAGAAATACCACATCAGGGGTCAATCGACGCAAATATTGCAACACAACCCCACGTTTGATACGGTCCCCCAATCCGTTGACGTTCCAAGACATCAGTTTCAACCCGTCCCCCCCCATCCCAACACAAGAAGCTGGAGTCCCCGGGCACGCAGCCAGACACCTGAAACTAAATGGAAACAAACACACCGCCTTGAAAAGAAAAAACACACCACCCAACAGCCACTGACACCCACCCACCCCCATACCATTGCAACTCCCCCCACCCTGCACCCCTGCGGACTATACAGCCCCCCCAACTTGCAGTGTGCCTGTCGCCCTAACAATCCCAAGCTACAAAAAGACCCTAGAGGAGGAAAGGGACCCGTCCCCGCCCGCACCCAGACGAAACATTAATAGACAAAATATACAATTGAAGTAGAACCTGGCTGAGCACAGAAGGAAATGTCAAAGTGGAGGACCAAGAATCATTCCTGCAGAGGCCCACCGCCCTCGGCACCGCCAGTACGCCCGGGTCGGTCGCCCCGGTCCGGCAGAGAATCCAACCAGTCACTCACGGTGTCAGGGCATTCAAAAAAGATAGTCCGATCTTCATATTCCACACGAAGCCTGGCAGGGAAAAGCATAGAGTATTTGATTTCCAGATCTCGAAGATGGCGCTTCACCCCCTGAAAGCCCATTCTCTGTTTCTGAACGAGTTGGGTGAAGTCCGGGAAGAAGTTAACGGAGGAATTCTCATATTTAACTGGGCCGTGCACCCTCGAGGCCTGCAGGATCGCATCCCGATCTCTGTAATGAAAAAGTTTTGCAATGATAGGCCTCGGGGGAGCTCCTGGTCGAGGCCTACCGCCCGGGACACGATGGGCACGCTCCACGGCGAAGAACTTGCTCAGGCCTGAAGGAGCAAGATGATTAAGGATAAGATCTTCGACCATGAGGTCCACTGGACGATTGTCGGAAGTCTCCGGTACACCTATGACACGGATATTGTTGCGTCGTGCCCGACCTTCGAAATCCTCCAGCCGCCGGGACATCGTGTCGTTTGCAGACTTTAGATCGCCAAGAGTTTCCTGGAGGTCTGATACATCCGTAACAAGAGTGGATGTCCTCAAGTCCAGCGATTGAACCCTCTCGTTAGTCTTAGAGAGATCCGCCCGAATTAATGTGACATCAATGGCAACCGTGTCGATTTTACGGGCCAGAGCCTCGTACTGTTGGGCGATGGTCTCCCTTATGCCGTTGATGGCGCCCATAACGTCCTGCAGCGACAATTCCGTGGGGACGGACGGGCCCCCACCGGAGTCCTCCGTGACGGCAGTTGCTGGCCCGGGGGATCCTTTACCCTGGGTATAACGATCCATGATGTTACTCTGGACTGGTCCCCCACGCTGGGATGTCTTGGTCCTCCGTTTCTCGGGATCTCCCTTGCCCGCCATCTTGAGCGATGCTCACCGGTGGGGTCCGCCCGGACCGATAGCAAAGGGGTGCCAGCAGATCAGACACAGACTGTCCGAGAGCCCACTCGGAAGAGTTCGAGAAAAAGGCACAAATCAGTCCAGAGCAAAGGCCGGAGGACGACCCAGCCGAGCGAAGTAGCTCCTCGATCAGGCCATGCAAAAGTGCAAAAGCGAAACTGAAAGTGGGGGCACGGTCATTGGCAAGGCTCCAATGCCGTTGTTGTTCAACTACTCCCCGGCCCCACAGTTCACCAAAGCACCGGGCACAGCTTCCAGGTGGGCCTCCGAAGTGCAAGACGCTGTATTTCAGGGCTCCCAGGTCCGATTTACGGTTTGAAAAGAGTTATGGATTCAGCCAAGGTTCATCTTCCAGAATCCGTCCAAAAAAACAGGATAATGTCAGGATAAGTTGCGAGGAGCGGCAAGGGTCCGGGGAGACCTGTGCTCACGCGACCATCTTGGATGCGCGCAAAGCTCCTCCCTCCAGTTTCGCTTTCTTAATGCGCACGCACGCTCAGCTAGGGATGTCCTCAGTAGGTAAGAACTTTCCCTGTGCGTCTCGCGCTTGTTTTTTTATCTAGCATGGCTCTAAAAGTGATTTAGTTTGCAGGCTTGCTCTGTATCATTCCTTTCACTCAGTCACTCATGCACTCCATCACTCCCCCTATTAGGCGCTCACTCACTCCTAGACCTACCCTACTTGGGCAGAGATCAAGCAAGCGTTGCACACCTTCCTCTTATAACAAAACTCCAGTGTTCTAGCAGTCCAAGTCTTATCCACAAGCCGTGACTGCCAGCACATATCTTAATGCCAACTACACGATCAGTTCCTACATCCGGTGCATGGTGTGATCAAGACCACGTGCCAGCACAGTCAACGTCACAAACACGTACCTGTCCATACATTTCCCAATCCCACTTCACAATCGGCGGTATTCAACAAGGTGAGATAAACTGCTCTTCTTCCAGGGGACACGCATGCGCGCGCCTCCAGTTCCGGTGTCTCTGTGGGGTAATTGTCTAGTAACGAAGACAACAACTTTAATACCGGCTTTACTCGTTTATTCGTTCTTTCAGTGACTGCTCAAAAGACAAACACTCTACACATTGAGCGCCAACAACTCGTGCCTCCTCCTTTAACTGCAAGCAGTAATTTCAGCCAAAAACCCCGGCCCTAGGCCACTTTATCATTTGCGCATCACATTCATTCTGCGGTCCAAGCTGCAGTCGCTGCTATTATCAAAAATCTAGCCTACATGAAGCGGAGAGGCTTCTACAAAGATTGGGTGATTTAAAAAAAATATTTTTTGCAGTTTTATATAGCGCAAACTTGACTTTAAGATGAGCACAAGGACACATTCATTTTTGTTAGGCATGGAGAGATTAAGTGATTTGCCCAGAATCACAGGATGTTGAGCTGATGCAGAGGCTCGTACCTGGTTACCCAGCTGCAAAGTCAGGAGCTCTGGCCTAGGGCCACACTCTCTATTTTTTGTCCTATTTTTAGATAGGCTATTGGATGCCTATAAATATACACAAATGCGTAAGTTGGTCTTGAATGCCCTCCATTTACTCAATAGTGACAAACATTACATATTAAACTGGTCACTGGTGTCTTTATAGTTTATAAAACTGTGCACGTTCAGCATTGTTATTTAGAAGTTTAACTTGAATAAGAAACAAATTAATGGGTTCTTAAGTAAGTGGATTGTGGTAAAGCCTATAAATAACCCATAAACACCAGTGAAAAAGCAAGCACACTACTTAGGTGATTAGGTATTGATTAGTGTCTCAAATAAGAAGGATAACCCTAAATGGTACTGATCAACAGTAGCATGGGATAGACAAGCATTTGCAATGCAATAGGTCTCGCATTTGCGAGAGTTTGAGTTATTGACATTGTAAATGACAATGCCTTTTATGTATGTGTTTACAAAACCTGTAAGCGGAGCATGAACACGCACTTTGTACTTATAGTCTTTGCTTACAAGAAGCAAGGCAGTAAAAGAGATGCAGTTACTGCCAGCCTTGCTTCTCATAATTAACCACTATAAGTACAAAGTACAGGTTTACGCAGCACTTGCAGGTTTTCCAAACACACAAATAATAGGCACTGTCATTTACAATGCCAATAGCTAAAACTCTCGCAAATGCGAGACCTATTGCATTGCAAATGCTTGTTAACTAAGCAGTGTGATAAATAAGTGTTGCTTTACCTTTTAAAGTTAAGCAAAGGCTATGTTTATTTTACATTATTATGAGGCTCCAGATAGAAGAGCCTGATAATGAGTAGTGCTCCACTCACATTTATGACCCATGTGAGTCACAGAGGCTCAGAACTGAAGCACTGAGGTATTTAACTGTTAAATAGAAGTCATTCTCAACTCAATATTGGAGCATGAGGATGAAATGATATTTCTGAATTCTTTTAAATGAGAGAAAATGAAAATGAATATTTAACGTAATGATTAAATTAACTCTTTGTTTTAATTTGCTCCCTTTCCAGTTGTCACATTTACAAACAGCAGACCTCTTGCTCCCAGTGGCTGGTAGACACAGTGCAATATTTATCACTGAAAATTACAGCCATTTTCTTTTAAATGGGAGACATTTAAAAAGCAGAAAAATGTTTCTATGAAACATTTTCTTAATGTTTTTCTCTACTTTAAATTAAGCCAATTAAGTCCTAATGTTTTGTGAAGCATGTTTCTTCACTTTAAAATTCGCCACTTTTAAACATATGACTGTATTTTGCTGTTTTAAATATGGCACACTGGCAGTAATATGCCTGCTGTTTGTAAAGACACCTTTACATGGGAGAAATTCTCCCATTTCAAAGTGTCTACTTTACACACCACAGCAGGCACCTTGCTTCCAATGGCTGGTAGACACACTGCCATATTTATAACTGAAAAATAAAGGCAGTTGTTTGAAAAAGAAGAAATTTTAAGTGCAGAAAAAGGTTCCTTACTATGAACAATTTTGTCGAACATTTATACGCACTTTAAATTTCTCCCATTTAAAAAAAATAAAATGGTTGTATGTTTGTGTTGCACATGTAACAGTGCTACATAAGGTGGAAGGTATGTCCTGTGCCTCAAGTACATACGGCACAGACTCTCAGTCACCCATACACATATATCCCATTCATTCATGCATATGTCCATACATACCCACAGATCATGCACTCACTGACACATGGGAGCCCTATCATAGTACCCCTAGTCACAGTATTTTGTTCAAACCATAGTATCGGGCTCCATGGACATTAAGTTTAAGGTCAATGATTCTGGGCGGGGGGCGGGGGGGGGGTGTCTGGTAACAATCCGGGAGTTAGTTGGCCTTCAGTAGCTCACAAGGATTTTCACTGATCAGAATTTGCTCTTATTACAGAAAAAGTTGGAGATTCCTGCCTTAGTTCTATCTGAATATGAGCCCTTATGTCTTCAGGTCGTGGTAAGGAGTTGGATATTTTTTTCTTCCACCCTGATGCAGTAACTCGTATGACCATCATATCCCTTAATGTCCTGCAGTGGTGCTTTGGCTTTTAAAAATACTTTTCAGGCTAAAGGATAGACATGTTACTGCTGATCCAAACTCACAAAGCAGACAAATAACTAGCCTTAGTCATTGGCAAGTGCAGACACACATATTGGGAATGTGGCATAGCCAATAACCTTTCAGGAATGGCTACACGTAGAAACCTTTGTAATGTCTCCATTTTAAAATGTCCTATGGGAATGAAGGGGTTGGCCCCCTTTAAGCCGAGAAACAGCCTGCATTAATCTGTTGAGTCTTCCACCTTGGATTAGGAAAAGGTTGAGCTTGTTTTGCAAGAATTGAGTGACTTGCATTAATTTATCTCCTGAACTAGTTTCCGGATCTCTTCATGCAATGCTAGTTGAATAACACTTTTCGATGGAAAGGCATCTGTATCATTTCACCTCCAGGGTGTTCAAAAGGAATTCATTCTTATGCCTTTTCTAAACTACCTTCAAGATCTATCTATGTATCATTGATTGCACCTCTGTGGTGAAAATCCTTTGGATCTGTCAAATAAAGGAAACCTCCATGTGCCCTTGACTTGGCATACTGAGTAACGTTGTGTCTTTGGGATTGGAGGACTGAAGTTCTTTGTAGCAGCATCTCTCCTAGATTGATACACTCTTTGTTCAACCTTTGAATACTAGCTGATTTGATGATGATAGGGATCATGTCTGTGAAAGTGGCCTAGGGTTTCTTTACAAGCAAAGAAACAGTTCTCCTTCTTGAAGTCACCAACTCATCTATATTTCAAAACGGTGCTGACCTAGAAAAGGTAGGATGGGTAAGGTGTTCCTGGCTGCGCTCCTGCAGCCAGTGGTCTTCAAGATGAAGACCAACATCCTTACGTTGTTGAATGTCACATCTAAAATAATCTTTTCTTATAGTTCCTTCATTAGGTCTCGCCTAGCGTTGCAGCGCATGTGCTGCTTGCTTTGCGAGGCATGCTGTATTAGGGTATTTTTTAGATGTGGTGTGGAAGCCCCACCCATATTTTTCATTGGCTGGCGTCATCGTCCATGGTAAACGCTGGCTTCCGATTGATAATGAGGCTTCTTAGTCCCGCCATGTTACCGCCCTGTCTCCTTTTGGGACCGCCCATCAGGACTGGAAGTTTTACTTGTGGAGATACACAGTCTCCTTCATACGTCGGAAAGCACTCTTATTTTTTTTTCAGCGTGCTCCGCTTCGGCCGCGCTTGTTTATTTATTTATTTATTTCTTATACTAAGTGTATTAAAGTCCTGCTATCCAAGTCACACGAGCCTTAGGGCATACTAAACTTCTCTGTGATCGCGGTTTCGGTTGGCACGAACCAACTGTCCCAAATGGGGGTACCGGTGTAAAAGCGTTGCAAGAAAACTCCAATCGCAAACATTTTAAAATGTTGCCTTACATGTGCTGTTAGGGGTAGCTGGTGATACTGCCTGCAGTGTGCACCGATGTTAGAGTTGCTCCCCCCTTCCATGGTGGATGGAGGCGGCCGCTGAGGGAAAGCTTCGTTGCTGTCCGGTCAGAGCTGTCAGGGGCCGCCAGAGGGGCGATGTGGCCAGACCGAGGAAGCAGCAAGAGGAGCCGGTGGACCATTGCCTGTCTTCGCTAGCGCTCGCTGCTCTGGGCCTCTCGTTTGTGTACTGCGAGCCGGGAAGCACCAAAATGCCGGCCACTACTCAAGGTAGGTATCGGCTTGTTTTTTGGGAGTTGGAGGGGCACCGTTGGTCGGCGTGATTCTAACAAGTGTTCTCACGCTGCCATAAAACTTACAGCACTGATCGACCGTCACTACGCAGTGCAGCGGCTCATGTGACAACAGCAAGTGCTCTGTTCACTTCTCTCTAAAATGGGATGAAAAAAGAAAGCAAGAGAGACGGCTCCAGCCAAACTTCTCTGGAACCATCCAGCTGCCTTCTGTAGTAGTCTACCAAGGCGACGTTCGCATTCAGGTATTTTTAACTGTGCCCTTTATCTTTACCAGGTTGATCCAATGAGCACAATTTCGGTGTAGAATAAAGCCTACGGTCCGTCATTTCATGCTGAAAGCCTAATGATTTATAAAATGATTGTCGAACCAGCTCCTCCTCTTTTCCTGCCCATCGCCTTCATTTCTGAAAGAAAAAAGATATTCTCGCCTCCATACATTTAGGGCCTCATGTAGGTAGCCAAATACCGGTCGGTAACGGCCGATTTTCGGTAATTTTACCGTTACCGACCGGTATTCTGGCTAATGGTATGTAGGGGGACAATGTTTGGTGTCGGAATTTACCGAATCGTTAAAATTACCGAATCTGTAATAATACCGAATCGGTAATGTTACCGAATCGGTAACTTTACCGATTCGGTAATTTTAACGATTCGGTAAATTCCGACACCAAAATCGAGATGTAGGGGGAGTGTGTGGGTGTGTTTTAGAGTCGGTATTTACCACCAACTTTTAGTTGGTGGTAAATAATTAAAGTATGTATTTATGCATTTTCACGCGCATACCAGTGTGCAATGTGGCATACATACATGCCCTTAGGGCATGTATGTGTGCCACATGTGCACACATGGCGGAATCAGGGGTGCAACAGGGTGTCAATGTGACACCCTGCCACCCTTGCAAGTGTTCCCCCCATTACCGAATCGGTATTTACCGATTCGGTAATGAGGCATACCTTCCCATCAATGGGAAGGTATGCCTCATTACCGAATCGGTAAATACCGATTCGGTAATTACCGAATAGTAACGAATCGGAAAAAAAAAAGACCGACTCATTACCTACATACGAGTTACCACTTCTAAAATACCGATTCGGTATCGTTCGGTATTTTAGAAGTGGTAACTGGTATGCTACCTACATGAGGCCCTTAGTGCGTTATCGTGCATTTGATTTTTTTCATGTTTGTTCACAAAAGTTAAAGACAAGACATGTCACTGGGGCAGTCACCGATGGGAATGAATTTGGACTTGTGTTGTCACAGTGGAGCCCCTTTTATTTGCCATCAAAGGGCCCTCTCCCCTTGGCTGTTTAACTGAGCATGACGTGCCAGTGTTACTTTTTTTCAATATTGGCCCTTCTAAGCAGGGCTGCTTTACCAATAAAGTGTATATACTGACTCGTTTCACTTCTGCTGGGGGGGGGGGGGGATTGATCATATATGTATCTAAAGAAAACACAAACAACAAGGGCTTCAATTAATAGATTTCTTTTATTATGGGGTCATCTAGTATTTAATAAAACATGTCCTGCTATTAGACACAACCGTACGGTATGTGGCATAGTTATCATTTACAAAACTATCTAGGTAGAGGTTGGATAGGGCAAAGTGTGTTGGGAAATGAGAAGTAGCAGATATCAAGTGAGGATTATTCTTTTTTTTACTTGCTTTCTATTCAGCAACCAGTTTGCTAGATAGACTAATTGTGGGGTTGAGGTACAAATGTATAACAACACCAGATCACCTTAAACAATTTTAGAGGATGACGTTTGGAGGAAGAATTTTATTAATAGGATTGGCAGGGCACTATTTCTATCGGAGATTCACCCTGAAGGTTACAGCAGGGAAGCAAATGATATGTTGGGCTAGCACAATTTGGTGTCCAAATTTAAGAATAGAAAAATAGTAGGTAAACGATATGTGGCTAGGAAGAGACCTTCAGTATTGGGGTGGTAGGATCAGAAGAAGCTTCATATACTGTTGGATCCCACTAGCAAAGAACAGGTATTGGTGATAGATGAGGGAGAGACTACAGATGTGTGTAAGTTAAACATGCCTCCTTCTGTTTTTATTAAGGGTTTGATTGGAAGGGTGAATGGTTTAGAGCATAAGATTTTACTAAAGGAAGATGCATATCTTAAAATTCATGAAGTTAGCAATGTACCGAGGCTGTTAAGGGAAGAGCTGTAAGGTCAGTTTGGGAAACTTATGTAGTTATGATGCCATCGAGGCTGCTGTAGCGTCTAAATGGATTTCACCATTAGCCATGTCACAAAGTGTGAGAAATTGGGTTGGTGGTTAAGGGGGTGTCAGCCCTTCTCAAGCAAGAGCTACAATCCTTGTCTGGATGAATCACAAAAGTAACTATGTTAACCTGTGCTCAACCCCCTGGTTGCTTGGCACAAAAGCAGCTAGGCTTAACTTAGAGGCAATGTGTAAAGTAATTATGCAGTAGTATTAGTAAAGTGAAAACACATCACAGGAGAAATCCCACACCAATTTAGCAAATTAGAGTAAAGTAAAATAAATTATTTGACATCAAAATCCAATCAGTAGAACCTGAGATATGCAATTTCAAAAAATTAAGGCAAGTATAGCACTTATAATCACAAAGCGCTTCTCGCAGTTATCTGGTTGTGCAAGACCAGGTGAAAGTCACAAGTTCAGGCTGACTGTGATGCTGCGCCGGCTAGACACAGTGATCAGGTTAATCCTGCTGAAAAAATTACCTAGTAAAGTCATGAGCGAACAGTTAATTTCATGGTAGAGGAGGCAGCGAGGAACAGGGAGAGCCCAAAACTTCAGGAATTCTCCTTTCTTCAAAGAGGCGCTCCACTGATGCCACACCAAGGGTTCAGGACCTGGGAGGCACCTCTTAGGGATCAGGAACTCACTCCAGCAGTCTGGCAGGGCTCAGGCCAGCAGGACTCAGGCACGTTCTGAGAACTCCTTTCTGTTTACCATTCCTAGGGTCAAAAAGGCTTGGTGTAGTGGCACTTACTTTGCCTTTCTGTCCGCTATATTGTGGAATGCCCTGACAGCTAATCTTAGACTGGCCGAGTCAGAAATCTCTTTTAGGAAAATTCTAAAGACTCATCTATTCAAATTCTGGCAGGACTGTCCAGGGTCTTGCAGTGGCCTGTCTCAGCGCCAGGAATACTTTCAGGGTAGCTGTGCACTATACAAGACATCTTGAATAGAATAGGCAGGTTCAGTTACAGCAGATCAGCTTGGCAGTTGCAGAGAGGTCTATGGTGCTTGTTGTATCCCTGTAGGTCGTAACAGGTCAGTGAGCTGACCCTTGCAGTCACTTCTGCCTGGGATGGAGGGTGCAGGTCCAGTCCTCCTTGTCAGACAGCAGGACATGCCTCAAGAAGCAGGGCAGTCCTCAGGCAGCAGGGTAGTCCTCCTGTAGTATCCACAGGTCAAGGAATGTACTGAAGAGTGGGTCAGAGAGCCCAATTTTATACTTTGTGCCCCTTTTGAAGTAGAAACAACTTTTGAACTTTTTCTCCTTCAGAAGTGTCTGGAATGTTGTTTCTCTCTGCTGGTCCCAGTCTGCCTACAGGCACAATAGGCTAATGTGAAGTCCTTTGTGTGTGAGCTCAGTAGTGTATTTGAAGTGCAAGAGTGGTCAGACCTCTCATTAGTTCAGGATGGCTCATCCTGCCAACACCCAGACACTCTATTGTGATACTGTCTGGGAGGAATACACAAAAGGCAACTGCCAACCATACCTGCTCATTTGAACTGGGATACAGGCTGCGGGCATCAAATGCTTAGGACGAGAAAAAGCCAACTTTCTAAAAATGGCACTTTCAGAACTCTGATTTAAAATCCGACGTTACTATTAAAAAGGGTTGCTGATAAAGGTGGGAACCGAACCTGGCACCTAAATGCTGAGATCCTAGAGAACCAAGCTGAGGTTACAGATCTCAATGACGAGATTGACTGTTTCTTTAGGGAAAATGAACACTTGGTCAACTCGCTGATAATATTATGGGATGCGTTTAAATGTACTGTGAGAGGGCAAATCATTAAAAGAATGTCCAGGAAAAATTGTGAAATTAAAGCACTTTCCAATCTCTTGGGGATGAAATTAAAAGGAAAGAAGAATTGTACAGACACTCCAATAACAAGTCCCTTTTCACGTTTAAGTATACCTTTAATTCCATTGTCAGAAAAAGAGCCTACCTGGTGTCCATGCCCAAAAATCTCAACAATTGCTATTACGCAACAGAGCTGGTAAACTATTAGCCTCTCTTTACTCTTAAATTCAGCAACCACAACACCCACATTACCCACATCACGGACAAGGATGGATCTCAAAAATTCCACAACCAAGAGATTCTTGAAGTCTTTAGAGAATTTTACAGAAAGTTGAACACCCCGAAAACGTCTTGCGATAAAGAAAAATATCTTATTAGCTCTCTTCCTATGATCACAGCTTCTGAAGAAGAAATGTTGTGCTTGGATAAACCAATTGAAATAGAGGAGATTGTTAAAGTGATTAAAGGCATTTGTTCAGGCAAAGCACCCGGCCTGGATGGCTACCCTAGCGCCTTCTATAAAACATTCACACCCTCGATCATCAAGCATCTTAAAAACATTTTTTATCTATATTCTTTGTCGGGCAAGGTTTCAGGTACGGCCACTGAGGCTGCCATAGTAGTCATACTCAAGGAGGGAAAGGATCATTCTGATCCAAAAAACTTATGTCCCATTTCTTTACTTAATATGGAAGCAAAAATCTTTGCGAAAATCCTAGCCAAAAAGCTGGAAAGTTACATACCCAAACTTATCCATAAGTCCCAAACAGGCTTTGTCAAAAGAAGGCTTGCAAGAGATAACATTTGCACTTTTTGTCACATTCTAGAAAAAGCTTGACTCTCTTCACTGCCGACTGTGGTGATTGCCCTTGACAAGGAGAAGGCGTTTGATAGAGTATCTTGGCCTTTTTTTACACTCCTTCTGGAGTCTCACAACCTCTTTGACTTTTTCATTAACATGGTCTTGGCGCTTTATGAGAACCCCAATGCAACTTTTAGGATTAATGGTACAACCTCTTCATACTTTGAAATCCACCAAGGTATGAGACAAGGATGCCCTCTCTCACCCTTGCTCTTTCTACTATCTATCGATGCATTACTTAGGTTTCTTAATGCGGACTGGAGAATCAAAGCCCTTCAATTCGAAACATACAAGTTTAAAACAATTGCATACGCAGACGACATCCTTATTTTCTCTGAGAACGTTGAATCTGCAATCCCTCCTATAATCAACATTATCCACGCGTTTTCAGAGATCTCCGGTTATACCCTGAATAAAGACAAAACTGAGGAATTCCCCTTAAATCCACTTTGTCTCCCTTCCCACCTAGGCGATTCAGGTCTTAAGTGGCAATCCACATACCTTAAATATCTGGGGATCTGGTCCTGTAGGGATCTCACGGATACAGTACTTTTTAATGAATCTCACACTGTCGCAAACGTCAGGGATCTCCTAAAGGCCTGATCACCCAAATATATCTCCTGGTGATTTAGACTCCAAAAACTCAAAATTATGATTACTCTGACAGTTAATTTTGTATCATCCATGCTCGCCCTAAAACTTTCCCCCTCTTTCTTCCAAGAACTTGATAAGCTCACCTCCAAATTCCTTTGGAACGATATGAGAGCAAGGATTTCCTACAAATCTCTCAGAAAGCCAGCTACATTAGGGGGATGCAGTCTTCTGAATTGGAACTTATACCAATCAGCCTTTATAGCGGCCCAAGGGGCAGCCTTGTTTCTCCCAGACTCACAAAACACTCCACCATTGGGGTATATTGAACGCAAGCTTTGCTCCCCATTTAGCACATCCTCCTTTACCACAATGTCGACATTTACCACATTACACTCTTACCATATTCTCAATGATACAGCCAGTGCTTTAAAAACCTTAGACAAATGACTTTTGCAGTCCATCCATAACTCCAGATGGCCATCATTATGGTTCAGCCCTAAACTCAATACAGATCTTGATCTTAGCATCGCAACTGAGTATCAGGCTAATTAGTGACCTATATGATAATAATCATGGTCCCCTTCCCTTTTCAGTCCTAGCTAGGAAACACAATATTTTACATTTCTAAAAATCAAGGTTAGAATATCTAAACTAATCCTTTCTAGACAGTCTGTCCTAATCACACACCTTGCCCTCTGGCAATGCTCGGGGCATATAGCATCCAAACTCTACCAATTTCTACCCGACCTTCAATCCCCACAGGACTCAATTACTAGGAGTTTTTTCAGCATATTACACCGGATGCCTGGCATTTGATTGGAAAACTTTCTCTGTGTAATAAAAGTGCCCCGTCTCTTATTCAATCAAACTTCTTCGCAATGAATCTCTTACACTGGACCGCTACTCGCCTATACAAATTAAATTTACGAGACAATGATAAATGCTGGAATGGTTACTTGGAGCCTGGCACATACCAACACATGTTCTTTGATTGCAAGTTGTTAGACTCATACTGGGTTTCGATACAGAAGCATCTGTCAATAA
Organism: Triturus cristatus; assembly: GCF_964204655.1. NCBI lineage: Eukaryota > Metazoa > Chordata > Amphibia > Caudata > Salamandridae > Triturus > Triturus cristatus. The sequence goes on along the minus strand of NC_140583.1, from coordinate 849,037,063 downwards.
TCTTTAATATGTCCATTACCCTTTCCTTCTCTATGACATTCCTACCTGCTCCCAACCAAAGGTTATCACTTATTAAATGTACTAAGTGGCTCCCAATGTTATCCTTTGAGAGAAGTTGGCCTTGCAATAGTGAAAAACAAATTTGAGAGATTTTCACTGCCAGGACATGTGAAACTTAAAAGTACATGTCTAACTTTTTTATTACAGTGCACCCTGCCCTATGGGCTGTTTAGGGCATACCGTAGGGGTGATGTATTTGTGTTAAAAAGGAAGGTTTAGGCCTGGCAAAATATTTATATTGCCAGGTCGAAATGGCAGTTTAAAGCATTACACACAGGCCCTGAGACATGTTTTAAAGGTCTACTTTAGTGGGTGGCACAATAAGTGCTGCAGGCCAACTAGCATTTAACTTAAAGGCCCTGGGGTGCCAGTAATACCACTTTACTAGGGTCCTAGAAGTAAGTTTAAATGTGCCAATTGTGTGTAAGCCAATGTTACTTAGTTTAAAGGAGACAGCACATGCAGGAGGCGTGAAGGCAAAACGTTTGGGGGTGACCCCACAGAGAGGTGCAATATGCTTTTCAACTGTGGAGTTATCATCTGCTTATCATCTGCTTACACTACACCTCGACAGCAAGAAACATACAGCTTTCATTACTGCCCATGAGTGTTCCGATTTCAAACAACAAAGATTGATGTTTTAATATGATATATGTGTGTCTTTTACTATGAAATAAATAATTGAATCAAACGTTCCTAACCAACAGATAAGGAACAACATGACAAGAGGCTGGAAAGAGTGTTGAGGATTTTGGGGAAAGGGGCCTTAGCCTGGAGTGCTCTAAATGTATATTTGCTGCCAAAAGTGCCATTTATTTAGCACATATGATTGGTCAAGTTGGTGTCAAATCTAAACCTTCTTTAGTTGCAGCTATCAAAAATGCTCCTCCACTGCCCAGTAAAGATGACGTGCAGTCAATATTTTCATTCAAAATATATTCCTCAGTTTGCAGAAAGGACAGGTAAAATATTTCCTTACACTCTGCTACCGTGCAATGCTTAATAAATAGTATCTCAGTTTTAGCCAGAGGACTGTAGGAGTGCCAGCTTGCAAACATTTATAAATTCATGCTACCCAGGACATTTACTATCTCATACTTTCTCTGAAGACCAGTGCAAGCATTTGTGCACCCAAGTCACACAATTAAATTCACACTTATGGGAGGAAAAGTGAAGCTGGGCCTTTCTAGTGAACTTACTAACCCTATGTTCTACCTTCAAAACAATAATCACATCATCACAGTATAAATGTCTTCTCATCCTTGAGTTTAAATAATAGTGACCCAATTTACAACGCATTCAGAATTTGGAAGGCTGAACCTGGCTCACAAAAATCCTTGGCATGCAGCTTTTTAAACATTTCTTATTATGCTTTTGCATAGTACGTACAAGCTTTTCTCAGTAATGTTTACAAATCAGTCTATTGAAAAGGAACAAAGTATTCACTTCTATGGATTCAGTTATTTGGAGCTTGAAAATGCACCTGTGCAGCCCTTCTGAAGTAATCATAGACTGCCAACAATCAGAAATAAACCGACTTTTAAGAATACGGTATACATTTCAGAAATATAATGCTTGCTGATATAGGTTAGCCAAATTAATCTACAGATGCCTTGCAACATCCCTACTTGCAGCATACTGTTTTTGTGTTGAAAGATGCGTTTTTTGTCCATGTACATGGCGTTCATCCCTCTAGCGTTGTTTACCACCTGTGTGGGGTGTATGATGTTGGGTTCTTGAATTTCACACACTTGATAGTTCTCAGAATGTAATAATGGGTGGAGGAATGCTAAGGCTCGGAGAGCCGGTTGGCACCGGAAAACAGGCTGGGAAACTATACCGCTAGAGGGCTTGAGTATTTATTAAACAAACCTTGAAGAAGGAATTACGTGTGGAGTTTACGTCGCTTCACAATTTAACAAGTTTGGATGAGGTGGACACTAAAGCCCTGAATCCATTCTGAGCAGCTGTCTGTCTACCTTCGACTAATACTCTGCTGTGAATTGGTATTATTAGCAAACGAAATACGAGCTTGGATTAAGCAATTTAAAGACAAGTTTTTTTGTTTTTTTTAACAACACATTTTATTGAGTTTGATGTGATCAGTACCATTAAGGTTAGTCAGTACAATCATTTATTTACAAAACAAGGTAAAAACCACGCTATATTCAACAATCAGTTTTTGTAAAGCGCAACACTTTGACGCCTAGGGGTATTTGGACGCAAACGTGCTCCCGAACGTTCTGATTTCTTCATCCATTGGTCTGATTGCAGGGCTTACCGGTTCCAAGCAAATCACCTGTTACTCTGCCCATGCCTGCCAGATGTTGGTGTATTTCCAGGGTCAACCCCTAGCTATATATACTGATTTCTCCATGCCCACTTAATGATCACGGCCCTTTTCCATTCATTAATCGCTGGGGGGATATCATCTTTCCATCGTGTCATATCTCTTTTAGCAACCATTAAACCCAGGTGAAGTAGGGGAATTGTCTACCTATCGCTGTCTAGGACTCCGCTTATATGTAGAAGTACAAGTTTAGGGTCTAGCGCAGACTCTCCAATGAGTAACTCGAGAGCTACTTGTAGCTCACCACCTACCTGTAAGTAGCTCTCATGTTTGCAGCCCAACGTACTAAATTAGATACTTTTGGTTGGTTGAATTAGTCTATGTTGACAAAAATGTTAAAGTGTGTATTCAAGACAAAAATTTGTGTATTTTGAAACCTCATAATTTCCAAAGTATATTTAAAGCTGACATTTGAGTGATAAATCAGGCGGAACTGGGGAGACATATTACTAATATTAATACCTTGGTGCCAGGTGCATTGCATCTACGGATGTTATGTCATATACATGGAGGTACCCATGTAGCATTCCAAATTTATATAGGCTTATTAACATTAGTGCCGGCAACCCTGCCTGACGCACTGATGTGATCACTGCTAGTCATCTTGCATATGGAGACCACTAATGTAATCTTGTCTGATATGGTCACTATTATAACACTCATAGTATTAGTTGCTTGGGATGACTTTCATTAAACATAAGTAGCTCTTATTACTAAAAAGATTGGAGACCCCTGGTCTAGCAGGACTCTCCACCCCAGTACATATGAAGTGGACCGGGAGTCCACAGAGGGCCCATTTTTCTACAGTGTAAGCCAGGCCGCCTTGGGTGCCATTGCCCCACTGGCAATCAGTAGACTTCGACATTGGCAGTTGCAATTTAGATCCACAAAAAGCTGTGGAGTATGAAGTTCATTTTGTGGAATAGAAAGCGCTAGATCTCATAAGGGTAGTTCTGCAATTGATAGAGCAACCTGGGTAGGGATACCATTTTAAAATTGGTTCACCTACCTAATAATGACAGGGGGAGCAGTGACCACGTTTTAATGTCCGAGCTTAATCTCTCCATTAAGGGTTAGATGCAGGGTCGCCATGCTGCTTTTGAATCTAATGTGAAATACACACCTAGGTATCCGGACCCTTGTCTAACCACCTGGAGGTCGGCCGCCCATCCCAAGGTTTGGAGGTAGCATTTCGCCAGGAATACTGAGGACTTTTCCAAGTCAGTATGAAGCCCTGAGGTTTCTCCAAAGATACCAACAATCTGTAGTGCGCTGGGACCAGTCACATCAGGGTCAGTTAGGAAGATTAAAACTTTGTTCATGTATAGTGCTACTCTGTAGGATAATCCCTCCCTCCATTCAAACCTGCTTATCTGCGAACCTAGTCTTAGCCTAATACTAAGGGCTCTACCATGATGGCAAAGAGAAGTTGAGACAGTGGACACACCTCTATTGTGCCCTGGTGTATTCTAAAGGGCTCAGAGGAATCGTTCCCCACCCTCAACAAGGTGGTGATGTCAGTGTATAATATGTTTTGTATGCTATGAATTTGGGCACGAAATTAAGTTGGCGATTCAGGGCAAACAGATATGACCAACTTACAAAGCCAAATGCGTTTTCCATGTTGACAAGCAAAACTGCCCTCGGTCTCTCCAATCTTTTGGCCAGGGCCAAGCGTTGTGGAGTCTCCTAATATTATGCCTGGTAGTGCATTGCCGCATGAAGCCTAACTGGTAGTGATGTATAAGGATGGGGACCACTCTTTGCATCCTGCCTGGAAATGATTTAGCGATAATTGTGACCTCAAGATGGAGGAGGGAGATTGGACAGTATGAGTAACAGTTACCTTGAGGAAACCCAAGCTTCGGCTCTACTACTATTTCTGCCCTCTGAAAATCAAGAGGCAGCTTCAGATTCTCTGTGGCTTCCCTTAGTACCTCGGCCATAGGGTCTTTTAATTTCTGCATGAACGCTTTGAAGAACTCACCTGGGAGGCCATTAAGACCTGTGGTCTTCCCCGATTTTAGTTGGCCCATGGCTGTTGTCAATTCATTAGCTGTGAGGTGATCCTCTAGGTATAGCAGGATAGGTTTGGAAGGTAAATAGCCTTTACACGGGCAGCGTTACAACGCATGTCATTACCCCGCATTTTTTACTCCACAGCATCTTTTGCAACGCAGGGATTTACACCGCAAGCCATTACAACGCATTCCACATTACAACGCCCTGATGAAGTTAGAATAGTAAATTGCGTTGTAATGGCCAATGCGTTGCAATAACTTGAGGTGTAAAGGCCTGCGTTGTAAAAGTTATTGTGGAGTAAAAAATGCGGGGTAGTGGCACGCTTTGTAACCGCGTGCGGAGCAAAGTGTCATATTCAGTTTGGAAGTGGGAGGTCTGAAACAAATTCCTCTATTTTCTCCAGTGGTAGTATGTCATTTGGGGCATATAGGAATAGGTAGCATTGTGCAAACTGTTGGGCGATAAGTCTAGGGTCTGTTATTTTAAGGCCTGCTGGGTTCATGAGATTGGTGTATGGTGCGTAAAACTGTAGGAAAGGCAGTGTAAAAATGCCCACCCACAATGATAGCTACAGCTTTGTGAGGCCCGACATATTCACTTTGATTCATCCGTCTCGGTCTGTCAGAGAGTCTGGTATATGTGGGACAGTTCTCTACGTTTTATGTCACCCGATTCTTGACAGTTCCAGCTCTGTGTTTACACATCAAGAAAACGGGACTCTCGCAGGGATATGGTTCGAGCTCGTATCTGTTTCTCCCGTCTACTAGCTTATAGCCATTCCCCATAGGGTGGCCTTGAAGAGGGTGCTGTGAAGTTCACAGAGCCGGTATTGTGAGTGAAGTAAGAGTCAATTGATTCACAAATATGTTCTTTATACTTTGAGTCCGGTAGAGACCACGTGGCCATGCTCCATCGAATCTGTGGGCACTGGTGCAGCAGCCTGAGGCATAGACTAAATGCGGAGTGGTCCAAATGCCCACTAGCCTGGATGTGTGTCTCTAAAATGTTGTGAGTCTGTTCCAGAGGCTTCAGGAAGAAGCGTAGGTTGGAAAATGAGCGGTGTGCGTGGGAGTAGAAGGTGTAGCTTGCTTCCCTTCGGGTGTTGTAGTCTCCAAACATCCAGAAAACCCACGGCTTCTGTGAAGTGCATTAAAAGGGAGCGCCCTCCCACCCCACTCCCTTTACCGTGCCACCCGTCTACTATTTTATCCATAACTCCATTTCAATCCTCCCTATAACCAGGCACTCCTCTGGGACCTCTCCAAGCAGCCTTGGGATCACCTCTAGGAATGTCGCCCTGAGTGGAGGTGGGGCATAAACATTGATCAGTGTCAGAGATTCGCCATACGGGAGTCCTGAATCTGAGGAGTGTCAGGAAGCTTTTGACATTATCAAGAGAAATAATTAGGGGGTCCCAGCTCTATAGAGGTTTGATCCTAGGTGCACAATTGTCATCACCACTGATGCTAGAGTGAAATGATTAGGGGGAGTTTTGTATCAACTCGATAACAGGGTGTGGCACGTCATTGCTTTTGCCTCTTGGGCTTTGACACCCAAGGAGGAAAGATACTCTTACAGAAAGGGAGACTTTGGGTTGTGTGAGGTGTGTCAGGCACTTTAGGTAATTCATATGGGAGCTAAAGTGGTATTGAAGTGAGATCATAAGCCTCTAACCAAAGTACTTACATCACAAGGCCTCACTAATGCTTCTCCTAGAATAGCCTGACTTTCTTTGCATCTTCTGGACTAATTTTATGAAGTACCGTATGCACGTAATAAAATTGCAGACTTTCTCAGCAGATTACCTTTACCTATTGAGGAAGAGAGCAGGAGTGAATGGGATGACTGCTTAGTGGCAGTTTTGTGTGATGGAGATTTATAAGGTTACATCCCAATGGGAAACCACATATGTCATGGGAAAGAATTGTTGAGGATATTTTTGGCTGTGTGCAAGGAGAGGATGGTTTGCCCAAATTTGCACTGGTAGTAATTGATCACTTTTCCAAGGGGCCAGAGTTCATTGTTGTGTGCAAAGCAGATGCTAACACTGTGGTGGAATTTCTAGAAGACATTTTTCACAGGGAACGTTTCCCCAAATGGTCATTAGTGACAAGGGGATGGAGTTTTTGTCTGATGTTTTAAAAGAATTAATGGATAAGGCTAGTATGTAACATAGGATTTTATCAACAATTTGGAATATGAAATCAAGGAAATGGTGTGGGCATACAGGATTACCCTAAGGCTGTTCAACCAGACATGGTCCTTTTTAATTGAGAGGAGGAAGGATCTCACGCATTAAGGACAACATGGATTGGATATCTAACACAAGTACGGTCGATTGGACTCTAGGAGTTGTATGGAACAGGTTGGAAAATGCACAAGCATAGTACAAGAAAAGGCATTATTTGCTACGTGAAAAAAGTTTAACTCATGGTAGAGGATTTGATCAAAGTCAAAAAAGGAAGATTGGTGAAGAAGAGTAGGGCAGGTTTAGCGAACATTTTCATGTTGAGAAACTTTTGTGTAATGCTGCATTTCTGAGTGATGGTTAAGTATGGCATGCTGGTAGATTGCCTTTATTAAAAGGAAGGAAAGGAGTTGAAAGGAGTTGAACCTGAGGTTGTGAAGTATGATCGGTTGGATGATTTAGTCAGAGTACACAACCTGTTATTGCAACACAGTCTCCATCTGTGCAGCCAATTATTACGGTACAGTCTGCTATTGAAGTTGTACAGAGTGGTTTCGCATCTGTGACCAGTGGTGATGTACATCCTCCAATAGGAAGAGATTGTTCTAATGATTTTATTGCAAGATCTGGAAGCTCTTTCGTTAAGCCTGGTCACTTAAATGATTTTGTGTGATATAATTCATATGGTTAAGTATTGATATTTGTTTGTTTGAGCTTTATTTTGACAGCTCGTGTCATAGAAGCTATAAAAGACAGCAGTTAGAATACAAAAACAAATATAAAAAATAAAAAAAATAATGCAACAGCTTATTACAATTTAATACATACAAGCAATTCATCTCAATGTGCAGCTGCAACAGAGGAGCAATCTGAAATTCAGCAGACCAATAGTAAAAAACTGTTTTAAAACAGCATTGGAGTAATACAACACACATTAAAACAATATGGGAGAGGAGGAAGGAACGTCACAGAGTTTTCACATTTGGGACCTTTACAGCTGGACCCAATTCCCAATACCCAGGGGGCCTTTTTATCAATTTTCCAACCATTCTCGGGACAACATTGCATAGAGGCTTTAAACGTTAGAGTGCATGTGAATAACGTATGGGTAAAAACACAAATTGATATCCTGTGAGCCCATGGGCAGCTGTGTCTAATCCTCATCCTAAAGGGTGCTATGGTGTTCCATTCTGAGCCTTCCGTCTGATAAGCCATGCATGACTTAAGAACGTGGCCACTCCGCAAGCAAAGAGTGGTCTGGAATCGGATCTTAAAATGCGCAAGACGACCCAATGGTTTCATGTGCCCAATTGCCAGCAGAACGGTTTTAGCCATTTCGTCCTCGGTTTGGCTTAGGCCAGGCAAGCAAACATAACATGGGCAACACTTTCCACCGAGTCCTTGCAGCATGGGCAATCCTTTGGTGTTGAGTTGCGTGGATGCCAATTAGCTGTTGCCTAACAAACAGGAATTGTGCCAAACCTAAAAATGGATGTACTACATCTTGTCCCGAAGGACCTGAATTGTGTCTAGATAGGGCTCCAGTATCTAATCTGCTTGTGGAGATGAGATTCTGTGTTTAGTCTCCCCAAGTGAGGTTTACTGGATTCTTGCTGATCCACCCATTCCCATTAATATCGTTTAAACACATCTTTCCTCGGTGGATCCTGCTTAGCCCACTGGGCTTGAAGCCTTAGTGCTGACATCGGTTTCCTGGCATTGGTGGTGATCCAGCCTACCTTGTTGCTTGTGTCTATCCAGATATCCTCAGACAAGGCTTCTGCATAGGGTAGGAGCTCTGGGGTCTGCCTAATGCGAGCCCAAAAGAGCTGCGGGTGAAGCCTCGATATATCACCAATGGAGCGCCTACCCATGTCAAGCAATAGGGGAGTGAGCGGAATATTTTGGGGCAGCATCACTAAATCCCTTAGGAATTTATGCTCGGATCTGCAGAGATCATGGATCATGGATCTTGTTGAATCCCCATAGCTCTGCTCCATACAGGGCTTAGCTAACTGCTTTTTTCGTCACTGGGGCTATCGGTCTGCTACTCCGTTACTCGCTTGTGACCCAGCAGCATCTTACTTAGGTGGGGCTTCCACAGCATTTTGTCTAAGAGTCGGACACCGAGATAGTCGAAGGTACCAACTCTTTCCAAGGGAGTCCCACCTAGCAAGGGACTGCCTTTTTAGGACTTGTGGGTGTTAATGGCCATAAATGTAGTTTTTGAGGTATTAATAAACAACCCCCTGGTGTCGCAGAAGAGGTGGAATCTGTTAAGTAACCGCTGCAGCCCCACTCGGGTCTTCGACACCAGCAGGGTGTCATCTGCAAACAGAAGAGTTGGTACCTTGTCACCCCCAAAGGTTGGTGCGTCTGCTGGTTCTTCTTGCAGGAAGCTAACCATTCCATTCACGTACAGAGAGGATAGAGTGGGAGCCAAGACACAACCTTGTCGAACTCCCCTGCTTACTGGGATGTGATCAGTCAGTTGCCCCTGCGCCCCCCATCTAATTTGTGCATCTTTCCCTTTGTGTAACTGAACTACCGTATTGAGGCTAGGTGGCGGGATGCAAATATCTTTAAGCACCAACCATAATTTGCACCTGGGGACTTGATAAAAGGCGGTCTGTAGATCTAAATAAAGACTGCCCTTGCCGATCACTACCACTTTCCAATATAGGAGCAGAAGCTGAAATGCCTGATCAATCGTCCCCGTCTTCACCCTAAAACCGTGCTGATACTGCAATAGAATTGCGTTATCGTCCGCCCATAGCTGGATCTTCTGCAGCACAGCTCTGTGGAAGACCTTCTATAGGTTGTTGATCAGATTAATGGGCCTATAGTTTGAGAGTTCGTCTCTAGCTCCCTTATTGTGAATTGGGACCACCTCTGCGCCCTTCCAAGACCCGGGGACTGGGACACCCCTAGCTATTGCATTTGATAAGCGTAAAATATAGCCGGCCCAATTTGGGATATCAGCTATTAATAAATTCCCCATGATTACCTCTGGTCCTGCAGCCTTGGACAGCACTGTTCTACCTATTGTGGCCTCTATTTCTCCCAAGTCAACCAGTCATCCGCAGGAAGGCTGCATAATCAGATACTTCCACTGCAGGCGTGTCCCCAGAGGTTCTGTAGAGCTTTTATCAAAGGGCCGTTCTTAGCTTTGATTGCTGAAGCTAGGAGGGATCACTCAGGTCTGCAATCCTTTGTGTACCACGAGTAAGCTCCTCTTGATGAAATGCTGGGCTTGGGGAGTGAGAGGTGGCTACATCAGCCATTCCGCATTTACTGCAAACAAAAACAGGAGCTCGGAAGTGCCTACCGAGAGGTCATGCTGTATGCCTTTGATCTTGTTTTCTTGCAAAGCCAGCTTTTGCCGTTTAAAGTATCGACTGTCATTAGAGGGAAGAATCTCTCTAGTATAAGTCAGGGGTGAATTGCTCCTGGAATAATAAGATGCTTTTCACAAAGGGTTCATACTCAGAGAGGATTATGGTCACTCTCTGTTGTTGCACCCACACTCATATCGACCAAATCTCTCCAGAGCCTCACATCGAGAAGCATGTAATCGATGCGGGATGGACAACTAACTGTTATACTTATTAGCACCCTGCCTGTCCAATGGAGTTCTGCCATTTGCTGCGCTCAGTCAAAACTCAACAGTTAGGCCATTAAGTTGGAGCACAGTCTTGGTCCATCTTTTAACTAGCCGTAGATTTATAAAGTGGACAGCTCATTTGAGGTCATCATCCCCGGAGGCTAATAGATCTTCTTTATCAAGAGGCTCAAAAGTGCTTTTAAAGTCACCTCCTACTATTATTCTTGAATAAGATGAGCAATTAGCTAAGCTTTCCTCCAATAGGATGAGAGTATGTGAAAATCTGCCCCCTTTAGTCCCCCTCACATCAACGTTAAACAAATCAATGGGGTCTCCCCCCATGAGTCCCTTGATACCAATCCCCAGGATATCTGGATGGAGGATAATCTGACAACCCAATCCAATGACCACCCACATTATCAACCCCCCTGCCGAGCGCCCTCTCACTATTGTTGTTGCTGGTGAACAGTAGCATGCATAGCCTGATTTAAATAGGGGGACCAAACTCCAGGTCTCCTGGAAGATGCAAATGTCATATCCCTCAATTAGATCGTTCCAGTGAGGGAGTGACATTTTGCTGTTTAGCACAGCCAAATTCCAGGATAATTCCCTGAGCTGTCGGTGAGAATCTTGGCTAAGAGATGATACAGCATTTGGGTTGGAGAGGCAAAAGTTAATAGGGTAAGAAACACAAAGATGGTAGTAATGTATAGCGGATCGCACCTCAGAAAGCAATATATAATCAGATTGGGTAGGCAAATGTTTTTCTAAATTTCCTATTTTACAAATGACAAAGAAGCAATTTGTTATGGTGCTACTCGGGATGAAAAATGCACCTTACTACCTTAGGTGCACAAATACACAGACCTGTAGACAGTCACTATGTAAAGCAATATAATATACAAATATCCCGGCACTCCAAAGTAATACCCTATTCTGTCCTGTATACAACCATTATAAGCAAACTGTATTTCATTGTGTCAATATATCACTGGCAACAAACAAAGATGGGTTTATACAAAAAATATTCTTTTTAATATAAACAACACATTGTGTAAAATATCACAGTTTTTCAAATAAGACCATAAAGACCCATTGTTCCTAAACAAGCATGACATTGAAGAGACTGTTTATAAAGGGTATCTGTAGCTTTACGGTCTTGATCCACATGCGCAACAGCCGACACGTGTTTTGTCACACCAGGTGACTTCCTCAAGGCTGTGAAAACAATAACATAATATCATGTGTACTGTTCTTATTGATATATAAAACATAACCCCATTTGTAGGGGATCTTCTTCCACCATGGGACTTACTAAGAGTCTTTATATGCAAGAAGTGTTTGTGTCGAGAACAAGAAGAAAGTGCTCCAGAGTCAGAAAAGAGAATTTGTTTTCCCAGAAACACCAAGATGTACTGGCCGTATCAGAATGGAAAAAGTGATTTAAAATGAAGAAACAAAGACCCACTATCTCACCGTGCAACAAATTCACAGTGACCATAGATGATCACTAATCCCTAGTGCATAAAACTTCAAGTAACTGACCTTTTTGAACAATATTCCTTTCAGTGACTATAACGTTCCTATTACTCCGAGGAGATTTGTCTTACACAATCCAAATACGACCGATATTCTGTGAAGAAATAATCCCAAAAGTTGTCTTTAGAAATCATGCATATCCTTATTCTTAATGTCAATCATTTTTCATCGAAAATGCTGTGTAAACTCACTTTCTAGTTCGCAAGTGATGTCCGTATTGTCCATGTGTTAGCATACCAGAAATTTACCTAAATAGGTGGTTCCAAAAGTATGTACCATAGATCTCTATTGGGCGAAAAAAAGAAGAGTGCAATTTGAATCACCCATCCAAAAGATGTACATATCATGACAGTCCTTCCACATAGACTTATTGTACCTGTTTATATGTCTGTTTTTTCTATGTCTGGCATACGTTTGCATAGCCCAAAGGACAAAATCCAAGATATGTTTGCCCCTTTCAGAAAACTCCTCGTTCTGTACTTCAAATTACAAAGGTATATATACCCCTGTAAAGTTTAAAAAGTATACTAGTCAAGCAATTTGAGAAAGAACATATGGCAGTATCTGCTATCCTCCCCAATTCTATATAGTCAGCATCTCGCATAATGACTATATTACCTCCCTTGTCCGCTTCCTTAAAGATCACATCTGGTTGAGCAGCTAAATTTTTTAAGGCTTTATTTTCCTCCTTAGTTAGATTATAGTGTATGTAGCCATGGTTTGAATTGTATCTATCCTCTAATTTGTATAGATCTGATGTTACCGCTTTGTAAAAAGTGTCCTTGATGTGATGTGATCTTTAAGGAAGCGGACAAGGGAGGTAATATAGTCATTGTGCGAGATGCTGACTATATAAAAGAAATCGAGAGACAACTAATTGGAGATCAGTCTTATATTAGACTAAAATGTAACCCCTTATAGGAAATTAGATCATTGATACACACTAGACTTAGAGGGTGTAGAGAACAAGGCCAAATCACAGAAACTGAGTTTAGGTATCTTTACAATCCTACACCTAGGTCACGCTGCTTATATATTTTACCCAAAATACACAAACCAAGTACTTTTCCACAGGGACGTCCAATAGTGTCTGGGATTGGCTCCCCCACGGAGCACATCTTAGAATACATAGATTTGTTTTTGCAACCCCTAGTACATAACCTTCCCTCTTACATAAGGGGCACAGGGGACCTTCTGAGTAAATTGGAAGATGTGGAATGGACTAGTGATCTTTCATTTGTTACGATGGATGCCTGCTCACTGTATACCTGCATACCTTTGGAAAAGGGTTTGCAAGCCCTAGCAGAATGCTTTTCACATAGAGATGCCACATTTTATGGAAACACTCAGATGTTACTAGATCTAACACGTTTGATCCTAGAGAACAATGTTTTTCTACACCAGGATACTTGGTATAGACAAGCCATAGGAGCAGCTGGGATCAACATTTTCTCCGTCTTATGCCAACCTGTACATGGGTTTCTTTGAACAGCAGCACCTGTGGAAAATGTCAATCACCAAGCTTACGGAATATAAAGTGTATTGGAGTCGCTACATCGACGATAGATTTATGATCTGGTCGGGTAGTGACCAATGTCTCCAAGAGCTGTTGGAACATCTAAACAACAACACATATAATTTAAGATTTACTCACAAGATCAGCAAATTGGAAACAGAATTTCTGGATGTTGTCTTATACATAAAAGAAAATAAGATCGTATCCAGACTATTTAGAAAACCCACAGCTTGCAACTCTGTGCTGCATGCAAGCAGTGCTCATCCGAAGTCCCAAATAAATTCAATCCCCTTGGGGGAGATGACGAGACTCAAAAGGAACTGTAGCGAAGGTTCGCTCTTCCTCATGGAACAGCAAAAATTGGAGTTAAGATTCCAAAGTAGAGGATACTCACAAGCCACATTGGATTGTGCCAAAACCAAAATACAGAAAAAATCAAGATCTTGCCTATTAAAATCAGGAAAGAAAGACAGACAAAAAAATAAGGAACGGAAAATTGCATTAGTGACGGACTACAGCACACATAGTCACCAAATTTACAATATCTTTCAGAAACATTGACACGTCCTAAAGTTAGATAAATCAGTAGAGAAATATATTGCTAACAAACCCACTGTGTCACACAGAAGGGGCACAACTCTGAGAGAACTTTTGTGTCCCAGCTATCTGCCCCTAAGAAGCAAGGGGCCACTTGGTTACCGTCCAAACCATTGGGCTTCTTCAAATGCACTAATTGTAGCATTTGTCAGTTCGCAGAAAATAAGATCTCGGATTTTCAATATAATACGGCCATTAAACATCGTATCAAACAATTTATGAACTGTAATACCAACTATGTGGTTTATTGCATTATTTGTTGCAGTGGACTCATTTATGTGGGGAGTACCATATGACCTCTAAGAGAGAGGATACAGTAACACGTTAGGGCAGTAAGCAAAAACAACTGCAGTAACCCCTTTGGGGTACACTTCAAGTCATACTTTGGATGATATCAGAAGAATTAGGTTTCATGGTATTGCACACACACTAAGTGGCCCGAGGGGGGTAGATAGAACATTGATGTTGAGAAGAACACAGACACAATGGATCATCAAATTACGGGCCGTGGAGATGGGGCTCAATTTTGCTAAAGAACTGCATGTATTTCTAACGGAATGAAATTCACCCAATTTTTTGTACCACTGCAGAACATAAGGAGTATCGTGAAGTAAAAACAGGACTCTGAGGGGTCTGCTTTTACAATGTTCAAAAAACTGAAAAGGACTACATTTGTATTCCATGCTGTGATTAACATCTGACTAATGGATTGTATTTGTATATAAAGTTAGTTTAAAATAACTGTTGAAGAAGGAAATATAATGGACTGACTTAAATTTGTCATATGATTTTTCTCTCTATCTGATTTTTTCATATACCTATCTTTCTCTCTTCTGATAAATAAAGGGTGGAGGGATTTCTCTCCTGGCACAATCTGTTCTTCAAAATATATTTTTTCACGCACCTGGTGTGTTTTTGGATTTTTATATTGTATTTCCTGCATTGGTCCTGAAGAAAGAAGGGCATAATATGTGCAAAGTTCAGCACTAATCATCTGAAATTGTTTCGTATATAATTACAATAATAATACGAAAAAGGTTCAATTTTAATAAATACCCATGAGTTAAATATTAAGTATTAATGCGTGTTAAATAACTGCTCTTACAACTATATTTTTAGTTGAAATATATTCCCCTTTAAATTTGGCCGCCGCACACAGCGCTAACAGTGCATGGGAGAAGAGAAACAGTGAAGGGGACTAACAGTCTCCGTTTGAACTCACTTCAGTTTTTGTTGTAGCGTATCGCTTATATAGAGAATGACAACCCCCGTATCGTCTCGCATTAGACGCGTACCGCTAAACCCACGCCATTGAATTCTTGCATTGAACATGCGGTGAATTGCTTAAACATCGCAGGGGTGTATTTTTTGTTAAATACAACGCGGTTAACGTTATCGCAGTTTGGACCGGCTAAATGCTTAAACGTTACCGTATTGTGCATGACTCTGATTAACTACTGATACCGACTTGCGTTTATTCGTGTTGTTTGCTGCCGGGAAATGGTATCATAGTTTGGACCCGCGAAATGCTTGAATGTTAATTTATTGTGCACGAGTTTGATTAACCACTGATACCAATGTGCGTTCATTCTTTTTGTTTGCTGCCCGATGGGGGCCTTTGCAATTAGGCGGCATTTTCACTAATCTCATAAAATAGAGAAACGGGTATGACATGACACAGGCACACAAGAGGTGACCTGTTGATAACGGCCTATACATATTTTTTGATAACCACTGTATTCGTAAGTGTTTGTCAATTAACGGGAGGTACTTTTTGTAGCTTTTTGGCTGACGGGGGCCTTGGATATGAAGCGGCTTCACACAAATTTTCCAAAAAAAAGGGGAGAAACAGTTACGATACAACACAGGTACACATCGGGTGACCTGTTATTGGTGGTCTATACACTATTTTATCTGTCTTCTCTCAATCCTTAGGGGGCTAGCCGCGGATCATAATTTACAATATATTATTGTTCCTTACAATTTTATTTACAGGGGCCTACTATAGCCTGCAGGAAATTATAAAATGGCTGTCTCATACAAGACAATTTAAAGTAAGTAGAATCTAGAATTGGGGAGGACAGCAGATACTGCCATATTAGGTATGTTCTCTCTCAAATTGCTGGACTAGTATACTTTTTAAACTTTACAGGGTTATATATACCTTTGTAATTTGAAGTACAGAACGAGGAGTTACCGAAAGGGGCAAACATATCTTGGATTTTGTCCTTTGGGCTTTGCAAACGTATGCCAGACATAGAAAAAACAGACATATAAACAGGTACGATAAGTCGATGTGGAAGGACTGTCATGATATGTACATCTTTTGGATAGGATGATACGGACATCGCTAGCAAACTAGCAAGTGAGTTTACACAGCATATTCGATGGAAAATGATTGACATTAATGTTAGAATCCGGGTTCTCTGGTTGGCACAGGTAGGTACTTGTGTCAAGCAGGGAACCTTTCCTCTAGTCAGGGTAAGGGGGTACACTCCAACAATAAACCCTGCTCACCCTCTAGGTAGCTTGGCGCGAGCAGACAAGGCCTATCTCAGAGCGTTTATTATTATTATTATTATTATTATTATTATTATTTATTTTTATAGAGCGCGTAGTCACCCGTAAGTATCCCAGCGCTAAGATAAGTACAACTGGGGAGTCAGCGGAGGCAGGGAGGGAGGTCGGTTAAGGGAAAAGGTGGGTTTTCAATTGCTTCCTGAACCGTAGGTAATTAGGTTCAGTTCTCAGGAGGTGAGGTAGGGCGTTCCAGAGACGTGCGGTGTGAACACACACACAGTAACTCAGTGACAACCCCACAAATGGACTCCACACTGGGATATATAAAAAATAGTACTTTATATATATAGATTAGGCTTAGCACAAGACCAGATAACGTTTAAACGGCCCACAATACTTATTAGAAAAAGAGTTCTTAGGTTTAGCGTAGTTTTAAATTTCTGTGTGCTTCGTTCCCTTCCGTACGCTTCGTACGCGGTCAAACTGCTTGGGAACGGGTCTCACATGCACTGCAGGCGCTTCGGGGTGAAGCGTACACCCTACGGTGCGAAGAGGCACAGTACCTTTATCTTTTGTTGAGTTCGTCACGGGTGCTGCGCTGACATCAAGCGCGATGTACGGTGCATTGTCCTCCTGGTGCGGTGCGTACTACGGTACGTTGGACCTTGGGTTTGCAGGGCTCCAGGGGACGGTGCATAGGTACGGTGCTTTCAATGTTCGTCGCGGTGTTCGCGCCGTACCGTGAGATCGGCAATCTTTATTTGAAGTGCTGGACACAAGCGAACAGTACGCTCCGCTCAGGGGAGACGTACGCGACTACCATACGCACCGCAGCCTTCCCAAAGCAGGGGAAAGGAGCGTACGCCGGGCAGTACGGTTCGTAGGGGATGGAAGCAAGTACAGTTTGCAGTCCTTCCGTAACGGTGCGAGCTACGGCTCGTAGGGGCCTGTTAGTTGCGTAGCTCAAGCCGGACGATACCTTCCTTTGCGGTGCGAGCTACGGCTCGTAGGGGGGCCTTAGTCACATTGTTCGGGCCGGACAGCTTGGTGCAGGCTTCCAAGGGGGGTACGCTTCGATCGTCGAGGCGTACACAGCAGTTCGCTTCAGGATTACGGGGAAAACGGTCCGTTTTCCGGTGCGCTCTCACGGCGGTGAAGTCCACTGGTCCTGGGACTTCGTTCAGGGGGAAAGCTCACTCACAAGCCCTTGGAGATCTTCAGCACAAGTCACATAAAAGTTTCTTTGGTCTTTTCTTCAGCAGCAAGGCAACCACTGCAGGCCAATCCCCCAGGTCAGGGACAGTACTCCTCCATGCAGCTTTCCCAGTTCCTTCTCGTCAGACAGAGGTTTCTTCTTGGCAGGACAGGATCTGATTTCTTAGGAGCAGGGCTCCTACATTTATACACCATTTCTTTTGTTCTTGCAGTCCAGGGGGGACCTTGCCTAGTTCGGTCCGGTTTCTGAGCACTTTGTTGACATGATGCAGGCTTCTTCTTTCAGTGTGCAGGGCAGAGTCATCAGACGCTCCACCGGGGGTGGAGCCAGCATTGTGGTGGCAGAGCACAGCCCTATTCAGAGTCCAGGGGTACTCCTCTCACCCATCTATATGTCAATCTCTCTATTCACCACCAGGCTACCTAGCCCTGCCCCTCTGGGATTCCCCAGCCCTGTCACTCACACAAGCCAGACAGCAGATACACATCAGCGCATAGGCGAGCTGATGTATTTTATTATTCAGGCATACTAAACTCTATTTTCTACCATGTTCCCTGGGTCTGTTAGGTTCATAGGATGTAACAATTCCAACAGCCCATTCTGGTCTATGAGAACAGGGTAGCCTTACAATAGTGAAAAACGAAAATGGCTGTAATTCACTATTAGGACATGCCACACACGTCAGGGCTTGTCCTACCTTATGCTTACAATGCACCCTGCCCTTGGGCCTACCATAGGGGTGACTAACATGAAGTTAAGGGAAGGGTTAGGGACTGGCAAGTGGGTGCACTTGCCAGTCAGCATGACAGTACCTGACTGCACGCAGGTTCTGCAATGGCAGACCTTAGACATATTTTACCAGGCCGCGTCTGTGGGTGGCACAACCAGTGCTGCAAGCCCACCAGCGACATTTGCATTTACAAGCCCTGGGCACTCCTGGTGCACTTTACTGGGGTCTGACAGGAAACCAAATAAATAGGGAGCACTTGTATTGTGGCACTGGTTGGCAGTGGCACAGTGCTCTGAGCAGCTAACACCAGCAAAACACATGAGGCACAGCGACAAAAAGTGGAAGGGAGACTCACGCCAAGGTGCCAGGTCTAACAATTAAGAATATGGATATACATGATTCCTAAAGACAACTTTTGGGTGCTGTGATTATTTCTTCACAGAATATCGGTCGTATTTGGATCGTGTAAGACAAATCTCCTTGGAGTAATAGGAACGTTATAGTCACAGAAAGGAATATTGTTCAAAAAGGTCAGTTACTTGAAGTTTTATGCACTAGGGATTAGTGATCATCTATGGTCACTTTGAATTTGTTGCACGGTGAGATAGTGTGTCTTTGTTTCTTCATTTTAAATCACTTTTTCCATTCTGATATGGCCAGTACATCTTAGTGTTTCTGGGAAAACTAATTCTCTTTTCTGACTCTGGAACACTTTCTTCTTGTTCTCGACACAAACACTTCTTGCATTTAAAGACTCTTAGTAAGTCCCATGGTGGAAGAAGATCCCCTACAAATGGGGTTATGTTTTATATATCAATAAGAACAGTACACATGAGATTATGTTATTGTTTTCATAGCCTTGAGGAAGTCACCTGGTGTGACGAAACACGTGTCGTCTGTTGCGCATGTGGATCAAGACCGTAAAGCTACAGATACCCTTTATAAACAGTCTCTTCGATGTCATGCTTGTTTAGGGAAAATGGGTCTTTATGGTCTTATTTGAAAAACTGTGATGTTTTACACAATGTGTTGTTTATATTAAAAAAAATATTTTTTGTATAAACCCATCTTCGTTTGTTGCCAGTGATATATTGACACAATGAAATACAGTTTGCTTATAATGGTTGTATACAGAACAGAATAGGGTATTAAAACTTACTTTGGAGTGCCGGGATATTTGTATATTATATTAGTTAATAGGGGCCTGGGTTGGTACTTGGGTATTGTAGTCCGTGCAGGGGTCCGCACCCTCAGACCCACTAGGGTTGGTAGGAGCACTGTTCATGTCTGATTCTAGCAGAGGTCCATCCTCGCTTAGATAAGGCGCCTTCTGAGGAGCCTCATTACTTGGGCGATTATCTACACGGGAGGAGGGAGCAGGGCGTGATCTAGGGTGCTGGTGGTCTTCCTTCAGGAGTCAATCATTAAGTTCTAAGACGGAACCACTAAGTGTTCTGCCCAGGGGTAGAGGTGGAATTAGCTTATTCCGGTCATGAGGTATAGAACGCTTGAACTGGATTGAAGAGGCGTCAGGGGAGCAGGTTCGATATTCTAGGGCGAGGAGATTTTTGGCAAAATCTATCCCTTTTAGTGTAAGCTCAATGCAATCAAATGATCGAGCTAGTAATGTGCATCTGCGAGCCCTAATGATGTCATCACGAATCACCGAACGGCAACCCCTAAAGTGGCGGGTTCCAGTGGATCACTTTATTGATCAAGGAGTTTTCCCCCTCATATCCCTTCCTTTTGTCAAGTTTAGGGACATTAACCATAAAGATTTTCTGGGCAGATGGCAGTCATGAAAGAGCTGGTTGTGTCAACTGATTCATGCCATAATGTGACAATGGTTGCCCCTGAGACAGGTTGGCGTTGCTGATCCCAGGGCAATTACAGGGTGCATGCACAACCGTTGGATTAAAGGGATAGATGACTCGATTGGCAGTGGGTTTAGGAAATGATTGAGTGTAGGAAAATGTAACAGGATATAACCGGGGGGCCCATAGGAGAGTGTGTCTCTTTGGCGTATATTTGGCAAATAAGGCATAGGATGGTTGCAAGTAGGTTGTATGTCATCTCCAGACATGGTTTGGCAAACAATGCGGGTGGTGAGCCATTCTGCAATAAGGATTTAACTAATGTAGTGAGACCATCAATCATTACTCTCAAGGTCCCTACTTCGGCCCTGAGATCGTTAATGAGCTGGTGTGTGTTCAAATTCAGAGGCTCTGAATTTAGTGTGAGTGTAGTAACATCGGAAAACACAGGAGGCTGCAGGAGAAAGTCTTCCTTAGGCTCCTCAGGCAAGTCCAAAAAGGGAGTGAACCTGTTAGCAAAAGAGATGATGGGTTTTGACTGTAATATTGTGCTACAAGGAGGGTTTGGGGAGTTGGGGGTGGGAGTGAGCCCTCACAGTGTGGAATGACGCCTCCTAATTATGTGCAAGGGTCCCCTTTGGGAAGTGATTTGTTAAACATGGCTGGAATGGCAGGTGGGCAACTGGGGCTAATGGATCTGGGGAGGGTTGGCCAGTAGTGGTGCATGAAGAAGCAGCAGGTTCAGCGTCTAAAATGGCTTCACACTTATTATCAGACTATCAATGCGATCAAAGACGCAATTGCTAGCTGGGTGTTTTTATGAGATTTTCCTGACCTTTTTCCCTTTCGTAGCTTGCCCGCCGCAGGTACACTCCATAGTTTTTCTCTTCCCCATACCACTGGCCTTGGAGGACACAGCCCAAGGTGAATAAAAACCAACTACAATCTAAACCTTTTCTAGCACAGTTGTTAAAGCGGAGCGGCGATGATATTGGCAACCAACCCAACAAATAGCCTCACAAGCAAAGAACTTTAACCCATCCCGCAGAGTGGTTAGTAGTTAAAACAAGGCAAGGGGAGATACTCTCCAGGTGGCGTGAAACTTTGAATACCTAGATGACTCTCCCACTGCAGCAAAAACAGCAAATGCAATAAATACAGGGTCCCGGGGGAAACTGCAGCAAAAAGATAACTAATTTAGCCAGAGCAAAGCCAAAAGTCTTGGCAGAAACAGGCAACCAGCGACAATAGTCCATAAAAATAACATAGGATAAGTAAATAGACAGTCCCAGCTCGCTTGTTCTAGAAATAATCCAAGCCCAACCTTGACTGGGGTCAGCGGATAGAAAAAGTTAAAGAGACACAGTACCTCAGATGCCAGAGATCGACCTGCACAGGACTGCAGATGGCCAAACGTAAGGGAGGTGGCCCTGTCCTGCATCTTTCTGGCAATGACGGGCAAGGATGGGCCCGCCCTTAACACGAGCTTCGCCCGGGCCCAGCCCGAGCACGTCCCGCTTCGCGGAATGCGTTGGTGCTTTTAAGCGTGTTTTGCAGTCCTTCTTCCAGGACAAACAATGAGGGCTACTGGGGCTTGGAGTCCCCTTGACACTGGCTGCGGTTGTTGTGGTGTATTGATATTTATTTAGGATATTGGGACATAATAGAGAGGCCCTCCGACCGCAAGCTATATTTTCAGCTATGGGTGGGCACTCTACCGGTCGCAGAATTTACCGCTAGCTGGGAGAATGCCCAAAATAAAAGTAATAAATGCTATAAATGTATAGAGGAATGTGAATCTGTAGAACACTTGCTATTTTTTTGCCCAATGTATATGAAAAACTTGGATAAAACCTGTTTGTAAATCGTTGGGTATTAGGAATTATCGTATAGCTGTTCGCATTCTGAGCACCGACTCTGCTCCTTTTATTTGCATAGCAGTGGCCAAGTTTCTAGGGTGGGCCTGGGGTATACGGTCTAAAGCCTTGAGACATGATGGTAATTTGTAGAAATCAACCATAATTTTACTAATTTTATCTAATGTTTATTTTAAGGATGGAAATAAATACATAGTAATTTTACACATGTGCTAGTTAATTTTGTGAATATTTGTATAGGTTTTAGATCGATTTTAGCTTATTGACGGTTGAAATACTGAATTTAATGCTAGTCTTAAACATTTTAGGTAATTTAGATGTTATTTGTGATATGTTTGTATGTGCTTTTGTGACTCAACTGTCGAATAAAGCTTGATTGATTGATGATATTTATTTATTTTTCTTATTTCTGCACATGCATTTGCGTATATGTTTTTTTGGTAGTTCTATAGTTATTATGTTCCTCGGATATGACTTTACCTTAAATAAACGGAAAGGACAAGAGGCATTTGGCAAAACAGGAACAAGTTGGTTTAATTAAACACTGCAGCCAGGAGAGCTTGGACAGAATGCATCTGCTCAAAATCTCTAGATGTACAAAGTTTTGACTGTCTGGTTATACAGTTCATGAAATACAACAAAGGGGGCCAATTACAATACAGTCAGAAATGACTCCGACTGTCGTCGGAGCTGATCTGACCGCATCGTAATCAGCCGGTCGGATTCCTTTCCGACCAACCCATTATGATAGAGTCGGTCGGAAAGGATGGAGACTGGTCATTCCAAGTGGCTCCCGATGGGCTCGGAGAGCCCATCTGCCAGTTGGAATGCTTTCAGTAATCCCAAGTGGGATCTTGTAGCCTGAGGAATTGCGATGTTGTGTGTAGACAGCCTTTCTGTGACGGCCCTTCCGACACAGAAAGTCTGTCGGCGCTTGACTTTGGGGCCCCCCAGCAAGGCCCGCTTTGGTGCACGGCCTCCGATTGGAGTCCGAGGGGACACCTATGGTGCCCCCCTGTTGATCCATGCATTTTTAAGGTGCCTGCCACAGGGTGCAGGGAAGAAATGCATCTCGCATTTTAAAAATGGGAGCATGGATTCCATGTAAAGTATAGGAGTGCGACCGAACAGTGTTCGGTCGCATCCTAATTAGTCGGTCGGGCCCGCCGACCCGCTGTCGGGCGGTCCCTTGACTGAGTTGGTGTTGGGCAGAGGAAACATCGTAATAGGGCCCAAAATGTTCTCTACATTCATAAAGAGCATCTTAGTTGTAAATCAATCACATGTGCACATCTGATAAGGACCTCGGGGAGAGCTGATGTGGGCCAGTGTGTATGTGTCCAGATGCCCGGTGTGAAGAGCGAGTGATGGCTACGTTTGGTATGTATGTCGTGTCCTGCTTGGCATGAGTGTACCTAACTACATGTGGTATCTAGCTTTGTGGTATTTCTGCAGAATGCGAACCGTTGGCCAAACTCGTTTTATTGGGCCAATAACTTGAGACTTGTTTGTGGTGCAACTATCTATTTATGGAATCTATCAGGGTTTTCCCTGGGTGCGTGTTTGCTCTTAATTTATGGGCGACCCCACCTGTAACCTGTTACACTATAAGCATGGGCATGGTTCGCCGGACCTGCTTGACCACATATCTCTGACTCAGGGTTGATGGAAAGGTCACCTTGTGTGAATCCGACAGCAATGATGTGAGTTCATTGGAACTCCTAAGGATAATATGGCAGCCATTTGTATCCTTTTTACCGACATTATCAACAGTATGTATACAGTTGTCATCTTGCACATTGACATCGTTCTTACTAGTGTTGTCAAAGTTATGTTTGCATTGGTCTGAGTGTAGATTGACATAGTTCGTATTGGCAACAATAATATCGTACAAGCATAGATTATGACATACATTGGTATCATTATTGCTGATGCCGGTGCTGCTGTGCGGGCACAAGTTACATTATACATTGACATTTCATTGACGGGCATTGTCGCAGTTGTGTGGGCACAGGTTTTGGCATACGGTCACATTGCATTTACTGATATTGTTGTTGTCAGACCTGCACATATCATGACATTCTTTGACATCGTACTCACCCATCTCAACATTTGTATTAGTCTTCCTTACCTTTGTGGATGGGGTAAATGTGTTGGGTTATTGGAATTTCATGCACTTGAATATTCTCAGATGGATGGTGGAATGCAAAGGCTCAGAGACACGGTGGCACAGCAAAAGGAGGCTGTGACCTGTACCGCTTGAGTATTTATAAAATAAACTTTGAAGAACGAACTACGTGTGAAGTTATCATTTACGTGGCTTCATAACCTAACATTTGACAAGGACTCTTAGTATCGTACCTACTGGATGGAGCACAAGATTCCTACTACATCCAACCAGCCATTTTCACTCTAGTTTGCACACCTCATGTGTACCCCTTTTCCTTTCTCATGTGATCAGTCTTGATCCTCCGCTTCTCTTGTGTGTTATATCTTGTATAGGTTCATACCATGTTTGGACCATATCTCTATGTGTAATGTCATGCTCTCTAATGTGACCCATTTTAACACTTCAGACCTCAATTTAGGGAAATGTGGCCCTCCTGCTGACTAGGTCTGGCAATTAACGTCGCTAGATCTATGAACCTGCTGCTTGTGTGCTTGTTTCTTGGGATGAGGAATAAGCTGAGTACACATATTTGTGGCTGCCTGTGTACAGGTGTTAGACCCCTATTGGACACCTTAGGTCATATGATGTGAGTGACATCACACTGTAATACCTTAAGTGAATGCAACATCCACTGGTCTCTAGGCTTAAGCTTTTCTTTCGCTCAGAGACATGCTGGGAGAATCTGACATGCACTATGCAAAGGGAAGTGATATACAAGATGTCGAAAAGGGGCTCCTGGACCACCCAAATAAAGCATATCTTAGGAAGGTCAGAGCCTTCTGACTCTGTAATAAATACCTGACATTGTGCACCACTTCTGCTAGGGTCCACTGACCAGGATGCCAGGCCGTAAGCCTGTGTTTCCTGTGCCTACAGCTTGCATATAGCTGCTGAACAGGTCTAAACTCTAAGCATGCACAAAGAATGTCTTTTTCGAGCTAGAGGAGAAGTAATGCAGGCCAAAATTGATGGGACTGCGAGTCTACTATATGTGTTTTTGGTGGTGTTTATTGAATTCCAGCCAGCAATATTTAGCTGTGTTTTTACCCAGGACACTAAACTGTATTGCTGCACTATGTCCTTTTTACGTGGTTTTGAGTAAACCTCCAGCCCAGATACTGGGGGTCAGATTTATCAAACCCTTGTGTCGCCCTTGAGTCATGCAGGGAAAGTCAATGGCATCAGTCAGATTTACTAAGCCATGCAGAGCCACCCACCATGGCTCTGAGTGGCATAGTAAATCTAGAGAAACGCAACACAGCGCAAGTCGCTGCCTTGCAATACTCTGCCCTGGGAAGATGTTCCATGGGTCAAGCGTGGATGTTCTCACGCATCCACCCATGGATTTTGGTACATTCCCAGATTTACTACCAGTAGTAAACCTGGGAATGCGTAAAAAAAGGTAAGCCTTCCTAAAGGGAAGAGCAACCAGGAGAATTAACTCTATTTCTCCTCGTTTTTTTCTCTTTCTAAGTGTGCTGCATTCTGCTACACACATAGAAAGAGGAATAAGACCTCCAAGGATTCCCTTACTGCACAAAAACAATCATGCTTGCAAGGGAGGCACCCTTTCCCCATAGTGCAAGAGTGCCTCAGTTGGTGCCAAGCTGCACTGTGTGTACCAGCACAGGGAGAGAGCAAAAATGTGCCCAATCTCAGCCCTGATATATTTTGTTCCATCAACATTGTGACTATTACTCTCTTGCCAGCAGTAGTAATCCTTGTTCAAGTGCACAGGAGTGCCACCACACCTGGTCCTAGGCACCTCTGAGCAAGCTTGCACCACCAAAGAGCCTTACACTCTACTATAGTTCTAGGGCATCGGTCCCTGCCCTCTAGCTCACAAATACACCAGGGAGGGTCTTAATGTTAACAAAACACCACTACATCAGAAACCTAGAGTTTGAAAACGCTAATCACAACCATTGAAAAGATGCTGTGTATGTACATTCATGCTATTCCTATTTTCAATTAAGAATATATCCCTTCTGGATGTAATCTCCTAGTGCCCTCCACTGCTTTCATAGTTTCTAGATGAGGAGGGGTGAGCGAGGTGGGGAGTGGGAAGAGATCTCCGAAATCCAGCGACAAGGCCTTGCTCACTGATCCACTCATCAGAAAGACTTGAGCAGGAGGCAGGTCTGTTCCCCTTTGTACTGGAAGAGACAACCTTACTACATTCGGATATGTCCTGACCACTGCAAATTTAGAAAGATGCTCAAAACAATGCTTTTCTAATCTTTTCATTGCTCCTGCTGGCAATCCTCTGCTGCACCGATACCCCCATCCTGGGGCGATTCGTGCGCGATAACTAATTACCATAACATAACATAACAGGGGTTTGGGTTTTGGATCTTCTTTCCTTACATCTCTTCCCAAAATGATGTTTTCTCCCTCTCAATAACTGCAGTTTACACATTCCTTCTTTTTCTTTACTTCATGTATTCCCTGAGGTGGGATCCGAGGACAAGGAGGTTACATGTTTTGTTATTTAAATTTGTATCAAGGCGCAACAGCTACCCAAAAGGGCTTCCCGGCACCCGGCAGAGACAACAGAAGATAAGGGAGTAGAACTTACTGATTAAAAAACCAGGTTTTAAGAGATTTATGGACGAGTGTAACGTTCATCTGTGTACGAAGTGACAGCGGAAGAGCATTCCACAGAACAGGGCCCAAATATGAAAAAGAACGGCCACCCATGCGAGATAGTCTGATCTTTGGCACCTGAAATTTAGCCTGAGTAGTGGATCTAAGAGTACGAGAAGGTAGATAGAGATGGACTAAGTTTTGCACATACATGGGAGCCATGTTGTGCTTAATTCTGAACATATAGTTCAGAGCTTTAAACTTAATCCGATTCTCAATTCTTAACCAATGAAGATCTCTCAGGGAAGCAGAGATAGAGGCAGTTCTAGGAGTTCGACAGAGCAATCTGGCCGCGGAGTTGTGTACTCTCTGAAGCTTTCGTATGACATCTTTATTAGCTCCAAGATAAAGGATGTTACCGTAGTCCAGTCTAGATGTAACAAGAGCTTGGACTACGGTTCTCTGACTAGGGCTAGGGAGCATCCATACGATTTTTTTCAGCCACTTTAGAATGGTGAAACATGTTGCAGCATTTCTGTGGGCCAATGTTGTGGACCCCAGAGCTCTTTATCTTTCCCCAATACCAAAACCTCAGTTTTATCACCGTTCAGCTTGAGAAAGTTGGCATGCATCCAAGATGCCACTTTGCTCAACCCAGCCCGAAGAGCAGAAGGCTCGGAGTTTTTTTCTGCAGAAAGAGAAAAAATAATCTGACTGCCGTCAGCGTATGAAAATAACGACAACCCAGCTCCTTCAACGATCGTTGCCAGGGGTCTAATATAAATGTTAAACAAAAAAGGACTGAGAATGGACCCCTGGCGGACTCCATACGGGGATGAGTGAGTCTTGGAATTTGCTGCAGAAGAGAAAACCTGAAACGTACGATCAGTGAGAAAAGAGGTTAACCAGCTAAGTGCAGAACCAGTGACCCCTATGGATTGTAAGGCATTAATCAGCACGGCATGGGACACCGTGTCAAAGGCCGCACCTAAATCCAGTAAGACAAGTGCGAAAGTGTTGCCTGCATCCAAATTATGGCGCAACATTTCAGTTACGCCAAGAAGTGCCATCTCCGTAGAATAACCGGTTTGAAAACCAGATTGAGAGGAATGCAGAATCCTGTTCTTTTCAATGAACTGAGACAGTTGACCATTAATATGCCTCTCCAAGATTTTAGAGAATTCAGGAAGCAAGGAGATTGGCCGATAATTCGACGATACCATAAGGTCCACATTAGCCTTTTTCAATAATGAAATAACCATTGCATGCTTCCATTCCAGAGGAACAAAAGATTCCTTTAGGGAAGTATTAAGGAGTTCCATAATGATTGCAAGAGATGACAGGTCAAGCTGCTGCAGCACAGAAATAGGGAAGGAATCACATGGAGAACTTGATTTAATTCGGCCCGGATGCAGTTTAAGGGACATCATGTCAAGTAATGACCAGTTATCTATTTTATTGGTGGTGTTTATATCAGGCAGAACTTTATCAGCAGACGGACAAATTAATTGGATGGGGATTGGAGGTATTGACGCGGTGGATGATGACAAATTGCCAGTCAAAATAGAATATATTACTTCCACTTTGTTAGTAAAGAATTGAGTGAGATCTTCACATTGCGTTTCATTCAAGTTGGGGGGAGTGGGCTGAGTTGTAGCACCTGATAGTTCTTTTACCATTTTGAATAATGTTTTAGAGCAGTTCTTAGCATCGGTTAAGGAGACATATTTAGCACGCGTGGCCCTACAAAGAGAGTGATACTCCCTTTTAACGTGCAAATAAGCGAATTTGGCATTGGGTGCATAGGCCCTTCTCCACCGTCTTTCCATATTTTTACATTTAGTTTTCGCAGGCTTTAACTGATCTGAGAACCAAGGGGCTGGGGGACGGTGATTGCTAATCCTCTTGTGGGAGGCAGGAAGGCAGATGTCTGTAGTTTTACAGATCCAATTTTGAAACGTTACTAAATCAGTATCAAGATTATTTTTTAAAATAGGGGCAGTATTAGATAAAAATTTGTTAAAATTGTCTATATCCAGCTTTTTCCAATTCCTTGTTAATTTTAGTGTACCACAAGGTGCCACATGCGCATTGTCAGCAATCATTAATTTAAAATCAACCAGAAAATGGTCGGACCAGCACAAGGAAATTGCTGTAAAGCATTCAATATTGGATAAATTAGAAAATATAGGATCCAATAGGTGACCGGCTTTGTGTGTAGGTACAGAGTTATGGAGCAGAATATTGATAGCTGCTAAATCTGAAATAGGTGTGTTACTAATGGTACAGTCGGGATCCTCCAGATGGAGACTGAGGTCCCCTTGGATTGAAAAATTTGCCGATCTGACCAGGAAATGAGAGACAAGATCAGGGAAGTTTGTGACCCAGGGACCAGCAGGCCCAAGGGGTCTGTAAACCAGTATCCCAGAAAAAGTAAAGTGTGGAGTAAGAGTCAACTTAAACAACGCAGCTTCGCCGTCAGTGACCTGTAAGTCATCAAACTTGCAGCTATATTAATTTTTATAAGTTATGGCAATCCCCCCACCTCTTTTATCCTCCCTATCCTTCCTGACTATAACATAGTTAGGGGGCAGAGCGGCAGCTATATCCGGAGCAGAGCTATTGTTTAACCATCTGGAAGTGGCATCAAATGCCTCCACTATACTAGATTATGCTTAGATGTAAGGATCAGTGGCGCACTCCACGGTCAGACTTAAAACAACCCATACATTTATTTCATAACCATTTATGTTCAATAATTCAATACAAATGTAACTGTTGAATACTAAGGGCCTTATTCATCCAGTTAAAAGGAAGAAAATACTAGTCTACTGTCAAACTTAGAGGGACTAAATGAGACTTAACATATGCGTTTCTCATAGATTGAATGTGGCTCGTGGTGTACTGCTAATAAAAAGAAAAAAGGAGTCATGACATTGATCTCAGAAAGAACTGTGATCACCTGCATAGGAACTATAAATGCCAAAAAATGGCAGATAGCTCATACACACACTAAACACGAATGGAACAGATTTCTACACTGTCAATATATATGCTCTGGCGGGTGATGACTGGCAATTTTTAGTGGATTTAATTAAGCAAGGCAATCTCCGATCTGCCTGATAACCGAGGGTGACTTACACATCCCACTAGACGTAATCACTTACAGATTATCCTCATCCAAAAATCGGTCAAATAAATCACATAGATGAACCAACTTCTTAAAACGCATAACCTAAACACAAAATTATAGTTATGCAATCAAAATGAATTTTTAATTTTATTAACCGTGGAAGCATGAAAGACTGAGTTGATTTTGCACACAACTGAACCTGCAGTTGCGATTGTTGCAGAACCGCATATGTTTTAGATACCAATCCCCGGTAACCTGCGTAGTTGCGCGATTGTTGCAGAACCGCATATGTTTTAGATACCAATCCCCGGTAACCAGCATAGTTGCGGACAAGGTGTTCAAAGAGTGTTAGGGGGTGAGTGGCAGCCTCAGCATTGTGGGGGGTGAAGAGCCCAGCGGCGAAGCTGGAAATATTGGTGGCGTGCAGTTTTGGACAGGTCGGAAGTCCTGTTTGCATTGTTCAAAAGACCTAACAGTCAGGCCTTGGAAGAGGTTGTGTAGTATCCTACATTCGCCCGACAGCCACTCTGGGAAGGCCTCCCGGGGAGGGCGGGAGAAAAGTCGGGATTGCGTGCTATGGGGGTATGCGGCAATGGGACTGTGGTCAATCCGCGTTTTACAGCCAGTTTGTCCCAGATCTTCACCACTGTGTGTGACGGGGTGGTGGCGTAGGCAAATGTGTAGACGCGAGGTTTAGTGCAGCCAGACGAGTTCCTATAGTGGCCTGCAGGCCACTGCTCTGTCCATACGCAGCCAGTGTTTTTCACTTTCCCACACCTCCCATTCAGAAATGAAATGTAGGTTAACTTCCCAGTAATAGTCCAGTAGGTTGGAGTATGCCAGCCCCCCGTGATTGCGGGGGAGCGTTAGGAGTGCTGCGGATATGTGAGGGTGTTTTCCCTTCCAGATGAAGGAGAGGAGGTCGGCCTGCAGTCTGGTGATGTCTTTGGCAGGGATGGGCGTGGTGAGTGATTGGAAAGTAGTCTGGGGAGAATATTCATCTTCACCATGCTGAGGTGGCCCAGCCAGGAGATGTGGTGCGGCCTTCACTGGCGGAGGTCTTCTCAAATCTCCTTCTGAAGGAGTGGCCAATCTAGGAAGAAAGGGAGTCTGTGATGGTGATACCAAGATACTGTATGGAGTGCCGGGCCCATTGGAAGGGAGAAAGCGTCTTGAGGTGCAGGAGACGCTGCAGCGGGAGATAGAGGCTGAGCATCTGTGACTTTGCTGGGTTAATTTTGTATCCGGAGACGTGCTCATAAGTTTGCAGAGTCCGGAGGACCAATGGGAGCGAGCTGTCCTGGTCCGTGAGTGCCAGGAGGAGGTCATCAGCTTAGAGCAGGACCGTGTGTTCCTGACCAGCGAAAGGGATAGCCCTGATGTCAACTGAGCGCCGGAGTTGGATAACCAGGGGCTCAACCACCAAGGTGAAGAGGGGACATCATGCAGCCCTGGCGGGTGCCTCGGAACGACCAGAAGGAGGTGGTGGCTGTGCCATTAATGTGTATGGAGGAGGTGGGTGCCATGGAAGAGGCTATGATCTCACTGATCATGACTGGGCCAAGCCCTATTTTCAGCCGCACTGCCCTCACGAAGGCTCAGCTCACCCTGTCGAAGGCCTTCTCCACATCTGAGGAGAGGAGGAGAGTGGGGATGGAATGAAGCTGTGCCTTTTCAACCAGGTGGGCCAAGCGACAGAGGATGTCAGAGCCTTGTCTGTCCTTTAAAAATCCCACTTGGTTCGACTCTATTAACCCGGGGAGAAGGTTCTCCAGGCGATTAGCCAGTATCTTGGCATAAAGCTTCACGTCAGCGTTTAGGAGAGCTATTGGGCGATAAGAGGAGCATAAGGTAGGGTCCTTGCCCGGCTTGGGAATCAAAACAATTTCAGCATTGGACATGGTGGGAGTGAGGCCAGTGGAGGAATTAAGGGACTTAAAAAACGTGAGCAGGCGGTCTTGAAGCTGCGGTAGGTAAGTTGCATAGAAAGACGGTGGAAGGTCATCAGGACCAGGAAGTTTCCCTTTAGGTAACTCCTGGAGTGCCCTGCGGAGTTCGGTGGCCAAAAAGGGCTACTCCAGATCATGGGAAGGGTCCAGAGGGGGCCAGGGGCAGTTCTGGAGATAGTTATCAATCTCAGCCGGATCTTCTTCCCCAGTGGCATAGAGAGTTTGGCATTAGTCCTTGAAGGCTTCACACTTGCTCGCTTCTCGGATCGCCCAGGCGGAGTTTGCTTTCTGGAGATTGGCAATGTGGGAGTGCATGCACTGGTGAAGCAGTCTTTGCACCAGGAGAGAGCCTACCTTGTCACCCCCTCGTAGTATTTTTACTTAAGGACGAGGAGTGAGCGCTCTGCTTTGTTGACCCTTAGGGCCCAAAGCTGCCCTCTCAGTAAAACCAGTTGGTGCTTCGCTCCTAGCGTGGGGGTGTTGTTTGTTTGGGCGCTCAAGGGTGACAATGTCTGCTGTGAGTGTGGTTTCGAGAAGGCATACCTCCTGGGCCCTGGCTATAGAGATGGAGGTCAGGGTGCGCGTATGGTGGCTTCAAAGCCATCCCATAGAGGGTGGGGGGGACATTGGGCATTGTATTAAGCCGAAAATACTTTGTGATGGTGTCCTGCACCAAAACCCTATCAAGGGGATCCCGCAGCAGTTGGGGGAAAAGACGCCAGCGCAGGCGCACTCAGTGTCGGCTGGTGCGGGGAGTCCATGTGAGCTCAATGTGGGAGTGGTCCGAGATGGAGATGTACGCTTTGTGCGCTAAGGTGAGAGCAGGCAGGAGGGAAACGGAAACAAATAGGTGGTCGATGTGAGAGTAGGATAGGTGAACATGAGAGTAGAAGCAAATATTTTTAGAGTCCGGGTGAAGGTAGCGCCAGATGCCTACCAGGCCTATGTCCCGAATATGTTTCTTAAGCATTCCAGACATTTCTTCAGTACCCTGGACATGTGTAGAGCTTCTGGCTAGCTGAGGGTCCCAGACCAGATTAAAGTCACCCTCCCACGACTAAGTCGCCGCTCGCTGTGCTAAGTTGTTCCGAGACGGTGTGGTGTACAAAAGTGTCTTGGGCTTGATTGGGCACATAGAGGTTGAGCAGTGTCAGGTTGTTTCTCCCTCTCTCCACCGTGAGAGCGATAAACCGCCTGCCTGGGTCCCTGATAAGTTTAATGACCTTCGTGTAGGCGTGTCGCATGAGATGGCAGCACCCAGGGTTTTGTTAGTGGTGTACGCCCAGTGTTGATGAGGATATTTGAAGTGTGCCATGCGATGGCAGTCTCCACGGAGGAGGTGTGTTTCCTGCAGAAAGATGATGTCTGGGTCGTGCTGTAGGAGGTATCGCCACATCTGTCGCCGCTTGCTGGGGGAGTTTAGCCCGCCCACTTTAAGAGAGAGTAGCTTGAGGTCGGGTAGTGCGTCATAGGGTTTGGACCGAGAGACAGGGAGCCTGTCGAAGAGTAAGAGGTGGCAGGGGAGGTAGAGGCCGAAGGGCCCACTTTATGTACCGGAATAAGGGTGTGGGCAGGGCTGCGGGGGGGGACCTCGAGGGGACTGGGGAGGCAAGCGGGTCAAAGGGGGGCAAGAGGGTCAACAGGGCCCCACTTGGTGAGACACTCCATTAGGGGCCAGGAAAACGGTGGCGGCCCCGGAAGAGGAGTGGGCCTCAATGGAGAGCTTAATGAGTGTGGGGGGTGGCCATAGGTAGATCGGAGGGCCAGTATGGTCCAGTATCAAACCTATAGAGGGAGAAAAATTCAGTGAGGAAAACAAGACAATAAGCAACAGTGGAACGGGCTCCGCACCCTGAGCCCTGCTGAAAGAGCAGCAGTCCTCGGGGTCATGGAGCTGGCTACGTGGTGGCGAAAGAGGAGGGCGAGCCTGGATGCGTGAGTCACTCCCCCTCTGCTGGGGGTTGTGCTCCCTCCGATTTCATTTTCTGGAGTTGCGCAATGATGTCTGCTTTAGCCGTCTCTGTGGTGTGGGGGGACTTAGTGGGGCAAGGGCAACCCCGCTGATGGACCGTGTGCCACTTCGGTTACCAGGGGACAGTGTGTGTTGAAGAGGAGGAGCGGGGGTTCCCATCCTCGGGGTCCCCTGGGAGATCCAGGAGGGACTTGGCCTCTGGGAGAGAGCGAACCATGCGTTGTTTGTCATTCCAGGTGAAGAGCAGACCGAAGGGGCGGGCCCATGGGTATTTGGTTTTTTTGGGATCATAAGCGTTCTGTGATAAGCCTGAAGTCCCTCCTCTTCTTCAAGGTTAGGGGGGTGAGATCTTGAAAGATTTGAATGGCGTGGCCATGGAAGACCAGGTCTGCCCTTGCCACCCGGACCACCGCCTCTTTGTCCTGGAAGTAGTGGACCCTGGTGATGAAGTCCAGGTGAGCCTGCGGGTTCCCCGCAGCGGCACCAACCCTGTGTGCCCTGTCCAGGATCAGTGGGGCTTCACCCGAGATCCCACGGATGGCTGTCAAGAGGTCCCTGGTGAAGGGCATGATGTCTTCGCCTTACGCCCTGCGAGGGATGCCCCTGATACGAAGGTTGTTGCGCCGTCCCCGATTCTGAAAGTCCTCCTGCTTGGCCTAGAGCTCGATATCGAGCGTTCACTCTGCGCCATAGGGCCTCCTTATCCTCCGCCCGGGAATCAACAGTGCACTCAAGGTCGCCACTCTATCTCCCATGGCCACAATGTCCCTACTCAGCTCGGCAAGGCCGCTCTTGACGTCCGTCTTCAGAGAGCCTATTTCTTGGCGTATGTGTTATAGAGAGGGTGGGAGACATCTCAGGGGGCTGTGGGGAGGTCCGTCTTTGTGCTCATGCCTGTTGTGGTAGCTTTAGCCCAGAGGGAGGTTACTGAGCCATTCTGGGTGGCCTTGCCCCTGGGCATGGCAGGCAAGTCAGCTGCGTAGGAGTCCGCTACTGGGTGTAGGAGATCAGGCCAACACTGACCACACAGCTGGGACTGTGGCAAAACTCTATGGTTGGGCACCGCAATGGGGAGGTTACTGAGATGAGAGAGGGGCCGGATCAAGAGGGCAGTGGCAGGTGGCAATCAGGATTGCGAGGGCCTGAAGCTGGAGGGCAGCAGATGTGCAGAACAGTGCGAGAGGCCACCCACATCAAAGAGGTCCCCCCGGAGTCAACCAGAGGAGGAAAGCGGCTGCTCTGACGGCAGGGACCCCAGCGAAGCAGAGAGCGGGGTCCAAAGGTCCATGGGGGTTGGCACAGGAGAGGCCCTGGCGAGAGCACTGCCCATGCCAGCCACCTCACACGTACCCCAGGCCAACTGGGGTGAGGGCAGCAAAGCACTGCAGGGCCCAGGTGACTGACCGAGAGCCAGGCGAGGGAAGAAGGAGGCCACCGGCCCAGCAACCGCCAAAATGGAGGGAGAGCAGCTTGGCTGGAAGGCGGATGTGCCCCATCAGTGCCCCCGCCAGGCGGGGTCATAGAGCGGGACGACCCAGTATATGAAGGGCCAGCGCAGTGCAGCGGATGTCAGCTTCCATCTTCGTGAGCCCCGGGGCCGGCTAGGAAGAGGTGCCGGTGATGCAGCAGACCGGGGCCTGAAGGCAGATGGGCAGAGCGTCCGGGGGCCAAGGGAGCAGCAGCAAAGCACCTGGGGAGTCACCTTCGACGCAGGAAAAGCCCCAGAGCGCCCATGACCCAAGCTAGGCACTCACAGGGTCCGGGTGGGTCCCAAGAAGGTCGGGAGATGCTCGATGGTGCCAGTCTGGAGGGGGCTTCCACGTCTGGGTCCAGAGGTCAAGGGGGCTATGGCGATCTCTCCATTGGCCGCCCGTGACGTTCAGGAGTCCAACTGGAGCCAGGGGGATTGCGTGGTGTGCCCTGGCAGAGGCGCAGTCCAAGGCCCTCCTAAGGAAGATGGTGCGACAAAGCCTTCAGCCACAGGGAGTGTGACGGAGCAGCAGGTCCAGGAGAGGATGGTAGGCTCAGGAGCCCGCCCGCCGGATCCGCCTCGATAAGTAGGGACTTCAACACCACCGTGGGCCACAGTAGATGGAGAATGTGCCTAATGGAGGCTTTTGGGGCCCAGTGGCGGCTCTCACGATGTTAGGTTAAGCCACGCCCCCGCACTTACCTTTTTAGGTCTCGCCTAGCGTTGCAGCGCATGCGTTGCTCGCTCGGCGAGACATATAGTGAGAGAGTAGATTTAAGAAGGGGACTTGAAGCCCGCCCCTCATTTTCATTGGCTGGCATCACCGTTTATGCTAAACGGTGGGCTGCCATTGGAAATTAGGTTTTTTTGTTGTCGCCCT
Organism: Triturus cristatus; assembly: GCF_964204655.1. Lineage (NCBI taxonomy): Eukaryota > Metazoa > Chordata > Amphibia > Caudata > Salamandridae > Triturus > Triturus cristatus. The sequence goes on along the minus strand of NC_140583.1, from coordinate 849,000,869 downwards.
TTCGCCTTTTCGTCAGGCCGATCCAGACAGGGTCGTCTGCTTTGCAGCTGTCGCGAAGCAAATTCTTATCTTTATCGGGGCCATCTGGTTATAATTAGCAGTCTCAGGTTACTTGTCTTGTTTTCGTTTCAGTCTGCGTGCGCAGGGGCCATCTGTTTTTTCGCGCACCAGTACATTTGGCAACCTTTTGCCATAAATGAACATTCTAAGTAGGTGAATTTCTTTTGTGGGCTGGCTGTCCTCATCCCCACATACACATGACACTTGCTTGTGCCCATGCACACTGGCGCAGTCTCTCTGTGGGCTGCAGGCCAGTGACATGGCTTTGGAGGTAAATGTGCTGTCATTAGTAACAACCACGTTAGTTGCATCCCTTGTACCATTAGGACTGATTTGAACATGTTGCCAGGACTGAGTTTGGTTTGCAGTTCTGGTCTGCCCACGCGGAGTTCTTGGCACATGCCCGGACTCTCTCGGTGTGTGCTCGCATTCTGAAGGGGCGCGGAAACCCCTGGGAGCGATGCCAGCTCTGGCAGCCCACAATCCACTCAGGTAGTCAGTGCAAGGCATCCTGGACCAGCGAGCTGCTTCTGAGAATAGTGTTGGCGCTCAGTGGGGAGGGGGAAAAGCTGCCGATGGGAGAGCTGCTAAATTTAGCATGTTTCCCTGCAAGCTGTCCCTGAACCGCAGCTCTGCTCGAGCTGGCCGACGTGCCACTGTTTGCGGTCCATCTGTCAGATGATAGGGCACGGGCCACACCAGTGTGGGAGCTGTGCCGAATCATCGGCAGCCTGTGGGGGTGGGGGACGTAGGGGACCGCACATGAACGTTGGCAGTTTGTTAAGGGGGGTGGGGAGTAGATAGTGTTGACGGAGGTTTCACATAATACATTCAGGCATTTGCAGTTATTAAAATCCATATTCCAGCGTTTGTGGGGGCCTTCAGGGGATGTCTTGTCTCTAAGATGTGAAACTGTAATGAGTTAGCCTGAAGGAGCCGCATCACTCAAGCATTCGATGTAATCCTCCGTCTCCTCCACGGGCATGTTCCCTGGCTGTCCTGCTATGTTGCTCACCTGTCTGATTCTTTTTCACATTTGGTGCTTGACTTAATCTCTAACTCTCTCTTTTGTGGCACAGCTTCTTTCGCCTGTTTGACCACAGATGCGTCCTTTTCTGGGTCTTTCAAATGCCCTGCAGTGCCTTCCCTTCCTCCTTGCGCTCCTTTATTTTTATCTATCTCTGCCTCTCCCAATTGTTTTCCTAGTTCTATTCCCCCTTTGCCGCATCTGCTTTGTTGCTCTTAGTTCCAGTTTTCATGCCTCAACCCTTCAGTCCCTTCCCTTTCTTCTTTTCATGGTTCTCTATTGTTTCTGGACTCCATTTCTCAGCCTCTCAATTGTTTGCCTGGTTCCCTTGCCACTTTGCTACCCTTGCCCCTGTTGCTTCTATTTCTCAGTCCCGTCTCTTCTTGTTTTTGACTGAAGCCCTCTCTGTAATTGGGGTACATTGTGTGCTAACATCAAGGCGTTGGGTTACCAAAAAAAATAAAATAATGTAATTTACAATGTCAATAGCTCAAAATAATGTCGATCGACCAGAGGCATCAGACACTGAGCCCGAAGGGGCACATGATAGAGATAAACATACAGCACACACATGGCGGGGGCGACGACTATTACCATATAAGAGGCACTTGCGCCGAGTGACGAGTACAGCGCTGCTTCCCCCCCTGCTCCCTCCCACTTCCTAATCCCTTCATATCCGAGATCTACTATGGCCGTCCCCCCCCCCCCCTTCCCCGCTTGGTGGAGATTCTCGATTTGTTTCGCCTCTCCAGCTATTCCCTGTCAGTTAGTTAAACACGTGGAGCATCCTTGGCTGTTGCCACAAATCATGCGATTTGCACGTGCTGGGCGCTGGAGTATGCACACAGATATATACGTACCGTATATTGTTGGGTTGGGTGGTTGAGTTATTCTATACGACATTGCAGATATACTTCACCTGGCGATCTAAGAGAATGAGGGGTCTCAGGCCGGAGAGCAAACTCTTGGGTGTTATTGAAGTTGAGTTGGTTATTGTTAAATCTGTATGTTGAGGCACTATACCAATTACTGTCATTTTAGATCTGTTCATGCGCAATAATGATCGAATTGTCTACTGTATTGCCTGCATTGATATTGTCAAACTATAGTGTAATTTGAATGGACTTCCGGAAAATGTCAAATATACTGTAATTCAAAACACCAGAAAACAATAAAAACAGATTTAAATAAAATAGCTCAAAATAATGGCAGTGCGAGACCTATTGCATTGTAAATGCTTGTTAAGTATAGACAGTCGATATTTTTGTTGTCAATATTTTTGCCTCAATAATTTTGTAGGTTGATGTTTTCCTAGTCGATATTTTGTCAGTAACCAATTTTTGCATAAGCAGCCTATCAGCTGCCGCACACCGAACAGCCTCGGCCCAGCAAACAGTTGCCAATTCGTCCTGAAGATTAATTCCCACCGTTTGGGCCTCATTTACAAACAAATTATGTAGCGCGGCGTCGTAAGCCATTTTGCTACGCCGAGCTGCATCATTTTAAAAGCACAGGGATGTGTCGTATTAACAACAATACAACGTATCCGTGTGCTTTCCCCTGAGTTGGAGAACAGTTAGCTGCCATAGGCCAGTGCAGGCACCCTTGTATCAAGTTACAAGGGTGCCTGCATTACAAGGATGATACGAGGACCTTCCTGCACAAAAACAATCATTGATGGCATTTTCCTCTTTCTAGGTGTGCTAGAAAGAGGAAAAAACAAGAGGAGAAAGAAACGTAGTTCTCCTCATTGTGCTGAGCCTTCCCTCAGGTGGCGTAGCATTCTGAGGCATTTCCCGATTTACAAAACTTGGTAAATCTGGGAATGTGTCAGGTTGCATGGATGTTGTGTGGGACCACCCACAGCAACACTCATGGAATGCCCCTTTCACACAGAGTAATGCGTGAAAAGGTCCCATATTTACAAAGCCATGAAAAGTCATGCGGGTGACTTTACATGGCCTCGTAAATATATGGAAAGGGACATTGCGCAGCCGGTGATTCAAAGAAAGTAACACACAGGCGGTAAAATGGCCTTGTAAATGAGGCCCCTTCTTTTTTATGTCCAGCACAGTGAAACGACCCATAAAAAAGTGAGTGATTCGAGCATAGCCTGCATGTGAGTCTAGAGCCAACCAGAAGCACTGCCACGCACCGCAGGTGCCTTGTAGACAAATGTTCTGGTCGGAGGTCTGGCTGGCTGACAGCCTAGGCATCTTTCGCTCCTGTGACTACAGATGGAAATGGAGCCAGCATCCACAGCGCTCCCTGTGCACCCCACAAAAATACTTTGGCTATCCTGCAGCCAGCGTTCCCACCAACAAGGTACAGTAATTGCATCATTGCCTAACTCTGAGTATAAATACACACATGCTCATGTATATACCTACGGACACATGAATGCGTGTGCGCGCTGTTAGGTCTCTGTTTTCATTTCTTAGTGGATATATGATTAGAATTAAATTTATCATCAAATCAGTTTTCGTGGCATTTTGGGAAAGATGCTTAAAATCGAACATTTAATTTTTTATGTTTTTTTAAATGTCTGTGTTTAGAAATAACTGATGGATGGGTTTAAAAGTACCTGCTGAAGAGCTCCTTCTGTGTCGACAGTTTTGAGGCAACAATAAAAATGTGAAGATAATTCTGGTGATTAATGATCCTGCTGGAGAGAGATCTAGTTTTGTCTGTGTGGCAGTTCTGACTCATCCAGTGGCGGCTGGTGACATTTAAAAGTGGTGTGAGCAAAAGTTAGGCATGAATTTTACTGACATAAGAGGGTTTTCGGGGGGAGAGATACCCCCCTCAAAAATATTTTTTTTAAAGAGTGACATATAATGTATTTAAAGCGCATTCCGAATTTAATAAGAAGACAACAAGTTATAGAACGCTATTGCACACAACCCAGACTCGTATCACCTCTACTCTTCCACACACAGTTCTCCCAATGGACCTCCATCTTGGTAAAGAAATAGCCCTTGCTGTTCCTGTACTGGAACTCTCACACAGATCTGTCAATGTGCCTCTGTCCTGTCAGGCAGTTCCTTGCATATATTCCAGTAAAGAGATGTTTGCACTGCTTGACCAACGACCCCAGATTCTAACTTGCACCACCCCTTATGTTGCAGAATTTGGACCCACACACAGTTCTGCCAATGTATATCAATCTTGGATAGTAGCAACCTCTGTTCTTCTAGTACAGGGGAAAGTACTACGCACAGCTCGGCCAATGTCCTCCTGCTTTGAAAAGTGCAGCATGTTTCAGCATGCTCGTCACCACGAGAGGTAGGTAAGAGGTTCCCTTACCAATGTAGCTGGGAAGAACTGGCTCAGTGAAGAATAGGTTACCTGACCCGTATGTAAGAACAAGTCGGTATGACACTTGGGGCACGGGTGAGGGTTTAGGGTAGTATCTCCCCTCATGGCTCAGCACTTCTATTGTGTAAGGGGATGCAGTGGGGCCTGCCCTTGTATCTGCAAATCAATTTTAGACAGCAATCTTTCACCCCCTAGTTACTCAGCTCGCTCCCTGCCTTGTCAACACTGAGGCCACACACTCCCTTCTCTGACATCTGTGTGGAAATCCACTCTTCCCAATCACAAAAAGACCGATGTTGCTGACTTTATATTTTCCGGTTGTATGGGTGCCATTCCAATATTACTAGTAGCCAGTAAAATAATTTTAAGAATGAGCTGCATTGCATCAAGGACCAGTTTAGCAGGCCCCACAGAACCTAAGCTAAGTCATGGGGGTGCATGTAATACAGGTGATAGTTTCTGCCATCTAATTGTACCAATATCTCAAACCACCCTCCACTTCCATAAAAGCCCTAGTAAACATTTACCACCTGGTGGTAAATGTGTGCATTAAACCAATCATAATGGAGAATATTCTTTGGAATGCACGTACTAAATTTCACCTGGTAAATTCCAGTCTGCACCATTATTACCCATTCATGAACGTGTATCTGCATGCTGCTAGTGAGGTGCTAAAGCATGGTACACTTAATTATGGGATGGAATTTACACTCCACCAGTGCCGTCCAGCCCTTAATTGGGACCATAAATGTATACATCAGGCCTCTCTGGCACATCGTGTCTTGAGTCTCTGTTACAGGCCTGAATGGATAATTTAGAAACAGAAGAATCTCTAGAATCTGGGGCATTGCAATAGTACGTGCAGCCGAGACGGCGGGGCTTGGGCTGCGATTGATCCACTGCACCCAAATGGCTACTATCATTGCCCCCTGCCCCGGAACCAAGGGTAGGTGGTCCATTTTGCTTGTTTGCTACAGGACACATAACATGTAAATAAGTACCCAACGTTGGTCAGTCAGTAGTTCAGTCATGCCCTTGTTAGAGACCCCTACTCACAAATCCCCAGCGACGTCTGGAGTGGGATGGCACAAACTCTGCCACAGCTGAGTAGACGACAAATCCTATTTATTTGCTGTTGGTTAATCAAGCTTGAAGGACATAGTGTTCCTAAAAATTGTGTAAACACCTTATCTTACTTCCCTTGAAAAGTTATTTAGTGTTCTCAAACAAAATGACTAACCAGGTCTTAGGTTAGACCCACTAGACCAGCCATTACCGCTCTCGGAAGACGCAAACGCAATACATATTACGGCAAACATTAGAAATGCAGTCACCCTGAAACTGCTTGCGCATGGTCTAACACCTAGGGGTGGCGTAGTAGCTTTCGTGATTGAGGCACATGAATCATACAGAACAGAGGTATTTTATTTGTGGGTTACATTCCCAGCAGCAAATGCAAGAACAAAAACATTTCATTACTACACAGAAGATGAACCACCAGCAGGATATTGCCCGTATGAGGACACTGAAGTTCCGCTCACGTACCAGTAACACTTATACTGAAGTAGAAGTAGAGTAAGACTCGGTCCGCTCAGAAGAGAAGGAGCAACATGGCCAATATTAGCGGCCTACACACCACACCCTGACATCGAAATAATGCCAGGAAGAGACTTACTCATACTTCACAAAGAATTAATAAAAATGTACAGAAACCTGACGCAGTTAGTCATGAGGACACTTACAGTCCAGCCTGCAACGGTTACAACAAACACAACTCCAGTTCAGGGGTATTAGAACAGCCCGGGGTTATTTTCAGCCAGAGTAACTAAATTACTTCAATTTTCTTTTCTTTTTCTTTTCTTTTTCAAAAGCCTTTATTGGAAAGGAAACCGACACATTACAGGTTATCATTGCAGCGGTAATACAGTAGCCATTACACTTACAATTACTTCCACATTGGAAGATGGTGGCGGGCCAAAGGAACACAATACACAGCTCATCAGTAATGAGTGGTGATTAAGGCACATTGGGGGAAGCGCAAATAGGCTGGCTCGATAAGGGGGCACCACCTACGGCACTTTCTCTGGCATTTTCTGAGTCGGTGACGGGGATTCAGTCATTGGATCGTAAGAAGCGGTTCATCGTTGCAGGTAGGAGATGAAAGGAGCCCATATGTCTGGAGGCCTGCTGGCCGCTGGCACCAAATGCCCAAATTCACCTAGCAGTGTATGGCAATGGGCTGCATTGTCCAGCCAATGTTTAACTGTGGGCGCTGGTTTTCACCCCCAGTGGATGGACACTCTACGCTTAGCAAGCACTAAGAGCATCGCGATGAGTTTGCGGTATGCATTGATATATGCTTGATGTAACCTAGGAAGCACACCAGGGGATTGGGAGTGATGTGTTCAAGTGTGATGTCACTGATAGCTGCGCATACCCCATGCCAGAAAGCTGAAACCCTGGGGCACAACCAGGCCAGGTGGGCAAAGTCCACGCCGGGAACCGAGCAGCGCATGCATCTGTCGTTGTCGAGTAGGCCCTTCTTGTGTATGACGCAGGGGAGCGGTAGCGGCTGTGCAAATACTTGAAATGAATGAGCATCAGGCGATAGATGGGGGAGAGGCACTTGATTTGGTTGCAACAGTAGAGCCAGTGCTCAGGAGGAAGGTCCCTTTCTAAGTCTACACTCCATGCATTGTGGGCGCGCTCAGTGCAAGTGGAAGAGCCGGCCAGCGTGAGAGCATACAGTCTAGTGACCAGCTTACGCAGAGAGATGGAGGAATGGACAAATTCGAGGGCAGCATTGGTCTGGGAGCCTGAGGGAATGCGGGGTTATCTTCTCTGTAGGTCGCTTTAATCTGATAGTAAATAACTTGTCCATTGGAGCAGCATTTTCGTGAAGGGTAAAAAACGTATTGTCAGGGTAGACATCTGCCATAGTGTTAAGTCCTAGGTGGGCTGTGCGGCGGGCCATGCCCGCTGTCTGCAATGGGGGGAATGCTGGGTTGCTGGCAAGTTTTATAGAAGGAACATACAGCGTGCCGGTGTATTTACGCAGCCCGCCCCAAGCCCAACGCAGGCATTCAACGATTCAATCTCACCGCGTGGGCGTTTGGGTGGGAAAAATAGTGTGGTCTGAAGTGGCCATGGGGCAGCAAGGTCCGTCTCAACCGCCACATGGAGTTAAAAAGGCATGGGATTCAGCCAAAAGTGGTGGAAGCTGGCTTGAGCGCACAGCGTGTAGAGCTTAAAATCTGGGGCTCCTATACCGGCCCGGATCCGGGGGTATTGTTAAGTTATCATAAGCAATTCTAGGTTGACGCCCTGCCCAGACCAGAGTGATAATGTTGGAATGTAATTAGCGGAAGAAATGGGACGTGAGAGGGATGGGAATGTTTAAAAAGAAGTACAAGAATTTTGGGAGCACCTCCATTTTAGCAATGGCAATGCGCCCTGCTAATGATAGAGGGAGTTTTTGCCACACACGGATCTTGATCTCCAGCCAGTCCATCACCCGGCCGAAATTAGACTTCCAAAGTTCATCCACGTCCTTACTCAGCCAGATACCGAGTTATCTAGTGGGGCCTGACGCCCAGACAAAGGGGTGAAGTACTTTGTAGCATCCGTGGGGGGGAAAAAGGCCCGACTTGCTCCAATTGACTTGGACTCCGGATAAGCAACCAAACCGCACCACCTCCCTCGTCATGGGCGCAAGATTTTCCTGAGGGTCTTGGACATAAATCGTGACATCATCTGTGTACATGGAAGTGACAAGGGCGTGGGCCGAAAAGCCGATGCCCCGGTGGGTGTGATGTTGTCGAATGAGGGCCACCAGGGGTTCCATGGCGATGGCGAAAAGCATGGGGGAGAGGGGACACCCCTGCCTGGTGCCTCTCGAGATGGCAATGGGGTCAGTGACCTGCCCATTTATTCTGATGCAAGCCGTGGGAAGCGTGCATAATAATTGTATCTTAGGTACGAAATCAAGGCTGAAAACCAAGCGCAGGAGGAGGTAGAAGAGGAAGGGCCACTACAAAGTGTTGAAGGCTTTGGTAGCGTCTAACAAGGCAGCCACAGCCAGGAGAGAGGGATTAATCTGGTGGAGGACTGAGATGATGGTTCGAAGATTGTGAGAGGTGGCGCACCCCAGAATAAAACCATATTGATCTGGGTGAGCGATTAATGACATAAGTGGGAGGAGATGGGTAGCCAGCAATTTGGCGTACATTTTATTGTCAGTGTTTATGAGGGACAGAGGACGATATGAATCACAGCACCCAGGAGATTTATCCGGTTTCAAGTGAAACTTTCGCGTTCAAGAGAATCATTATACATGGCGGCTAAGTCGGGGACAAGGAGAGGCGCGTACTGTTTATAGAATGCAGGGGTGCAGCCATCTGACCCAGGAGCCTTGTTGCCCGGTAGCCCTGCGATAACAGTAGAGATCACCTCCTGAGTAAATGGGTTATCCAGGTAGTCTAGTGGTTATTACTAATCCATAGGAGTTCGATGGCATCAAAATATTGGTCCATAACTTCACGTGGGGCCGTCTCGCCGGTAGTGTATAACTGGGAGTAAAAGGTTGAGATTCTAGAGATGATTTCCATAGGGGAAGTGGGTCTACCAGAGGCCTCATCCTGCAGTCCCGTAATATAAAAGGAGGCATGTGGCTGCCTGAGGAGATTAGGGAGAGTTTTGCCAGGGCGATCACCCGCGCCATACCAATGGGCGCGCGCCTCTCTACCCAAAAATGCGATCTCCCTATTCGCCTCCTCCTGGAAGTCAGTAATTTTTGCTCTGATCAGCGCAAGAGTGCTAGGGCTAGGGTCTCGGGACTGCTGGAGATCTAACATTTTAATCTCGTTCTCCGGACGCTCAAGGGTGCCCCGGGTGAATCTTAACACCCCAGATTGCTTGGTAATACACTCTTCCCGAATTACAACCTTAAAGCCCTTCCAGAGGGTTGAAGATGACTCCACCAAGCCAACGTTGTGTTCAAAGTAGACAAGTATGGCGCCGTGAATTTCATCACAGAAAACGGCGACTATTGGGGGGCAATCGCCACGCGAACATTTGACGCAACGTGAGCGGGAGCCGCAAGCGCAGGCGTACAGGGGCGTGATCGGATAGGGAGCGCATATGATCCATGGATGTGGTCCAGGAGGAGATGTCACGAGTAGTAATCTAAAGGTCAAGGCGATACCATGAGCCCTGCGAGCCAGTGATTCAGGTTCCCTCGCCCCTATCAGGGTACACATGGCGCCATGCATCCAACAAGGAGTTTCTGACATAATGGAGGGGAGAAGGCGAAATGGCCTGGGGGTGTAGGGTGCAATCTTCAGAGCGGTCTAGCACTTGCGCGGGAGCTATGTTAAAGTCACCTCCCCAGATTAGATAATGGGGTCCCAGGGAAGAAATGAGCTGCCAAACGTATGCGAAAAAGTCTGGATCATCCGAATTGGGGCCGTACAGTGCTGCTAAGATCAGAGGCTGATTGAAAAGAGTGCCAGCGAGGATCACATATCTACCCTCTGAGTCAATGATAGAGTGGGTGTTGTGCCAGGGAAGACCTTTCCGGAAGACGATAGAGACAGCACAGGAGTAGTTAGAATAGAAGGAGGAATGCGATTCATCCCAGTACCGAGATTGCAGCCTAGATGCAGTAGCAGGAAGGAGGTGCGTCTCCTGGAGGAAACAAACATCCACCTGTTGTCTGATAAGTTGCGCGTGCATAAGGCGTGCCTTGTGATGGGCGTTTAGGCCTCTTATGTTCCAGGTCCAAAATGTGGTGTACGTCACGTGGTAACAGGGAGAGGTTTAATAGCGGATTGCCTAGAGTGACCGCAGTAATTGCTGTGGTGAACAAAGTATTATAAATTGCATACCGCAGCAGCATTTAGTTCAAGAGCTTGGTGATTATCGGGCAGGCCGGCGAGGCCCGGAGGAGACCCCGGTCCTAAGGATCGATGTGGCCTCTCCACAATAAAGACCGATGAAGAGGTCACTCAGTAGCTCCTCTACAAATTCTTCCATCTTCGAGATGTTGGAGGACTCAGGTACACCCGTGATGCGGAGGTTGCTCCTTTGAAAGCGCGCCTCCGAATCTTCATTTTTGGCTTTTATTAGCTCCAGTACTCTGTCCATTTGGAGCAGCTTTTGCTTATCGCCAGTCATTGCGTCTTCTACCTCAGACACCCTTGCCTCCAATTGCGTGATTTGCGAGTCATGTGTGTCCACCCTGGTCTTAACGCTGTCTAGGTGGGCGGACAGTTGGTCAAGTTTAGTGGCAATGCCGCCGATGCTGGCCTTAACGTCCAGCAGTAGCGCTTTTAAATTGTCGTCCCGTGTTGCGCCAAGTTCAGTCTGGGGGGCAAGCTCACCAGTGTCCGGGGCAGATTCCTCTTGTCGAGTTTGCCTGCAATGTTCAAAGGCAAGTTTAGATTGTTTGGCGTCCACCTTGCCCATTCTGCCCACGGACCTGGTAGGAAGGATTCACCACCTGCCGATTAGGTGCCCTATAGAATGACCAGTTTGTGCCAAAGGCGCGGAGGTGCAGGAGAGCCTTAGACAGTGACCAGTGAGCCTTTCAGGAGTGTAATGCGGGGCCTCAGCGATTGGAATGGCGCCAGCAGCGGGGGTGGGAGGGGTGGGTGGTCGCGGCGCAGCAGGCAAAGGGGCAGACCAATCTGCCAGCAGGCACACCAGGGCATAGCTTGCCGCTGTTGACAGGGTACTTCTTAAGTGGCTGCGTTGTGTACTTGCACTGACAGCGTGGGATTATGGCCCTCAATGGACCTCCGATGCTGGCCCCGGCCGCGCAGGCATAGGCATACCCGGTGCAGTTTAGGCCGCCCCACAGCAGGAGGCGGATTCCCGGGGGCCAGCCAGCAGGGATGGCTCCTGTGCAAGGAGAAATGCAGGGGAAATAGGACACAGAGCACTCAGTTGGATGCGGGGGCGCTCTTCTAAGGTGAGTGGCGGTCTCCAAGCTTGCAGTCCTGTGTGCCTCAGCGGCTGCCTTGGTGCTTCACTCCGGTCTCCCTCTCCCACCAGCGCCTGCAGGCCTCAGGATCTAGGCCGCGAGTGCAGTCGGTTTACAGGGGCAGTCAGCAACGGAGAAGCGAGGGGGGCGCGGCGCCCTGTCACATGGCCCAGAGTATGTGGAGAGAGGCTACAGCTCACCGCAAGGAGCTGGAGACCCCACAACAGTACCATGCCACCCCAGGCCCCGTAGTGCGACACCCACACCCCCACTTTGCCATAAACTGTCTCCCGCAAAATTCGCCACACTCACTTGATGTCCTCTTCTGGAGGGCGCCACCTCCGCAGGATCAGTGCTCGCAATTCAGGGCTCAGGCGGAGCAGCGCACGTCCGGCAGGCACGCTCCACGATATCACTGCTCCACCACCGAGTCAGCCTCATGGCTGCATGACGCGTCGGGCATCCGTTCGTCTCACCACAGTGCAGTGGCTCGGGGATGAAGCGATCCACTCGTGCCCCAGGGTGCAGGCAGCCCAAATCACTGTGCATGGGTCGTCAGGTCCACGCAAGTCCTCAGGATTGTGCCGGATAATGAGCTTGGCCGACAGAGATTACTTGGAGTGCGGCCATCTTGCAGCCGATTAAGCCACGCCCACGAATTACTTCAAAATTTAGATGAAGGGACATTGTCCTATGTGGATGATATTTATCTAACGGATGATGACCTAGAGGAACACTTGAACAGAGTAAATACCATAATTTTGGGATTTTACAAATTCAACTTTAGAAAATCAAAGATGGCGCACCTCAATGTTCTTTTTCTGGGATATGAGCTTTCAAGTGAAGGGAAAAGCCTAGCAGCTAACTTTTTTAGAAAAGTATACGCTGCTCCAACCTCCAAAATCATTAAAAAAACATAAATCAATACTGGGATTCCTGCACTTTGGCAGAACATACATTTTGGATTACGAAGAAAGGGTAAAACCTTTCTACGATTTAATTAAACCTGACTTTTTAGTTAGACAATGGACACAGGAACACACTGATATCCTTCGTTCTCTACAAGCTGATATGATAGCTTCAAATCACTTACAGACACGCGTAAACATATGCAACCCGGTGATTCGTATAGCTGCAGGTCAATCAGGATACACCTACCTAACATATAATAAAGGTGAGACGGTACCAATAGCATATAAATCACATTTGTACACAAAAGCCGAGATATGCTTTGCATCAACTGAAAAAATTCTAACAGCAGTACAGACTGCTGTAGTAAGAGGAAGAGCCCTGGCTCACGGGTAGCATATAATTGTCGTTACCCCAGTTCCAACCCTAGAAGCTGCGACAAAGGCAAGCGTTCCCAACGTTAAGCCTTACATCCAAGATGGATACAATGGGCTAATTCTCTCACTGCAACAGATGTAGAATATAGGTACGACCCAAATCTAAAACCACAAGCATTCCTGCAATACAAACAAGAATATCCTCTACCAAATGAAATAATGCCTCTAGATCAGTATGAATATATAATTTACACTGATGGTTCCGCTCAACCGGCCATAGGAAGTAAACAGCAATACAGCACAGCGTGTGCTATCGTTAAAGGGCACATGCAGGATGGAAAGTTTCATCCGAGTTGTATGAAAACGCAATCTCTAGAAGACTGCACTGATACAAAAGCAGAGGGGTTTGCCCGAATCACCCTCCCATACCTGGGCAAAGGAACTACATATTACACAGAAAAACTGATATAGAGGAACAAATATCTATGCTTTTACTTCATCATAGGGAACGTCAAAGTACCCTATAAATGGTACAATGTCCAATTTCAATTTATGGAGGACCAATTCAAAAAATGCAGATACCACAATTACTTTCTTTGAAAAAATCTATTATTATTTTTGGTTTTTTTGTAAATAGAAAACATGAAAATACACATATATAAACATTTACATCACAAACATATATAGACATGAACATAAACAAAGTTTTTGTTGCCTATACCCACTTATTTTTACAATGAATCAGTGTTTGCACACTTAATCTAGGCAATACACTCTGAGGTAATCCTCTTTGCACACGAGGTTTCAACACCTCTACAGACATTTATTGAGTGTGCCTTGAAAAACAATAATAAATCTTGTTTTCAAGTGGATTCTTCTTATCAAAACTGTCGACGCGTTTCAGCCCCCATTTCTTCCAGGCCTCATCAGGACAAGGGTAAAGGAACCAACCTAAAGTAATTCAAAAATAAACATTTGTACAAACTAAAACAACTGTCCTCTCAATTACACAGAATGTGCTGGAGCCAGGCCATACAACAAGTGCCCATCTTGTATGGAGGGGGCATTCATGCAAGGACTGCGAAGAAATCGCTGTGTTAGGACATCATAGAAAGACCGCATCTGACGCACAAATCACCTACACAGCATGTTACCATAGTGAAACTCAAACAAGGTGCGGTAGATACAATAAACAAAGCAAACTCACGTGGCCTAAACTAATTCTAGTAGTAGTAGTAAAGCTTTATTTCGATATAGAAACATATCATAAAAGCAAAACATGACAGCATAAAAACAATGGTCGAAACAAAGCAATTTACAATTCATATTACCATTAAAAACATTTCATATTTACACGAGATAATCTTAAAATTTATGAAAAATGAAAAAGGGACACTTTACTGTATCGTCAGTTGTTTAGCAGATCTTATGCGCCAAGCCCAGCCTAGGAATTTAGCCAAACAAATGGCAAAAAAGGGTCTTGTATCTGAGAGCAGTATTATTATAGCTTCCAGATGTGAGCGAGTTCCCAGGCTCCTACAAAGAGGCTTCAACCACCTCCGTCTAGGGGCCATATAGACTCGACACTCAAATAAAAAGTGTGCGACAGATTCGATTTTTAGCTCGCAGAATGGGCAATAGGGTACAGTTTGCAGTGGTGGTTTCCAGGTAGAGGTAAACTGACATAAAGGTAAGACCCCAACCCTGAATTTAAAATATAATGCCCTATCATGTGAACTGTAAATCAAGTCCAAATATGGTTCTCTGGAGGGGATATCTTTAACCATCAAGAAGTTGGCAACAGATCTTGGGTGATTTGATTTACCAAGTCTCTCGTTATCCACCCAAGACCAGTAAGCCTTCTTCAGTTCTTGTTTAGGAGGTGCTGTTTTATTTTCCCACGCAGCTCCCAGACCGAGCTTGTATAATGCCCTCTTGACCTCTCTGAGCCAGGCGATCTTATGCCAGCCAGGTAAGGACAGTACATCTTTTAGGGCGTCTGCATAGCTGTGGAGTTCGGGGACGTTCCAAATTCTAGACCATAGTAGTAAGGGGCGTAATTTAGCTTGCTCGCAGATTGGACGAGTACCTGCGTCCAGCAAGAGGGGGATTGTGGGGGTGCTCTGGGGTAGCCTCATCAGATCTTTGTGAAATTTATTTTCTAGGTGGGCCAAAGTATCCACTCTCTGGGTACCCCAAAGTTCTGCGCCATACAGTGCTGCACTCACAACCCTACCCCTATAAATATCAAGAAGTGCCCCAATAGGTTTTATGGAGGAAGCACGCTGCTCTTTAAGTAAAGCACCAACAACCCTCTTATGGGTTAGAAACACTTTTTGGTGATGGGCCTTCCAGCTCATACTATCACAAAGACGTATGCCTAGATAGTCAAATTCTTTGACCCGTTCTAATGTGACAGAGTCTAGAGTGGGGGGTTTAACAGATTTCTTAGGGGGGTTGAGGACAAGAAATTTGGTCTTGCCAATATTTATGGCCAGTCCCTTGGTGTCACAGAAGGCCTTGAAGCTGGAAAGTAGTGACTGTATGCCTGCAGGTGATTTCGAAATCAGGAGGGTGTCGTCCGCAAACAGGAGCGTCGGGATTTTCCTTCCAGCCAGGGATGGTGCATCTGCAGGATGTTGAAGAAGGTGCTCCACCACTCCATTGACGTAAAGCGAAAACAGAGTGGGGGCAAGCACACACCCCTGGCGGACGCCCCTGTCTACTGGAATACACGGGGTTTTTTCTCCCTGGGCACCCCATCTGATTTGGGCAAAGTTGTTTTCATGGAATTTTATCAGCAAGGCCAACAAATAGGGAGGTAGACCTAACTCGTCAAGGACCTTCCACAATAATGCTCTTGGAACCAGGTCGAAGGCTGTTTTTAAGTCTATGAAGACTAAGTATAAGCTGCCCCCTCCTAGCACCACTACCTTCCAATAGAGCATTAAAAGGCGGAATGTCTGCTCGACGGTGCCTGTCCCTGATCTAAAACCCGCTTGGAAATCAGACAATATCTGATTTTCATCCACCCACTCCAGAATCCTGCCCAATACCACTTTCCCCGCTACCTTTTGCGTCGAATCCAGCAAACTGATGGGGCGGTAATTGGCTGGGTCTTCCCTGCTACCCTTCTTGAAAATGGGGACTACTTCAGCGCCCCTCCAAGAGTCAGGGAAAGACCCCCCCAACATAACCTCATTAAGAAGAGCAGCAATTAATCTGCTCCAAAATGGGGGATTATTTTTTATCAAGTCGCCCGGGATCCCATCAGGTCCTGCCGCTTTGTTAGAAACAATACACCTGATTGCCTTCTCTACTTCCAAGGTGGTAAATAGGACTTCATTTGGTGGGAGATCTGTGGAACTGAGCCTTGGGAGCGGGTCTGGTTGCGGAGGCCCTGTCTGAGCCGAATACAATTTCGAAAAGTGGGCAAACCAGGCAACACCAGGGATATTACAAGTCAGTTGTTGATCAATGGGCTTGTCTCTTGATCTTAGCAAGTCCCAGAACCCCTTAGCATCTTTCCTTGTGCTCGCCTCCGTTAGGTCACGCCAAAAGTTGAAATCATATGTCCGCTTGGCCTCAGTCACAGTTTTCCTATAAAGTTTCCTTGCAGACCTGATGGTAGCTTGGTCTTTTCCTTTTACTGCAGCAACAAGATCACCCTTAGCAAGTCGACACTTGGCTCGGAACCACTTTTCACTTGTTCTCAGGGCCCCCTTTGAAGCAGTTCTGGAGCTGGGTTTGGGAATGATGAACAGCCCACTTAGTGCCGTTACAGTCTCCGTAAATAACGATAAAAACATCTGGCTATCGCTATTCGTGCTATCAAGCCTAGATTCAGCCTCTAGTAAGATGGTTTCAGCTAGTGACATCCTAGCCTCATCCGCTGAGACTCTTGCCCATTTAAGACGTCTGCCACAGTTTGAGGGAAGAATCTCATGTGAAGCTTTCCATAACTGATTAGTGGTTTCTTGAGACCCAGTTTGCCAGGGGACAGAAATGGTTAAAGCGAGAGGGTTGTGGTCGCTGTCACAGGTCTCTATAACCTCCATGTCTTGATGATATGGCCAGAGGTTATAGTTGAGCATAATAAAGTCAATTCTGGATGAGTGGCCCGTCCTATTGTATGTATGGGCACCCATGGGATCTGATTTAGAACGCCCATTCGTTGCTCTCAAGTTATGCTCCATGCAAAGAGCATTTATATCGATCGCCTTTTGTGTCCATTTAGGGATCGGTTCGAGGTTCAAAATAGGGATGCCCCTCCTATTATCCTCCTCGTTGGTATCCAGAATATCTTCTTTGGCTAAAGGCTCAAAACAGCAATTAAAATCGCCTGCCAGCAGGACGAGAGAGTCGGCGTCACAGGCAGACAGGTAGTTACTTAAGCCTAAAGAGTTTAGAGATCCTCCGTTCCTATTGCCCCTTAAGTAGAGATTAAATAGTTCTAGTTTCCTTCCCCCTTTGTAGTGCACTGTTAGCCATTGAAGGTCAGGTGTTTCGGTGGTCCTTTGAGAAACACTGAGGTCTAGTGCTATGTTGATCCAGATGAGAAGACCACCGGATGGGCGTCCTTTAGAACCTTGGTGACATACAGCCAGAACATAGAAGGTCGAAAACCCCACTCTATGTCTAGGTTCCTGGCACCATGTTTCCTGTAGCAAGCAAATGTCATAAGGTGCCAGGAAGGTGTTCCATTCCGGGTTATCAAAGTTACGTGCAAGGCCAGCCACATTCCAGCTTAAGACCCTCAGTGAAGAATTGCCTGGGGAGGCAACTCTATCAGGCAGGTCGATCTCCATTGGATTAGATTGTACTGGAGGAGGGGGGATCGAACAGGGGCTGTCTGGCCTCGTTTCCACTCTTTTGCAATCTAAAATGGCCATTTTGATCGGTTCCATGGCCCGGGGCAAGAAAGTCAGAAGCCCGGCTTAGCTAGTTGGAGGGCCGTTGGTTGGATTTCCAATTATGTCTATAACATGTGGAGACAATGCTTTTTCTAGTTGTGGGCATGCTGGGAACATAGAAAGTCAATCGACCTCCTCCAGGCCTCCTAATCTATTGTAGGTTGAAAGGCCATTCCAGTGTAAAAGAGTATTCTTTTGCCTCATGGGATGGGTGTTCCATGGGTGGTGCTGCACCAAGGACCAGTTATCCGCTTGGGTATGCAATTGGCGTGGGGGGTAAAAATAGGATAGCGGCCTTGGTATGACTAAAGAATCTTCACTAGTTGGCCAGGAACAGATATGGTGCGCCGTATGTGGTTCTTCAAAAGTTACAACTACACAGTCCCCTTGCTTAGATTTCTTGGTTGGGCCCACCCAGGGTATTCTACGGACCATCATTACTCGGCTTCTTTTGCCATTGGGAATCGGTCTGTTGACGTTAAGCCAGTGCATAGTTTTATTTTTCAATGACCAGTGGTTTTCGTGTTGGTCAGTGCCAATCACAGGGACGCCTGTCAACACGACCACATAGTCATTGGCCTCTGGTGGAAGGTCTATATAGCCTCCTCTAAAATTTTCTTTTGGACGAGGACCCTGGGTTTCGGCAGGCTGGGGTCTGGCGGATGCTACCAGGTTTGGATTTACTTTTCCAGGCTTAGAGTTCCGTGTGGGAATCTGCGGTTTGGTAGCCTGAGGTTTAGCGGTTATGGAAACTTGATCCACAGCCACAGTCCTCGGCTTAGGAACAGGCCTTACAGCAACAGGTACTGGTGGGGGGTGCTGCTCAGCTTGCAAAACAGGGGCTGGCGAAAGTGGGTCAGATAAGGACACGCCCTGGTTTTCGAGACTTCTCAGGCCAAGAGTGGCCAGAGCAATAATGCTCTTCTCCATCTCGAGTAGATTGATTTCTATCCTAGACAATCTTAAGTCGAGTGGTGAGAGAAGTTTTTTTAATGTTTCCCAGACTTGATCTATAAATTCCTTATCATTCCTTCCCTGGTCTTGTACCTGCGCCCCCTCGTCTACTGGGGTGGTGTTGGCTGGACCCTCTCCCATACTTTGGCATACTGACTGTGTGCTCGAGGAACCCTCAGGTAAAGCATTACGTGCCTGAGTGTTGGTCATTGTGAGCTGGTGGGAGACTGCGACCTTTGCCTTTTTACGAGAGTAGGCTGAGCGTGATTGGCGTTTTCTTTTGGGTTGTGCACCACTAACACGGGAAGTAGTTGGGAATACTTGGGAAAGGGGATTAAGGGTGGGGGTCTGGGCGTGAGAAGGTGCAGCGAAACTTAGCTCTTCTGTAATGCGTGATTGTTCTAAGGGCGGAGTGAGGGTGGAAGTAATCGGGGGCTGGTGTAAATCAACCTGGGTGGTAATACTATTTGGGCGGGCAGGGCGTGCTGGAGTGACAGCAGAGGCTATATGTCCTAGGGATGATTTTTTCGAGAGGGCAATTACCTCGGACAGCCTACGTGCAGCTACCAATTCTAGGGATACCCGGGTTTGAAGTTTAGATATTTCTTCATCGATGGCTATATTTGTGCGGGTGATGAAGTCATCCATAGGGCCACAGATTTGTGAACCACCTTTGGAGGCTTTGCTACGTGTCATCCTAGTACTCATGGTGCTTACGATGAGATCAGGATCGTCACTCGACTTACTAACTAGGGAGCTTCAGTTTAAGCTAACCTGTCTCAGCACGATGATACAATAACAAGCAGGTTAGGAGCAATAAGGGGGGTGGGCCAGGGCCGTCCTCTGCCGTCCTCGAACGGCCTCAAACGGCCCGCTCTTAGCCCGGTCTTCGCCCCGGCCGTTGCCCCGCACGCGTCCCGCGTGCGCGTTGTCCACACAAGCTATGAAGGAAAAACAAGAGGAAGGGGCGGGAAGAGGACCAGCTGCGGCCGATCCACGCCGCTAGGAATGCTGGTCCTCGCAGTCCCGCCTCTACCCCTGTTGACCAGATGACAGCTTGCAAGGGGCGCGTTGGTGCTCAAAGCACGTAAAGGGAGGCAGAAAGGATGTTCCCCAGAGAGAGTCTAAGCCTACGAGCGGCTCCCGCGAAGCGGGGGCCGCGAGGCGTGGCGAAGTGGCCAGACAGCAACAACACAGGAACAGCGCTTCTTTGCAGGAAGGGTCCCAAGGCTCACTCACTCCACACAGATTTTAAAGAGGAGGAGGAGGGGGCGGGAAGAGGACCAGCTGCGGCCGATCCACGCCGCTAGGAATGCTGGTCCTCGCAGTCCCGCCTCTACCCCTGTTGACCAGATGACAGCTTGCAAGGGGCGCGTTGGTGCTCAAAGCACGTGAAGGGAGGCAGAAAGGATGTTCCCCAGAGAGAGTCTAAGCCTACGAGCGGCTCCCGCGAAGCGGGGGCCGCGAGGCGTGGCGAAGTGGCCAGACAGCAACAACACAGGAACAGCGCTTCTTTGCAGGAAGGGTCCCAAGGCTCACTCACTCCACACAGATTTTAAAGAGGAGGAGGAGGGGGCGGGAAGAGGACCAGCTGCGGCCGATCCACGCCGCTAGGAATGCTGGTCCTCGCAGTCCCGCCTCTACCCCTGTTGACCAGATGACAGCTTGCAAGGGGCGCGTTGGTGCTCAAAGCACGTGAAGGGAGGCAGAAAGGATGTTCCCCAGAGAGAGTCTAAGCCTACGAGCGGCTCCCGCGAAGCGGGGGCCGCGAGGCGTGGCGAAGTGGCCAGACAGCAACAACACAGGAACAGCGCTTCTTTGCAGGAAGGGTCCCAAGGCTCACTCACTCCACACAGATTTTAAAGAGGAGGAGGAGGGGGCGGGAAGAGGACCAGCTGCGGCCGATCCACGCCGCTAGGAATGCTGGTCCTCGCAGTCCCGCCTCTACCCCTGTTGACCAGATGACAGCTTGCAAGGGGCGCGTTGGTGCTCAAAGCACGTGAAGGGAGGCAGAAAGGATGTTCCCCAGAGAGAGTCTAAGCCTACGAGCGGCCCCCGCGAAGCGGGGGCCGCGAGGCGTGGCGAAGTGGCCAGACAGCAACAACACAGGAACAGCGCTTCTTTGCAGGAAGGGTCCCAAGGCTCACTCACTCCACACAGATTTTAAAGAGGAGGAGGAGGGGGCGGGAAGAGGACCAGCTGCGGCCGATCCACGCCGCTAGGAATGCTGGTCCTCGCAGTCCCGCCTCTACCCCTGTTGACCAGATGACAGCTTGCAAGGGGCGCGTTGGTGCTCAAAGCACGTGAAGGGAGGCAGAAAGGATGTTCCCCAGAGAGAGTCTAAGCCTACGAGCGGCTCCCGCGAAGTGGGGGCCGCGAGGCGTGGCGAAGTGGCCAGACAGCAACAACACAGGAACAGCGCTTCTTTGCAGGAAGTGTCCCAAGGCTCACTCACTCCACACAGATTTTAAAGAGGAGGAGGAGGGGGCGGGAAGAGGACCAGCTGCGGCCGATCCACGCCGCTAGGAATGCTGGTCCTCGCAGTCCCGCCTCTACCCCTGTTGACCAGATGACAGCTTGCAAGGGGCGCGTTGGTGCTCAAAGCACGTGAAGGGAGGCAGAAAGGATGTTCCCCAGAGAGAGTCTAAGCCTACGAGCGGCCCCCGCGAAGCGGGGGCCGCGAGGCGTGGCGAAGTGGCCAGACAGCAACAACACAGGAACAGCGCTTCTTTGCAGGAAGGGTCCCAAGGCTCACTCACTCCACACAGATTTTAAAGAGGAGGAGGAGGGGGCGGGAAGAGGACCAGCTGCGGCCGATCCACGCCGCTAGGAATGCTGGTCCTCGCAGTCCCGCCTCTACCCCTGTTGACCAGATGACAGCTTGCAAGGGGCGCGTTGGTGCTCAAAGCACGTGAAGGGAGGCAGAAAGGATGTTCCCCAGAGAGAGTCTAAGCCTACGAGCGGCTCCCGCGAAGCGGGGGCCGCGAGGCGTGGCGAAGTGGCCAGACAGCAACAACACAGGAACAGCGCTTCTTTGCAGGAAGGCTCTTGTGCGTGCTCCAAATATGCAGTACCCCTCTTTGTGGGGAATGATGTTTACCGTAAAACATGGTTTAGTCACCTGTAAACTGTGGTTAATACTGTCAGGAAACACTGCACTGAAAAAGTCCCTCCCTGCCACAAATCCATACTGCTACCAATGCAAATAAAAAGTAAAAATTAAAAGATAAAGTGCCCCTGCATACCTCTCAGCGATGTCAAAAACTCTTAGCTGAGGCATTCAACCCTGGTGTGTGCTCGCTTCCTCTATGGTAGAACACCTTCTGAAAATACGGGATAACGCCACGTTACACAAAACGTCTAGCAGCCAACTCCCAAAAGTCCTCATACCAGTCTACATGGTACAACGCTCACCTTCTGTACCACCTGGGGTCAAGTAATAAATACGAGAAGCCGCTCCGCGAGTCCGGGATTGTCAACGCTCCGGTGCGCTGCTATCACTGGATCTCGAGGCATTTAAAAACAGGAAGCTTCCTGTTGGCGTGGTCACGTGTTAGCCACGTCATGAAAAAACCAAGGACAGCGAAGAAAGACTCTTGGGATTATATGTGTCGGTTGTCGTGATAACCTAAAACCACAGGGAAGGGTCAAATACTTAAAATGAGCTCCAATCAGTAACGGTACCAAGTGACCTAACTGTACCTCTGTATACGGGATATGTTAATGTAACTACAACCTATAGGGTGATGTAAAGAGGGTAGAAATCGGGCTCCCAAATTGTTAGTAAAAAATCGTGGAGACCCAATAGTTCAGGGGATGTAATTATCTGGGATGTCCCTCACCAATAAAGCTCCACAACGGGGGCAAAAAAGGAGACTCCACCTCTTTTTATTAAAAAGTTAAAACAAAAACGTGTGTTAGAATAAACTTAAAACAAAAATCCAAATGTGGGCCAAATACTCCTATATTAAAAATATGGGGGCAAGGCAGTAATTAAACCTCGTGGTCAGCATTGCCCAGCGATCCACGATACAACCAATAAATTAAAGACTCGCACCCTAGCCACTGGGAAACAGTCATCTGCTTGTACATCTAACTCAGAGTACCACAGCCTCGCCTGAGGCTTTGTACCAGGGGTTCTCATCAACCTACGTACCCAGCACATCCTGTGTAGAAGGGACTTACAAAGTATTGTTATATACTCAAAAACAAAGTAGTGTGTCACAGTTCCAAATGGTTATATACAGAGAACCCAGTTTAGGGAGCATACCTTCAAGTGGTACTAGAGTGACCAGATATTCTTGGCTAAAACAGATATATATATATATATGTAAAAAGAGTACCCATTTGCGGATCAAATTATACGGTTGCTCTCCAATCAGATCAATGCCCAAATTTTATCACGGTCGTTGAGGCTATTTGCTGCTGTCTGGTATTTTTCGATCATCTGGGCTTCAAGACTATTTAAGTTCATTTGTAGACTCGCTTTATTATTCGATCTCACCACCTGAAGAACTGACTAACTTCTATAATTTTCATTATGGTCACTGTTAGACCTGTCAGCCCTTTGGGTGGTCCCTCCTCATCATTATTTATTTTGTCCCACTTTTGCCTCAAACCCTGTTATAATTTTTCCTTTTTGGGAACCACCAGACTTTTTAGTGTTGATGCAGGGTCAGGGAGCCATTTTCCCTACCCCTGGAACTTCTGTCTGAGGGCCTGAGACACAAAATGGTGGCCACCCATTGTCACCTGTGACATCACCAGAACCTCCTGGAACATTCTAGAACCCTGTGACAGTGGGAGGCAGTTTAGAATGTTGGGAGGCCATCTCAGGGTGGCAGTTGGCAACTGACTGGAGAAGAGAGAGGACAGAGATAGGAGGAGGTCGGAGTAAGGCAGCAGAGGTGGAAACCAGTGCTTGGAGTGGGGTCCAGAAACCCACCCTTGATGCTAGTCTCTACTGACCAAGCCCACCTAAAGCCCTGTGTGGGATCAAGACCAGAAGAACCATCTTAAAGAACTGAATATCTGGAACAGGCCTTAAAGAAGAGAACAGCAAGCTCCTGACCTGTTCAGCAGTGTCCTCCTGGAGTCCTGACGTCGAGAAGCCTGGAGACCTGGGGCCGGAGGTAGAGAAGCGTCGCTGACAGAAAGCAGACGTCGTACCCGGAGCCGCCAGAGGTTGAGTGAGCGCGCCGACGGAGGTCGTGGAGAGGTGCCGGAGGTCGAGTCGGGAGTCACCTGAGGTCGAGGTGAGGCGTCGACGGGGGAGTGAAGTCCGCCCACCGGAGTCGCCGGAAACGGAGGTGAAGCGCGCCGGAGGTCGGGAGTGGAGATCGCACTCCGGAGACACCCAGAAGCGGGGAGACCGAGTCCCTGCGACGCCGGAATGCGACATCGAGACGAGGCCGCCCAGCGACATCGAGTCGAGACCGCCCAGCGACATCGAGCCGAGGCCGCCCAGCGACATCGAGTCGAGACCGCCCAACGACATCGAGTCGAGACCGCCCAGCGACATCGAGTCGAGGCCGCCCAACGACATCGATCCGGAGCCACCTCACGGCGTCGACACGGTGCCGAGCGGAGCCGATCATCTTGAAAAGGACAGTAAGTGGTAGAGGGGGCGTCTGAGGCCCCGTGGAGCCCTAAAAGACCATTCTAGGGGCTAAAGGGGTGTTAGAACCAGCCTGGGAGTGCCAGGGGTGAACTGAGACTGGTACAGTGACCTCCATAAAGGGTTGTGTAGTTTGGAGGGCCAGATCTTTAGATTACTCTTGTTCTGCCTCAGCTTAGGCCCCAGCCTTGACCAATCTAGGTGGGACACCCCCCTGCCATCCAAGTGTCCTTAAGTTGTGTATGGGCAAAGTAAGACCAAGTGACCTCATGAAAATGATTTGAACTCTAACTGTCATTGATTGTTTTACCTTATTTATTGAGGTGCTTTATTTATTGTCATCCACTAATTTATTCCTGCACTATATTTATTGTCTGACTGTATTTATTTGCCATCTGTATTTATTGCACATCTATTTATTCTTTGCTTAATGAGGATGTGGTAAATTTAAATTACCTAGACTTAATTTATGCGGTAAAATTCAATAAGAATAACTCAGTAAAAATAAGAGGCAGAATCCGTGGTATTTGAGGTTATAAAAGGGAATTTATTCCTTACAAAGGAATGATGGTTCGAACCAGGCAATCGAGTTCCGTCACCACAAAGGTTCAGGAAGGGATCAGCAATATATTATTGACAGGTTATCATATTTATAGAAAAATGCATTATAGTAAAGACATATGCAGAAGGCGTTACAGCTGAGAAGAGAGATAAGAATACACATACGTAATGAAAAAGGCGTTACAATAGGCGTGCATAAAGGCATGTACTAGAAACGTCATTATGATGATGACACAAGTGGGTGGATCCATAAGAGAATCCTGCAAAGTCAGCAGAAATACATGGCAGAGATGCGCGCGCAGCCGCATGATGTGTGATTGACGTGTAACTAGAGGGTGAAGGGAACTTGACATTTAGCCCTACATGAGGAGACAGAAGTCTGGGATGTCAGGACAACCTAATCCCAAATCGTATCTAATATCTTGTGTTTAAGGAACTATATTATCTAGAAGGAAAGGTCTTTTCGGACAGAGCCTATTCTATACTGACTGCTAGTGCGTGTACAAGCGTCTAGGTGTCTACATGAGATGCGAGGGGGCATGGGCCTACCATAGTAACGAAAGTCATGAATTACTTGCACGGAGACAGTAAGGCCGGGCCCTTTGCTTTGCAGCTGGAGGGATGTTTACCTAAGCTACTAGACAGGAATGCATTTCTCGAGGAGCGGAGCAGATAACTTGAAGGCTGAATACAGTTTTGGCAGGCAACAGGCCGGGCTAGGCACCGTTAGCCACGCAGGAAGTAAGACAAAGTTCATGGATACAGATACAGGTCCAGGCTGGAGCATTCAGAGGCAGAAGCAGGAAAAGGGCTCGATGGCAGAATTCAGGGCCTAACTTGCCAGAGCTGAAAAACGTGAAAAGTATACCATATAAAGACGGTGGCAAGGCATACTTAGGAACAGAATATCTGACCCATTCATGGCAGATCTGAAAGAGGACATATTAACGTTGGACACAATTGTATTTGCGTCTTCATAGCTTGAAATGGAGGGAACATACATGTACTTGTAGCATGTACATGGAGCCGTTGGGGTCTAGATAGGGGACACAATTGATTATAAAAATTCATATTTCCTCAAGGACCTGAACCTATTTATTGAAATTCCAATGTAGTATTATTTATTTGACCTGCTCTTTTGAAGGAAAATCCTAGTGTATTGTATTTCTGTTATGAAACCTGCAACTAAGAGAAAATAAGATAAAGACATATATATTTTCAACTTGACTTCCATTATTTTTACGGTGTAGTGTCGTTTTTGGAACGGATGAACGCATGGTTATTGTGTGGGTGTGACGTACGCTTAACACGGTGCCTGACCCCCAACCGCTCGAGCCAAGCTACCACTGTGCTGGGAACCTGGTGACTGCTAACCCGGTTGCCCGGTTTCCAACATAAAATTGGTGTTCAGCGGTGGGATTGAGCTGTGCTTGCGTCTACTCGACAATAACTGTGGGTAGTCCATAGGCCTACACCGGGAGTTTTCTCCAAGCGGACTTCCTAATTTTGAGTTTTGTTTTTTCCAAATGT
The DNA here is from genome assembly GCF_964204655.1 of Triturus cristatus. Classification (NCBI taxonomy): domain Eukaryota; kingdom Metazoa; phylum Chordata; class Amphibia; order Caudata; family Salamandridae; genus Triturus; species Triturus cristatus. The sequence goes on along the minus strand of NC_140583.1, from coordinate 848,974,621 downwards.
ACTTCTGGTGGTGGAAGGAGGTATTACAAAAGGTACCCACCTGCATAGCTTCTGTAAGCAACTGTCTTCTATCCTGAGTGGGCAAAATGGAGTTTGTGTTGGAGGATGTGGAAACCTACACTGTGGCCCAACTCAGGGAGTTTTGTCAGCGAGAGGGGGTGTTTTGTCCCCAAGGTGCAAAGAAGGGTGAACTCCAGACCAGCTTGAGGGCTTGGGGGGAGGCACGGCGAGAAAGTAAGGTTGAGAAGGAGGACAGGGATGGAGAGCCTGACAGCGAGGGGGCTGGTTTGTACCAACCTGAGGTGGGGGACCTAGTAGCGGGGCCCAGAACACTTTCAAGGAAGGGCAGCAGTGTCTCTAGCAACGGCTTATTAGAAGCAGAATTCACTGACCGGAGGGAGAAAAGACAGCTCACATGGGAATTGGCGAAGCTGGAGAAAGAAAAGGAGGAACGGAGGATGGCTCACGAGATGAGGCTCAGGGAGATAGATCTCCAGATCCTACGGGTCGGGGCACACCCTGTTCCTAGTGGTGGCAGCGAAGAAAGAGAAATCACCAGGGAACCCAAACCCTATTTGCCAAAAGACATAGTAGCCAGCTATAGTGCGGGAGATGATATCGCCAAGTGGCTAGCGGCCTATGAGATCTCTTTAAGAGTCCATGGGGTTCCAGAGAAATATTGGGGAGGTGGATTGTATAAATACATGCCTCCAGCTGGCAGGGATACATTATTGGCCCTGGAGCAGGATGAGCAGACCCACTACCCCACCATGAAAGTGGCGCTCGTGAGGAAGTTTGGACTAACACCCGAGAAGTACAGACAGAAGTTCCGGGGTAGCCACAAACTGGGCACACAGAATTGGGTGGATTTCCTGGACTATGTAAAGAAGGCATTAGAGGGTTGGATACAAGGCAGTGAGGTGAGGGACTACGAGGGGTTGTTTGATTTGATGTTGAAGGAACACCTGCTCGAAAAATGTTTCCCTGAACTGCGTCAACACCTGGTGGATAGCAAGCTGACCAATCCCCGGAAGCTTGCTGAGGAGGCGGACATTTGGGCTAGTACCCGGGTGTCCACAAGGGGGACTGGAGGGAACTCTCAAAAGACCGGACAGGGCGCCCCCCAGAAGAAAGAGGGAGGGGAAAAGAAAACGGAGTTCTCTAAAGGCCCCCAAAATAGTTTCCAAGGGAAGGGAACAGGATTCACCCCGAGGGCTAACCCACCCAGAAACCCTAATCCTGGCCAGAGTCAGCAGCCAAGGGTTGTCCATTGCTTCGAGTGCGGTGGTGTCGGACACTATAAGGGAGATGTGAAGTGCCCGAAAAGACCACCCCCTCCCATCGGAGGAAAGGCCCCCTGAGTAGCTAGTGTAGTGCTCGGGGAGGAGATGCCTTTAGATAAGGGAAGGGAGTGGGTGGGTGTCACTTTAGTGTCCCTGGGAGAACGGGAGATGGTTCCTAAGATCCAGGTGCCCGCAAATACTACAAAGTATGGGCACTGGGTCACCATCAACGGCCAAAGAGGGGAGGCTCTGAGAGACAAAGGAGCCAGTATGACAATGGTGCGTAGCCAACTGGTGTCTCCAGAGCAGGTGATTCCCCATGTACTCCACCCTGCCGCGATGGCTGACGGCAGAATGGGCCACTATCCGGTGGCCGAGGTTCCATTTGAATGGGAAGGGGTTGCAGGGTTACTTCGAGTTGCCGTAAGCCCTGCCGTGCCAGTCGATTGTCTGCTGGGGAATGACATGGAGCATAATGCTTGGAATGAGGTGGAATGCCGGACTCATGCTGAGATGCTGGGTACACCTGACTGGGCCTGTGTCAGCACAAGGTCTGCGACTACCCGGAGGGGGAGTTCGTTTAGGCGGGAGCCTGGAACAAAGGCACCGCCGGCTGCCGACCAAGGGAAGAACCGAGGGCAGGAGGAGCCTGCCTCGGCATCCGCGCCCCGTGTGACGGATAGGCCACCGGAGGTGGTGGACCAGGAGTCCGCGGGGGGGATGTTACCGAACTGGAGAACCTACCCATCCCGGCCGAGTGGCACGTGGAGGGAGGGCCGACCAGGGAGGAATTCTGCAAGGGCCAGAGGGAGTGTCCTACCCTTGAGGGACTGAGGCGACAGGCCGAAGCCCAGGCAGCAGGGAACGTTGAGGGGAACTACAATATTTACTGGGAGGATGGCCTCCTCTACAGTGAACCCAAGGCACCCATGCACGGATCGTCACGGGCCTTGGTTGTCCCTCAACGTTATCGAGCCTTCCTGCTGGAATTGGCTCATGAGATCCCCTTGGCAGGACACCTGGGGCAAGACAAGACCTTTGCCCGGCTTGTCCCACACTTTTATTGGCCTCAAATGAAAGTGTCGTCCGACACCTACTGCCGGACGTGCGTGTCTTGTCAAGCCAGTGGGAAAACAGGGGTGAAGCTGAAAGCTCCCCTGGAACCACTTCCTGTCGTTAGCACCCCCTTTGAAAGGGTGGGCAACGACATTGTGGGTCCGTTAGATACGCCTACTACAGCTGGTCACAGGTTTATCCTGGTTCTGGTGGATCATGCCACACGGTACCCAGAGGCTATACCTCTGAGGACCATTACGGCACCTGTTGTGGCTAGGGCCCTGATGGGAATCTTTACCCGAGTGGGTTTTCCCAAGGAAGTTGTGTCCGACAGGGGGACCAACTTCATGTCAGCATACATGCGGGCGATGTGGAAGGAGTGTGGAGTGACCTACCGGTTCACCACTCCTTACCACCCCCAGACCAATGGTCTGGTGGAGAGGTTCAATAAAACCTTGAAAGGCATGATCAGAAGTCTGCCTGAAAGCCTGCGGAGGAAATGGGACGTCCTCCTACCGTGTCTATTGTTTTCTTACAGGGAAGTGCCACAGAAGGGAGTGGGCTTCAGCCCCTTCGAGCTTTTGTATGGGCACCCTGTGCGTGGACCTCTCGGCCTGGTGAGAGACGGATGGGAAAGAACTCCCAGAAAGCTTCCCCAGGACGTGGTGAGCTACATGCTGGCCTTCCGGAGCCAAATGGCTAAGTTGTGGAAGCAAGCTTCTGACAACTTGGAAGCCAGCCAAGCAGTGATGAAGGCGTGGTATGACCACAATACTCACCCGGTGGAGTTGGAGCCTGGCCAGAAGGTGTGGGTGATCGAACCAGGAGAGCTTAGCGCCCTCCAGGATCGCTGGTCAGGACCCTTTGAGGTGTTGGAGAAGAAGGGTAAGGCTACCTACTTGGTGGACCTGAAGACCCCTCGTCAGCCCCTACGGGTGCTGCATGCCAACCGCCTCAAACCCCACCATGAGAGGCCCGAAGTCATATTGTTAATGGTGACTGACGGAGCAGAGGACGTGGAAAGCGAACCTCTCCCCGACTTATTTGCGTCTCAAGAGAAGGATGGGTTGGTGGAGGGAGTGATTCTCTCCCCGTCCCTAACTCCTGAACAGCAGGAGGACTGCCGCCAGGTCCTGGGGCAGTACTCTTCGTTGTTCTCCCTTGTTCCGGGTAGGACTCACCTGTGCGTCCATGACGTGGACACAGGAGACAGCCCACCTGTGAAGTCAAAGATCTACCGGATGACAGACAAGGTGAAGGCCAGCATTCACAGTGAAGTCACTAAGATGCTGGAGCTAGGAGTGATTGAACCTTCCAGCAGCCCCTGGTCCAGTCGGTGGTATTAGTACCAAAAGCTGCACCACCAGGGGCCCAACCGGAACTGAGGTTCTGTGTGGACTACCGGGGACTGAACTCAGTAACCAAGACTGATGCTCATCCGATTCCGAGGGCGGATGAACTGATTGACCGGCTGGGAGCTGCCCAATATCTGAGTACCTTTGACCTTACTTCCGGGTACTGGCAGATCTCTCTGACTGATGGAGCTAAGGAAAGGTCAGCCTTCTCCACGCCCAAGGGCCACTACCAGTTCTGCGTGATGCCCTTTGGGCTCAAGAACGCCCCTGCCACGTTTCAGCGTCTGGTGAACCAGATCCTCACTGGAATGGAGAGTTTCTCTGCTGCCTATCTGGACGACATTGCCGTCTTCAGTAACAGCTGGGAGGATCACTTGCGTCACCTGCAAGCTGTTATCCAGGCCCTGAAACACGCTGGTTTAACGATCAAGGCCAGTAAATGCAGATCGGGCAGGGGTCGGTAGTGTACCTTGGACACTTGGTGGGTAGGGGAGCGGTGCAACCCCTCCAGGCGAAAATCGAGGCTATCATGGCCTGGGAACCCCCCAAGACTCAGACTGAGGTCCGAGCTTTTCTGGGCCTCACCGGATATTACCGCCGCTTCGTGAAGGGGTATGGGACCATTGTGGCCCCTCTCACGGAGCTTACGTCCAAGAAACAACCTCGACGGGTAGTCTGGACGGAGGCTTGTCAGCAGGCCTTCGTGAAACTGAAGCAAGCCATGTGCGAGGCCCCGGTCTTAAGGGCCCCAGACTTTTCCAAGGAGTTCATTGTCCAGACAGATGCATCGGAACATGGCATTGGGGCGGTGTTATCGCAACTCAATGAAGAGGGTCTGGATCAACCCGTGGTCTTCCTATCCCGGAGACTACTTCCCAGGGAACAGAAGTGGAGTGCAATAGAGCGTGAAGCCTTTGCCGTGGTATGGGCTCTGAAGAAGTTGCGGCCATACCTGTTTGGCTCGCACTTCCTAGTTCAGACCGACCACAGACCCCTTCGGTGGCTGATGCAGATGAAGGGGGAGAATCCCAAGTTGCTAAGGTGGTCTATCTCCCTACAGGGAATGGACTTTCAGGTGGAACATCGGCCTGGAGTGGACCACGCCAATGCAGACGGTCTCTCAAGGTATTTCTGCCTTAGTGATGAGAACTCCCAAGGGGTTGGGTAGCTCTCCCCACTTTCAGCTGGGGGGGACGCGTGTTAGACCTGTCAGCCCTTTGGGTGGTCCCTCCTCATCATTATTTATTTTGTCCCACTTTTGCCTCAAACCCTGTTATAATTTTTCCTTTTTGGGAACCACCAGACTTTTTAGTGTTGATGCAGGGTCAGGGAGCCATTTTCCCTACCCCTGGAACTTCTGTCTGAGGGCCTGAGACACAAAATGGTGGCCACCCATTGTCACCTGTGACATCACCAGAACCTCCTGGAACATTCTAGAACCCTGTGACAGTGGGAGGCAGTTTAGAATGTTGGGAGGCCATCTCAGGGTGGCAGTTGGCAACTGACTGGAGAAGAGAGAGGACAGAGATAGAAGGAGGTCGGAGTAAGGCAGCAGAGGTGGAAACCAGTGCTTGGAGTGGGGTCCAGAAACCCACCCTTGATGCTAGTCTCTACTGACCAAGCCCAACCTAAAGCCCTGTGAAGGATCAAGACCAGAAGAACCATCTTAAAGAACTGAATATCTGGAACAGGCCTTCAAGAAGAGAACAGCAAGCTCCTGACCTGTTCAGCAGTGTCCTCCTGGAGTCCTGACGTCGAGAAGCCTGGAGACCTGGGGCCGGAGGTAGAGAAGTGGCGCTGACAGAAAGCAGACGTCGTACCCGGAGCCGCCAGAGGTTGAGTGAGGGCGCCGACGGAGGTCGTGGAGAGGCACCGGAGGTCGAGTAAGGAGTCACCTGAGGTCGAGTGAGGGCGCCGACGGAGGTCGTGGTGTGGTAAATATTTCATTACCGGTACTATTTTTATGCGGTAAAATCTATTAAGAATAACTCAGTAAATATAAGAGGCAGAATCCGTGGTATTAGAGGTTTTAAAAGGCTTTATTCCTATACAAAGGAATACAATTCGAATTGTAGGCTTTCTATTCCATCACCACGAAAGTTCAGGAAGGAAGGGCATACATTATTGACAGATAGGCAGTTTTATAGAAAATACATTACAGTGAAACAGATGCAAGAGGCGTAACAGCTGATAGTACAGATAAAAGGTGCATACGTAACTAATAGAGGCGGATGTATGGGCGTAATTTAATAAACGTCATCATACATGATGTCACAAATGGGTGGATCCATAAGAGAATCCTGCAATGTCAGCAGAAATATTTGGCAGAGATGCGCGCGCAGCCGCATGACGTGTGATTGACGTGCAACTAGAGGGTGAAGGGGACTTGACATTTAGCTCTACATGTGGAGACAGAAGTCTGGGGGTCATGTCAACCTAATCCCAAATCATATCTAATATCCTATGTTTAAAGAACTGTGTTATCCAAAAGGAGAGGTCTCTAGGATAGAATCTATTCTATACTGACTGTTAGTGCGTGCACAAGCGTCTAAGTGTCTACACTAGATGCGAGGGGGTAGGAATATTCCATGGTGACGGGGCTATGAATTACTTGCATGAGGACAGCGAGGCCTGGCCCTTTGCACGGTAGCTGGAGGAATGTTTACCTAAACTACTAGACAGGAATGCATCGGATGAGGAGCGGAGTAGATAATCTTGAAGGTGAAATACAGTTTTTGGCAGGCGACAGGCTGGATCAGGCACCGTTAGCCGCGCAGGGAGTAGGACAAAGTTCATGGATACAGATGCAGGCTCAGACTGGAGCTTTCAGAGGCAGAAGGCAGGAAAAGGCTTGATGACAGAATTCTGGGCCTACTTGCCTGAATCTGTAAAATGTGGAAAGTGAACCACATAAAGTCGGTGGCCTTTCATACTTAGGAATGGAATATCTGACCCATTCATGGCGGATCTGAAAGAGGACATGTTGACGGTGGACGCACATATATTTGCGTCTTCAAAACTGGAGCAGGAGGGAACATACATGTACTTATAGCATGCACATGGAGCCGTTGGGGTCTACGATAGGGGACATAACTGATCACAAAATTCATATTTCCTCATTCCCTCCTTGTCCCCTACGGACCCTCAGGAGATATCGATCTTCATCAATCCATCGATCTGTTCATATAGCATCATTTGTTCTTCTTTCTTCTTCCGGGATCTCGAACGAAAACTTGGATGTGGGATACACGAGGTGGCACACAGACCACAAATCGCTGGCCCACATTGTAGACATAAGCAGCAACTGAATAGTATGAGAAAGCCAATACCTAGGAAGGATAGGATTCTCCATCCCCAGGCTGACAACACACCCCAGAACCAACCGGACCAAGTCCAGGTGCCTGGACTCTGGTGTATCTGGCTTACAATCTTATGAAGGCGAGTTATGGCTTTATATACTGACGGCGAATTTTCTGGTATGAAAATGCAGCAACTTGATCCGATGACCCTACAAGCTCCGCCCCTATCGGCCAGGATGACGTCAAGGACAAGACGGTTTTGAAGCACAACAATCCGCATAGCAGACTGCTCTTCTGTTAAATTGCCTAAGGCAGAAATAGTTTCGTTCACTACTGCTTCAAGGGTTCTGGTTAATCTACGTATCAGCTTACTATTAGTGACTGTACCTATATAGGGAAAGAAACCTTTATTGAAATCGGTGTATTTTTCCCATGCTGTTTCAGTGTAATCGACAATTGGGAGATCTCTCTGCTGTCTATTGTGTACTAAATGGGTATTTCTATGATAATCAGGAGGAGCTAGGAAAACAGGTGGTAGAAGGAATGCTATGTAACAGGTACCATCCCAATCTAGAGGTAGACGTATATATGCGGTCTGGCCACATATAAAGTAGGAATGGCGAGAAGCTCTAAATGTAGACTTGCCTTGATCACTGAATTTTATTACAGTGGTGCATTTACTATGGCCCATGTGTATGGAACCATTCTTTCTTACACATAATTCCCCTTTTACTGGGAATACTGACATGGCGGGCAAGATTGGTGTAGCTTCAGATTCAACGTTCAGGATCATAAGGTTAAGTGTAAAATTACCTAATCCATATACTTCATTTTCTAGATCAGTTCCTGTTCTTCTGGGAAGTCCCTCCTTGTTAGGGTAGCAGACTTTAAGCAAAACTAAGTTCAGGTTTCCCCATACCCAGTTGTCTTGATAAACTGCGGAATTTGAATCTAGGGAATTAATCAAACTAAACCATGCTCCACAGGAGCCATTGTGTGTGAACGGATAGGGAAAGAGGGGCAAAACTCCCTTATAGTTCTGATAGGGAGGGAGTCGGCCACATATCCAACAATTTGTGGCATTGCTGGTTTGATGGGAATGATGTAACATACTAATGAATGTGTTGTTGCGCAGCGCAAATCTATAGGACAACTCATGCGGAGGTAATTCGCTAAAAGAATGTTCTGCAGTTACATTGTAAGCACGCTTAAGAATAGGGTAATACATGTGCAATAGTATGCTGACAATGATGATCAGAAGACTTAGAAAAAACAAAATTAATAATGTTACTGTGCAGTGACTACGAAATGATTTACAATACGCATGCTTCTTAAGCTGCATCTGATGATTTCTTTCTCTATTCCGATCTAGAGGATACATGTCAGAGACAAATTCAACCGATTCACCTTGGAGAGGACTTAAACAATCAAATTGTCTGACTTACTAGACCTTAATTTTAGTTTGTAAAGTTCTGAATTTGTTAATTCAGCCAAGGGGAGCTTTGAGTCTGTCTGTGAGGGAATGCAGGGCTGAACGTTCACACTAGATGGTAGTCCATAAAATTTCTTGATATGACTCGAGTGCAACCACCCTTTGCGTCCTTCAATCTTCACGGCTGTCCTTGTAGTTAGTAGAACCAACTTTGGCGAGGTCCATCTAGGCTCCAGTTGGGTCTTTCGGTCGAAATTCCTGACCAAAACCAGGTCGCCAGGAACCACGTCATGGGGCTTCACCTCAGTATTGTCGGGAAAAGCTGCGGCTACCTGTGAACGACAAGATTGTAGTGCAGACATCAAGGAAGCCAGGTAATCTGTCAGCATATTACAGTCAACATCAGTGATTTTGCGAGGTATAGGCGTCCCCCACATATTTGGTGGTCTACCGAAGATCACCTCGTACGGGGATAGCGGATAGCCCTGTTCGAGAATGTGCTACCATTCTCATGTAAAAGAGCGCAACTGGTAAGGCTACTATCCAATCGACTCCTTTTTCTCTACATATTTTGGACAATCTAATTTTCAGAGTTTGATTATGGCGTTCCACGAGACCTGCCGCCTCGGGATGTCGGACACAGTGGAATTTCCATTGGTAGCCTAACAAAAGGGAAACGTGTTTCATTCGTTCGGATGAGAACGGCTGGCCGTTATCTGAGTAGACAGCACGTGGTAAACCGTACCGTGGGAAGAATTCTCGAACTAACTGTTTGGCAGTAGTCGGGGCAGTGTAATCTGAAACCGGGTATGCTTCTGTCCAACGGGAAAGAGCACAGACAACTACGAGAACATATTTGAATCCTCGACATCGTTCCATCTGGATATAATCCATCTGGAGGACTTCAAAAGCATGATCGGGAGTTTGAAATCCACCCTGTTCTACGGGGATGCTTTTACCTGGATTAAACTGACAACATATCATACAGGTACGAACTTTTTGTTTAGCTGCTGCTCGCAAGTGTTTGTTGAACCAAATGTGTTGAATGCTGTCTAGCATAGCTTTTTCTCCTAGGTGCGCTGGACTATGTATAGTGTTAATGATGACTTGAACCATTGAGTCGGGAAGAAACCATATAGATTTTTCCTTCGTCATCCATCCTTGATCCGTTTGGATCCCTCCTAATTCAGTCCATTTCTTTATTTCTTCTGGTGTAGCATGTGTCTGTATGTCAATTACATCAAGGGCGGGATCCTTAACTGTCATGCAATGTGTTGGTGTCGGAACTATTGTCTTTGTCATGTCAGTTGTGTGAGTCTGATTCTGAGCAGTCTGTTTAGCTGTTCTGTCAGCTAGGTCATTACCCTGAGAAATGATATCGGTAACCTTTATGTGGGCTTTGCATTTCATAATCGATATTGCAGTAGGTAGATGAATCGCGTCTAATAGGGCTTGAATGAGGGGTCCGTGTTGGATGTGGGCACCGTGAGAAGTTAAGTAACCTCTCTCTCGCCACAGTACGCTGAAGTCATGGACGACTCCGAATGCATAACGTGAATCGGTGTATATGTTGACTTTCTTATTTTTGGCTTGAGTACAGGCTTGTGTCAGAGCGATGAGCTCTGCTGCTTGAGCTGACAAAGTGTTAATACAGTTTGTTTCAATGACTTCAGTGTCTGTTGTGACTGCGTAGGCGGCCACCAACTCTCCTGTACTTGTTCTCATACATGACCCATCTACATACAATGTCAAGTCTGGATCTGACAAAGGGATGTCTGTCAAGTCTTGTCTAGGTTTCGTCGTGATAGTAATGACTTCGACACAATCATGTGCCAATGGATCTGTTCCGCCTACTGGTAACAGTGTGGCAGGATTTAACGTATTACAACGTCTGATTTCTATGTGTGGCTGAAACAATGTCAGTTCGTAACCGGTGAGTCTCGCTATAGTCAAGTGTTGTGTTTGTGTACGGTTCAAAAGAACCTCTACTGCGTGTGGTACTTGTACTGTCAATTGGTGTCCTAACACTATGGCATCGCTTTGTCTGATTGCTAAAGCTGTTGCTGCCACCGATTTCAGGCACGCAGGAAGTGCCTGAGCTACTGGATCTAATGTACTAGAGAAATAAGCACATGGTTTGTGTGATCCTGCTTGTTCCTGAGTGAGTACTGACAAGGCAGTACCTTCGCGTTCTGTAACAAAAAGTGTAAACTGTTTACTGTAACATGGTGTTGCTAAAACAGGTGCTTGGCATAAAGCTTTCTTTAAGCTTTCAAAGGCGTGTGTATGTTCTTGAGTCCAAGGGAGGACAGTCGATGTGGCTGCCTCCTGTGTTGTCAACTGGATGAGTGGTTTTGCTAGAAATGCATATTGAGGGATCCACTGCCTACAGTATGAAGTGAGGCCTATAAAAGCCCGCACCTCCTTTTGTGTCTTGGGTGGTGGCATGTTAGCAATTAACTGGATGCGGTCGGGTGTAAGCTGCCTTCCCTCCTTGGACAGCGAGTGCCCAAGGTAAACAACTCGCTGGACACAGAATTGCAGCTTGGAAGGGGACACCTTGTGCCCCTTGTCGGCCAGAAATTTCAAAACCGTCAGTGACGCTGTCTCACATTCAGGTTCGCTTCGGGCGGTGATCAGCAGATCATCGACATATTGAAGCAAGGCAGTGTTAACTGGCATGTGGATACTGTCAAGTTCTCGTTTCAGTGCTTGGCTATAGATGCTGGGGCTTTCTGTAAACCCTTGAGGTGCGCGTGTGAATTTAAAACTTCGTCCATTTAAACTGAATCCGAACAGATATTGACTTTCCGGATCGATTGGGACACTAAAGAAAGCATTCTTGAGATCAATTACAGTGAAGAACGTTGCTTCTGAGTCAATAGCTGTTAGTAATGAAGAGATATCTGGGACCACAGGGTATTGTGGTACAATATATTTGTTCAATTCGCGTAGATCAATAACTAATCGATATACTGGTGGTGCTTTTGGATCCGTTCTTTTAAGAATCGGAATTATCGGGGAATTACATACATTGGAGTCGGTTTCGACAACCACTCCTTGTGCAATGAGCTCGTCAATGATTTGCAGTAAAGCCACTACAGCATCTGGTGGTAACTTGTATTGTCGCATTCGTGGTAGTACTATTCCTGTTTTCAGTGTAACTCGATATGGTGTAATGTTCATGCAACCAACATCAGTGGGGCCTTGTGCCCATAAATGTGTAGGTAAATTCTGCAGTCGGTGATCCATATCTCTGGACACGTAGTGACCTTTAAAGTCATGTAAAAATAGTCGTACCCCTTCCGGAGAACAACATATTATGGCTCCTAGAGCTTTCAATGTTTTTATGCCTAACAAGTTTTCTGGACATGATTTAGTAAGCAATAAATCTGTAGTACATGTCAATGGGCCGACCGTAAGTGGAAGAGGTTGTGTTACGTCATTGATTATAGGTTTTCCTGAGAATCCAAGGGAAATATTCTGTGAGCCTGAGAGGGGTGCCCCTGGAACTTCACTTCGTCTTATAGTTGTTCTGCTTGCCCCTGTATCAAGTAAAAACTTTCTGTCTTCCCCTAATAGTTCACTATGTACATAAGGTCCCTCTTGGTCTACAGGAACCTCTATAAGGGGTAAGCCAACTTCCCTCTCTAGGCTATCTCATGAGTATCGCTGATAATCGGGATAATCTGTTTGTGCGTACTGATACATCTGTTGTGTCGTTGCTTGTGTTGCAGCAATAGGCTGCGCTTGTGGTGGTGCTACGATCTGTTGTGGAGCCGCCTGTTGCGGAGCTAGTTGTTGCGGAGCTAACCTAGGTTGTGCATGCTGAGGGATTTGTTGTTGATTCTGATCCTGTCTAGGTAAACGTGGTCTCTCCTGGGTTCTACCTGTGGCAATATTATGTTTCAGGACTGGACAATCGTGTATATAATGACCTTGTTGTTTACAATAGTTGCATGTCCCTTTCGTTGGACCTGCGGAATCACCCTTTTGATGACCATCGGCTGGAACTGACTGTGCAACAAGCATTTTCATTTTTGTATCTTTCATACGTCTTTGTTCATGTTCTTGTTCTTCTCTAATTCTATTGTGGTGATATTGTAACATCTGTAACATCTGTGATGGGGTATTACCTTGCCAGGTACTTTCGAACTTCAATACTATATTCCTGACTGGCAGCAAAAAATTTCTCATCTAATTTTGTCACAAACAGATGTGGATATGACTCACTACTGGCTTTTATGCCACTATTTATACTAAAACATTTTTCAAATCGGGAATAGAAATCACTAGTGTCTTCATCTGGCTTTTGTTTACAGGCTGATATTGCACCCCAGTCTTCCTTTTTCGTAGTTAATAAACGTGGCAGTACCTGTACTAGTAGCCCTGCTAGTGCTGTAGTCTTTTCCCCAAGCCCTGCTCCTGCAGCTCGGGCCCTTTCTTCGTTTTCCAATGCTGTCCAATCTATCTTTTGGTCTCCCACCTCCCATTCCTTTTCTTTGAGTTTCTCATAAACACCGGCGGGTAATAGGACTTTTAATATTTTCATAATATCGGGGTAGGTATACTCTCCCATGAGTAACATGTCCTTTATTTCACGGTGGAAACCTGCTGGGTCCTTGTCATGGCTGGGTACTACTTTCTTCATTTCTAATAATTCCAGTTTAGTTATAGGCGTGTACACAAACACGCGTGTAAAGTTATTACCGTCACTTCTGATTGGGTGCACTTCGCGTAACGGGTTCTGTCTATCTATGTGATACATTTTTCTTCCCATAATGGGAACTGGAACGTGTTCTGGGCATACGAAATTTAAATATTGGTTTCGGGATTCTAGAATTTCCTTAATCAAATCAGTACCTGACCCTCTCCATATGTTCGTGAGTAGTTCTGTCAATATGTCAGGTAAAGGTCCTGGATCGGAGTGTTGGCTTTTATATAATATAAGGAGGTGTTGAATCATGTATATACTAGCTAAACGCTGTTCGTATGGGTCGAGATTCAGAAACGTGTGTGCAAGTACATCATCATTGTATTCGCCGGGACTGTCAGCCCATTGTACTGCTGACCTGGCTAATTCTTGTTCGTCCATGGAATCGAGCATGTGGTATCCCCTTCGATCTCGGAGTAATTTATCAGCGGCTTGGAATAGGTGTTCAGGGGATTTTGTATTTAACATAGGGTTTGGAAAATGTCTATTATATTCTGGACGTATTGGACGTATCGGGTCGTTAAAACCTCTGGTATTATTATGGGGTCTTCCTCTACCTACATAAGCTATCGTTTCTAATTGCTCTGATTCTTGCTCCTCCTCTTCTTCTGATTCTACTCTGTCTGTTTCTCGTCTTTCTTTATGTATTCGTTCTACTTCCTTGCGGATCTTTCGACACATGGCGATTATACACGCCTGTCTATCATGTTTCTCTTCTGATATGTTCTGACCCCATTTGGCAAGTCTTTGCATGGTATCGTGATCTGCCCCAGGCCTGTCTTGATTCCTAATTACACAATTTATGAAAAAACGTAGTAGTTGTCTTTGGACATCCACTTTCTGGTATTCCATAGCTTCGTTAATACTTTCTGGACCTCGCCCTGTTTGGACAAAGCGATATATTTCGTCTAGGTGTTCACCCATTCCTGGTATCGTCATTAAATATAATGTAGCTCGTCTTATACGTAGTGATGATATGAGCAATTTATCCTGTCTACCTGGTACTGGGTCGTATCTACAATCCACAAGCTGTTCTTTAAACATGTCGGATGTCGCTAGTTGGGGTGTACGTTGGAGTGCTAAATCTCTAAGGGTCTGTTTATTTCGCGGCGGTGTGGCAAACATGTCTGTCGTACCTCCTGTAGCACCATCTGAGGTGCTAGGCACGAAAGGATTCGTTGGGCGTAGGATAGAGATTGTAGATGCGGGAAAAACTGTAGAAACGGACGGGCCTGTTGGAACTTGTGTAGGAGTTTGTAGTTGCGGGGATACAGACGAATGCTCTTGGTGTTGAACACCATCGGCAAGCGGTGTGGGTGGTATGGCATTAGCATACTCGGGAGCTGCGTCATCTAAAAAGGAGGAAAGGAAAACATCCTTTGCTGTTTTGGGATGTGTTTTGGGATGTGCTTTTATCGGGAGCAATGGAGGAGTTAAGTCTTTTGGTATTTCCGGGGTAGCCTTAGGTAACCCTTCGGCCAGAAGAGGATACATACCATTCATAAGAGTGTTTCTTTGTCTATCTACTTGTTCTGATTTTACTCGGGTACCTTCCTCAAGTAATAGATTTTCTCGGGTTTTATTTGAATTCTCTCTACCTTTCTCTTCCTGTCTGAGTGCTTTTTCTGTACGTCTATATGATTCTTTACGCCATAATTCAATGGCATCTTTCTGTGACTGTCTGGCTTTCTTTTTCCATAATTCTTCTTCTACTCTCATGATGCAATCTGCATCCCAGGTCCCCGCTCCGGGCCATCTCTGATTTTCTGGCAAATCCTTGGTGTAGTCCACCCATAAGTCAAGAAATAATACGGCATCTAGGCCATGTTTATGATACATAAAGTACCCTGGAGTGTCCCTAGGTGGGATGGGAACAGCTTCTTCGAGTACCCCTTTTCTAGTTTTGATCTGTCTTAGTTTCGAAAAGGGCGGCATTTTTAGACCTTATTACTAGAACACACTTTATACAAGAAAACACAATAATGAACAGTCATTCACACCACAATATATAAAACGTATTTAAAACATTTAACACTTAACAGTTTTACGAACAATGATAACTAATAGAAAACTAGTTACTGACATAATACTGACACTAGATAGTACTTATTTATATGCAAGACATACTATATATACTGCTAAACAGTACAGATACACTGCTAAAACAGTGCAGACCGGATTTGTGTACCCAAACCCGTCTTGACCGGCACAGACTATGTGCACGTTAAATGCCTCCCCGGTAATGGTACTCACCGGGTAGCTCGGAACGGAAGGCCTCGGAACGGAACTGAAACTGGACCGGACTGGACTGGACTCGACTGGACTCGGAACTTCGGAACCTGGTGGGCCTCTGTATACCTCGGATCTTGCTCTCTCAGCTAGGCTCTGGTCGGGATACTTCGCACTTCTCACCGCCTCGTCTGGGTGTTGATCGCAGCCTCAGTCGTCCCCGCTTGGCCGGAGGGAGATACAGGAAATCCTGCAGGTACGCGTTTTTGTCCGTTCAGCTGTGGCAGGAGACCGGGCCTGCAACGCACCGCCGGCGCGTGAGATGAGAAAGTGTCCCTGTTCGGGCGCCAATTTATGTGGTAAATATTTCATTACCGGTACTATTTTTGTGCGGTAAAATCTATTAAGAATAACTCAGTAAATATAAGAGGCAGAATCCGTGGTATTAGAGGTTTTAAAAGGCTTTATTCCTATACAAAGGAATACAATTCGAATTGTAGGCTTTCTATTCCATCACCACGAAAGTTCAGGAAGGAAGGGCATACATTATTGACAGATAGGCAGTTTTATAGAAAATACATTACAGTGAAACAGATGCAAGAGGCGTAACAGCTGATAGTACAGATAAAAGGTGCATACGTAACTAATAGAGGCGGATGTATGGGCGTAATTTAATAAACGTCATCATACATGATGTCACAAATGGGTGGATCCATAAGAGAATCCTGCAATGTCAGCAGAAATATTTGGCAGAGATGCGCGCGCAGCCGCATGACGTGTGATTGACGTGCAACTAGAGGGTGAAGGGGACTTGACATTTAGCTCTACATGTGGAGATAGAAGTCTGGGGGTCATGTCAACCTAATCCCAAATCATATCTAATATCCTATGTTTAAAGAACTGTGTTATCCAAAAGGAGAGGTCTCTAGGATAGAATCTATTCTATACTGACTGTTAGTGCGTGTACAAGCGTCTAAGTGTCTACACTAGATGCGAGGGGGTAGGAATATTCCATGGTGACGGGGCTATGAATTACTTGCATGAGGACAGCGAGGCCTGGCCCTTTGCACGGTAGCTGGAGGAATGTTTACCTAAACTACTAGACAGGAATGCATCGGATGAGGAGCGGAGTAGATAATCTTGAAGGTGAAATACAGTTTTTGGCAGGCGACAGGCTGGATCAGGCACCGTTAGCCGCGCAGGGAGTAGGACAAAGTTCATGGATACAGATGCAGGCTCAGACTGGAGCTTTCAGAGGCAGAAGGCAGGAAAAGGCTTGATGACAGAATTCTGGGCCTACTTGCCTGAATCTGTAAAATGTGGAAAGTGAACCACATAAAGTCGGTGGCCTTTCATACTTAGGAATGGAATATCTGACCCATTCATGGCGGATCTGAAAGAGGACATGTTGACAGTGGACGCACATATATTTGCGTCTTCAAAACTGGAGCAGGAGGGAACATACATGTACTTATAGCATGCACATGGAGCCGTTGGGGTCTACGATAGGGGACATAACTGATCACAAAATTCATATTTCCTCAGTGGAGAGGTGCCGGAGGTCGAGTCGGGAGTCACCTGAGGTCGAGGTGAGGCGTCGACGGGGGAGTGAAGTCCGCCCACCGGAGTCGCCGGAAACGGAGGTGAAGCGCGCCGGAGGTCGGGAGTGGAGATCGCACTCCGGAGACACCCAGAAGCGGGGAGACCGAGTCCCTGCGACGCCGGAAGGCGACATCGAGACGAGGCCGCCCAGCGACATCGAGTCGAGACCGCCCAGCGACATCGAGCCGAGGCCGCCCAGCGACATCGAGTCGAGACCGCCCAACGACATCGAGTCGAGACCGCCCAGTGACATCGAGTCGAGGCCGCCCAACGACATCGATCCGGAGCCGCCTCACGGCGTCGACACGGTGCCGAGCGGAGCCGATCATCTTGAAAAGGACAGTAAGTGGTAGAGGGGGCGTCTGAGGCCCCATGGAGCCCTAAAAGACCATTCTAGGGGCTTAAGGGGTGTTAGAACCAGCCTGGGAGTGCCAGAGGTGAACTGAGACTGGTACAGTGACCTCCATAAAGGGTTGTGTAGTTTGGAGGGCCAGATCTTTAGATTACTCTTGTTCTGCCTCAGCTTAGGCCCCAGCCTTGACCAATCTAGGTGGGACACCCCCCTGCCATCCAAGTGTCCTTAAGTTGTGTATGGGCAAAGTAAGACCAAGTGACCTCATGAAAATGATTTGAACTCTAACTGTCATTGATTGTTTTACCTTATTTATTGAGGTGCTTTATTTATTGTCATCCACTAATTTATTCCTGCACTATATTTATTGTCTGACTGTATTTATTTGCCATCTGTATTTATTGCACATCTATTTATTCTTTGCTTAATGAGGACCTGAACCTATTTATTGAAATTCCAATGTAGTATTATTTATTTGACCTGCTCTTTTGAAGGAAAATCCTAGTGTATTGTATTTCTGTTATGAAACCTGCAACTAAGAGAAAATAAGATAAAGACATATATATTTTCAACTTGACTTCCATTATTTTTACGGTGTAGTGTCGTTTTTGGAACGGATGAACGCATGGTTATTGTGTGGGTGTGACGTACGCTTAACACGGTGCCTGACCCCAAACCGCTCGAGCCAAGCTACCACTGTGCTGGGAACCTGGTGACTGCTAACCCGGTTGCCCGGTTTCCAACAGTCACATTGTACAAAATGTTGGCCTAATTGTGCACCCTGTGTCCTGCAGCGTATTCTTGATTTCTGTTGTAACACCCGCATTATCACTGCTTGCGTGTTCTGCCCAATGTAAGACTTGCCACATGGGCATGTGAGACAAACTACGTTTTTCGTGTTACAATTCGAAAAACTGCCTTGTGTATGTTTTTTGTTATTTAACATAACAAATTTAGATTAATTTGTCTAGGGGCACGCAGCGCAATTATTGCATCTGAAATGCCCTACCAGGGGTGATAGGCCCAACATGCTTCTGAGATCTTTCTTGGGTTGTTGCTTGCGTGAGGCCTTCACTAAATGTTGGCGTACGTTTTTCCCTTTACGAAACACAAAAAGAGGCTTTGGGATGTTAAAATGGTGCACCAGCCTCCAGTTCCGTAAGATAATTTGCTTAATTTTATTGGCCTTGGGGTTATATGTTAGTACGCATGTCATCCGAGTTGTATGAAAACACAATCTCTAGGAGACTGAATAGCACAGCTGGCAGAATTAAAAGCACTATTACTGATACTGGTAAACACGGATCGAGAATTCCCCACACTAATCGTGTTATTCCTTTTACTGTGTGCAGTCATACAATGAATATTTGCATCATTGGGGACAGAATGAGTTTAAAGATGCAAAAGGTGGCACAATAAAGCAGAAAACGCTATAGGAACAGGTAGTGGAGTTGAAAAACGAACTACCAAGGGCTCACGTGATGCATACACTGAGTCATCAACGTGATTCATTGGCTGACGAAGACGCAAAGGCTTCCGTAGCTGCAAACACTCGTTCAAAACGAGAATAGATGGTGAGATATTGGTTGCGATTATTGCTACACGCAATATCTCGGTAGTACCAAAAAGATTTCCACTCAAATACCTCTACAAGTTAGATGCAAACAATGTTCCATTTGCTCAAATTCCTGGAGTGGGGGATAGAGTAGTACCAAATATGGATCGCAGGTTAGGATTAATTCTAGCAGATATAATGCCTCATGGGGCTTGTAATGCTTCGGTAGCGAACTTATCCTTTCACTTAAGGGTAGCCCAGCTGCCGTGATCACTCCAGTGTTCAGGCTACTTTCGAGTGGGAGTTGCTTGATGTTGAACAATCAAGGTTGCTGTGGGATGCTTCCGGGCATCGCATATCTGGTAACCGTGAGCTCCAGGGTTACTTGCTTTTCCACCAACACATACAGTCAGGGATGCGCTGTTATGGCCTTCGCTAAATGTTTCATTAATACAGTTATATGCTTTGAGCAAAATGAAAGCCATGCTTATACAGAAATCCGTGGCCTTAACCTCCGCTCGCGAGACTTTTGATCTTCAAGTAGCAAGGTATTCGGCAGAGATACAGGCACTCATTTGTACAAACTGCCCCTTCCATTTAGCAGAAATGGTAAATCGTATCTTTAACATGTCTGATAGACAGGCATCGTCCACCTATTTAAGACCATACGTTCTGGACTATTAAGCACCTTTTAGACGGCCCTCGGAGTTAAACCAAACTTCATACACTCCGTATTTGGAAGCATATTTGGAGGGCTGCCGCTGATCCTGTTTCTCATAGCAGGTATCCTGGTTGTCATTTTTCTGCTACGCAATGGATGTCCCAGTCACCACGAGATGGAAACAGTACTCCTGGAGCGAAAATACCGTGATCGCATGGTACAACATCTAGGCACACCTCGCCTAAGAGAACTAAGTGCATCTTGGTTATTGTCATATAGACCATTCTGGATGGACTACATCTTACCTGTCCTCCGATGCCTGTTTTGCTGGCTGAAGAATGCGTGTTGGATCTCTGTCTGACACTTCCATCATGTGCGCAACCGGATGTTGATGCTTTACTGGACCCAATAACGGTCCATGTTCTGCAATGTCCCCAGCGTATTCCGATGTTGATGGCGGCATTCCAAGAGCCACCACAGGTAGTATCAGCTCCTGATGGTATGGACATCGGCCCCTCCTCTGACACGCAGGCCTTGGACGGCGCACAGGCTGCCCCAGCATCTGTTGTGGACAGTACGAAAGATCATCTGTGCTCAATTGACATAATCTGCGAGGTGTTACAGGGACCATCGCCTGCGGAGGCAGGCAACAAGAATGTTGCGTCTACTAGCCAGGACACAAACATTTGACTCATTTGGCCCATCGTGTGCTGAGAAAAATTAGACCTCTTTACTTTGAGAAGCAAACTGAAAATTGGAACTCCATAACAAAATTGACTCAAATCTTTTGAGCTTGCATGGCTTGCAAATGCTTATAGTAGTTCGAACTATACCTAGGGACACTTCAGGGCTATGGCTTGAGTGACAATTTCCTTTTTAGATTTTAAAGATTTTGTTTTTAAACTTCATAAACATTGTTTTTAGCACAACAAAAAAACTAATGTTTTACCTATTTGCGAACCAATATCTAGTCAGCCTAGTAGTACATTTAGAATTTAACTATGTTGTCCATTCGGAAGAGGAGTGGGTGTTATATTCCATATAGGTACCAAAATATAGGCCCCAGTAACTTCATTACCCTTCACCTATATTCTTCCCTACATTACACTTGTCACGGTTTACAGGGACTGACATTTTACCTAGATATGACACTGCATTCAGAACACGGGTTTTCCCTAGTACGAGACCTCATACATTATGCTTGAGGATTTTTGGAAGCACAGCAGGGCGATCATCTCCTGTATAATATCTATGTATAAAGTTCATGCCCAACGTCATCCTTAGGCCGACACAGTAATATAGCGAAGGTAGGACCCCTGGGGAGAACTATGGGTATATATACATCACATCTTGCTAAGAGAAGGCAGAGGTGACCGAGACTTCCCGGAGGACACAGTGACCAGAGATGCTGAGGTTCCTGCATGCAGACACTCCAGCTCGCAGTGGTCTAACATCCCTCGCTGGGTGTCCAACTCAAGACCAGGACGGGGTCCCACAGTCTTTCACTTCAGGTAATGGGGTTGACTAAATACTAGAGGGATTATTGGCCTAACACCTAAACACATGCTAGGTACATGTAGGTACATCTAGTAAGGGAAGCATCGTAGGAGTACGCATCTTTTCATCATGTGTTTTATATACTTGTGTGTATTCATGACTATTGTAAGATTGTAGAGCTATACCATCCATTTACCTTTATAGTACTGCAAATCATTTATATCTTATAATGCCTAGCGGTTGTTACAGCTCATCTATTTTACACTAGAATAACCACTGCTCAATAAATGCTTATTGAAAACGCCCAGCCTGTTTATTCTGTGTATCCCAGTGAGACAGACTAAGTAAGCACAAGTGACTGAGCGAAAAGTAGTATATTGTTTCCACGTTCCTGAGGTATCAGGGTTGTTATGTTCGATGGTTGCCAAGAACTATTCCCTCCTTGCTAAGAGGAGATTCTAGTGGCAGTGTGAGCTAGTTGGTACAAGAAGCCACCATACCCTGTGGGGGTGTCCAGAATCATTCAGACACTAATCCTACAGTGTAAGTTGTCTAAACGCGCAGATCCTGTATGCTTTTTATAGGAGCTACACAACACTAGTGATCATATATTGGACAGCAGAGGATGCAGAATAATACATACCAGAACGAACGGGAGCCTGCAGTCACTGTCTACAGATTTTTTGTATTCAGGACTGGCGTCCCTTTGAGACCTGCAGTGTAGATAGAAGCCTGCTGCTAGCTGCTGACAAGGTAACTTCACCTTCTACGCGCCTTTCTGACTGTCCGGACACCAGAGCTAAAATGGTATCCAGCAGCTCCAGCATTACCTCGCGTGGGCACAGACACCACATATCGAGTCTGCGCAGTGTGTCTTAAGTCATGATGACAATCTGCGCAGCCTCGCTATCTTGCCTTCCCACACTCAAGCGTCTACGAATTGGGAAAGGGTGGGGTCAAAATGCTTTCCACTGCCTGATTGACGTGAAGGGTTAGCGCTACAGGGCTTGAGTCGCCCAGGGCTAACTTTACCTCAACGTCATCAGGGGGTGGATACTGGCCCTTGATGTTCGGTCTTTGCCCAGCAAACACTCTAGCCTAGGAGAGCAAGTAGGGAAGGCGATACGCCGGCCTGTGACGTGTCACGCTGCACGCACTAGTTTTAACCTCACTGACACTAATGACAGTGAGTCCAGTCATGAGTGGCAGGCAGTGCTCCTACGATTTCTTTTATTTTTATGGGGAATGTAAAGGGGCGGAGCCCCAACACCCTCCCACAGAAACCGCCACTGGACTCATCATAAAGTAGCCAGAGGGTTAACATGTATGCTGAAAATAATGTGTAGCATGCAGATCACATAACTGTATTTTATGTGAATAGCGCAGTGGGTTACTGCTTTTTATACAGAGATCTTTTTTTTACTTGCAGTTCATAAATTGCAATCCTAATATAGCACACTGAACTAAGAACAGCCATCAAAGAGCTGCATGATTACTGCAAGGCATAGGGTTGGAACCTTATTTTTCCCAAGTCTTTCATTATTGTAATGTTGCTAAAAAAGGGTTAGTTCAGGTAGAAATACATTCTTATTAGTAAAGCCAACCCCAACCGTTTTGGTATGTTCTAAATCCAGGGTTGTGGTTCTCCAGACCAAACACTCTTAAAATATACTGTCTACTCTAGGGATGACGTCATTCCTACACCTTGTAATCCTCCTTGTTCTATGTAACATTTCCTATACACTGATTTACACACGTCTGATTGATTGTCTCTGTTTAATGTCTGTGTGATGTAAAGTGCTCTGCAGGGGCGGCTCTAGGCTCATGGTGGCCCTGTGCAGGGAGCGTAGGTAGGGGGCCCCGGAAGAGGGGGTCCGGGCGGGGTGGAGCTCAGGAAGGTGTTTTAAAAAAACGTCCAGAAAAGGCGTTAGATGACCAGTACCTGCGGCTGCTCCTACCCTTCCGAATTCGTCTCAGAACGATAACATTTAGGAGGAGGAGGAGGAGGGCATTGTGACACATGACGTGAGGGACTGGCACAGACGGCTGCAGGGCCATGACAGGACCTGTGTCCTCTGGATACGCGGGCAGTGATGTAGTAAATAAGGGTTCGTTTTCACCCAGGCACACCAGGAAAACTGCAAAAGAAACGAATTTCCGCAACCTCAGCACGTGACGCACTACTTATGTTTACCTACTGTTTACCAAAAACCTATTATGCTTCCCTTTCTTCCCTTTTTCACCTAAAATGTTTTTTTTCTTTGTATTTAAAAAATTGTAAGACTCACTGAGACACACCTTCCTACCACAGTTTGGCAATGTGTGACAGCTAGATGGCACCGCACGCGTCGTAACGTTCCGAGTCCGACCACCAGAAAGAATGCAGACTGATGACACACGCCACGCCGCACGCGGGAAGCAGTTTGAGGAGGTTGAGTCTGCGCAGATCAATCTATCCCCACAGAGACAGAAACACTAATAGGCAGCGTTACTGACCCAAAAAGAAAGACAAAATGACAGACAGCACTGACACATCCAGAAAAATACAGGGAGTAAAGGAACCCTGCATTCAGAGACACACATGCCTACTACTCGCTTCATCCGCCTGGAAGGCAGATGTCTCACCTGCATCCAGTCACCGCTGTCCCGAGTGGGCAGACAGACGGACGTGGTCCGGTATGCGGCCCTCAGGCCGATAAGAGCTTGTGACAGGGCTCGGCCGGACGCGGAGGCTCTCAGATCTCGCAGATGCCACCAGCTCAGCAGTAAAAGGCTTCGTCCTGAGCCGCGGACGGACAATAGAAAACCAGAAAGACAGACAGAGCAAGATGGCGGCCCCGCGCAACCGTTGCGGGGGAGGCGTGAATCAGGAATGAGGAACACAGGTGCGGGAAGGGGGGGGGGGTGACGGTCAGGGTGTTTGCAAGTTAGTGGAAGCCGGAGGCTGCCAAATCCCTGCCAGGGGCCTCCACGAATATGTATTGTATCCAGTGGTCGAAGTGGGGAAAAAAATATAGGGGAACTGTGGGCGGAGAATCAGAGGGCGGGAATAACCTGAGGATTGGATCAGTGGGCGGAGTTAGAGGTGTGGCCAGGATTGGCAAAACATCCCAATCTTTAGTATTAGGTTGGCATTTCACTGACGATTTACAGCTTATTATGTTATGCAATTCAACCAATGGATACACATGATTATTTAACGATTAATAAGAGTTATTGACATTAAAATAAATTCACAAAGTGGGATATGTTTCTAATCAAAGAATGTCCCAAATATGCATAAAAGTGGAAGAACAAGCCATTTGTTTCTGAGCCATGGATTTTCTGTTGTCGGCAATATACACAGAGACAATCAATTGTACGTGTGTAAATCACTGTATGGGAAATGTTACATCAGACAAAGGACTACAAGGTGTAGGAGTCACATGACAACCATATTAGTAGGCAGTATAGTTTAATAGTGATTGATCTGGAGAAACACAATCTCAGAATTTAAAACTTAATACCATGATTGGAGGTTCCCTTTAATAATCATTATTGATTTCTATCCAAATGAACACTTTTTGCAACATTAGGATAATCAAAGGCTTAGGGAAAAAAAACATAAAGCTCTAGTTTATACCTTGCAGTTTGTATGCAGCTCTAAGATGAAAGCTAATAGCTCACTGTTCTTTGTTAGGATTTTAACTTATAAACTTCAAGTAGCAAAAGGATCTTACTGTCGAAAGCAGTAACCCACTAACCTATTTACAATATGTGCACTTTGTGATGGGCATGGTACATGTTCTTAGCAGCAGGCACATTAACCCTCTGCGCTATCTTTCCATGAGTCAAAACTTCCACTAGACAAAACTCCGATCTCGCTCTAGTAAGACGTTTATTCACCGGAGTTATCATGACATTTTTATTATTGCCGAAAATTGCTGTAGGCCAGGAAGGAGGCAGCAAGTGCTTTTAAAACCATAATATATAATACCCCCACTCAAAGTCAGCACCCGTTGCGGTCACACCAGTCGCATCACCCTAGTGCCAGCTCTTCTCAGGGGTCCTGTGACCTCACTGTTGCTCTAGGGTCTGCTACTTCTTAGGCCTACCAGCAAGACTGGAGGTGAACTTCAGTATGGATTGTGGTGGGCAAGCCTTCAAGGTGAACCCACACGCCACTGCTAGGGTTCACCTGCTGGTGTTAAGACACCAGGGCTTTTCCGGATTTTCAGGGTCTTTAAGGTCTAGCGTGGGAATGTGCTCCCTCAGGAGAGTGGTCTGGGGGACTGCTCATAAAGGCTGAAACTGGTTCCTCAGTTCTAAATTCGGCAGCTCTGCCTCCAGTGCTACATCCGCTCCCTCACTGAACACCATACTGCCCCACTGAGAGAAATTCACATTGCCTTCAACTACAATCCAATTTGACCTGCTATAAACAACTGGATGCGACTCAATTCAAATTAAGTACTGGCAAGAGCAATATGCTCCCTAAAGGAAAAAGTAACAACATCCTGGAAAAAGCAAACACTCATTGGGAATGAAAGATTAAATAAAGCTTGTGAAATGTAAGCAGGAACAACATGGTGAACTTAACGCTTTTACACTCACTATTCAGAAATCAGTGAGTGCTTCTGCCTGAAAACTACAGGGCCCAGAAAGGACCCATTTCAATGTCCACTAGTTATATACTTAAAAAACGTAAGCAGTATGGTTTAAAAAGACCACATTCGTGAACGCAAAGCCGCCGTACACATTTTGTTTTCCAATCCACCCATCAACCAGGTATCGCAGTACCTCCAGGTTTGGCGCACTTCCCCACCGGGGGAAAACAGCGCTTCACTGGCAAACTGAGTAAAGTGACGCTAATGTTTTTGGGGTTTGAATAAAACCGATCTGGGCACTTTAAGAACATTCCGTCTTGCTTTATTTATTTATTTTTCATATTTTGAATAGAAAAATGTCAAAACGGCATTTCCAGCAAAAGTGTTTTTCTTTTTTGCATCCATTTCACAGGGGAACAAATGAGCGACAGGAAGAAAGAGTCGGATTCCGATTCCTCGTGGCGGCCCCTGGGGTTTGGTGGCCCTGTGCAGGTGCACAGCTTGCACATGCCTAAGGCCGCCCCTGTGCTCTGACACCCTATCCCGGTATGAGAAGCGCTACAGAAACAAATGAAATGTATGTGAGAGAGGGGGTATGGAGAGATGAGGGAGGGTGTTGTTGATGGGTGGTAATGAGGGAATCTGTGAACAAGGAGGTCACTTAGTGAATGGGCCAAAAACGGCTGGTGCACCTGGTACGAGCAGTGCTATGGCGGCGGGCTGCTCACTGGTCCTCTTCCAGAATCACTCACATTCTACCCCTACCTCCACTAGCTCATGCTAAATACAAGGAGACTGGTGCCTATCGCCACCCCCATTTAGTTGGACTTTTTCCTCTATTTATGAAGTTATTTCTGTGGTTTTATGAAGTACGAGTCACATCATGTGGGGGCATCGGAGTGACGTGTAGGAATTGCCAGACATCCAAGAGAATGACGTTTACAAGGTACCTAATTTCTTCCATATTTTTAGCAGTAAAGACTTCATTTCCCCTCAAAGAACACAAACAGGCATCCTATACCTTTCCCCAAGGTCGGGCTTTCATCCATAGGGTGGATGGGACAGTCCCCTCTTTTTCTGAACATGTTGATAATGATGTGCAGGTATGGTGCCTTGGCCGTTGTGGCGGAATCTGGACAAGTGCCTGAGGGGTATGAGCTGGAGTTGCTGTGTGTGCTCTTTCATGTCTGTTGTTGAAACGTATAGTTTTGTGCCACATGGGCCCCCTAGCCACCCATAAACATATAACCCACTCTTACGCACCCATGTTCATAATTCTCCAAAGACCACGCTCTGACATGCATGGCAGCCCTGTCATAGTACCCCTAGTCAAAGTATTTTGTTTAAACCATAGAATCTGGCTCTATGAACATTAGGTTTAAAGTCAAGGAAGCTGGGTGTGCGGGTGCCTTGTAACAATATGTAAGTTGTTTAACCTTCAGTAGCTTACTGGTTTTGTCTCTGATCAGTAGCTCTCACTACTGAAAAAGTTGGAGACACTGCTGTAAAGCATCATGATTAGATCATATAGAATTGAGTGAACATATTCAACTTTTTAGTAACTTTAAGACTTTCAGTGTAATGTTATTAACTTCTGGTGCTCACTGACAAAGAACTGTCATTAACGACTGACACAACAGTCTAAAACAGGGGTCTCCAACCTTTTTTGTGATAGGAGCTAGGTACGCTAAATGGAAATCCTGCTGTGATACTAATAGTATTAGGGTTGCAATAGTGCCCACACGAGACAAGATTACATTAGTGGTCATCCCATGCCACATTACCAGCAGTGATCTCTCACGGTGTCATGCAGGGTTGCCAGTTGTAATGTCAAAAAGGCTTTGCTAGTTTGGAATGCCTCTTCTTAGGTAATGCATAACAGCTGCAACACCCCTTGAAGGCACCAAGGGCACTAATATGACTAAAATGCCTCCGAATGTAGAAAGATTCATAACGCAAATGCTTTAAATATATTTTGGAAATGCAACCATTTTCTACTGACATCGGAAAATGAATTATGAAAATACACATCCTTTCGTCTCACACATACACTTTTCACATTTGGTATAGATATTTAGGGGGCGATTTACTAAGATTTTGTGCTGTGTTTGTGTCACAAAAGTGACGCAAAACGGCGCAAAATCTTTTTTTCCTCATTTACTTTCCAGTGCTAAACTTGTTTAGCCCTGGAAATAACGTGAAAGTAATGCCAAGCAGTGCATAGCGCATCTTCGCATTCCTTTGCGCCATGGGGGAGTAACAAGGGTGGTGCACCCATGCAACCACCCAAGGTTTCTCACGCTAAACCCAATTTACTAAATACAGTAGATTTAGCGTGAGAAAACTGAGCCCTTTAAAACTAGGCGCAAGGAAGGAGAAATGCTTTCATTTCTCCTTCCTTTCCCGACTTTGCATGCGCGCTGCACTATGAAGCACGCACACAAAGTGGGAAAACCTTCCCCTCGTGTCTAGGCATAGTATTTTGTACAGGAAGGGTAGCCTTCCTGTACAAAACTTATGCTAGACTCACACACCCCCTAGCGCTATGGCGCTAAACTGTGTGCGAGACACACGCCAGCTGAATTCAGCGCCGGCGCAAGGAAAAGGGGAAGAGAGAGCCATATCTTTATAAATATGGCGCTCTCCTGCTCTCTCCCTGCCGCGCAACGCAGCCCAGCCTCGCGTGGACATTTGATAAATCTCCCCCTTTAATTCGACAGAGCAAAAACGTTTATTTTAGTAGACTGGGCTGCGCATAAGAGAGCTACTAACAAATAGCTGGAGAGTTACTCGTTGAAGAAGCCTGGTGTAAACAATATGAAACACCGCGATATTCGATAGCGCAGTGACACTCCTCTGCAAAAAGCATACAAGTCTTGTGCATCTTTTCATAAACTTTCCTTTCTGTGCATTTCAAAATGTTTAATCCATAGGCCGGAATTAATCGTCTACCCAATAACATTTCATATTTCTTAGAATGGGGCGTTGGTCACGTAACATATGAGTCACTGAGGCACAGATATCAACATTTACAAGTGGAAATTCACGTCAGTGATTCACAAAACATGACCTGAATTTTCTCAGAAATAGAACTTCGCCGCTAAAGTGGACTCTTCAATATGAGCAAAGCTGGTAACTGGTGGGTTACGCACAGCCTGGGACTGGCAGTCAAGACAAAGTAGGTGAGCTTCCACAAAACAGACACTGCCAACCCGGATGATGATGACGATGCTTATGATAACAATAAGAACTTTTTGTTTAAACTATCTAGGGCTTCGTACCACACGTCTTCCCTTTCTAAGCATTGTAAACAAAAGGGACGTCCTATTCCCAATACAATGAAACGTTGACTGTGGCATGCTCATCTCGGCAGGTGTCAGCGAAGACAGTA
Organism: Triturus cristatus; assembly: GCF_964204655.1. Lineage (NCBI taxonomy): Eukaryota > Metazoa > Chordata > Amphibia > Caudata > Salamandridae > Triturus > Triturus cristatus. The sequence continues at coordinate 848,945,609 of NC_140583.1, read as the reverse complement.
AACGAAATGAGCCAACATGCAGGCCAGAAATGCACTGACAAGGGAGGAATGACAAAGACAGAGCCACAAAACTGGTGAGAATGTGCAGAAGGGGTTCTTCCAAGGAGAAACAACTGAAGAAGCTCAAAACTGCAAACGCACTAGAACAATTTTGAACCCGGCATCAAATGTGCTCTTATAGCACCGCAACACCGCGTCTGGGGTAGTAAGCACTACATAGATGTGATTACAAGCGGGTCTGACGAGAGTGCAGCCTAACATAACTTTTACACTTCCACAACTGAGTCCAGTAGAATGGAGTCCTCCATGAAAAAGTGAGTGGTGGAACGCACAGGTGGATCTGGAGTTGGAAATGAATGTTTCCTGGCAAGGAGAGGCTAATCTCTCATTAAACAATGATAAATAAAACGTGTCTCTGGGCTGCAACGCGAATCCTTATCTGCCGTTACATTCCTACCACACCTTTCTCTGGTATTCTTAGTCACAGCTGATGAATTGCAAAACGAAAACGTGAAAAACACGAGATTCGTCAGCGCGAACTCGACCCGCAGGTGTCAGGGGCTTTACATAAGCACTAGTTGCGTTACAGACGGACACATCCATTTTAGTAAGCACAGGGAGATCAAGTGATTTGCCCAGAATCACAGGATGTTGAGCGTCCCTGCCAAGACTCAAACCCGGTTCCGCACCTTGGCCGTCGAACCAACAGCCATTAGGCCTCATCCTCTCCTGCATTAGTGCCAGCAGCCTGCAAATAAATCGGTCTATTTAGACTTAACCCACCCCCTAGCGCACCTCAGCCTCTTCCTCAAAAGAAACAAAACAATCTTCATGGTTAGTCTTGACCTCTGGGGAAGTGTTGCAAAACAAGGGTTTTCGAGATCCTGCTGTTTTAAAGTTACCACACATTTCACAGAAATCCCATAGCAGTTTACCACCAGAAAAAGGAATGTTGCTAACATGCAAATGAATGTTGTGTTGAAATCCTTATTGTATGTTATTCCTAACTCTTTGCAACGTAACTCAAAATTCTAGGGTCATGCTCTGTTGCTAGTCTAACGACCTCTTGATTTTTCACTGGACTAAGGAATACTAACTTAATTGTATTTCCTCAATCATTGCATTTGCTGTGTTCTAGGTGGACACAAGTCAGTGGGTCTCCCGAGAAGATGTGGGTGCACAGAGACCCCCCCCCCCCCATTTAAAGACTCTGGCTTGTGCTCCAGCATGAATGTCTTCCTCTATACAAACACATTTCCTCAAGAAAAATGAACTGTAGATAGTTCTATATAACTCACAAATGTATTAATATCATTTAGTAAACCAAAAAACAATGAAGTATTGGACAGAAACAAAACCAAGTGCATATAACATCACTGTCAAAAGCACTGTTTTCGATGTAAAGTCTTAATTTTATATAAAGCAATTTGGACTAGCAGAACATGAAGTGGACTGAATGTTTACCCATTCTTTATCCCAAGATGCGAAAACAAACATGGAATACATAAATTTGCATTCAGATTGGATATAGCAAAAAGTATATCTAAGCTTTGACTATAAAAGAGAGATGTAATGAGACCGCATCACTGCTTGTAACACTGTTACACATAATGCCATTGCGCAGTCTATTCTATTTTGCTGCTCCTCCAACCATTCTTAAGTCTGGTTTGACAGGGCAGCTGTAGCCTGTCCTTATGTGATTACCAAAAAAAGAGTTTTAAGGAGGGGGTTATGGCCTGCCATCATGGCCGCGCGGACGTGTTCTTGCAAGGCTCCGTGCCTAGTTCCGCCATAACCAGCTGCCTGACGCGCCAGGGATCTGCGATGCCGCATGATTCGCGGACCCAAAGTGTGTAAAGAGTCCCAGCCACCGGATTCCGTGGAAAAACCGGCGGGCAAGGTGGTGATCCGATGATTCCCGGCCAGCGGTCCAGCCGCACTGGAACAAGCAAGATGGCCGCCACGCACCTCGAGGGGTGAGTGGCCCGAGAGATACAAGTGCCCGGGACACCGGAGGCCACCAGGGACCTACGCAAGGATCAGGGATGCCAGCTTGGTCTTGCGGGGTGCTGGGGCCCTGACATGAGGGCTCAGAGGGCTGCAGGCCAGGCGGCAGTGCGGAGGGCCCCCAGCAGAGAGTGAGTGCGCTTTACTGAAATGTGAGGATTTGGAGAATCGCTCCTGCAGGGGCCTGGAGGAGGGAAGCGAGGGGCCAGACTTGGAGGCGTTTATGGTGGGTCTCTTCTCTAATATCTTGAGGGATGAATGCCTTGAGGTTGGTCTGGAACGAGTTCACACAATGGGCCAGCGATCACCGGACGATAGCAAGCGTCCAAGAGAGATCCTAGACAAATTCAGCTCATTCAAAATTAAGGAACTCATCCTGCAGAAAACCAGAAGCAGAGACTCTATTACCTTCCAGGGGCGACAAACGCGTTGTTTCAGGATGTGGCCCAAGCTACTTTGGCTCGCCGGTAGCAGTTCAGACAGTTAGCTGTGGCATTGCAGGAATGCCAGATCAAGTAGAGATGGACCTACCCCTTTGGTATCACCTTCCAGTTTGACAATAAGCAATGTCACTCCTCGGATTTAGAGGGAGCAGCAGCACTCATCGGCCTAGAGGTGTCCACGGACGCTGATGGGAAACATCTGGATCACGCGCTGGAGCAGTGCCCACGGAGACCCTAGCAAATGACCAAGAAGGTTAGCAGAACATCAAAACGATGAAAGCTGTTGATCCTCCGAAGACAAAACTTCTGCCCAGATGACTCAGGCCTGCGGGCCAGGGGGTCAGATGGGAGGATGTCGTTGGAGGGGTTTCTAGTTTGTGGTTGGGAACTCTCGATAGAGTCTTAGGGGTCAGGGGCAGGAAGTGGCAGGATCTCCAGTTCTACATTCCCAGGATCTTACCCCGCTTCAGTCCAGATGAAGACTTTAACATGAAGACTGGTGACTGGAGATGCATATAGGCAGGGCACCAGGGGTGGTCATGGGCACGCCTTTGGAGTCATTAAATTGGGGTCTCCGTTTGATTTTAGGACGATAGCAGTTGTAAGTTGGTTTAATATTTTTTCTCTTTGTTTTCTCCCTGGTGCTTATGGCAGGTTTACACAACTCATCAAACCTAATCCTTGCAGGCTGCGAACTCATTCGCACTGCCTATTTGAGGGGCCTTTCTCATGCCTGGCCTGCAGATTCCAGAGCATCACTTACCCCAATTCACAATCTTCTCACGACCAGTCTAACCCTAGTGTGTGCTCAGATCTGCTTAGGGATATTTCCCATGACCACGCCCGCATACCACCTAATTTTACTAAATGGAACTGTTTTTTAGCTAATGTCAGATCTCTCCCTAAACACACCCCCAATATATGGGACCTTATAACTGATCAAAGTCCCAACATAGGATTTCTTACTGAAACTTGGATAAAACCCTCCTCCATCCCAGCCATTGCTCTGGCAATATCGGATGGATATCGCATCCAGAGACTAGACAGGACGGGTAGAGCTCGTGGGGGTATAGCCTTAATTTGCAGAGAATCCATATTCTTTTCTATCCTCGACCAACTGTGCACTGATGCATTCGAATGCCTCATATTTAGACTCGACTTACACCCCCAACACAGCTGGAAAGGAGCTCTAGTGTACAGGCCCCCGGGCCCGTTACTGGGCTTTACCAACCAGTTATTAGAATTCATTTCTCCTCATGTGATTGCCACCCGTAATTTTCCTCCTCTTGGGAGATTTTAACATTCATAGTGAAGATGCCCTCAACCATGGCGCCATGTTGTGTCTGAAAGACCTGGCATCTACTGGACTTGTAAAAATGAATAACACCCCCACTCATGTAGCTGGTCACACCCTAGACCTCATTCTAACTAACTCCCACAAAATTGTATGTGGAGACACTCACCCTCTGATTTGGATTTGGTCGGACCACTCCTTGGTGAACTTCCAACTTACCAGTCCCATTATCTCCCCCAGCCCGACAACTCATATTAATCGTTGGTATAGACCCTGGCATAAATTGACGCCTGATCATCTTCAGTCCCCTTTCCTCTCCTGGGACATGGACACCGTCACTTATAATGTAGAACAACAACTATCCCATTTTAACTCTGTCATCCTAAATACTATAGACAAGGCAGCCCCTATGAAACTCCAAACCCACCCGCCTAAATCCACCCCCTCTAATTGGTATTCCCCCACCTTGCGGGCGGAAAAGACCCAATGCAAGAAGCTAGAGCGGATTTGGCGACTTTCTCACAATGAGCAAAACAAAGTGAGTTACAAGACCGCTCTGACTTCATACCAAAAATATTAAAAATGCTCGTAAACGCCACATCTCACTTCAATTGGATCAAGCCGGAAACAATTCTAGGACTCTCTTTCAAATCCTAAATCTTTTACAAATCCTAGAGCCTGTGATACTGCAGATTCCCCATCGCAATCTCTGTGTGATAACATAGCCTCATTTTTTATTCAAAAAATTGAAAACATTTATCAGAAAATTATCTCATCCAATGCTTTCTCCCCCCCCTCCATAGTGGACCATACTAGCCATCAAAACTTTCCCTCGCAATTACACAGCTTACCGCCTCTCGCCGTTACAGAAGTCATATCCCTTCTTAAATGTACTAAATCAGGCTCCCCCCCTTGATATTATCCCTGCCAAAATATCTTCTAGACTCTCAACTCAACTCGCAATACCCATCTGCTCTATCCTTAACAGCTCCTTGAGCTCAGGTAGACTTCCTTCGGAATAGAAAAATGCTCAAATAATCCCCATACGCAAAAACCTCAAGATTCAGACTTCTGAGCTGACCAACTATCGTCCCATATCCCTGCTTCCCCTACAGAGTAAGCTTATTGAGAGACACATTAATAAACATCTGTCTGCTTTCATCGAATCCGCTCACCTACTAGATGTCTCCCAGTCAGGCTTCCGGGCCAAACACAGTACCGAAACAGCTCTAGTGGAGGTGTCTGATAACATCAGGATGGCACTAGACAATGGTCAGGCAGCACTTGTGGTGCTGCTTGACCTTTCAGCAGCATTTGACACCATCTCACATCAGTGTTTGAGCCCCACTCTTTTCAACATTTATGCGACCCCCCTGGCTAAACTCATGAGGAACTTAGGGTTCAATCCCATATCATACGCAGATGATACCCAGCTCCTCCTCACCTTTGACAAGAACAGACCAGACATTCAACTCATCTTCTCCAAGGGCATGATGGCTATCGCTTCCTGGATGCAAAATAATTTCCTCCACTTAAACACCGAAAAATCTGAAATCATGCTGTTTGGAGGAGCTGCCATATGCTGGTCACCTAGCTGGTGGCCCGAGGAGTTGGGTAAAGCCCCGTCGCCCAAGGAAGTGGTCAAGAACCTAGGTATCAGAATCGATCAGAAGCTCACTCTAGATGCTCACGCCAACACCACTGCTGGCACCTGCTATTACATTTTAGGTCTACTCAAAAGGATCTTTCCTCTACTACCCCCTTCCACTAAAAAAACGCTGATGCAAGCCCTGATACTAAGTAGAATAGACTACTGTAACGCCCTGCTTCTATCGGCCAATGAATGCTCCCTTAACAAGCTACAGGTTGTGCAGAACACGGCTGCCCGCCTGGTTGCAGGCACCCCTTCTAGAACCCCCTCTATTCCCCTTCTCAAAAAACTCCACTGGCTGCCTGTAAGAAAGCGAGTGAATTTCAAGATAGGCTGCACTGTCTTCAAGGCCTTAAACGACCTAGGCCCGTCCTATCTCTCTAGTAAGCTAACTAAGTACACCCCCTCACATTCTCTGAGATCAGGCTCTAAACGTCTACTATGCACCCCTAGAATCAAAAAGACACGCAGTGGTGGCAAAGCTTTCACTCACCTTGCCCCCGCTTTTTGGAATGAACTGCCACTCCAACTTCACGACTGTGCGACCTTCTCGCAGTTCAGAAAACTTCTTTAAACTCACCTCTTCTATCACTTGATCTGACTGTTCAGGATTACCGTCCAAGCGCAGAGATACCCCGTTGGGGTGATTCAGTGCTATATAAACCAATAAACTTCAAACTTCAGGTGGGGGAGGGGCGGGAGGAGTGCGGGCGGGGTGTGCACTGGAGGGGGGGCAGTGGAGCTGGGCCCCGAGCAACATCAGCGACAGCAGATAGGGAGACTCATCATTTGCCCTGTCATTTAATTGTATGTCCTGGAATGTCAGGGGGCTTTACTCCCCCCCCCAACAAGAGACAGTGTCTGTGGAAATTTTGGGGGGACCATGGTGTAGGGGCTCTCCAGGAAACCCACTTGAAGAAGGGCGAGGACAATCGTCTTCGGCACAAGTCTTACCCGCTGATCTTTCGTTCCTCAGCCACCACCAAGCAAAATGGGGTTGCACTCCTTTTCCACTCCTCGGTTCACTTCCTACCCCAAAATGGACAAGTCCGGGAGATTTCTCCTGGTTAAAGTGGTCCTGATGTGTCGCCCATTCACCATTGCCACAGTTTACGCACCTCATTTGGGGCAGTTTGACTTTTTCCTCACATTTCGTACATTTGCTATGGGGGACCTCATTTTACTTGGGGGACTTCATTCTCATTTGGGACCCTGATGTGGATACCACCCATACACATAGATCTTCTATTGGAGTCTTCACCAAGGTGCTCAAATCTGCTTTGCAACAATTGAGGTTGATAGACACTTGGAGATGCCTCAACCCCACAACCCGGGTTTAATCCTTTTTCTCTCACTACCACAGATCATACTCTAGGATAGACCACAAATTCACTAGTCAAGCACTTCGCCAGGCAATCTCAGCGGGCGCCCTTGCACCCGATTTGCTTATCAGACCATGCTTGTCTAGAAATAAGGATCAACTGGCCTGCAACTCACTCTAAATTTGAGAGATGGTACTTCCCCAACATGCTTAGCAGGGATCAACTCCTCTTGACGAGCTGAGACAGTCGATCAAGGAATTCTTCACTGATAATAATCATAAAGACACTTACCTCTTGAATAACTGGGATACTTTTAAAGCTGTCATGCAGGGCAAATGTATTGCCCTTGCTACCACTGTGCAGAAGCAGCGCAACGAGGAACGGTTGTCCCTAGAGAGGGATTTGCAAGCCACAGAGAGGCTACATAAAGACGCCCCATCCATAAAGACCCGAAGGAAAGTCACAGAGCTAAGAGGGAAACTTCAGGCCATTTACACCAATAGGGCAGAAAAGTCCCTCCTGCGCCTACAAGCTTGGGGATATGATGGTAGCAACAAAATTGGCAGGCTATTAGCGCGACAGCTTAGCGCCAAGCAGGAAAAGGACTAAATCAGACAGATAGATGATGTCCGGGGTGCTACGCACTAAAGCGAGGACGGGAAAGCAGGAGCCTTCCGTGAATCATATAAATGATTCTACACTGCCATCTCCCTAGATGAGGGAGCCCAATGCCAATATTTGGAGTCACTGGAGATCCCCCAGGTGCCCCCTGCCACCAATGCAATGCTCATCCAGCCCATAAAGCGAGATGAGGTTCAGAAAGTCATAGACGGTCTTAAACTTCAAAAGGCTCCGGGTCCTGACGGGTTCAATGCCAAGTTCTATAGGACATTTGCTGCTGAGCTGACACCCGACCTAACAGATATCTTCAATGAAATTGCGTCATATCGGCGGGTATCCCAGTCGACGGGGGAGGCGTTAATCACGCTGATTCCCAAAGCAGGAAATGTCCCCAACAGTGCGCCTCATATAGGCCAATTGCACTTGGCTAGAAGATTGGAGGGGATTCTTCCTCACTTGATCCACCCAGACCAATCTGGCTTTATTAAGGGTCGTCAGACCCATGATAACCCGCGCAGGATTACACATCTCCTTGACAAAGTGCAGAAGAAGCATATCCAGGCAGCCTTGCTCTCCTTGGACGCAGAGAAGTCCTTTGACCGGGTTGACTGGCCCTTCCTGATGAGTGTGATGCGTCTTTTCGGGTTTAACAACACCTTCTTGGGCATGGTGAAAGCTAACTATCACTGTCCCAAGTCCCAAGTTATAGTAATGGAGTAGCCTCGGATTTCTTTAGCCTATAAAGGGGCACAAGGCAGGTGTGCCCTCTCTCGCCCATGCTTTTCGCGCTCTACATAGAACCACTAGCGGCACGCATTAGGGCGAATCCAGACATTCATGGGATCAGGTTTGGCCTGGATGAACACAAAATCTCTCTTTTTGCGGACGATGTCCCCTCACGGATCCCATCACATCCCTGCCAGCCATACAAGTTGAACGTAGTAGATTTGAGGAAGTGGCAGGTTTTAGAGTTAACCTCTCAAAATCCTTCTTACTTAATTTGTCTCTGCTGCAGGAGGTGGTATCCACCATCACTGCGACTTCGCCTTTTAGATGTGTACACGGAGAAATGACCTAATTAGGAATTAAAATTACTCCCCATCCAGCAGGCCTATACAGAGCAAATTTTCCTCTTTTGTTACGACAACTTAAATCTGGCTTCAAAAAATGGGGCTCTGCTTACATCACCTGGATATGCTGAATAAATGAGGTGAAGATGTATGTCCTGCCCCAGCTTCGTCATCTTTTCCAGGGCCTGCCGATTGTCGTAGACAGGGAGTTATTGGTTGAATTAAAGATAATGTTGACAACATTTATTTGGCAAGGCCGCAGGGCTTGTTTATCCCATTATTACTAACCAGAATAGCAGGGGGGGCTGGGCCTTCCAGATTTCCTCCTTTACTATAGAGCAGCCCAGGTCTGCGTGCTGTCTAAATGGTCCCTCAGGGCCGCAGATAAACACTGGCTCCATATGGATGGGCTGGTGGCAGAGAAAACCATATGGGACCTTCCTTGGAAACTGAAACATGACTGACCAAGGAATGTCTACCTTAGCATCCCTACAGCTACTACTCTTAAAGCCTTGGATATGGTCACCAAATCCTCGCCCAATATGTTTGTTCATGGGGAAGTGTGCTCTTTTACAAACTGTGTCTACGTGTTTCATCTCCTTTCCACAGAGGAGTTTCATTATTTCCAGTTGAAACACAGGGTGCAACAGCCTAGGATGCGAATGGGTATGACCAGGGACCTGCTTCCTATAGAGAGATTTGGGCAGGCAGGTGGTATGGGTAAAGGATGAATCTCATTTCTCTATTATCTCCTTCGGTCAGAGGCCCCTCTCAACCCCCACACCATATAGCTTTTAGGGAGGGTATCCTACAGTCTCCCATAACGGATAAACAATGGTGTTTCCTATTTAAAGACATCACTAAATACAAAGGGACCGATTCACAGAACTAACTTAAGACAAAATCTTAAACTTACTACCATTTTGGTATTCACAGAAGGCACTTACTCATTTTGGTATTCACAGAAGGCACTTACTCATCAATGAGTAAGTGCCTTCTGTGAATACCAAAATGAGTAAGTGCCTTCTGTGAATACCAAAATGAGTAAGTGCCTTCTGTGAATAACAAAATGAGTAAATGGTGGTAAGTTTAGGATTTTGTCTTAAGTTAGTTCTGTGAATCGGGCCCAATCGCTCTATGTTTCTAAAGGAATCCCACTACAAGATCATGTATGAATGGTATCTCTACCCCCAGAAGCTACATACCCTTTTACTGAACAAGTTAGACCAGTGTTGGCGGGGTTGTGGGCTTCTGAGGTATTTCCGTCACATCTGGTGGGTTTGTCCTGCAATCCAGCCCTTTTGGAAGGAGATTCTCTCACAAATCAGACAGATTTTAGGCTACACAATTTCTGAATCTCTAGGGCACGTCCTACCTGGGCTACGGGGCCCCAACTTGAAGCACCAAATTGTGGGAGATCGTTCCATTATGTGGCTGTGTTTTGGGATGGCCATAATGGCAGTGGCTGCAACCTGGAAGAAACCAGAGGCCCCCTCCCTGACTCAATGCCATGAGCCACTGTGGTGGGCGCTGGCCCTGGAAAGGATGTCTGATATCATGACGAATTCCCCTAAAGGGTTTGACTATATTTAGAGCCCAGTGGTGGTGTATCTCTAGGAGGGTTTGCCACTTTGTGCCTGTGGTCCTTGAGTGCAGGCCCTACATCTCTTTCAAACCTAGAGCAGCCAATTCTTATGGGCCCCCCCTAAGAAGGCTGCAGGTCTCGGAGCGCTGGCCCCTTCTCGCTTGTGCGTGTATCCCCTCTTCCCCCCTTGCCGGGGGTGAGAGATCTTCTGACCTTCTCAATTAAACATTGCCCGCTTCACGCTCTTCCAAGATCATTGCAGCTATTAAGTACCACAGAAATGTTTGTTTGTTTTCTTTTTCTTTTTGTCGATTCTGTTGGCTCTCGTCAATATTTGCAAAGGTGCTTTGTGTGACATGGGGTCAATATTCAACATATGTATCTATTATTGGAGGGAAGTAGCACCTGATTCTAGTAGAGGTTTTGCCGAGAACTTGGGGAGAAGATGAGTTATATTTTCAGCTATCTAATGCTCTCGGCTTGTGGCAAGACTATGTTGAGCTCCACAAGTTATATAATTGTTCTGTGCTTTTATTTTTGAAAATGCTAATAAAAAAAGTTTGACAAAAAAGAGTTTTAAGAAGTAGTACTGAGAGAGGCTTAGCCTCCACCACATGCCAAGTAGTACAGGGTTTGAATTCTGAGCAAGTGTGTTAGTCCAGTTTGTTAGTGGTTCCACTACCATTCGAAGATGTTGGACATTATCTATGCATTACAGTATCAACCCATCACCCCAAAAAAAAAAAACCCTCTGCTGCCAGACTCTAACCCCCCCCCCACCGCATAGAGCAGCAACAGTGTATCTTGGCAAGTGCCTGAAGCAGCAGAGTCAGTCATACAAGCACAACGCGCTGTAGCTTTGCTCTGTGTAGAGTGGTTTCCCATTACCTAAAATGGCTGCCTTGTTGAAACATAATGGCGTGGCAGCCTTCAAAGGGAAACTTCCCGAATGGAAGCGGGGGATGGCAGGAAAGGGTAAATTAATGACAGTGTGTTGAGAGATTGCCTCAGTAAACAGTAACAACTTTACCATTGTCCTGCACAGTATCAGTCTTGTTACTCTGGCACCTTCTCGGGCACACGAGCCAGTCACTGTTCCCCACGGGTCTCAGGAGGCTGCAGCAAAGCTGTCTTGACAGATGTTATAAGGCATCTCTAGCAGCAGCCACATCCCCTGCTCTGTCTCTCCCCAAAGCATGCCTACCCGCACCTGCATATCAGAGCAGAGGCTGGCACAATCTGGGCATTGGAGGAGGGGAACTGCCAGCGTGGAATAGAAGGGTATCCAGCCAGCAACTCCGGCTTTTAAAAAAATATTTTTGGTTCGAGCCTGGTCAGCGCATGCACTGCTGTGCGAGGCATGCTGTATTCAGGATGGACTTGAAGCCTCGCTCACTCTTCACCCATATTTGTCATTGGCTTGTGTCATTGTCCTTCGTAAATGCTGGCTTCTGATTTGTTAATAGGCTTGTTAGTCCCTCCTTAGTACCGCATTGTCTTCATTTGTAACCTCCCATGAGGACTGACCCTTTTACTTCGTTTTTTACACGGTATGTCTTGTTTAGTCTGTTAGCACTATTTTCTTTAATGAGTCTCACCTACGGGAGTCATTTTTCTTCTTTTTTTTTCAAACATATTTTTATTTGCTTTTTAAGTTTACAATGACATTGTGTATCAAGATGCGGTTTGTTGATTTGCATTTCCCGGATTTATACCATAATGCATTGCTATTCGCACAGTATTTAGACAAGTATTCTGCTGCTAGTGAGGTCTTAAGGCATAAAGTTGCTAAATAGAACTGGGGTGCAAAACTGGGGAGGTGTTCATGGAGTTCTGGGTACAGGTGCCAAATGGGGCATTAGGGTGACATGTGCCTCGTTTAAAGGTAGTTCTATATGTTACCAGGGGCGAGGGGGGAACTGTGGTCAGTCCTGCTCCGGGTTCTGGCCTTCGATTGGGGCGTCTTGTGTGGTACTAATAACAAACGACTTTAGGAGTGCGCTGTGGGAGGAGATCTGGCGCACGTGTTTGTGGTATGTACTAGTGATTGTGGGTCCCGTGGTGCATGTAGGTCGCCACCTGGGTCATCATGGGGTGGTGATTGTTTGAATTGGTTCAGTAAAATAGCCCTTTCCATGATATGGGGTGTTTGCGTATCCCTTTCACCTCTTCCTCTCGTAATGTTTCTTCCTCTGTCATCGCCCATTTGTGTACCGCCCCCAACCATGCTGCGATCGGAGGGCCTGTGGGGGACCGTCAGTGCATGGCTATGCTCCGCTTGGCTAGCAAAATGGCCAAAGAGGTAATTCTGAGGGATACTTTGTGTTGTTTCCGCTTCCGAAAGATACCCAATGCATAGGCTTCCCAGGTGTTCAGATATGTGAGCCTGGTGAGATCCCCGAGTGACCTGTGAATGTGTTGCCAATATGGTTGTAGCGTGGGGCAGCTCCAGAACATATGGTAAAAATCTGCTGTAAAAAACAGTGGCATATGTCCCAGATGCCACTGTGAGTGGCATCTAGGACATAGTACCTGGGTGTCGGGGTAAAATCTTTGGAGGCGCACTGGCGTCAAGTACGTCAGATGCAGGATGTAGAATTGTATATTTTTGAAACGTGCATTTCGAGACACCTTCTTGGGGTGTTTGAGAGCCCTCTCCCATTCTTTTTCTTTTTCAGGTCGTGGTACTGTCGATGGTTTGCAAGGAGTTGGCGATAGAGTAGGAACTGGGCAGACGGCAGATCATAGTCCTCTATAAGTCGTTGGATTGGTGTAAGTTGACCATCATAGCGACTCCATCTCAGTGATGCCGCAGTCTGTCCAGGTATGTAACATGTTAGACGTGTAGTAATGTTCGTGTTTGGGCCATCCGACCAGTGGAAATAGGGGGGAGTGTGGGGGCTTTCCTGATGGCATACGGTGTATCCTTTGCATGCATTTGCGTGCCACTGCTACTTGTAGGGGATATGTACGTCTTGGTTTGGTGCCAGGTAATAGTAAACAACAGAGTTCTGGGATGGGCACTGGACCGTGGTGTGTCTCTCCCCTATGTGTATGCCTGCCATCCAGTAGGAGAGCCACTGCAATTGTTCAGCTAGGAAATAGGATTCAAAGGATGGGGTGGCCAGTCCTCCCTGTGTGGTGGGTAGTTGTAGCTTTGTTAGTGCTATCCTATGTCTGTTTGTACCCCATATCAGCGAACTGAGGAGTGCGTCTAAGTCTCGGAAGAAGGTTCTGGGCGGGATTATTGGTAGATTCGTGAAGTAGTATAGCAACCGCGGATCCATTATCATTTTGTCGAGAGCCACCCGGCCGATCGGGGCTAATGGGAGGTTCCACCAGAATCCCACCGAGGATCTGATATTGGCCAGTGCCCTAAGGTGATTGTCTTCAGATATGTCGGTTGGAGTGTAGTAGAGACGGACCCCGAGGTATCGGGGTGCGTCTGCACTCCAGGCTATGCTCTGGTCGCCCAACCTGAAACCCCGGGGAGGAAGGTCCGGGTGTAGCGGGTACACTGTGGATTTATCCCAATTTACTCTTAGCCCGGAGACTTCCACAAATTCTGTCAGCGTTGTCTCTAATATATATTAGAATGTCGTCGGCATACATTGAAACACTGTGCACTGTATCTGCTATGGGAATGCCCCATTGTTCTCCCTCTCGTCGCAACCGAATGGCTAGGGGTTCTACCGCGAGGGCGAAGAGCAGAGGCGAGAGTGGGCAGCCCTGCCTCGTGCCTCTCTGCACCGCGACTTCCAACGAAATTTATCGCCCTATATGAACACGCGAGGTGAGTTTGGTGTATAAGAGTCGTGTATACGCCAAGAGGGTGGGGCCAAGTCCTATTCGTTGTAGGACCGAGAAGAGATACTGCCATGTGTGGGTGTCAAAGGCCTTCGAGGTCTAGGATAAGGCAGGCCGCTCGAGGGTAGGTGTCCCCCACCTGATCTTGGACGTGGAATAGTCGGCGTATGTTCTGGAACGTGTTTCTACCCGGAATGAAACCACACTGATCGGAATGTACCAGGGGTCGTATGATTTGTGTGCATCTATCCGCAATATCTTCCCCAGGATCTTGCAGTCGTTGGATAGGAGCATGATGGGGCGGTTGGAGGCCATCAGTTGTGGGTCGCGGTGGGGTTTCAGGAAGGTCACAATAACCGATTCCCAGAGGCACCTCGGCAGCTCCCCTTTTTCCAATGCGGTGGTGAACATTGCCACCAATTGAGGGACCAATAAGGGGGAGAAGGTCATGTAATATTCTAGGGGGAGCCTGTCCAGCCCCGGTGCTTTGTTACGAGCTAAGGTATGTAGGGCTTGAGTAATGTCCGCGGATTGTATTGCCGACTCTAATGATGTACTATCTTCCTTTGTAATCTTAGGGGTCGTCAGGGGATCAAGGAAATGATCTATTATGTCCTGTTCGGTCGGGTAAAAGTAAACCTCCGAGTAGTATTGATGGAATGCTGAAAGGATCTTATCCTGGGACCGTACTAGGTTGCTGTGAGAGTCTAACACTTCTGTTATGGGTTTCACGTCGTTGTCTTGTTTGGCTAACCATGCCAATAGAGTGCCTGTCTTATCCCATTCCTTTTCCATTCGGGTTGCATACGTCCTAAAGTTGTATCGATGGAGGTCAACACAGGCAGCCAAATATTCTGTCTCGGTCCAGGCTATCTGTGTCGCCACCTCCTCCGATAAGGCGCCCTGTTAAGTGGCGGTAGCTAGTTGCTTTTCGGCCTTGGTGAGTGCCTGTTCTAGGGTCCGCTTTACCCCCACTACTTGCTTAATGCATTCTCCCCGGGCCACCACTTTGAATGTGTCCCACTCTACCAATGTGGAGGATGCTGTCCCTGTGTTATTAGTGAAGTAATCCTGTATGCTTTGTCCCTGGTCATGTTTTAAAACTGGATCCGCTAGACAGTCCCGTGTTAGGCGCCATGTGGGAACTGGAGGGTGTGGGGTTCTCCAATTTGATCGCAGAATATGGGCATCATGATCTGAAATAATCCTACCCATTTAGTCAGTGTGTTGCACTTTGGACAGAACCGTCGCGGAGTATAAAAATCTGTCTTGTCAGACTCAGGTTATATGGGATGGAGTGGAACGAGTACAGCAGAGTCTGTGGGTGTTGCATTCTCCATGCGTCAGTGAGCGCCCATTGTGTGACCCAAGCCTTGAACCGTTCAGTTTGTTTCTGAGCGGTGGACAGTGTGTGTGTGGGGGGTGGGAGCGGTCCAAAGTAAGGTCCAGCGTGCAGTTATAATGGCCCCCTAAAATGCAAGGTATGGAGGTAAATTGTGCTAGCACCCCAGTGAGGCGATCCCAAAACTTGTCCTGCTCTACGTTCGGGGCGTATATACTACCCAGTAGTACCGAGTGTCCATCTAGGAGGCCCTCTAGTAGGGCGTATCTACCCTCTTAGTCTACCACCCGTCTAAGTTCCTGAAAGGAGGTCCCTGGTCGCACCCAGATCAGCACCCCACGTGCATAAGCAGAATATGATGTGGCACATATGGTTCCACGCCATTTGGTCTGCAACTTACTAATCTCGGTGTTGGTAAGATGTGTCTCTTGCAAAAACGCGATCAGAGCGTTTGGGCGTTTTGTATATGAGTATACGGCATACCGTTTGCGCGGTGTATGAAGGCCTCGGGCGTTAAGCATTAGGATGCTGATGTCAGCATTCTGTGTCGTTATAGTAAGTGGTATTGTCAGTGCTCGTCTGGACGGATTGTGACCACCGGAGCAGAGCGACCGATGAGTCCCCTGTGGAGTGAGGGACACATATAATCCCACCTGCCTCCCATAGACGTGTCTCGAGTACCCTGTTGTGTGAGGTTCCATGAGGGGATGGGGTGTTTCTAAACAGGGGCAGGAAACTGTGAAAACTGGGGTCGGGAAACCTTCCCAATGCTGAGGACCCATCGCTGTCAGCGATACGTCCAAACCTACTCTCTCTAAGAAGGAGAGTGCAACGATATCAAAATGGGGGTGGCAGTACATGTAAGCGAGGCATTTTGCTGATTCTGTGTTGGTAGGATCATTGAGCGTCACCTGGGGCGTGCTGGATCATGTCTATGTCACGCGTGCTCAATGAGTAAGTTCAGGCTGCATAGATCATGTAGGGTTGTCGGTGGGATCATCTCATGCCGGGAGGGAGTTCATTTGGCCACCCATCATGCTATCAGCCGTTTGGGGGGTGACCATGTAGGGTGTAATGGAGTCTACTCCAGAAAGTGCTCCATCGCTGTTGTTCTTCCCTTGTGATGAGAAGAGATGTGGGGCTCAATTTATGTCCTCCGAATGGAGGGAGGTCTGTAGGTCAATCACCGCTTGTAAGACCTCTTGTCTCTCCTTCATAATTTGTTCTAGGTCCGGGGAGTCTTGGGTGCCTGTCCCAGCCATTTTCTTTGCACCGCCGCGTTGCTGCTTCGAGCTGCGTCACCTGGCGCGTGGTGATTTGAAAGTCGGGCCTCGTGCGAATTCGGTTCTGGATTGTTGCGTGCAATGGTGGTCCGCCCATTCGTGTGCTTCTTCTGCGTTTGTGAAAAAGGTAGCTGAGCCATTATAGAGTATTTTGAGGCAGGCTGGGAAGAGAAGGGAGTATTGTATTTTGTTCGCGCGTAGTCAATGTTTTACTTCCAGAAACGATGATCTTTGTTGTTGCACCGCTCGTGCGTAGTCTGTAAATATCATTATCTGTTTGTTTTCTACTTGCAGCGGGCCTGCTTGTGTGGCTGCTCGAAGTACCGCGTCCCGGTCTCGGAAGTGTAAGAATTTTGCCAGCATCGGTCGGGGGGCCCCCAGTGGAGGTTAGCGAGTCGGAACTCTGTGGGCACATTCAATGGAGAAGAACGCCGTCCTGTCCGTCATGGGGGTGAAGGATTTCACCCATGTTTCAATTTATTACAGCGGGTCTGTGCCTTCAATTCCCTCCAGGAGACCTAGCACGTGCATGTTGCAGCGTCGTGAACGTCCCTCCAAGTTGTCCGCATGTTCCTCCATAGTGGAAAGGTGGCTCAGGAAGTCTTGCAGTGTCTTTTAGTGTGCCTTGACGGTGGGGTGTAGCTCAGCTAGTCCCTTCTCTCCCTCCTTCACTTTGTCGGCTAGTTTGCGGTGATCGTCCCGTATAAGATTGATATCCGTCGCGAGGGTGCCCAGTCGCTCCTCCATGGATATCCTAGAGGGTTCGATGGCTGTCAATACCTGATCCAGCTTGTCCGCGATTGATGGGTCAGGCCGCAGAGCAGTAGATGTGGCCCATGCCCGGGTATTGGGCATGTTTTCTGGGGGGGTCTCGGGCACCGCGGTTTACTGGGATGCTTTTGATTCCCCATTGCGGCGACTAGTTAGGCCTCACATACTGCAAGCTTTGTTGAGGATTGTGGGTGGTTAAGCCCTGCTGTTGAGACGCCCCGATGCTGGACTAGAGGGTCCCGGTGAATGGCAGGCACCTGCCTGGCAAGGTACTGAGTAATAGTGGGTCGGTGGACCTCTGAAGGTGGGGAGTGCCCCTGCTTCGGTTGTCCCTGTGTCCAGTTCGCCTCTCCATGGGTTTTGGATAGGTGTGAGGTGCTGCGCATGTTGGTGTTGGTGGGGAAGGCCTTGCAGGGGTCACGGGTGAGCAGGCAGTCAGTTCGTGCGCCACACCTTTGGCGGAGCAAGTCGACTGATGCAGGAACACCAAGGATTATAACGCCGCCATGTTAGAGTTAGGCAGCGTCCGTCTTGGGTGTATTAGGGTTCTGTTGTATTGAGAGGGGGAGGGGTCTCTTTTGCAGTTCCACCTGTTGTGAGGAATTCGGTTGCTCACCTCAGTCCTGCTTATGTTGAGTGTCCGTGAAGGGCTCCTGAGTTACAATCTCGATAACGCAGTTCGTTGCGGGTTCCAGGCGCCAGTGTAGGTCCAGGCAATGCCGATGAAAGGACAGTCCTGTAGTCTGCGGAACCAAGGATAGTCGTCGGCTCACCTTCTACCCGTTGCGAGGGGTTCGGTTGTTCACCACAGTCTCGCTAATGTTAAGTGTCCTTGAAGGGCTCCTGAGTCTCGATCTCAATAGCGCCGTTCGTTGTGGGTCCTAGGCACCATTTTAGGTCCAGTTCACCCCCCTGTAGTTGTGGGATAGAGTGGGCACTGCCAGGGAAGGAGAGGCGCAATTTGTGTGTTGCTATAGAGAGGGGGTCCCTGTGGGGGCCGCAGGTAATCTGGTAGCCTGGTCGCGCGTCTCTCTGCCACTGTAATTGCTGACTGGTGCAGGGACAGTCCAGATCACCGTGCCGCCATGTTAAGGTCAAGCAGCTTCCAGTTTGGGTGCGTCAGGTTCCTTTAGCAATTAGCAAAGGGGGGGGTTCCTTGGTATTGCCTTCCGTTGCAGGGGGGCATCGCAGTTCACCTCTGTTCTACCAACTGTATGCGTCCCTTGAGATCCCTATGGTCCCGGTGTCAATACCGCCATCCGAGGCGGGTTTCAGACGCCATTTTAAAGGCAGGCGGTCTCGATCAGGGGCTGTCCTGGGATTCACTGCTGAGCTGGTGGTACCAGTCAGCCCTCTGGTCCCGGGCCACTGGCAGTAGGGGTTATCGCCTTCTGTCTCGCAGGATGGGATGGCAGTTTCGGGAGGTTGTCCAAAACGGGCTGCTCCAGCTAAATTGGCAGGCCATCACCTATTGTGGCCGCTTCCCGGTGTGCGTTCGGAGCGATCGCCACTTCTCTGCCCTGCCGTGATGCCCCCTCACCTCCGCTGCCGCCTTGGTTGGTATGTCGGGTCCGCTTTCAGTGGTGCACCTCGCGGCTCAGGTCCTGTCTCCTTGGGTGCACATTCAGTGACAGGCGGGCGCCATCTTGCCACCCGGAGCGCGAGTCCGGTATTTTCTGCCAATGATGCACTCAATTGTGCAGGAGTGATGGCGTTGTTGGGCACAGAATGTATTCCAGCGTCTGGATGTTGTCTCAGCCGTCCAGGGAACGGGCAATATGCTGTCCCGATCGCGGAGCCTCAGCAGAACACGTCTGCCATCGTAGCCTACTTGGCCACGCCCCTTCTCCTACGGTAGTCATGACATGCTTTCATTCAGCATACAATACGTGCTTTCACTTTCCAAGCAGCCTGGGACAATGGCGAACGCTTCTTTGAAATGCGATAGGTCTCGCATTTACAATAGTTTGAGCTATTTTCATTGTAAATGACATGCCTTTTGTTTATGTGTTGATTATCAAAACAGATAAAAAAGAGGCATTGTCATTTACAATGCCAATAGCTTAAACTCTCGCAAATGCGAGACCTATTGCATTGCAAATGCATGCTCTTGATTGTCACTATGTTTGGGATTTAAAAGTTGTTACTTCCTGTCTCTCATAGAGGCTACTGTTAAGAGGTTTCTGCCAAGACAACTCGATACTCACCTGTGTCCAGACACTATTTTTCTCTTTGACAAAACTGTCATGGCAGCAACATGAACCGCCAAAACATGAGACCCGCTCAGACACATCACTCTTGTCCTCAGCGTTTGGTGATCACGCTAGTAGTTATTGTGAATAATAAAGAAGTTTTATTGTACACAGATGCATAAAGTTATTTAACTTCAAGAGAAATTAGCGGCAGCTGGGTTAAATAACTTACTGCACCACCCACTTTAGTCACTCATGAAATTCCCTTATATCAGCGTTGCCCACCTCAAATGACCAACAGCCGCATGGCCACAAATCAAATACAAATCATTCAAAAGGATGTGAGGCAACACACTTCCAAATTGAAGTAGTTGAAGTATCAGTCCAATAGCCATATAATATGCAATTTAATCCATAGTTCCCAGTTTTTATAAGCAAATTTGTAATTTTATTGTTCTTTTTTTTCTTATCACACTTAATTATTCACATACGATGCAGCCAATGTGTTTCGCCCTAACACACGGGCTCCAGGTGCATAAAAAACACATACACATATATATTTACCATTAATAAAACAAAAGGATAAAATACACAAAACCACACAAAATAACAAATATTAATTAAAAGATCCAATCCCAATATAGTGTTTGATACAGCAGATAGAGACTACAGGGATCACACAGGCCAAATAGCATTAAGGTTATTCAATTAGGCAGTTTGCATTGACAGCCTATTTAACAGAGGACATATAGAATGGTCATGTTCAAAAGCAAGCAACATACTGAATCGTATAAGATTTGAGAAAGCCTACCATAGTAAAACATTAGGGCATTAACACAAAACATGTTAGTTTAAACACGAAATTGAAAAGTAGGTAAGTACTGGTGTAAAAAGGAGGGTGAGCATAGTGGCATTTCCAATGCTAAAACTTAGTCAATTAAGGTCAAATTGAAGGGCCAACACCTCAATGAGTATCACCACCTATACAGTAAAGATCTCATACTAAGTCATAAGGTGTTCACCAATAATGCTTACCACCACAACTTTTGTATCAACAAGCATTGGCATAGCCAATAGGTCTCGCCTTTGGGACCTTTATAAGTATTTAGTTATGCAGCACAATATCATTGGTACAACAGCATCAACTGTTGCATGGCTAAACACTTATAAGGTCCCAAAGGCGAGACCTATTGGCTTTGCCAATGCTTGTTTTGTTATGGGGGGCATAAATAACAGGAGGGTGAAGGTCAGTCAGTTAGTGAGAGTGAGTGAGAGAGTCAGTCAGTGAAAGAGAGTCAGTCAGTGAGAGAGTCAGTTAGTGAGAGTGAGAGAGTCAGTCAGTGAGAGAGTGAGAGTCAGTCAGTGAGAATCAGTGAGAGAGTGAGAGTCAGTCAGTCAGTGAGAGAGTGAGAGTCAGTGAGAGAGAGAGTCAGTGAGAGAGTGAGAGAGTCAGTCAGTGAGAGTGAGAGAGTCAGTCAGTCAGTGAGAGTGAGAGAGTCAGTCAGTCAGTGAGAGTGAGTCAGTCAGTGAGAGTGAGAGTCAGTCAGTGAGAGTGAATGAGAGTGAGAGAGTGAGTCTGTTAGTCAGTGAGTGAAAGAGAGTGAGTCAGTGGGATAGTCAGTCAGCGAGAGTGAGTCAGTCTTTTAGCGAGAGTCAGTCTTTTAGCGAGAGTCAGTCTTTTAGCGAGAGTCAGTGAGTCTTTTAGCGAGAGTCAGTCAATCAGTGAGAGAGGGTCCGTCAGTGAGAGAGAGTCAGTGAGAGATAGTCAGTAAATGAGAGAGAGCCAGTCAGTCAGTGAGAGTCAATCAGTGAGAGAGAGTCAATCAGTCAGTGAGAGTGAGTCAGTCAGTGAGAGAGAGTGGGAGAGTCAGTCAGTGAGAGAGTGAGAGAGAGAGTATGTCAGTGAGAATCTGTCAGTGAGAGTGAGTCAGTCAGAGTGAGTGAGTCAGTCAGTCAGTGAGAGAGAGTGGGAGAGTCAGTCAGTGAGAGAGCGTGGGAGAGCCAGTCAGTGAGAGAGAGTGGGAGAGTCTGTCAGTGAGAGTGAGTGAGTCAGTCAGAGTGAGTGAGTCAGTCAGTCAGTGAGAGAGAGTGGGAGAGTCAGTCAGTGAGAGAGCGTGGGATAGCCAGTCAGTGAGAGAGAGAGTGGGAGAGTCTGTCAGTGAGAGTGAGTGAGTCAGTCAGAGTGAGTGAGTCAGTCAGTGAGAGAGAGTGGGAGAGTCAGTCAGTGAGAGAGAGTGGGAGAGTCAGTCAGTGAGAGAGAGTGGGAGAGTCAGTCAGTGAGAGAGAGTGGGAGAGTCAGTCAGTGAGAGAGAGTGGGAGAGTCTGTCAGTGAGAGTGTCAGTGAGAGTGAGTGAGTCAGTCAGAGTGATTGAGTCAGTCAGTGAGAGAGAGTGGGAGAGTCAGTCAGTGAGAGAGAGTGGGAGAGTCAGACAGTGAGAGAGAGTCTGTCAGTCAGTGAGAGTCTGTGAGTCAGTGAGAGTCTGTCAGTCAGTGAGAGTCCGTCAGTCAGTGAGAGTCCGTCAGTCAGTGAGAGTCAGTCAGTGGGAGTATGTCAGTGAGAGTGAGTCAGTCAGTCAGTGAGAGAGCGGGAGAGTCAGTCAGTGAGAGTGAGTCAGTCAGTGAGAGTGAGTCAGTCAGTGAGAGTGAGTCAGTCAGTGAGAGAGAGAGAGCGAGAGAGTCAGTGAGAGTGAGTCAGTGAGTGAGAGTGAGTCAGTCAGTCAGTGAGTGAGAGTGAGTCAGTCAGTCAGTGAGAGTGAGTGAGTCAGTCAGTGAGAGAGATTCTGTCAGTCAGTGAGAGAGTCCGTCAGTCAGTGAAAGGGAGAGAGTCAGTCAGTGAGAGAGAGTGGGAGAGTCAGTCAGTGAGAGAGCGTGGGAGAGCCAGTCAGTGAGAGAGAGTGGGAGAGTCTGTCAGTGAGAGTGAGTGAGTCAGTCAGAGTGAGTGAGTCAGTCAGTCAGTGAGAGAGAGTGGGAGAGTCAGTCAGTGAGAGAGCGTGGGATAGCCAGTCAGTGAGAGAGAGAGTGGGAGAGTCTGTCAGTGAGAGTGAGTGAGTCAGTCAGAGTGAGTCAGTCAGTCAGTGAGAGAGAGTGGGAGAGTCAGTCAGTGAGAGAGAGTGGGAGAGTCAGTCAGTGAGAGAGAGTGGGAGAGTCAGTCAGTGAGAGAGAGTGGGAGAGTCTGTCAGTGAGAGTGTCAGTGAGAGTGAGTTAGTCAGTCAGAGTGATTGAGTCAGTCAGTGAGAGAGAGTGGGAGAGTCAGTCAGTGAGAGAGAGTGGGAGAGTCAGACAGTGAGAGAGAGTCTGTCAGTCAGTGAGTCAGTCAGTCAGTGAGAGAGATTCTGTCAGTCAGTGAGAGTCCGTCAGTCAGTGAGAGTGAGTCAGTCAGTGAGAGAGAGTGGGTGAGTCTGTCAGTGAGAGTGTCAGTCAGTGAGTGAGTCTGTGAGAGAGAGTCTGTCAGTCAGTGAGGGTGAGTGAGTCAGTCAGTCAGTGAGCGAGCGAGAGTGGGAGAGTCTGTCAGTGAAAGTGAGTCAGTCAGTGAGAGTCTGTCAGTGAGAGTGAGTCTGTCAGTGAGAGTGAGTGAGTCAATCAGTAAGTGAGAGAGTGGGAGAGTCAGTGAGAGAGTGTCAGTGAGAGTGAGTCAGTCAGTGAGAGTCAGTCAGTCAGTGAGAGTCAGTCAGTCAGTGAGAGTGAGTGAGTGAGTCAGTCAGTCAGTGAGAGAGTCAGTCAGTGAGAGAGTGAGAGTCCGTCAGTGAGAGTGAGTCAGTGAGAGTGAGTCAGTGACATTGAGTCAGTCAGTCAGTGAGACTGAGTGAGTCAGTCAGTGAGAGTGAGTCAGTAAGTGAGTGAGAGAGTGGGAGAGTCAGTCAGTGAGTGAGAGAGTGGGAGAGTCAGTAAGTGAGTGGGAGAGTCAGTCAGTGAGTGAGAGAGTGGGAGAGTCAGTGAGTGAGTGGGAGAGTCAGTCTGTGAGTGAGAGTGAGTGGGAGAGTGTCAGTGAGAGTCTATAAGTGAGTGACAGTGAGAGTGAGTAAGTGAGTTAGTCAGTCAGTGAGAGAGAGTTTTGAGAGTCAGGTATTGAGAGAGTGGTAGAGTCTGTCAGTGCGAGTGAGTCAGTGAGAGTGAGTCAGAGCGAGTCTGTCAGTGAGAGTGTATCAGTGAGAGTCTGTCAGTGAGAGTGAGTCAGTCAGTCATTGAGAGAGAGTGGGAGAGTCGGTTAGTGAGAGAGTGGGACAGACAGTCAGTGAGAGTCTATAAGCGAGAGTCTGACAGTGAGAGTGAGTCAGTCAGTGAGAGTGAGTCAGTGAGAGTCTGTCAGTGAGACTGAGTGAGTCAGTCTGTTAGTGAGAGTGAGTCCGTGAGTGTCGGTGAGAGAGAGTGAGTGAGAGAGTGGGAGAGTCTGTCAGTGAGAGTGAGAGTCAGTGTGAAAGTCAGTGAGAGTAAGAGTCAGTGTGAGTGAGAGTCAGTGTGAGTGAGAGTCAGTGTGAGTGAGAGTGAGTGAGAGTGAGTGAGTGTCAGTGAGAGTGTCAGTGTGAGTGTCAGTGTGAGTCTGTGAGAGTGTCAGTGAGTGTGATAGTCGGTGAGAGTGAGTCAGCCATTAATGCAAGGCATTTGCAGTTAGGGTGAGTACTCCAAAGCTCAACTTTCACTGTGACAATGGTTCGAATATAAAACCTGTACATGTTTGCAGAGTTTAAATATTTGTGGCTATTCCTAATGCTCTGAGGATACTACATTATTATATGCAAATAAATACATGCAGAACAAATAAAAGAAACAATTATAGTGAAGACTTGAATCTGCATGTTCTGAAAACCTGTAATTTCCCATCTTTCAAAACAGCACAAGCAGCAGCTGTTTTAAAGCACTCGTACTTGTGCTAGTCATTGCTAATTTATATGAATCGATTTCATTTTAGAGTCATTTAATTAAGATAGAGAGACAGCACATCGAGTAAGGATTACAACGCCCCTGAGAAAACACGTTAAACTCTTATCTTATCAAGCCCGGGAGTGGTGCGTGCGTGCACACGCATGCGCGCAGTCTTCACTTTTTCAAGCACTGCACTCATGCTTGTGGCGTGCCGCTGCGCGCTCCCGCAAGGTGGATGCCGCCACAAGCACGAGTGCAGTGCTTGAAAAAGTGAAGAACGACGGCTAAAGGCACTCCTATGCAGCGCATGCGCGCTGCATAGGCGAGACCTGAAAATCCAATTACTCATACAAAGCAAACTAAGCAACTAGCACGTCCTTCACAATTTGTTGCGTGCTTCCATATGTCCTCCAACAGTTAGTAACCAAACAGACTACATTCAGAGCTGGTCTTGAGATTCAGTAATACTCGCTTCCATGTACACTAAAAGCAACCATTTCACCATATTCTCCCCTAAATTCAGGCCATCAGAGAGATTTTTGTGAAATTTAAGTCCAATAGTGAGATTTGCGACCAACCACTATATCACCCTATGTGAATATTACACAAATCTCATGTCCACATTTCAGGGACTAAGAAAATGTATGTAGAGGAATACCTGTCTACGATCTACTTATACGTTTTCAGTAATTATTAGTAATTTGAAGAGTAATGTATGTTCAATTTCGACCAAAGGCTCTGCGCGTCTGTTCAAGGACCATGGTCAGATGGGCAAGAGTACTTTGAGAATATCAGAAGACGAAGAGAAAAACCCCAAAAAAGAGCTACCTCTCCTTGTACTTCACGGTATACTTTCATCAAAATTTGGCAGTACACACATAAAATCATCCAGTTTGCATCCTCCAACATCTAGACCTCAGCAGAAATACCGCATATGGCACATAAACAAGCAGAGAAGGAACCATGCCTGTTCCGTAAAGCCGGAGTGAATCCCTCACACCCCAGATTGTAAAATAAATGGCTGTGTTTGCACGCATTACCATGTTAGAGCAAGGTCTGTTGACTTTGCCAGCGCTCGTCTTGTTTAGGATATATGCCCTCTGCGCTAGCAGTAGCCAGACTTCAATGACATGGGTGTACAAGTGTAAACACCAATAATATATATATATATATATATATATATATATACATACATACACACACACACACTTAAAAAACCCAAGATTACAGCGACGTTACAGTTAGGTTCTAAATTTACTCACACAAAACCATAGAAATTCAGCAGTTTAAGTTAGAGTTATTTCAAGTAACTATGACTCATGCCATAAGGTAACTACAATTTTCTCTGGAAAAATGTAAATGAAAATAATACATTGATATAATCAATGATTGTATGAAAGATGTCATGAGTGCTGTAATATCTGGGGTAATTAGCAATGCATAATGTATGGTGAGAGTTATAGTTACCTTAGGGCGCGAGTTATAGTTACTTGAAATAACTAACTATAACTGCATATTTGCATGCAGAGAAACAGATGAAAACTCAGCTTTCTGCAAGCAGAAGCTGTTAACAGCTCCTGCTTGCAGAAAGCGGAGTTATGTTTGCTTTTGCTTGGTGGAAGCTGTCAGCTACCACAAGCAAAAGCAAACAGCTACCTCCTGAGGGAAGGAACCTCGGGAGGTAGCAGGAGCCGGTCCTGGGGGGCTGCAGTCCACAGGGCCATCTATGGCCTCCAGGGAAGCAGTGAGGCCCCCCCTGCAGCATTTGTTTTAGCACAAGGGAGGTGGTGGTCCCCGGGGGTCCGCGATAGACCCCCTTCATTATTTGATTATAGCCCGGGAGGTGGTGGTCTCCGGGGCGCACGGGCCGTTCGCCCCTATACACTTTAATGATTTCCCCAGGGAACTGATGGTCCTAGGGGCTGTCGGGTGGTGCGGGTCCCCCTGCATTATTTTATCATTCGTTCCGGGGAGGCGGAGGTCACCAGGGCTGTGGGGTGGCTGCGTTGGTCCCCACATTTATTCAAGCAGTGCCCCGGGGAGGTGGCAGTCCCTGGGGCTGTGTGGGGGCTACTGCTCCCCGCATTTACATACTTTCATTGCCCAGGAGAGGTAGCAGTCCCTGGAGCTGTATGGGCCCCCTGCATAACTTTACATGTATTGACCTGGGGAGGTGGCAGTCCCCAGGGCTGCGTGGGGCCATGTGGCCACCCACACATTACTTTACATTAATTGCCCTGGGGAGGTGGTGATCCCTAGGGCACATGGGGAGTGCACGCCCCCCTGCAATACCATGATTGTCCGGAGGAGGTGGCGGTCCCCCAGGCTGCGGGGGGCTAAGTGGGTCCTATGCCTTCTTTGCTCTTTATCCCCAGGAAGATGGTGGTCATGGGGCTGCGGGACGGGGCTGAACAGGACCCTAGCATGTATATAAACATTGCCCCGGGGAGGGGGTGGTCCTCAGGGCACAGGGTTGCCCCCGCATATATAAGGAGCTGGGCCCCGGGCAGGGGACTGTCTCCATGGCTTTTATTAAGCCTAGGAGGGGGGGCCTTCTTTTTTCAATTGTGCTTGGATCTGCGGATCCACCCATGAATTCATGGCAAAACTGAAACAAAATATTTTTAACCCCCGGCGGAGTCACTGTGCGACCCCCTTCTACCTGATCTGGGAGGTCAGGATATTCCTCCTCTGCCTCCTTTTGTTGTTTTTATTTTTTGTAGGACTCAGCTTTAAGCCGAGTCTCAAGTTGGTAGCCAACACTTCCTAGTTGAAATGTTGGCAGTCAATCAAATTTCAATACAAGGACCGCGGATCCACGTCCCTAGCTATTAATGTATATTTTTAAATCTTAAATATCTATAAAAACTACTGAATGGATTTACACCAAAATACAAAAAGCACTGTATTTAGACACTTATTTACCCATGTCTTCTTCCATTCATTTTTAGCTATACATATATTACAAATATTTTTTTTTCAGAAAGACACATATGTCATCAGTGATGTAATATCTGACGTCATCAGCAGAGGATTGCGGTCGCGTGAGTTATAGTTGCCTGCACTAACTATAACGGGGGAATTTCAATGGTTTTTCACGAGTGAAATGTCCAGCTAACTATAACGTGTGTGAAACCTATGTTTTTTTCAGTGAATTTGTACGGTTTTTTAAATGCTAAGTTATGTATTTTATTTATTTTTTTAAGGTTTTTCACCGTGCGCGTACCGTATGCGCACCGTACGCACGCTGTGGGCGCACGGTGCGCTTTGCGCACCGCGCGCCCACGTTACGCAGTTCGCTGAATTTTTCCGTTTCTACCGTACGCGCACGCTACGTGTACGCCGTGATTTTTCGCAAAAAAATTAAGGGAAATTTTGGCCCTTGGGGGTCCTTCTGGGACCCCCTGACAAAGGCTAGGGGGTCAGGAACTGTCCACCCTGCCCCCTTTTCACGTTCTCCACCTTTGTTTTTCACCCCCTCAGACTGCGAGAGACAAAATGGCGGCCGACACTTCCTGGTTTCGACCGATTCGAATGTTTACTAAGATCTAACAACCAATCAGAATCGCGCTAGCGCACGGCAACGTGCGCGTACGGTAAGTTTTACCGTACGCGCACGGTGCGGGCTTATAGATATATATATGCTTTTAAATGCTATTTTCTCAGGAAATACTGAACAGATTTACACCAGACCTGCAAAAGGCACATCCCTGACCTGAGGACTACCTCTCTGCCAAATTTCAAGTAATTCTGTTCAGCCGTTCGGGCTGTAGCTTGGACTAAAGGTCCTATGGAAAAATGCATGGGGAAAACGCATTTTGGGACCCCCCCTTTTTCTCAGCCCCTGCTTGACGAATCCCCCCGAGACTTTCAGGGAAGGAGCGGAGCGGAGCGCCCCACCTATTTTGAAAATTTCGCGAGGATTCGTCAATCGGCGCCAAAGTTATTCCAAATAGAATGTTGTGGATTTCCTATGGAAACACGATCCTAACTATAACTATCTACTGGCGACCGCCAGTAGATAATATACACATACATATATATATATATATATATATAAGTCAAAATATGCATTTCCTATGGAAACATGGTCCTAGCTATATATCTATCTATATCTATATAGATATAGATATAGATAGATACATAGTTATATATATAGATATATAGCTAGGACCATGTTTCCATAGGAAATGCATTTTTTGACTTTACTATATCTTTGGCGCCAGTTGCCGAATCTTCACGAAATGTTTAAAAAACAGTGCGCCGGTAATTCTAGTTGAGCATGGAAAGTTTTAGGACAATCTATCATGCGGGGTGAAGAAAAAGGGGTGTTAAAAAAGTGCATTTCCCATGTTAAATCCCATAGGGGCTTTGAACAGAACTACAGCCCAAAACCGCTGGAAGGAATTACACCAAATTTTGCAGAAAGCTAGACATTGGTCCAGAAAGCGTGTTTTTTTGATTAGGTGCAAATCTGTTCCGTAGTCTTAGAGATATTCAAGATGTAAGAAATTAGGGGGAATCAAAATTTTTATATTTGCGATTCGAAGCTTTCGCGAATAATGACAAGCTCGTGCATAGATCTGCAGAACTCTGATTGGCTGCAAACACTTCAACCAGGAAGTGTTGGCAGTCATCTTCCAAAAAACACAAATGCAGACAAAGAAGAAAAGGGGGCATGGTTAGAATACCCTGACCCTCTAGCTCTGGTGCTGGGGTCCCAGAGGGCCCCCTCTCCTCCGGGCAAAAAGCCTTTTTTTTCGAATCCACAGCAGGTTTTGTGAAATATTTGCTAATATCGCAGTGAATTGAAAAAAAAAACCAAGCATGGTCTGCCGCAATTGCTTTTAATAATGCACTGGGGGGGCCAGGTCCAGTGTGTAGTTAAATAAATAAGGAGGGAGACAAATAGGGCCCCCCTCCTAGGGATTATTTATGCCCCGGAGACCACCACCTCTGGTTTATATTAATGCAGGACGGCTGTGTTGATCCCCCGGGGAACCACTACCTTCCCTGGGCTTCAAATAAAATAAATAGGGGTGCCACGCAGAACCCCATAAGCCCCAGGAGCCACACCTCTCCATGGCCATTAATGGCCATGGGGTCAGCCACCCCCCAGGGCCGGCTCCTGGTGTGCCCCCAGGTGCCCATCCCCGGGACATAGCTGTGACAGCTCCCGCCAAGCAAAGGCAAACACTCCGCTTCAAGCAAGCGGGAGCTGTCAAACTGCTCCGCCTTGCTGGAAGTGGAGGTTTCATCGCTTTCCCCGCTGCAGACATGTGGGCAAGGAAAGAGATGAAAGTATTGCTCTTGCATGCAGGGAGCCGCATTTCCAGTAGCTCCCTGCGTAGGAATGGTGAATCGGCTGGGACCGCGAGGGGATCAAGGCTCCCCCATTGGTCCCATAGCACACTGGGTGCCCTGGGGATGGGGTGCCTGGGGTGAAATAAGACCGGGGAAAGGGGCCCCCGCTGCCCCATTAAATGTCAGCCGAGCACAGGGTAATGGGGTCCCCGGGGCCAAAATCGTGCTGGGAGGGGGTCTCTCAGGCCACCTCCCCATTAAGTAATGACGGCCAGGGAAGAATGGGGTCCCAGGGGTCATTCTGGCCCTGATTCCTCATTTCACAAAAAATAAACATCAACAGGAAGCACTCACACATATAAACATAGCAGGTGCCCCTGTTGAAGCTCCACTTTGGTAAAGAACATATGATCCTAGCTCCTTGGCTTGGTGAATGCAAAGCAAGTGTGTTTTCTCGCAATTCCATATTGAAAAATGATCTGGAATCCTTTGTGAAGGTGACTAAATTATTGATCTATTGGAGCACAATCTGTATGTGACTGTGAGAAGTGGGTTCTTTCTTGTCTTCTCTTGGTGAGAGCAGAGTCCATGGTTTTTCCTTTAAATTGCTAGGAGTATGCAAATGTAGAAATCCCTTTTATGCTTGCCCTTTTGGCCCTGCCCACCTTAGTAATTTCCAAAGGTCTTCCTGCCTTTTCCCAAGATGATGGACAACTTAACAAGCAGATTTTGGTGAGGAGTTCTTGACGCCGAGTAATATGTGGGCATCTCTACTAAGCAGAGAAGCATTTATTCATATAGTTAAGAGGAAGGGTCCTTGCTTGGAGGAGATTTACCTCTTTATAGTCTTGTTGTCTTCACTATAGGTGGATTGATGTTATCACATATTTCTGGATAAAGGAACCATCAGATTGCTAAACACACACAAGGTCACTGGTGACATTTCCACTTGCTTCATTAAGCAGCTGTAGAGTAGAATATGTACTGGGCATTTACCTAAAGAGATAGCACCAGTAGAAAGAACTCCACTTTGGTAGCTATTTTGTGCAAAACTGTGGATTCTTGTTGGATAAAAGGTGAGATGCGGTCCCTTTGTGGCTGAGTCACTCACACAGCTACTGACACACCCACACAGACACTTAGACACCATCTCATACACTCTGACTTTAACTGCCAGTGTATGTATGAGTGCCAGACACTCAGGCACCCACTCACAGACTCAAGCACCCACTCACAGACCCAAACAGCCACTTACACAGCCCCTCGGACCTATACTCATGCACCCACTCACTGACCCTCACACCCACTCACAGACCCTCACACCCAGACCAAATCTGAGACTCACAGACTAATGCGCCCACTCACAGACCCACTGAGACACTCATGCACAAACTCACTCTCAAAGTTTGTAGGTTACAGTTAGGAAATAAGATTTGAAAAACCTTAGAAATTCACTCAAAAATAGGCTACTGGGACGTTATAGTTAGGAAACAACATTAAAAAAAACTAAAAATTCACTGAAAAAAACAAAGGTTATAGAGACATTATAGTTAGGCTAAGATTTCAATAATACAAAACCAGTCAATTTCAGAAACTATAGTTACCTGAGCTAACTATAACTTACACTTGCACAATGCACTGATTATGACCTCACATATTACATCACTCATGACATGGTCAGTGAAATCATTGATGATATCATCCACAGACCCACTCACATCCCTATACAACCTCTCATACACCTGCTCATACACCAACTCACATACCCATTCACAGACCCATACTAATACTCGCACACCCACTCTCTCATCCATACAGCCACTCACTCATTCTGCCACTCATACAAACACTCACTCACCCATACAGCTGCTAAAACACCCACCTATTCAACCACACTGCCAATCACTCACCCAAACAGCCTCTTAACACAGCCATTCACTCACCCATACAACTACTCAAATACCCACTCACAGACCTACTCAACCACTTAGGTAGTTATAGTTAGGTCTGCTTTTCCATAGGCAGAGCGTTTTTTGGTTTGCTAATGACTTTGGCCCCGTTTGATGAATCTTCACAAAACTTTCTAAAAAAAACGTTCATTTGCCTCAGCTTCTTCCTGTAAAGTTTCGGGGGGATCCATCAAGCGGGGCCTGAGAAAATGGGGGGAAATACAAAACACAAAATCCACATGCATTTTCTATAGACTTCTTTAGACAAGGCTACAGCAAAAACTGCTAAACTGAATTACACTAATTTCGGCAGGAAGTTAGATCTTGGACTGCAGATTGTGCTTTTTGTGATTTGGTGTAACTTTTTTAAAGTTTTTGAGAAATTAAGAGTAAAAAATAATGTTATATTTTGGCAGTTGAGCTCGCAAGAGTCTCTGAAACTCTCACAGGAGCACCAATTTGAAAATTGAGCATTCTGATTGGTCCAGGGAGCTTTATTTACCATGGGCCATCTCGCTCATGCAGGAGTCAGACTCCCAAGAGAGAGTTAACATGAGAACAATGTTGCTGAGAACATGGGAAGAAATGTGCAGACAGACATTAAAGGTCTAGGGGGCATAATCCCCTGTCCTGAAGCTCTTAAAAAAATATATATATGGCAGGGCCGGACTGGCTGTCACGCGCATCTGGCATTTTCCCGGTGGCCTGGAAGGGTGGGGGCTGGTTTTGGAGAAATGGGGGGCAGTTTTGTTACTGTGGGCCAGTTTTACAGCAGTGCTGCAATATCAGCCCCTATTAACAAAAGCAGCAATGCTGGGGGCCGGTTTAGTGAAGAAGCAGTGCTTCACACTAGCACCACCCCTTTCGGGGCCAGTCCGATTGAATTGCCAGGCCTGCTTTGTGTTCTCAGTCTGCCCTGATTTATGGGTGCAGGATAGAGTAACCTTGATCACCTAGACCCCATGAGGGGCCAGAGGAATCCCCTGAGACCAAAAAAGAAAAGGAAAAACAAAAATTGCTGCAATCCCGCAAGACTCGCAGGATCAGAAAAAAACATGGGGGCAGGATCGCATTTATTCATTATAAGCCATGGGGAGCCTACCCCTGGGGCTGTGTGTATAAATGGGAGGGGGCCTGTGTGGTTCCTTTCCCTTAGCCTCCAGAGGCCCCAGCGATCCCACCTCGGGAGCCAAAACAATTTGCATGGGAAGGAGGGAAGTGCAGCTCCCTCCCTAAGCTGTTAAAGGACCCGGGGGGAGCTGCCCCGGGAACCATAATTTAACCTAAAGGGGATGGGGTTGCTTGGCTGCCCTCTCTCTGAGCTTGAAAAGGCCCCAGGAGCCCACCCCGGGCCAATTCCTTTAAGGTAAGGTGGCCACCCGGCCCGCCTCCTTGAGCCATAAATGGCCCTGGGGACCTCATCCCCCAGGGCAGGCTCACAGTCTAGATCCTGGGGTCCCACCCCCGGGAAATTGTGGTTTACCTGAACGTAGGAGCGTGGGCAGGGAAACTTTTGTTTGCATTTTTGAATTCCCATCTTGTGGGAGCAAACACCAAGTCTGCCGCCAGCTGGTGGGAGCATCAAAAATGCTACCGCCCGCTGGAAGTGGACTTTAGATCAGTATTCCTGCCTGCAGTGATGCGGGCAGGAAAACAGATTTAAATATTGCTCCCACCTACAGGATGCAGCCTTATTACTACTCCCTGCGGGCAGTAGCAATGAAGGCTCACACCGGCTTCCAGGGAGCTGGCTCGGGCCATGGGGGCTACACTTGCTGCCCCCAACGGGAGTGCCAAGGGCACCCACCTTTTATTCTGCAGGGCCCCGGGGATGGGCCCAGAAAGGGGGGCCAGGTGGCCCCCTCCCCCTAATATTAACACCGGGTCTCATGGGATGGGGTCCCCGGGCTGAAATCAGCCGAGGGAGGGGGGCCATGTGGTCCCCAACATTAACGCTGGGTCCTGGTATTTGAGGTCCCTGTGGCCGAAATCTGCCCAGGAAGGGGGGCTGTGTGTCACCTCTCCCCTAATATTAACACAGGGCCCAGAGGGATGGGGTGACGGGGCTGAACGTGC
Source organism: Triturus cristatus (assembly GCF_964204655.1). Classification (NCBI taxonomy): domain Eukaryota; kingdom Metazoa; phylum Chordata; class Amphibia; order Caudata; family Salamandridae; genus Triturus; species Triturus cristatus. The sequence goes on along the minus strand of NC_140583.1, from coordinate 848,912,032 downwards.
ACCTTTTCTCCTTTAAAATCGTAACCGGCCCCGGGAGATGGGGCCCCGGGGCTAAAATCGCTGGGGGGGCACATTCTTCCTCCCCCTTCACTATAGTGGCTGGCCCCAGGGTATGGGGGCTCTGGGGACAAAATCGGACCATGGAGGAGTCCCCTCCCCCTCCTAAATGGTGCCAGGCCCCAGGGGATGTGGTCCCCACGGCTGAAATCGGCCTGGGGGGGGGGGGGAAGGGGGGAGGGGGGGGGGAGAAATGCTGCCAGGGGATGGAGTCCCTAAGGCCAAATTCAGCCCGGGAGGGGGCTGCTTGCCCCCTTCTCCTGATAACTGTGCCAGGCCCCAGGGATGGGGTTCCCGCTGCCATAATTAGCCCAGGGAGGGGGGCTGTGTGCCCCTCCCCCAAACAAGCACGCTAGGCCCTGTGGGAAATTCCATAGGTAAAGCAAGTTTGTATTATTTGCAACACTGACCCTGTGCTATACACATCATGCAAAAAAAAAAAAAACAGTTGATGGACAGAATGCAGAACAATGTCATACATTCACCCCAGTACAGAGATCTGGGCCTAAATCCATCGTTTTTTTGCTCACCATGCCATTCCAGTTTGAACCCAGCCATATGCAAATCAGTCTTGACCCTGTGCCTCATGGGAACAGTCCAGCCCGAACTGCCAAGCCAGGTCCTCCCTGGACTGGAAACAAGAATCCTAGGACCGGTTTCGGGGTTTCACCCCTCTTCAGCCAGGATAGCATGATTCCAGTGGCATGGAGAGAACGGACCCACGTCTGGGCATATCCGTCCCACTCGGGGTGACAAATGCAAAAAAAAAAACCAGTTGATGAACAGAATGCAGAACAATGTCATACATTCACCCCAGTACAGAGATCTGGGCCTAAATACATCGTTTTTTTTGCTCACCATCCCATTCCAGTTTGAACCTAGCCATATGCAAATCAGTCTTGACCCTGTGCCTTATGGGAACAGTCCAGCCCAAACTGCCAAGCCAGGTCCTCCCTGGACTGGAAACAAGCATCCTAGGACCCCTTTCGGGGTTATATGGCTGGGTCCAAACTGGGGAGGCGTAGTGGGCAAAAGAACGATGGATTTAACCCAGACCTTTTGACTGGGGGAGAATGTTTGCATTGTCAGCATTCCGTCCATCATTTGTTTGCTGATATACATCATGGGCAGCCAAGTTCATGTTGACTATGAACCACAAATAAAATGGTAACCTATAGTGCATACAGTGTTCAATCTGTATACAACTGTTCGAGGAAAAACAAGGTCCTCCAGACACTCAAGCCCGGTTATTTAACTAATGCAATACTACGGATAGTCTTTACCTGTACCAAACCTCACTGAACCTTCATTGAGAAATGAAGTGGATATAAGTAGAAAGGTAGTGACTGTTGACACTGTTTACTCCATGAAGAGAATTTACTCTGTACCACGCTGTTTTCAGACAGTGAAACTCTCATGAGAAATACACCAAAGAGTAGCACCCCTGAAACACAAAAAGGTAAGAGAAACCCCGTTGAGAGCCTGGCTCAACAGAATCCTCAGTCAACCTTCTCTAACTCAGAAAAGAACGCAGGCACTACAAAACAAATATCCTCAAAGAGAAAACCACCTTTTTCCAGAATGCCCTCGAGAAAGCCAAAAAACTCCCCAAAGAGCTCTTCAACATTATCCGAAATCAAACCTGCCATAGAAAATTCCCCTGTCTGAAAAAACTACAATGTGACAACCTGGCCAAATTCTTCAATGAGAAAATAACCAAAATCGAGCTCCCTTTAGACTATCACCTGTAGAATCCAGCGATTCTTTGCCCAAAACGGAGAAAACCCATCCTATTCCACTCCATGATCCCCAAAACCGACTACTCCCCCTTTAACCGCCAAAATAATCTATTACCCAAGACTCTTCTTCACACCCGAAAGTTAAAGGTCTTCAAACCCCTCAGAGTAAAAGACATCTCCTTGGTGATTGCCAATTCCAAACCCTCCCCCCACTACGCAAATCCACTACCTGCCACCCTGGCTAAAAACCTCAACCTTAGCCCCTCTATGGACCAAGATCATTAACAGCTCCTTGAGCAACTGATGCCAGACTGCCTTAAACAAGGCCAAGTCACCCCCTGTTAAAAAAAATCTGAAGCAGACCAGAACGATCTCAAGAACTTTAGACCCATCACCAACCTTCCATTCTTAGCATTCCCTATGACTTGATCGGGGCTGTCTCGCTTAGGATCTCTTAGTGGCCATTCCTCAGCTTCCGGTTGTAATTCCGACCCAGAATAACTGTTGTACAATTCACTGTTCAAATCAACGAAACACCTGTTGGCTAAAGCATGAATGAGGTTTGAAAAGAAGAGGCAAAGTGGCTGAAAATAAATCATCAAATAAGAGAAAGACAATTTTGTTTTGTGACTCCGTATTGTACTATCATGTGGATTTTGTAGCTTGTGCTTTAAAATTATACTATTCCCTTGAAATGGCAAAGGTCTGAAGTGCTAGAGATCGTACTACCTGCCCCTCTTCTGAAGCAAAACAAGCTCATGTACAAAGGTTGGTACCTGATCCACAGTCTTCTATGTTAAGTAGAAATGTCATGCCGAGACGCTTCTGTCCAATAACTTAAGGTTGCTTACAATACTCAGTATGTAGTATGTAGAATCCTTGCCCTGCTGTAAACTTTTTCTGCATAACCAAACAACTTGTGTGAACCATAATGAACAAAAGTCAACTGACCTGCAGACAGTTAGTCTTTAATACAAACATTTACAATTTGTTCAATGCCTCTACATACCTATGATGCATTGGGAGCACATAAGAATACATTATGTCATAGAACATATCATGAGTGATGTCATATTCAGTGCATGCATGAAAACATGCTCCACGACAAGTTATAGATAGCGCTGCTATCACTGGAGAACTTCTGTGGATTTTTTTGGTTCAAAACGTTTAGGTTTTCAATTATATATGCAACTAACTATAAGGTTAATTTAACCATTTATATATTTTATTTTTTATTTTTTTTGTTTAGAGTGTACTAGAACGGTTCCTTGCTGTGAGCATTCGCTTTGTTCAATAGAAATGCAGTTAGTTGCTCTTTAAGCATGAGCAGGCCTGCCAGCTTTTTTCATCGGCATTAGCATCATGTTACAGTGTGCCATAGACTGATTGGTGGGTCGGAAAAAACGAATGAAGTGAGACAGCTTTTAGGAGCAGTGGTGTTGTCTTCGCGAGCACAGGCTTTCATAACCCACCCCTTAATTATTTAGTTCGGCCAGCTCCAGTAGTCTTTTTTCAAGTGAAGTATAAAAAACGAAACGTGAACAAACTTGAATTCGGAATTTCTGTCAGAAAAACAATATGAACATTCTGCCATTCGTTCGTTTTAAACTGCATCGTCATATCGTATTTAATACGACAGCAAACAAGAAAAGTATTAGGATGTTTCACTGTAGATACTCTGTGCGATAAATAATAAAACTATTTTCAAGCTGTACGGGTTGGCACGAAGTCCATTTCGAATGTGTGGAAGTAGACGGACGGAAACCTAACACAACTTTAATAACATTTCAAGTGTTGTCGCAGTGGAACGGGCCTAGCGTCCTCTCGCCGGAAAAGGACTTCCATGGCAACACAAATAAATACCACCCGCCAGTAACCGTTACTCACGTGCGCTGTTGTCCACCGGTGAGCGCTCTGTCGACGCCATCGACTCGGTTTCGCTCTCAGTGTCCGCTAACCTGTCCTGAAGTAAAGGACAGACGGAGCGGAACAGCTGTGCCAGAGCGCAGGAGCCTCGTGTTTTTGATCCCCTGCCCGCTTTCTGACCCTCCAAAACTGGCACGGGAGACAGCGCATTCTCCTCTCGAGAAGGGAGGGGCTGCCTGGTTTTTGCAGATAGCAAGCACTACGTTCAACGCTGAAGCTGGGCTTGTCTAACTGCCAAGCTCATAGCACCTCTTTATCAGCAGCTCCTTTCCTTCCTTGCCCCCCACGAGCACACACCCTTTCACACTTCTTTTTAAAAACGAGAATTCAGCTTATCACATTCTGACGAATAAGCCCCTTTGTGGAGGAAAGTCTCGTCACTGAACATACTTCCAAATATGTTTTCTGAAAACTTAACTCCTGCGTGCAAGGAAATCTCATAAAAAGTGAGCAGGGAAATCTCATAAAAATGTAATAAATATCTCCACTTTAAACTTACTAAGAAAAACTCTAATTTCCATGCCTCTTCTGATGGATGAATTTATGCCACAGTATTAGAGAAGAGCACAACCCCAACATATGTCTGAAATAATCATTGTCTTACAGCATTTAATGTTCAGTCAATGATGGCAGGTTTGATGAAGTTTTAAAAGTTTTATTTTCTTTTTAAGAGATCAGTCTGTATTTCTTTTTATTCAGATTAGTCAAATAAACCCATTTACAAAAATGTTGAGAACATTTGGTTAGAACACGCATACAGAATAACAGCGTGTTCCATAAAGGAATTAGTCTCTATCTTAATCTAAAGGACCTAACCTTTCCTAGCGAGAACTCAGAGTTCTTTTTAGAAAAGAGCAAGTAAAATTCATAGCAAAAGTCGAATAACTATGAAAAAGTCTAACTCACTATAAAGAGTAGATCTGGAAAATCATCCAAGTTCCTTAACAGATGCTGTAGCAACTGTCAAAACAGGTAAAATGAATTAATCATAGCAGTTGCTATGATCAGCATAACGATAGAAAGCCTCCTCACAAAAGCAAGGGAAAACAAAGAAATTACCACTAGCAGTAGCTTATGGCAATTCAGGCTAGCACAACAAAGTGCTAAGGGACACGGCAGGGTAGGGGTGCATAGAATTCCTTAACTCTAGCTAGGAACACATACTATATAGAAAGCACAAAACATGTTGCAAACTATGAATGTTGAATCATTTCTAACCAATAGGAAAGGATCTTCCAAAGGCCCGTCATCATCTTTCTTGGTTCCCACGGTAAGCATCCATGTCGACATGTAGTTATTTGAATGTGGCTACAGCGTATTACAAAAAGATACATCGGGAAGGTTCTCGGGAGAACCTTTCCAAGCCTACTCTGTTAGCTATTCAATGTCTCATTGGGGAACAATGGACTGCTCTTATGAATTGAAACCTTAATATCCAGCATGTCCTGGTTGGATCATAGAATTTCAACCTACAGCAAGCATTTTCTTTCTTTAATATACTTGTTCATTATAAGCATGTGGCAGAGGAAACTATCTAAATATGATGAAGTCACATGGTGGGAGGAAGAAAGAAATACATTGTGCAGCAAACCACTTTTTACAAGGGTGTCAAGTGATAAAGTTCAGTTATAACTTCAAATCAGCATTTACAAAAAGGCAATTATTTTATTAAAGGGATAGGAAAGAATAAAGCAAATATTGAAGCTTAGCAGCGATAGAAATGGGAGCCTTCTGCAGAAATACGCAGCATTTGAACTTTTTGCACTTTTAATAAAAGCACATTTCCTCTAAACACTATTTTGACATGCATTTTCTATGACTAACATTTGTTAGACCTGGTGTCTTTGCAAAAAGAACAGACGATGGACGGAATGCTGAACAAATCAAACATTCACCCCCAGTCACAGATCTGGGTTAAATCCATCATTTTGTTGCACGCCATGCCATTCCATATAGAACCAGCCATATGCAATTCAGCCTTGACCCTGTGCCCACACAATCCCCTACGGTAACAGTCCAGCCCGAACTTCAAGGCCAGCTCCTTCCTGGACCAGAAACAAGCACCCTCGGACCGGTTCAGGGTATCCCCCTCGTCAGCCAGGCTAGCTTGAATCTGGTGGCGTAGTGAGCACGGGACCCACGTCTGTCCATACCCTTCCCACTTAGGATGACAAATGCAAAAAGAACAGATGATGGATGGAATGCTAAACAAATCAAACATTCAGCCCCAGTCACAGATCTGGGTTAAATCCATTATTTTGTTGCACGCCATGCCATTCCATTCCATTTAGAACCAGCCATATGCAATTCAGCATTGACCCTGTGCCCCCACAACCCCCCACGGTAACAGTCCAGCCCGAACTTCAAGACCAGCTCCTTCCTGGACCAGAAACGAGCACCCTCGGACCGGTTCAGGGTATCCCCCTCGTCAGCCAGGCTAGCTTGAATCTTGTGGCGTAGTGAGCACTGGACCCACGTCTGGCCATACCCTTCCCACTTAGGATGACAAATGCAAAAAGAACAGATGATGGCTGGAATGCTAAACAAATCAAACATTCAGCCCCAGTCACAGATCTGGGTTAAATCCATTATTTTATTGCCTGCCACGCCATTCCAGTTTAGACCCAGCCGTGTGCAAATCAGTCTTAACCCTGCTCCCCATGGGAACAGTCTAGCCCAAACTGCCAGGCCAGGTCCTCCCTGGACCAGAAACAAGCATCCTGGGACTGGTTTCAGGGTATCACCCCTCATCAGCCAGGCTAGCTTGAATCTAGAGACGTTCCACATTCCTTCCCCCACTTGTGTGTCTTTTTCTTTATCGCCCTAAGTGCGCCGGGTATGCCTAGACATGGGTCTTGGGATCACTGTGCCACTGGATTCAAGCTAGCCTGGTTGATGAGGGTTGATTCCTTGAAACTGGTCCTAGGATGCTGGTTTCTGGTCCAGGGAGGGCCTGGCTTGGCAGATCGGGCTGGGCTGTTCCCATGAGGAGCAGGGTCAAGACTGATTTGCATATGGCTGGGTCTAAACTGGTGTAGCATGGTGAGCAAAAGAACAATGGATATAACCCAAATCTCTTGACTGGGAGTGAATGTTTGTTTTGTTTCGCATTCCGTCCACCATTTGTGTCTCTTTTGAGACCTGGTATTTTTGGCATGGTTTTCCCATGTGTTTTTTGCTTCTGACTTCCTGTTTTTACCTGTGCGCTGCATTTATTGTTTGCTGATTTTAGGACTCTGGGCACTTTACCACTACTGACCTGGTGCTAAAGATCAAGTGCTCCCTTGTAAATTGTATCTGTAACTGGTTATCCATGAATGGCATATTTGATTTACTGGTAAGTCTCCAGCAAAGTGCACTGTGTGTGCCCAGGTACTGTAAATCAAATGCTACTAGTGGGCCTGCAGTACTGATTGTGCCACCCATAGAAGTAGCCCTGCAACTAAGTCTCAGACCTGCCACTACAGTGTCTGTGTGCACAGTCCTAAATACCATGACAACCTGGCAAGTGCAGACAATTGCCAGGCCCAAACCTTCCCTTTTACTTCATGTAAGCCACCCCTAAGGTAGGCCTAAAGTAGCCCCATGGGCCGGGTGCGATGTATTTGAAAGGTAGGACATGTACTGATGTTGTATATGTCCTGATAGTGAAATACTGCTAATTTCGTTTTTCACTATTGCAAGGACTATCTCTCCCATAGGTTATCATTCGACCTACCTTGTAACCTCTTACAAGTGTCTTTCCAATTGGGAAGAGATGGAGATTTAAAGTTTGGGGTCTATAAACTCACAATTTAAAAATGCATCTTTTAGTGAAGTTGGTTTTTAAATTGCGTGTTTCAAAATGCCACTTTTAAACGATGGATTAAGGCCCAGATCTCTGTACTGGCGTGAATATATGACATTGTTCTTCATTCTGTCCATCAATTGTTCTTTTTGCATTTGTCACCCCGAGTGGGACGGATATGCCCAGACGTGGGTCCCGTGCTCTCCATGCCACTGGAGTCAAGCTATCCTGGCTGATGAGGACTGAAAGCCCAAAACCGGTCCTAGGATGCTTGTTTCCAGTCCAGGGAGGACCTGGCCTGGCAGTTCTGGCTGGACTGTTCCCATTGGGCGCAGGGTCAGGACTGATTTGCATATGGCTGGGTCCAAACTGGAATGGCATGGTGAGCAAAAAAAAATGGATTAAGGCCCAGATCTCTGTACAGAGGTGAATGTATGACATTGTTCTTCATCCTGTCCATCAATTGTTTTTTTTTGCATTTGACACCCCGAGTGGGACGGGTATGCCCAGACGTGGGTCCCGTGCTCTCCATGCCACTGGAGTCAAGCTATCCTGGCTGATAAGGACTGAAAGCCCGAAACCGATCCTAGGATGCTTGTTTCCAGTCCAGGGAGGACCTGGCCTGGCAGTTTGGGCTGGACTGTTCCCATTGGGCGTAGGGTCAAGACTGATATGCATATGGCTGGGTCCAAACTGGAATGGCATGGTGAGCAAAAAAAAACAATTGATTTAGGCCAAGATCTCGGGACTGGGGTAAATGTATGACATTGTTCTTCATTCTGTCCATCAATTGTTCTTTGTGCACTTTTAGAGGGTGGGTGTTTTCTTTCTTTGCCATTCGGGGCCTGTGCCTGCCTGTGGAATCTATGTCTGAGGGAGGCTGACAGTTGTGCTATATGTGCATTCACTCTAGACAGTCACAGAAAGGGAGCTGCAGTGTGTCCTGCATATACTGATTGCCCATCACCATGCTTATGGGTCTTCCAGACTGGCCTGCTGCTTCTGTCCTGGGAGTGAAAGGACTGCACTTTCCTTTCTACATACTGCTTTCCAAAGTTCTCCAAGGGCTTGTGTATGCCTGCCTCCTGTTAAGAAGACTCAGGGCCATCGAAGACTTCACCTACCAGTGCCTGGGCTTTTTTGCTGCGAACCCTGACTTGCCAAGTGGTGCCAAATTCAGTTCACGGGCCCTTTGAAGTGGAATCTGATAAATCTGAGAAGAAAATCCATGCATCGACTCTCTAAGCCATTGTTTCCGACGCAGCTCCGCTATGTGGTTGAAAAACCAATGCATCGCCGCTGTGCGGCCGAAGAATCGACCCAGTGCCTGCTGTGTGGCTGACAGATCGCCGCAAGCTGTGTCCTGAGCATCGTGTCACCAACGGCTGTGGCGCATGCTCTGACTTGGGCCCTGCTGTGCGGCAGAAGGTATAGATGCATCACCTACTTCTCAGCTAAGTGATTTATGCAGCGCGTGTTTTGCTGCCGCCACATTGACACAGCGCATCTAGATTTTTGATGTATCATCCCTGGGTGCCAAGTTTTTCATCGACGTTGTCCAAATGTAAGGAACCAAGGCCAGGTGTGCAGAGATCGACGCATCACCTTCCTTCACAGTAAGGAACTGACATCACCTCCCCTGAGCGTAAGGAACTGACACATCACCTCCCCTGGTAGTAAGGAACCGATGCCTAACCTTCCCTAAGAGTAAGGAACCGACGCATCGCTTTGCTTTTCCAGTGCCACACCTCCCCTGCACCTGTTTAAGCCTCGATTTTGACGCATCCCAGGAACTTTGTGCTAAACTTGACGCACCCATAGTTTCTTATGAACTGAACTATTTTGAACCTTTTAAAAGTGATATCTTGACTTGTGTATGTTGGATTTTTGTCATTTTGGTCTAATTTTATTCAGATAAATATTGGGTATTTTTCTAAACTAATGTGGTGTCCTTTTGTGAGGTGCTCTCACTGCATTACTGTGTGTGTATGTACAAATGCTTTACACATTGCCTCTGAGATGAGCCTGACTGCTCGTGCCAAGCAACCAAGGGGGTGAGCAGGGGTTATCTTAACTGTGTGACTCCCTTACCGTGACTAGAGTGAGGGTCCCTACTTGGACAGGGTGCAAACCACTGCCATCTAGAGACCCCATTTCTAACACCATCAAAGCACATTTCTACATTGATATGAGGTAAATTTACGCAAAAATGTTCAACTTCCACAATCCCTCGTCTACTGATTTTATTAATCATCAGAGGTCTAGGTTTCTCATGTGAGTCAGTTTCAGAGTGCACTTTCATTGTCAGTTTTCTCTCTTTTTTTCTTTTGAAGCCCTAAATTTGAATGAGTTCATGTAGTCATTCATAATACCCCTCAAACCCAAATCCTTCTCATACCATTTCTTTTCCAACTTGTAATTTAATTAGCAAAATATGTGTTTACAGTTCAAGAATAGTGCATAAAGAAATATTAGACAAAGCCCCACTATTACAATTGGCATTAGAATAGCCTTTAATATACCCTTTCCTGCTGTTGAAAACCAATTTCCAATCGTGTCAACTCACCTTTCCAAAATGGTCAAACAAACCTCGTGTTGCCAATTCACGTAATTCAGGTTCTAAACCCGATATATTCTTTGCGAAGCCTTTCATCTCCCTATGCTTATCAGGAATGTATGTATAGCAACAAGTTAATTTAAGCATTTTGCAGACTTAACCCTTTTCTGTAAGATGTGTAATGCAAGTCGATCCTGTAAAAACATAAACCGTAAAGCTATTAGTTTTGCATTAATTACAAGTACAGCTCCGGATGTGCTAGTTGTCATTTTGTTGACAACTTTCTAATCTTTTCACCATTTAAGATGATGCCTACAGGGTGAATGACAGCTCCAAAATATGTTTCCTACTAGTCAAGTTTCTGTGTTTTTACTCTGTTTCTGTCTGTGTGCTGGTATTAATGTTAGTGCATCTAAACTCTTCACATGGTACATCTTTGGAATTAGCATGCCAAAATAGCAGATTTCCTCCAAGTTAGATGGAAATAAGAAGTAAACATTCTGTCCACAAATATAATAAACTCTGGAATATGATATTCATCTCCCTGTAAAATGTGCTAAGATCCCCTTGTTAATTCAAATGTGTGTTCACAACTACTAATGCCTATTCCTATTGGGTGTCCATCTTCTATACAAGCACATTTTCCCTATATGTTGGCTGTCAAGTCACAGTTTAGGGTAAACCATCTTCTTTCCAAAATAGTTTTCTTCCTTCTTCCAAGCATTTTCTAAAGCATCGCTCTTTTTGTCAGTAGTATGTGTCATATTAGTGTATCTCTCTTTTAAAGCCATAATATAAGCCTTCTCCAAAAAAGGTTAAATTGTTTTTGTAAGCCTTCACACTATCTATAGATCTACGAGGAAAGAAATAGTACCAGGATGTGTTCATCTCCTTTGCTTTTGAGTGTTAATGCATGTTCTCAATTAATGGTACACTGGAAAGTATTAGGTCATGATTAGAATAGAAATACTCAAAAACGTCCTGGCCTATAAACTAATGACCGTAAGATGATGCAAGAAATAAGATAAAGGCATGTGGTAATAGGTAACGTCTTCTTAAACTGATGTAAGTGTGTGTGTAACAATCCTTTGCATCCATTACGTTATTATTATTAGCAGAGTAATAATTTTTCTTATAGTTTGCAAAGCAGTAACTAAAGCGGTCTTCCTTAGTATGTTAAATAGGTGAATTAGTAATGTTCTTTGCTTTAGTCTCAGACTCTGGAGCTAGGTAAAATCCTATTAGTGCTATGGTGATCATTAATACAGTTATTACGAAAATTGAACCCACAATATATTTACATTTATTTCTAATGCAACACATTCTCTGAGTCAGTGTAGCAAGATTTATATGTATCTTTTTAGAGTGGCTAATCCTTTGTTTTTCTCTATCTCAGCAGACAAGTTTCTAAACAGACACTCCTTAACCCTACTCTGGGTTCTTCTAAAATGTTTTCCCAGTTCTTCTATAACTTTCAACTCAGGCCTAGGTTGATCTTCTGCTATACGAACGACAACAAGAAACATCTAAGAAGCACAGTTCAGAATTCTTTCTTCAATTCCGTTTGGTTTAAAGAGTTTTTTTATTTCCAGATAATCTTCATCAGTTTTGCTTTCTCTTTTTCAGGGAGGTTCAAACAGTTCAAGATTCACATTACACAAATCTTCCAATCTGACATTTAATGCAGGGTTCACAAAGTATGACCATTCAGGTGCTGAATATATGCAACATAGCACTTGTTCCCTTTTCGATCTTTTTAGGTTTTGCTGATTTGGGTCTTGGCCACCTTCGTCCATAAACTCAGCCTCTTCGGGTATCATTTTTGGAATTCAAGCTACTGAAGAACTTCTCCTCAGATTTTTGTTTTTATAACTTTGTGGCCATTATGCTTGAGATTTTTTCTTCTCGTTTCAGTGCTGGTCCTTCACCTGGATCTTCTTGTCTTAGTACCAAGTCAGCGGCACTCTCTCTCTGTGAGTTGAGCTCTGCTTCTCCTCTGTTAGAGATATCAATGCCACTCTGTCTTATTTCAGGTACTTGCACTTGACATTCCGTCAACTGATCTTCATCCCTTCCTTCTTCCAGTTGATGGACTGACTCTGGTGTTGTTGGCCTGTATGGTCTCTCGGTTGGAGGTGCAACCACCAAAGCTGTTCTTTCAATCATAGACCAAAGGCACTTCTTCTAGATTGCTAACTCTTTAGGTGTGTGAGGCAAGTATCTACCTCGGCACTACAACACAGTTAACAACAGCATGTGTAGTGAGGATCACCGGAAAAGGGCCTTTCCATCTTGGTTCAAGGCAAGTCTTCTGAACGTGCTTCTTGATCATGACCCAGGTTGTGGCACAGTTCTTGATGCAGGTCTTGTGTGGCAGCTGGGTCTTGATAAGAGACAGAATGAACCACATCAGCTAGCACTTTGCAATAATCTGATATAATATCATTAGTGATATTCAAAAGAGCATTGGCAGGAACAGCAGGTAATCTCATTGCTCTGCCCATCAGTATTTCATGGGAGAAAACCCCGTCTTCCGGTCATGGGTACTCTGGATACTCATCACCATAGGTAAAACGTCTGGCCATATCAGAGAGGTTGGTGTACAGACCTTGGCCAATATAGACTTGATGGTACCATTTATTTGCTCAACAATACCAGCGGCTTCTGGTCTGTAACTGCAGTGTAATCTTTGTTCCATCTGTAAGGCTGTGCAAATCATCTTCATCACTTCATTGTTGAATGCGTTCCTCAATGTGACTCAAGAGAAATTGGCATGCCGAACGTGGGTATTAATTCACATAATAACATCTTGGCTACATTAAGACTGTCGCTTCTTCTAGTTGGGTAGCCTTCCACCCATCTTGAGAAGACACACACAATCACTAAGATATATCTCAGCCCATTATGCACAGGCATCTTGATAAAATCCATTTGCAGACTGTTGAATGGGCCACCTGATCTCCCTGGGTGTGCTAGAGTGACATGTGCTTGTTTCCTTACATTTAACTGTGGACAAGTTACATACCAATGTCAAATCTCTTCTGCCAAAATACTGAATCTGGGGTTGTACCAACTCTGCCAGAATAGTCTAACCATTGCGTCTCTCCCTATATGTGTGTATCCATGGTAGTACTGTGTCATAGTAAACAACAAGATATCCGGTAATACCAATCTCCAATCTGCAGACATCCACATGTCGTTTGCATTTTTCTCGCATCCTGTCTTTGCCCAACCATTCCGTTCTGCTTCTGACACATTTTCCTGCACCCGTTTCAATTCATCCTATGGGTCAGTAACTTTCAAAAACATTGCAAAAGAACTCTCCTCTTCGGACTTGCATGTGAAATTTACATTAAAGGAACAGGCTAATAGGGCACAATACCAGCAGCTACCTGTGCAGGTAAGCCTAGTGGGGCAGGGTAGGAGGCAGTAAAAACTTTTTGAAGCCATGAAGCTTCGACCAGATCATTTGTGGTGAACACGGCATATTCTGCTCTGAGTGTGCCATAATTTTTTATTATGTACCGGGTATCTAGTGATTATTCTGTAAAAATGTGTACATGGAAAAATCGGTATGAAAGACACCTATGTATTTCTGAAATGGGAACAAAATATAGAGTTTAGAAACAGTAGATATTTGCACATTTCTGAAATTGGGAATACTCATACTAGCATGAGAATTATCAGTAATTTTTTAGAATGACTTCTTTTTTACACAATACCTTTCATTTGGAAGGCAGAAATGCATCGAAAGTCAATAGATAATAACAGTTCCTTTACAAATCTGAATTACCCTAAGTTTCCCGATAAAAATGGTACCTCACTTGTGTGGGTAGGCCTAGTGCCCACGACAGGAAACGGCGCAAAACGCAACGTGCTCACAACTCAATATCGCAGTGAACATTTACACTTTTTTTGCAAAGTGCCTAGCTCTAGTTTTTGAACCCTAACTCTGCGGGCACCGTGGGAAACCTAGCAAACCTATACATTTTTAAAAACTAGACATCCAGGGGAATCCAGGATGGGGTGACTTGGCTGCCTCCCACCAGAGTCTGTTACCCAGAATCCCTTGCAAACCTAAAAAATTGTAAAAAAAACCACATTTTCCCCACATTTCTGTCGTGGAAAGTTCCGGAATCTGCGTGGATCCACAAATTTCCACCCATCCCGCTTTCCCCAAAGTCTTACGAGAAAAACGGTACCTCACTTGTGTGGGTCGGCCTAGTGCCCGCGACAGGAAACGGCGCAAAACGCAACCTGGTCACACCTCAGTTTCGCAGTGAAAAATTACCCTTTTTTGGAAAAATGACTAGCTGTAGTTTTTGAACCCTAGCTCTGCGGGCACCTTGGGAAACCTAGCAAACCTATACATTTTTGAAAACTAGACACCCAGGGGAATCCAGGATGGGGTAACTTGACTGCCTCCCACCAGGATCTGTTACCCAGAATCCCTTGCAAACCTAAACATTTTTCAAAAAAAACAAATTTTCCCCACATTTCTGTCGTGGAAAGTTCCGGAATCTGCGTGGATCCACAGATTTCCACCCACCCCGCGTTCCCCAAAGTCTTACGAGAAAAACGGTACCTCACTTGTGTGGGTCGGCCTAGTGCCCGCGACAGGAAACGGCGCAAAACGCAACCTGGTCACACCTCAATTTCGCAGTGAAAAATGACCCTTTTTTGGAAAAATGACTAGCTGTAGTTTTTGAACCCTAGCTCTGCGGGCACCTTGGGAAACCTAGCAAACCTATACATTTTTGAAAACTAGACACCCAGGGGAATCCAGGATGGGGTGACTTGACTGCCTCCCACCAGGGTCTGTTACCCAGAATCCCTTGCAAACCTAAAAAATTGTCAAAAAAAACAAATTTTCCCCACATTTCTGTCGTGGAAAGCTCCGGAATCTGCGTGGATCCACAGATTTCCACCCACCCCGCGTTCCCCAAAGTCTTACGAGAAAAATGGTACCTCACTTGTGTGGGTCAGCCTAGTGCCTGCGACAGGAAACGGCGCAAAATGCAACGTGGTCACACCTCAATTTCGCAGTGAAATATGACCCTTTTTTGGCAAAATGACTAGCTGTAGTTTTTGAACCCTAGCTCTGCGGGCACCTTGGGAAACCTAGCAAACCTATACATTTTTAAAAACTAGACACCCAGGGGAATCCAGGATCGGGTGACTTGACTGCCTCCCACCAGGGTCTGTTACCCAGAATCCCTTGCAAACCTAAACAATTGTAAAAAAAAACACATTTTCCCTACATTTCTGTCGTGGAAAGTTCCGGAATCTGCGTGGATCCACAAATTTCCACCCACCCCGCGTTCCCCAAAGTCTTACAAGAAAAACGGTACCTCACTTGTGTGGGTCGGCCTAGTGCCTGCGACAGGAAACGGCGCAAAACGCAACGTGGTCACACCTCAATTTCGCAGTGAAAAATGACCCTTTTTTGGCAAAATGTCTAGCTGTAGTTTTTGAACCCTAGCTCTGCGGGCACCTTGGGAAACCTAGCAAACCTATATATTTTTGAAAACTAGACACCCATGGGAATCCAGGAAGGAGTGACTTGACTGCCTCCCACCAGGGTCTGTTACCCAGAATCCCTTGCAAACCTAAACAATTGTAAAAAAAACACACATTTCCCCCACATTTCTGTCGTGGAAAGTTCCGGAATCTGCGTAGATCCACAAATTTCCACCCACCCTGCGTTCCCCAAAGTCTTACGAGAAAAACGGTACCTCACTTTTGTGGGTCGGACTAGTGCCTGCGACAGGAAACGGTGCAAAACGCAACATGGTCACACCTCAATTTCGCAGTGAAAAAGGACCCTTTTTTGGCAAAATGTCTAGCTGTAGTTTTTGAACCCTAGCTCTGGGGCACCTTGGGAAACCTAGCAAACCTATACATTTTTGAAAACTAGACACCCAGGGGAATTCAGGAAGGGGTGACTTGACTGCCTCCCACAAGGGTCTGTTACCCAGAATCCCTTGCAAACCTAAAAAACTGTCAAAAAAACCACATTTTCCCCACATTTCTGTCGTGGAAAGTTCCGGAATCTGCGTGGATCCACAAATTTCCACCCACCCCGCGTTCCCCAAAGTCTTACGAGAAAAACAGTACCTCACTTGTGTGGGTCGGCCTAGTGCCCGCAACAGGAAACGGCGCAAAACGCAACCTGGCCACACCTCAATTTTGCAGTGAAAAATGACCCTTTTTTGGAAAAATGACTAGCTGTAGTTTTTGAACCCTAGCTCTGCGGGCACCTTGGGAAACCTAGCAAACCTATACATGTTTGAAAACTAGACACCCAGGGGAATCCAGGATAGGGTGACTTGACTGCCTGCCACAAGGGTCTGTTACCCAGAATCCCATGCAAACCTAAACAATTGTAAAAAAAAAAAAACACACTTTCCCCACATTTCTGTCGTGGAAAGTTCCGGAATCTGCGTGGATCCACAAATTTCCACCCACCCCGCGTTCCCCAAAGTCTTACGAGAAAAACAGTACCTCACTTGTGTGGGTCGGCCTAGTGCCCGCAGCAGGAAACGGCGCAAAACGCAACCTGGCCACACCTCAATTTTGCAGTGAAAAATGACCCTTTTTTGGAAAAATGACTAGCTGTAGTTTTTGAACCCTAGCTCTGCGGGCACCTTGGGAAACCTAGCAAACCTATACATTTTTGAAAACTAGACACCCAGGGGAATCCAGGATAGGGTGACTTGACTGCCTGCCACAAGGGTCTGTTACCCAGAATCCCATGCAAACCTAAACAATTGTAAAAAAAAAAAACACACTTTCCCCACATTTCTGTCGTGGAAAGTTCCGGAATCTGTGTGGATCCACAAATTTCCACCCACCCCGCGTTCCCCAAAGTCTTACAAGAAAAATGGTACCTCACTTGTGTGGGTCGGCCTAGTGCCCGCGGCAGGAAACGGCGCAAAACGCAACGTGGTCACACCTCAATTTCGCAGTGAAAAATGACCCTTTTTTGGCAAAATGACTAGCTGTAGTTTGTGAACCCTAGCTCTGCGGGCACCTTGGGAAACCTAGCAAACCTATACATTTTTTAAAACTAGACACCCAGGGGAATCCAGGATGGGGTGACTTGACTGCCTCCCACCAGGGTCTGTTACCCAGAATCCCTTGCAAACCTAAAAAATTGTCAAAAAAAACACATTTTCCCCACATTTCTGTCGTGGAAAGTTCCGGAATCTGCGTGGATCCACAAATTTCCACCCACCCCGCGTTCCCCAAAGTCTTACAAGAAAAACGGTACCTCACTTGTGTGGGTCGGCCTAGTGCCCGTGACAGGAAACGGCGCAAAACGCAACCTGGTCACACCTCAATTTCGCAGTGAAAAATGACCCATTTTTGGAAAAATGACTAGCTGTAGTTTTTGAACCCTAGCTCTGCGGGCACCTTGGGAAACCTAGCAAACCTATAAATTTTTGAAAACTAGACACCCAGGGAAATCCAGGATGGGGTGACTTGGCTGCCTCCCACCAGGGTCTGTTACCCAGAATCCCTTGCAAACCTAAACAATTGTCAAAAAAAACACATTTTCCCCACATTTCTGTCGTGGAAAGTTCCGGATTCTGTGTATTTCCACCCACCCCGCGTTCCCCAAAGTCTTACGAGAAAAAAGGTATCTCACTTGTGTGGGTCGGACTAGTGCCTTCGACAGGAAACGGCGCAAAACGCAACGTGGTCACACCTCAATTTCGCAGTGAAAAATTACCCTTTTTTGGCAAAATGTCTAGCTGTAGTTTTTGAACCCTAGCTCTGCAGGCACCTGGGGAAACCTAGCAAACCTATACATTTTTGAAAACTAGACACCCAGGGGAATTTAGGAAGGGGTGACTTGATTGCCTCCCACCAGGGTCTGTTACCCAGAATCCCTTGCAAACCTAAAAAATTGTCAAAAAAAACACATTTTCCCCACATTTCTGTCGTGGAAAGTTCCGGAATCTGCGTGGATCCACAAATTTCCACCCACCCCGCGTTCCCCAAAGTCTTACGAGAAAAACGGTACCTCACTTGGTTGGGTCGGCCTAGTGTCCGCGACAGGAAACGGCGCAAAACACATCCTGGTCACACCTCAATTTCGCAGTGAAAAATGACCCTTTTTTGGCAAAATGACTAGCTGTAGTTTTTGAACCCTAGCTCTGCGGGCACCTTGTGAAACCTAGCAAACCTATACATTTTTGAAAACTAGACACCCAGGGGAATCCAGGATGGGGTGACTTGGCTGCCTCCCACCAGGGTCTGTTACCCAGAATCCCTTGCAAACCTAAAAAATTGTCAAAAAAAACACATTTTCCCCACATTTCTGTCGTGGAAAGTTCCGGAATCTGCGTGGATCCACAAATTTCCACCCACCCCGCATTCCCCAAAGTCTTACGAGAAAAACAGTACCTCACTTGTGTGGGTCGGCCTAGTGCCCGCGACAGGAAACGGCTCAAAACGCAACGTGGTCACACCTCAATTGCGCAGTGAAAAATGACCCTTTTTTGGCAAAATGACTAGCTGTAGTTTTTGAACCCTAGCTCTGCGGGCACATTAGGAAACCTAGCAAACCTATACATTTTTGAAAACTAGACACCCCGGGGAATCCAGGATGGGGTGACTTTTTTTTTTTTTTTTTTAAAAACCTTTATTTGTGCATAGTAAAAGAACAAATACGGGCCTACAACCATCAGGCCGGCCACAAGACGGTGGAGCACAGAGACAAACAGTACATCCCCTGTGCATCAATGGTCAAGATTAGCAACGATTCAGGATTCATACTCTGGAGGGATCCTTGACACCAGGGGAAGGAGAAGTGCAGGTTAATTTTAAGGTTTTCAAAATAATTTTATCGAGAAAAAAGTCAGTAAAGGATAGAAACAAGGAGATTCGAGTCCGCGAGATGGCTTCATACACTGGAGAGCAGCAGCATCATTAAAACAGCCATAGAAAATCACATACAGTAAGGCGATACAGTTAGATAACAGGATCATCACATTAGTAAATACGCACCCCCTAAAAGCCGCCCCCACTCAATCCACCCCACACCCGGACCCCGAATCGAAACAAGTATAGCGCAGAGACATGAAAGAAAGAGGCCCATAGAACTAAAAAGAAACAGTAAATTACCCCCCCACCCTACACCAATGCGGAGGCTACGGCCTGCCCCCCCCCCCAGCATAGTGCCTGTCGCCCAATGAACCCGAAATATAGACGAGAAAGAAAGTAGGAATAGAGTAAAGAAACTAAGAGAAGAAAGAAGGAAGAAGGCGGGGAGGAGCCCACGTAACCTCGGAGCGCCCGACACCACCGGCCAACCAAGCCTCCACACACTGAAACCCCACTACACCCAAAGGCGGTCGTGTGAAGATAGCATGTAACAACAAGGAAATGAAGGCAGACAGATCGCGACGAGTGCGCACAACATATGCAAACAATTCCAGTCCCAGTCCAGCCCGTCCGTGAAACCGTGATGATATAAAGTAATCTAGCCCTGGCCCGATCGCGGGCTTACGATTAGACCCGCCCCCTCGTGAAGGCCCCGCATCCCGAACAGACAAAGACAATATGGCCGCGTGGAAGAAGATGGAGAAGTAGAGTCACAAAATGGCCGCCGATCATCTATTGAGGTCCCCTTGCACACCATATAAAATCCAGACCTGGCTTGTAAAGTACATGAGTTCCACATAAAAGGAGCCGTAGGCCACCGTGAACGGTTCCTCGAGGACGTCAGGTGTAGCTCAGCTGGAAACTCCTGCGGGCACGGTGAGGCAGGCAACAACAAAGCAGGCAGCAACGACCGGGGAAACAAAGTATCCGCCGTTGAGCAGGAGAGCGATTGATCCTGGGTGCCGGGAAAGCCAAATGCAGACACCAGTGTAGCACCGTTATACCCAGTCGTTGCTTCCCCGCAGGAGGACCAAAGCACTGGCAGACTCACGTCTTGTTGATCACAAACGGGGCGCTCACGACCCGCAGCAGACAGTATAGAGTCGAACCGCTCACTCAGCGTTTGCAAGCCGACACACAATTGCAGACGAAAGTCCCGCAGGGCAGCCAGAACGGAGCCGTATGTCAGCGGAAGCTGCGCCCCCACAGCGGCAGCAATCCGGGACGGCACTGGGGAGCGGGAGTCTGGTAGAGGGAGGGCGAAGCGGGCAGCGGGCGAGACCGGAGCATCACCCCCCAGCAGCGAGCAGGCAATCAGCGCCATGTTTTACCGCTGAACGGTACCTTGGTCAGGGGGGGGGTCGTGACAAGGAGGCAATTCCCAACAGGTCTGCGCCGCAACAGGTGAAAGCCAACAGTCGCTTCCCCTCCCTCGGGCTCCCGTTGCAGCCGACTAGGCCATAGAAGAAGGGGGTCTGCAGCCTTCCACAGCGTGGTCCACAGAGCGGGGTAGGAGACCCGCCACGCCGGGGCTTACCCTCTAGCTCCAGCCCGTCAGGTGCAGGGTGCAGGAGGTGTCCGGGCGTCTCTCCCCCGGCTCTTCTGGCGACAGTCCGTGGCGTGAGGCGGGATCGGGACCGCGGGGCTCAGATTTGTACCAGCGGGTCCGGTGACTGCGACGCTTCCAGGGGGCCGGCCGAGGCCACAGTAGAGCAGGGGTCCCGTGCGGAGAACAAAGGCACCAAGAACTCCGACGTCCGGGCGGGCTAAGACTCCGGGAAAGCGGCGGCGCGGTCAGCGCGTCGTCACACACGTTGCACCTCGAAAATCGGCAAGGATAGGAATCAGGATGATAGTCTGAGGCCAAGGGCCGACGGAGCCGGGCGCTCAAGCGTCTGCTCCGGTCGCCATCTTGGCTCCTCCCCGCAGGATGGGGTGACTTGACTGCCTCCCACCAGGGTCTGTTACCCAGAATCCCTTGCAAACCTAAAAAATTGTCAAAAAAAACACATTTTCCCCACATTTCTGTCGTGGAAAGTTCCGGAATCTGCGTGGATCCACAAATTTCCACCCACCCCGCGTTCCCCAAAGTCTTACGAGAAAAACGGTACCTCACTTGTGTGGGTCAGCCTAGTGTCCGCGACAGGAAACGGCACAAAACGCAACGTGGTCACACCTCAATTTCGCAGTGAAAAATGACCCTTTTTTGGCAAAATGTCTAGCTGTAGTTTTTGAACCCTAGCTCTGCGGGCACCTAGGGAAACCTAGCAAACCTATATATTTTTGAAAACTAGACACCCAGGGGAATCCAGGAAGGGGTGACTTGACTGCCTCCCACCAGGGCCTGTTACCCAGAATCCCTTGCAAACCTAAACAATTGTAAAAAAAAAACACACATTTTCCCCACATTTCTGTCGTGGAAAGTTCCGGAATCTGCGTGGATCCACAAATTTCCACCCACCCCGCGTTCCCCAAAGTCTTACGAGAAAAACAGTACCTCACTTGTGTGGGTCGGCCTAGTGCCCGCAACAGGAAACGGCGAAAAACGCAACCTGGCCACACCTCAATTTTGCAGTGAAAAATGACCCTTTTTTGGAAAAATTACTAGCTGTAGTTTTTGAACCGTAGCTCTGCGGGCACCTTGGGAAACCTAGCAAACCTATACATTTTTGAAAACTAGACACCCAGGGGAATCCAGGATAGGGTGACTTGACTGCCTGCCACCAGGGTCTGTTACCCAGAATCCCATGCAAACCTAAACAATTGTAAAAAAAAAAAACACACTTTCCCCACATTTCTGTCGTGGAAAGTTCCGGAATCTGCGTGGATCCACAAATTTCCACCCACCCCGCATTCCCCTAAGTCTTACGAGAAAAACAGTACCTCACTTGTGTGGGTCGGCCTAGTGCCCGCGACAGGAAACGGCGCAAAACGCAACCTGGCCACACCTCAATTTCGCAGTGAAAAAGGACCCTTTTTTGGAAAAATGACTAGCTGTAGTTTTTGAACCCTAGCTCTGCGGGCACCTTGGGAAACCTAGCAAACCTATACATTTTTGAAAACTAGACACCCAGGGGAATCCAGGATAGGGTGACTTGGCTGCCTCCCACCAGGGTCTGTTACCCAGAATCCCTTGCAAACCTAAAAACTCGTCCAAAAAACCACATTTTCCCCACATTTCTGTCGTGGAAAGTTCCGGAATCTGCGTGGATCCACAAATTTCAACCCACCCCGCGTCCCCCAAAGTCTTAAGAGAAAAACGGTACCTCACTTGTGTGGGTCGGACTAGTGCCCGCGGCAGGAAACGGCGCAAAACGCAACGTGGTCACACCTCAATTTCGCAGTGAAAAATGACCCTTTTTTGGCAAAATGACTAGCTGTAGTTTTTGAACCCTAGCTCTGCGGGCACCTTGGGACACCTAGCAAACCTATACATTTTTGAAAACTAGACACCCAGGGGAATCCAGGATGGGGTGACTTGACTGCTCCCACCAGGGTCTGTTACCCAGAATCCCTTGCAAACCTAAAAAATTGTCAAAAAAAACACATTTTCCCCACATTTCTGTCGTGGAAAGTTCCGGAATCTGTGTGGATCCACAAATTTCCACCCACCCCGCATTCCCCAAAGTCTTACGAGAAAAACTGTACCTCACTTGTGTGGGTCGGACTAGTGCCTGCGACAGGAAACGGCGCAAAACGCAACGTGGTCACACCTCAATTTCGCAGTGAAAAATTACCCCTTTTTGGCAAAATGTCTAGCTGTAGTGTTTGAACCCTAGCTCTGCGGGCACCTGGGGAAACCTAGCAAACCTATACATTTTTGAAAACTAGACACCCAGGGGAATTCAGGAAGGGGTGACTTGACTGCCTCCCACAAGGGTCTGTTACCCAGAATCCCTTGCAAACCTAAAAAACTGTAAAAAAAAACCCACATTTTCCCCACATTTCTGTCGTGGAAAGTTCCGGAATCTGCGTGGATCCACAAATTTCCACCCACCCCGCATTCCCCAAAGTCTTACGAGAAAAACAGTACCTCACTTGTGTGGGTCGGCCTAGTGCCCGCGACAGGAAACGGCGCAAAACGCAACCTGGCCACACCTCAATTTCGCAGTGAAAAATTACCCTTTTTTGGAAAAATGACTAGCTGTAGTTTTTGAACCCTAGCTCTGCGGGCACCTTGGGAAACCTAGCAAACCTATACATTTTTGAAAACTAGACACCCAGGGGAATCCAGGATAGGGTGACTTGACTGCCTCCCACCAGGGTCTGTTACCCAGAATCCCTTGCAAACCTAAAAAATTGTAAAAAAAACCCCACATTTTCCCCACATTTCTGTCGTGGAAAGTGCCGGAATCTGCGTGGATCCACAAATTTCCACCCACCCTGCATTCCCCAAAGTCTTACGAGAAAAACAGTACCTCACTTGTGTGGGTCGGCCTAGTGCCCGCGACAGGAAACGGCGCAAAACGCAACCTGGTCACACTTCAATTTCGCAGTGAAAAATGACCCTTTTTTGGCAAAATGACTAGCTGTAGTTTTTGAACCCTAGCTCTGCGGGCACCTTGGGAAACCTAGCAAACCTATACATGTTTGAAAACTAGACACCCAGGGGAATCCAGGAAGGGGTGACTTGGCTGCCTCCCACCAGGGTCTGTTACCCAGAATCCCTTGCAAACCTAAAAAATTGTCAAAAAAACCACATTTTCCCCACATTTGTCGTGGAAAGTTCCGGAATCTGCGTGGATGCACACACTTCAACCCACCCCGCGTCCCCCAAAGTCTTATGAGAAAAACGGTACCTCACTTGTGTGGGTCGGCCTAGTGCCCGCGACAGGAAACGGCGCAAAACGCAACGTGGTCACACCTCAATTTCGCAGTGAAAAATGACCCTTTTTTGGCAAAATGACTAGCTGTAGTTTTTGAACCCTAGCTCTGCGGGCACCTTGGGAAACCTAGCAAACCTATACATTTTTGAAAACTAGACACCCAGGGGAATCCAGGATGGGGTGACTTGACTGCCTCCCACCAGGGTCTGTTACCCAGAATCCCTTGCAAACCTAAAAAATTGTCAAAAAAACCACATTTTCCCCACATTTCTGTCGTGGAAAGTTCCAGAATCTGCGTGGATCCACAAATTTCCACCCACCCCGCGTTCCCCAAAGTCTTACGAGAAAAACGGTACCTCACTTGGTTGGGTCGGCCTAGTGCCCGCGACAGGAAACGGCGCAAAACGCAACCTGGCCACACCTCAATTTCGCAGTGAAAAATGACCCTTTTTTGGAAAAATGACTAGCTGTAGTTTTTTAACCCTAGCTCTGCGGGCACCTTGGGAAACCTAGCAAACCTATACATTTTTGAAAACTAGACAACCAGGGGAATCCAGGATAGGGTGACTTGGCTGCCTCCCACCAGGGTCTGTTACCCAGAATCCCTTGCAAACCTAAAAACTTGTCCAAAAAACCACATTTTCCCCACATTTCTGTCGTGGAAAGTTCCGGAATCTGCGTGGATCCACAAATTTCAACCCACCCCGCGTCCCCCAAAGTCTTAAGAGAAAAACTGTACCTCACTTGTGTGGGTCGGACTAGTGCCCGCGGCAGGAAACGGCGCAAAACGCAACGTGGTCACACCTCAATTTCGCAGTGAAAAATGACCCTTTTTTGGCAAAATGACTAGCTGTAGTTTTTGAACCCTAGCTCTGCGGGCACCTTGGGAAACCTAGCAAACCTATACATTTTTGAAAACTAGACACCCAGGGGAATCCAGGATGGGGTGACTTGACTGCCTCTCACCAGGGTCTGTTACCCAGAATCCCTTGCAAACCTAAAAAATTGTCCAAAAAAACACATTTTCCCCACATTTCTGTCGTGGAAAGTTCCAAAATCTGCGTGGATCCACAAATTTCCACCCACCCCGCGTTCCCCAAAGTCTTACGAGAAAAACGGTACCTCACTTGGTTGGGTCGGCCTAGTGTCCGCGACAGGAAACGGCACAAAACACAACCTGGTCACACCTCAATTTCGCAGTGAAAAAGGACCCTTTTTTGGCAAAATGACTAGCTGTAGTTTTTGAACCCTAGCTCTGCGGGCACCTTGGGAAACCTAGCAAACCTATACATTTTTGAAAACTAGACACCCAGGGGAATCCAGGATGGGGTGACTTGGCTGCCTCCCACCAGGGTCTGTTACCCAGAATCCCTTGCAAACCTAAAAAATTGTCCAAAAAAACACATTTTCCCCACATTTCTGTCGTGGAAAGTTCCGGAATCTGCGTGGGTCCACAAATTTCCACGCACCCCGCGTTCCCCAAAGTCTTATGAGAAAAACGGTACCACACTTGTGTGGGTCGGCCTAGTGCCCGCGACACGAAACGGCACAAAACGCAACGTGGTCACACCTCAATTTCGCAATGAAAAATGACCCTTTTTTCGCAAAATGACTAGCTGTAGTTTTTGAACCCTAGCTCTGCGGGCACCTTGGGAAACCTAGAAAACCTATACATTTTTTAAAACTAGATACCCAGGGGAATCCAGGATGGGGTGACTTGGCTGCCTCCCACCAGGGTCTGTTACCCAGAATCCCTTGCAAACCTAAAACATGGTGTAAAAAAAACACATTTTCCCCACATTTCTGTCGTGGAAAGTTCCGGAATCTGCGTGGATCCACAAATTTCCCCCCACCCCGCGTTCCCCAAAGTCTTTAGAGAAAAATGGTACCTCACTTGTGTGTGTTGGCCTAGTGCCCGCGACAGGAAACGGCGCAAAACGTAATGAGGTAACATCAAAATTGCCTATCTCAAATCCACCTGATTTTGCAAGGGGGTCACTTGGGTTTTTGGCCCGGTGCACGGCAGCCATCTAGAGAAACCTACCAAACCCATACATTTCTGAAAACTAGACACCTGGGGGCTTCCAGGGAGGTATGGCTTGCGTGGATCCCCCAACGTTTCCTTACCCAGAATCCCCTGCAAACCTCAATTTTAGCTGAAAGAAATCACTTTTTTCACACTTTTTTGTGTGGGAAAGTTGTGGCATCACCGGGCTCACTCAAATATCCTGCCTCCCAGCGTTCCCCTGGGTCTCCCGGTAAAAATGGTGCTTCACTTGTGTGGGAGGCCCAAGTACCCGCGACAGGCAAGGGCCAGAACGTAGTGATGCGACATCAACATTGCCCATCTCAAAACCACCTGGTTTTGCAAGGGGGGGTCTCTTGGGTTTTTGGCCCGGTGCACGGCGGCCATCTAGGGAAACCTACCAAACCCATACATTTCTGAAAACTAAACACCCAGGGGCTTCCAGGGAGGTATGGCTTGCGTGGATCCCCCAACGTTTCCTTACCCAGAATCCCCTGCAAACCTCAATTTTAGCTGACAAAATCACTTTTTTCACACTTTTTTGTGTGGGAAAGTTGTGGCATCACAGGGCTCACTCAAATTTCCCACCTCCCAGCGTTCCCCTGGGTCTCACGGTAAAAATGGTGCCTCACTTGTGTGGGAGGCCCAAGTACCCGCGACAGGCAAGGGCCCAAAACGTAGTGAATCGACATCAACATTGCTTATCTCAAAACCACCTGGTTTTGCAAGGGGGGTCTCTTGGGTTTTTGACCCGGTGCACGGCGGCCCTCTAGGGAAACCTACCAAACCCATACATTTCTGAAAACTAGACACCCGGGGGCTTCCAGGGAGGTATGGCTTGCATGGATCCCCCAACGTTTCCTTACCCAGAATCCCCTGCAAACCTCAATTTTAGCTGAAAAAATCCCTTTTTTCACACTTTTTTGTGTGGGAAAGTTGTGGCATCACCGGGCTCACTCAAATTTCCCGCCTCCCAGCGTTCCCCTGGGTCTCCCGGTAAGAATGGTGCCTCACTTGTGTGGGAGGCCCAAGTACCCGCGACAGGCAAGGGCCCAAAACGTAGTGTGGTGACATCAAAATTGCCTATCTCAAAACCACCTGGTTTTGCAAGGGGGGTCACTTGGGTTTTTGGCCCGGTGCACGGCGGCCATCTAGGGAAACCTACCAAACCCATACATTTCTGAAAACTAGGCACCCGGGGGCTTCCAGGGAGGTATGGCTTGTGTGGATCCCCCAACGTTTCCTTACCCAGAATCCCCTGCAAACATCAATTTTGGCTGAAAAAAATCACTTTTTTCACACTTTTTTGTGTGGGAAAGTTGTGGCATCACCAGGCTCACTCAAATTTCCCACCTCCCAGCGTTCCCCTGGGTCTCCCGGTAAAAATGGTGCCTCGCTTGTGTGGGAGGCCCAAGTACCCGCGACAGGCAAGGGCCCAAAACGTAGTGATGCGACATCAACATTGCCTATCTCAAAACCACCTGGTTTTGCAAAGGGGGTCTCTTGGGTTTTTGGCCCGGTGCACGGCGGCCATCTAGGGAAACCTACCAAACCCATACAAAAAAGTGTGAAAAAAGTGATTTTTTCAGCTAAAATTGAGGTTTGCAGGGGATTCTGGGTAAGGAAACGTTGGGGGATCCACGCAAGCCATACCTCCCTGGAAGCCCCCGGGTGTCTAGTTTTCAGAAATGTATGAGTTTGGTAGGTTTCCCTAGATGGCCGCCGTGCACCGGGCCAAAAGCCCAAGTGACCCCCCTTGCAAAACCAGGTGGTTTTGAGATAGGCAATTTTGATGTCACCACACTACGTTTTGGGCCCTTGCCTGTCGCAGGTACTTGGGCCTCCCACACAAGTGAGGCACCATTTTTACCGGGAGACCCAGGGGAACGCTGGGAGGTGGGAAATTTGAGTGAGCCCGGTGATGCCACAACTTTCCCACACAAAAAAGTGTGAAAAAAGTGATTGTTTCAGCTAAAATTGAGGTTTGCAGGGGATTCTGGGTAAGGAAACGTTGGGGGATCCATGCAAGCCATACCTCCCTGGAGGCCCCCGGGTGTCTAGTTTTCAGAAATGTATGGGTTTGGTAGGTTTCCCTAGATGGCCGCCGTGCACCGGGCCAAAAACCCAAGTGACCCCCCTTGCAAAACCAGGTGGTTTTGAGATAGGCAAAGTTGATGTCGCATCACTACGTTTTGGGCCCTTTCCTGTCGCGGGTACTTGGGCCTCCCACACAAGTGAGGCACCATTTTTACCGGGAGACCAAGGGGAACGCTGGGAGGTGAGAAATTTGAGTGAGCCCGGTGATGCCACAACTTTCCCACACAAAAAAGTGTGAAAAAAGTGATTTTTTCAGCTAAAATTGAGGTTTGCAGGGGATTCTGGGTAAGGAAACGTTGGGAGATCCACGCAAGCCATACCTCCCTGGAAGCCCCCGGGTGTCTAGTTTTCAGAAATGTATGGGTTTGGTAGGTTTCCCTAGATGGCCGCCGTGCACCGGGCCAAAAACCCAAGTGACCCCCCTTGCAAAACCAGGTGGTTTTGAGATGGGCAATTTTGATGTCACCACACTACGTTTTGGGCCCTTGCCTGTCGCGGGTACTTGGGCCTCCCACACAAGTGAGGCACCATTTTTACCGGGAGACCCAGGGGAACGCTGGGAGGTGGGAAATTTGAGTGAGCCCGGTGATGCCACAACTTTCCCACACAAAAAAGTGATTTTTTCAGCTAAAATTGAGGTTTGCAGGGGATTCTGGGTAAGGAAACGTTGGGGGATCCACGCAAGCCATACCTCCCTGGAAGCCCCCGGGTGTCTAGTTTTCAGAAATGTATGGGTTTGGTAGGTTTCCCTAGATGGCCGCCGTGCACCGGGCCAAAAACCAAAGTGACCCCCCTTGCAAAACCAGGTGGTTTTGAGATAGGCAATTTTGATGTCACCACACTACGTTTTGGGCCCTTGCCTGTCGCGGGTACTTGGGCCTCCCACACAAGTGAGGCACCATTTTTACCGGGAGACCCAGGGGAAGGCTGGGAGGTGGGAAATTTGAGTGAGCCCAGTGATGCCACAACTTTCCCACACAAAAAAGTGTGAAAAAAGTGATTTTTTCAGCTAAAATTGAGGTTTGCAGGGGATTCTGGGTAAGGAAACATTGGGGGATCCACGCAAGCCATACCTCCCTGGAAGCCCCCGGGTGTCTAGTTTTCAGAAATGTATGGGTTTGGTAGGTTTCCCTAGATGGCCGCCGTGCACCGGGCCAAAAACCCAAGTGACCCCCCTTGCAAAACTAGGTGGTTTTGAGATAGGCAATTTTGATGTCACCACACTACGTTTTGGGCCCTTGCCTGTCGCGGGTACTTGGGCCTCCCACACAAGTGAGGCACCATTTTTACCGGGAGACCCAGGGGGACGCTGGGAGGTGGGAAATTTGAGTGAGCCCGGTGATGCCACAACTTTCCCACACAAAAAAGTGTGAAAAAAGTGTTTTTTTCAGCTAAAATTGAAGTTTGCAGGGGATTCTGGGTAAGGAAACGTTGGGGGATCCACGCAAGCCATACCTCCCTGGAAGCCCCCAGGTGTCTAGTTTTCAGAAATGTATGGGTTTGGTAGGTTTCCCTAGATGGCCGCCGAGCACGGGCCAAAAAGTCAGTTGACCCCCTTGCAAAACCAGATCGTTTTGACATTGTTTGTTTCTACAGCGTGAGAATTTCGGCACAATATTGCATGGAAAATGTGACAGATATTTTGAGGTTTGCAGGACATTGAGGATAAAAAAACTTTTTGGAATTCACAAGAGAGACATCACCATGAACTCCCATGGGTTTACGACAATATCTACAGTTGGTGGGTTATTTTTACATGGAACATACACCTTGGCAGAGAAACTAAAAAGACAAAGATTCCTGCACAGCCATCTATTCCTCAAACGCACACACATACTGGTTGGATTTGGCATGAGGGTGAGTGATGGTTCAGTATATTAAATTTTATTAACAAGAGATTTCACAAAAATGAAATGCACTGTCAATAATTAAATGGAGAAAAAACTGAACCAATGACTCGCAGCTCGTGAGCTGTAAAGCCACGGCAAGGCACCAACCGCTTTACAGGCCATTCACACACCTTTCATACGTGATACACACAAGACCACTCGCACCACCAGGCACAAAAACAACACATTACAAAATTCACAAAAGGGACAAGGTACACCCTGCTTCAGAAAGGCAAATATTACTGCACAGCCATCTAATCCTCAAGCGCACACACACATACTGGTTGGATTTGGCACGAGGGTGAGTGATGGTTCAGTATATACAATTGTATTAGCAAGTGATTTCACAAAAATGAAATGCACTGTTAATAATTGAAAGGGCGAGAAACTGAACCATTGACTCATAGCTCGTGAGCTGTAAAGCCACGACAAGGCACCAACCTCTTTACAGGCCATTCATACACCTTTCATACGTGTGAGACATACAAAACCATTCACACCGCCAGCCGCGGGCCCATCACATAACAAAACTCACACCAGCACACAGCGCCATTCAAGGGCCCATCACTTTCACACGCCCACATTCCTGACACAGCAACTACACAAGCTGATGGATTGCGTGGAGTGGCACTCAGCTAGCAGTGTGTGTAGTGACCAGCAGCAAGTCACTACTCACCCACAGCCAGCTGAGCGCCAGTCCACGCACACCGCTAGCCGAGCGCCAGTCCACGCACACCGCTAGCTAAACACCAGTCCACGCACACCGCTAGCCAAGCGCCAGTCCAGGCACACCGCCAGCCACGCACCAGTCCACGCACACCACCAGCCAAGCACCAGTCCACGCACACCACCAGCCAAGCACCAGTCCAAGCACCCCGCCAGCCAAGCACCATTGCACGCACACCGCCAAAGAAGTGCCAGTCCACACACACTGCCAACACATTTAGGATTTTTTTAGACAAAAATAAAAACACAAACAAATCGCAAATAGATACAAATCTACAAACACAAAATCAGAAACTAAACACATTGCACTAACGCCAACCTTGAAACAGAATCAAATTTTTCAAAGAATGCAAACCAATCAGTTAACTTTACCACTCATGAATGCTCCCAAAAATTATTTTGCGTATGGTACGCTCTAAAACAAGCAGGGACACACAGCCCAGGTTTAGATGGGCAGTCGGGGCAGTACATACGAATCTCCTTCCGCGTACCTCTTCGCCAACAGACTCTGCATCTCCTAGTGGGAAAATCTTTTGCCGGTGTGGGAGGGATGAAATCAGGAAAGTGGCGATCTTTCAATCGAACCACATCCTCCACCACTCCAAATCTAGGAACACTTGCCTGTTCCACAACAACAAGGCTAGCTATCACAGAGTGCTGAAACTGAAGAAATGTCAACTTTGACGCAGGAGAACACTCCTTGAACACAATAAAAGCATTGAAAATTGCTAATTCGAAGAAATGGATGGCCAACTTCTTATACCAAACATAAGCCTTCCGAATAGCAGAGTAAGGTTCCAACCTCTGATCTACTCTGTCAACACCACCCATGTGCTTATTGTAGTCTAGAATGCACACAGGTTTGCACACTTCAGCAACCTGACCCCAAACAGCCACAGGTGAAGTACTCTCATCATGGATGGTAGTCAGCATGTACACATCCCTCCTGTCCACAAATTTTACAGGTAGTAGTTCATCACTACGCAAGGAACTGCACTGCCCCCTCTGAAGTTTTTTGCAAACAAGCTCTTTCGGATAACCTTTACGGTTAGAGCGGATTGTGCCACATGCAAAAGTGTCCACTTTATACAATTCCTTAAATAATTGCACAGCAGTATAGAAGTTATCAAGGTACAAATGGTGGCCTCTGTGAAACAGTCTTCTAGCAAGATCCCACACAATTTTCTCTGCAACTCCAAAAGTGGACGGACAACCTGGGGGGTCAATAGTAGAATCTCTACTAGTGTACACACGAAAATTAAAAACATATCATGTCCTACTCTCAGACAACATATACAGCTTAATTCCATAGCGTGTCCTCTTGCTAGGGATGTACTGCCTAAAAACCAAACGGTCCTTGAACAAGACCAAAGACTCATCAATAGATATTTCTTTCCCTGGAGTATAGATCTCAGAAAATCGATCTACAAAGTGATCAAAAACGGGCCGAATCTTAAAAAGACGGTCACAGTCAAGGTGATCTCGTGGCAACGCCATAGAATTATCAACAAAATGCAGCATACGTAGCAAAAGTAAATACCGATTACGAGTCATAACTGCAGGAAATATGGCAGTTGCCAACAAGGGGCTAGTAAACCAATATGAAGCCAAGGTTGGCTTCTTTACCACACCCATCAATAAAGTCAAACCCAAAAACTTCTTAATCTCTTCCAGATATGTGGGAGTCCACCGGGTAGCTCTAGACTGGGGCCTAAGTTTGTCGCTGTTGTCCCTCAAAAACTGTTCAGCATACAAATTTGTCTGCTCAACAATCTCACCCAAAAATACATCATCCATAAACAACTGAAAAAACTGTATAGGCAAAAAGTTTTCACAATTCACTGTACACCCTGCATCACCGCTAAAGGCAGGCTACACCGGCTGCACCATGTTTGGATCAACCCAAAGTCCAGCACTTCCAGTAGGAAGCCTAGCAGCCTCAGACTGCAATCCAGATGCCTCTTGCACCATCGGCACAGCAGTTTCCTCCTCTAAGACAGGCACTTCACCCACACTGAGAGTTGCTTCATCCACACCAAGAGTACCTTCATCTGCACTGAGAGTACCTTCATCATCCGATGATTCCATGTTGAGTGAAAACTCACTGCCAGAATCTTCCCCTCCCTCCTCTCCCTCAGACGCACTGTCAGTCTCATAATCATGCTCAGAGGAAGATTCAAGAAGCATACCAACCACCTGTTGAGCAGTCATTCTACGGCTAGCCATATTGCTTACTAATAAAGGTAACTTGTCAAACAAGTCAACAACAACAAACACTTTGTAAAATAAGTAATAAACAAAAAGCACCTTTATCAAAAACTCAAATATACTCCAAAACAATACCACTCACTTGCCAGAGGCAGCTAAACTACTCACCACCACCAACTCTGTACAGACACAGTTTGGATCAACAATATCCCACTAAAAAAGAAAGAGAAAAGCAATTACACATAAGACTATAAGACTATGCAAAACACATCGCAAAGAATTTCATGCTCAAACCACTAACTAAATATGCCGCCATTATGACATCACTTACAAAAAAATTCATTCAGACATTATATTATTACTCATTTGGTGCAAATACAACAACAACAAAATTCTTACCAAAACAATGCAACTACACAAAACTGCAGAACAACCACAGTCGAAAGGCTTTAGACTAGAATAAAAAGGAGAAAAAAACTTTATTGTAACATATGCATATAATGCTCTAGACCATCACGTACTGCGCAAAATGTATTGCTTGAACCTCCCACTTTCAACTAGGAAAGATCGATGGCCCAATCCTTTACAAGCAACGCGGCGAGAATCTGGAACTGAGCCTCAGCTCCGCACCACCCCCTCCCTCTTCCCAGTCCTTCAAAACTGACCTCAAAGTTCTCCTCCTGCAAAGACACTTCCAAACTTAATTCACACCCTCTCTATTGTCTGAAGGAAGTCTTTACATTAGAGGAAATTCTGTTCTCCATGCCCGTAGAAGTGCCTTCCCAGTGTGTTCCTGTGTTTTGCGTGTCTGCCATTTATTGCACTTTTATACCTCTACTTGTACTTTGTACTCTTTTGTAAGTTGCACACATGTCACTTTTCCTCTTGTAACGTATTGTTTGCTACCTCTTGTATTTTGTTTGCTTTTGATACATGCACAATTACCACCATTGCCTCATGTAACATACCGTTTGCTCTTGTTTTCAGAGTGTCTGCCATTTATTGCAGTATTTTACCTCATGTGACATCCATCAGAGAGCTGCGTGAATAATTACCTGGTAATCCCCTCATCACAATGCAAACACCCACCCGAAATAGGTACCCAGTGAGGTCACACCGTTCGCATCGCCCTAACCTGCTCAAGGTTCATGTGACCTCAGTGACAGTCACAGCGACTGGATCACTGTTGCTCTAGGGTGTGCTGCTTCGTAGGCCTGTCAGCAACACTGGAGATGAACTTCAGTATGGATTGTGGTGGACAGGCCTTCAAGGATAACCCACAATTGACACCACTACAGTACACCTGCTTGTGCTAAGACATCAAGCCTTCTAAGGTCTAGTGGGGCCTTCTACGGTCTAGCATGGGAATGTGCTCCCTCAGTACAGTGGTGTGGTGGACTGGTCATGAATGTTGAACCCGGTTCCCCAGTTCCAAATTCAACAGCTCCGGCCATAGTGCCACATCCCCACTGAACGCCATGCTTGCCCACTGAGAGAAACTCGCACTGCCTTCAGCTATAACCTAATTGTGCCCGCTATAAACACTTGGATGTGGCTCAAT
Source organism: Triturus cristatus (assembly GCF_964204655.1). NCBI lineage: Eukaryota > Metazoa > Chordata > Amphibia > Caudata > Salamandridae > Triturus > Triturus cristatus. Next base: position 848,877,741 of record NC_140583.1, on the reverse strand, counting down.
TAAAATTATGCACTTGATAAGAGTAATACGCTGCCTAAAAAAAAAAAACACTCATAGGGAATGCAAAGCATGTGAAATGTAAGCAGAAACAACATGGTTACCTAAACGATCTCTCACTAACTATTCACAAATCAGTGAGTGGTTTCACCTGAAAAGTTATGGACATGACTAGAGGGCCCTGAAGGGAACCGTTTCACTGTCCATTGCTTACATCCTTACAAAACATAAGCAGTATGGTAGACCACATCCATAAACACAGAGCCATGGTGCACATTGTGTTTTCCAATTCACCCATCAACCAGGTATTGCAGTACCTCCAGGAATGGTACACTCTCCCACCCTGGAAACAACAATGCTGTTCAAAGGAAGACGAGAAAACGAAAGTAGCACTTCACTGGCAAACTCTGTGATGCTGGTGTATTTGGATGTAAAAAAAAAACAATCAAGCCACTTTGCAACCCCTCTGTCTTACTTTATTTTGCCCCCCCTGGAAACAACAATGCTGTTCAAAGAAAGAAGAGAAAACGAAAGTAGCGCTTCACTGGCAAACTCTGTGATGCTGGTGTATTTGGATGTAAATAAAATCAATCTGGCCACTTTGCAACCCCTATGTCTTACTTTATTTTGCCCCCCCCCTGGGAACAACAATGCTGTTCAAAGGAAGACGAGAAAACGAAAGTAGCACTTCACAGGCAAACTCAGTGAAGCTGGTGTATTTGGATGTAAAATAAAAAAAAAACAATCTGGCCACTTTGCAACCCCTCTGTCTTACTTTATTTCGCCCCCCCCCCCCTGGGAACAACAATGCTGTTCGAAGGAAAACGAGAAAACGAAAGTGGTGCTTCACTGGCAAACTCTGTGATGCTGGTGTGTTCCGATGCAAATAAAAACAATCTGGCCACTTTGCAACCCCTCGGTATTACTTTATGTCGTCCCCCTGGGAACAACAATGCTGTTCAAAGGAAGACGAGAAAACGAAAGTAGTGCTTCACTGGCAAACTCTGTGATGCTGGTGTGTTCCGATGCAAATAAATACAATCTGGCCACTTTGCAACCCCTCGGTATTACTTTATTTGCCCCCCGCCCCCCACGCACCCATCGATCCTAAAATCCCCCCTCCCCAGCCCCAAAACTCACCTTTACTCTGGACGCGCAGGAAGCAAATGGATTCCTGCGCCTCGGAGAGCAAAGGGGACACCTCCAATGACGTCAGCGTGCCTCGCGCGCTGACGTCATTGATGATGCGGGGGAGGGGGGCGGGGGGAGGCAGGGGAAGGTCTTCCCCTGCCTTCCCAGTTAAAAAAACAAAGATCGACCACTCACGGGGGGAGCGCCAGCGCTTCCCCCGTGGGTGGGTGTCAAGACGAGATGGTCTCGTCATGGGCACAGCGCGACTGTGCTCCATGACGAGACCATCTCGTCATGGCCACAGAACGGGTTAACAGTTAACAACGTTGAAGGGTTCAGCACTGTACATCATTTCAGAACAATATTGTCAGATGAGAGTATATTTTGCTCATAATGTGTAAGCCTACTACGGGTCATTTACTGTGTTTTTGTTCTCATTTACAGTAGCTCCACAGTGTGTTGGACCATGACAATTAATGAGTATCTTATCACTATCGTCTTGCTCTTTTCCAGACTAGTACATACAGTAGCCACCACTTAAAGGCAACCGGGAAGTCCTGCCGCTACAGGGTCAAGTGTGGTAGAAAAATAGGCTTTTGAGATCCTCCATGTGTTTGTGTCATAACCCAGAGAGTGCACCTATCTCTTTTGCTGCAAAACAATGTGAATTTGTTTGTACAGTCTGGCATTCCTAGTGCTGGGGTGCGGCACAATTTTTCTTTCACCTCTAGGAGAGCTCTTGTACATTCCATGTCCCATGGAATCGGATAAGAGACATCTCTGTGTGTCTGCCTCAGTGGAGGCATGGCCACCAAGGAAACGTTTGGTATCCACTGTCTACAGTAGCCAACCATTCCCAAAAACATTCTGATTTCTTTCTAATTTCGAGGTGGATTCATCAGCAAGATTGCTTCCACTCCTTCTGGTGATACTTTACTAGCTCCTTTCATAATAATGTGTCCCAGATATTGCACCTCTTTTTGAGACACTTTGGGCTAGATTTGGATGTCAGTCAGAGGCTTTCCGACCGACATCCAAGGTTTAAACTCTGACCGCCTCATTAAAAAGATGGAGGTCAGAGTTTAAACAAGCCGGTTAATCCAACTGGCTTCTGACTGGCTCGTTGAGCCCGTCGGTCAGTTGGAAGCTGCACCTAATCCCTAACGAAAGGCGTTTCTGCCGTCTTGAATGATATATCAGTTTCTGACAGGCATTCCATGTCGAGCTTTCTGACATGAAAAAGTGACTTTGGTGCAGGGCCCCCTTCCCTCCGCGGGCTACGGTTGTGGGCCTGGAGGCCACCTAATGCACCCCCCTGAAATCTCTGCACCGTGTGGCAAGCACCATGAAGTGCCTGCCATACGGTGCAGGGATTTACACAAACTCCCATTTCTCTATGTGAGCTTGTGCAGGTGGTTACCGGCCGCCACACAAGCTCCCATAGAGAAATGGGAGATTGCGACTGCACCATATGCGGTCGCATCGTAATACACTGTTCGGAACCGTTGACATCGTAATAGGGCCCTTTGTGTCTGTTCTCAGCCAGATGATTTAGGAATGCAATGGTGTCATGTTTATATGCATCTTGTGTTTCTGATGCCACAAGCAGATCATCTATGTATTGCACCAGGATTGACCTACTGGGCATCTGCAGGACTTCTAGATTTCTTTTAAGGATTTGATTGAAAATGGATGGATTCTCTCTATACTCTTGTGGGACACAACCCCATGTTAATACCCTCTGCTGGAATATAAATGAAAAGAGAAATTGGCTTCCCTCGTGCAATGGCACTGAGAAGAAAGCCTGGCACAAGTCAATAACTGTAAACCACTCCAGTATACGAGATCTGAAACATTATGGTACCTGGATTTGGTACCATAGGACAATAGAGCACTACTATTTCATTTGCCTTTCGTAAATCTTGACCTATCCTTTATTTACCATCACATTTCCCTCGTAAAAAACCAATGAAATTCCCCCGTTATAGTTAGTGCAGGCAACTATAACTCACGCGACCGCAATCCTCTGCTGATGACGTCAGATATTACATCACTGTATTTAGACACCTATTTACCCATGTCTTCTTCCATTAATGTTTAGCTATACATATATTACAAATATTTATTTTTCAGAAAGACACATATGTAATCAGTGATGTAATATCTGACGTCATCAGCAGAGGATTGCGGTCGCGTGAGTTATAGTTGCCTGCACTAACTATAACGGGGGAATTTCATTGGTTTTTCACGAGGGAAATGTCCAGCTAACTATAACATGTGTGAAACCTATGGTTTTTTAAGTGAATTTGCAAGGTTTTTTAAATGCTATTCCTAACTATAACGTGTGTGAAACCTATGGTTTTTTAAGTGAATTTGTACAGTTTTTTAAATGCTAAGTTATGTATTTATTAATATTTTTTTTTTTTCAGGTTTTTCACCGTGCGCGCACGGTGAGCGCTTATAGATATATATGTACTTTTAACTGAAATTTTCTCAGGAACTACTGAACAGATTGACTCCAGATATTCAAAAGGCACATCCCTGACCTGAGGACTACCTCTCTGCCAAATTTCAAGTAATTCTGTTCAGCCGTTCGGGCTGTACCTTGGACTAAAGGTCCCTATGGAAAAATGCATGGGGAAAACGCGTTTTGTGACCCCCCCTTTTTTCTCGGCCCCCGCTTGACTAATCACCCCGAGACTTTCAGGGTAGGAGCGGAGCAGAGCGCCCCACCTATTTTGAAAAATTTGCGAGGATTCATCAACCGGCGACAAAGTTATTCAAAATAGAATTTTCAGATTTCCTATGGAAACACGGTCCTAACTATAACTATCTACTGGCGACCGCCAGTAGATAATATATAAACATATATATAGTAATTAACAGTCATTCACTCACTCAAATCTCTTCAGCCTCCCAATATCACACATCCATGTCCAAACATCACCAATATATAAATTGCATATTATGTCTCCTTAATGTATTATTTGTGCTAGATTTCTTCTAGTAAGTCTCTGTGCCCCAAACTGCCACTCATGCATCCTTTTACTTTTCTGGATGCACTTTGTTGTTGTCGTCCTGCTTAAATTTCATATACTTCTGAAATGACAGGCTTTTGCTATCTTTGTCACATTCTTGGAATATCGCAGTGCTATTTTTCACCTACTATTTCATGTACATATATAATTTTGGAAAACTAATGATGATTCAATTATGTTGGTTCATATTTCTACTTCATACTTCTCGATCTTTGCAGGGGGCGCTATTCCGAAGTCCTTGTTTTGAAAAAGGTACAGGGCCACTGGAAGTATGAGATTCTGTGGCATTTTTATTTTCGTAATAATCAAAGGGAATGGATCACTTGTAGCTGGCACCAGGGTTCGGATAGTTGTTTCCGATATTTGGTAAAAAACCCTCATTCACGTAAGACAGTTCGTGGGCGCTATATCTTGGTTCTCCGCCTTGATATTTAAATACGTGACAGCATCATCATAGGGTTTTTCCCATGCTTCCTCCAACCCGGAGGGAACCACTGGACGTTCCAGTAGTGATCAGGGAAAAAAAGGGGGAGTACAAAAAGGGGTGAGAAGTGCTCAAGTGTTGTGATTGGTTAAAAAATTCCTCTAGCTACCTATATTCAATTTTATTCCATTAGGTGCAGGGAAAAAAGGATAAAAAACAGCTAGTTGCAGAAAGGACATGTAATGAATCCGCTGCAGTTTTAGTCTGAGTGGTCGGTCGACATGTTTCAGCCCCTAAAGTGCCCAGAGGGGTCGGGGGGCTTTCATCAGGACCTCAGGTGAAAGAGAAGTGGGATTTGGATAGTATCCAATATCAGGTGGAAGTTCCAATAATAATCGTATGAACTTCTTAAGGTTAGTACCTATGTAGGGAGGGGAGGAGGAAAGGTAGACAGAGGCGTCCTTAGTTAATACAAAGAGGACGAGGTTGTTAATTGGTCTAGCTGAAATCACAATACATAAGCAAATATAAATGGCAAATCTTTAGATACATACTGGTATACATCTTAAAAAGCAAGTGGAGATTCGAACCGTCTATATCATAGACAGGTGAGTTAAGAAACAGGTAAGTTAGGTGTGAATTAGCACAGATAGTATTGGGAACGTGAGTGTACACTTGTTAAAACCAGATAAGCGAGTAATGGTGTTGTTAGTTCTAACATTAGATGCCCCTAGGTAATTGTCATGTTAGACCCAGGTCGTTGTTGAGCGTCAGTTAGTGCAAATGTGGTTAAATAGCGTGCCTCTGTTGAGGAGAGCTCTTGGCGAATGTTACGTGGTGCAAGACAAAAAGATATAAAGGCCCTAGGCCGTGTTAGTCAAGGTCGTAATGAACCTCAGTTAGTGCAAACAGTATCAATTAAAAATAAAATAATAATAATAAATACAAGCAGGTAACGAGGCACAGAGAGACCTGTCTCTACTGAGGGGAGTTGTTACTCATATGCTACGATATGTAGCGTAGGCAAAGTAAATACCTTGGGGGTTCCAATTCAGAACTCCATAGGACGAAACAGGCAGCGATATTACTGTTAAAAGAAAACAGGAAAAACAAAGAATGTAGAACACGTCAAGATACTGAATAACGTTACGTGTCTTCTGTTGAGGCTAAGAGACGTTCCCCATACCGCGGCTCCGGTGCAGTCACGACTTGTGCTGACACTGATTTCCTGTTTACGTGGCGGACCCGGGAGGCGGGATTTAAGTACTGGGTTGGGTGCCACGGAAGAGAGACTGTCCATGTGTGATGGTATCAAGAAACTTTATTGAGCTAATTAATGTCGTTGGAAGACAAGAGTGTCAAAAAATAATAAAAGATGATAGAAATTAAAACGAGAGTCATTGCCAAAATTTTTAGTATTCTGTTGATGTACAGGCAGTTATCGTGATGAATATTTAGCTAAAAAAGGCATTATATATGAGAAATAGAGTGCTCATGTTTGTTGTTCTGACATCTTTGTGCCTTAAAATACGTATAGCCCATAGTTGGCATGTTCAGAGGAGAATATGTACGTTCATGTTCTGGCCTCCTGGTTCTATATGGCATCTTGTTCAAAAGGGTGGGTGTTCGTTTACAGTCATGTGGGCATCTGTTTACATTTATACACTCAGCCAAGGGATGTCACCATTCAATCCTTGTATGTTGGTCTTCAAACGATGGACCCATCTTTGTTCCTTCCCAAAAAGTACCTTTTCTGCATTCGATGTTTTGGAGGTAAGGGTTTCAAGTATTAACCATTTGAGATTGTTCACTGTGTGTGGGTGGTCAATATAATGACTGCTCATTTTCGTTGTTCCTCGTCTACACTTCACATTACTTCTGTGCTCGCAAATTCTCTGTTTGACTTTGCGGCAGGTCATCCCGATATATCTGAGATTACACGGGCAAGTAATCATGTAGATGGCATGGGTCGTGTTGCAGTTTTTGTGTTGTCTCATTGACCAGGTCATTTGTGGTGACAGTTCTATGGTTTTGACAGTTTCTGTAAGATGGCAAACGGAACAATTTCCACATGGGAAGTGACCAGTCACTGGAGGTAGGGTCCACAGGGTATTCTGGGTCAGACTCGGCCTAAGATCTGGTGGACGTGTATGCACCAAAATGTCTTTGTAATTCCTTGTTCGTCTGTTAGCGAACATGGGTTTGGGCCAATTCAGGGTGCCTGAAGTGAGAATGCGCCAATTTTTGTTTATAATCTTTTTGACTGAATTGGTAACAATGCTATATGTGGTGACACAAGTCAGTTTGTCAACTGTAGTAGTTTTCGATGTTGTTTCTAAGAGACTCTCCCTTGGTTGGTTTCTTGCTCTCTTCTGGCATCTCTTAATTATTTTCTCAGGGTAGTCTCTTTTGCAAAGTTTGGTGCAGAGATCTTGTGCTTGCGTCTTGTACTCACTGAGTTCACTACAGCTCCTTTTTAGCCGGAGGAACTGACTATATGGCAAGTTTTCTCGCAGGAGGCGCGGTTGGAAACTGTTGAATGACAAACTGTTTTTGGCCGTCGGTTTGAAGTAAGTTTTTGTCTTGATGACATCACTTTCTACATAAATGGTAAGGTCCAAAAAATCAAGCTGTTCCTTATCCGCGTTGTAAGTGAACTTGAGACAGGGGTCTTGGGTATTGATTCAATCATGGAATTCTTGTAGGTTTTCTGCTGTACCATCCCAGAACAGGATGACGTCATCTATATATCTTTTCCAAAAAACAATTTTAGAAAGGAATGGGTTCTTGTCATTTTGTATGAAGGTGCTCTCGAAATTGCTCACATAAAGACCCGCCACGCTGTGAGCGAAGGTACTTCCCATGGAAGTACCGTGGCATTGTTGGTAGAGGGTACCTTCATATTCAAAAAAGTTCTCAGTTAAAGCCATTCTGCAACACTCTAGAACAAAATGCCTTGGTGTGTGATATGGCCAATCATGTTCAAAGAGTAGATTTTCGAGGGTGTTCAGAGTGGCTTGTTGTGGTAGGCTCTTGTATAAACTTTCAATATCGAGTCCTACGAGGAGCATCGTCTCACTGGAAAAGCTTTGGTCTTTCAGGAGGTTGAGGAGATCTCGAGTGTCTTTGAGATACGTAGGTGTACGTTGTACCATAGGTCTTAAAAATTGATCAGCAAATTGAGAGAGGGGTTCTAGAACAGAACAGATCCCAGAAACTATGGGGCGTCCTGGTGGAGGTTGCCTTGCTTTGTGCACTTTGGGAAGAGAGTAAAAGTACGGTGTTCGTGGGAGAGGGGTACGTAGAAAAGAAGCTTCATTCTTGGAGATCCAGCTGTTGGTCTCAGCTTCTTCAACCATAAGGTTGACAGTTCTTTGTAATCTTGGTGTCGGGTCAACGGTTATAGCTTTGTAGAACTTGTTGTCACACAGCAACTCAAGACATTGTGCATTGTAGCTCTCCTTGTTTAGAATCACTATGCCTCCACCTTTATCAGCAGGTTTGATGATGATGTTTGGATGTGATTTGAGTTCTTCTAGGGCTTTCTTTTCCATGGTTGTGGTATTAATGTACGGTTTTTTAACTGACTCGCCAAGCTCATTAATTTCCTTCATAATGGCTTGTTCGAAGGCCTGAATCTCTACCGGGATTTGGTGGTTTGCAGGGCAGAACGTCGATTTGGGTCTCAAAGGGGTATCTCCTGTGTTTGAATTGTCTTCTTTGTTTTGGAAGAAGGCCTTCAGTTTAAGGGTTCTACAGAATTGAGCAACTTCGCTTTGTAATTTGAAGATATCTAGAGGTGGAGTAGGTACGAAGCCTAGGCCTTTGTTAAGTACCGATTTTTGTTCTTCCGAAAGGGTAATGTCAGAGAGATTGAATATCAGTGAGTCATGCTCGTGCTTGGTTTTTCTTTGGTCATGTTGGACATGCTCCTGGTTAATATTTGCCTCTCTTGGTCTGTCCAAGTGACGCCTCTCCTTCTTCCTCTCCGGTTGGTTCGGCCTCTCCCTAAAAAAGAAGGCTGCTGAGTGTAGTGTCCCATAAAAGGTCCTAGTTGTGGTGGTGCTGTTTGGTAGGGATTGATCCAACCTTGGTAGTTCTGAGCAAAAGGATGGAAAAGAGGGAGTGGGTGTTCCCCAAAGGGGGGATTACGCCATATATTCGGTCTACGTCTTTGTTGGCATCTATTAGAGCCTCTTTGTTTGCGTTGTTGCATAGTATCTTCACCACTATAATCTGAGTTGTTGGAAGAATTGCCACTGGACTCATTGTCAGACTGGTAGTGAGGTGCTTCGTAATCATCTTTGCTGTATGGATGCATTTTTTCCATGGAAAATCGCTGCAAGTCTTTACTGAGTTTCTGAATCTTACTTTGCGTGAGGTATTCCTTGGTCTCATTCATCTCACGGTTGATTTCTTCTAACTCCTTTTTGTAGACCGTGATATGCACCATACTTTTCAATTTTGCCTCACTTAGTTGGATCTTAATAGTGAGAGCTTCAGTCAATCTGCTTGTGGTCTTAATTATAAGGACGAGATAGTCCCTAGTACATTTCCAGGAAATGGCTGACCAGTCTTTCCTGAAAGCTAGATCCTGTAGAAAGATTCTAGGAGCATTATGTACCCAGAGGCCTCTGGGTGCAGCATTGGCGCGAAGATACTCCGTCATGATGACACCGTGGATAGCAGTTTTGACCTGTTCCTTCTTATCTTCAGATAGTGAGTCCCAGTCATTATTCTGTGCTAAAGTTTGTGTGAGATCTCCATCTTGCAAAAAAGATGAGGGTGCTGAGAGGATGGCGTTGATCTCATCCATAGAGTAACTTAAGCCTAAGTTCTCCGCCATCTTCAGATCAAGGGGGAAGATCTTGGTAATTAACAGCCTCGATCTAGTTATTCCATGTAAACAAGTTGTACAGGAATATCTGGAAAAGAATTCCCACAGCTGCACGCTGCTAAGTATATATCAATCAAGGGGAGGGAAATAGAAGAGGCTGTGATCCATTCGGCTTCCAGCAAATTAGTAATAATCAAAGGGAATGGATCACTTGTAGCTGGCACCAGGGTTCGGATAGTCGTTTCCGATATTTGGTAAAAAACCCTCATTCACGTAAGACAGTTTGTGGGCGGTATATCTTGGTTCTCCGCCTTGATATTTAAATACGTGACAGCATCATCATAGAGTTTTTCCCATGCTTCCTCCAACCCGGAGGGAACCACTGGACGTTCCAGTAGTGATCAGGGAAAAAAAGGGGGAGTACAAAAAGGGGTGAGAAGTGCTCAAGTGTTGTGATTGGGTAAAAAATTCCTCTAGCTACCTATATTCAATTTTATTCCATTAGGTGCAGGGAAAAAAGGATAAAAAACAGCTAGTTGCAGAAAGGACATGTAATGAATCCGCTGCAATTTTAGACTGAGTGGTCAGTCGACATGTTTCAGCCACTAAAGTGCCCAGAGGGGTCGGGGGGCTTTCATCAGGACCTCAGGTGAAAGAAGTGGGATATGGATAGTATCCAATATCAGGTGGAAGTTCCAATAATAATCGCATGAACTTCTTAAGGTTAGTACCTATGTAGGGAGGGGAGGAGGAAAGGTAGACAGAGGCGTCCTTAGTTAATACAAAGAGGACGAGGTTGTTAATTGGTCTAGCTGAAATCGCAATACATAAGCAAATATAAATGGCAAATCTTTAGATACATACTGGTATACATCTTAAAAAGCAAGGGGAGATTCGAACCGTCTATATCATAGACAGGTGAGTTAAGAAACAGGTAAGTTAGGTGTGAATTAGCACAGATAGTATTGGGAACGTGAGTGTACACTTGTTAAAACCAGATAAGCGAGTAATGGTGTTGTTAGTTCTAACATTAGATGCCCCTAGGTAATGGTCATGTTAGACCCAGGTCGTTGTTGAGCGTCAGTTAGTGCAAATGTGGTTAAATAGCGTGCCTCTGTTGAGGAGAGCTCTTGGCGAATGTTACGTGGTGCAAGACAGAAAGATATAAAGGCCCTAGGTCGTGTTAGTCAAGGTCGTAATGAACCTCAGTTAGTGCAAACAGTATCAATTAAAAAGCGTAGGCAAAGTAAATACCTTTGGGGTTCCAATTCAGAACCCCATAGGACGAAACAGGCAGCGATATTACTGTTAAAAGAAAACAGGAAAAACAAAGAATGTAGAACACGTCAAGATACTGAATAACGTTACGTGTCTTCTGTTGAGGCTAAGAGACGTTCCCTATACCGCGGCTCCGGTGCAGTCACGACTTGTGCTGACACTGATTTCCTGTTTACGTGGCGGACCCAGGAGGCGGGATTTAAGTACTGGGTTGGGTGCCACGGAAGAGAGACTGTCCGTGTGTGATGGTATCAAGAAACTTTATTGAGCTAATTAATGTCGTTGGAAGACAAGAGTGTCGAAAAATAATAAAAGATGATAGAAATTAAAACGAGAGTCATTGCCAAAATTTTTAGTATTCTGTTGATGTACAGGCAGTTATCGTGATGAATATTTAGCTAAATAAGGCATTGTATATGAGAGATAGAGTGCTCATGTTTGTTGTTCTGACATCTTTGTGCCTTAAAATACGTATAGCTCATAGTTGGCATGTTCAGAGGAGAATATGTACGTTCATGTTCTGGCCTCCTGATTCTATATGGCATCTTGTTCAAAAGGGTGGGTGTTCATTTACAGTCATGTGGACATCTGTTTACATTTATACACTCAGCCAAGGGATGTCATCGTTCAATCCTTGTATGTTGGTCTTCAAACGATGGACCCATCTTTGTTCCTTCTCAAAAAGTACCTTTTCTGCATTCGATGTTTTGGAGGTAAGGGTTTCAAGTATTAACCATTTGAGATCGTTCACTGTGTGTGGGTGGTCAATATAAGGACTGCTCATTTTCATTGTTCCTCGTCTACACTTCACATTAATTCTGTGCTCGCAAATTCTCTGTTTGACTTTGCGGCAGGTCATCCCGATATATCTGAGATTACACGGGCAAGTAATCATGTAGATGGCATGGGTCGTGTTGCAGTTTGTATGTTGTCTCATTGACCAGGTCATTTGTGGTGATAGTTCTATGGTTTTGACAGTTTCTGTAAGATGGCAAACGGAACAATTTCCACATGGGAAGTGACCAGTCACTGGAGGTAGGGTCTACAGGGTATTATGGGTCAGACTCGGCCTAAGATCTGGTGGACGTGTATGCACTAAAATGTCTTTGTAATTCCTTGTTCGTCTGTTAGCGAACATGGGTTTGGGCCAATTCAGGGTACCTGAAGTGAGAATGCGCCAATATTTGTTTATAATCTTTTTGACTGAATTGGTAACAATGCTATATGTGGTGACACAAGTCAGTTTGTCAACTGTAGTAGTTTTCGATGTTGTTTCTAAGAGACTCTCCCTTGGTTGGTTTCTTGCTCTCTTCTGGCATCTCTTAATTATTTTCTCAGGGTAGTCTCTTTTGCAAGGTTTGGTGCAGAGATCTTGTGCTTGTGTCTTGTACTCACTGAGTTCACTACAGTTCCTTTTTAGCCGGAGGAACTGACTATATGGCAAGTTTTCTCGCAGGGGGCGCGGGTGGAAACTGTTGAATGACAATAAACTGTTTTTGGCCGTCGGTTTGAAGTAAGTTTTTGTCTTGATGACATCACTTTCTACATAAATGGTAAGGTCCAAAAAATCAAGCTGTTCCTTATCCGCGTTGTAAGTGAACTTGAGACAGGGGTCTTGGGTATTGATCCAATCATGGAATTCTTGTAGGTTTTCTGCTGTACCATCCCAGAACATGATGACTGTCAAAACCATAGAACTATCACCACAAATGACCTGGTCAATGAGACAACATACAAACTGCAACACGACCCATGCCATCTACATGATTACTTGCCCGTGTAATCTCAGATATATTGGGATGACCTGCCGCAAAGTCAAACAGAGAATTTGCGAGCACAGAAGTAATGTGAAGTGTAGACGAGGAACAACGAAAATGAGCAGTCATTATATTGACCACCCACACACAGTGAACGATCTCAAATGGTTAATACTTGAAACCCTTACCTCCAAAACATCGAATGCAGAAAAGGTACTTTTTGAGAAGGAACAAAGATGGGTCCATCGTTTGAAGACCAACATATAAGGATTGAACGATGACATCCCTTGGCTGAGTGTATAAATGTAAACAGATGTCCACATGACTGTAAACGAACACCCACCCTTTTGAACAAGATGCCATATAGAATCAGGAGGCCAGAACATGAACGTACATATTCTCCTCTGAACATGCCAACTATGGGCTATACGTATTTTAAGGCACAAAGATGTCAGAACAACAAACATGAGCACTCTATTTCTCATATATAATGCCTTTTTTAGCTAAATATTCATCACGATAACTGCCTGTACATCAACAGAATACTAAAAATTTTGGCAATGACTCTCGTTTTAATTTCTATCATCTTTTATTATTTTTTGACACTCTTGTCTTCCAACGACATTAATTAGCTCAATAAAGTTTCTTGCTACCATCCCACACGGACAGTCTCTCTTCCGTGGCACCCAACCCAGTACTTAAATCCCGCCTCCCGGGTCCGCCACGTAAACAGGAAATCAGTGTCAGCACAAGTCGTGACTGCACCGGAGCCGTGGTATGGGGAACGTCTCTTAGCCTCAACAGAAGACACGTAACGTTATTCAGTATCTTGAAGTGTTCTACATTCTTTGTTTTTCCTGTTTTCTTTTAACAGTAATATCGCTGCCTGTTTCGTCCTATGGAGTTCTGAATTGGAACCCCCAAGGTATTTACTGTGCCTACGCTACATATCGTAGCATATGAGTAACAACTCCCCTCAGTAGAGACAGGTCTCTCTGTGCCTCGTTACCTGCTTGTATTTATTATTATTATTTTATTTTTAATTGATACTGTTTGCACTAACTGAGGTTCATTACGACCTTGACTAACACGACCTAGGGCCTTTATATCTTTCTGTCTTGCACCACGTAACATTCGCCAAGAGCTCTCCTCAACAGAGGCACGCTATTTAACCACATTTGCACTAACTGACGCTCAACAACGACCTGGGTCTAACATGACCATTACCTAGGGGTATCTAATGTTAGAACTAACACCACCATTACTCGCTTATCTGGTTTTAACAAGTGTACACTCACGTTCCCAATACTATCTGTGCTAATTCACACCTAACTTACCTGTTTCTTAACTCACCTGTCTATCATATAGACGGTTCGAATCTCCACTTGCTTTTTAAGATGTATACCAGTATGTATCTAAAGATTTTCCATTTATATTTGCTTATGTATTGCGATTTCAGCTAGACCAATTAACAACCTCGTCCTCTTTGTATTAACTAAGGACGCCTCTGTCTACCTTTCCTTCTCCCCTTCCTACATAGGTACTAACCTTAAGAAATTCATGCGATTATTATTGGAACTTCCACCTGATATTGGATACTATCCAAATCCCACTTCTCTTTCACCTAAGGTCCTGATGAAAGCCCCCCGACCCCTGTGGGCACTTTAGGGGCTGAAACATGTCGACTGACCACTCAGACTAAAACTGCAGCGGATTCATTACATGTCCTTTCTGCAACTAGCTGTTTTTTATCCTTTTTTCCCTGCACCTAATGGAATAAAATTGAATATAGGTGGCTAGAGGAATTTTTTAACCAATCACAACACTTGAGCACTTCTCACCCCTTTTTGTACTCCCCCTTTTTCCCCTGATCACTACTGGAACGTCCAGTGGTTCCCTCCGGGTTGGAGGAAGCATGGGAAAAACCCTATGATGATGCTGTCACGTATTTAAATATCAAGGCGGAGAACCAAGATATACCGCCCACGAACTGTCTTACGTGAATGAGGGTTTTTTACCAAATATCGGAAACAACTATCCGAACCCTGGTGCCAGCTACAAGTGATCCATTCCCTTTGATTATTACTAATTTGCTGGAAGCCGAATGGATCACAGCCTCTTCTATTTCCCTCCCCTTGATTGATATATGCATTTTTTTTTCCCACATCATTTTGGATTTTCTGAAATTGCCTCATAACTTGCTGCATAATTTGAGATTGTATAAAAATAAAATCTTTTTTCGCTCAGTTACTGTTAGACCTGGCAGCTCTTGGCGTGGTTACCCCTGTCTTTTTGCATCTGACCTGTTTTTGGACTGTGTGCTGGATTTAGTTTTTGTTTGTTTTAGGACTCTGGGCACTTTACCTGCTGACCAGTGCTAAAGTGCATGAGCTCCCTGCTCTAAAGTGTGAAGGTAATTGGTCTCTCCATGATTGGCATATTTAATTTACCTGTAAGTCCCTAGCAAAGTGCACTATGTGTGCCCAGGGTGTCAGGAAGCAGGTACCGCGCGCCTGCATTGCCTACGACCCCCCAGCATGCCCGAGGCCCAGAGGGGGAGGAGTCACGATCATAAGACGGCAAAACGCACCTGTGACGCTGTGCGTAATTCCCGGAAGCGAGTCCATCGTCGAGCCTGAAGTGGAAGCGTCCCAGCGATAGCGTCCCGTAGCCGAGAGGAGAAATGGATCCGTCGGTTCCATCGCGGTTCTAGTCAACGGGTCCATAAAGCATCACAAGGCGACCTGCCTGCTGGCTTTCATCTGACGGCCGAGAAAAACCCGGAGGACTCCCTCGCTGCTTGTCAGTTAAGTGCACCACACTCGCTGACGGGGGAGGACAGTCTCAGTACCGAAGCCCCGGCTTCGCCTCCTTGGAGCATATTACCCTGGTATTTCACTATGAACACATAGCTCGGCAGCGGACTTCGATACTGGAGCGCTGTGGGCTTTCAAAAGGGGTAGTGACCCCGCCTAAAACGGGTCACGTCTGGATCCCACATTGGTGGGGGTTGACGTGCGTTGTTGGTTCTGTTGATGGATTGTTAGGTACCTAGAGCGGTACCATGAACGTGGATTAGAGACTCCAGTACCTACATGAGCATAGGGACACTGCTAGAACTCTATCAGACCCTCCGATGACGTCCTTACAATAGTAGGGAATTCCTCCTGTCTCAGCACACTACCCTTAGCAAAGAGTAAGAAAGAAAAGGGTGAGGGAGCGCCCTCATGCCAGTGCAATGCTCTCATGCCATGTGTGAATGTTCGGTGTCTGGGTGTAATCTTGGATTCTTTGTCTGTACGCGTATGAAGGAATATTGTGGAGGACAGAGTACCATTCAGGATGAATAGCCCATAAAAAGGGTCTATGGTTATAGTGAGAATTCATGAGAGTAGCATGATGTGCCTCAATGTTTTGTTTGTATAGTGTATTTTCCTTTACAGGTTCTACTCCCCGCTGTTCCCTTCCTTCCCTTCCCTCGCTTGATCGCCCTAAATCCTCCGTGCCATTAGTGCAGGAGTTGGGGATGTCAAGAGGTGGATACCCTATAGCATCGCTCGAATCCTGAGGAGTGCTGGACTGGGGACGGAAACGTGACAGAATTACGCACCCACGTATTAAGACTCCTCCCGGTTCGGGGATTGCTGTAGGGAAGCAGTATGGAGGAGGTTTTGCAGGCGCTAGTCGCCGGTCAGCAGGAACTGGCAGCCTCCCGAGTAGAAACAGCGGCGTTACGAGATCAAGTAGACAGGCTGTCTATGAACCCATTTAACGTAAGCACAGGGTCTCATCCCAACCAGGTGACTGTGCCCCCACCCATTCCTTTAGCCAACCCCGAAAGATATACAGGAGACCCACAGAAGATTCAGGTGTTTTTGACACAGATTTTGATGCATTTTTCCTGCAGGCCGTCCTCCTTCCCAAACAATCACTCCAGGGTGGCGTTTGCTATCTCCTATTTGGCTGGCGACGCCGCCAATTGGGTGGTGTCGTTGGTCCGGAACAACGACCCAGTATTATCCAATTGGGACGAGTGTAGGGCCGTTCTGGAAGGGGTGTTCGACAGATGCACGACTACATTCAGTGCAGACAGGGAATTGCTAGGGCTAAGACAAGGGCGAAACGAATTAGTGACCTATTTGACATCTTTTAACCGGCTGGTGGCTGAAGCCGCATGGCCAGAAGAGAAAAGGATGCCACTCTTCTACCAAGGACTTCGTTTTTTTTTTTTTAATTGAAACTGAAAGGTGTCATACAATATTAAAGTTCAATACAGAAAATACAGAATTAAAGAAACCAAACATCTCTCATACAACGGACCAACTTCCATCTAAAAAGACAAAGACAATTTTAGAATTCCATAAATGAAAAGAGATTCAAAAGAAATTTCCCCAAATTTTTTAACATTTTCTCCCCCCTCCAATCCTCGCCGCGTAGCTACACTCACTAATCTTTACTCTTCGCATTTTAAGTAGCCATTCGTGGAAAGATGGAATCTGATTAGTACACCAGTTCTGAAGTAGCAATGATCTGGCCACTGCCATGCAAATGTAAAGCAATTTAGCGAGTGATACAGAAAGATTAAGATACGGATCAAAGCCATAAAGCATCAGTTTAACATTTATAGATATCTGGATATGGTAAATAGAGCATATAAAACCAAAAATGTCTTCCCAGAACACTTTCACCATACTACAGTCAACTATTACGTGTGTCCAAGTAGCTGGGGCGAAGTTTCGACAACGAAAACAGATTGGTATATAATTACTAAACATTTTAGCGATTGCCGCCGGGGTATAATACAAGAGCCATTTTCCAAAAAAAAAACATTCTGCGCCAGTAAGCTCCCCTTAATGTGGGTTAAATTTATTAATAGTCCGCCACGTCGTTAATGATAAAACATGTTTTTTAAGATCGTTATTTAAAGAGGAAGTCTGGGTAAAGGAAGTGGGAGCATACTGCTGCAGGATTTAATAAATGTTATTATAAGACCCGGATAAGACCTGGAATATTGTAAAAAATCGCCCACTTTGCTAAAGCCGGCTTTGATCCAATAGCTCATTAAATCAGAGCTTACCCCCTGCCCTCTTGATGAAAGTAAATTAGTCAACAAGGAGGAGGTATTGAAAAGAGAGAGAGAGTATCTACTAATCATCGTCGAACGCTTCCTAAAAAACCATGCTATTATTTTATACCTGACCAATTTTGGAGATTTAGGTACTTGAAGAGGGGAGGGTATTTGACTATCCGAAAAAATTAAATCGAAGAAAAAACTAATATAAACATTTGGGTTCGGAGTTGGGACCTTGAATCGGGTCAGATACTGAGCAAAATAGGCATTATAGTAATCTCTAATGTTTGGAAGTGCAAGGCCACCATTATCTAAATCATCTTAGAGAGTAGTCATCGCAATACGTGGCGTTTTATGTGACCACAGAAAGCTTGAAAATAAAGATTCTATTTTCGAAAAATATGAACCTGGAAGAAAACATGGAGTCGTTGAGAACAAAAAATTAAATAATGGTAATATAGACATTTTAATCAGGGCAGCTCTACCCAAAATTGATAATGGTAATTTATTCCAGCGAGTTAGCATTGAACGAACCTTTTGAAGAAGGGGAACAAAATTCAAACCGAAAAGATCTTTAACTGAAGATGAAAAAAACACCCCCAGATATCTCTTAGGTTTATTATTAATACAGCCACGTAAATCCGGATATAATTCTGGAACGTGATTGCCACAGATCAATATTTCTGTCTTTTTTTTATTGATCCGATAGCCCCCAAAAGTCTCAAATTGCTCAAAAATCTGAAATGCCTGAACTTGAGACTGCAAATCGGATTTGATAAGTAACATAATATCATCCACATAAAGTTTTATCTTCGACATAAATGGAATCGGGGGTGAGATCTCTGCAGACTTCCGAATAGCTATTGCAAGAGGTTCGATAAAAAAAGCAAAAAGAATCGGTGATAAGGGGCAACCATGGCGAGTTTCACGATTGACTGAAACTGATCCAACCGAATGTGAATTAATGATAATATTAGCTTTAGCACCCGTATAAAGATTATGAATAAAGTTAATAACGTTTGATGGAATATGAAAGTGCTGCAAAATAATAAAAAGTGTCTCCCAAACCACCAAATCAAAAGCTTTTTCCGCATCAAATAACAAAATAAGTGCAGGGATCCTCCGTGTCTCAAAATAATCCAAAGCTTCTGCCAGATAATGAGTGTTAGTCATGAGCTGTCTACCGGCAATAAAACCGTTTTGGTCTTTATGAATCAGATCCGAAGAGATTCGATTAAATCGAATAGCCAATAATTTAGTGACGATCTTATAATCCGAATTCAAAAGAGTAATGGGACGATATGAATTAGGATCGGTAGCATCTTTCCCCTTCTTCAAAAAGCTAACCACAGTGCCCCAGCGGAAAGAATCTGGGATCGAAGCTCCTGCCAACATAGAGTTGAGCAATAGTAAAAACAAATTTGAAAAGGAAGGGAAAAAAACTTTTAAAAATTCTGCGGGTAACCCATCCGGACCGGAGGATTTCCCCGATGGAAGATCTTTCACCACCGCCTCTATCTCTTCCAAAGAAAATCCATCTGCCATGTTTAATTGTTCGGATTGGGAAAGAGAGGTGATCACAGCCTGCCTCAAAAAATAATTTAAATTAGACTGGTTAATTTTAAGCTGATGGCAATATATATTTTGATAATGACAATGCATTATCTCACCTATCTTATCTGAATCAGTTATAGATTGATGCGTGACAGGACATTTTAACTCCCGAATTAAATTAGATGCTGCTTCTTCTTTAGCCTGCCAGGCCAAGAATCTCCCAGTAAAATTACTTTCTTCGTAGACTTTCTGATATTGATTACGAAAAAATGCCTCGCCCTGCTCATATAAAAATGTGGTGTATTCTTGTTTAGCTTCATTTAATTGATCTTTAACCAATCGTGAGGGATTTTGTTGTCTTTGAACACAGAGTGTGTGTACGAAGTTCCAGTAGTTTTATTGCAGCCCTAGTTGCAGTTGAAATGGCCGCATCTTTTCCAATGATGATTCCGCGAATAAAGGCCTTTAAAGCGTTCCAAATAATACTTATAGAGGCAGTGCCAGTATCATGAGTTATAAAGTATCTGATCTCGTTTTTTAATTCAGAAACCCATTTTTCATCATTAAGAAGAGCTTTATTGAGAACCCATCTTTTGGGAGATCTTTTAGTATCCCCAAAAATGAATTCCCTAATAAGCATAGCGTGGTCGGAAAATACATTAAACACCGTATTGTAGTAGCCAAGCTTAAGTTTACGTGAAGCTAGAATAAAATCAATACGGGATGAGGATTTAAATCTACCCGACCAGCAAGTATATTCTCTTTTAGAAGGGTTATCTACCCGCCAATGATCGGAGAGATCCAATAGTTTGATGTAATGAGAGATGGTTTGGAAAACTTTCGGTTTGAGTTGTTTTGATGATTGAGATGATGAATCCAAGTGGGGATCCATCAAAACATTAAAATCCCCACCCATCACAATATCTCCTGACACCATTAATAGAGATTGAAACATATCTTCATACAAACTAACATCGTCTGTTAGAGGTCCATAACAACATACAAAAATAAAAGGTCTCTGCCTACTTTTAACTCTACATGAAATCCAGCACCAACGTCCTGAGCCTCCCTGTTCTGATTGAATAATATCAGCACATAAATTCTTATTTAAGAATATCGCCACCCCTCTCTGAGATTCATCGCCTGATGCAAAACACCGAAACGAAGCCCATGATTTGAGCATCGAAAACCCATCTAACTTAGAGGAGGGAATATGAGTCTCCTGTAGCAAAATAACGGAAGGATTTTCCGCCTTTAACCAAACTTCCATAGCACGCCTTTTCTTAATATTATTTAAGCCATTGACATTAAGGGAAAACAACTTCAAACTCTCCTTATTAGACATTGAGATCTAGATTGAACTGACTGAAGAGAATTATCACCAGACCACTTCTTACCCATTGAATACATTGAATACATTCTGACAAATAGAACAAAAATAAGTGAATATAATCTGACATCAATTTCCTTTTTGTTTCAACCCGCCCACCACCAACAACCCACCCCACCCCAGCACCACCCGCACCTCCCCCAACCCCACCCCCACCCTCCAATGGCCCAACTACCTCCCTCCACGCAGACCATAGGATCCTACCCCACTTCATTAGGGCGACCTATTAACACCCCCTAGGCCACCTGAGTTACGCACTCCTGCAGGCTCAACTGACCCCCCCAACCCACAGACCCACCTCTAACATAAGACTATTAACATCCTGGGAGCAAATAGACACCCCTTCAAAAAAAAAAAAAAAAAAAAAAAAACGTAACTAGGAGGTAGAAATCTCCTTAAGCAGATCCTGTGCCGCTGATATATCGGAAATCATAAAGAATTTGCCTTTAACTAACACTTTGAGCTTGGACTGCTGTGCTATCGTAGCTTGTGCCCCTTTAGCTTTAAACAGCCCTAACATTTGAAGTTGTAGTTGTTCTACCAAGGAATTTGTGACGATCTGAAAGACGTCATAGCCAGAATAGACCCCCAACCCCGTACATGCACCGACCTGGTTAGTTTGGCCCTGCGACTGGATGGGCGCATTACGGATCGGGGAGGTGACAGGTTCCGGGGAGAGAGAGTCAGGAAAGAGACGGCCGGAACGAACTGGCCCCAGAGCCCATGGAGGTGGGTGCCATTCGGGCCCCATTGTCTCGTACAGAACGAGAGAGCAGGAGAGCACAGGGACTTTGTATGTATTGCGGGAAGAAGGGACATTATGTTCGAGAATGCCCTGCTAGGCCCAAAAGACCAGGGGGGAACAACCGTAATCGGAAATCCATAGCCGTCATCACAAGTCCTGAGGGGTACCCAGTATCGCCGGTAGCTCCCGAGAACAAGGAGGACAAACAGTGGAGAATCCCTTCTCTGGCTACAACTCGACAGGGAAACACAGAAAAACACATAGAACTGGCTATGTGGTTAGACAACAGCCATAGACAGCATCGGGTTAAGGCTATGTTGGACTCCGGAGCCACGGGAAACTTCATAAATAGTGGGTTGGTGGAACAGCTAGGCATACAGAAGGTAGCTAGGGAGATCCCCGAAGAGGTGTTGGCTGTTGACGGAAAACCGCTTACCTCGGGACTCCTCATAGAACAAACAGAGAACCTTAGATTGACAACCAGAATAGGAGAAGGGCGACACGTAGAAACGTTGACACTGATCATCATAGAGGCCCCTCAGTATGAGGTTATCCTGGGTATGCCATGGTTTAGTCTTCACAACCCAACCATAGATTGGAGAGAGAAGACAGTGTTATTCCTGTCCGAAGTATGTCAGGAGCATCTTGTTCCTGGGTGGGGCTCGTGTGCAGCTGCCTTAGCCAGCCCGTTCGTAGCAGCTACGGCGGTGGAAAGGGAGGTGTGTCTGCCTAGAGTATACTCCACATTTGCTGGTTTCTTCAGCAAATCCCAGGCGAAATCGCTTCCGCCCCATAGGTCTTATGACTGCCAGATAGACCTGGTGGAGGGAGCCAACATGCCCACGTGTAGGGTATACGCGCTCTCGGAACCAGAGACGAAACACCTCGGAGAATATCTGGACCATTTCCTAGAAATAGGGTTTATTCGTCCTTCCCGTTCCCCGGCTGCGTCCCCTTTGTTTTTTATATCTAAGGCTAATGGAGAATTGAGAGCCTGCTGTGATTACTGCATGCTGAACAAGAACACCGTTCGCAATCGGTATCCGTTGCCACTCATCCCCGTATTGCTGGATCAAGTACGCGAGACAAGGATATATACGAGGCTAGATCTTCGAGGCGCTTATCACTTGGTGCGCATCCGCAAAGGGGACGAGTGGAAGACGGCTTTTAAGATCCGTTACGGTCTCTTTGAATACCTGGTAATGCCGTTCGGGTTGTGCAACGCCCCGGCGGCATTCCAGTACTTCTTAAACGATGTGCTGCATGAGTATGTAGACCGAACAGTCGTTGTCTACATAGATGATATATTGGTTTATTCAGAGTCCGTAAGCAGCCTCAAGGAATACGTTAGGCGAGTGTTGCGAGTTTTGAGGAAGCATCGTTTGTTCTGCAAATTAAGTAAGTGCGAGTTTGGTGTGTCTGAAGTCGAGTTCTTGGGGGTGATCCTCCGTCCTGAGGGCATGAGTATGGCAGAGCGAAAGATACAAGCTGTACAGGAGTGGCCGGTTCCAGGTAAAGTGCAGTGTTTCCCGGGCTTCGCCAATTATTACCTGCGCTTCATCCATGGGTTCTCGCTAATAGCCCTCCCGATCACCAGGCTTGTCAGAAAGGGCGTGCCGTTCGCATGGACTCCAGAAGCGGAAAAGGCCTTTGTGTATCTAAAGAGGGCTTTTACCTCAGCGCCAGTGTTGCGCCACCCTCAGCTCGACACCCCTTTCATAGTTGAGGCAGATGCCTCCAATGAGACCATTGGGGCCATCCTCTCACAAAGAGACAAAGACACGGGGCAGCTACATCCGGTGGCTTATCTATCCAGGAAGCTGCTCCCAGCAGAGCGGAACTATAATATTGCTGAAAAAGAGCTGCTGTCCATTGAGAAGGCGTTCCAGGAGTGGCGTCCCTATTTGTGGGGAGCCAGGTTTCCGGTCACAGCATACTCCGATCATCGGAACCTCCAGTACCTAAGAGCAGCTAGACGCCTGTCTCCCAGACAGATGAGGTGGATGCTCTTCTTCGAGGAGTACAATTTTGTCATCACCTTCAGACCGGGAGCGGATAACCGGAAGGCGGATTCTCTGTCTAGGGTGTTGACCACAGAAGGGGAAGAGGACGTCCCGGAAGAGGCTATCATACCGCCCGCCAAGGTGCTCTGCGCGCTCAAGGCAGAGGACTACCTAGATAACATACGAGACAACAGGAGCCTCGAAGCGTGGGCTTGATGGGCTGAACAGAGACCGGAGAGACAACTCCGGCAGGGTTTGCCCTTTCAACAGCATCGTCTGTTTGTACCTACACAGTCCCTTCGGAAAAAGGCCTTTGCTTGGTGTCACAACTCTCCTTTAGCAGCGCATCCGGGCATACAAAAAACAACCCTCCTGGTCAAGAGAAATTTCTAGTGGGACACGATGGTCCAGGACGTAAAGGAATGGGTCGCCAGATGTGAGGATTGTGCTAGAGGAAAAACGGATACCGCAAAGGCAAGGGGAATGCTCTGTCCCATGCCCACGCCCCAGTCACCCTGGCAGAACATTAGCGTGGATTTTATAACAGGACTCCCGGTGGATCAAGGGTGTTCCGCCATCCTAGTGGTGGTAGATAGCCTGACAAAGATGGGGCACTTCATTCCCTGCAAGAACCTGCCTACGGCTAGCCAAACAGCATAATTGTTGTTGCAACACGTGGTGCGGATCCATGGCGTCCCTCAAGTCATCGTTTCGGATAGGGGCCCCCAGTTCATCGCTTGTTTCTGGAAGGGGTGGTGTCGTTCCCTGCACATAGAGTCGGCGGTCTCCACAAGCTTTCACCCCCAGACAGATGGGCAAACGGAAAGACTTAACCAAACAGTAAAAAAATATCTGAGATGCTACGCGGAAGAGGCTCAGGAATCCTGGATTTCCATGCTATGGATGGCCGAACTGTCCTACAACAACGCGACGCACAGCTCCATAGGCGTCTCTCTCTTTTCAGCCAATTACGGCTTCGATGCTAAAATCCTACCGATCGTTCTGCCCAGAGAGGCTAGCAATCAACCTTCAGTACAAGCACGAATGTGATTGTTATGCGAAGGACACGCTCAAGTGAGGAAGCACTTGATAGACGCGAAACTGACATACAAAAGATGGGCTGATAGACATCGTGTAGAGGGGCCACAGTACCAGGAAGGGGACAAGGTGTGGTTGTCCACAAAGAATATACGCTTCAAACTACGGAGCGTGTTCCATCCCAGATATATAGGCCCCTACCGAGTGGTGAAGAGGATCAATCCCGTGGCCTACAAACTACGGCTTCCAGACTCTCTTCGCATACACCCCGTCTTCCACTGCAGTCTCTTGAAGCCGGCCAAGGGGGGGCTGAAGAGATCTCCTCCGGCTGTATACTCGGAAGAGGGACAGGAGTACGAGGTACGGCGCATAGTGGACTCCAAATACATGGGTGGTAACCTTTGGTTCCTGGTCTCATGGAAAGGATACACGGCGGAAGAGGATTCGTGGGAGCCCTGTCGGAATGTGCACGCCCCGGCCAGGGTTCGTGCCTTATTTCGCCGGCACCCTGACAAACCGGGTTCTAGGAGACGCTAGAAAGGGGGACCTACTGTCAGGAAGCAGGTACCGCGCGCCTGCATTGCCTACGACCCCCAGCATGCCCGAGGCCCAGAGGGGGAGGAGTCACGATCATAAGACGGCGAAACGCACCTGTGACGCTGTGCGTAATTCCCGGAAGCGAGTCCGTCGTCGAGCCTGAAGTGGAAGCGTCCCAGCACTAGCGTCCCATAGCCGAGAGGAGAAATGGATCCGTCGGTCCCATCGCGGTTCTAGTCAACGGGTCCATAAAGCATCACAAGGTGACCTGCCTGCTGGCTTTCATCTGACGGCCGAGAAAAACCCGGAGGACTCCCTCGCTGCTTGTCAGTTAAGTGCACCACCCTCCCTGACGGGGGAGGACAGTCTCAGTACCAAAGCCCCGGCTCCGCCTCCTTGGAGCATATTACCTTGGTATTTCACGGTGAACACATAGCTCGGCAGCGGACTCCGATACTGGAGCGCAGTGGGCTTTCAAAAGGGGTAGTGACCCCGCCTAAAATGCTTCACGTCTGGATCCCGCATTGGTGGGGGTTGACGTGCGTTGTTGGTTCTGTTGATGGATTGTTAGGTAACTAGAGCGGTACCATGACCGCGGATTAGAGACTCCAGTACCTACGTGAGCATAGGGACACTGCTATAACTCTATCAGACCCTCCGATGACATCCTTACAATAGTAGGGAATTCCTCCTGTCTCAGCACACTACCCTTAGCAAAGAGTAAGAAAGAAAAGGGTGAGGGAGCGCCTTCATGCCAGTGCTATGCTCTCATGCCATGTGTGAATGTTCGGTGTCTGGGTGTAATCTTGGATTCTTTGTCTGTACGCGTATGAAGGAATATTGTGGAGGACAGAGTACCATTCAGGATGAATAGCTCATAAAAAGGGTCTATGGTTATAGTGAGAATTCATGTGAGTAGCATGATGTGCCTCAATGTTTTGTTTGTATAGTGTATTTTTCTTTACAGGTTCTATTCCCCGGTGTTCCCTTCTTTCCCTTCCCTCGCTTGATCGCCCTAAATCCTCTGTGCCATTAGTGCAGGAGTTAGAGATGTCAAGAGGTGGATACCCTATAGCATCGCTCGAATCCTGAGGAGTGCTGGACTGGGGACGGAAACGTGACTCAGGGCCTTTAAACTAAATGCTACCAGTTAACCTGCAACACTGATTGTGCTACCCACATGGGTAGCCTTGCAAATATGTCTCAGGCCTGCCATGGCAGTGGCAGTGTGGGCAGTTTTACACTGCCATTTCGACCTGGCAGGTGCACCCACTTGCCAGGCCCAAACCTTCGCTTTTATTACATGTAAGGTGGGCCCTCGACAGCCCTATGGGTAGGGTGCTCTTAATCCAGTAGGTAGCTAAATATATTTGTTTTCTAGTTGTGTATCTGCACATTTTCTTACCTTATAGGACTTGGTGCTTCAACACAGGAGATATGTTTAGTGTTGAGCGCAGTGCTTGCTCCATAGTGTTGTATTAAAGAAAATGCAGTAGCCAACCAGCGCCTCTTCCAATAAGCTGCGCCCATAGCAGCTGCCAAGGATCAATATTCTGTGAGTCATGATTGCTTGTCACCTCCAAAACGTAACACGTTTGTGACTCATAGATAAACTGCATCTCAAGGAGTTGGCTAATCCAGGAGGCTGCCATTTTAATTGAGCTAAATAAGGCTGTGGTTTAAAGGTGTGCCAAGCCCACTCTGCACTGCACTTTAGAGACAACCCATGTAGCCTGCGCTCTCAAGCAGTTCCTATCCACTGGCTCTTGGGGCACAGCTTTCCTCTGCCCTTCATGGAACGCGTGTCAGTGCGCAGCAGTGCTTTCTTTTATTATCACAGCGATACCAAAGGGGATGATGGACAGAGAGTTTGAGCAAATCAAACACTCACCCCCAGTCAACTGATCTGGGTTTAATCCATCATAATTCTTTAGCTCACTCCGCCACCCCAGTTCAGACATGGCCATATGCAAATCACTCTGACCCTGTGCCTCATGGGAACAGTTCAGCCCGAACTGCCAAGCAATGTCTTCCCTGGACCGGAAACAAGCATCCTGGGACCGGTTTCGGGTTCATAACCCTCGTCAGCCAGGCTATCTTGAATCCAGTGGCAAAGTGAGCAAGGGACCCACATCTGGGCATACCCTGCCAACTTAGGGCGAACAAAGCGATACCGAAGGGGATGATGGACGGAGAGTTTGGGCAAATCAAACACTCACCCCCATTCAACTGATCTGGGTTTAATCCATCATCATTCTTTAGCTCACTCTGCCACCCCAGTTAAGTTGGCAGTTGGGGCTGGTCTGTTCCCATGAGGCACAGTGTCAGACTGATTTGCATATGGCCATGTATGAACTGGGGTGGTGGAGTGAGCTAAAGAATGATGATGGATTAAACCCAGATCAGTAGACTGGGGGCGAGTGTTTGATTTGCTCAAACGCTCCGTCCATCATCCCCTTTGGTATCGCCTTCTTTTATTACCACAGCATTATGGTATATTTGTGATTCCATGAACACAGTTTGCAAGAAAGCATTGCCTTTCTCAATAAACAAGTCATAACACTTTAATGGACTTTCAATAACTTGTATTACACAACTGCTCATCAAGCTTCAACTTACAACAAAAAACAGCTCATTATTAATCACATAGGCGAAACCTAATGTATTTACCAATGCTTGTTGTAACATGGCATGTATTACTGGTTGTATTCTTGCAATCGTCTCTGGAGTCAAATTATATGGAGGTGTTCTGGGATATGCAGCATTTGGTTTCACAGTGATTTGGACTGGTTCTACACTTTTAATTAGTCCGATGTCTTTCCCTGTAAAATTCCAAACTCGTGAATTCACTATTTCTTACAAATCTTCAGGTAATTCATCAATAATGAGCAAAGGCAATAGTCCGGTCTCAACTTAATTATTTTAAAATCTACATCCTTATCATGTGTTTGGAATGCCACACCATTTGGTGTACAATAGTGTAATTTAACTTGAACAACAAATTCCTTCCTAACAGGTTCACAGGATTTGAATCACAAACAACAAATTGGTGCTTTTCTTTAATAGAGCCTATTTTTACTGGAACATTTTCAGAACTGAATTTTGGTTTTGTTTATTTGTTACTCCTACAATTTGGATAGTTTTCCCCAAGAGAGGCAAGTCTGGGACTTCCACTGTTCTAACTGTGGATCTGGTAGCACCGGTATCAATAAGAAATGATATGGGATGGCCATAGACAGCATTGTCAGGATGATATCTTCATTCCCTCTTCCAATTTCCAACTCTATGACAGGTGTGACAAGCTGTAATCGTTTTCATAGCAGCAATATCTGATCCAGATCCTGTACCTACAAGAATACCTCGACCTCTACCCAGTGACATATTCATTCCTTCTGGATATCCCTGAAAACCAGATTGTGGCACAGCAACTTCTTGCATGTTTCCTTGATTTCCTACAAAAGAAGGGTTATGAAAACTTTTCTGAGACAGTTTCTTTTGTGCTAACATGCATTTTACTTTTCTCCCTTTCTGCTTCATGTCTAACTGATCGCTGCAGTATTTTGCATCTCAGGATTTCATCGAGTGATTTATGTTGCCAACAGATCACGATTTGAGTTATGTGTGAACAGATTTCTGGCTTCAGCCTGAAAACAAACTGGGATACGAAAATCCCCATAGCCTTCTCCTTAGGATACCCCCGCCCACTGTGCTGCTGCAATACCTACAACAATCTCTCACAATACCCATGTACAGACTCCTTTGACTCCAGTGTGGTTCTTTTAATGTTAAGCCAATTCATATCTTTCAGAGGTACTCTGCCTTTCAAAATGGTATTAACTCCCTCATACTTCTCCATCACCCTAGGAGGTGGCGCATTTGTTCCAGCCATTCTCGCTGGGTCCCTCTCTGGGCCACTGTACCACAGTCTTACATTCAGCTCATAAATCATCAGGCCCCACAATGTCAAAAAATATATTCACATCAGTTCACAACACCTTTGAAATCTTTATAGACCTTTCCATTTGTGCATTCCACTGCACCAGCTTGCCTCTCAATTTGGGAAAATTGTTTGTGAATGCTGGCAAATCACTGTTGCTACAAGGAACATGTACATAGATTCCTCCTATGATTTCTCTTAGTGGGTAAACTGTCACTTCTCCCTCACTTCCTTCATCTTTCTTCCCTGTATTAGCTGGGTCCCTTCTTTTTCTACTCATGTTTCTTTGCCCATTTGGTTTCAAAACGTTCAGTCTCATTCCACCTGCAAATGCACTTGACCAATTCTATAATATGCAAATGCAGTCATGTAATCATCATATTCTTGAATGCTGGGTCATCCAATTGAACTCTATAGCTTCTGTGTAGATGCACATTTTTTGTAAGATCTTTTTCATATTTTTGGGGGAGTTCTGTTATGTTATCATGAACTAATGCTGCCCTTCTCATAACCTCTTTGCTCCAGTACATTAATTATTTCCGTTGATATTGTTCTATGTGCTCAAACTCCAAACATCCCCTTATTATTTCCTCCAGTTCAACTTTCAGTTGAGAAACATTTAAGGGCTTCTCCTTTTCAACCTCTGATTTCTCAGGTGTTCCTGCACTCTCTGCCTTACTAGGTACTGCTATTTTGTCAAACCAGGCTGGTATATATATATACCTCCTTAGTCGCACTGGGGCTGGGAGTACTAACATCCCTCCATCTATTAGTGCTTGCACCATTAGTGGTGGCTTCCAGGCGACTATCTATGAAGTTCTGGGAAGTCAGACAAATCCTGAGGTGGGTAAACCTCTCTTAACTAGTTGAGTCTCAGATCTTGTCTCCACAGATTGAACATTAGCAACAGGTACTTGTGCTATACTAGTTACTGCAGCTGTAGTAGTCACCATTGGAACAGTAACTTGTGGCAGAGTTATTACTGGTGAGGTAATCTGCAATATTTGTAGGGGTCGTTCAATTGGGGGTGCATCTTGATGACAGCAAGCGAAACCCTACTCCTCTCTCCCTGACTAATCGGTATTAAAGACCACGCAATCACCTAAAATATCTGTCGGACTTTGAAATACAAACCCTACTGCTATCCTATGAAGCGACATCCCCCTTAAGCTAGATGAACATAAAATTCAAGCAGTACCAATCAACACAAACAGAACTACAAAGTCAAATCACAGAAAGCTTAATCTCAACAACCTGAAAAAAGTAACTCTAATCCCCGAAAAACAAGTTACTAACTTGGATAACCCACCGAAATAAATAAATTGCCTACTACTCAAATGTCGCTCATCAAAGAAACATGCCGCAAACATCGCTGATCTAATCTTGAGCCAGGAAATTGATGTGGCTATCCTAACGGAATCGTGGCTCACTGAATCTTCTTCCCCGTGTCTAGATGTATTGGTTCCACCAAATTACTTTAGTGTGAGCCTAGATAGACTAAACAAAATGGGGGAGGCCTGGCCTGTATCCATAGATCCAACATCGCCATCTCTAAAGTTCACGAGAACCCCCTGGAAACATGTGAGTACCTCGGTCTCTCTTTAAGATCTTCAGATAAGCTCTACAAACGACACGCGTTCTACCATCCTCCAGGTAATAATGTCTCATTCATTGACCAGCTAATAGAACTTATTACAACCAATTCTGCACCTCACTCCAATGAAATTTTTCTAGGGGACTTCAATCTTCACTGGAACGACCTTAGGAATATTCAGGTCAATATTATTAAAGATTTCCTAGCAGACCAATCATTGCTGCAAGCCTGTGCGCTACCAATCCACACTAAATGATCTACTCTAGATTGGATAATTTCCAAAGAAAACGCTGTTGATACTATCTCTATTGTTCCTTGCGACTGTTCAGATTACCACATCATTACTTTAAAAATTCCATTCACAGTTAGGAAACCTGTCACGCAATCAATCAAACAGAAGAATTGGGTTTGTGACACTAAAGGTCTGAACATGGAGAAACTGGCGGCACTCTGCGAGAAAGATCTTCCACTGCCTAATAACCTGAATGACGTCAACGAAGTCACGGATCACTACAACCTCACAATAACAAAAATAATTGATACCGTAGCCCCTGTAAAACTCAAAAGAATTCAGATTAAAGATTCAAATCCATGATTCAACTGATCCCTGAATGAAGAAAGATGAAAACTCAGGCTAACAGAAAGGAAATGGGTACAACACCCTTCATCCCCCCATTTAAACCTGTTAAGAAAGACCAGGAACGCCTACAATAAAAGCGTGCTAATATAAAAAAAAACTCGATAACGCAAGCAACAGATCAGGCAACCTACTTGAACTGTTAAAAGATCAATCTAACAAAATGGCCAAATCCTCTCTATCAACATCTGAATCGGAAATAACCTGTGAAGAATTCTCTTCATTCTTTACAGCTAAAGCTTGCTCCCTGGAGAGTGAACTCAAGAATGCCGCAGAAAATCCCTCAAACCAAAATAGTACTCTTGCCGAACTTCCATTGCAACTCACACCTTCAACGACAAAAAATAAGGCCTGTTGGTCAACCATCAAGCTTTGTAACCATCAGGACATTGCCAAAACCTTGCTGTCCATAAAACCTAACAATCCCTACAATGATCCTATCCCTTCAAAATGTTGGTCTACAATCAATCATATGCTCATCTTATTAATGCTTCACTTGCCCAAGGTTACCTACCAGACAGCCTAAAAACCGGCCAGGTCATCCATTTCTTAAAAAACCTACCGAGCCCCCTCGGACCCAAATAACCTTCGACCGGTTTCAAACATTCCCATGCTATCCAAAGTTCTGGAATAATGCCACAACAACAACTGAGCCAACACATTGCCAAATTTGAGCTACTAGACGACTGCAATCCTGCACATAGTGGATGACTCTCTACTCGCTCTAGACCGTAATGAAACTTGTCTTCTAGCTCTTCTCGACCTATTGTCCATGTTCGACACCGTAAAACATGTCAAATTACTAGACCGTCTTGAGAAAAGGATGGGATTAGCAGGAACAGTTCTAAATTGGTTTAAATCCTTCTTAGAGAACAGATCGCAAAGATTCCTGGTGAACCAAAAACTGTCTCTAACATCCCCGATTCAAATTGGAGTACCACAAGGTTCAACCCTTTCCGGATCACTATTCAATCTGTATATCAAACCACTAACAGAAATATTATAGCAGGCAAACATCTCCTACCACATGTATGCAGATGACACAGCTGTATATTAAGATTACATCGTTGGAAAAGATTAACATGATGAATCAGGCATTAAAGATGACCGTTCAATGGTTATCTAGCAATCATCTCAAGCTTAAATCGCAGAAAACTGAGTTCCTTCTGATTTCCCCCCTAAAAGTTCCACGGTGATATTGGAGTGGACTAAGACGATCACTGCGCAAAACTGTACCCCGATCCTAGTGGACACTACCAAATCTCTAGGAATCATGCTGGACTAGGCTCTAAACATGTGTTCACACATCAATACAATGGCAAAAAGTGCCCGCCTCCATCTGAGCTATCTTAGAAAACTGAAACCGTTCGATACAGCTGAGCTCAAAATGGCAGTCCAGGCTTTGGTCATCTTGAGGATGCAGGTCTTTCCAAGATATCAACAGCTCCCCTAAAAGCCTGCCTTAACGAAGCAGCTAAACTCATAATATGGTCTAAGAAATGTGACCATATCACTCCACATTTGAAAGCGATCAATTGGCTTCCTTACGAAGCTAGAATCCACCTAAAGATGGCATGCATCACTTATAAAGAACTACACTACAATACATCTCTTTACCTGACCCAAAAAATTATGTTATCCAGAGGCAGCAGAGTCTCTCGGAGCAGTGGAGATCTTTTCCTGAAACCTACATTCTTCCACAAGAAGAAAACATGTGATAGAGCTTTCTCTGGAGCTGCTCCAAGTATCTGGAATTCGCTTCCACCGTACATTAGAAGAATCACGTCCACTGCCCTACTAAAAAAGGAAGCTAAGTCCTTGCTTATGAGCTATTTCCTCCCATAATCATTAGCGGTCTCTGGTAGGGGTTTATTTGAATCCAACAGTCACTCTCTCGTTCTTCGTCTTTTGGCTGCTCCTGTAGATACATGGTACTGGATAATAGACCTTCCATTTTTTGACATTGGAATTTCGGGGCAACTTACTCCAGGTCACTATCATTGATTGACAAGTTCGGCCAAACAGCCCCAAGAAGTATTTGTCAGATCACATAATATTGTTTCAAAAACTGATACCATGCAATATTCAATATATATATTAATCGTAAAAGCAAATTGATTGCCTCTTTTAGAATGATCATTTAAATGTGGCAGCCCACTTAAACCATGTATAACTACGGAAATTGAATGCTTTTGTACTGTGAAGCGCTCCGACACCCAATCGTGGGTCATGTTCGCGCGATAGAAAACAAGGAATAAATAAATAAAAATCCCATGTGGTGAGGGGCCCTGAAGTTAATATTTGTTCCAATTTTCATCGCCTGAATCATTATTTGACTCATCCCCTTCTTTCTTAAAGGAATCTTTGTCCTTTTCTTTCTTAGCAGTCTCTGAGGTAAGCACCGGATATAATCTAGTCCCTTCTGTAATAGCTTTTCTCCATCTACATGGCTCTTTATTCCATCAGGCATTCGCATAATTTTTCACCGCCCTATTAGTCCTCCTCTGGTATTTTTCCCTCTCTTTTTCCCTGGCAACTCTCTCCCAAGCATTACATGCTTCATATTGAATGGATCTAGGTGGTGGCTTCATTTCATACAATTTTCCTTTAAAATAATTACGAATCCTGGTGTTAAATTTCCCATAGCGGTACAAAAGGGGGTGGTGATGGACGGAGCATCAGAACCAATCAAACACTCACACCCAGTCAACAGATCTATCTGGGTTTGATCCATCACCATTCTTTAGCCCACTCTGCCACCCCAGTTCAGACATGGCCATATGCAAATCAGTCTGACCCTGTGCCTCATGGGAACAGTCCAGCCCGAACTGCAAAGCCATGCCTTCCCTGGACCGGAAACAAGCTTCCTAGGACCGGTTTCTGGCATTTCAGCCGTCTTCAGCCAGGCTTGCTTGAATCCAGTGGCAAAGTGAGCAAGGGACTCACGTCTGAGCATACGCTGCCAACTTATGGCGAACAAAGCGGTACAAAAGGGGGTGGTGATGGACGGAGCATCAGAACCAATCAAACACTCACACCCAGTCAACAAATCTGGGTTTGATCCATCACCGTTAAATTTCCCATATATAGGAAAACTCAAGGCACCCTCATTCTCAGTAATTCTACTCCATTGGTGAAGCCAAAGACATGTGCTTAAACCATGCGCAGTAGTCATAATGTATGCAGGCGTACCCTCAGGAGATGCCACTTCACCTTTCCGTACTGGAAAAGTAACACCCCTTCTCACCAAACTCTTAAAATCTCAAAAACCTTTCTTAATGACAGGTCAATTTGAAATAGCACAATTAAACTGAATGTTATGATTTTGTTCCGTATACGTCAATTTTCTGTTGAACCAATTGAATTCCAATGATGATTTTTCACAGTTCTTAATAAAAAATCCAAATCCACTATTCACTTTTAGGAAATCCAATCCCAGCATGGCACTGCAACATCACCAACCAATCACAGCGTGAAAATACAGTAACCAACCAATCCCAGTGCGAAACAGTATGACGCACAACTTCAGTCCTCGCAGAAGCTCTGCCTCCTTTACAATTTTCTTTGTACTTGCACAACTAGAATTGTCGAATCTTAAAACCCTTTCTTGTTTGCTCTGCTAGAAGAAATAAAGTTTTCCAGACAATCAAGAATATTTTTAACAATCTCAAGTGAAATCTCTACCAGCATTAAACCGATCAATATTAATCAGTCACAACTACTTAATAACCCTATGCTGCTGGTGTAGGTGATGGTACCTCACATACCACACCTTAAAATCTCGGTGAACAAATTTTCAATTATTATGGTATCCTGGGATCTTTCGACTTAGACGAGTCTGAAATCTTCGAACACCTTTTGAACCAGCGAGTATTTTCTCCTTACACACTCATTCTAATAAAAAATTCAAACCAGAAGAAAGGCACAATCGCAACCACATTGGATTCAGGAATCAGGAATTTTAAAATACTTCTGGGTAGTATTTTATAGCTCCATTCACTCTGCTACCAGATTTGCGAGCACGAGAAAGATAAATAAACTCAATTTTCCAAGCAGCAATTAGTAAAAAGAAAAACTGACATTTGACCTCTTTCCTTGAACAGACTGTAAATGTGTCATAGTAAAAACAAGATTTAATGGGATCTGTATTGCTCATTCCCTTTCTGAATGAACAGAACAACTGTTCCTTTTCCAGCTTAAGTTCACTCTGTGAGAGGGTGAGGAGTTCTCTAACAGCTGCAGTAGGAACTGTTAAAACAGGTAAAAGGAATTAATCACAGCAGTACCTATGATCAGCATAAAAATAGAACTTCTCCTCACAAAGATTAAGGAAAACAAAGAAATCACGGTTAGCAGTAGCTTATGGCAATCCGGGCTAGCATAACAAAGTACTATGGGACATGCCAGGGTAGGGGTGCATATAATGCTTTGACGTTCTAGCTAGGAACACGTACTATATAGAAAGCACAAAACATGCTGCACACTATGAATGGTGAATCATTTCTATCCTAAGGGAAAGGATCTTCCGATAGTCTGTCGTCTTCTTTCTCGATTACCACGGTAAGCATCCATGTCAACATGTAGTGATTTGAATGTTACTAAAGCGTATTACAAAAAGATACATGTAGGAAAGTTCTCATGAGGACCTGTTAGGTATTCAATGTCACGTTGTGTAAAATTGGACTGCTCTGATTAAATGAAACATTAATATCTAGCATGTCCTGGTTAGATCATGGAATGTCAACCACAGCTAAAATTTGCTTTCTTTAATAAACTTGTTCATTATATGCACGTGGCAGAGGAAACTATCTAATATATGATGAAGTCATATGGAGTGAAATAAATTAATTTTGCAGCAAACAGCACATTTCATGGAGAAGTCAAGTTCTACGATTCTGTTATAACATTAAGAAGTCAGCATTTACAAAAAGGCATTTATTTTTATTAAAGGGATAGGAAAGAATCAAGAAAATATTGAAGCCTAGCAGTGAAACAACAATAGAAATGGGAGCTTTCTGCAGAAATAAGCAGCATTTTCACTTTTTGCATGTTTAATAAGAGCACATTTTCTCTAACCACTATTTTGGCATGCATTTTCTATGTTAACGTTAAAGAACATTTCTACATTGTTATGAGGTAATTTTTATAACAAATTTCAACTTCCACACTACCAACACATTTTCTGAGACACCCAAGACTGGCACAAGTATTTGTCAGAAATTAAAACTCCTGTGAGAGATATAGAACTGAAGCTAAACTAATGATTTTTACCAGATAAAAAATGCAGTTTGAAAATACAGCTACTGGTTATCTTCAACAATGCAATATGTTTGCAAACTGCATGAGTATGTCTCTTTAAGGGCCCCTTTCCGAGCGTCCAGTTAGTTACGACTTGGGGAAAAACGTGAGGTGTGACTGAAGCACAAGCTACTACTTGTGTAACGATATATCTGTAAGAGACATTAATTAGTGATAGATTCCTTACCTTAGAATATCCCCAGGCGTCAGACTGGATCCGGAAAGATTTTTGTCAGCAGTACCCCTGTGCGTCGGAAGGTGGCGTCGTGCGGCACCGCGTCCGTCGCTGGCATTGTAGGTGCCGAGATGACGTCACGGAGACTACTTAGGCGCCACCCATGCGTGCTAACGTCAATTCTGTACACGACTTTCCGTGCCAGGAACGCAGAGCCATGAAAGAAACTGACCACTGGTGCCATGAAACTAGGGCCCTGAAAGGGATGACCTTAACCCTAGAAATCAGTTTGCAGAAAAGGGAGGATGGGTGGGGCGGTAAGGAATCTATCACTAACTAATGTCTCTTACAAATATATCGTTACACAAGTAGTAACTTGTGCATCTGAAAGAGACACGTTAGTTATAGATTCCTTACCTTAGAATAGATACCCTAGCAATACCAACCCCGGTGGTGGGTCTGCGAACAAAGATCACACCAGAAAGTCACGGAGAACAGAACAGCCAAAGAAGCCGTCTCTCCGGACTTGACTGTCAAGGCAATAATGCTTGGTAAAGGTGTGCAGCAAGGCCCACGTAGCTGCCTGACAGATGTCCTGCAAGGGGACGCCGCGTCCCAAGGCAGTAGTGGCTGCAGTTGCCCGGGTAGAATGGGCACTCAGCCCCACAGGAGGCTCCTTCTTAGCCAATGAGAAACATGCTTTGATGCACAGAACGACCCATAGAGAGATGGTCCATTTGTGCACGGCCCGACCTTTTTTGGCGCCAATGTAGCCAACAAAAAGTTGGTCATCCACCCAGAACTGTTGTGTGTGCTTCAGATAAAACAAGAGCGCACGTTTTGGGTCCAGATGGTGGAGCCTCTCTTCCTCTTTTGAAGGATGCGGAGGCGGAAAGAAGGTAAGCAAAGTGATGGTCTGCCCGATATGGATGGGCGTGACAACCTTTGGCAAGAAAGAAGGACGAGTCGTTAAAACCACCTTGTCCGGATGAACAGAGAGAAAAGGAGGTTTAGAAGACAGAGCCTGGAGCTCACTCACTTTTCTGGCACAGGTGATAGCTACCAGGAAAGCCGTCTTTAGAGTGAGAAGACGTAAAGGACAGTTATGGAGTGGCTCACAGGGAGCGCACATCAGATAAGGCGGTAAGGTGTGGATAGTGGCAGTGTCTACCCCGACCCGCTTGACCTCAGCCAGTGTTGCAGAGAGTGTTCAGTACCTGAAATGCTTAGCGCCAGTTAACTGCAGCCAATTTTAAAGATTTTAAAAGAATCACATACCTGTGTTTTTATTGTAAACGCCATTGCTAGTAGGTTGGGAAGCCTGGAGTCAGTCACCAGCCTGCACGCCTCGGTCCGACTCGGCTATTGGAGCTGTTGAGCGGAGGGCGGACAGGCAGACCCAGCCATTTCCGTTTTCGAGCGGTTAGCGCTCTAGCGTTTAGAACTGCCAGCTGCGAGGGCTACATAGGCAGCGAGGAACGGCGGTTCCGGGCGGTAAGGTGTGGATAGTGGCAGTGTCTACCCCGACCCGCTTGACCTCAGCCAGTGTTGCAGAGAGTGTTCAGTACCTGAAATGCTTAGCGCCAGTTAACTGCAGCCAATTTTAAAGATTTTAAAAGAATCACATACCTGTGTTTTTATTGTAAACGCCATTGCTAGTAGGTTGGGAAACTTGGAGTCAGTCACCAGCCTGCACGCCTCGGTCCGACTCGGCTATTGGAGCTGTTGAGCGGAGGGCGGACAGGCAGACCCAGCCACTTCCGTTTTCGAGCGGTTAGCGCTCTAGCGTTTAGAACTGCCAGCTGCGAGGGCTACATAGGCAGCGAGGAACGGCGGTTCCGGGCGGTAAGGTGTGGATAGTGGCAGTGTCTACCCCGACCCGCTTGACCTCAGCCAGTGTTGCAGAGAGTGTTCAGTACCTGAAATGCTTAGCGCCAGTTAACTGCAGCCAATTTTAAAGCTTTTAAAAGAATCACATACCTGTGTTTTTATTGTAAACGCCATTGCTAGTAGGTTGGGAAGCCTGGAGTCAGTCACCAGCCTGCACGCCTCGGTCCGACTCGGCTATTGGAGCTGTTGAGCGGAGGGCGGACTGGCAGACCCAGCCACTTCCGTTTGAGCGGTTAGCGCTCTAGCGTTTAGAACTGCCAGCTGCGAGGGCTACATAGGCTACTCGTCACTCTAAGCGCGCAGCGGTAGCGCGCAGGGGTGTGCCTCAGAACGCGCCGAAGACAAGCCAAAGAGAAGCCCGTCTGCGCCCGTCCGCGACTGGACGAGGCCAGGGGCCAGCTGACATGGATTCCTTGCCCATTTGTCCGATAAAATCTAGGGTAAGATATTCAGCATTGGAGTTACTACATATTTGGTCTCCACCGCCTCACGGTTGTTCAGGAGGGGGAGTACAACCTCCAGAGGGACCACTTTCCTGTCTTACCTGCCAATATCAAGCCCCTGCATGGCAATCGCTTGGTATTTCACGTGAATCTACCACACAAATTGCTTCTGCACAGAGCCAGTATCATAGTAAAAATCTACTGTGCAACATTCGATCACTGTCAAAACATTACAGTGAAGTCTGGGACTTGATTTCCTCTGAACAACCGGAACTGTGCTATCTGACGGAAACCTGGATGAAACCCCATTCTGTCCCGGCAATTACACTAGGAATTCCGGAAGGCTATAAAATAGTCAGGTTAGACCGTCCTGTCAAGATTGGAGGCGGTATTGCAATTGTATATAAAGATGTCTTATCCATTACCATTTTGGAAGAAATGAGCACCCCAGATCTAGAAATTATGGTTTTTAGGGTGTACATCTCGAGTAAAATGAACTATAAAGGGGCTTTAGTATACCGTCCGCCAGGCCGGTGTGCCAGCTTTAACATCCTACTGTTGGAAGTGCTGGCCAGACACATTGACCCTGAGAATGTATTCGTACTGTTAGGGGATTTCAATGTGCATAGTGACCTGGAGGATAATAGAGATGCAAAATCCCTACTGTCAGATCTCTCTCTGTTTGGATTAACCCATATGAACTCGGGCCCAACACACTTAGCAGGTCACACCCTAGACCTCATTTTTACTAATAAACCCACTACTATGACATGTGCTCCTCCTACTCAAGTGAGCTGGACAGACCATTATGTCCTAGAATTCCATACGTCTCATTTAGGTAAAGCTCCCTTGCAAGCACAAACTTTTTCCACCACACGCAGGCAATGGCACAAAGTTTCCTCCAAATCGTTTCAAGAGCAATTTGTTGCACCCTCTACTGGTTCTACAGATGATGTGGACATGGTGTTGGCTAAGTATAATCATGCCATTTTGAAAGCGATAGATTATATAGCTCCCATAAAAACATTTAAACCATGCTTAGTACGTAAACAAGAAGCTTGGTTTACTGAGCATCTGAAATCACTTAAACAATTAGCCAGGAAACTGGAAAGGGTGTGGAGGGTGACTCATGATGAATTTGACAAAAAGCATTACTGGGCAGCTCTCACTACGTATCACAAAGAAATTCGGCGTGCCCGAAAAACCCATATTGAGTCCCTTCTCACGACTGCAGGTAATAATCCTAGAGTTCTATACCGAACCCTCCAGTCGTTTCTGAAACCGGCTGCCTGTGAAACTTCTGAGTCAACATCCCAACAATTATGTAACGAAGTGGCTCAGTTTTTCACCAATAAAATAAATAAGATACATGATGATATTACTAGATCAAATCTATCTATCATAGTAGATACATCCCCTCCCCTGGAAGGAAGAACAGAATTAGGATTGGCGACTTTAGATTCTTTTCCCCCCATTTCTTTGTTAGAAACTGAATGCTATCTAAGTCAGATTAAGAGTGGGAGCCCCCTAGATATCATACCGGCGAGAATTGTACCAACAGTAGGCAAGATTATTGGCTCAAAGATCCAATGTCTTGTTAATCTTTCATTGAAGGAAGGCCAAGTTCCTAAGGAATGGAAGAAAGCAATAGTAAGACCGATCAGGAAAAATTCTTCCATTCCCTGGACTGATATGTCCAATCTTAGGCCCATTTCTTTACTCCCTTTTTTGGGGAAACTGACAGAAAAACATGTCAACAAACATGTATCAAATTACATTGAACAGACTGGTAGGCTAGATTGCTCTCAGTTCGGCTTCAGACCTAAACATAGCACCGAATCTGCCCTGCTATCAGTGACTGACGATCTTCATATGTACCAGGACAGAGGATATTCTGTTATCCTGGTCCTATTGGATTTATCGGCAGCGTTCGATACTATATCACATAAAATCTTAATCAAACGCCTGGCTATGATCGGCATTGAGAGCACCGCATTAGCCTGGTTAAAAAGCTTTCTATCTAATCGTACCCAAACGGTTAGCATGGGCATATTTCAGTCGACGGAGACTTGTATTATGAAGGGGGTGCCACAGGGCTCTTGTCTTAGCCCTACTCTTTTTAACATCTATGTGGCACCCCTGGCCAACATTCTGAGAAATTTTGGGTTCATCCCCGTCTCATACGCAGACGATACACAGCTCTTATTCCCTTTCAAAAAACTCACACAGGAAGTGAAGATGGCCTTCTCAGAAGGCATGAAGGCTGTGGCAAATTGGATGACATCAAATTATCTCCAATGTAATGTAAACAAGACAGAAGTTGTGCTCTTTGGGGAAGTAAGAACACTGTGGACACCTGATTGGTGGCCATGTGAGCTTGGCCAAGTGCCAGAACCCAAACAGGTAGTAAAAAACCTAGGGGTTCGGCTCGATCGAGAGCTTACTCTCAAACAACACGGCAATTGGGTGGTTGGCCAATGTTTCCATGTTATCGGACTCTTACGAAAGGTTTTTCCAATGTTACCAGACTCTGTCAGAAAAACCCTTGTACAGGCGCTAGTTCTGAGTCGCCTGGACTATTGCAATGGACTCTTGCTGTCAGCTAATGAATGTGTCCTAGCAAGACTCCAGGTGATGCAAAATACGGCTGCGAGGCTTGTGCTGAATGCTCCTTTGAGAACACCCTCCCAGCCTCTCCTGAATAAATTACACTGGCTTCCAGTTCGTAAAAGAATTCATTTTAAAATGTACTGTCTGATCCATAAGAGCCTCCATGGATGTGGACCCCCTTATTGGATGGATAAATTTATTCCTTACAACCCCATCCGCTCACTTAGGTCAAGTAGCCAACTGCTACTGAAAATACCGATTACAAAGAAGGTCAGACAAGGTGGTAAAGCATTTTCGGTTATTGGATCTACTCTATGGAATTCTCTTCCTCTTGAACTTAGGCAATGCCCAGAACACTTAAATTTTAGGAAAAAACTTAAAACTTTCTTATTTTAACAAACTTGAAGGACACACTCTTTGCTGCTGTTGATGTCTCTTTTTACGGCCTTCCTCTTTTCTTCTTCCTATTTTCCGTCTGTGCGCAGAGATACTCTTAATAGAGTCGATTCTAGCGCGTTATAAACCATAAAATAAATAAATAAATAAATAAGTCAAGACAAGATTTAAGTCTCATTGAGGCATTAGGAAAGGCACAGGAGAAAACGTGTGTGTAAAGCCCTTCAGGAAGCGGTTAACAACCGGGGACTTAAAAAGAGAAGGCTGATCTGGAAGCCTTAGAAAGGCGGAAATGGGTGAGAGATAACCCTTGATAGTGCCCAGAGCAGAGCCCTGCCGGGCCAAAGAGAGAAGGAACAAAAGAACCTCGGAAAGAGGGGCAGAAAGGGGATCCATAGCCTTTGCTGTGCACCATGCCACAAATTTGTTCCACCTGCAGGCGTATGTCGTCTTAGTGGAGGGACGCCTGGCTGCCAGAATGACATCACAGACTTCGGGAGGGAGGTCGAAAGCTGTCAACTGTTGCCTTTCAATCTCCACGCATGGAGGTGAAGGCTGGACAGGTTCGGGTGGAGGACCGTCCCCTGCTGCTGCGACAGAAGATCCTCCCGAAGAGGCAGTCGGATCAGGAGATCGATCACCATGCTGAGTAGCTCGGGACACCAGTATCTTTGTGCCCAATCCGGAGTCACAAGGATGACTTGGGCCCGGTCGCGGCGAATCTTCTTCAGCACTCTGGGAAGAAGTGGTATAGGCGGAAAGGCATACAACAGACCGCAGCGTCGCCGAGCGAGTGCCGCCTTGGAAATTCCAACGGGCAGAACTGATGACATTGCGCGTTCTCTTCGGTGGCGAATAGATCTAACCAAGGCTCTACCCACTGCAGAAAGAGACCTTGCGCCACGTCCAAGTTCAGACGCCATTCGTGATCCAACATGTACCGGCGGCTGAGTTTGTTCGCCCTGGCGTTCAGAGAACCTGCCCGGTGTTGAACCACCAAGGTAATGCCTTGATGTTCTAGCCATGTCCAGAGGCGGAGAGCCTCTGGACATAGGGTCCACGACTCCACCCCACCTCACCCTGTTAGTTGCAGTACCACATGGCGGTGGTGTTTTCCGTGAACACCTGCACTACACTTCCTCGAACAGAGGGAAGGAATGCCTTCAGTACAAATCGGATCGCCCGAAGCCCTAGAAGGTTGATGTGGAGCCGGGACTCCGCCAGAGACCAGAGGCCTCTGATCTCCGCCTCTCCCATTTGGTCGCCC
The DNA here is from genome assembly GCF_964204655.1 of Triturus cristatus. Lineage (NCBI taxonomy): Eukaryota > Metazoa > Chordata > Amphibia > Caudata > Salamandridae > Triturus > Triturus cristatus. The sequence continues at coordinate 848,834,694 of NC_140583.1, read as the reverse complement.
ATCCCAGGAGGGACGCATCCATCACTACCGTGTGCTCCGGTTGGGGAAGGGAGAGGGATCTGCCATTGACCCAATTGTGATTCGTGAACCACCACTGCAATTGTTGTGCAGTGCCCTCCGAGATCTAGACGTGATCGGGCAGGTTGTCCTGATGCTGAGCTCACTGGAACTTCAGGTCCCACTGAAGAGCCCGCATATGCCATCTGGCATGTTGCACTAGCAGGATGCAGGAGGCCATGAGGCCCAGGAGCCGGAGGGTCATCCTTACTGAAACCCGGGATAGAGGCTGAAAGATCGGAATCATAGCCTGAATATCCCGGACTCGCTGCTTGGTAGAATAAACCCGAAACTGCGTCGAATCCAGAACCGCTCCGATGAAGGGGAGCTTGTGAGAGGGACTCAGGTGCGACTTCGGCACGTTGATGGAGAACCCCAGCAAATGCAGGAGGTCCGCTGTAGTCTGGAGGTGGGAGATGACTGCCTGGGGCGAGCCCGCCTTCAACAACCAGTCGTCGAGATAGGGGGAAGACTGGAACCCCTGATCTGCGCAGATGAGCTGCGAGCACCGCCATCACTTTTGTGAACACCCGAGGGGCACTGGTAAGGACGAAGGGGAACACAGCAAACTGACAGTGCTCGTGGCCTACCGTGAACCGCAGGTAACGCCGGTGGGCCGGCAGGACGGGGATATGAAAATATGCATCCTGCAAGTCCAACTCTACCATCCAGTCTCCAGGGTCAAAGGCTGCCAAGATCTGAGCTAGAGTCAACATCTTGAACTTCTCCTTCCGGAGGAAGCGGTTGACGTTCCTGAGGTCCAAGATGGGATGCAGGCCCCCTTTGACCTTTCTTGGGGACCAGAAAGTAGTGGGAATAACAACCACATCCTACTTCCGGCCCAGAAACGCGCTCGATGGCCCCTTTGGCCAAGAGGGCCGTGACTTCCTGCTGGAGAAGCGCAAAAAGTTCCCCCGACATGCGGTGGAACTGGAGGTGGCATGGCTGGAGGGACAGAATCGAAGGGGAGGGAGTAGCCCCTTCGGACGATTTGCAGCACCCACCTGTCCGAGGTAACCTAACGCCAGTGAGGAAGGTGATGGCGAATCCTGCCGCCCACCGGCGTGGGGTGTGCCCCAAAGCCTGGACTAGAAAGGCTATGAGGCGGATGCTGCGGGGCAGAGGTGGACTGACCCGCACGCTGGCCCCCGGCCCGCCTGGCTGAACGAACGTGTCGGGCGCCCCTTCCGTGGCCACGAAAGGAACGAAAAGCAGACGTGGCCGGGTGCGTGGTGGAGACACCTAAGGACTTGGCTGTAGCTCGGTAGTCCGTAAAATGCTCCAGCGCACTATCTGCCTTATCACCAAACAGGCGAATACCATCAAAGGGCATGTCCATAAGAGAACTTTGCACATTTCCTGAAAAACCGGTGGACCGCAACCAGGCGTGGCGACGTAGGGCCACTGATGTGGAAATCGCCCTGCCCAGAGAGTCCGCGGTGTCCAGTTCACACCTGATGGCGAACTTTGCTGCATCTTTCCCCTCTGCAACAGCTTGGGAAAGCACTCTCCGAGTCTCCTCCGGACACTGAGGCAGCACCTGCGCAACCGTATCCCACATAGCGTGGGAATAGCAGCCCAAGAGGCATGCGGTGTTAACCGACTGCAGCCCTAAGCTGGCAGATGAAAATAGTTTCTTGCCGAACTGTTCCAGCTTCTTGGATTCCTTATCTGGCGGGGCCGTAGGGAATGTACTTTGGGAAGTGGAGGCTTGGATAACCAAGCTCTCCAGGGTAGGGTGGGTTGTCAAAAAAGCAGGGTCACCCGGGGCCGGGCGATGGCGCCTGGCCACGTTTTTAGCCACCGGAACCCCCGTGGCTGGTTTAGACCAGGTGCCCATCAATACATCAGTTAATGCCTCATCGAACGGAAGCAGGGGCTCCAGAGAGCTTGCCGCCGGCTGAAGTACTTCAGTGAGGAGATTAGTTTTGAGGGACACCGTGGGCAGGTCGAGGTCAAGGGCCACAGCTGCCTTACGGAGCACAACAGTGTATGTGGTGCCCTCCTCCATAGCCACAGCAGGAGGAGAAAGAAAACCAGGGTCAGATGAGAGGTCAAGGCCACCTGCATCCTCCAACTCTTCTGTCCATTCCTATTCCGACCCGCACTGCTGTGCAAGAGGGTCCTCAGAACCCTTGCACTCGTCCCTTTCCTCCACTGCCCATGGAACAGGCTGCGGCGGCGGGGGAGGGACAGGGGAATATAAATGGTCGAACGGCGCCAGTCTGGCTCCGTGTCCCAATTAGGGTCCAAACCAGGAACAAAATTGTCTGGGAACCCGGGCAAGGGAGGTGGTGGAACGAACGGAACCCACTGCGGCGCCGGGAGCGGAGCCGAGGGTGGCGCCGTGGCCGGAGCTGCAGGCAGAGGACCTTGCGGCACCAGGGCCGGAGCCGCCGCTGGCGTGAGGGCCCTCAGCTGGGACCGCGGTACCTGAAGGCGCGCCGGCGGGAGCCCGAGGCCTGAAAAGGTGGTCCATGGCACCAAGAAAATCTTGCACCTAGGTAGGAGTTGCGGACGGACCCGGATAAGGTGGGTAGGCCGCAGGACTCACAGGCTCCAAAGGAGTCACAGGGGTGGGACCCCCAACCCCCTCGTCCACGTCCGTAGACTGACGGGGGGACGTCGGAGAGCAGAAACGCTTCTTTGACTTCTTCTTATGATGTCTCTTACCCGATTCTGAGTGTGAAGTCTTCGACCCCGAGGAGCGATGGTGATGGCTCCGCACGCGGTCCCTTGAATGACGAGGGACGACTGTTGGGCCTCCAGCAGCTTGTGGGACCACTCCCGCAAGGCCTTCGGAGCCATGGCCAGACAGTTGGAACATGACCGGGAGTCATGGTCGCGCTCCAGACAATAGAGACAGACGCCATGGGGGTCGGCCACCGACATCGTACGACGACAGGCCCCACAAGATTTAAATCCAGGCATCCCTACGTGGCACCAGGAGCCAAAGACTCAAAAGTGGAATCCAAAAGTCTCAAAAGTTTAGTCAAAAAGTGAGTAGGGTACGTGCTCTAACCGGATCTGTGCTTGCTGGTGCGGAATAAGATAGAACTGACGTCAGCGCGCATGGGTGGCGCCCAAGTAGTCTCCGTGACGTCATCTCGGCGCCTACAACGCCAGCGACAGACGCGGAGCCACACGACGCCACCTTCTGACGCGCAGGGGTACTGCTGACGAAAAACTTTCCGGATCCAGTCTGACACCTGGGGATATTCTAAGGTAAGGAATCTATCACTAATGTGTCTCTTTCCGATTCTGCATTACAAGATGCATGCACGTTTGTCACCTGGGGTGGTGTTACATAAGTGCCCAGTGACGCAATGGGCCTGACTGCCCATTTTTTGTACTGTAATACATAGGCCTCAATGGCATGCGCATTCACTTCAGTAATGCCGATAATTCTGTTATGCATTTTGTACCTAAGTGATAAAAAAGGGATATTCCCGCATAGTATGCACACAACGTTCAACTCGCCGCTCCCCAGTCTTATGCTCCCCATTGCAGACATTTGCAAAAGGAATTAGACAGTTTTGTGGATTGCCCGCAGTGTAGCCTTTTATTCACATAAAGCCTTAAAATCAGTTCACTGTTAAAGACGGGCATGAAAACATAGGTATGTAGCACATGCAATGATACAGAAGGATACACCAGAGAAATTACATATACTCATTTTTGCCCCTCAAGTCCATTGATATGTGCTATGCTCTGTGGTGTACATTGTGCCAGAAGGTCCCAACAAGATATAGCTCCCCAAGTCTGGCCTGGGGCATACATGAACAATTACAAAGAAGACATTTGATAGGTAAGCTTTAATACAAATTTCTTCACAATGTCTCCATCTTAGAAGGGACAGAAAGTCAACTCAAACCCAGGGCACTGCATAACGCAGTGGCTCTGCTGGGGTACCTGAACAAAGGCAAAGTCCTCAAGAAGTACCATTCAGACATTTCGGGGTAGGGCAGGAGGGTCTAGAACCACCAGCAGGTGAGTCTCACCTTCCGCCAACCTGGTTCCCTCATAAATCAGCAACCCGTCCAGGGGTCAGTCCAGTACCAGCAACCAATTCTTGGGTATTCCCCGTTATTCTGCTGCCAGGGCCACCACCACAGGACGAGGCAAACTTGTCCTCCCCCCATCAATGCTGGAAGAGATCCGCAATAGTCCCTAGGACGGTATGTATGAAAAGGTCATTTCCGGATTCTGGGTAGGACGACGGATGCGACCAATGCCAAATCTTAACTTTGTTTTGAAATCTCTCCAGATTCAATTACCGGAAGAGAGCTGCATTGTCTGTACCCTAAGATGCATCCACCATGACTGCTTGAAGACCAGTAAGTCATTGCTCTGTAGAGTATTTCCGTTCTATAAGATTCCTTGGAGTACTTATCTGTTCTGAAGATTCACTTATTAGTTATACTTTGGTGTTGTGAAATTTCCTCTGGGGACGAATCTACAAGGCCAACCCAAAATATTGGTAGATACCGGTTTGTCCATTCTGCATTACAGATTCCTCATTCAGGGTAACAGACTAGTTTCTGTATTGGATTGCCACAGCTCCCACCCTTGGTTTTATTCTGGCGGTGTGTCCCTCTTTGCCCTGAGGAAGATGTCACCCCAATATTGGTGGTTCACCAAAACGCGCGTTAGAGCAGCTCCTGATGGACAAATGGAAACAGTATGCCTGCTTGATAAATTAGAACTATATATGTACCATTATTTGCATGAATGTATATCACAGTTTAAATATTTCTCCTTTTCCTGTTCAGTTGTTTATAAAAATTTATCAGAATTTGTACTGTTTTGTTAATCAAGTACGATTTACCTTGGCAAACTTCTGTTTCAATTTTATCTGTGTGATATTATGTGTGGGAGAGAATGAGGTACGTGTGCTTGACCTATAAATGTAATGTTAATGCTACTGATGGTTAGGTGGGGGTCTTTATATAAATTCATGTATTATTAAAAAAAAGTCTGAAGTAAAGAAAAAAAAAATTGGGTTGTCAGCCATGATCGTTTTTGTATATGTTGTATTAATGATGAAAGAAAATAATAAATAAGGACAAACAAAGAATTTCTGTCTCTAGGATTTTTGCTTCTTAAAATAATTTTGTTTATATCTAATTTTGGAGTTACAGCCTCATATACATGTCCAAGGAAGCGTTTAGGTTATGTTCATACATTGTGTCATTTCCCCAGGTTCCTCTCTCCCCAATTGCTTACAGAGGCCCTCTGTTTTCTGATATATTGAAAAGCTCATGTCCCCTGACATTCAAGTGAACCCCGTCACTGTGAAACAACTCCACCCTTGTTAGATGGATTAAACCGCGTTGTACCGTGCCAATTGAGGAGCCCACCCGGAGTCTTTGTACTGAGTGGTTAAGCTTCTTCATTGACTCGTTTATGGCCCTGACGGGAGCTCCTGGGGCCAGGTTGACTGTGGGATTACCTCAGACCATAAGATTGATGTGAATGTTCAGCGTTTCCTAACTTTAGACTGGAGAGAGAACAGTGCCTCCCGTAACACCCCCCCCTCCTCCAATACTCCAATTCTACCCAGTTAGACCATGTCATTGCCACCGGCATGGATGATAAGAATATCTAGGTTGTCACCAGCCCCTGCAGGGATCAATAAGTACTTTCAGGATGCCCTACTGGGGTTAATACCGAAGGGTGGAGACCACTCTGACCTTAACATCTGTTCCCCAACTCTCCCCCATTCTCCCTCCAATAAACATCCTAGGGGCCCCATTCTGATTTCAGCCAACAACTCAGTCGTTATTTTTCGTTCTTACCTTAAAAACCACCTTTGAGCCATTAGCTACCTCGGGCATCTAGTCTATAGTATTCTTGATACAACTGCTAGACCTGCAGCCGTTTAGGGGAATCTTAATTAACGGTCCTTCGGGACCAAGAAATAGCTTTGCTGATGAACCAAGTATGACTCTCAAATCACACATTCTTAATGCTAACTTCTTAGTGTTAGGTGATTTTAATTTCTATTTGGAAAATGAAACCAACACTGACGCCACAAAATGAATTGATGCAATGAATGCATTAGGGCGATCTCTAGTCTCTAAAGGCCCAACGCATAAGGCTGGACATATGCTTGATGGGATTTTTCAAGCCATCCAAACATTAATCTACTCCCATCTCTTCCTCTTACCTGGACAGATCATTGGGCAGTTAACTGGCTGGTAAAGATGGAGAAAGTGTCCAGTGTGGAGATACAGTCCAACAAACCCCTAGCAGAACCCGACATAAGATACAGCCGGTTGAACTGAAAGCTATCCTTACATCAGTCCCTTGGCAACCAGCCGATAACCTGGAGCAGAGTGTGGAAAACCTCTTGCTATGGCTAAACTCGGCGCTAGACATTATATCCCCAGTTAAACAAAGAACCACAACTAAAAGGAAAGTTTCCAAACCCTGGTATAATGAAACCCTTAGGATTTCGAGGCAAGACAGCCATAGGCAGGAACAAAAATGGAGAAAAAATATGAGGAGGAGAAAATTATCTATAAGAATAAATTAGCAGAACATAAAAAATGTATTATAGCTGCAAAATCCACTTATTATTCTGAGCAGATTAAATCAGCTCCTAATGCTAATAAAACTCTTTTTCAAGTAATAACAAAACTGGTGATACCAGTGAGCCCAGACACTGTAGTAAACAATCAAAATGTTTGTGACACTTTGGTCACTTTTTTTCAAAAAAAGGTTAGTAACATTGTTAGACCTGGGGGTCGCTAGTTGGCTGAGGTAGGTTCCTTAGGCCAAATAGGGACCCTTGCTTCCACGTCAGGGAAAGGAAGGACACCTTCTTAGATAGCCCCTGCTCACCCCCTCGGTATCTTGGCACAAGCAGCCAGGCTCATCTTCGAGGCAAGTGTGTAAAGTATTTGCAACCATGCTCTCAGTAACCAATGATGACACCACAAATGAACTCCACACGGGTTTTATAAAAACAAGTATATATTTATATAAAAAGATATACGATGAGACCACATGATATAGATCCAACATATGCGTATTTGTAATATTCCTCCTGGCCAATTATTACACCAGCCAGCCCTTGTAGGTTCTGGCGATATTAGTGAGCAATTCTAGATTGTCCACTGCAGTCCTAATGCAATGCTATGCAGTTCGTAATGCAAGAATCGGGCACTACGCAATGTAAAAATAATGCAGTTCGTTACGCAACAATGAAGCAGTACTTAATGCCAAAATAATGCAATGGGTAACGCAACAATCAGGCAGTTCGTTATGCAAACTAACGCAATGCATAATGCAACAATCAGGTAGTTCGTAATGCAGAAATAATGCAATGCGTAATACAACAATCAGGTAACTCGTAATGCAGAAATAATGTAATGCACAATACACTAATCAGGTAGTTCGTAATGCAGAAATAATGCAATGCGTACTACACTCCAGCACCGATCACGGTGCTTTAGACGGGATCTCCGCCACTCGCATTGACTCGCGGTCAGCTTCCGTCAACAGATGCCCCCAACATGGGTATGGTGTAAACCAAAGTGCAGCTCCATACTCCGGCCCCAGTACTGCCGCTCCTCGGCAAGTACGGGCCGCAATACGAGCTGAAGCAGAGGCTCGCGCTGCAAGAATGGGAGAGGCCAAGAGCATCCCTCGCTGAGCACGCACCCCGCTCCAGGCGGTGACACACGTTACCTGGGGGGTGCGACCTCGCTCTGCTCTCCTCGCGACTTGGGCCTCCGATGCGACTTTGTGGATTCCGGGCCGTTGGCGATAACGAAGATCTCAGGCTGCAACAGGGAACACGCACACAGCGTCGCTGAGACTCACTTGAGGTTCCGGTGTGCACGATCACAGGGCAATCCTCAAGAAGTTCTCACGCTGCAAGAAGCACACGCACACAGCGTCACTGAAACTCACTTGAGTTCCGGGTGCACACGATCACAGGGAAATCCTCACGAAGGTCTCAGGCTGCAAGAAGCACATGCACACAGCGTCGCTGAGACTCACTTGTACTCTGGGTGCACACGATCACAGGACAATCCTCACGAAGGGCTCAGGCTGCAAAAAGCACACACACAGCACCGCTGAGACTCGCTTGGACTCCAGGTGCCCATGATCACAGGACAATTCTTACGAGGGTCTCAGGCTGCAAAAAGCACATGCACACAGCGTCGCTGAGACTCTTCTGGAAACTTTTGTGTTCCTGAGTTTCCACAACAGGGAGCCAACTCTCCTCAGGCCCTTGGGGTTGTTACTTCCGGACACAGCAAAGTCCTTTCAAGCAGGGGGACACAGCACACAGCAAAGTCCCTTTAGCCTCTCCTTGGTTAAATCAGCAAACTGCAGGCCAGCCCCAGAACACACAGCAAGGGTCAGTCCTTTTCTTCAGCTGTTCTTCCTTGGCAGAGGTTCCTCTAGACCACAAAGTAGTTTCAATCCTTTTCAGTCTTGAACAATCCAACGTTCAGGGATTTCAGCTCGCATAGTTCTACCCCTCAAAGTCTTTGAAGTCTTTGTGTTCATGGGGGCACTGCCAGTGACACCTTCTTCCTTTGATAGTGGGGGTCTGGATCCTTAATCACTCAGCAGGAGACAGAGCCATTGTTTTATGGCCGCAGCCCAGGCCTCTTCACCTCCAGGGGCTACTCCTCCCCCCTACACTCCAGATGCAGGTCAGCCTGTTGCTGTCTCACCTTCTCCCCTGGGTCAAGACATTCCCCAGATCCTATCACCTTCAGATCCAGACAGTCAATCCACAACCAGGCACACAGAAATGTTAGAGCACAAAAACCCAGCCACTTCTAAAAGAGTGGTTTCTAAACACACAATGCAAAAACCACCTTCACAAAAAGACGTGTTATTGAATTGTGAGTTCAGGCATACTAAACTTCACCTCTCCATCTTAAGCCTTTGGGAAGATAGGCTGGAAACATATTACACAGCCTCCCCAATCTATCCTATGCGCAAGATGGCCTTTGAACAGTGAAAAACGAAATGGAGATTATTTCACTGTCAGGACATGGTACACACCTCAGTACATGTCCTAACTTTCACATGCACTGCACCCTGCCCAGCGGGGTACCTTGGACCTACCATAGGGGTGTCTGATGTGCATAGAAAGGGAATGTTAAAGTCTGGCAAGTGGGTGCACTTGTCAGGACAACATGGCAGTTTTTTTTTTGTAAACATATTTTATTCGTCAAATACACATTTAGCGAAGCTCTATGACCCAGAGACTTCCGCAACAGCAAAATTACGCATACCTTCTTCGACATTTTTCTCATGAAATAACTAATAAAAAATACAGAAGAGACATGCAGAACAAAGGCAGTCCCCCCACTTAAAGGAACATAAAACCATCCCCACCCCCACCCCCTCACCCATCGCACCGCCCAGTTAGTCAAGGCTGCAAATCCGTACACAGCTACAATTCTGTCTTCACCATACACCATGTCTCTAAGGCCCTGCGGCGCCCGGCAATCAAGTGTTACATGTTCCCCACCAATAGGGAGGAGATGGTCCGCTACCCACGCAATTATTCCACCGAAGTGGGTGCCAGTTCCAACCCCCTGTAGTCTGCCCATCGCTTCCAGATTTTATAATGTTTGCGTGGGCACCCCCGCGCCACATAAATGGGGGCCTCTAGGCCCATACAGAAATCCAGTCCGGCCCTCCAAACAGATATTGAGGGTGCGGCCGTCGCCTTCCATGCCCTCGCTACATCCCTCTTAGCAAGAGTAAAACCCAGAAGCATCAGATGGCGCTTATAGACATTGCCCCCTATATCATCCAGCACATGTAGGAGCACCAATTTAGGGCACCGTGGAAGATCCCAACCCAGAACCTCCGAAAGACATGACAATACCCCCCGCCAGAACCTAGTTAAGGCAGGGCAGTCCCACTCCATGTGTAGCAGCGTCCCTTCGTCACGCAGGCAGCGGAGGCAGTGTGGAGAAGTCACTAGGCCCGCCTTATACAATCGGGCTCTGGTAAAATACACTCTGTGGAGGTATTTAAACTGGATGAGTCGAAGGCTCACGGCGATAGCCGCCCCACGCGGAGAGGCCAGGGCCTCCGTCCTGTCCTCCTCCTCTAGCTGACCTACATCTTCCTCCCATGCCGCACGGAGACGCTGCAGAGACGGGGAGCAGTGGGTCACCAAGGATTGGTATATTCGCGAAATTTTATGGTCTCGCAAGTCCCCCATGAACACCTTCGCCTCAAGCGGGCTAAAATCGTCCAACTCCTCCAGACCCACCAGCCTGGGAGAGAGGGCATGTCGGAACTGCAAGTATTTAAAGAATTGGGTGCGCGGCATGTGAAAGTCCGCCTGTAGCTCCTGGAAGTATTTCAAAATAGGCCCCCTCATGACATCCCCCAACGTTGAGATTCCTATGGCATCCCAGTCCTGGAAGCCCGACAAGGTCGCCAATTGTGGCAGGCCACCATTTCTCCACAAGGGCGTCTCCCCAGTGAGGCGATTCCACCAACCCATCCTCCGCAGTGCCTGTCGCCAGATCTGAAAGACCACTTGTGTCACGCTCGGTAAAGAGCGCCGCAAAGGCGCAGAGTAGAGGAGTGTATGCAGAGAGTGATCTCCCATTAAGCGGCGCTCAAGGCTATACGCTGGATCCGCCCTGTCGCCGTACCACCATTCATTCAGGACCAGCAGGTGGGAGGCCATATAGTACGAGAGAATGTCGGAGGTGGCGAGTCCCCCGCAATACAAGGATTTAAAACATGTACGAAGAGCCACCCTCACCACCCCTCCGTCCCAGAGAAACTGGCCCAGTATGGCATTGACTTGGCGAAACCAACCCGAGGGAATGGGATATGGATGATTTTGTAGCTGATAAAGCAGTCGAGGAAGGGCAACCATCTTGAAGATGGCCGAACGACCATGTATGGATAGAGGCATGTGAGACCAAGTCCGAATATCATCCCGCACCCTGTTCCACACCGGCACCAGGTTTTGTTCCCAAGAGGTCGACCGAGCGTCTGACAGGAACACCCCCAATTATTTCAGCCCCCCACTTGCCACCTGCACCGCGGAGGCCCAAGCACCCGGATCTGCCGCAGTACCCAGGACCCAGAGGGTAGACTTACGCTCGTTCATATACAAGCCCGTAGTCTCCCCAAATACCTGCATTATGCGCAGCAGCCGCGGGCCAGTTCTATCCTGTTGCGTAAGAAAGAATAGCACGTCTTCTGCATACAAGGCAATTCGGTCGGCCAGGCCAGTGGCCCATTCAAACCCTGACACCTGCGTGTCGACACGCACCCACGCAGCAAGGGGCTCCATTGCCAGGGCGAACAAGTATGGCGACAGAGGGCACCCCTGCCTGGTGTCTCGACCAATGGGGAAGACCGATGAGACGGAGCCCGCCACTCGCACAGACGCTGTAATGTCGGTGTAAAGCAAGGTCAGATATGAGAGAAAGCGAGGGCCGAGATTCAAGCGGCGCAAGAGGGCAAAGAGGTATTCCCAGCTCAGGGAATCGAAAGCCCGATCCATATCCGCAAGTAATAACGCCGCATGTACCCCCAGCTATCCAGCTGCCGCAATAGCCGCATGCGCCCTGCGTAGGTTGTGGCGGGTCGCGCGCTGGGGCATAAACCCAGCCTGGTCGGGGTGCACAAGCAACGAAATGTGGGGACGGAGGCGATTAGCAAGCGCCTTCGCCAAGACCTTAGCCTCCACGTTGAGAAGAGAGATGGGGCGATAGGACGCGTGGTGCTCAGGGGGCCGGCCAGGTTTGTGAAATACCACCACCTCAGCGTGCCGCCAATCTCTGGGCAGACTACCCGTCTCCCTGGCCTCCTCCACCACTCTGCAATAGTGAGGGCCGAGCTGCTGAGAGTAGCGCTTAAAAAATTCGTTTGGGAATCCATTGGGACCCGGCGCCTTACCAGGCTGCAGCTCCTGAAGAGCGGAATTCAGTTCTTCTACCGTAAAGGGAAGATCGAGGTCCGCCCTTACTTCATCGGTCAGGGTCTTAGGTGGAAGGTCATCCAGGAACCGGGCAACCATCTCCGCCGGCAAACATCCCCGAGGCGCATAGAGGTCTGCATAATAATCTGCGAAGCTCTCAGCGATGGCCAACGGATCGGAAATCGGCCGTCCATCGGGCCCAGTGACACACGGGAGAGCAGGGGACCGTGTCGCCCCTTGACACAGTCGATGCAGGAGTTTGCTAGATTTGTCCCCCCACTGGTAGATCCTACTGCGGGTTGCCAACCATGCCTGACGGGCCTCATCTAGCAGGAGGGAAGAGAGTTCCTGTTGCGCCAGCAATTATTGGCGGCGGGCCCGCTGTCCCCCCCCACTGCCACCGCGCTCTTCCAGTTCCAAGATCTTCGCCTCAGCCCGCACAAGGGAATCCCTACGCGCCCTGCGCGCCGCGGCACAGAAGGAGATATCAATCCCGCGGAGTGCGGGCTTCATCGCCTCCCACAGGGACGCCGCCGTCGACACCGGACAACATGGCAGTTTAACAAACTGCGCACAGGCACTGCAGTAGCAGGCCCAAGTTCTCTCTTTTAAGGCTACTTGTGTGGGTGGCACAATTAGTGCTGCAAGCCCACTAGTAGCTTTTGCATTACCAACCCTGGCACACATAGTGCACTTTACTAGTAAGGTAAACATACCAATCATGGACAACAAATTACCATTACACTTTACACAGGGAGCACTTGCACTTTGACAATTATCAACAGGGCAAAGTGCCCAAATCATCTAAGTTGGCAACACCATGTCAGAAAAAAGGTCTAGGGGGAAAGCAAAAAGTTTAGGGAACTTTAGCCAAAAATGGCCAAGTGCAACAAACATCTTTAATAATTTCAACTCAGGCAAGACCACCATCCAATGGGATAGGGAGCCCTCAACTCCCACATTTCTGCACGCCAATTTCTCCCACTTTAGGGCCACATCGGAAGAACAACTTTTAAACCTAATTCCTTCAATCAAATCTGGTTCCCTGCAAGATCCTTGCCCGCCCAAGGTAATGCACCAGATTTATGCACAAAACTTGGGACAAATTCTTAATAAAATGTTCAGCGAGGGTATTTTTCCTGCACAATGGAAAGTTGCCTCTGTTCTGCCATTGCTAAAGGAGGATAATTTGAATGTACTGGATCCAAACAACTAGCGCCCTATATCTAGACTCCCCTTCGCTGCCAAACTGGCAGAAAAAGTAATGAATGAACAACTCTCAGAATACATTGAGGAAAATTCCCTTTTGAATGACACACAGCATGGGTTTAGAAAACATCGGAGTACAAAATTTGCTCTGATAGTAGCTACGGAAGATATCCGAGAAAAGCTGGACAATTGAGGAACTGCAGACCTGATCCTGCTGGATAACTCTGCTGCATTTGATAGGGTAAACCATGAGATCTTGTTTGGCCATGTGAGGATATTAGGGATAAATGCTATGGCACTAGAGCTTCTCCAATAATTTTTGGTAAATAGACAACAAAACGTGTTATTGGGCAATTTTACATCAAGACCGTTCTCCTTACCCTGCGAAGTTCCACAGGGTTCAGCCCTGAGTCCTACACTATTCAATCCTTATGTTACAACACCATTAGCGACTCATTAAAATTTCTGGCTTCTTCCTGGCGTCATACGCTGATGATACCCAAATTGTGGTCACTAACAAATGCCGAAGAGAAGACAAGCTCTGCCTTCAGGGTGTGCATGAGCAATTACAGCAACTTGATGGACAAAAACGATCTGAAATTGAATGCCACAAAAACTGAGGTTATCATCTTCGTCAATAACCCGTCATTTTGGATGACGGATTGGTGGCCACTCAAGTTGGGCCCTCTTCCTGAACCCACTAATAAAGTGAAGAATCTCAGCTTCCTCTTAAATAATGAGATGAAGCTCAAAGATGAGGATGGTAAGAAAGATTGGAAAATATCTACCTCTGGAGCTCCTAAACACTGGGATTATATAACTCTGGTACTCTCAAAGACTACTACAACAGTCTCTATCTCAATCTTGCAGTAGGTGCCATGAAGAGGTTCCAGACCCTGCAGAATGCAGCTGTATGCTTTCTTTTAGAAATACCAAAATATGAATCGGCTAAAGAAGCCATCAGGAAACTTCACTGGATTCCAGTCAGAAAACGATGCAAGTAAGGCCCTCTGTTTGGCCTACAAATCACTGTATGAATTAAGACTGGATTGCTCCAAGGACAAGCTTACATGGTATATCCTAGGAAGGACTCTCCGTTCAGGCTCCACCAAGAACCTGATTGTCTCCCATTATAGGAAGCCCACATGGGGTTGAAAGAGCTTTTTTAGGGCCACTGCAGTGCTCTGAAACAGCTTACCACCAACACTAAAAACTGCCCCCTCTTTACTTATCTTCAGAAAGTCCTTGAAGACCAAGCTTTTCTCAAAAGACTAAGAGGTAGTCAATTTCTTGTATGAGAGCTATGTTTCTAATAATTCTGCACCTGTTTCTTCTTTCGATAGCGCCAAGACACCCTCGGGCATGAGTTTCGTGCTTTATAAATTGCATTCAAATTCAAATTCTAGGAAGGGCAGGCCACCGTCCCAAGAGCCCTCTGAAGGTGTTCAACCAAGTTCTCCAACCTAAGTCTGCCAATACCCACCCAGTGATGCATGAAACGAACTTGAAGTTGTGCCCTTTCGAGTCTGGATCTTGGGAAACGGTCATTGCCCTGCGAATAAAGGAGTGGACCCACTAACAGACATGCACCAATCATCGCCTGCTGGCTGTGGAAAGAGACAGAGAATAAGTGCTACCTGGAGAGAGCGGGCCCTTAAACGCACAACTGCCTGCTGCCTAAGCACGGTGAGGCCTGATGTAGCGCTCAAACCAAGTCGACTTCCATCTACCCACTCCTTTAATGGCCTCTGTGGATAGGTCCAAGGCAGCCGCTGTGGTGGCTGCATCGATGTGAAAGGAATGGGAGCTGAACTGCAACACCTCCTCACTCAGCAGGGACAAAGAGGGCTTCCATAACAGCGTTAACTCAAAGCGTTTAAGTGGGACCCCATCTGCGTGCATCCGAAGCTTTGTACACCCACCTGTGGGATGAACATGTAGAAAATCCTGTGTTGAGGCTATTGGGCAATAGGAGGTGCCCGGAGCTGCATGGAGGTGCACCCATGCCCTTTCCCTAGCGGGTCTGTCTTAGACCTTCTGACCCTGACTAGTAGGGAGCCCCCAGACACAGTTACATCTGTGATATCAAGTCTCGAACCCAGACCCATCTTGGAGGAGGAAACTAACTCCAAAATCCTAAAGGCCCCAAAGAAGGAAAGCGAGTGGGCGAGGCTGAATAACTTCACCTCAAACTGGGACAAACAGACCAGCTGCAAGATGCCAACCATACGCGACAGCCTAGCTTCATCGATAGGCCTCCTGCAGTCCTCTGCTGCAGGAACCAGGTGCCCCCAGCTCTTGATGGCCTTCCATACCCTGAAATCTTTCATTGGAACCCTACCACCCCTCAGCCCTGTGAAGACGGCGATCACTGAGATCTGCCTCTGGACTAAAGACAACTACTTTAATCTGGGGAGCTTTCTGCTTTGCCAAGAAATGCAGCACACCCTCTGTGGCAAACCGCTCGTAGACATCGGGTGGGCTAAAGGAAGATTGTCACACACGCCAAGCGGGTTCATACTTACGTTTTGTCCTGGGGCCAAGTATGCAGCTACTAAGTCGGAGGCAACAGGGCACAAAACCTCAACAGGTCCTTGAGGAAGTTTGACATCTCCTCGTCCGCCTAAGGCCACAACGCTCTGAACTCTGTCATCTTAGAACAGTATAAATCTTCAGCTACCGTATTATCTAGCCCAGGGACATGCTTGACCGAGAAATACTTGTTGTGCAAAAGACAGCTTTGGATCAAGGCCTTGAGTAACTTCAGGACAAAGGGGCATCTAGCACACTGGTTAATTGCCATTGCTGCTGACATAATGTCTGACCATATGATAATTCTGTTATTGGCTCCCAAAATCAGCAAAGCCACTACGACAGGGAACAGTTCCAGAAAGGTGCAGTTGCATGTGAGCCCAGACGACACCCAATCTCCTGGCCAAGGCTGCATGCACCGTCTGCTGCGAAAAACAACCCCAAACCCCATGCTGCCTGCCACTTCCATGTAAAGGGTCAACTCTGTGTTGGACTGCGCCGGCTGGTGCCATAAGAGCGCACCATTATGATTAGCCAGATAGTTTTGACATATGTGAAAATCCTCTGTGACCTCTGGAGAGAGTCTGGTGTGCTGGTGTTTGGCCTGCAGACTGGACAGCCCTGGCGATATTCTTAGAAAAAAGCCTCCCTTAGGGGATCACCCTCAGGGCAAAGTTTTGTTGACTTACCAGTACCTGCAATTGATGCAACGTGACCTTTTTGACTGCCAAGAAAGAATCAATGGAGGCCTTGAATGTGGATGCCTTGTCCCGGGGTAACCTACACAACCCTGCCACAGAATCTACCTCAATCGCCAGAAGGGGATAAGAGTCCTGGGGCTCTCTGTCTTTACCTCAGCCAATGGTACTCCCAGAGCTTGTGCCAGCCTGCAGAAACACAGTGGAGCTTTTGCACATGCTGAAGAGCCCGGGTGCTCCATGAACAGAAAATCATCTAATCAATGCACCATGTCATTGGAGGCCACCAAGTTCCTGACCGCCCATTCCAGAAATCTACTGAAGGTCTCAAACAAGGAGCATGCAATGAAGCACCCCACGGGCATGCATAGGTTGGGGAAGAATAGCCCTTCAAAGGTAAAACCTAAGAGGCGTATGTCTTCCAGGTGTACCGGTACAAGATGGAAAGCAGATTCGATGGCCGATTTGGCTATCAGTAACACCCCACCCCAACCTCTGCAGCTTAGAGATCGCCTCATCAAAGGTGGTGTAACGCACAGTGCACAAAGCCTGATCCAGGCAGTCATTGACTGATGCGGTACAAAAGGGGGTGGTGATGGACGGAGCATCAGAACCAATCAAACACTCACACCCAGTCAACAGATCTGGGTTTGATCCATCACCGTTCTTTAGCCCACTCTGCCACCCCAGTTCAGACATGGCCATATGCAAATCAGTCTGACCCTGTGCCTCATGGGAACAGTCCAGCCCGAACTGCCAAGCCATGCCTTCCCTGGATCGGAAACAAGCTTCCTAGGACCGGTTTCTGGCATTTCAGCCGTCTTCAGCCAGGCTTGCTTGAATCCAGTGGCAAAGTGAGCAAGGGACTCACGTCTGAGCATACACTGCCAACTTATGGCGAACAAAGCGGTGCAAAAGGGGGTGGTGATGGACGGAGCATCAGAACCAATCAAACACTCACACCCAGTCAACAGATCTGGGTTTGATCCATCACCGTTGGCAGGGTATGCTCAGACCGCCGCCGTATGCTCAGATGACCGCCCCTTGTTCTAAAAGACTTACTAGCTTCGTTCTCAGATACAGAACATGAGCTCCCCCCTTATATTGGACCGCAATTTGGTCCCGCCTCTCACGCTATCTTGACCGATCCCTCAAAATAGGTGAGATAGTCACTTTTAGTTTGGGTTTCATGAAACTCATCCCCGGTTGAGTTTTTACTCTATTTGACAGAGTACTACACATAGGAAACACAGAGTTACTCCTACACTTGTAACTTCCGTTGACCATTCCAATACGGCCGCCCCTTTTCTTAACAGACTGACTAGCTCCCCTCACGCAGCGTTATGACGTCACCGCCTCAGCCCACAATCCCGCTGAGATCGGTATATATGGAGACCTGCTTCACGGTTCATTATGCTACCGGCAGTACCGCTGGACGGGTAGGTTTCCGGTGACGTGAGGCTGTATCCTGAGTAAGTAATCCTTCCTTTTTACATAGGACGCTGTCTGCGTTTCTGACGACACCGCCGGTGTCTTTTCCTGTAATGTGGTTCTTTATTTATTTGTTTTTCATAGCCTCACCCCGTGGTACATCCGACGGAGCCCTTCTCCGATCCAGGGAGGGTATGCTTTCTGTCAACGGGTGTTTATTACAACTGCATTTGAATAAATGTTTCATTCCACACTGGTCACTGTAATACCGTTTACATGACGCTAACTCAGCACTTTTAATTGCACTTACGCTTGTTCTCGTACTCCAGGCATGCCGTCCCCATCTCTATTTTTGCTGGGGTTTAGATATTTACGAGCGTTACCCCCTCTCTTCGCTTTAAGTGACCTCATTGTTCAGTGTTGTATACCGTCTGCCATGATATTGCACTAGGTGGTAGATATCCATTACCCCTTTAGCAACCATCACCATTCGGAACCAGTCAGTCACTTTCACCCCGATACGGCATAGCTCACCTTGTGAAACCTCGTCACAGTTGAACACTTAGTGCACTGCCGCTCTCTGTTACCTAGGTAGAATGTACCCCACAGCACCTTTTTTAGCGATGCTTGTTGTACAGAAGACGCACCCGCGCGTCCCTAGTTGCATGCATCTGGCACTTGGGCACAGACTGTGCACACGTGATTTTGAGCTTTTTCTACAGTACCATATATAACTGATATGTCACTGGGCTCTTCTTGTTTTCTCTTTTTTCTCCCCCCCCCCCCCTTTTTTTTGTCTCCCTTTTAGGCTTTGATTAAGGACATCAGTATAAAAACTGGTCCTTAGACTATAATTGTCATATACCTTAATTAGGATATATTAAGGAATACAGGGTGTTTTTTCCTGATTCCCGTTCTCTATTCTCCACCTGGTCCTGATGAAGCGCTCTGGGATCCTTTAGGGACCAAATTATAGCGCGAAACATGTCGACCCCCTTTTAAATCTGCACTTTATTATACACCACACGGGTTGAGAGAAGTGGGAATCTATTTGGTCTTGTTTCCCCTCTCCTAACGGCACTATTGTGCATCTCCATCCCGGTGGATTTTTATCTTGGATCAGGGGTCCTACTAATAAAGTTGTCAGGGCCTCCTGACCCATTTTAATCTACACTCACTAGCACTTCCTTCCCACACACCCTCAATCCCAACTGTGGCAACTCCTAAAAGATCTCCGCCAGAGAGCCCCTCGGGGCCCGTGAGGGACTGCAGCGGCACCCCCACGAGGAGCAATCTTGCCCGATGATGATGCTATACACTCGAAAGGGTGTGTGAGGGCACTACGTACCTAACAAAGGAGTACCCTTCTTCCTCCTTGCATACTCACCTATCCCAGGAGACATCCCCTCTTCCTGTTACAGCACATAACTGTTGGCTGTATCTCCCTTTACCTATAGGAACTGAAACCATCCATTGTGATTTTGTACTGATTTTGGGAGCATTGGTTCAGGACCTCTTTCTAACAAGCTCCTTGTCCCCCCCTCTCCTTTTTGATTAATAAGTTCTGTACTGCTCAGAGTGGACACAAGTTTAAGCCTGCTTTGTCCAGGACACATTCTTTTGAGCAAGGGGGTGCAGCACAAACTCCGTGATAGTGTGATGAAGCATCTACTTTATTGAAGCAGGTGCACATTACAAAACATAATCCTAGGCAGACTGCTGTACGGACTACAGACTACTTCCCGCTCACTATACATCATTATTCGCCGAGCCACCATGACCCACATCCCTAAACACCACCTCAAAACCTCCCAGAGGTTAACTGAGAGTCACTGGACCTCTATATTGTCTCCTGAACTGTATTATCTTCCTGCCACTGTAAATCTTCAACTTCCTGTCTTCTGAAAATTGCCGCCCTACCCCTTCCTCCATTCAAGCTGCTTCACCCAGGCCAAAAGGCAATGCAGACAGTATAAAGCATCCTGTCAAACCACAAACAGCACCCTGCCCATTAGCATCAACAAAATTACATACCAACCCCCAACTTGTACACCTGACCCATATAAGTTAACCCTGCCAATTAACACTCATCCTCCCTCTATTAAGAGGATGGGTGGGAGGGGCTAAAATCAGCGGCTGCTCCTCCACAATGGCAGAGGAGCATCGCCCTCCCCTTCCAGCAGCATAAAAAAAAGGAAAAATAAAACGATAATAAACCTGGGTTTATTATCGCTGTTTTTTGTTTCCCGGAGTCTTAGGGGCAGGTCCAGGGGGAAAATAGGCACCCATGGAGAGTGGTAAGCACTGTTATGAGTCCGCATGATGGTTTGGCATGCCGCCTCAGGCCGGACAAACCATCATGCGCACTGAAGCTCTTTCCAACCCGGCTGGGTTGGAGACAGCAAGCACAGGCTCCCAGTCCCCCAGGGAGCACAAATCATCGGTGCTCAGGCAAATCCTGAGGCTGCTCTCATGTATAACAGCAGCTTCAGGATTGGCTGCAGGGGAGTCTAGGAGCCTGTGCCTGCAGCGGAGCCATGAGAGGAGCAGAAAACCGGTGATGCGGCGGGCTGCAGGCAATTTTTTGGGGGGTTTTAACTTTTTTTGTTGTTGTCGCCCTACAGGCTAAAATTGCTGCTCCGGCACAGATCCCAGCCACTGTGCCCCTTTTACTTGAAGGAATGATTTGGCTGGGACTACTGGCTCCCTAATTCTGGATTTCCTGCGTGACCAATCATGGAGCAGTCCCTCCAGACTGCTCCACTCACCCAAAAAGTCCAGCTGGGGGGATATTGCCTTGTGGTCATCTGCTCCCACAAGCCAATATTGGGCGAGAGGGTGCAGCACCGACTCTAATAGTGTGACAAAGGCTGCTTTAATGTAGCAGGCACACAATACAAAACATAAAGCCAGGCAGACCGTTGTGCAGGATACTGCCACCACAATACACATCATTATTTGCCTACCTTCCCAACCCCTATGCACCACGCCAAAATCTCCCAGAGGTTAACT
This sequence comes from Triturus cristatus, assembly GCF_964204655.1. Classification (NCBI taxonomy): domain Eukaryota; kingdom Metazoa; phylum Chordata; class Amphibia; order Caudata; family Salamandridae; genus Triturus; species Triturus cristatus. Next base: position 848,813,820 of record NC_140583.1, on the reverse strand, counting down.
GACTGACACAGCACCTCTAACTTGCATCCTGAATTTTACAAAGTTCCTGCCTCTGTCAACCTTCAATTTCCTGTCTTATGAAAACTGCCTACCTAGCTCTTCCCCCGTTAAAATTGCTTCACCCACCCCAAAGGCAATGCAAAATCTTATAAAGAAGTGGTTCTTAACCTGTGGTCCAGGGACATCTGGGGGGCCACAACACTTGTTCAGGAGGTGCTTAACTGCTTAGAAAACTATTTAACATTAACAGATTAATAAGGTGTAAGTAAATAAAAAATGAAATTGAAGATTTTAAAATGATCTGTAAATGTAAAGGAATTTAAAATTGGAGGCTTAAAATTAAGTTGGCATTCTCAAATTGATTTGTGGAAGCAGTACAAACAGAATGTACTACGGACAATGGATGGCACCAAAAGAATTGAGAAAATCTCCAACCTTCTCATTAAAATTAAATTTTAGATTTCAATTTTAATGGGAAGGCTGGAGCTTTTCTAGATATTTTGTATTTGTTTGTGAATTAAATAAAATATTTCATATTTTGTGTATATGCTGGATGAATAGTTGTTGCTGTATTTTTATGTATTGTTTTGTTGTTCAAATCATCGAAATTGCTAAGGCCGAAGTACCGGTATTCCAATCATTATAATTCAGTGAGGGGCCTTGGATTCCAAGAATGATTATGTAGGGTCCACAGAAGTCAAAAGGTTAAGAACCACTAATATAAAGCACCAAACATCTCGTCAACTGACACTCAGAAATACCCTTCTCCACCCACCTTTTGTGCCCCTGAGCAGACTTTTCTGCCTTTCCACTACTGCATACCTAATGTGCCCGCCGCTGCCTCCAGCAGTTGCATAATATACAAATCTGGTCCCATAGGGAATAAACAACATCATCCACCCGAAAAAACTGTGGCTCACCATAGCACAGATCCAGATTTCCCAATGCTACTGGCCCCTACCTCTCAGCAAACTGCTCTTAATTCCCTGTTCAGCTTCAGCCTGGCGTTATCTATTCCTGCTTTATTATCAGCTCCTCTCCACTGCCACCTTGGAATCAATTCTGTCCATAACACAAATGCTCCAGACCACTGTACAAAAAAGCTTTCAGATCAGCCTTCATAGCCTTTTTCAACAATCCCTGTATCTTCACCAGATCATTCTCCCCTAAGTGAACCACCAGGATAACAGGGCAACTGTTCCGTCTACGATCTTTGGTAACATAGGAAGTAATTCTGGACCATTTTACCCTAACTTTGGGTTCTTCAAAACCAAGCTGCACCCTGTGCTGCCTTATTGATGAATGTCTTTGGGCTCATATTACAAAGGAGTGAGCCACAACCCATATGGTCAAGCCTTTTCGGGTTAGCACCGACACTGAACCTACAAAACAAATGAAACAATCAGTGAACAACAACTTTAGTTAGCTACACTTTCACTGTGCACATAACGCTTACAACAGGCGGATGATCATCTATTTATCCTGTCCTCTGACCATCCCAAGTGCCCCGCTATGGTTGCTGCAACAATTTTAAAAGAATGTGTCACATACTCCTTCCCAGGCAACACCAGCTGCCCCAGTGCTTTCCAGAAAACTGCCAACAGCTAAAACAGTGTAACCAGATCCATCCCGGTGTCTGAAAATCACACCTCCTGTCTCTAAACCTTCTCGCAAATATCGCTTCACCATTACACCAGGCACAAGTGCTGTACTGGGTATGGTCTTGCTGTTTGATCTGGCTTTGACGTCGTCGGGAGTATTTCAGCACTGTCAATGCTCACTTCAACTTTCTTACTCTGCAACTCCCTCCTGTTCTTACCGTCCAACAGTTGCAATGCCTGAAATGGTCCTAAAACATTCAGACCATCAATAATGAGAATACTATCCTTACTGTCCCAGCATTAGACTCTATTGGAAGAATGCCCAGGACCTTTCTCATCACAAACCACCCTAAAGGCCTCCTCCACTACCCCCTGTAGCCTTCCCACACCCAATGTCCGATCTTCCCTGCTGCTGGCGTATAACCCCAACACAACTTACTGAAAAAAGCTATTCCTGTCAACTTACCAGATATCGTAACCCTTTGCCTAGCATGTTCATAATGATCTTAACCACATCTTTTCTCCTATTCCATGCATCATCTGCCTTCCCTCCCCTGCATGTCCCTGGCTCCAGGAATTCTCACCAGAATGCCATCGGTGTAGACCGTGTTAGGGACCCCACCAACTGAAAAATACTCATATGCCTATCTACCACATCCCCTGTAGCATCTGTGTCTGCTCTGCCTGCTTCCACAGCAAGCCCACATAATCTCTTTCACTGCGAAAGAGATAAAGTAGCTGCAATATTAGTTCACACGACATGTCTTGTCCTAAAGACAATGTTATTATACAAAAAGCCAAGAACAAACACACAGCAGCTTCAGCACTCTCCGGTCCCTCGCGGATTGTCTGTTCACTACCTGTTCCACCGCCAAGTTGTCCACATTAAACAGAACTTTTTTGTTTTTCAATCTTTCACCCCACAATGCCAGCACCACCAAGGGGAAAAATTCTAGGATAGCAATACTCCTCCCCCACTTTTCCACTGCTCAAGCCATAGGTCAATACACCAGTGCCCCTGCCCCTCTTGCTGCATCAAAATAAATTGTACATGCCACTCTTTCTAGTCTCCAAGCTCCACCAAGGATATACCATTTAAATATACCAAGAAAACCCTCCTATACCATTGAAATATACCAAGAAACCCTCCACATTCTCAAACCCGCCTTCACTCTCACCACAATCTCAGGGTATTGTGTAGAAGTGACAGTCTCGACAGGGCCAATCCCACTCTCCGACTAAACATCAGCCCAGCATGCACCAACCTTCAGGTGAAATTCAAACAGCCCAATAAAACTTGTACCTTTTTTTTTGTCAGCATCTTATCAATCAACTCAATCATTGCATGTCTATTGTCCTCTGGCATCCTTACCACTAAGTTTCTCAGTAGCTCTTCAAAACTAGAAAGCCTCTTCTGACAATCCACAGAGTCAGGTCACCCTACAAAGAAAACGTAAATCAAGGTAATGTCTCACCACCCTTGCCCTGGTCACTCATCTGAACGGTCATTTAGGAAATTAAATACATTTTTCAAACAATGCACACAATATGGAGAAGCCGGTAGGCAAAGTCTTGTCCACATACCACTGTCCCTCAAGCTTAATGCCCAACAACTTGAAATCCTCAGGGTGCACTGGCAGCAGGCAGAATGCAGACTTAATGCAACTGTTTGCCAAATATGCACCTGCCGCACCGGATCAATTGCTACATCTACTGAAGAATATATCACGGTTTACAAATCGTCTGGAATATAATCATTCAATGACTGGCCTTCTGGCATTGATGAATGTTGTATCATTTGAAACTGTCCTTTCTCCTTCTTGGGCACTATCCCAATGGCCGGCACAATTAAGTTTCCCTTTGACCAGTCAAATGGCCCTGGAATTCTCCTCTTACCCTCCTTTTTCTCCAATTGTACTCTCACCACTCCAAGGTGTTCCTTCACAGACTTTAAATGATCTGGCCAACACCTCTCTCATGGGCCCTCATACCCAATCTAAACCCACCTCTGAAACCTGTCCAAACGAGTTACGCGTCTGTTTGTCATTATAGTTTAGCCAATGCAATCTCTCCAATTTAACCCTAGTATGAACCCTTTCTCAAAGGTCCTCAAGCCCCTCTTCATCCCCACCTCTGAGACTGTTCTGGCCAAGATCCCCCAGCTGTCCCATGTCCCACCTGTATTACCTTTGCATTGTGCAAGTAAGTGTCATAAACCACACTTTGAACACTCATGCCTGAATTTGCATTATTCTCTGCCACTAAATCTCCTAGTGAATGCCCAGCATGCCCCACCTTGTGCCCCTTGTCCTCTACCCCTGTTCCCACCCCACTTTGGGTGGGAAACTCTTGAAAGGGCCGGTATACTACCAGTAAACCACTAGCTGTAAAGACAATTTGGTTTGGTCTGTGGCATTGCATGCAGCCATAGGAAACTGTCCAACTCTCACAACTTTCCTACTGCGTCATCAAATCTTGGCATGAGCACCTCATCGTACCTAACCCATGCATGGACCCAAACGTGATGTGTACTTGCCTCATTACATCCATACTTTTCACTATTTATGCTCACGTATATTAAGAAAGTTGCTGTCCAATTCTCTATTGTCACTGGTACCCTAGACCTCTTGGCCAGCTTGTACTCTTCCTCCTTGGGACCCTCCTTTGCTTGCACCTCCCTCTCACCCTTCCAAACACACTCTTTTGTGGCGCCATGGGGTGTGTCCCTAAGGAATTCATAATCCACATGTAAGGGAGCTTCTTCACCTTTAGATCCATAATCATCTTCTTCCTTTCTCTCCCTCCCCTTTCTCGCCTTCTGGCCGCCTTCACATTTCTGCTCTATCCCCCTGTCTTGTCTTTTTATTTTTTTGCATTGACTGCCGACCTGTTGAAACCTTGTCAGCGTTTCCCAGTACTTTGTCAGTCCCCACCCACAAGTCCACATCCCCGAAAGCCTTTACATTCCATCACCGGTTTTCTCTGCCCTTCCAGCTTACCTGATTTTAAGGTCAGCAACTGTACTGAGGCCTGCCACCTCGCCATCAGCCTTGTCTACAGCATCTGGGCCCTTGTTGATGTCAACTGCTTTTGCCCGAGCCTTCCCTTGCAATGCAGAGCCTGCATATGCTACCCAGCATGCTGGACCTGCAGAAGGCCATTAGTCCCAGCGGTCTCAGAGTCGACCTCACTGAAATCCAGGACTGACATTGAAAGATCGAGATCATAACCTGAATGTCTCAGGCTCTCGTTTCTGGGAGAAAGGCACAAAACTGACCAGTGTTCAGAATGGTTTAGAAAAAGGGGAGTGTCTGAAAGGGAGTCAGGTGTGACTTCAGCACATTGATAGTGACCGGAGGTTCACTATTGTCAGGAGGGGGCTGACAACTGCCTAGGGCAAGCCGACCTTCAATAGCCAGTCATTGAGGTATGTGAAGACTAGAACCCCTGACCGCTGAAGGTGTGCTGCCACCACCGCTGTCACTTTTGTGAACACCTGAGGTGCACTGGTGGGACCATATGGGAGCACAGCAAACTGAAAATGCTCCTGCAGCACCACGAACTGCAGGTAGCACCGATGGGATGTCAGGAAAGGAATATGAAAATAAGCGTCCTGCAGGTCCAAAACCACCATCCAGTCCCCCCAAATTAAGGTGCCCATCAAATGGCTAAAAGGGCTCATAAGAAGTCTATCCTGGTTGAAGGACTTCTGTTAGCACATTTGTTTTGACCTCCAAGGTGGGGAAATGGAGGTCGAGAACTTCGGCTGCACTACACATTACCATGGCATAAGAAGAGGATTTCTCCGTGGCTGGTCCAGGGGGAGAAACCGAGCCATCTCCTAGGAGGCATTGAGGCCACTAGCCTCCAGTAAGTCCTCATACCAATTGTCATCATGGTATCGCTGAGTGAACTCATCACCTGGGTCATAATCATTGTGAGTCTGTCCCCAAAGAGGGCAGAGTATGCTGCCTTCCTTGTGGGGCTGGTAAATCCAGTGAGGGAAGAGGCAAGTCGGGCGAAATCAGGCACAAGTTCATTCAGGATCAGATCAGTGTCGACTCGACGTGGGAGAGAACAATCGGGTCCTCCTACTCCGGCGTCAATGGAGTCTGCATTGCGTCGAAGCACCTGGGACTGGTACAGTTTGCTGGGCCCAAAGCCTAGTTGAAGTGGAGACAGAGACAGAAAGGGCTCTGAAGTTCTAACTGGTGCCAAGGGCGAACCCGTCCGCACTATCCCAGATGGATGGCCTCTAGGGGCCAAATGCGTGCCAGAGGGAGTCAGTAAGGATCCAAACTGCTACAGCATTTCTGCATGAGTTGTAAGATCAGCTCTGAAGTTGGCCAACTTTGGGAGAGAGATTGGGAAGTTTGGCACCGTCCGTCCCTGTGGCTACTAAGGCTTATGCTAGTGGAGCGAGGGAGTGTTGTTCCACTATGATTTCTTGTGCTTCTCTTTTTGATTTTCCTAAGGACTTGAACTTCGACGAACACCGTCCTCTTGAGCAGCTTGATCGACCCTGGGATTGGGAATGTGACCAGGATAAAACCTTGGATGTGGATCAGTACTTGGAGAGGCCCTGAAGAGGTGTCTGATACTTGGCAAAGTAAAGCTTCACTTCCCAATCCCTGATGGCCTTCAGGTTCATTGACTCTGCGTCACTGCAGGCCTCAGAGATATGGCTCGACCCCAGAGATTACAGGTATACCCGGTGGGGGTCTGTCACAGACATCTGTTTGCTACAGCGCTTAAAGCGTGTTGTTTTTGGGGGTGAAATCCCTTGCACACTGGAAAAAAGTTGAGATAAAATGTCTCTGATAGACTTGAAGAAGATCCTGATCTAGGTCTGGTGGTGCAGAAAGAAAGGAATGGATGTCAGCACGTGGAAGTGGCACCTATATAGGCTAGTGCGATATTTCCAGAGCGGAATGGTGTCAGCGCAAAGTTACAAGGTGCCACCTTTTAGTGTGCAGGGGTACTGCTGAAAAGTTTCTCGATCCAGTCTGCCGCTTGGGGAATATACCAAAGATGAGGAATCTGCAGCTAGAACAGAAAGCTATCTAGCAGTAGGCCCACTTTGCTCACCATCACGCCTCCCTGTCTCTCCCCCCTCTGGGCTCTTGCTGCTAGCCAACACCACCTGTACCTTTGCTCTGGTCTTTGCTGCCTGCCCTACCTCCAAAGCAGCCGCCTGCCTTCTGACAATGGCTCGCGGGCCAACATGTCCAAGCCACCCAGACTTGCTGCCCTCAAGCCCGTTGCCATACCGCTTGCCACCTTCCTCGCAGGGTGAGCCCATCCCACACTCATTTCTCCTCCACCTTGACCTGGTGCCAATAAATCCTTGCGTCCGGCTTCCTTTAAAAGCTGGATCCCATCCCTCACTTTTTTTCCTGTTTCTTCCTCTGCCAACCTACCTAACCAAACCACTCAAATGCTAAAATTGCTGCCCTGACCCTGATTGCAGCCAAAGAACCATCTTTCCTTGAAGGAATTACGGGGCTGGGACTAGAAGCTCCCAAAATCCCTTTGCCCCCACCACACATACCATGCCTGGCCAATTACAAAGCAGTGCCTCTGGACTGCTTCAACTGTTGGGTCAGAGAGGTCCCCCAGCAACCATAAAAATAGTGAGCGCTGCTAAGCAAAGGCAAGACAAATACATACTGTTTTACAAGGAGGTTTCCACTGGGAATCGCATGGTTTTGTGGAACAAAGGAAATACATAGGTGCTAGAGCCTAGGACAATGAGAAAGGAAGAAGACAGTCTTAAGTTTGTAACAAGAATATACATTTTTTTGTGGCTGATCAAACTTATCAACTTTCATATCTCAAAAGCAAAGAGGTGAAAGAGAGGCTTCTAGCATCATAGATGCGTGCTTTAGTATGCGCAGAAAAACATATCTCTACTAGTTGACAGCGCCCATTCTCTTAACTTCTAAACAACATCTATAAATGACCTGAGGTACTGCATCCTTATTGTTGACGTGCTGCATCCTTATTGTTGACGTTCCTCTATTAAGGACCTGAAGCACTGTACTTTCTCTGCTGACTTCATAGTAATCTTCAGTAACAAGTTGGCGGTACTGCACCCTTTCAACTTACAATTTGCTATATCTACTCTGTATTTTGCCATATGTTTTACTAGATAAATGGTTTTCTTCAATGCGCTGATTGACTTCCTTTCTTTTGCTTGAAGGCGCTTTGAAACTGAATTATTTTCTCCATTTGTCACACAAAATAAATACATTCAAATACTTCAGAGAGACCTCTAGTAACAACCTAAGGTACTGCAACTTTCTGCTGACTTCAGAGGGTCCTCTAGCGCTGACCTTTGGTACTGCACCCTTTTCGCTGGCTTCAGATGGTCTTCTACTAATGGCCTGAGGCACTGTCCCTTTAATGTTACTTTGGCGGGATATCCAGCAACAAACTGTGGTACTACACTCTTATGCAGCTGGCAGCATAAGTAGGACAGAGTAGATAAAGAAATCACTGCTGGGGAAGAGTGGGCAGGTATCTAGTGTCATCTGCATAAATATAATGTCACTTACATATGGAAAAGGCGAACTGTAATATTTACAAATGTAGTGTTATTTATATTTGCAAATGGAATATGGCAGTATTACAGTGATGGTGCAAACATGAATATGCAGAAAATTAATGAATGATGGTGAACATCTCAACATACACTAATGATTACTGAGTGACGGGCAAATCTGTACAGGCATAATTTGTAATCAACATATGATGGCTAATTTGGCACTGGCTTAATGGCATTAATGCTGGACATATTTTTGGCACTCCTGGAACAATGGTGCCTACCTTTGCGGTAATATTTGTATTGGCACGATGTGGACATTCTTGGCACCATAGTGTCCACCACGATAAATAATATTGCTGTCTGAGGCCTCAGTCTGTAAATGTGGTGTAACCTATCTGCGTTCAATCAGCCATTAAACTAATCATGCAATCACCAAATCATGGTCATCCATCATTGCACTCGTGTTCTACTACTGGTGAATTCACTCACCATATACTTGTATATGCACTCAAGTTACGTATTCACCATTTCATGCATGCACTAACTCATCCATTCTACTGTGACTCGTCGTATTAACTAGCTCACCCATCAACACAACCACACAAACAAACTTGCAAGGAAGAGTCACCTGACTTATAAAATAGCCAGAAACATCGACTTTGCCAGTGCTTGCTAGGTGTGACTTTAATTGGATTTATAGATTTCAAGTCTATTGTTAATATTGAAAATAACATACATGGGCCCTCGGTAATGCAATCAGACTGCAGTTTTCTTTCCGCTGTCATTAGTCCCTTGCACCAGGCTATACTTTTAGATAACGTGTAGACATTCCTGTTACCAAAGTTTGTGTTGTATTTGTCATCTGACAAGGAAACGTTCTCTGCAATGTTAAATTTGATGCCAGTTGAGAATCCAAAACCGAAATCTCAAACTATATTTTACTACCATACTTACTTTGTATCGACTGTACATCAGTGCTTCATTTGTCAAAAAAAGAAAAATAAGTGCCAGGGCTCTAGTCAAGAGGCCACTGCAGCTTGCAGCACACATTACCCCAGCCATTGGGCTAGTAATAGTAATAAAAGAACTACTACAAGTGTGACAATCCGGACTATTACAGGCACCCAAAGCTAGAAGAATGGCTTGGACGGCAGGCACTAGTAATTTCTAAGCATATTGGATAAATAATTAAATTAACTGCTCTTGTGGTCATCTCTAAATTAGCTAGACAGCGCCACCTTGTGGAAGACTGTCACAAGCGCTGGTGTTGACAATCAAGTGCCGAGCAACGGAAACCACTGGCCCAAATAAGGCACAGATTTACATGTTAAATCATAGTGACACAAGTCGTTCTAGAAAAAGATTCAGAATTAAGGGAAGACAATGCACTCGATTTTATACTGAAATCAGTGGGTTTCCCTGACTCAACAAATAGACTGATTTCCAGAGAGGTTCAACACCTCAGCAAAGGCAATTAAACATAATTGTTAAGCAAAGGTTTCTGAGATACTTGTACAACTGAATATCGACAATAGCAGTATTGTGGTACAAGAAAATTAAGAACAGGATATTGAGGGACTAAATATTGAAAGGTAAGTGCATATAGGGAAGTATAGATTTACTATTCCTAACTCTACAACTACTTACCTGGAAGATATATGAACTGCAGGAGCAGTGGCGGCTGGCGTCTACTGGTACGGGAGGGTGGGGGCGCACGCATGGGGGAAATATTATAATCTAAAAAAAAGACTTACTGATGTGACGTCCTGGCTCCGGACCCCTCCGTCAGAGCAACCAGATGCTGGAACTCCCTTGGCCAATCCTGACGCTGCTCACATGCAGTATGCAAGCAGTTCCAAGATCAGTGAGAGCGGCCTCACTCGGCGTTCCACAGTGCCCTGGAGACCTGCACAGTGTCTCAACCCAGCTGGCTGAAGACAGCTGGGTTGAGATGTTTAAAGTGCGCATGTGGGGCTGACCGTCGCAAGACAGCCGACCCAAAAGGCATGCGCACTTTAAACAGTGCACACCCAGCCCACCCTGCTGAGTGACCATGCTGCAGTCACTTAGCAGTGGCCCCGTCCTGATGCTCAGCTCGGAACGGGGGATGAAAAATAAAATACAGCCCGCACTAGCAATGTACGCAACGGAACTAAACTAAATCATTTGAGACTAGCAGCTTTATGACTTTCAATAAAAAAGTTCTATGGACATAAGCATATATGAACACCTTTTCTTGACACATACATGACACACAATTTGCACTGTAAAGAAACCGATCACACCCCACATTTAAGGGGTGTACGATGTATGCCTTGGGACTAGGCAGTCATTGCAATGCTTCCTTCTTTAAGTTGTAATACTTGAAAAGGTGCATTTGCAAGCTACATGATTTGTTTTTAAAGCAAAAGGGTGCATTAGTATACTGAACTATATTCATTATTCTTTGGAAACAAAGCTTCTGTTGACTGAAATGTGACTGTCTTCTGATTACGCATGGATCAACAGAACTTACAGTGGTGCCTCTAAATTTGTCCCACATCTTAATTCTCACCCTTTGACAGCCTGATCCACCATGATGTACGGCATTCAGGGCTTCTCAGAATGTAGGCCTGGCAAACTCAGCATCACAGATTAGTCTGAAAGAGTGTCTCAGCTTCATCACCATACACAGGAAAGTTTATTGCGGGCACATTTTTTAATACATCATAACTGTGCTTATTTCCTCTCAGCCCGATGAATTCATTCTTTCACCAGTTTCTCTAAAGGTATTGCATTCTGAACAGACTCTGTCACAGTGCTCAAAAACGAGAAGGGATTCTTCAGGTCAGTTTCAGGCTATTTACTGGCCTGGTGATCTCAGTCCATATCAAGAAGTCATTAGCCAATTAATGATGGCTGATTACTTCTCTGCTTGGTTAACACAAAGTTTTAGATGTCCTAGAAGCCATCATCAAAGTGCATCATATGCTGGCGAATAAATAAGCCTAAATAAATCCGAAATGTTTAAGCCTCATTGCATTTTTTCCTGTATTTACTTTGCAGTCACTTTCAAAGAAGGCCCAATTGAAGCCAGAAGCTTGCCTGTGGGTGGTGCGTGATTCCTTCTTCTCTAAATTCTTATTTTCAATGCAAGACAAATGTCTCCCGATCCTGTTTCCTAGCAGAGCTGTGAAGCGAAACAGTACAGCTTCATCATGTTGTGTGGTATCTGTGTGTAACTAAGGTGAGAAAGTCGGAAGGCAAAAAAGGACTTTGTAATGTAGACAACTTCATCATTTAGTTCTCCCACATCTTTAAACATGCAGGTCTGCTACTGTATCTGCAACACCACCTCCCATCTCAGCCAGTGCACAAGAAGTCTGAATAGTGGTAACAGCTAATGTCAACGCTGACACAGTGGCGTAGCAAGGTCAGGTGGCAACATTTCTTGTCACCCCCGGCTTGACAAAATGGCAAAAATATAAATGTGTTTAAAACACATACTTTTGCCATTTTGTCGCCCCCCTCAGTGATGACGCTTGTCACCTCTGGCTTGAAAAAATTGCAAAAATATGTGTTTATAACATATTTTTGCCATTCTGTCACCCCCCTCAGTGATGACACCCGGGGCGGCCCACACCCACTGCACCCCCCTTCCTACGCCACTGCGCTGACAATCTGCCAAACCTGGAGGGAGAGAAGAGTATACCACCCCCATAATATTACTGGCATCAGCCACACCAAACCTACAAAAATGCCATCCAAACTGCATAGTCTACAAAATACACAAAGTTCAAAATTAGAAAAAATTAAGGCAATCCAGCTCATAATGAACCTGTGTAGTAAATATATATATATTTGTTATATTTGAATGTGTATCTTTCTTTTTTTGAAACAGCAAACCCCAAGGATTAGCAATGGCTAAAACAATACTCTCTCAGAGAAAAATATATTGTTAGTTAAAATTACTTCAGAAGAATGGGGTATCACATTTATTTTTTGTTGAAAAAACACTCAGGACTTTATTAAGAAAGAGACAATTATATTAGTTTTCTGCATGCAAATATTTTTTATCGAGGGTTTTACTATTGTAGAACATATGTAAACAGTGGCTTACAACCTAAATTAAGTGACTTCAATAATAAAACGTTTTCATGTTATGAGCAAAATCACATGGGCCAAAGGGTATTTCTTTACCTTTTTTTGCGGTTCTAGGACTTTCACAGCAGGAAATTCCCTGATGTACCTGCACCGGTCGCACCCTGTACAAATGTCCCAATACTGTCTCACCTATTTGAGCCTTCCTTTGTGATTGAAGATCACGTTGCAGCTGTACTAAACGATTCCGTTAAATCTTAAATAGCTGCTTGTTTACTGTTGGAATGAGCTATGGCATACAGGGAAAAGATTCCCATAAATGCTAAAGTAGCTTATTTTTTATGACTGGAGTGAGCTATGGCATTCAGGAAAATAATAATTCCTATAAAAGGGAGATTCATTTAATGAAATAACTTCTTGGCTTATGAACAGCAATTGAATAGTTTGTACTATCAATCTAGCTATATATCACTTGGGTCTGTAGTTTGATGAGCATATCGGTTTGATTTGTGTATTTTGTCTAATGCATATTGTACATAATTGCACATTTACATATAATGTATGTAAAACGTTCTGCTGAACTAGCTCAAATTTTGAAAAAACAGGCAATTGTATGGGCTGATTAACATGAAAAGCTGCAACAGTCTTATGTACAAATTGTAGGTCGGTTTGTATGATTGTTTTATACTTGGGTGGTAAATTCTGTCCCCTTCCATCACCATGTTTTGGAAATTGGAATTTATATTGATCTTATTTTCCGTAGATTTAGCAGATACGAGTACCATTTCTGACATGCCCACTGAGGTGCAATTAGGAACATGGCCATGTTGGATCATATGAACGTGTTGACCACTTAACGACTGGAACTGGTGCGAAGTATATGGAAATAACCTGCTAACTTATTGATGTTGATTCACCCTGTAATATAGGGTACTGATGTCGGAAACAACGTTCAAGTAGTTTGCGTTTGTGCTTATGCCAAACAGTTCTATGTCTGGTACTCCCTAGAGTTGGACTATGGGTGCCATTAGCGTGACATGCCTAGGTGTCTGCGTATGTATTTTTGTCTCCTGGAAAATGATGTGCACAAGTTCAGTGTGTCTCTGTACTACTCAACACAAGATGCCTTGCTCTAGTCTTGATAGTATATAAGAGAGTGTCTCTCCCTATTAATTTAGTAAATTATCGTTCCTGTGTTGATTGGCATTATTGTACAACCTGACCATGTACTTGACTGTGGAGAGCCTTTAGAGGCAGAAGGAGTCTTCAAATTCAGTTCATTAATGTGTATTACCACACACATTGGCAAGCACTGCCCCCTCATGCTTATTAGTCCTAGATATGCTCCACAGCTCAAGTCTGATGCATTTGTTGTGGTTGTTATCATTGAGTCTGGAGGTTTGAATTCTCGACAAATACTTCTTGAGTTTTACAAAAAGATTAAGTTCTGTCAATCTAATACATTAGAGTTCTTGTAGCAAATAATGCATGCAGAACTCTTTTGGGTACAGTGTCTGGTAAGGGGAAAAGTTGGGGAGCTCGATTGCTTGGTTAAGGTGTAAAGAAGATATCACAGTGGGGAGGGACAGAGTTAATTCCAAGAAGGGCCCTGTCATTATGCACCTGAATGAAGCGTTCTTCTAAAACAAGAGCTTGCAGCCTTAACAATGTACTAGCCACTAGGAAAGCCACTTTCAAAAAGAGTATCTGTAAAGAGCAGGAGTGCAGCGGTTTAAAAGGAGATCCCATAACTCATGCAAGAACAACACTGAGGCTCCAGAGAGGAGCAGTTGAAAAGCCTTCTATAAAAGCTTTAATGACAGAATCTCCAGGTAAGAAGCAACAACTGCTAGGCATGTAGCTTAACCCTGACATTTGGTGGTGAAGTAGATAGATATCCTGGACCATAGAATTGAGGGTGTCCAGGTGTTTCGGAATACTACAGTGTACACACCTTTTGCATTTTCTGGCATAGCACAAACAGGCCTGTGGCTTCTAAGAGGGTATCCATGCATTCTTGTGGTAGACTGAGGTAACCAAACTAAAACTTCAGGTGCCAAATAGCTAGGTTCAGCTACCTGGAGTCTAGCTGTCTGATCCTGCCTAGGTGCTGCTTAAGAGGGTCCACCCTGTTGGGAACCTTCTCATGGGGAGTGACAGACATCTCAATTGTTTTGTGAACCAGGGTAGTTGTGGCCCAGGTGGGAACTACCAGGAGGAGAGTGAGAGATATTTGTCGGTACTCCCTGACCACAAATGGGAGGAGTGGGAGAGAAGGAAACGCATAGGCAGATATCCATGACCTGTTCCTCCACAAAGCATTATCCAAGGACTATGAGTGAGGGAATCTGGAGGTAAAGTGTTGGTATTTTGTGAGCAGCGAATAGATCTATTTGTGGAATGCCTTGTGGGTGGAGTTCCCATTGGTGGACTTATTGATGCATCCTACTGATCAGGTCTGTAAAGTAGTCGTCCGTTCTGCTAGGAGGTATACCTGATGATGCATTGCCCAGTGTCATATGCACTGCGCTAATGCTTAGAGTCGCAAAGTGTTGGGCCACGTGGTTTCTGTAAGTAGCACGTCAATCATGCTGTCCATTTTTACAAAGACTAATTTGCCCTGGATGCCGAGCTGACCACAAACCCTGAAATAATGTTGAAATGTGCCTCCTCAACCAGAGAAAACTACACCCGTGGTAATGGTCACTTGCAGAATAGGATCTTTGAAGGGCCTGACTTGCAACAGGTTGTTGCTCTTCCACGATTGCAGAAAGCGATGGGCACTTGTCCTTATCAACACTCGATCTTCCAAGTGACACTCCACCTCCAAGTGACCATCCGCCTCTTAGTGACCCTCTGCGAAAGGCACTCCTGTGAGGGGCACATATGGAGTCTGGCATAGGGAACTAGGGCTATGCAAGAGATGCATTACTGAGCCTCTCCTTCAGAGTTGGGCAGCTACCACCGGTAAGCATTTTGTCAAGACCTTTGGGGCTGTAATGACCCCTAAAAGGCAATACTTTTAATTGGTAGTGCTGACCACTTACCAGAAAATGGCTGTGGCACTGATGAGCAGTGTGGATGGGTATGTGAAAGTAGGAGTTTTAGAGGTCTACCTCAGTCATGAAATTCCTTTTTTGGAAAAAGGGGATGACATCCTGCAGAGTTGTCAAGCGCAATTGTCCCGTGAGCATATGCTTGTTCAGCGGTCAGAGATCGAGGATCGCCCCTGCCCTGGATATTGGCATTGGCTTCAAAGGGATGTCTGGAGTATGTTCTGCTTCGAAGGCAAACCTCCTTTACCTTAGTAAAGGCTTAGTAGTCTTTGGGGGAAGACACATGGGTGGAGATTATACGCATGTGAGGATGAATAACGATGCATTTTTACCTCTTGTCCAGCTCCTCCTGTAGCTTCTCAATTATTGGTCTCTAGGAATAGTCAGACCTAGCTGCAGAATGGGGTCTCAATGCAGATGCTGACGGAGTTGTAAGTGTTGACAGTGTCTTCAGCTTTGAAGGGTGTTTAGGTATTTCGATGATGGAAGTGCTTTTCGGACTTGAAGGCTCTGATGCCTTCCCTAGGAGTCGACTGGAGGTCAAAAGTGGTGGAGGACCCAAGAGTGCCCATTTTATATGCACAGGACAGGATGCCCGACTCTCCCAAGAGTGGTGCTCTGGCTCTGAATGCAGCCACCTATGAGCTTTACATGGATTTCAGACTCAACCATACTCACAAGTCTGGGTATAGTCCTTGTGCAGGGGTCTGTATCAGCTGAAATGGATGGAGCCCCTTCTTACACCTGTTAGGAAGGGATGGAAATGATAACTTCTGGGCTGGATTGGTGAGGCAGGATGCCTGAAGTCTTGATGTCTTCTTGCTTCTTGGCACAGAGGGGATCCAATTCCCCGAAAATGTTTGAGGCTTCTTCAGATGGGAGTCTCTGCATCTAGATGTGGGCCCAGCACCGGTCCCTCTGATGACGAAGGACCTTTTTACACTGAACAGTGAGATAGAAGACACATTGTGTGTCTTTATGATCAGGAGACAATGATTGCGGACTCTATGGGGGTTGGCCCAAAGATACTTAGAGTGGCATATAGGGAATATCACGAAGGGCTTTTGTTCCATCACCTTCCACGGATCAACCTTCTTCGACATTGAAGACTGAAAACCAGAGGCCCTGGAAGGGTGGGGGCACACAATGATCGATGACGCCGTGTTGTGCAACAGTCTCCAAAGTGAATTGGTGTTGAAAAAAAGCAGCAGAAAGTGACGGCTGATATCGAAGCGTTTTTCTCTAAGGCAGGGAGTGGAGGGTTGAACCGCGAAGGCTGGCAACTGAATGTGGAACACACTGAATCCGAGTGTCCCACTGATACATGTCCTACCCCGATGGTGGAGAAAAACAATCTAATACTGAAGTCAGGTCCATGCACATTGTCTACTAAGGAAGGAGTTACTCAACACGCTGTGACTCGAAAAACGTCTTTGAACAATAACAACTTGCAACATCAGAGTCAAACACCAGATGGCAAGAGTATGAAGAGCATGTATTGCTACAGCCGCAAATGCTACGAACAAAGGTTTCTGCATTTTTACAGAGGGCAAAGTTTCCTCTTTTCCTAATTTTGCAAAAAGTACCAGCACATACTCCATAGTTTTGTGTCTTCTGATGTTGTACGTCAGTGGCATAACCTCTTATCTTACCACAGAGAAAATAACTTCAGAGAAAGGGTTATAAAGTGTTATGCAAATTAAATAATAAAACAGTAAGCATTGAGGTAGGGCATGTAAGCCCCTTATTTCAAAGGGGCATCACATTTGAGTATTTGTTCACTGACAGGCTACCAAGCTTGTTTAATAATTAGTGCTACTTGACGGTGTCCAAAGCTTCAATCCTCTGAGGAGGCATAAGAGAGAGAGTCGTAGCTGATTCTTTTTCCCGTGTCAGGTGCTATGCACTCAGGTAGGTAATATATACTGTTCAAAGGACTGTGTAACTTGTAGTAGGCCCAAGTGTTTGCTTTTAAGAGACTTCAAAAATACTGCGTTGATAAGATTGGAGGTGGTTTACCCATGCGGTGAAGTGTTTTATCAAATATGTGTTTCTAATACTTTGCCATTGAACATTCTGGGTCACACATACTTGGAATCACCACAAGCCACCCAATTAGTACAGTCAGGCAGTGCACCTGGTCTGTTAAAGAAGGAGTAGTTTCTTACCTGTAACTCCAGTTCTGTAGTAGGGTATCTCTGCGATAGTCATAATCATGTGAATAGTCCCGCCCATGCGCGTGGACCCCGGATCACTTCAATAGATATAGTTTAAGTTGTCTTCTTCTGCAGTCCTGCATAGACACTTAAGAGATAATAAAAGACAATAATGCAGCCTGAAAACAACTAAGCTACTCTGGCCATTACTTCATCCTGAAGTGAAAAAGATAGCCAGGTAACAGTTAAAGTTTCACACATAGAGAAACTCCCCTTCACAAAAATCCCTTTTTCATGATAGAGATGAAGGGTTGGACAGACAAGCCCCATAGGCTGCCATTATATGTCTGTAAATGGATACCGTGCCTTTAAGAATCCTTCCAGAGACCCTCGGTATCCCATGATGCACAGCCAAAGGCCAGTTACTTTCAGTTCTTTTTGAAGGTGTATAAAGCAAGGCCTGTTGCATCCAGGATATCACTGTTTCATCTACCGGGGAGGAGGGCGGGTTGCTTATGACTATCACAGAACTGGAGTTACAGGTAAGAAACTACTCCTTCTGTAGTAGGGGATCTCTGTGTATAGTCATAATCATGTGAATAGAATGGCAAGCCCATCCCCAAAAAACAACACCAGCGGTGGAAGAAACAAACACACCCACTATGGTGCATCTGTCCTGGCATTAGAGTCCAGGCAGTAGTGTTTAGCAAAGGTATGGACTGACTTTCAAGTGGCAGCCTTACAGATTTCTGCAATAGGGACTTTACGGAGTAAAGCCGCTGTAGCAGCTTTACCTCTGGTAGAGTGAGCCTTAGGTTTACTACCTAGAGTCTTGTTGGCTTTCTTATAACACAACTGAATACAGGACACAATCCACCTAGAGATGGATTGCTTAGAGGTAGCAAGACCAGTCCTGACAGAGCCATAGTTAACAAACAACTGATCCGATGTACGAATCTCCTTAGTCTTGTCTAAGTAGAATTTCAACACCCTTCTAACATCGAGAGAATGAAGGGACATTTCAGCAGGAGAGGAAGGATGCTGAAAAACGTGGGTAAAGAAATCGTTTTATTCACATGAAACCTTGACACCACTTTAGGAAGGAATTTAGGGTGAGTTCTCAGGACTACCTTAGAAGAATGAAACACAGTGTAAGGCTCTTGACAACAGAGAGCCTGGATTTTACTCACCCCGCGAGCCGATGTTATGGCTACAAGGAAAGCCGCCTTCCAGGACAGATGCTGAAGAGAAGCCTTATGAATGGGCTCAAAAGGCTCCCTCATCAGTCTAGAAAGCACCACATTAGGCTCCCATGGGGGTGAAGGACGCCTAATGGGAGGAAACACCTTCTTCAAACCTTCCAGAAAATCTTTGATGACTGGGAGTTGGAAAAAAGGAAGTTTGTGAAGGGCATTTCCTATACGCAGTTAAAGCTGCTAGGTGAACTTTAATGGAATGAAAATTAAGGCCAGATTGCGCTAAATGCAGCAAGTAAGGGAGAATGACATCCTCCTTGCAGGCGGTAGGATCTGCATCTTTAGAGGCACACCAGATGCAAAATCTCTTCCATTTATACGTGTAGGAAGTCCGTGTAGATGGTCTTTTCACTTCTTTTATTATCTCCATGCAGTTCTGAGGGAGATTTAAATGTCCATTCTGCACTAGCTCAGGAGCCATGCTGCTAAATTCAATGACGAGAGGTTGGGATGCACCATCTGCCCTCCGAACTTCGTGAGAAGGTCCGGCCGACATCGAAGTCGAAGGTGCGGCAGGAGAGACCGGTGTAATAGATCGGTGAACCACCATTGACGAGGCCACTCCGGAGCAATGAGGATCATCTTGGCCCGTGATTGGGAAAGTTTGATCAACACTGTCGGGATCAGGGGAATGGGTGGAAAAGCATAGAGAAAGCTGTTCGACCAGTTGATCCACAGTGCATTCCCCAGCGTCCCCGATTGGTAGAACCTGGAGGCGAAGTCTCGGCATTTGCTGTTTTCTGCAGTGGAAAACAGATCGATCTCTGGAGTGCCCCATCTTCCGAAGATTTCTATTACCACTTCGTCGTTTAAGACCCAATCGGGATTTTCTTGAACGAGTCTACTGAGAGCGTCTGCCTGAGCATTCTGCACACTTGACAGATGAGTCGCCAGTATGATCAGGTCCCCGGCCAGCAGCCAGTTCCAGATCGTCTGCGCTTCCCGAGACAATGTGCGCGATCTTGAACCCCCCTGCTTGTTGAGATAGTACATCGTTGTTGTGTTGTCCGTCTGGACAAGCAGCGAACAGGTTCGAAAGAACGGCTGGAAGGCTTTCAGCGTCAGGTGAACTGCTCAGAGTTCCAGGAAGTTGATGTGATACGTGGCCTCCTTCTGGGACCCCATGCCCTGTATCTGAAGGTGGTCTGAATGCGCTCCCCAGCCGCGGAGAGATGTCTGAGCCGGTATCTCCTTGTGGAACGGAATCCCACGGAGCAGATTGTGAGGCAAGCACCACCACTTGATGGACTGGAGGGCTTGCTGCGACAGCTGAATCCTGTCCTCCCAATTCCCTCGTCTCTGGTCCCACTGATCCTCCAGACATTCCTGCAGAGGCCACATGTGGAGGCGTGCATGTGGAGTGAGGAAGATGCAATACGCCATGGAACCCAGGAGAGAAGATACCGTCCTCACCGTCGGCGAGGGAATGGTCATGAGAGCCTGAGCCTTCCGAAGGATTGATAAGCGTCTCTCCCCCGAAGGACACACGTTTGCCTTGCGTGTATCGATGGAGGCTCCCAGATACTGCAGACACTGTACAGGAGTCGAGACAGACTTCGAAAGATTGATGTGTAGACCCAAGCAATTCAGCAGAACGGACGTCCTGTTGAAATGCAGTTGTGCCTCCTGAAACGTGGCCGCCTTAATCAGCCAGTCGTCCAGGTATGGATAGATGAACACCTTGTTCTTCCGGAGGTGTGCTGCGACTACCGCCATGCATTTTGAAAAGGTCCTGAGCGCTGACTTCAGGCCGAAGGGAAGCACTGCATATTGATAGTGATTGGTGCCAACCAGGAACCTTAGGAACTTGCGATGTTTCCTTGCTATGGGCACATAAAAATATGTGTCTTGCAGATCTATTGCGCATAGCCAGTCTCCCTGATGCAGCTAAGGGTAGATCTGGTGCAGGGATAACATGCATAACTTTTCTCTGCGGATCCATTTGTTCGCTTATCGCAAATCGAGAATGGGTCTGAATTCGTTCTTGTCCTTCTTGCGTACGAGGAAGAACCTGGAATATAGACCTTGTCCCCTCTGGGCAGGAGGAACCAGTTCTATTGCCCTTTTTCTCAGGGTATCGGCCTCCACCTTAAGATCGCGCTACCGGTATTGTGAGCGAACTGGTGGTATTGATGGAGGAGGGGCGGTGAAACGTAGACAGTATCCATTGCGAACAATATTCAGCACCCAATTGTCCTGAGTTATCTTTTTCCACTCTGCCAGATAATTTTGAATGCTTCCCCCACCGGAGTGGGCAACAGAAGAGGGGGAAGTAACCTTTCAGGGCTTGGAACCCACTGGGGCCTTATTCCCTGGTGTCGACTGCTGGTTAGCCCTCCCTCTCGACTGACGTCTCTGAAACGGCTGAAATGACCGTTGAAACTGATGCCGTTGTTGCTGTCCAGACTGACGGCCCTGCCCGCACTGGAATAGTTGAGAGGAATAACGCCGTTGGAAAGGGTGGAAATTCCTATGCTGCTCCTTAGGCTTTTCAAAGCCAACGGCTTTGACAGTCTCAACCTCAGCCTTCATGCGGGCAATTTCCTCATCCGCATGGGAACCAAAGAGGGTGGTACCTGAGAAAGGGAGGTTTGCGCTGCGCTGCTGAGCCTCCGGTTTTAAGGAGGTGAGACGCAGCCAGGAATGCCGTCGGAGAGCAATGCCATGGCAATACCCATGGGCTACCAGGAGAGAGGTGTCCGCTGCCGCACTGATAATCTGATTAGAGACCATTAGTCCCTCGTTGAGTATCTCCTGGAAATCCTCACGTCTGTCCCTAGGTAGGAGGTCCATGAACTGGTGAAGAGACTCCCACAAGGAACGGTCGTAACGGCCCAGCAGGGCAGTAGAACTAGCCGCCTTCATCGATGTGGCTGCAGTATTGCAGACTTTCCTCCCCGCAGAGTCCAGCTTACGGCTTTCCTTGTCCGGAGGGACTGTAGACGAAGGGGCCATAGCATGCTGCTTCTTCACCGCCACCACGATGACTGAATCCGGGAGGGGGTCGCCCGAAGGAATGCAGGGTCAGAGTCCGGGGGACGGTATTTCTTCTGAAGCCTTGAAGGCCCCGATTTCACCGAGGCAGGCGTAAGGAACAGTTCCTCCAACCTGGGCACCAAAGGAAGCAGAGGACACGAGGTTTGCCTCTGTTGTAGCGTTTCAAAAATCACTGATGTAGTAGGAGTAGGCACAGACAGCGCAATGCCCAGTTTCGCCGCTCCCCTCACCAGAACCTACTGAAATGTGGCAATGTCAGCGACAGGTGAAACTCGCGGAGGTGGAGAGTCCGACAATGTGGGCGAGTATCTCCCCCGCTAGAGGACGCCGTGTCCCTAGTCTATCGAGAACGTGATCTCTCGTGGCGCCGGCAAGGCCTTGTAGAGGAACGGTGCCTGCTGCGAGAACGATGTCTTGGCCGGGACCGTGATCTTGGCCTTCTCGGTTCTGCAGGGATCACAGGCACAGGTGGAGCTGCAGGAGGCGGAGGAGTTTTAGGTGGTTGCGGAGGAGTAGGAGTCCTGGGCCGCATAGGCGACGGACGTGGAGCCACAGGCTGAGCAGGTTCCAGTGTCCTAGTTGGAGAATAGGTCCTGGAATAGTCGGAGTCCGAGGTAGCTACTTCCCTTCTATGTTTGCGGGCTGGCCTTGAAGAGAGAGCCCTGGATGTAGTGCCCCTCGATGACGAGCGCCGACGTCGTCATGATCTAGAACTTGCAGACGTTGAGCTGCTGACCACAGGGGGAGACTGATCTCTTTACGTCGAGCTACGATGGTACCTCCTCGACGTCGACCGACCACTTCTCGACGTTAAACCTCTCCTCGACGTGGAGCTCCTCCTTCCTGACGTCGATCTTCTCCTCGACGTCGACCTTCGCGTCGATGGTGAGCGGCGGTGTCGCCTCGACGGCAAGCACCGATGTCTCCTAGACCCAGATCGACGGCGATGATGTGTCGACGTTGACTGGGATGTCCTCGACGTCGACCTCAGCCAAGGCCTCGACGTCCTTCTCCTCGACGTCGATCTTCGATGACGCTTAGACCCAGAGCCTCGACGGGGAGCATATCGTCATCATACCTGGTTTTGACATCGAAATGTTGTTGCCTTCGACGTCGACTGGGAGCGGAGTCGTTTTTGAGCCTTTTGTTGACTGGGGAGCCCCCCCCAGAGGCCGACGCATGGGTTGTGGAGGAGGAAAGGCTCTCTCCTTGCCCAGATGTCCCACTTGCAGCCTGTTGTCTTCTCTGCTTCAGGCCTTGAAGAAGATTCTTCTCCCTGTCACGCAGGGTCCTCCTGGAGAAGGATTTACAGATGGCGCAGGATTCAGGAACATGTAAAGAAGGTAGACAGAATACAAACTCTGTGGGAGTCCGACTTGGCCTTCTTCCTGCCACATTCAGGGCACTTGTCAAATAAAGATGGCTTTTTGACAAGAAAAATGTAGGCCAACTGCCCAAAAAAGACAGCAAAAGGAAGAGAAAGGCCAAAGACGTCGAGTGAAACACTCAAACTAACTTTAAAGCTTAATCATTGAAAGATATACCATTAAAGGTAGAGCTCAATGCTCCAGGGTCCTGCTAGCAGGAGTCGGAAAAAAGAACTGAAAGTAACTTGCCATTGGCTGTGCATCATGGGATACAGAGGGTCTCTCTTAAAGGCACGGTATCCATTTACAGACATATGGCGGCAGCCTATGGGGCTTGTCTGTCCAACCCTTCATCTCTATCATGAAAAAGGGTTTTTTGTGAAGGAGAGTTTCTCTATGTGTGAAACTTAGTAAAATAGTTACATTTAACTGTTACCTGGCTATCTTTTTCACTTCAGGATGAAGTAAGGGCCAGAGTAGCCTATATAGGCATCACCTCGGCATGCTGACGACTAACTTTTCACACCTTTTAACGGCAGAAGTGCAGAGCCACGAAGTGTACTGACAGTGGTGTGTCTACGACAACTAGGGCACTGAAAGGGATCCGCCCGGACCATAACACCCAGTCCCCAGTGCGGGGAGGACGGGTGGGTCGGTAAGGAATCTGCGACTAGATTATGTCTCTACGAGGTAAGGCGTTACCAAAGGTTAGTAACTTGTCAATTGGATAAAGGCATCTAGCCGCAGATTCCTTACCTTAGAATAGATACCAAAGCAATACCATCCCCAGAGGAGCGACTGTGAACAAGTTTAGACCAGGATGTCCTGACGGACAGAATGGCCAAAAAGGCCGTCCCTGCAGACTTGACTGTCAAGGCAGTATAGCTTATTGAATGTGTGCAGTGATGCCCACGTTGATGCCTGACAAATGCCAAGGACTGGAACACCATGTTGCAATGCTGTGGTCGCAGTCTTAGCTCTGCTGGAATGAGCTCATAAGCATTCTGGAGGTTGTTTCTTGGCCAGAGCATAGCAAATTTTGATGCAGAGGATGGCACATCGTGAGATAGTTCTCTTCTGCACTGCACGACCTTTCTTTGATCCAACATACTGAAAGAGTTGCTCGTTCACCTGGAACTCTTTAGTCCGGTCAAGGTAGAACAACGCTCTTTTTGGGTCCAGACGATGGAGTCAGTCCTCCTCTAGAGGCGTGTGGAGAAGCATAGAAAGTGGGCAAGGTAACTGATTGCCCCACGAGGAATGGTGTTACCATTTTTTGTAAGAAAGAGGCCCTAGTCTGAAGCACCAACTTATCAGGGAAGATGGTCAGGAAAGGAGGCTTGGATGACAGAGCCTGAAATTCGCGCAGCCTCCTGGAAGAAGCTATTGCCACTAAAAAGGCTGTTTCAATGAAAAGCAGCTGGAGGGGGAAGTTGTGCAGAGGTTTGAACTGAGCGCACATCAGGTAGGTGAGAACCAAATTAAGGTCCCACGGATGCATGATGAATGGGGCAGGTGGGAACATATGTACAAGCCCCTTAAGAAATCGGTTTACACTAGAGGATTTAAATAAAGAGGGCTGGGCTGGGCGACTTAAGAAGGCAGACATGGTCGAAAGGTACCCTTTAAGAGTGCCCAGAGCAGAGCCCTGCTGGGCAATGATCAGAATAAAGAGAAGGGTGTAAGACTGGGAAGCAAAAAGAGGGCCTGTAAAGCTTTCTGTTCAATATTTTACAAATTTCTGCCACCGGCATGCATACATGGAATTGGTAGGGGGGACGCTCGACAGTCAAAATCACATCACAGACTTCGGGAGGAAGGTCGAATGTTGTCAACTGCCACCACTCAATCTCTACGCAAGAAGGCGTAGTGTGGGCAGTTTCAGGTGGAGGACCCTTCCCTGCTGCTGTGAGAAGATTCCCCCCAAAGGGGCTGCCTGATTGGGGTATCGATGATCAGATGGAGAAGCTCGGGATACCAGACTCTCCGTATCCGGTCCGGAGTCACAAGAATGACTTGGGCCTGGTCCCTCTTGATGTTCTTGAGCACTGTGGATAGGAGTGGTATTGGCAGAAATACATACAGAAGGTCTGAGCGCCACGCAAGATTAAAAGCGTTGCCAAGCAAGTGCCGCCTTGGAAACGCCAGCGTGCAAAACTGCTGACGTTGGGCATTCTGGGCGGAGGCAAACAGATCCAACCAAGGCTCTCTCTACTTCTGAAAGAGATCTTGCACCACCTCCTGATGCAGATCCTGTGCAGTTCCCTGTGAGATCTGGAGCATGTCGGAGAGATTACCCGGATACTGCGCCTACTGGAACTTCAGGTGCCACTTGTTGGACCTGTCAGCCCTAGGGTGGTCTCCCCTTCTATTTTTGTATCGTGCCTCATTTTTTCCACCCTCATTTTTGTGTTGGACTAGGTCTCCGGGCGCCTTTTCATTGCCAGGCAGTGTTAAGGTGCCGGTGCTCCCTTCTCCCAAGATGGCTGCCACAGACCCCTGCTACTGCAGGGTGGTCGTTTTTCATAGTAGCACCCTAGCTGCCAGGAGCTGTCAGGGACCCACAACAATGTTGCGACACCAGCCCGCCTTTTTGTCCCATAGTTAGAGTGGGGAAGCTCCTGGAAGAAGCTGGAACCTTCTAGAAGGGAGGTGGGGTTTTACTTTTGCCGCCTTGGCTAGAGGTCACCTGACCTAGAGCTACTTAAGAGTGGGAGGGAAACTTTTGTGGTGAGTTGGCCATTGGGGTGAAGCGGAGCTGGAAGAATCCACCAGGAGTGTAGGCGGTAGGGCCTAGCCAGGGACTTATGCCTCTGAGAGTGACAGGATTTAGGTACTGCCTCTTAAGTGAGTGAGGTGCCCTGTGAATCCCACTGATCTTGCCCAGTAGTAGGAGGACCCAGAGACTCTCTGCCAACCTGACTAGGAAGGACCTAGTCGCCCTCTCCATCCCTACCCCTGTAACAGAACCCCTTAAGGGCGCCAGATACATCTGCGCCAAAAGACTTCATCTGTCAACTGAGAACTGAAACCTAACTTTAAGAACTAAGACTGCATGACAAGAGTGAGCTGTAAGCCTTGAATGCCAGAGCTGAGACTGCGTGTCCAAGCTGCCCTAGTGAACAAAATACTAAGCCGATTGCCAAGTCACCGGGGATCGACCAGGTACTAGCGCTGTGACCCCCGCGCTCCCTGCCCTGGTCTGGGACCCCCGGCAGCGTGCTCCGCTGAGCACTTTACCCCATCCTTAATTTGAGCCCCCCCCCTGCGACGACGAAGCCAGCGCGCTCACCGCCGCGGCCTGGAGGAGTGCCCTGCTGTGTCGCGAGGCCCAGGCGAAGTCCGGGGCCCCGTCGCTGCCGTCGCAGCCGTGTGAGGAGAAGCGTAAGGTCGGGGCCGAGTTCCCACAACGTCGTGAGGACGGACGCCTGCTGACGCCGAGATGGAGGTAAGCCCGGAGGCCGAGATCCCCCCTGGTGCGCCCCCTGCTGGTCTGGAAACCACACCGCACTTGGCCCGGGTTGTCCCCTCCGTGGGAATCCCCTCCCCTGCCTGCGCGACGGAGAGACCCCGCCGAGGGATCCTGTCCGTGTCCCCCCTTTTGTAATACTGAGCGCGGTGCTCTGTGAACTGCACCGGAGCATAGGGACTCGCTCCTCAAGTCCAGTAATCCTCCCCGCTGGAAGCCGTTCAAAGTACTGACTGACATTGCTCTCGTGTGGCGCTTCACGCCACCGACTCTGCTTCCTCAGCCGGAGAGACCGGGACGGCGAGTAACCCCATGTGTTATATGCACTGCTCGAAAGTAATTACATGCCCAGAAATGCGAGTAGCGCACTGTGTTATATGCTCTGCTCGAAAGTAATTATATGCCCAGGAATGCGAGTAGCGCATGGTGTTATATGCTCTGCTCGAAAGTAATTATATGCCCAGGAATGCGAGTAGCGCATCGTGTTATATGCTCTGCTCGAAAGTAATTATATGCCCAGGAATGCGAGTAGCGCACTGTGTTATATGCTCTGCTCAAAAGTAATTACATGCCAAGGAATGCGAGTAGCGCATTGTGTTATATGCTCT
The DNA here is from genome assembly GCF_964204655.1 of Triturus cristatus. Taxonomy (NCBI): domain Eukaryota; kingdom Metazoa; phylum Chordata; class Amphibia; order Caudata; family Salamandridae; genus Triturus; species Triturus cristatus. Next base: position 848,786,683 of record NC_140583.1, on the reverse strand, counting down.
ACTCGAAAGTAATTAGATGCCCAGAAATGCGAGTAGCGCACTGTGTTATATGCTCTGCTCAAAGGTAATGATATGCAACTGATTACGAGTCACGCGTTGTATTAAATGTTCTACGCAAACGTATCCACATGCAACTGATTGCGCGTAGCGCTATGTTTATATGCCTTGCTTCACAGTACTAGGGGCCCTTGATCACGAGGAGCGCTCAGTTCTATCGGCGCCATGTTAGTGAACCCCAGGGGTCCCCTTTCAAGTATTACACTTAGTTAGACGGCCGGTTCAGGGAAAGACTTTACGTAAGCGCGCACAGCGCTAGAACAAGGTTAGGCACTGCATAGATATCACCCAGAGTGTCGAATGTAATGTTACGATGGTATTATGAGTCATGTATTACCTTGTTATTTCCTGAACTGCATCTGACCAGCTATACTTGGATAAACTTGAAGTATTTGCATAATTTAAACGGTGTGGCGTCCCTTATTGTGTGTGACTCTAGTCCATGAGAAGCGTGTGGTGTATGGTTGCTTAACACATAGCCCTCTGGTTGCCCGACCGGCTCGCGCCACGTTACCGCCCATAGGGCCTGGTGACCCCAGGTTCCTACACCACTGCAGAGCCCGCATATGCCATCTGTCATGTGTCACTAGCAGGATACAGGAGGCCATAAGGACCAGCAGCAACAGAGTCCGTCTCAATGAAATCCAGGATACAGGCTGAAACATCGGTATCATAGCCTGAATATCCTGGACTCGCCACTCAGGAGGATAGGCCCTAAATTGCACTGTATCCAGAACAGCTTAGATGAAAAGGAGCTTCTGAGAGGGAGTCAGTTGTGACTCTGGCACATTGATAGTGAACCCCAGCGAAAGCAGGAGATTCGACATAGTCTGGAGGTGGAAGAGGACAGTCTGGGGCGAGCTCGCCTTCAACCACCAGTCATCTAGATGGGGGAAGACTGGCACCCCTGATCTGCGCGGATTAGTTACGACCACCGCCATCACCTTGGTGAACACCCGATGGGCACTGGTAAGGCCAAAGGTGAGCACTGTGTACTGAAAGTGCTTGTGGCCTACCGTGAACCGCAGATAGAGCCGATGGGCAGGCAGGACGGGAATGTGAATATAGGCATCCTGCAAGTCCAACGCTACCATTCAGTCTTCGGGGTCTAGAGTGAGCATTCTGAACTTTTCCTTTTTGAGGAAGTAGTTGAGGGCTCACAGAACTAGACCAGGACGAAGAGCCTTGTCCTTTTTCGGGACCAGAAGGTAGCAGGAATAGCAAACACAGCCTACTTCTGCGCCGGAACCCTCTATATGGCTCCCGTGGCCAAGAGAGTTGTGCCTTCTTCCTGTAGCAAGTTTAGATGGTCCTCCATCAGCCATTCGTAAGTCAGAGGCATGGAGGGAGTAGCCCCTTCAGACTATCTGAAGAACCCACTTGTCTGATGTTTTGCCAGTGGTGAAGGCGATGGCTGATCCTGTCACCAACCGCCACTCGTGATCTTAAGGGCCAGACTAGGAAGATTTAGAGGCTGCAGGGGGAAGAGTGGACTGAGTGGACCTCTGGCCACCTGATCCACAGGGTGGAAAGGGGTGCATGAATGTTGCTGAGCTTGTGTCGTCTTGTGGCTGGGATATGGCTGGTGCGGCTGAAAGCCTCTGCTGTGGCCATAAAAGGGGCAAAAAGCAGATGGGTAACAGGTGGTCACCAAAAGTCCTTAAAGCGCCCCATGGCCATATCTGTCTGGTCTTCGAAGAGACGGGTGCCATCTAAGGGCATATCCATAAGGAAAGCCTGGACAGCCCCAGAAAAACTAGAAGTTCTCAGCCAGGATTGGCATCAACAGCCACCAATGACATTGCTGCCCAGCAAGTCAGTGGTGTCCAGCCCATAATGAATGGTTAACTTTGCCGCATCTCTTCCGTCTGATACCACTTGGGAGAGAATGGTCCGAGCCTCCTCCGGGGCCTGTGGCAGCACTTGCACAACCATTTCCCACAAACAGTGGGCGTAACAGCCCAATAGGCATGCAGTGTTCACTGACTGCAATGCAAGACTGACAGAAGAAAAAATCTTCGTGCCCCAACTATCCAGCTTCTTTGATTCCCTGTCCAGGTGTGCAGAAGGGAAAGCACCTTGTGAGGTAGAGGTCTGGCCCACCAAGCTCTCGGGGGTAGGGTGGTTGGTGAGGAATTTTGGGTTGCCCGGTGCAGGGCGATAGCGGCGGGCGACTGTCCTATTCACAGCAGCCTCTGTGCTGGGCTTGGACCAGGTTCCCAGAAGGACTTCAGTCTAGGCCTCGTTGAAAGGCAGAAGGGGTTCAGAGGAGGAGAAACATGGCTGCAGGACTTTTGTTAAGATGTTCGCCTTGACTTCCACCAAAGGGAGCTGAAGGTCCAGGATCTTGGCTGCCCTTCTCACCACCATAGCATATGTAGCCAAGGTAGGGGGAGAAAGCAGGCCACAATCTGAGGCGGTATCCATTCAATTGTTCTCACTCAATTCCCCATACCAGTCCATTTCGTTCTAAGGAAGGGTCCAGCGACCCCTTCCAATCTTCCTCCATTCCTAGCCCTTCAAATTAAGGCTGAGGAACTGACCTAGGACCCAGATCGCGGGGATAAGAATGGGGCTGAGGCCGCTGGGGGTGCCGGAGGCGCCGGGCGTATTGGCGTGAGGCCAACAGCAGGTAAGGTCACAGGAGTACGACCTGCACCGGTCCGGACCCACCACCAAATCCGAAAGGTGCACCGGGAGGGGAGGGTCACCAAATAAACAAGGCACAAGGTGTAATAGAATTCTTTAAGCTGGGCAGTGGTTGCTCCGGCTCCTGGAAAGGCAGGATGTGTGGAGCCGACCCAGGCGTAGGTTCCGGAAAACGAGGCCCAGAGCATCGAGACTCCTGCATCACGTTGGCCGATGGATGTGGAGATGTTGAAGTGCGCTTCAACTTCTTGTGTTTCTTATGCCCATTACCAGACTGACGCGACTACTTCATGTGGGAGGACAAGGATTTGAGGACTGCCTGAGTGGTGTCTGGACCTTCCTCTCGACTGGGACCAGGGCCACAAACAGCTTTAGGGACCGCTCTCTCAAAGCCTTCGGAACCATGGCCTGGAAGTCGGAGCACGTCTTCCAGTCGTGGTGGGGTCACAAGCACCAGAGACAAATTAAAGTGTGGATCAGTCACCGACAAGGCGCGATGGCAGGCACCACAGGGTGTGAATTCAGAATTCTTCTTCGACATTGAGGAAAACCCTACACACCAAACATCATCTACAAAACATTGAAAAAAGCCTGTAAAAAAGTGACAGAGGGTAGGTCTCTTCACGGATCTGCGCTAGCTGGTGTGGAGAGAAAAGAACGGACATCAACACATCAAGTCGGTGTCTATATAGGGGATGCGGATGTCAACTCGGGAATGGATGACGCCACGCTGAGCCGACTGATGCTACATACAGGCACGCAAAGCTATTGCTTTGGGAAAAGTATTCTGGATAATGCCCGATGCCTGGGATATTCCAAGGTAAGGAATCTGCAGCTAGATGTCGTTATCAGATTTTGACCCGACTCCTTGTTTATCCAGGGTTTGGGTGTGAGTGATTTCTCAATTAGCTGGTCGGGACCTGTATGCGCACACCAGTAGGAGCTCCCTCAGCAATACCATGCCCCTGGTATGCCAGTTCAATCAATACTTGCAAAGGCTCTGTGAAGATTGCTCAGTGGTCATGCATGCCAAGATCACACATATCGGGGATGGTATTTAGTGTTTCTGCCTAGCTGGTTTACTTGTGAAGGCTGGTGGTGGGTTTGAAAGTATCAGGGATTTTTAATGAATGCAACCACAGCTTACCAAATCTACTTTATGATGTCTCAAAGTTCTTCCACCCAACCTGTGTCAGCACAAAAGACAACCACAAAGGCTCTATTAAAACTAGGAAGTATGTTTCAGAGGAGGGATAAACCACAACTACGTGGTAATGTTGCCATGTTCCTTGAAGAGAGGAAATAACGAGATCGATACAACTGTTTCACATTATAAAGATTTATTTGGATAAAAAAATGTTAAACAGAGCAATGCATTTTTAGTAATTTTTTTGGCAATTTTACTGCAAATTTAAATACATATAGTAACTTTTGTGCTAAAATGCTGTTTTTAGTTCATTATGCCATCAAACCTCTCTGCTGCAAAACAAGCAGAGAGATGAAATACACAAAAGGCTGCTGGCCCAGACATCTCGCGGTACTGCTAATACCTCAGCATGTGCAGACCCTCCAAGGGGAAAACAATTCAGAGTCAAGCTGCTGAAAAGTGGTATGTAGGAGAAGGAAGCAACACCCTGCTCCCTGCATCCGGGTTTGTTGTGTGTACCTATGAGTTTATGAGGCGCAAAATGAAGAAAAGCGGAAAACAGCCATTGTGACTCATCTAAGTTTTTTTTAAATGTCTTATAACACCAAACTAGTTGGTACCATAAGACGTATTTCTGTATAATTACAATCTATTTATTGATAATGAAATATGTAGCTATTATTCTAAAGCAATTGTTTAAATTTGATTCTCCTATAGTGCCACATTTGTACAAAGACTTTTAGAAATATCTTTAATTGCCTTTGTTTCTTCAAGCCTTTGTATATACTACATTTAGACATTAACACACAACAAGTAATCCAACATAATGCGGTAAAAGTTGATGACAGGTCTACAGTACAAGTTAAGTTTACATAAATGGTAGTTTTACACTCAAATGGGGTAAGTGCGTTTCCCTCTACATGTATTTTGGCATGAAAAAGAAAAAAGTAAGAAACAATCAGATAATGACAAAAAAGTAGCATGGCTTTGTAAAAAAGAAATAATAAAGGCACGGCAAGAGCAGAAAATCAGCTTCTCGTTGAAGATTACTGAGGATCCCATGGTTATTACTTTAGCTACAGTAATACCATACCAGCACAAAAAGTACACATTTCTATGTTGTACGGTGCCAACAGGCACTTTGTCATTGAGATTTTCTCTGCACAGCAGAAAAGATAGTCTTCGCATAAATATCCTCAAGTTCTTTAAAAATGTGGCTTCAATAGCCCTTTGGAAGTCAGCAAACAAGCAGCGAATGGCTAGGAATGCGGTAAACATGCAATTATTACGGGGCATCCTAAACTTTGAAGCCAATTGACTTAACAGGAAAGGGACAGCTCGGCCCGAACCACCGGGAATCAAAAATAGTACATTATGCAGAAGTGATCTGTTTTAACAATGGTTTTTGAAACAGACATTCTTAAACCCAGCTTCAGGACTCGGTGTACATCTTTCATCGAATTGGATCCTGGAATTTAAGATCCACAAAGACCTAGCTGGCTGTGTAATCTAGCAAATTAACAAATATGTGAACGATGACAACATGAGGTGAAATTTGGGTAAAGAGATTTTCAAACGGTTCACATAGTTCATAAAAAGTTATGAAGCTAGGTTGGTGGATTTCAACCACTTTTGCATAGTAAGTTTTGCACAGACACAAAAGTGACAGCAGCAATCCAATTAAGATATGGGCAGCCATTTCACCTTGGTATAGGTGGCAGTGGGGGAGCTCCTCTTTCTTTCCTGCCAGAGCTACCTAAAAGAAAAAGAGCATTATGTACACTTTTGTCATAAATACAATTGCATTAATCTATGAACACATATGAAGTTGCAGAACGATTTCTGTGTCTGCCCTGTTTTGTGTACCTGTTAAGAGTGCGGATCACTTTATATTATACATGTAGACAGATAGTACATATGTACTTTATTAGCATTTAAAAAGTTTTGGGAAAGGGCAATTTCTCACTAGAGAAACCTACCATCTATCGACAATATCAATAAATGCTTGAATTACTTACCATAATTCTCTTACTCTGTGTCCATTCTTCCATGTTTCAATCACTACAGATGAGGTAAGCCAACCTCCCAAAGACAGGCAGTCCACTCCTCTATACCAATCCAAAACAAAAAACATATTCCCACCTACTGCAAATCCTGAATATAATTTACCCTACAAAAATTACTTCCACCCCCTTAGGCCGACTGACCATCAAAATGGCATGAAAGGCAGGAAGTGATGACAAATAAGCAAGAATGGACTCAGAGTAAAGGTTGCCAGTAAGCGTTAGCTCACCATTAGCTTCCTCTTTTCAGTCATTACAGATGAGGAATACTCCAGCTAAATCAAGAAGGTAAATGTTAAAATGGAAGTCTATGTCTATGTGGGGGTATTTATAGAGCGTGCGGTTACTCCAAGGAGTGTTCTGGCGCTAAAGGTTCAAAGGGAATCGTGGAGAGGAAGTTCAATCTATTAAGAATGCGCTATGGTACTATCATACTACTCTCAACACTGTTACAGGTTGCTCTCTTATCTGTTTGTTGAGGGGAAGGAAACCAGGTTCCAAACTTACTCTTAACTGGCTTTTTGAAAATAATTCTTTCCAGATGGAAAAACATGAGATCAAAGAAATAATTGTCAAACATCAAAGTAGATGCTTCCTCATTTCAAACATAACAGATGAGGAATACTCAAGCTAAATCAAGAAGGTAAATGTTAAAACGGAAGTCCAAAGAACTCCAGGATACGATGTAGGTAAGAAGATTTATTCTCATTAACAGGTGCTTCCAACAAACAACCACGCTGTCTCAAGAGTCCAAGACAACCCTCTCAACATTCTAAACTGCAATCCCCTTGAGTTCTATACGTTCAATGGGGCATGGAACTATGATACAAAGGTGGGGAAAAACAGCTGGGAAATACCAACTACACAATTTACTGAAAATGCTAAATAAAGAAGTAAATATATAAATATACAGAAATTACAACAGCACTGTTCCTGTAGGAGAAAGAAAAAGAAAGTGGCTAGGTTGGAGAACCCACAGGGATCCTAGTCAATATTTCTTAGTTTTCTCACACACCCAAATGGATGTCATGCTTCATCATAAGGCGTGCTCCTCGTCAGGTCGGCACTGCAATGCAAAAAGGATCTTTATTGGAGTTCTTTTTAGTTTTTAGCCGTAATGATGCAGGATGACGTGAAACGTGTAGGGTGGAGTGGATGAAAAATAAGGTGCAAAATGAATTTAAATGGTCTAAGACATACCGAACTGGTTTTATTGTGATGGTTTCCCTGGCAGAGTTAAAAACATTGAGAAGGGGGCTATTGTAAGGGTTCAATGGACCAAGATAGCATTAACGTGTATGTCCAGTCAGGTCGGCAAATTTCACGCCTATTGGTCCCACCAGAACTTTGGTCTTTCTTCTGGAACTAAAAGATCCCTACCCCACAACTACGAAGTGATGTATAGTGCCAGGTACTTTCAAATAGGAAAGGACCTTATTATACAATTGTCCAACCTAGGTAAAACATAGAAAGATATTACAAAACCAGTTTTTAATAACATTTTTAAATCGGCGCTTCTCATGTAGCACACTGTAGTCAAGTCTATTATTGGTCAAGTGGTCATTCCCACATATTGCAGGTCACAGGCGCAGGTAATATGATAGACACAATTCTTGGTATTACAATTAGTGTGACTCCTTTGTGACCAAATCTGCCCCTGGCAAAGTTGGATCTCTTTGGTACATCTAGTCAAGTGGCAAACCCGCAGGAACCAAATGGGTAAAGACCCATGACAGAAGGTAGAGTTTAAAGGGAATTCTGTTTTGGTATGGGTGTGGTTCTCGGCTTGGTGTGTACCAGGAAGACTTTAAAATTCTGGGTACACTTAAAGGAAAAAAAAAAAAAATTTAAGGTTTTTGTAGAGCGCGTAGTAACCCTTGAGCATCCCAGCGCTTGAACCTGACTTCGGGGGGGAACAGCAGCAGGAGGAAAGAGGAATCAGGGAAAGAGAAGAGTTTTCAGTGCCTTCCTGAACTGAAGGAGATTTGGTTCGGTTCTTAGACTCCAAGGGAGGCTGTTCCAATGTTTGGCAGTGTGGACCGAGAAGCGGCATCCTCCAGACCGAGCTTTTTTTTTACTCTGGGAACCGTGATGAAATTCTCTCCGTTTGATCGAAGAGCTCTGGTCGCTTTGTTGGGGATGATAAAATTATTGAGGATGGGTGGGCCTTTGTTATGGAGAAGTTTGTGGGCCAGACAGAGGGCTTTGAAAGCAACCCTCTCTCTGACTGGGAGCCAGTGAAGGAGCTTCAAAGCTGGCTTTGCCGAAGATCTGGCTGGTGTGTGAGTGAGTAGTCGGGCAGCGGCGTTTTGGATTCTCTGCAGGGTATTAAAAGTAGCTTCCGGGGCACCCAGGTAGATTGCATTGCAGTAATCTAACCTTGCCAGGATGAGGCCCTGGATCAATAGTTTCCGGGAAGTGGCGGGAAGCAAAGGGAAGACCTTCCTACATGCCCTGAGGAGACCAAAGCATATTCCTGCTGTCTTTTTGGCCTGAGTTCTGAAGCTCAGATCCTTTTCGAGCCATACGCCCAGGCTCTTGACCTCCTCCTTGGGGGCAGGGGGGTCACCTAAACAGTCGGGCCAGATGTTAGGCGGCAGGGAGGGCTCTTTATGTCCGAGCAGCAGGATATCGGTCTTCGACCCATTCAGTTTCAGCGCTGAGGTGTTCATCCAGCTGTGGATTTCGGTGAGACAACTGTGGAGATCGGAAGGATCTTGGTGTGGGTGTGAAAGGGTTACCACCAGCTGGGTATCGTCGGCGTAATTGATGATCGTCACGCCGAACGGGGTGACCAATTCCTCCAACGGAGACATGTAAACGTTGAATAACGTAGGGCTGAGAGATGAGCCCTGCGGTACTCCACAGCGGAGGGGGATCGCGGGAGAGTGGCTGTCATTCTCCCAGACTTGGAAAGAGCGACCATCTAGAAAAGACATGAGCCACTTCAAGGCCGTGCCCCTTACTCCAGTGTCTCTCAGCCGCTGGATTAAAATCTGGTGATTTACAGTGTCGAAGGCCGCACTGAGGTCCAGGAGGATCACTGCCACTGATCCTCCTGTGTCCAGAATGCTTCTGGCCTTCTCCACTGCCGCCAGGAGGGCGGTGTCAGTGCCCTGGCCGGGGCGGAAGCCAGTCTGGGAGTTCCTGAGTATGTTGTTACTTTCAAGAAATAGTGATAGTTTTTTATTCACTAGCTTCTCCGTGATTTTACTGTTTCCGGGGAGGAGGGAGATTGGCCTGTAGTTGGCTAGGTCCTGGGGGTCCAGTGAAGGTTTTTTCAAAAGACCTTTGACCACCGCCGCTTTCCAGCTGGGAGGGACTACTCCCTGAGTGAGGGAGACATTGATGAGGGACGTGAGAGGAGGGATAATGGTGCTGGACACTTTTTTCAGGAAACGAAGCGGAGCAGGGTCGCTGGGGGAGCCACTTTTAATTGTGGCCAGCGTCGCGGCGACCTCTTCCGTGGATACTGGGCCGAAGGTGTCGAGAAGGGGTGAGGGGGCATCGGTGGAATGACTGTGGCAGTGGGGAGAGTTAGAAAGGTCCCTGTCCGTATGGCCGGCGGGGGGTAGGGATGCGAGAATTTTTTGAATTTACTCGTCGAAAAAAGTGGCCAGTTGAATACATTTACTTTCCGCGGCTTTGGGGTCCAGGGGTTTTGCAGGTGGATCTGGAGCCTGAAGAAGTTCTTTAAGAATAGCGAAAGTTTCTTGGGCAGAGCAGGGCGAGTTTTTAATTCTATCTTCGTAGAATGCGCTCTTGTTTTTTTTGGAGCTCCCGTTTGTAAGTTTTTATGGAAGCACGGAACGTACCTTTCTTGTCTGCTGTCTTGTCTTTCCTCCATATGCGTTCATTTCTCTTGCATTCCTTCCGTAAGAGATTCAATTCGGGGGTGTACCAGGGAGAGGGGTTAACTCTCTTGGTACGTTTAAGGGTGCTGGATCTCGGTAGGAGGCAATCCAGTGATTGGGTGAGCCATGTATTGAATTCAGTGTCGGCTGTAAAGGTGTTTTGAGAGGGAGGGGGGATATCTTCCCTAAGTTTGGCTGCCCATTCTTCTGGGACCAGTTTGTGCCAGCGTCTGATAAGAGTTCTGATTTTGGGCGGTTGGGGTGGAGGAATATTGATGTGCCATTCGAAGGGGACCAGGAAATGGTCGGTCCAGGGAAGAGGGAGGTGAGCGCGGGTATTAAGGTCTTGAATGTTTGTGAAGATGGGGTCAAGTAGCTGTCCTTTGTCGTGAGTGGCCTGTGGGTTCTTTAAGCAGAGACCAGAGGAGGAGATGTCCAGTAAAAATTCGGCTGCCTGAGAGTCGACTGGGTCCAGAATGTGAAGATTGAGATCCCCTAACAAGAGGTAGTTAGAGGTAGTTGTAGACTCAAGAGTGACATGGTCGATGAGCTTGCTGGGGAATTCGGCGAGTAGGCCGGGGGGGCGATATACAAGCAGTCCCGACAGGGATGTTACTGGTGAAATTTGGATGGTGAAGTGGCAGCTTTCGCAGTCTTTGATGTTGCCATCTAAGATTCTGCAGGTGAGGGAATTCTTGAATATTATGGCTAGGCCACCTCCTCTACCACGCGGTCTATTCAGAGAACAGATTTGATAGCCCGGAGGGAGCGCGTTGACAATGTCAGGGCCGTTGTTGGGGGTGAGCCATGTCTCAGTGAGAAACAGAATGTCCATGGCGTGGTTTGAGATCAGGAGGTTTATTTCGTGGGCGTGTTTAACAAGCGACCTGCAGTTGAGTAGGCCTAGCTGGAGGCCACCGCGTTCAATATCTGCGCCGGGAGGATTACAGAGACTGCAGCCGGTAAATGGATTATCGCCCATGAGGGTGTAATTGCAGGAGGGATGTTTAGTGTATTCAGGGCCAAAAGCCTATCTCGGGTATAGACAGGGCATTTCTTGGGAGAAATGGGCATAGTGGCTGGGCCTGGGACCGTCCGGGCCCGGACGGGCCCAGACGGGCTTGCCTTCGGCGCGCCCGCTGCGCCCGTCCGCTGCGCGTCCGAGTGCTGCACATGATTTTATGCCGGGAGAGGGCGTGGGGGGCGTGGCCTGATGAAGGGGGCGTGGCCTGTGAGCAGGCTCGCTCGCTGATGGCGGTGATGGCGATTTCCTACCCCGTGGCAGCATTCAGATCGGCTGCACGGGTGTTAGGGATTCTGGATAAGTGCCCCAACCAGACTAGCAGGTGAGGGAGAGGTGCGCAATTATTAAAATCAATTTAACACACAAGTTTTAAAAACAGTTCAATTTCGAGCAGAGCTCCCGGCTGTGCCTCAGGAGTACAGGATCACGGTCTTGGAATTTCCAGGGACCATGAGTGTAAAATAGCCAGTGCTTCATGATGATGCCTTGTGTGCAGTTGCAATTAGGGGTAAATGTAGTCACACTGGTTAGAACATCGTCCATAGTTCGGTTGCTGGTCTCAAGCAAGTGTTCATTTGCCTGGCCTTCTGTATGTTTGTATGAACATCCTCCACTTTGTGGCAACTCTTAAGAGCCCTTTTTAAAGCATGAGTATGTCTACCATGGGGAGAATTGAGCAGTCAGTGTGCTACATGAGAAACACCGATTTATAAATATTATAAAAACTGGTCTTATAATTCTTTCTTTTTTAAAAAATTATTTTTTATTTGTCAACACAAGGGAAAAATTATGTTTTATCTAGGTTGGACAATCATGTAATAAGGTATTTTCCTATTGTGGAGAACCTGGAACTACACATCACTTCCTAGGTGTGGGGTAGGGATCTTCTAGGTCATGAAGAAACGCCAAGGATCCGGTGGGATCTATAGATGTGAAACATGTCGACCTGACCGCACATACAAGTTAAGGCTACCTTGGTCCATTGAGCCTTAGGATAGCTCCATCTCATTGTTTTTAACTCTGCCAAGGGAACCATCACATTAAATCCAGTTTGGTATCCCTTAAACAGTTTTAATTCATTTTACACTTTATTTTGCACCCAGAGGAAAAGGTGAAAATGCAAAAAGAATTTACCGAGGCCATGGACATGAGAATGCATTTATCTCCCTCGCCCTCTCTTCCTGAACCGTTGAACAGAAGCTTGGAAAAAGGGAGTTCCGTTGGTCTACAAAAATGTCTAAAACTGGTGTGACCACTTCATACAAATCTTGTGACATAATCAAGACTCTTGAGAAGATGGACACTTTATGCAGAGTATTTCTGCTAATAAATTGTGCACACCTTCAATGTGAACTACAGAGATCCATAGGATTTCTCTGCCCGGTGCAAAATAGCTGTCAAAATCTTGTAAACGGATAGTGAATGTGCTCCTCTGTGACTGACTATATACAATCTGGCTGTCCTTATTGCCATCCTGATCAGAACTACCGTTCCCATCAAAGACGGGGCAAATTCCATTTGAGCCAAGCAAATCACCTTCAGTTACTTACAAATAGATGAATGTCTCCTTTTCAAATGATACCATTGGTGTTCAAGAATCTGATCCTCCATCCATGCACCCCCTGTCCTGACTGATGTTATCGATGGTCACCACTGTATAATTTGAAGGAGAAAACATCCTTTCCTACGTTGAAGTCCTGGGACATCGGGAGGACAAGACATGATTCCTCAGTAGCTCTGGATGAATATTTGAACAAGGAACTACCATCATTACAGCGCCCATGCACCCTTGAATCTGTAGGAACGTGTAATTTTGGAGAGTCTGCAGCAACAAATAAACTGGACTCTAGCAAAAAATAAATTAACAAGTCTAGAAACAGAAGTAACACAATGCCCTTGCTGTGCATCAGCCCCATTAGGAAGATGTTTCACAATTTTTCCTTGCAAAAACAGAAAATCTTCTTGCATTTTCTGTAATATTTTGTAAGTATTGTCAACCATGGACATGGAACCACCTCTCCCTGCTGCAGACTCTGGCGCTTCACCTGTACAATACATATTGGGGATTAAGACACATAGGTGCTCTATCATGCCGCTTGTTTTGAAGGAGTATGGGCCATGATGTCTTTTCTGCAGTACTTGATTGTATATTGTGTACACGTTCACTTTCTTTTCTACCCTTGGATGAAAAAAGAACTTCCAAGCGACTGACTCTGGCTGGATTTTTAGGGATTTCAGAAGTTGAATGAATTTTAGTAACATCAACATCTTCCAGTCCAGCTGGTGGCGTTTGTGTGCTGCAGCATGCTACCCTTTTCAGTCTGGGTGTTGAGTTCCTTGGACATCTTCATTTGTAGTTAAAGTAGATAGATGTCCTAAAATGTTCTGCTCTATACAGAGTAGAATTCAAAATGTGTCTCAAAATGGTAGTGCTATAGTTTGTTTGGATCTGTATTTTTTTCCGCTTCTACTCAGGCTTCTCCTTTCTTTTCTTTTTCGCAGTGGGCTTGTAGATAGCATCAGAAGGTGGGCCTTCCATTCTAAGTATCGCAGCATTAGGACTAAGCACTGCAAATCATGTGATATTTTGGAAAATTCAGAGTTTGATAGGCCATGTGTCTAGATTTTCATGTGAGGCACTCGCTCTCCAAGTAACAAGTTCCATCTTGGTGTCCCTTGTTGGTGACCTCTGAACTGCAACTGGTGATGAGGAGCACCAATTAATTTAGATCTGACAGTGGCATTCAACACAGTTAACCATGCAGTACTTCATCTGCTGGAGAGTTGGGCCTTTGGGATAGTCCACTGAAGTCAATCACCTCTGGTGGCAGCTATCTGCTGGCTCTCCTTACCCTTTTGGCTTTTAGTTTCAACCTCTCTCCTGTTGAGTTCAACAGGGTGCTTAAAGTTACTAAGAAACGTACAGTTCTCCTAGCTAAGGTTATGTTATATAAACAAGGACTTGGTAAAGCACACGGATATGCCAGAATTTCTTGGTGCCAAAAATAACACAGTGAGAGAGATGGACCAAAATAAACTATAGGTGGGAGAAGGTCCTTCCTAAAAGAGAATGGTGATTAACTGATTTTATGTGTAAAGGCAATGTATTCCAGAGAGAAGAGGCAAAAAACACAGTACGTCCACCATGCCAGCCTGGATCTGGAAATTCTAGACCAGACAAAAGTAGCAATTTGGCAGAGCAAAGTGCTCTGTTTGGGCAATAGATAGCAAAGCATTTAGCCCAAAAAAGAAATACCGCCATATGTTTTGACACAATCTGGGACCGTTGTTCCTAAAGGATGATGTAACACTCATCTTCTTAGTTTGGCATGCTTCATCGTGGGGTTTTTCTGCTAGAATTGCAAGGAATCCTAAGATAGCCCTATTTTCAAAAGGACTCTTGATAGGTATGCTGTGTAGTGGGGAAAGTTGATGTGAAGTGTCAAACTATACCGTGTGTACAGCGTGAAGCCCTAGGATATTCAAATTATGTAGGGCTGGGCTACTAACTGGTATCCGATTCATACATGCTACCCACAATGTTAAAAACAAGCAGATTTGTATCTCAGTCCCTGTATGTCCTCAAGTTTGGCTTGTTTCAGTGCTTTCATAAAGGCAGGTTCCATCGATACACATATAAAACATATAGTTTCAAAGCTGTCACTTGTAGCAGAGTATCACATTTGCTCCTCGCAACTTGTAGCAGAGTATCACATTTACTCCTTCATACCCCTAGGGTGATCCCTAGGGGTATGGTGCTGGGGCTTGCAGGGCCAGCTGCTCCCATCTACACCACCAAGCCCATTCTCTGTTCTCCTCTTTCCTCTAATATTGCTCTTCTCTTGCTCCTCTGAGTGCCAGCTTTACTCAGACATTAATGACTTTTGGATGTTCCTAAAATTCCATCATTATACTTGCAACTATCTTACTACTTGCCAACAAACTATGGAGGCAAAACCATTGACCATTCCTTCAAAGAGAATGAAGTCATTTTAATTTGCGAACAGCATGATCTTTGGACCAATGAGTTCTAGCCTTTGAAGTAGAACAGTTGTCACAAGCCAACTTACTAGCTGAGAAACGAAGGTTTCCTCATTAACATACGCTATTGTCGGAGCTCCAAGTCAGTGCAAATCACTAGATTCTACTCTATTGACGCGATTTCATCTTTCATACTTATTTCCTACCAAGACCCAATTGTTAATAGTAATTTTAATTCATCATGTAATCTATACTTTTGTCTTCCTGCCCATGTAATAGGTCACATCCAGAGAATCCAAAATGCTGGAGCTTGGTGAGAGGCACCAGAGGATATTTTGTGGCTTTCAGATTTTGCTTCTCATAGAATAGACCAGAACTGAATCTTTTAGCAGTGGTAATGGATAAGGAGTTCTTAAAAGTGATGGTATGATGGTCTAAAGGGAGCAGGCTCAAAATTCAACATGGCCATATTATTTTCAGAAAACAATTCAAGTGAGTCCACCAGAAGTCCTCTAGGGAAATTAATAAATTGTGCAGACATGAAAGAAAAAAAGGTCAGAGAGGATCCAACAAGCCAGAACTGAAGGTGGTGTGTCAAAGGGCACACTGACGTTGTACCAGCACCAAGGATTTTGACTGCCAAGTAAAGTGCAGGTCAAGGGGGGCGTGGCTGGTTCCCAATGGAGTGAAACATGAGCTGAGGCTCTCCCTGCCAACCACCGCCATCTGGGCTAATCCTGTTCGAGTATGTCCAATTTCAACCCCAAAAACATAGCAGCAATACCTGTTGAGCCCAGAGCCTCACTTTGTGGAACGGATATTTCCCATCGGGACAGACCCACAGGAGCTGCTATGGAGCACCATGAGGCCGCTTGCCAAGATGGCGGCATAGGAGCGAGCGAGGTGTCGCTCTCCACATCTCCCATGAATCTGACCGCCCTAAAGCAAAAGACCTTGTTGAACTGAAGAAGGGTTAAGCAATCCGCACCGCCAGAGTCCACGGGGTCTTTCATATGAGCAGAGACGAACAGCGGGCGGCGTGCCGGAGGAATTGGCTGCCGGACTATCAAACACACGCCAACCACTGGCAAACAAGTAAGTGCGGCTGGACTGCATGGCTAACCGCTACGAGGATAGCGTGCTATGGGCACCAATTAACAAATTCAACGGTGACAGCCCACATGACCCCAATTATCCCTCGCACCTCAACAAGCAAGCATGAAAATAAGGGAAAAAGGGAGAAAAACGAAAACAAGTGATTGCCTAATTTCACAAGGGGGCTGAGATCACTCCTAGTAGGGCCCTGGTTGCACTGCGGGCCCCCGACAGAGCGATGTGTCTTGCTGGAGGAGATTCTGTATTACCCAGCAGAATAGAGAGGAAAACAAAATCACCACACCTAAATGGACAGGAATAAAGCTCTGGCCGGCGAGGTACTTCCAGAACCCCGGTGAGACTCCTACATAACCTAGGCATTAACCCACCTATTTTCCTGCTCACCAAATCAGTACCCCACCACTGCTTTGGGGCTGCCCTGGCAAGCAAATAGAATCATGAAGCGGTGTTGGCACTGCATGAACGGAGCAGAGCTCACTGGATACCCATGGAGAGTACGACACAACAGCATGCCGAAGCACCATGTGGCCTGGATAGTGTGTTCGTGCATGACAGACACACAGCCCTGCAGCTAAGCAGAACAGTAAATGAGTGGTATGGCCAGGCTGCAGCGCATCAGCTCAGAGACTTTCATTATCCCTGTGTTGGTCCATTGGGGAAGGGCCCTGAAGGTGGGAGTGTCGACTGATACTGGGGGCTTAGCTAAAATGTATGGGGATCCCCACCTCTCGCTACGACCTAAGCCTGCGCAGTGAATACTTAGCCCATCTGTGCAACGGGGGTGGGTGCGTTGCGTCTCCTCTCTGTGCCTAATGCATTACAGGAAGCAGGCAGCCTCCCTCTCCTCCCCTAAGGCAATCACAATGCTGCAATGGCAGCGTTGTGATTAGCAAGGACGCCAACCCACAGGCGTCTATGGGGAGGCCATTTTCTCTGTGTAGGCTGCAGATGAAGGAGGCAGAGTGTGCATGACTGGTTTGGTCGGCCCTGGGGCCGACCAAACAGTCAGCATCCACAACAGTGGGCAAGCCACTCCTCCCCTGCCTGCAGCAGGAATGCCCACTCGCCTGCACCCAACCAGTCATACATTACGGCTTTCTCGCAGTGCGAGAATTAGAAACATAAAATGGTATTTCAAATACCATTTTATGTTTCTGCTTCTCATAATGCGAGAAAGCAGTGGGGCGACGCTCCTCCGGAACGTGAAATAGATACCATGGTGACAGACCTAGGGTTGTTGAGGGATGACCACCGAAGGCTGGCAGAGATGGTCACCACCACAGAGCACACCTTTGAAGATATAACCCCCCCACACCCCAGAGATGGCATCCATGCGCGAATGGTTGTCAAACATGAAAGGCAAAGTAAAGAAATTAGAAATCTGAGTGGAGGATGCTTAAAACAGAGCCAGAAGAAACAATCTTTGGATTATCACACTGCCAGAGCACATTGAAGGCCCGGGAGCGAACATGACCAGAGCAATTGCCCCGCAACGAGATAGCTCCAGAGGGCCTCATTTGTTTTTTTTTTTTTTTGATTGCATGCAGTCAGCGGCCTGTGTGGGGCGGGTGGGGCTGGCCTGGCCAGAGCAGGGGAGGAGTGCTGAGCACTCCCAAAGTGTGCATAAACGGTTGAGCCGGCCCTCTTAGGCAGGCCAAACAGTTCATGCACAATTTGCATGTTCCTACCAGGCTGCATTACACAGCCTGGTCAGGAAGATGCACAGACTCCATGTTCGAGTCTGAGTGCCGATCTATGGCACTCAGACTAATCACAATGCTGTATTGCAGCGTTGTGATTGGTTCAGGGGAGCTTGTGTGCTGGGTGCTTCCTGCTGCCAGCCAGGACTGGAGACCGGAAGATGGAGAGGACGCAGGGGAGGCGGTGGCGGGCTGGCCGTTGTAAGGTAAGTGAGTTTTTTGTTAATTAACCCCCACTCCACCACCCCGCCCAGTAGCAGCCGCTACTGCCCATTCCACTGACCTGAACGTGCGCACCAAGTGCCAGCGACGCCTCCATTGCCTGGAGAGGGCTCAAGACCTGTAGTAGCTAAATTGCTACACTTCAAGGTTCAAGATGATATCCTCAACCAGGCACGCCTCAGAAGGGACATAATGGTAGAGAACCACAGAGGGATGATCTTTCCAGACTTCAACAGGGAAGTCCAAATACAGAGGACCTTGTTCATAGAAGCAAAAAGTGACTCAGAAAACTTAGGATAGCATACGCTATACTATTCCCTGCCAGGCTTCAAGTAACTCATAATGAGGAAGAGCACTTTTTCACCTCGCCACCCCTGTTGAGGGATTTGATTGAGAGCCTGCCCAGACAAGCAGATAAAGTGATCGTTGCTCTCCGGAAGAAGCCCCAGAGACCACTGAGGAAGAGGGCAAAAAATTTAACTAGTGCAATCCCATCGCGCTCCCATGCGTTACAACATTGTCCAAGAGCAATGGAGGTAGTGGCAGCTGTCAGTGGAGCGAGATCTGGCCCTTCTTAAGTTCAGAGAGATGACGAAATGAAAGACACTGCCTCTGACCATGCCTTGGTCTCCACTCTCAACTCCAAGGAGTCTCTCCTGCTGGTTACACATGGTACCTCCGACGAAATTATTTGACATTGACATAGTCGATGAGGTTGCTAGGTAATGTATAACTGGCATAATCCCATAAATAGGCAATACGTTTCACATGTTCATTATTGGTTCCTGGGTTGAAATTGGTTTATATTTTCCTGAATGGCACCTGGATGGTGTGATGTGAAGCCGGAAGACGTCCAGACAGGCGCACCCCCGCGTACTGAAATTGTGCATGAGTGTTGAATGTTTGCTGGTTTGGATGGGGAGTCTTTCTTCTTATCCTGGGGTTGGGATACTGTTATTAGCTCGGGGAATTCATGTGGGATTGCCTCTTCCTGCCTGGCAGAACCTCTCACACAGTGGATCTGAGACCCTGGGTCTTCAGAAGAGCTGGGGCCACCCAACCAATGATCTAAGGCACCACTTTGACACCCCCTCATGGCGTCCCCCTTCACCTATAACTTCATGAGCTGGAAGATTACATAATCTTTCTTCTCAAATTCTGTAGATACGAAGCTCACAGTCTTGATGGGATATCCTACGGGTACATTGTAGAATTTCTGGGCCTAATGTTTTCTTCCCTTTTTTTTGTTACTTGAATACGGTAAGACTTGAAAGACACGCATACCAATAACACACATTTGATTCTGTTATTTTCAAGCTGCACTGGCTGAGAGTTAACCAAACTTAACATACATTGCATCCTACACCTTTTTTTATACAACATTCTACTTATACAATGAGACAAAAACTCGACCTCATCCACCCCCTTCTCAAGCGGAGAGGTAAGGGAGGGGCGTGTGAAGAAAGTGGGAGGAAACAGCATCAAGAGCATCTCTGGGTGTCCTCTGATCCGTGGTATTTATTTAGGTAGAAACAATTTAATGGACTTTCGGAACAAATGAATAATTAAATAAAGGCACTACCAAAGAATTACTGATTTTGTGAGTGTAGTCATTCAATACTACAATGTACACACAACTTCAATCTACTAATACATAAAACCTATACTTGTAAATATATTGTTTCTCTGATATATTTATAAAAAAAATCTCATGTACATTTTTGCAACTTACCCCTGTTTTCATTTCTCATCAGTTTGCTGGGATAACTTTTGTTCAGTGGCACAAATGGCTCTGGAGGTGGAAAATCAGACACTGGATGGAATGAAAATCTGTTTTCCCAGTCATCTGAAGAGAGAAAGCACATTTCAGTTCAGAACATGAGCACAGGAGGATGGGTGACAGGAGCCAGTAGGACACTTCCTGCAGAGAAGGAACAATATTACACCCCGGGGTGGGGCAAGGACAAATGCTAATACAGATCATGATAATATCGAGTATGGGGATCTTCTGCGACATAAGGAAGAGGGAGTGTGCACGAGCCGAAGAGAGACATTTGTCTATACCATGGAATCCCAATGATTTAAACTGATTCAAGCAGTGAGAAGTGACTGGGTCTCCAAGAAGTCAAATGTTGCACGCAGAAGGAAAAGGTGCACCGTGATCTGTGTATGATCAGTATGTAGGACATATTTTTGTGAGTTTGGACAGTACATCTTTATTTTCAAATGTAGATTTTCATAATGCGAAGGAACCGAAAATCACTGCAACAAAAGAACTGGTATAATATGAGCGCTCTGGGCACCAATCACGTTCGAATGTAGCTTATTCGTAGATGTTGGCGTAAATACTTGGCATCAAATGTTTAGAACAGTTGGTTATGTTTCAGAAAATAGTCAACACTTCTTTGACCTAACTTTTCAAAATATACCTTGTTCATGCAATTCTGCATCGTCTTCCTGCTTTTTCCCAAAACGAAAGTGCATAATCGTAAAGGTATTCCTATTTATTTTAGGTAATAGCCTAAAAAATTACACTTTTGTTTTGGACCCAATATCGAGAAATTTACATTTTATTTATCGTCAATATAAAAAAATATATATAATTCTTTGGCAACCTTACGAGATAAAACATATACATCCCGCAGTTTAATTAACATTTTAAACAAGCATTGCCAAAGCCAATAGGTCCGGCTTTAAAGAACCGTTGTATGATAACGTGAAGCATTATAAGTTAATAGCATGGTGATGGATATGTATTTGTGTAGAAGCAAAGAACGGTAAAATAATACGGGTTAAAGTTAAAAGAAAATGTGACAGTTGCACTTTCAAGTCAGACCTAAACATCCATGTAGGTAAATGACTGCCCTCCTCCCATCTGTGCTGCTGCTAGAGCAAACCACCAGAAATTATCGAGTTAAGACACTTTAATAGCATTTGAAGGAAATGTGTGTGCCCGTGAAAGTTCAAGCTCAGGGAGCTGGATAAATAAATAAAATTATCAGAGCTGTGCGGAGGGCAAGCACTTTTTTGTGGAAGGTCACAACTTCTGCCCAATCAAAACATGTCGAGATTGTGGAGTGGAGCCAACTGCATCGAGGGTGGTAGCTTGGACAGCCCTGTGTTCATTAGAAGCCGCGCCAGGGTCATAGCCTGTGGAGGCATGTAGTCCAGTGGCATCAGCATCAGAGCCATCGGAACTGCCAAACCATCAGAAGTGGGTCCACACTTTGGGAGTGGCCCAGACAGTAATGCAGTCGCCCTGAAGCTATCCAGCAGTCTTCCCAGAAGGCCCTGACTTGGGCAAGGGTTGGTGGATGAAGTCATAAGTTCTGGCTTCATTTTTTTCAATGCAACAATCCACTCTGAGGATTAGCTAGGAGTTTGGCCAGTCTTAGGGTCCAAAGCTGTCTCAATCAACCTTGAAAAGTCCCATTCATCTTCAACCCACAGTGGATTCGACATTTTTAGGAGCCCTTTTTCACAAAAAAGTAGAAGGCCTTTCATACTCAAGATAGTATAATCCAAATACAATCTCTTCTGACATCCCTGTTACAATGAAGGGCAGCCCCTTACGAAACTGGTTAAGACCTCCGGGAATAATGGCAGCCACGGCTTTCATAGTTCCATAGGCTCATTTCCATCTGAAGTTCCTAGTATTCTCAATTTTGGCTCATTGGTCTGCTGCTACACAGGAATAGGACGTTCACCTGAAAGTATCAACGTCTCAGAGTCTCTGGCTTCATGGCTAAGCACAGAAAAGACTCTGAAGAGGATATCCCTATATTCTCAAAGAGGATTAGTCCTAACAACAAATGTCAGTAAAGTAAGTTGGGAGTGTCTCTTGGTAGCTGTCTGCTCAGGGTCAATGCTTTCCTTTGCAAGCCCACCACTCCTCTAACTGGAGGGAATGGACCAGTGGCGGCTCGCATAGGGCGTGCTGCGGGGCGGGGGAGGGGCACAGTGGGGGGGGGGGGGGGGGGGGGTAGTAAACTTGGACATACGACGGACCAGAAAAAAGTAATTATTACGTTCCTCCGTTCGTCCGAGTTTACTACCCCCCCACCCTGCCCCTCCCCCGCCCCGCAGCACGCCTTATGCGAGCCGCCACTGGAATGAACTGCTATACTAAAAGCCCTAATGAAAGTGAAACCTCTACCCCTTCATCTGGGCCTCATGTCTGAACAAACAATCTGCTTCACAGAGTCCACAAACATTTTCAGGGAGGGACAAGTTCTTTTACTCTTAATCAAGTGGTACGGGAAATATTCAGGTGGGCAGAGGTCCATATCTTGCCTTTATCTGCAGTTTGTCTCCTGGAAAAATGGAAAGCGGCTACCGACCTCATCTGTTCATCTATGGGTTTGGAGTTTGAGCTTACACCAGTTATAATGTTCTAGGTATGTTACCCTAGACTTGGAACACGATGAACACCCATATACAATATTAAACTATAAAAAAAACTTTGGCAACAATTGTCTATCAGGTGTTCCTCTAAGGATTACATCCAGAGTATTATGACCCTTTTTGTAGGATTGTTTTTTTAAGAGAAAGTTTTTACTTGTTTTGTCAGTATCCATGCTTAGGGTGCATTAGCAACTATTAAGGCTTTTACATCTCCTCGTTCAGATCTCTCTTCTATTACCTCTTTAGCGCCATGGCTGTTACACATTTTGTTCTACTCATAGGTCAATGATACACTCTACAGTCCCTCCATGGGATGTACCTTTATGTTTAAGAGCTTTGCAAAAAACCCTTTTGGGCCTCTAGCTTTAATCCATTTTCAACGTATTGCCCACAAACGTTCTGTTGTTAGTGGCTATAATCTCAGGGCACAGAGTGGGCGAGTGAAGGGCTTTTCCAAGTCATTGGCCATATTTACGTTTTCCCTGACAGGGAGTCTTTGTTCTGGTCCATCTTTCCAACAGAAGGTTGTTTCTAATTTTCATCTTATAAGACCTTTCAGTTAAAGTAAGTCACTCCTTCATGGCAAACTTTCAAAGAAGAAACTTGTCCAGACATGGTGGGGAATCAGCCACTTTGGATCAAGTGGGTGCATCCCCACCATACCTGGTGGAGTTATCTCCCTTACTCTAAACATGGCAAAAGGCCATCAGACCTTAGGATTATAAATCTAATATTTTCTGGTAGGTTTTCCATCAGTATCTTTTTCTCATTTAGGCCCAAAGTCTCAGTTTATGGACACTATCTTTAACTTGACAAAGAAGTGAATTCACTTGATCAACGTGTGAATATTCAAGGCTAGATTTGCATTTATGAACAAATACTCTATGATATAGAAACAAATCTGGCAGTTAACAACAGACCAAAATATTTCTCACCTTCACAAGATTCCTTGAAGCCATTTCTTATTGATGGTGGTATTGAGGGAGGAAGTGGAGGAGGAGCCTGTCCCGGGCCAGGCCTCTCAGGTGGAAGCGGAGGCCTTGATCCCCCTCGGGGTGTTTCCATTCCACCTCTTGGCGGGAACGGAGCTGTTGGTGATGGTCTCGGGACACCACCATTTCTGTTCACCATAGATGGAGGCGGTGGAGGTAGCGGCCCTGAACAAGAGCATAAAATAATCCAGTGTTTAGAGTGTGATAAAACCAAAGGTATATTCCAAGTCCCTGCAGCTCCAACCTTCTGGGGGCCCCAAACTCAGCCTATAACTAGCTGAGACATTTGGAACCCCATTACGCACTTCACCACATTCTGCAGGGTGTTCCCACCAGTTTGGGCTACGCCACATTGGAAAACTTGAGTTTTCGTACTAACAGTAATAATCTTAGACATCATAGCATTATGCTGCAAGACACAGAAAGTGCAATGTCTCTGTGCTTGGCGATTTGTCTATCTGTGAAATAGGTCCCTGAAAGCGTGTATTACATAACCAGTCATGGCTAAGCATGGTCAGCAGTTTCTCAACATATGCTTCGACATATTTTAATGATATGTTGAAGGACTCTAGATAACCAAACATTGTTAAATGCTTTTCATTCCAAACAATCTAACAGCATTGCAGACGCGTGCTAAAGTTCAAGCTACCTTACTGTTCAGCTTCCAAGCTTAATCGATATCACTAGTACAGCTTATCACAAGCACCAAGAGTAAGATTTTTCTTCTACCTATATTCTTGGTCACTGGAGTTATGCAGCAATGGAGGCAGACCTGATTAAAGTCTGCTGCAAGAAGGGGTAAAATATGTGGAATAATTCAGCACGTTCAGCTGCAGTGTTATATTCTTACTTTGACATTTTAACACACGTTAATATTGTCAAGGAAAAGTTTTCATCTAATAGTAAAAATGTCACACTTGAAAACAGCAATTGGCCACTAAAAGGTGCACCCCATTTACCTCTGCAAAGCTTCTGTCACTGGGCACTATGTGTGTCCGTTTCTTTTAGCAACCTTTTAGCCGCATGAGCTGCAAACATTTTTCGGTGGTAATCCGCATATTACCCAACAGGCGGTGGGTTATGTGGCTAATGTCGTAAATCCATAATTATGCAAAAAAACGTTGTGGGTCTGATTCACAAAGGGCCTCCGCACTCCTAGTGGTAGCCCTGCAGTTGTGGTGGGGCATCTGCATTGCAGTTTCTCATCATGAAGGTCCGGCCCACCGCTACGACTTTCGGGGCCCCCGCCACGAGTGCGGAGGCACTTTGTGAATTGAGCCGTACGACTGCAGGTTTGTATAATTGCTGTGGTCCTGGCTATAATACCTATGGGTAACAAAACGCCTAGTTATTTAGTGACACAGAAGTGAAAGACGCTCCTTAGAGTGCTAACTATGTTATCATTCCAAATTGGCAAATTTCACTAAATTCAACATATTTTGTATATATATATATATATATATATATATATATATATATATATATATATATATTATTCACCAAACAGTCCAAAAGGAAAGCGATCTTCTCATAAAGGGTGCCAGTGTCAAGGGCGGACTCACCCTCGCTATTCAATGTTGCCACCAAAATATTTCCACCACGGGAATCACCGCACTCCGAGAGAGACAAATGTAATTCAAATCTTTATTTGGTGGATACATATATATATATATATATATATATATACACACACACACACACACACACACACACACACATATATACACATACATATACACACACATGTAAATCTGCTTTTATAATTCACGAAAGAATTTACCTATTCAGAATTATGCAAGTGAGTTAATCTCCCGCTGTGGGTAGGGAGTGGACATTTCAGGGCTGCTTTGTACTGGAAGTTTCTGCATACCAATGTCACATAGTAATTGTGTAGCCTCTCTGGATGGACCACCACTGCCTCCACTTCTTCTCGAAACCCACCGCATACAATCCAACGCCACGCCTCCCATGCAGAAACTGGAGCAAGACCACCGAAGAGCACCTCACCTCCACCCTCAGCTGCAGTCCCCCCCCACCACAACTGATGCCAACTCCGCAGCCAACGACCTCCACCCATGGAGTGCAGGCGACAACACGAAAGGCACCTGGTTCACCACAGACCTCCAAGAATCCAAGCGCTTGTGCCGACGACTGGAGAAACAGCAAACACACAGAAACACGCACCGCCTACAGGGCAGCCACAACAGCACACCATCAACTCATCAGATCTACGAAGGGAAACTTCATTCAGGACAGAATCCTCTCCAACTCCCACAACTCCAAGGAACTCTTCACCATCATACAAGAATTCAACAGACCCCACAGCGACTCCAACAAAATCCTTCCCTCCCAGGACCTCTACAACAAACTCATCTCCTTCTTCCACCACAAGATCAGGATACGCTCCGACAACTTTACCGACCAAGACCAAGGCACCGACCCAACACCATCCACCAGCGACGCCACCCAGCTGACGCAGCCAACCCTCCTCACCTGGACCCCTGTCACCACAAAGACTATGAAAAGCATCCACTCCGGAGCACCCACTGACCCTTGCCCGCCGCACATCTTCCACAGGGCTGCCTCTGCCATCGCTCCAAAACTACGACGGACGATCAACTGCAAGCTCGAAACAGGCGCGCTCCCTGATGACTGGAAACGTGTAGAAGTCAATCCCCTTCTCAAGAAGCCCTCCGCAGACCCGATGGACCTCAAGAACTACAGGCCCATCTCTCTCCTACCCTTCGCCACCAAAGTCACCGAGAAAATTGCCAACACCCCGCTAATGCACTTCATGGAATCCAACAACCTCTTGACTCATCTCAATCCGGATTCCGCAGCAACCACAGCACCGAGACAACCCTCCTAGCCGCCACAGACGACAACTGTGGACTTCTTGATCGAGGCCACATTGCAGCCCTCCTCCTATTAGACCTCTCAGCAGCCTTTTACACAGTCTCCCACCGCACACTAGCCGCCAGACTCCATGATGCCGCCATTCAGGGAACTGCCTTGGACTGGATCCGCTCCTTTCTCTCCAGCAGAACTCAAAGAATAATTCTCCAGCCAGGGTTGACATCCCCAGCATACACAGAGCCAGAATGGGAGGCAGATCCTTCTCCTACATCGCGGCCAAGACCTGGAATGAACACCCCCTCAGCATCAGACGAAGCCCTACACTGCAAACCTTTAGAAAAGACCTAAAGACCAGGCTCTTCGGATGACCTCGGAGCTGCCCGAAACCCCCTCCCCCAGCGCTTTGAGACCCTTACGGGTTAGAAGAGCGCTTTATAAACCCCTGATTGATTGATGGATAGCCACATAGGTGTTTAACCCCAAGTAAGCTACCTTTACTGTTGCGTGACACACCAGAGAGGGTGAGGAGGCAAAACAAATTAAATACTTGAATCCGATTTAATGGGTAGCTTTTCAGACATGCCGAAACACCATCAAGATACCACTCCTTCCATATACTGGCTGATACTACAAAATATCTTTGCCATGGACAACAGTGTTTAGGTCGAGCCTGGGCAACGCTGCTCCGCGAGACGTGCTGTATTCAGGTATGGACTTAAAGTTCGGCCTACTCTCCGCCCATATTTTTAATTGGCTTGTGTCATTGTCCTTGGTACACTGTGGCTTTTCATTGGTTAATAGGCTTAGTGGTCCCTCCTTAGTACCGCCTTGTCTCATTTTATAACCTCCCATGAGGACATCCCCTGTTATATGTGTTGTTACTCTGTAGGCTTTAATTACAGCCTCCGAGCACTATTTTGCCAAATGGTTTTCACCTCCGGCTGTTGCAGGCAGGACACGCTCTCCCGCAATGCTTTATTTTTATATTTTTTCATAGCGCTGCACACCACACTGATACAGTGCCGGCTGCACCTTTGGCTTGTTTGCAGCACCGAACGCGGCTGCATGTTTTTTTTTTCTATTTCTTCACTTTTTTGACACGTGATGCATCTTACTGTCTAATCAGACAAGGATCTGTGCACAATGAAACATGTTCTAATTACAACTCAAAGGGTTTGTGATGTGCAAGAATGTGTATCGTACCTTCTAATATGGCTTTCAGAGTCTGGTAAGTTTTTACTGGTCAAAAGAAATTAAAATTCCCTTCGGTATCTGAATGCTACAGGGAATTTTACACACAAAAAAGACAAGAAGACAAAGGAAATCCTAATGAAAAATTGAAAAGGACTCTGCGCCATATATAATAATTGTGTCTGTGCAGCTTATACAATGAATCAGATGTATGGTGGGTGCTGATCGCCTTTTCTGATTGTTACTGTGGAACTCTGATCGCATATGGGAAGTTAGGAGGCTGGTTTCCCAGATTGTTGCACCACTGGGGTGTACATAATTTATTAATAGTATTAGGTGTGATTTTGCTGTCTCAGTCTCATTTTTGTAAATCACTCTTTTGAAATGGCTGGAGTACTACTTGGATGTGAGAGGGGTGAAACCCCGAAACCAGTCCTAGGATGCTTGATTCTGGTCCAGGGAGGACCTGGCCTGGCAGATCGGGCTGCACTGTTCCCATGGGGAACAGGTTCAACACTTATTTGTATACGACTGGGTCTAAACCGGAATGGCGTGGCGTGCAAAAAACAATGGATTTAACCTGGATCTGTGACTGGGGGTGAATGTTTGATTGGCTCAGCATTCCATCCATCATCTGTTCTTTGAGCAGAACAATGGAGCCTGGTAATTTGTTTATTGACTGGAGGTGTGCCAAAGCAAGGTCTGGCCCAAACTCCCAATAAGGTATCCATCGATGCCTTCTTAAAGGGAAGAAAAGGCTTGGAAGACGTTTGCCCTGGTTCCAGGACTTCCGTCAGGACATTAGTTTTCACCTCCAATGTGGGGTGCTGGAGGACAAGTACTTCGGCTTCCCTATGCATTACCATGGTGGAGGAAGCGGATTCTTAAGCGGCTGGACCAGGGGAGAGAAAACAAAAGTCTCTGGGGAGATATTCAGTCCACTAGCCTCCTATAAGTTCTCGTACCAATTGTTATATTGCTAGGGCTGAGTGAATTCATCACCCAGGTAATAATCATTATCAGAGTCAGTCCCAAAGAGTGAATGGAGTTGTCTAGGCTCCAGTAAGTCAAGTGGGGGAAGCGACGCTATGGCTGCATCGTCGGCTGAAGTTGGACTGTCGTTGGAAAGGAGAATCAGGGCCGGTGTGGATTGTGGTGCTGGCAGCAGCCGCGGCCCGTGCAGGTAAGAGCGATGGTGCCAGGTGGTGGGGAGGGGGGAGGGAGGGATTTCGACAGACAAGGGAACATTTATTATTTAATTTCCTCTCGTGGTTGTCTGTCGAATACCCCCCAACCCGGCCCCACCGCTCTTAACTATACGGGCCGCGGCCGGCTGCCAGAGGAGTCGCAACAAGAGTGGAGGCAAGGTAAGAGTGGAGGGTCAAGCTGGTGCCAAAAGCCAACCCCCTGGCGGTATCCTAGGTGGATAAAGTGTTTATTGATCCTCTGCGATCACTTTAACAACTGAGCAAATACTGCTCTGCATGTGAAAAATAGCCTTAGGGCGAATACACACTGGAGTTGTGGTGGATCGCTTCTTGTGCCTCACTGTTTCTAGCCCCTCGTCCAATAAATACTAGGCGCACAACTGTGCTTTTGGGTGAAGAGTTTCTCTCTCTGTCCCCAGCTCCTCCTGGCGCACACCTAAAAATGGATCGCCATTAGCGAAGGCGCATGAGGAGAGTTTAAATTAAACACTGGTAAAGCCAATATGACTAGCTTATGCGACATCTATTGGCTTTGTCTTGCCGGTGTCCAACACCGGCAAGGTGTTGGACACCGGCAGTGCTTTAAATGGGCCGGTTCTGTCCGGTGCGGAGTACCGGCACTTTTTTATTTTGGGAGGTAGAGTACAGGCACTTCTCAAGAGAAATACTATACTTTTAATTGTAGAGTACCTGCACTTCTCAGAAACAAGCAGGTATTCTGTTACAGAGTACCTGCACTTCTATTTTCCCATTTTAAGTACTGGCTGAAAGTAAAGACAATAAAAGCGCTAGGACTGGGTCAACGCTGGCCACGATATACTAAGTGTATACATATATATATTTTAGTTCCGATTCACTCAATAGAGATCGGATCCCAACACCAGAGTACGACTCGTATATAATTTTGTTATTGTGCTTTTATTTAATCCGCTGTAACGCTTTTCGGCAGATTAAATAAAAGCGCAATACGAAAATGATATACGAGTCGTACTCTGGTGTTGGGATCCGATCTCTATTGATTGAATTGGAACGAATGTTAAGCCACTGTTTGTCGGAGAGAGGCCAGACCAGCACACCCTCGTTCAGGTGCTTCACGGAGTCCGGCAGTATGGTGGATATATCTATATATATATTCACTGAAAAAAACCATAGGTTTCACACACGTTATAGTTAGGAATTAGCATTTAAAAAACCTTGCAAATTCACTGAAAAAACCATAGGTTTCACACATGTTATAGTTAGCGGAAATTTTACTGATAAAAAACCAATGAAATTCCCCCGTTATAGTTAGTGCAGGCAACTATAACTCACGCGACCGCAATCCTCTGCTGATGCTAATACTGTATTTAGACACTTATTTGCCCATGTCTTCTTCCATAAATTTTTAGCTATACATATATTACAAATATTTTTTTTTCATAAAGACACATATGTCATCAGCAGAAGATTGCGGTCGCGTGAGTTATAGTTGCCTGCACTAACTATAACGGGGGAATTTCATTGGTTTTTTATCAGTAAAATTTCCGCTAACTATAACATGTGTGAAACCTATGGTTTTTTCAGTGAATTTGCAAGGTTTTTTAAATGCTAATTCCTAACTATAACGTGTGTGAAACCTATGGTTTTTTTCAGTGAATTTGTACGGTTTTTTAAATGCTAAGTTACTTTACGCCATTCGCGGCGTGCGCGCCCACTTAACGCACCGTGCGCGCACAGTGAGCACGCGGTGCGCTTCGCGCACCGCGCGCCCACTTTACGCAGTTAGTGCCGTGCACGCACGGTGGGCACGCGGTGCGCTACGCGCACCGCGTGCCCACGTTACGCTAGATGGGCCATGTACGCACGATGCGCTTCGCGCACCGTGCGCACATGGAGGACATATGATGCACTTCGTTATGAAAGGTAATATTTTAATTTTTCACACCTGTTATAAGCCATGCACAAATGGTGCCCTTCGGGCACCATTTGCACACGGGGTGGGGAGAGTGTGGATAATTTTTTTTTTTAAATATTTTTTTACGCGTAGGGTAAGCGTAATCGGCGAAATTAGCGAAAAAATAAAAATTCCGTTTTTGGCCTTGGGGGATCTTTGGGGACTCCCTCAACATGGCTAGGTGTTTTGGAGCTGTCCAAACAGCCCCTTTACATGTTTTTGTGCTTTGTATTTTAATCCACACTCTCAGTGCGAGAGAGAAAATGGCGGCCGCCGCTTCCTGGTTTCGGCCGATTCGAATGTTTACTAAGATCTAAGAGCCAATCAGAATCGCGCTCGCGCACGCCACCGTACGCGTACGGTAAGCGTACCGTAAGCGCACCGTAAGCTGGCTCAGATATATATATTGATTTAAAGGCTATTTTCTCAGAATCTACTGAACAGATTTACACCAAACCTAAAAAAGGCACTTCCTTGACCTGAGGACTACCTCTCTGCCAAATTTCTAGTAATTCTGTTCAGCCGTTCGGGCTGTAGCTGTGTCTAAAGGTCCTATGGAAAAATGCATGGGAAAAACGCGTTTTGGGACCCCCCTTTTATCTCAGCCCCCGCTTGACGAATCCCCCCGAGACTTTCAGGGTAGGAGCGGAGCGTAGCGCCCCACCTATTTTGAAAAATTCGCGAGGATTCGTCGACCGGCGCCAAAGTTATTCAAAATAGAATGTTGCGGATTTCCTATGGAAACGTGGTCCTAACTATAACTACCTACTGGCGATCGCCAGTAGGTAATATATATATATATCTATATCTATATCTATATCTATATCTCTATATCTATATCTATATCTATATCTCTATATCTATATCTATATCTCTATATCTCTATAACATCCCAATCCTGGCGGCGACGAACAGTCAGGCACAGACTCCGTGAAGTAATGGCAAAAATAAAGTTTAATCCAAACAAAAGCTAGACGCGTTTCGGCGGCGTACCGCCTTGGTCACTACGTCTAGAACACACTCGTGTAACACATAAATAGGTTTCCCTCAGTCGTCAGGGCAACCTGACAAAGGTGATCATAGACATAGACAATCACTATGTTACATCTAACATGACATTGCAAAAGAACAAGAAAATAGATGGCAACTCAAATTGTGCTAAAAGTGATGCTAGAAAAAGGAGCACGAGCATTCAGTAAATATATTAATTGCATACATTTACCGCTAATAAGGAAAAAATAAAAAAGTGACAGGTTACAGCTCGTGAATGAAAACGTCCGGTCTTCAAATATAGACATAGAAAAAACATATATGTGCCCTGTGGGAACCAGATTGTAGTAAAATGAAAAAATTGATAAATAAACAGTTGGTCTACATATATCAAACTGGATAAAATGGATATACCCGAGATAGATGAATTAAGACTCTGACAATAGTTTTACATATATATATATTATATATATATATATATATATATATATATATATATATATATATATATATATATATATATATATATATATATATATATAATCCGAAAAAAGACTCCTTCTGAAGTTCAAGCCCTGTGAGGGGTGGCGCGAGACCGGCGGAGAAAACCGGCAAACAATATCCAAAGAAACGGAGTTCCAATCGCGCACTCGGACCAAAAACACACCAGGAAAATAGAGGAGTAAAGCAACAAAAAGGGGGTTTCTTCACATCATAAACCCGCCGTGACGCGTTTCACCCATGGACGGGCTTGTTCACACACATATACATATATATATATATATATATATATATATATATTCACTGAAAAAAACATAGGTTTCACACATGTTATAGTTAGCTGGACATTTTACTGATAAAAAACCAATGAAATTCCCCCGTTATAGTTACTGTAGGCAACTATAACTCACGCGAGCGTAATCCTCTGCTGATGCTAATACTGTATTTAGACACTTATTTGCCCATGTCTTCTTCCATTAAATTTTAGCTATACATATATTACAAATATTATTTTTTCATAAAGACACATATGTCATCAGCAGAGGATTACGGTCGCGTGAGTTATAGTTGCCTACAGTAACTATAACGGGGGAATTTCATTGGTTTTTTATCAGTAAAATGTCCAGCTAACTATAACATGTGTGAAACCTATGGTTTTTTCAGTGAATTTGCAAGGTTTTTTAAATGCTAATTCCTAACTATAACGTGTGTGAAACCTATGGTTTTTTCAGTGAATTTGTACGGTTTTTTAAATGCTAAGTTACTTTACGCCATTTGTGGCGTGCGCGCCCACGTAACGCAGTTCGTTCCGTGCGTGCACGGTGCGCTTCGCGCACCGCGTGCCCACGTTACGCTAGATGGGCCATGAACGCACGATGCGCTTCGCGCACCGTGCGCACATGGAGGACATATGATGAGCATCGTTGTGACAGGTAAAATATATGTTTTGCATTTAATTTAATAAGCAATGCACAAATGGTGCCCTGCGGGCACCATTTGCACACGGGGTGGGGAGAATGTGGATATTTTTTTTTTTTTTTTATATTTATTACCGTACGCGTACGGTAAGCGTAATCGGCGAAATTTTCGAAAAAATTTAAATTGCCTTTATTCACTTGGGGGGATCGTTGGGGACACCCTCGACATGGCTAGGTGCTTGGGAGCTGTCTAAACAGCCCCTTTATATGTTTTTACACTTTGAATTTCATCCCCCTGTCAGATTGCGAGTGAGAAAATGGCGGCCGCCGCTTCCTGGTTTCGACCGATTCGAATGTTTACTAAGATCTAAGAGCCAATCAGAATCGCGCTCGCGCACGTCACCGTACGCGTACGGTAAGCGCACCGTAAGCGCACCGTAAGCTGGCTCAGATATATATATTGATTTAAAGGTTCTCAGAATCTACTGAACAGATTTACACCAAACCTACAAAAGGCACTTCCTTGACCTGAGGACTACCTCTATGCCAAATTTCAAGTAATTCTGTTCAGCCGTTCGGGCTGTAGCTGTGTCTAAAGGTCCTATGGAAAAATGCATGGGAAAAACGCGTTTTGGGACCCCCCTTTTATCTCAGCCCCCGCTTGACGAATCCCCCCGAGACTTTCAGGGTAGGAGCGGAGCGTAGCGCCCCACCTATTTTGAAAAATTCGCGAGGATTCGTCAACCGGCGCCAAAGTTATTCAAAATAGAATGTTGCGGATTTCCTATGGAAACGTGGTCCTAACTATAACTACCTACTGGCGACCGCCAGTAGGTAATATATATATATATATATATATATATATATATATATGAGTCCAATCCCACTTGTACTCAAAAACGGGTCCGACACATGCTCAGTGCTGGCAGCTAGGTTTATTTCCAAAATTCAAGCGCTCAGGGTGAAAATGTGGATAGAAACGCTAGGCAGACGCGTTTCAGCCTGACGGCTTTCTTCAGTGCCTGTTCCATCAAGCGATGTAGTTTCACCTGGGGGCTGGTTTAAAAAAGGTTCACAGTTCACTCTGATTGGAGCAAAAATGTTAGCCCAGCCTCTGCAGTCACTGTTGCGCTACCCCCATTCCTTGCCAGGTTTTCGTGCTCACCACAGAGAGTGAAAAATAAAGTGATTTCCAACTTGAGACCAAGTGGCTTCCCAGACCTGCTGGCTGCGTTTTGCACAATGTCCCAGCAACCATTGAGGGAATAAATAAAGGAAAAATCATGCTGCCAGCACCTTAACGCAGAAAAATGCTGCATCCTCTCTCCCCATATGGCGTACAAACTCAGGTGAGTGTTCTTCCCATACAGGGGGGCGCCGCGCTGTAGTTTCATACATTGTCCAAAAGGTGCAAGCCATGCGCGGAGCTCCAGAACGGGAGGGCGTGCGGAAAACGGTGCCTGCTGAACCGGTAAAACAGAGTCCAATCCCACTTTTACTCAAAAACGGGTCCGACACATGCTCAGTGCTGGCAGCTAGGTTTATTTCCAAAATTCAAGCGCTCAGGGTGAAAATGTTGATAGAAACGCTAGGCAGACGCGTTTCAGCCTGACGGCTTTCTTCAGTGCCTGTTCCATCAAGCGATGTAGTTTCACCTGGGGGCTGGTTTAAAAAAGGTTCACAGTTCACTCTGATTGGAGCAAAAATGTTAGCCCAGCCTCTGCAGTCACTGTTGCGCTACCCCCATTCCTTGCCAGGTTTTCGTGCTCACCACAGAGAGTGAAAAATACAGTGATTTCCAACTCGAGACCAAGTGGCTTCCCAGATCTGCTGTATATATATATATATATATATATATATATATATATATATATATATATATATTACCTACTGGCGATAGCCAGTAGGTAGTTATAGTTAGGAACACGTTTCCATAGGAAAACCTCAACATTCTATTTTGAATAACTTTGGCGCCGGTCGACGAATCCTCGCAAATTTTTCAAAATAGGTGGGGCGCTACGCTCCGCTCCTACCCTGAAAGTCTCGGGGGGATCCGTCAAGCGGGGGCTGAGATAAAAGGGGGGTCCCAAAACGCGTTTTTCCCATGCATTTTTCCATAGGACCTTTAGAACGAGCTACAGCCCGAACGGCTGAACAGAATTACTCAAAATTTGGCAGAGAGGTAGTCCCTAGGTCAAGGAAGTGCCTTTTGTAGGTTTGGTGTAAATCTGTTCAGTAGATTCTGAGAAAATAGCCTTTAAATCAATATATATATCTGAGCCAGCTTACGGTACGCTTACGGTAAGCGTACGGTGGCGTGCGCGAGCACGATTCTGATTGGCTCTTAGATCTTAGTAAACATTCGAATCGGCCGAAACCAGGAAGCGGCGGCCGCCATTTTGTCTCTCGCACTGAGAGTGATTTTTAAAATATCAAGCCCAAAAACATGTAAAGGGGCTGTTTTGACAACTCCCTCCCACATAGTCATGTTGAGGGAGTCCCCAAACATCCCCCAAGTGCAAAAACGGTTTTATTTTTTTTTCGGCAATTTCGCGGGGTACGCTTACCGTACGCTTACCGTAAGCGTACGGTAAAAAAATAAAAATAAAAAAAACACTATCCACACTTACCCCACCCCCTGTGCTTTTGGTGGCCGAAGGCCACCAAATGTACAGGGCTTATGTTAAGGGCAAAAAACACTATCCACACTTACCCCACCCCCTGTGCTTTTGGTGGCCGAAGGCCACCAAATGTACAGGGCTTATTATAAGGGAAAAAAACTTAGCATTTAAAAAACCGTACTAATTCACTGAAAAAACCATAGGTTTCACACACGTTATAGTTAGGAATTAGCATTTAAAAAACCTTGCAAATTCACTGAAAAAACCATAGGTTTCACACATGTTATAGTTAGCGGAAATTTTACTGATAAAAAACCAGTGAAATTCCCCCGTTATAGTTAGCGCAGGCAACTATAACTCACGCGACTGCAATCTTCTGCTGATGACATATGTGTCTTTATGAAAAAAAAATATTTGTAATATATGTATAGCTAAAAATGTATGGAAGAAGACATGGGCAAATAAGTGTCTAAATACAGTATTAGCATCAGCAGAGGATTACGCTCGCGTGAGTTATAGTTGCCTGCGCTAACTATAACGGGGGAATTTCACTGTTTTTTTATCAGTAAAATTTCCGCTAACTATAACATGTGTGAAACCTATGGTTTTTTCAGTGAATATATATATATATATATATATATATATATATATATATATATATATATATATATACACCTTTTAGCCATGTTGCTTAGCGGCCATGCTACTGGGCAAAAATTGACAAAACCATTGGCTTTTTCAATGCTTGTTTAATAGGGTCGTGCGTTAATTTAAAAATAGTTTTTTCCAATTTCCAAGAGAGGGCGGTATAGCATCAGAAACTGCACATCGTGCATTAAATGTAGTTCTATACAGACCAGTAAGTTATGTTACTATGAAAGAGCACACGGGAAATACTAAACATAGCATTTCAAATATTTAATCCCAAAAAACTACACACTTTGATTAAAACTGTATTAAATCAGTTACAGATTCGAAATCCACCTCTCCTATTACCTACCGCAATAGAATCAACTTTTTTCACACTAATATGTTTATCACTTCTTCTCTAGCATATAAACTGCCGTTGAATATTATAATTCTGAAATGACCAGACATAGTTCATGTCGGTCTCCTTATTCTGCCACCAGTGTACGGCCTGAGTTAGATGCTGGCGGACGCCGGACGGGAAACTGCGTCACAGACGTGACGGATATACCAAATACGCATTCTCTCCTATGGCTGGATACCCATCCGCCAAGAAATCAACCCGATGCCTTTACAGGTCTAGGAGCGAGCTTCCCTCGCCACGAGTCCACCAGTACGCTGCTCTCATCTGGCGACAAACACGAGACACACCCCTCATTCAGCGTGTTTGCTGGGCGGTCAGACCCTTGGCTATCCGGGGCCAGGATTTGGAACAAATCTCTGCTTCATCGATGACGTGTTCATCATCATCTTGTCTTTAGGAGACCCTTACTGGCCTTCCTTTTTTGTGTGCGCAAAACTCAGCTCGGGTCCTCTGTATAGCTTCGGAGAGGGAAGAGACTGTGCATTACCTCCTCGTCCAGTCTTCCTCGCCACAGTAATACATATGAGCCTCCGGCTCCACACAGAACTCCAAGTAAATAAAAGAGCAGCGCTCTAGTCTCCCCTCCCTCCTCCAATATGGCCCCCAGTGGCTTCAGCCAATCCTATAAAAGGATACAAACAAACCAGCTCGATCTGTTCTTTTTTTCTGCACTTCTCCGAGTGCTGTGTTACCTGATGGTCAGGTGAGTGGGGCTGGGGTCCTGCTTGAGCAGCCCCGTTTTGTCCTAGGGTATCAAGTTTGGGGGAAGTAGTTTGTTTGTATTGTTTTTTTTTTTTTCATAAAATTTGTCTTTCCCCCTTCTTCTGCCATCACGCCTCTGGTCCTGCTTGAGCGGACTTTCGTGGCGTTTGTTTCTGGTGTGGTCGCTTTTGGACTCGTTATTGGAGTCCTGCTATGCCTATGGCTGCAGTTTCCTCCCTGTTGCCGGTTATTAGTTTCATTTCCCGACCGCGCGTCCTGCTGAGCGGACGTAGCGCGGCCGGGTACGTTTGCTCTGGGGGCCGGAGGCTCCCGGTCGCATTCATACCTGCTGCCGGGGCCGAGTGAGATTGCTGTGGGGGCAGGAAGCTCCCGCTCGTATTCCTTTTCTGCTGCGGTTCTGAGCATATTCATTAGCTGCACTCAAGTGACGGTCTATGGCTGTCTATGCACATGCACGCGGCTGTTCTTCCGGCATTTATGTTGTTTTTTAAAACGTGCATGGGCTGGCTTGTATGGTTGCCTGGCAACCCCGGGGCCTTTTATACCAGGCGTGTTGTCTTCTTCATTGCCTGTGTTTGAATCACTCGTCCACTTGTGTAAGGCTATGATGGAGCGTGGTTCTATGGATGATGCTGCTCCTGATCCCTTGGTTGTGGCTTCTGGTTCTGGTATGCAGATCCAGTCTATGGAATTGTTACAGCGGATGATCAATTCGGCTGTGGCTGCTGCAATGCAGGGTCAGGTGCCTGTTCCTCCTGCGAAGAGGGCTAAGGTTGATGACGCTGCTGCAGTTGATTCTGAGAATGAGGAAGAGGTTGATGTCAAGGGTCGCTTTGTGCAGGGTGCCGACCTGAAGGAGGTGCTGGGTCACATTCGCGAGAACTTGGTATTCCCTGCTTCTGTTGTTTCTCTGGAGGACGATCTATTTGCACAATATCAATGCCCTGAACCCGATTCTTTGCCTCTCCACTCTTCGGTCTTGAAGGTCTTGGAGAATTAATGGAAGGATGTGGACAAGGGTTCCTT
This sequence comes from Triturus cristatus, assembly GCF_964204655.1. NCBI lineage: Eukaryota > Metazoa > Chordata > Amphibia > Caudata > Salamandridae > Triturus > Triturus cristatus. Next base: position 848,748,457 of record NC_140583.1, on the reverse strand, counting down.
TCCACGATTTTTAAGTAAGAGGTACCCGCTGCAGGATTTTGCTGTGAAATTCCCTTCCTCGGTAAAGGTTGACTCCTTGTTGGCCAGCATATCGTCTCATGGGACTGTGGTTTCGGAGGATTCTTCTCCTGCTGACCCGGTTGACCGTAAAGTGGATGGTGCGGTGAAACGCACTTTTGCGGCTGCAAATTTTTCTATCAGGGCTGCTGCCTATTCATCTTACGCTATACAATCCTTGCTTAAGGATTTTCAGTCTGTCGGAATTGTTGGACCAGGGAGAGGATGTTTCTTCTACCCTGGCTATGATGGAACAACAGGTTCGGCTGCTTTCGGATGTCTCATTTGACTCTTTAGGAGCGGCGGCTTCTGCGGCTGGGTCTTCGGTGGCTGCGAGGCGCCAGTTGTGGCTTCGTTCATGGAAGGCTGATGCTGTGCAGAAAAATCTCCTGATGAAGATCCCCTTTTCTGGGGTTAAACTTTTTGGGTCACCTCTGGATGACATGGTGAAGAAAACGGCGGAGGACCGTAAACTCCTGGCTCCTGAGAGGGCGAGTCACTTCCGTTCATTTGGTTCTCAGCGGGCTTTTGGCCCTTCTAGGAGGGGTCGGGCTGGTCAGCCCTTTCGTGGGAGGGGGCGTGGCCGGGGTGCTCCTTCCTTTGGAAAAACCCGGTTCTCCGGTTCTTCTTCCTCCTCCAATCCTGCACCAAAGTCATGACTGGATCGCTCCTGGTTTGGGTCCGGTTGGGGGTCGCCTCAATTTCTTCCTGGATTCTTGGAGAATGACTGTATCGGACAAATGGGTGCTGCAGGTGGTTTCAGAGGGCTTGCGTATTGGATTTATCCAGACTCCCCCAGACTGTTTCAGGGCCACTCCTTGTCCCAGAGACCCTGTAAGGAGATTGGCGCTTTTGGAAGGCATCGAATCCCTGGTGGTCAGAAGTGCGGTGATTCCTTTTCCCGTCGATCAATTGGGGTTGGGTGTGTATTCCATCCTGTTCCTGGTGTCCAAGCGCACTGGGGATCTTCGGCCAGTGATGGACCTGAAGTGGTTGAATTCTTACATCCCTCACCAGAAGTTCAAAATGGTTTCGCTTCCATTGATCCTTCCTCTGATTTCTCATGGCGACTTCCTTGCGTCGATAGACTTGAGAGATGCTTATCTGCATATTCCTGTTCATCCAGACTCTCAGAGATTTCTCCGGTTTTGCGTGATGGGTCGTCATTACCAATTCCAGGTACTGCCCTTTGGGCTCTGCTCTGCTCCCAGGGTCTTTACTAAGGTTCTGGCTCCTCTTATTGGATATTTGCATGGGGAGGGCATTAGTGTTTTTTCTTATCTGGACGACATTTTAATTTCTGCTTCTTCTCTTCCTAAGGCGGAGTTGCATGTCCAGAGAGTGTGCCATGTCCTGGAGCATCATGGGTTCCTCGTGAATGTACCGAAGTCCTCACTGGTTCCTGCACAGGAATTGACTTTCATTGGGGCTCTGTTCAGGACTCGGTTGGGGATGGTGTTCCTGCCCCCTCCCAGGATTCTGTCCCTGGTGTCTGCTGTTCGTGCCCTGTTGTTGGGGCATTCTCCTCCTGTGAGCCTATGGTTGAGGGTTCAGGGTCTAATGTCGGCGTCGTTGTTGACGGTGCCGTGGGCTCGCCTCCACATGTACCCGGTGGTGTCCCACATTTTATCGCATTGGGACCCCTGTTCCCTAGATATGGGTGTTTTGGTTCCTATGTCGGAAGATATTCGGGTGGTCCTGAGTTGGTGGTTGGACGAAGGTCATTTATCCAGGGGCTGCCCATTTCTGATTGTTCCCACCCGCGTGGTCACTACCGATGCCAGCCTGCTGGGGTGGGGTGCTGCTCTGGGGGATTTGACGACACAGGGGGTTTGGCCTCAGTCGGTGTTGTCATGTTCCTCCAACTACAAGGAGCTGAAGGCCGTCCTTCTGGGTCTGTTGGATTTCTCGGATCTTGTTCGGGGTCACCATGTGCAGATCCGAACGGACAATCAGGTTGTGATGTCTTATGTGAACCATCAAGGGGGGTGCAAGGTTCGATCCCTCAGTTCCCTCAGCCGTCAGATATGTTGTTGGGCGGAGATGCATCTGGAATCCCTATCTGCCATTTACCTGCCTGGCGCGGAGAACACTGTGGCGGATTGTCTGAGCCGGGTGTTTCCTTCCATGGGGTCTTTGTCCCTGACGCATGTGATGTTCAGGAGGTTGCGGAGGATGTTTGGCTATCCGATTGTGGACCTGTTTGCTTCCCAGGAAGATGCCCAGATCCGTTGTTTTTGCACAGTTATGCCTTGCCGGGATGCCTGGAGAGTGGATGCCCTGTCATTTCCTTGGCCGACGGGTCTGTTGTATGCCTTTCCACCTGTTCCCCTGATTCCGGCGGTCTTGCAGAAGATCAAGAGGGAGGGATCCTTTGTGCTTCTGATTGCTCCGGGTTGGATGCGTCGCCCTTGGTATCCCCTGCTGTTGGAATTGGCTGTGTCTCCGGGGTGGGCCTTGCCATTCGTTCCTTATCCTCTAATGGGTCCTCTTCTTCCTCTGCCTGTGTTCCGTTCCTTGGGTCTGCGGGCCTGGCTCTTGAGAGGGATTCGTTGATGCAGAATGGTTGTTCGTTGACTGTGGCTGGGATCATTCAGCAATCCCGGAGGCCTTCTACTCTTAAGTCCTACGCAAGGCACTGGGATAATTTTGTTTCTTGGTGTGAGTCGCAAACTGTCGGTGGCTTCTTTGGACCCGGCTCGCATTCTGGATTTTTTAAATGATGGTTTTGTGTTGGGCTTGGCCATTTCGACTCTTCGGGCTCAGTGGGCTGCGATTCGGGCATTCCATGTCCTCCCTTTGGTTTCTGTTTCGCCGTTGGTTGCTAGACTTTTTAAGTCTCTCTCTTTCAAACGCCCCCGTCCTATCATGTGTCCTCCTCCTTGGGACCTGCCTTTGGTTTTGCGTTCCTTACAGTTGGCTCCCTTCGAGCCATTGGAGTCGGTGGGCTTGAAGTTTTTAACAATCAAGGTGGTGTTTCTTGTGGCGATTGCTTCTGCCAGACGTATGGGTGAGTTGGGTGCCTTCCTTCGTTCTGCCCCATTCTTCTTGGTTTTGTCGGACCGTGTGATCTTGCGCCCTCATCCTACATTTGTTCCTAAGGTGGATTCTTATTTTCACAGGTCTGCTGAAGTGGTTCTTCCGATTCTTTGTCCTGATCCTTCCTCGGCTGAGGAATCCCTTTTGCACCTCTTGGATGTTTGTCGTGCCTTATTGATCTATTTGTCACGCACTTCTTCCTTTTGCAAAGTGGACAACTTATTTGTGAATTATGGTTTATCGCGTCAGGGCCTGAAACCCTCCCTCTCGACGATCAGTCGCTGGATTAAGGAGGACATTATGTTGGCATATGCTTCGGTTTCTGAGGTTCCCTCCCTTCCTGTTCAGGGGCATTCCACCCGATCTGTTGCTGTGTCTTGGGCTTCCTTCAAAGGGGTGTCCATGGAGGATGTTTGCAGGGCTGCTACTTGGTCTTCCCCTCATACATTCATGTCCCACTACCGCCTCCAGCTTGGGGGGTGGGGGTTCTGTTTCGTTTGCCTCTTCTGTTCTGACTGCGGGGGTGACTTGAGAGGTTTTTCTTTTGATTGCGGTACCTCTGTATATTAAATTATGTTTTTCATTGCACTATTGGTGTGATCTATTTTCCTTACATGAAGCAGATTGCTTTGGTATCGGCTCATATGTATTACTGTGGCGAGGAAGACTGGACGAGGAGGTAATGCCCCGGTTACTTACCGGTAATCTTCATTACTCCGAGTCCTAGTCTTCCTCGCCACAGTATAGTTTCCCTTCCCTCCCGGCCCTGGTGGTGGCTTCATGTCTGTGGCTTGGTTGTCAGATCGAGCTGGTTTGTTTGTATCCTTTTATAGGATTGGCTGAAGCCACTGGGGGCCATATTGGAGGACGGAGGGGAGACTAGAGCGCTGCTCTTTTATTTACTTGGAGATCTGTGTGGAGCCGGAGGCTCATATGTATTACTGTGGCGAGGAAGACTAGGACTCGGAGTAATGAAGATTACCGGTAAGTAACCGGGGCATGGCGCTTTATAAACAAACAATACAATGAAGGCCAGTGGGTGAATGCGTACAGCTGTAAATGTGAATGAATGAATGAACGAATAAATGGGAGTCCGATGGTGAAGGAATGGGCGACTGTGGTTTCACATATCAAAGACGAAAAGATGGCCAAGCATGAAACTTTGCGGATGGATATGTGCGTGAATGATTCAATTATTGATGTAGGGGTAGATATATACAGAAAAGACCACAGGGATGAGTACATGAAGAGAAAAGGAGATTTCATTTGTGACCAAAACTTGAGTGGTTAATGAATGGATGGATAAATGAGTGAACATGGATAGATGAATGAATATAAGCGGACTGATGAACGAGTACGACAATGGAGGGGTGAATGGTACTGACGCGGAGTACATGAGAGGCAAAGCCATGAACACATATTTTACACATCGAGAGGCACGCTTCTCACGCGCGCACTAGGCTGCTCCAGGCTGGTATGCAAAGGGTGAGAATTATGAGATTAAATATAACACTAGTTATTTCACACGGATCACTTTCTAGTGCATTTTCTAGGCTGCCATTCAAGGCCTCGAATATAATATGTAGGTGTCTACAGAGTACAAGTACAATACCCAAAGAAATATCTCGACTTCATCTCTCAAACCCTCAGCGCCGGAATCTGCAATCCATGCATCGTCCACCCATCCTGCCGATGCAGCTTCACTTCTCGCCCCCGCAGCATTTCTCATAACCAGTCTCTGGTCATGTAACTAGTCCTGGATTAACTCTGTTTAATGAGTGATCCGTGTAGATGATGGCAGAAATTACCTACACCCTAACGGATGTCGCCTTGCCAAGCACGCCTAGTGTAGCGGGGTTCTCACTCCCTCCTGCTCCGACGCCTGTGCCCCCTGAGGCCCAGCACTGACGCGAGCTTGACTATTGTCCCAGTGTACTGTCCTGTCACACCTCCCCCACATCTTTTTTTTTTTTGTCCCATGCTCTGGAATGTACTGGCTTATTTCATGATTGCTAGACAGCAGCTCTTTTAATCAGGTTGTTTATCGCTCTTATATTTTAAAAGAATACTTTATTGATGCGTTTGCCTTTATCCTTCTTTTCCATGGAATTATCCCCTCGTTGGCCTGTTGCACTGGCCGCAGCAGTTTGTTTTCACCATATGCTAATTTCATGGCGATTAGCCATGGGTGACTTTAACGTTGCAGGAAATGCTATAATGCAGAATTGGCACCCTTTTCTCCCCATTATCACTGATTAAATGCTTCTTTCCTCATGGGCGACTGAGCAATGTGGGAAAGAATGCGGGTCAGGAAATCACGGAGACTCCATGGGGGACAGCCTCTTGAGGATAACTTTATGTGCTGTAACACATCGGGACACTATCTGCTGAACTGCGAGTAGTTCCTCCATAACAGTATTGTTGCGACAATGTAATCTGTAATTGACAATACTGTCTCTTTCTTTTAATCCCCATTCTGTTATGTTATGTATCATGGAATGCTGGAAAAACTTGAAAAGACCAATAAAGATTTAAAAAAAAAAAAAAAAAAAATGAGTGATCCGTGTGTCAATTTACAGAGGCGTTAAAACAACGTCACTTGTGCCTCCTCTGCCCGCTAGATACCCTACCACCAACTACGGGTATTTAGTTGAATGCAATCCGTAGTTTTCACTGTGCACCATCCACACGTGAATTACCATCAGCGCTGTAAACCATAATCACAAATGTAGTTTGTGAAGGCCTTCTCCCCAGCCATAAAATGGCCCCCAAAAGTAAATGTTTATTTATGAGGCTATGAAAAAAATGAATTAGTGCAAAAACAGCACTTATAAAAGACGATTCAGTATGGGGTCAAGCAATGAGAAGGGCTAACATGAAGACAACCTTTTCTACAAATAGAGTTCCAGACAGTCCCACACGACCCTTCACTTGTGGAAGGTTCAACCAAGTAGCAAACACCGTAGCAAACTACCTGAACCACACCTTGCTGAGAAAAGTCCTGCAATCCACTATACCACTAAAGAGTACTGTCCAAGACCCAGGCACAAGTACCTAGCATCTTTTTTTTCATATCAGAAACGTGCAAAAACGCGGTACAACAATCTGAGTGTACAACTATCGCCCAAGTAAGCCTGCAGGGTTTGCAGTTCTTGGCTCTTCTCAGAATAATAACTAATCGAGGAACTTTCCCTGAAATGAAACCCAGAGAAGTGATAAATGTCATGTCCTGCTGGACACGTTCTAGTGTCTCATTAGGCACTTGTATTTCCAGTTACTCCCTCGAGGGCTGGACACACGTGTACCCCACAACCATCCATCACAGGCGTCATGAGTGATGTGAGCCTGTTAATAAAAGGGACCGGGTGCAAATGCTCGTGACCAGTTCTAGCATATCACTATCATGTGTATGTGTCCTTATTAGCAGCATGTGGGCCCTGGGCCCACAACACAACAATGGCGACGAGGCGGTTCTGACCCAGTGTGCCAGTGGAGGCGAGACCCTTACGCTCCTCAAAGAGTGACCGGTTTGAGCCCTACCCCGCACGACATGCCATGGGCGATGTAAGTCGTGGGCTGAGGGGGGTGGGAGGGGGAGACAGTTCCGCCAGTGCATCACCGTTTGTTGCTGGCCTGAAGGAGGGAATCGGCGCCGCCGCAGCCTGCCCCGAGGAAGCGGGCACATCGCCCCACATAGACGGTGTCCTCGGCTCCCACTGCCCACCTGCTGTCGGTTCATGTGAAGAAGGTAGGGCAGCAACGAGCATGTGGCGAGAAGCAGCACCAGCGTGGAGAGACTGCGCTATAGCCGTCCGGTATGACAAGGCGACAACTACGCCATGCACCGGCTGAGTAGACTCCTGTAAATGACCCTCGCCTGAATCCAGTTTGCCCCGGCAGGAGGAGCACCTCTCAGCAGGGTGGCATGGTCCTCCTGAAATGTCTGTGGCGGATAATTAAGGTGGTACCCCACGAGGCAAAGGGGGAGGAATGAGCCCACACCAGAAGGCAAGCTACCCGACCGCAGTGGCGTGAGGCGGCGCCCATTGTCTGCAGTGTGCGTGGGAGTGAGACGGCTGCCACTCGCCAGTGTGGTGCACACACTGCCGGCAAGGGAGGACACCGAGGCTGCGTCCGCCCGGTGTGGAGCCCACACTTTCCATAAACTAACGCGGAGAAACCCCAGCAGGGAGCTCAGTACTTGAGGCAGCACCTCCACTGCCAGCAAGCTGCAGGAGGACGCCCCGGCAGTGCCCGAGGGAGTGAAGGAAGAAAGTAAAGCCGCCCAGCCCATGCACACATCCCCCTCTGTGCCCCCCTACCTTCACCGTGCTGTCAATGAGGTCCGGAGGTAGGCGTATGGCCGAAGACTGTGGCTGCCAGCGCGCGACTGGGCCCAGCGCCATGTGCCGCTATGGAGCAGTTTCCGACCTCCGAGGCTGATGAGGAGAGGCGTGGCACCTCTACGGCTATGGGAGAGAGGCCGCACCTGAAAGCTCAAGCCTGCAGTATCGGCCCAAGTGCGGCCTGCCTTAGAGAGAGAGGCTGAGCGGTGAAGTCTGTGAGCACCGGCAGCGCCATCTGGCTGCACCTCGCCCAACTGCACACAACGAGGGAATTCAGAAAAACTGAATAAGAATAAGTGCATAGTTTAGGTCTGCAGTTGTACAGGAGCGACGATGCCTCCGCAACTCTACCTCGCACAGGGGCTCAAATTCCAATGTGAATGAGGCCCCACCGCGACGTCCCTCACAAATGTCCCAGCCAGAATAAGGCTGCCAGCATATGGAGAGTGGTTGCTGTGTCGCGCAACAGCCCCTTGCAGCATCGCATTGGGACAAGTCAATCAGGAGACAGGTGAGGTCACTGTGTGTGGAGAGGATACATCGCCTTTTATCCCATGCATTGCCAGCCAGCCTGCAGAAACAGGAGCTGAGCAGGAGCTACAGAGCCGCTAACGGGAGCACTCCCTATCAAGCACTACCCTGGTGAAAGTTCATCATAAGAGAAGTAGCACAGCACCCGCAGCTGGCCTCCAGTGCCGTTACTGCCAAGCACAGCCAAAACAAGTACAGACTGCACCCCGTGCCCACAGGGGAGAGATACTGCAAATCAAAGGCAGTGCCCTAGGAAAAGAAAAGGAGCAGCACAGCATGCAACGTCAGCAAGCACCAGAACCGAAGCCCCTGAATTCCAAAGCAAGGGAAGTTAGAGGGAGCACCACATGCCTCATGATGGCCGAGTAATGCTCACGGCAAGAGAAAAAAAACCTGGTAAACCCCGCAAGAAACTACAAGACGCCCACAGTTGCCCCAGCCAAGAGAATCATCAAGTGGCCAAGCAAGGGCCAGAGAAGGCTAGAGGATTGAGGGCAGCCAGGCCTGGTGAAGACACAAGAGAGACACATGCCAAGTGTGCAAGCCCCGGTAGCCGTCTTACACCATAGCAAGCAAGAGGAGTGCATCATCAACACCCAGTGGCAAACAGTCACCACCGCAAGCCGGAAGAACGGGCACACAAATACCAGAAGGGGACACCCGAGAAGAGAACCGAGTGCACAAAGCCAGAAGGGTGCAGGAAAACGCACCAGCGAAGGTGACAGCACGGGCACACGCCCAAGAGAAGGAGATACCTTCACAGAGAAGCATTGCTGAAGACAGCAGGGAGATCCTCTACATCTCCACCGCAGCAACGAAGCCCCGAGTGGGCCAAACACAGCACAGTTTCCTCCCTCACACTGCCTCAAGACGGAGTCGCCAGTGACCCAAGACAGGCAAGAGGAGAGTCGAACACTCCAAGTGGCCAGCCACTACCACAGCTTCCTACTGCCAGTGGAAGTCATTCCCAGAAGAGGGAGCAACGGAGTAGGAGCTTCAAGAAGCTGCCTGAAGAGGGAGCTCACAAGACAAGTAGCTGTTCGTCACCCAGCTGAGAAGAGCGACGGAAGTCTCGCCCTCATGGTCCAGAGACCATTGACGTCGACAGGCCCGGTTGGCCTTTTTGGAACATGGTGCATGTCACAGCACCCGGAAAGAAGAATCGAAAAGAGTGACAATCCTGTCACCTTGAAGAGCTGGATAAACACAGGTGCGCTGCGGAAAACCAGAGGAGAAGCACGAGGACTCGTCGCACCATAAGCCAAGAGCACACCCTGAGCCACCAGACAGCCACCAGGGAGGAACAACGTCCCTGGAGAAAGCGCCATGGGAGAACCAAATATAAGCCGCAGCAAGCGCAAACCACGTCTCTCCCCAACGCTTCCCGGTGCGACCGTCCATCCCCGAGTGTCGACAGTCGAAGTCGGACGGCATCCCTGCTCCTGACTGCAGATGCCAGAGGTGAAGGAACAGCTTCAGCAAGGCAGAGACATGTAGCTGCGAAGTCCCTCCAGAAACCTCCTCTCCGGGAAGATAGTCACCACCTGTCGCCCAGGCCCGATGGCAACAACATCATTATTGCCACATGCCTGACACCACACTCAGCAGGAAGTTGGAAGTGTGACCGGAAGGTCTACACTAAGAATCGGACAACCAACCATGTACCGAAGGGGAAGTCATGAGTGGCTGGGCTGGACGCTGAAGAGAACCCGAGCTGCTAAAGGAGCGCATCCTGACACACCAACAGCCAGTGGAGGGGGTGACAACCAGAGATTGAACTGGTGACTGCCCAGCGGAAGACAGAGAGTAAGCCTCAAGCCTGTGCAAACAGTCTCATGCCTCCCGTTTCTCAGCGTGTCCATCACGCCACTGTTACCAGCGTCCTAGTAGCCCAAGAAGTCCAAGTGCACGGATGTAACTGCCTCCCCAAAGGAAATGGAGTCACCTGGCCACCCCCTGCCTCACATGACCGACTGAAGGCCTGCAACCATCAAGGCAAGTCATCACCAATGTTGTCCCAATTCACCACCCGGCTGGCAATGCCATCACGCCAGTCCTCGTCAAATGCGTCAAAGCCTACTATCTCGAGTACCAATGGACTGGAGTCCTACACTGTTGCTAAACCAGCCGACGAGCAAAACCCGAGGCCACCTGCTGACCTGTGGCAGCGAGAGCATGTCCTGACCAAGACTATTCCACCTCTGAGGTTTGTGCGAGTGACTGGGCACTGGCTCCTCTGTGGTATTGCAGCTGCTTCCAGTCGGTACACACGCAGCCCCAGCGCAGCTCACAAGCAGTCCCGTGGCAAACCCGACAAAGGGCCTCCCCAGGAGGGAGGGTTGGAATAGACATTGCCCCACCGACAGGTTTCCGGATACAGCAAAATAGTTTCACAGAGATTTCAGTCGATCCAGCAACAATTTCGTGAATTTAACAGGGACTCCAACCATGCTCTTGACGCACCCTGTTTAACAAACTGTTAATACACACCACGTACCATCCTCTACGTCAGCGAAGGGGAGTCATCTTAGACTAAAAGACATGTTTCCACCGGCATGGTACGAGAGTGCAGCTGACGTCTCCAAGCCAGCGTTCATGTCCTGAACCACTCAGATTAAATTATGAGTGCCCGCCGAGATCGTGCTGCTGCAGTCAGTCACCAGCCCCTGTCTGCTGTATTCCTGCTGCTGGACACGAGAAGCTGACAGACCCTGTGGTGTATTGTTAAGTGTTGTTTACCCCTACAGGTTGGAATAGTGGTTGTTTTGTTTTCATTAAAATTTGGGAGGAATATTGTGTCCTGCTGGACACGTTCTAGTGTCTCAGCAGGCACTTGTATTTCCAGCCACTCCCTCGAGGGCTGGACACACATGCACCCCACACTCATCCATTTCAGGCGTCATGAGTGACGAGAGCCTGTTAATAAAAGGGCCCAGGTGCACGTGCTCGTGGCCAGTTCTAGCATATCACTATCATGTGTATGTGTCCTTATTAGCAGCATGTGCGCCCTGGGCCCACAACACAACAATAACCACCCCTGCACCACAAATATGGAGGCATTAGTCTTAGGGAATAAGCACCCCAACGCTTAAGTGGAGGATGACTTATTCTGGACTGTGGAGCGCCTTTGGACACGAGCAGAAGGCGAAGCCACTTAAAAAGGATGAGGTCGTATGTGCTCCGAATCAAAGGCTACGTCTGGACCACCAAGAGGGGGAACTGATAAGGTTTTGGGGGAAGGAAGTGCTCTGCGTGAGCAATAAACAGACAGAGAGAAGCACAAAGAGGGAAACCTATAGATGGACTCAGAGTGGGTTTTGCGTTCAGGCGTGTGCCCTCCTCACAACACCTCCTGCAACAATGGATGCACCAAAGGGAGCAGAGGACTCAGCTCGCAGTGTGGGCCCCGTGAGCTCCTTGCACCCTGTGCCAACATCATATGGAGAGAAGGGTGGGAAACACCCTGTGCCAACATCATATGGAGAGAAGGGTGGGAAACAAACCGACATTCTGCACTCCACTTTTTCCAGGCAAAAGCACACAACGTAACATGCCCACAAGCCTCATCTCCACAGACCAACCTAGCTCTACTATGTGTGTGAGGGGTGGGGAAAAGGAAATACAACCTTGCACGTAATCAATTCAGCGAGATGGGGGTTTGGTGGGTGGGCGTCTCGTGCTGTGGCCCGTGGTCGCCAAGTAAAGGTTAAAGGGGAAAGAAAAGGTTCAAGTGGATTGCGTCCCTTGAAGCAGATGTTATACCGACAGCAGACACCATACCTTAATACAACACAAAGATAAGAAAACTGCCACCTTCCCTATCAGAACGCATCTGCCGGCTGCCCCAATGAAGTTACAGTTCGCCATTGCACAGATGAAAATCTATAAGTCAGGAATGTCAGCTACAATCATCCAATGGCTGATGAATGTGGATTGATCAATTTGTGAATGGCGGATCGTTTTCCTCTCGCTGCAAAGTCAATGTTTATTTGCTTGCATAGTTAATTCAAACCTTTTTATACAGCTGTAAATAAAACCATTTCTTACAATGTCACTCTAACACGCTCAAATGTGATAAAAAGGAAAACAAATAAAACGTACTGTATCAGTAAAATAGGCGGTTAAACATTTACTCAATTGGACTTCTTGTGTGCAGAACAATCAATGTCCTCAATTCTTGTTTGGCTCATCTGGTTCCATCCTTCTAGTTTGAAAAGGAAGAATTTTTTGTAATTATAGTCTTGTTTTTATTTTAGTCCCCTTATTTTCGGTTATAAAGTGCCTTGTAGCTAGAGCAAAAATGATTCCCTTGAATCAGGTTGTAAAGTGTGGGTGACTTGTGCAAAAGATTTTTCCTAAAATACGTCCTAGCCATAGTCATCCACGGCCCCATTGCCCCCGAGTTTCTTTAAAACCGGTTTTAGGAATTTTAATCCCTGGGACACTAGGGACACTGAGGTGCCGCTTAGCCAGGTGATTACTGCTTGCCTGCAGGTGCGAATTTGTAGTTTCAAAAAGACTGGCTTCAACAACAGTTTCCTTTGAGACATGACCACCAGGCGTAGAGAAAGGATGTGTATAATGTCTCTTGTTTGTATCCAGATAGATGACAAGTTACATTTTGTGACATGTTTTTCCAGGTTGGGAAGAAACCTTTAGTGTCCAAATTCCCGAATTGATATAACATGAACTACTGCTTTAAGGCAGAGGAAAACGGGCAGACAGGTACTCCTGGGATACCTGCTTTTGTACAAGTGCATTACTGTCCAGGCATGCCGTTTCATTGCGAGGGAATTTTTGTCGATTAAAGGAGACAGAAGTTGGGTTGAGAAGTTGGTTACTCTGTAAAAGGCGGCTTTTCGCATGCTACTGGCACATGCATCTTGGATTCCTAATTCCTCTATTGCTTGATCCGAGTATTCTCCCCATGAGTGTTTTTGGTTGTTCCTCGATTTTGATCCCACATAGGTTGTTAATGGAGCCAATCTCAGAGGCGTGCAGACTCCAGCAAAGTTTGACAAAAGCATTCATTCTTTGTAGGGTTTGATTTTTTAAGCTAAATTCGAGACAAACCTGGGCAGGAGACGCTGTTTTTGGTGTGGAAAATTGTAGTAGTGTGACTTTTCCTCTTCTTTATGTGTTCTCTCTTTCCCCTTGCTGTTCAGCCTGAGCATGTGTGGAATGTTGATGACGCCTTGGTTACAACTTGGAACCTACTACCTGGCCTCCTGTGAACATTCATACTTCAACATTTTGGCAACGATTGAACTACGAACCTGCGTGATCTTCAAGCAATGCTTTAACTGCAACTAACTGGAATTAAAATATACTGCAACTTAAACGAAACTCAAGCTCAAAGTAATTACGAGTTACCTTCTAAAGAACTTGGCAGCCCCAGCCCCACCAGTGACCATTTCAGACCGGTCAGCCTCTACTCGGGCATGCCAGATTCTCCTTTTCTTAAACCGGTTTCCTGTGTTTGCCAGAGCGTTATTGAGTTATCTACAGAAACTGGCATCTTTCATGGGTGTGATTGTGTTACGAACGACAAGCATTTCATGAGCAGCAGCGTTTAATTTGAGTGGACTGGCAACATTTAGTCAATGTTAAAACTCAAGCAGCGTGGACATTCATACCGGCATATGTGCAGTTTTCACATACTGCCAACAAGTATTAAAACTCGGCAAAGTGTGATGTATTTTGTGAGCTGGTACTTCGGCTTTGCTGTCACGTCGTTACTGCAGCGTTTGAACTGGCATCTCGAGGCGCGCAAGATTCTACCTCACTCAAGCCTGGTGAGTTTGCCATTTTTTGTTGCTGACTGTCCTATTTTGCATTTGCGTGAGGCAGCTGTTGAGCCAACCGTGTTGTGAACCTCTAGCAATTGACAACACGCAGTGACAGCGTATTTAGTATATCACTGCCATATACTGCAAGTCAGACCCTTTTTGTTTATAATACTCTTGTAAAAAAAAAAAAGACAATCAAGGGATCTTTCCAAGCACCATGGCAGTTACAGTTAACGTCGCAATGGCAGTTACCGTTACCTTGCCATATTTGAACACGCCGCAAGGCACTCCTACGCAAAGCTCTTTCATTCTCCTCTGCAATACAATTCATCAGTGAGGTGAGGCATGCTTTATCCCATAGAATTCCTCCGTGAGGTCAAAACTAAGCAGGCAGGAAGTACCTCTTCAAGATTGAACCACGGTTTCTTTTTTCAAGAGCACACCACTACAGACTACGGTGAGGACTTTTGTGGTTTTATTTCATTATTTTATGGTGGACAGTGCTTCTTGTTATCTTATGCGCAATGTACTTTTGTTTTTTGCCTTGTTTACATTTACGCCATGCTTACTTTGTCCTTAGTGATTGCATTATTTGTTATACTACCAGGTTTATGATGTTTCTCTATTCTCGTTACGCTTCTGTGATTATGCGCTTTTCGTTGTGCATTATACTTACTGTGCATGCCTGTTATTCTACTTGTTTTGCCAATTGCACAGTGTAACTCTTGCATTTCAGAGTTATTTATTTTTCCTGCGCTGGTAGTGCAGCTTCTTTTGCGGTTTACTTGGATGAGAGGTTAGTTGAGTTCATCCCAGTTCTTGTTTTCTGCTTTTGGGTGAGTTCATTCCTTTATTTTATTAGGCCTTTTTTCTGAATGGGTGAGTGTATCTCTATACTTCCTTCTGACGGGTGAGTGTATCCCTGTATTTTGCTTGTAGGGGAGTGTATTCTAGTTCTTGTTTTTGCTGGACGGGTGAGTGTATGCTGGTATTTCGCTTGTGGGTGAGTGTATCCCAGTTTATGTTTTTGCTTGACTGGTGAGTGTATCCCGGTACGTTGCTTTTGGGTGCATTCTTTGCGCCATTTTGTTGTTTACTTATCATTCATTGTTTATCACGTACAAACATTTTTTTCTATGTTCTGTGTTTTGTGTCCTGCCATGCTTACTGTGCTGGTTCACTGTGTGCTATACGGCGGATTTGATTCACTCATCATAGGGGTGCCAGAGACGTCTGGCGTACAAGTTTTGTATCGTGTTGTTTGCTTCCTGAGACTTTTGTCCCTTCAGGTGTTAGGTATACGTGCAACGTGCTTTTCTGCTTTTACTTTGCTTTGCCACTTCTTTGATAGAAAAGGGGATGGTGTGTGTGTGTGCTATCTTTTGCCACAATTTATTGCTTCATTTCATTGTATTTATGCCATCTTTTATTGCATTAAGTGTGTGTGTATATTTTTACCATTGTTCTTATCTTTATCTGCCTTTGCACTTATTTGCTCAGTATTTACTTCTTTGCATATCTTCTTGCTATGTCTTTTCTTTCAGTGTAAAGAAAGAGGATATGTAGTAGTGTGACTTTTCCTATTCTTTATGTGTTATCTCTTTCCCCTTGCTGTTCAGCCTGAGCATGTGTGGAATCTTGATGACGCCTTGGAATGTTGGGTGCCTGATCTGAGTCAGTTGGTGATTGCAGGCTGCTGGTGGGGCGTACATTCTGGCCTACTTACCATCTTGGCTATAACTTAAAGCTTCCTTAACTTGAATCCGAATAAAGTTACAACTTGGAAACCTACTACCGGGCCTCCTGTGAACATTCATACTTCAATAAAAACAGTTTTGTATACATTTGTCTGGAGCTTATTGCTGTTTCCTGTCCATGAATGATTTCCGTGCCATAAGCCGCTGTTGGCATGAGCTGCCCTGCATTACAGTGAGTAGATGACTAAATGATGGGACAGCTGAGTTTCTTTTTTAGTAGTTTGAACCCAAAGATTAACAAGTTTGCTTTTGCCTGCATTGCAGCTAAACGATGTTTAAAAGCCATTTGATGTTCTACGTTGATGCCTAAATATTTATATGTAGGGTCAACCTCGACCTTTTTATCCTCTATGAACCAGATGAATGAATTATATTTAGTGTCAACCAGACGGACCACTTTGGTTTTAAGTTTAGTTCTAACCCTTGATGGTCCATGTAGGTTTTTAGAGCATTCATACTGCGTTGAAGGCCTGTTGGTGTTTGACTCAGGAGAACAATATCGTCCGCATACTGCAAGCATCCTATTTTCTCTGTTGCCAGGAATGGAGGATAGAAGATATTCTTTTGTTTGAGCTACCATACAAGGTCTGCTAGATAGGTTAAACAGACTTAAGGCCAGCACACAACCCTGTTTAAGACCGTTCATTGTGACAATTTTTTTTAGTGACTTTACCCCTGTCTCCTATTTTGACCTGAGCCCAGGTTTCTGTGTACAATGCTATAATTGCCATTAACATGTCCCATTCTTCCAATTTTGCCCAGAGACGGCAGCATGGAACCCAGTCAAAGGCCGACTTGAGGTCAACGAAA
Source organism: Triturus cristatus (assembly GCF_964204655.1). Classification (NCBI taxonomy): domain Eukaryota; kingdom Metazoa; phylum Chordata; class Amphibia; order Caudata; family Salamandridae; genus Triturus; species Triturus cristatus. The sequence continues at coordinate 848,732,128 of NC_140583.1, read as the reverse complement.
CATGTGAACAGCGGAGTTTCACTACGTTACCTGGTCTAAATTTGGTTTGTATTCGTGGTATCACATTTTATTCATTGATCCGTGCTTGCAGGTTTTGGAGTAAAACGGACACGTATAGTTTTGCTTCAACATCAATGAGAGTGATTAGCCTGTAGTTGTTTGGTGAGGATGGACTTCCATTCTTATAGATGGGTTGAAAGATGTTACCTTTTCATGAATCTGAAGTGATATTTGAGCAAAAGATTTGGTCGAAAAGAGGTGCTAAATAGTGACCTGAGCAGGTAATGTCCTGCTTAAAGAACAAATTACTTACCTTCGGTAATGATATATCTGTAAGAAACATAGGTTAGTTATAGAATAGGTTAGTTATAGATTCCTTACCTTAGAATATCCCCCAGGCGTCAGACTGGATCTGGAAAGTTTTTCGTCAGCGGTACCCCTGGGCGTCGGTAGGTGGCGTCGGTTGACTCTGCGTCTGTCGTCGGCGTTGTGGTCACCGGGATTATGTTGGGGAAGTTACTTAGATGCCACCCTCGCATGCTGACGTCAGTTCTGTACACAACTTTCCGGGCCAGGAACGCAGAGCCATGCAAGACACTGACCTCTGGTGCACAAAATTAGGGCCCTGAAATCAGTTCACAGAATGGGGAGGATGGGTGGGGCGGTGAGGAAGCTATATGTTTCCTACAGATATATCATTACCGAAGGCAAGTAACTTGTTCATCTGAAAGAAACAGTTACTTATAGATTCCTTACCTTAGAATAGATACCCCAGCAATACCAACCCCGGAGGTGGGTTTGCGAGCCAAGATCACACCAGAAAGTCCTGTAGAACACAAGGGTCGAAGAAGCCGTCTCTCCGGATTTGGCTGTCCAGGCAGTATTTTTTCGTAAACGTGTGCAGCGATGCCCACGTATCTGCCTGACAGATGTAATGTAGGGGGACTCCCCGTCCCAAAGCAGAAGTAGCTGCCGTCGCTCTGGTAGAATAGGCACGCAGCTCCACTGGAGGCTCCTTCTTAGTCAAAGAGTGACAGGCTTTGATGCACAGAACGATCAACCTGGAGATGATCAGTTTGTGCACAGCCTGACCTTTCCTAGCACCCATGTAACCAACAAAGAGCTGGTCGTCCATCAGGAATTGTTTGGTGCAATCCACATAGAAGGAGAGCGCACGTTTAGGATCCAGACGGTGGAGCCTCTCTTCCTCTTTTGAAGAATCCGGAGGCGGAAAAAAGGTGGGCAAAGTGATGGTTTGGCCAATATGAAAAGAAGTGACCACCTTTGGAAGGAAGGAGGGGAGAGTTCTGAGGATGACCTTGTCCGGATGAACAGTCAGAAAGGGAGGCTTGGAAGACAGAGTTTGTAGCTCACTCACCCTGCGCGCAGAGGTGATAGCCACCAGAAAAGCAGTTCTGAGAGTAAAGAATCTGAGAGGACAGTCATGTAATGCTCAAAAGGAGTGCACATAAGATAGGTTAACACCAAATTCAAGTCCTACTGATGCATTACGAAGGGAACAGGAGGAAACAGATGAGTAATGCCCGTAAGAAATCTATTTACAACAGGGTACTTGAAAAGAGAAGGCTGATCAGGGAGCCTGAGAAAGACTGAAATGGCAAAGAGGTAGCCCTTAAGAGTGCCCAGAGCAGAGCCCTGCTGGGCCAAAGAAAGGAGGAACAAGAGAACCTCAGAAAGAGGGGCAGAAAGGGGATCCACAGCCTTTGCTGCGCACCATGCCACAAACTTATTCCATCTGCAGGCGTATACAGTCTTAGCGGAGGGACGCCTGGCTGCCAAGATTACATCCCAGACTTCGGGAGGCAAGTCAAATGAAGTCAACTGCCGCTACTCAATCTCCACGCAAGGAGGTGGAGGCTGGACAGGTTCGGGTGGAGGACCGTCCCCTGCTGCTGCGACAGAAGTTCCTCCCGAAGAGACAGTCGGATCAGTGGATCGATGGCCAAGTTGAGCAGCTTGGGATACCAGACTCTGCGTGCCCAATCTGGAGCCACAAGAATGACTTGGGCCCGGTTGCGCTTGATCTTCTTCAGCACTCTGGGCAAAAGTGGTATAGGCGGAAAGGCGTATAGAAGACCGCAACTCCACTCGCGACGAAAAGGGTCGCCTAGCGAGTACCGCCTTGTAAATTCCAACACGCAGAACTGCTTGCTGACATTGCACGTTCTCTTCGGTGGCGAACAGATCTAACCAAGGCTCACCCCACTTCAGAAAGAGACCTTGCACCACCTCCGAATGAAGACACCATTCGTGATCCATCATGCACCTGCGGCTGAGCTCGTCAGCTCTGGCGTTCAGAGAAACCACCAGGGATATGTCCTGATGTTCCAGCCATGTTCAGAGGCACAGGGCCGCCTGACATAGGGTCCACGACCCCACCCCGCCCCGCCCCGTTTGTTGCAGTACCACATGGCGGTGGTGTTGTCCATGAACACCTGCACGACTCTTCCCCGGACAGAGGGAAGGAATGCTTTCAGTGCAAGACGGATCGCCCGGAGCTCCAGAAGGTTGATGTGGGGCGCGGACTCCGCTGGAGACCAGAGGCCTCTGATCTCCGCATCTCTCATGTGGCCGCCCCATTCCAGAAGGGATGCGTCTGTCACCACTGTGTGTCTGGTTGGGGAAGGGAAAGGGATCTGCCGTTGACCCAATCCTGGTTGGTGAGCCACCACTGCAATTGCCGTGCAGTGCCCTCTGCGATCTGGACGTAATCGGAGAGATTACACTGATGCTGTGCCCACTGGAACTTCAGGTCCCACTGCAGAGCCCGCATATGCCATCTGGCATGATCGACCAGCAGGATGCAGTAGGCCATGTGGCCCAGAAGCCTCAGGGCCATCCTGACCGAAACCTGGGATAGAGGCTGAAAGATCGGAATCATAGCCCGAAAATCCCGGACTCGCTGTTCGGGAGGAAAAATACGAAACTGCGCCGTGTCCAGAACCGCTACGATGAAAAGGAGCTTCTGAGAGGGAATCAGGCGCGACTTCGGCACATTGATGGGAGAACCCCAGCAAATGGAGGAGGTCAGTCTAGAGGTGGGTGACGACTGCCTGGGGTGAGCCCGCCTTCAACAACCAGTCGTCGAGATAGAGGAAGACTGGAACCCCTGATTTGCGCAGATGAGCAGCAAACACCCTCATCCCTTTCGTGAACACCCAAGGGGCACTGGTAAGGCCAAAGGGGAGCATGGTAAACTGAAAGTGCTCATGGCCTACCGTGAACCGCAGGTAGCGCCGGTGGGCCGGCGGGATGGGAATGTGAAAATAAGCGTCCTGCAAGTCCAACGCTACCAACCAGTCTCCAGGGTCGAGGGCAGACAAGACCTGAGCGAGCGTCCACATTTTGAACTTCTCCTTCCGGAGGAAGCGGTTGACGTTCCTGAGATCAAAGATCATACGCAGGCCTTTGTCCTTCTTGGGCACCAGAAAGCAGTGGGAATAGCAACCACAACCTACTTCTGGGACAGGAACGCGCTCGATGGCCCCCTTGGCTACGAGGGCCAGGTGATCGTCTGACATGTTAAGGTACTGAGGTGGGGAGGGGTACTCTCAAAGGGGAGGAAGTAGCCCCTTCGGACTTTCTGCAGAACCCACCTGTCCAACGTGATGGTGCGCCAGTGGGGGAGGAGATGGTGGATCCTGCCGCCCACTGGCGTTTGGTGGCCCTGGAAGGTCAGACTAGGAGGGTTTGGAGGCTGATGCAGAGGGGGCTGTTGTTGACTGGCCCGTTCGCTGGCCCCCAGAACCACGACAGTGGTTCCCACGTCCCAGGCTGCACTGGGGATAAACAGCCTGCGCCGGACGTAGTGGGGCACCCCTTCCGTAGCCACGAAAGGGGCGAAAGGCAGACTGCGCAGGGCGGGTGGTGGAGAGGCCCAAGGACCTGGCCGTAGCTCGAGAGTCCTTAAAGCGCTCCAGCGCGTTGTCTGCCTTGTCGCCGAAAAGGTGACTGTCAAAGGGCATGTCCATAAGTGTGGATTGGACATCCCCGGAAAACCCAGTCGAACGCAACCAGGCGTAGCGCTGAAGGGCTACTGACGTGGCAATCATTCTGCCCAGTGCGTCAGCGGTATCCAGCCCACAGCGTATGGTAAACTTCGCTGCATCTCTACTCGGCGACAGCACGGGAGAACACGGCCAGGGCCTCCTCCGGGCACTGAGGCAGCACTTGCGCCACCGTATCCCACAGAGTGGGAATAACAGCCAAACAGACATGCAGTGTTTACCGACCGCCGTCCCAAGCTGGAATAGAAAACATCTTCCTCCCAAGTTGGTCCAGCTTCTTGGATTCCCTATCAGGTGGAGCTGTAGGGGATACGCCCTTCGACGTAGAGGCTTGGACCCCCAAGCTCTCAGGGGTAGGGTGTTGGGAGAGGAAAGTGGGGTCGCCCGGGGCCGGGCGGTGTCGTCTGGCAACTATCCTATCCACAGGAGCCCCTGTGTTGGGCCTGGACCAGGTGCCCAAAAGGATGTCCGTAAGGGCTTCATTAAACGGCAGCAGGAGCTCCGAAGAGCTCGCTGCCGGCTGAAGCACCTCTGTCAGGAGGATAGTCCTCAGCCGCCCTACGCTACACCACTGCGTACGACGCTGTCAAGGCTAGCAACTATGGTTCTAATGGCACGGGAGCAGAACAACACTAGTTTCCAATGCCCCTCTTGGAACCTCCCTGCTAGTATCTCAATAAACCATTGCAGGTAAGTACCAAGGGGGGAAAGGGTGATGCAAGCATCCAATTTCAGCTGTGTTCAGTCAGCTGAGGCAAAATATCTTTAACCCGGGCAAACTGCCCGGGTTAAAAATATTTTGCCTCAGCTGACTGAACACAGCTGAAATTGGATGCTTGCATTTCTCACTGGTAAACACTGTGTTGAAAGGTCACGCCCTCGTTCAGGAGAAACCAAATGGTTCTGACAGAAATTGTCTAATGAAATCCTTTGAAAATTCACCGAAGGTTTAGAGGGGAACTGAGGAAGCAGTTTTAAATACCTTTATTTAACCTCTATCCTCTCGGTGATATTTAGAATCTAGGCTATTAGCTTTTCACAAAGTATTTCTTTTTTTTACATGCCAGGAACTAAACAGTTCACTGACCTGGACTCTGGAAATGTTACCAACCGTCTAATATAAACCCGGTGTGCTCGCAAACTACCCGGACTGACTTCCACGACGCCCATGTAAATTCGTTGCTCTTCCTTGAGGTACTTTGGTTAAGTGCACAGTGGAATCTTGGAGAATGCTTCACCAGAGTGTGATTAACCTAAATGACTGGACTGCTACACAGCGATATGCTGCAGCAGTGTTGGAATATTGGCGGCCATGTTGGAATTTCTACGATGCCAACGTGCTCTCCAACTCCAGGGATCGAATGCTTTTTGATAGTTTTGTGAGGGGGAAATGGTGGCCAGAGTTAAATAAGGAGGAAACCTACCGTGAGTCCTGACAGACGCTCCCTCCTTTGTAGCCAAGGTAGGAGGAGACAACATACCTAGGTCTGGGGAGGTATCCAAACCACTGGCATCCCCCAGTTCCTCTCTCCAATCCGGCTCATACTCTAGCTGGGCAGTTAAAGGGTCATCTGACCCCTCCCAGTCTTCCTCACCCTCCTCTGGCTGCCAATCTGGCTGAAAATGACCAGGGTGGAACACAGGGACAAAAGTACCCATCGGCGCTGGATCCGGCGACCGCCGACGCCGGTCCGATTCCACGTCCATGTCGGAGTGAAAGACGGGGTCGACACCGGCTGGGGATCCAGCTGGTGTCGCTGCGGACGTGGTGCCGGTAAAAGCGGCGCCGGTAAAGGTGTCACGAGGTCGATCCAGATCTAGGCCTGGGTCCAAGGGGGCCCTGCGGAGCTAAGGCCGGAGCCACTGGCGTATAAGGCGTAAGGCTCAACCGAATCCGCAGGGTCCGAATAAGCGCCGGCAGAGTCGGGCTGCCCAAAGATGGCATGCAACGCTCCGTAAAATTGACAAAGCTGGACAGGGGTCGCTCCAGGTCCCGGGAAGGCCGGAGTCGACCCTGAAGGCTCCAAACGCGGAGCCGCGGGAGGGGCCCCACCTGCACCCTGCGTCGCGTCGGTTGACGGATGGGGGGGAAGTCGAAGAGCGACAATGCTTCTGCGACTTCTTTCGGTGCTTCGACTTACCTTACCCAAAGTGCGAAGACTTGGACGACGAGTGGTGGTGATGGCTCCGCGGCCGGTCCCGTGACCTCCCTCGCGATGCGGAGCTGACTGCCCGGCCTCGAGGAGCTTTCGGGACTGCTCCTGCAAAGACTTCAGGCCATAGTTCGGCAGTCAGAGCACGACTTGGGGTCATGGTCGCGCTTCAAGCAAAAGAGGCACACGCGGTGCGGATCCATTACCGACATCAGTCGGTTACAGGAACTGTAAGCCTTGAAACCGGGCATCCCTCGTGCACCAGGAGTCGATGAAGACTCGAAAAAGAAGTCGACAAGAGTCGCAAAAACTCAGTCAATAAGTGACTGGGGGTACCGCTCTCTCCGGATCTGCGCTTGTTGGTGCGGAAAAATACAGAACTGACGTCAGCGCGCAAGGGCGGTGTCCAAGTAACTTCTGCAACGTCATCCCGGTGACCACGACGCCAACGACGGACGCGGAGTCGACCGACGCCACCTACCGACGCGCAGGGGTACTGCTGATGAAAAACTTTCCGGATCCAATCTGACGCCAGGGGGATATTCCAAGGTAAGGAATCTATAATTACCTGTTTCTTTCAGATGAGAGCGTTAGTGGATCTGTTCGGGCCTGCGGCCCCTTCTGCCTTCAGCTTCCTTGGTATGTCATAATATACACCATCGAAACTGTGTTATCCTGGTGTTTTCTCGTAAATCTCTGGGTTTCTGCAGGGTATGCTTGGCCACCATGAGTTGTGGGTACTAACTCTGTGTAGGGGGCTGGCTTAGTATGTGGTGCACACTTATTTAAGTGAAGCACCTTGCACTTATCCAGATAACCCTTAAGGTGATTTTAGTGGTCTTAGACAACCATAGAAAGCTCTCCAAGTGGTAGTTGGGGACAGCAGGCTTCAGGCTTATCCTTAAGGAGTGTTAAGCAGCTTGTTTTACCAGATCTAATCATGTAGAGTAGGTTAAACGGAAAAAAACCACACAGTGTATATATAAATATATGTCTATTTATTACACAACACTCACTAACACATTGGTGTATCTCCTACCCAGAGATATCAACAGAAATACACAACAATACTCAATTGCAATATAAGTAGGCACAATACACAGTGGTCTCCAGGGGGAGACCAAACCATATACTAAAAATGTGGAATGCGAACTGTGACCAAAGTCAGGACTTGGACCAGGAGACTCAGAAGAGCTGGGGACACAAGGAACCACCCAAGGTAAGTATCCAGGAACCTCACATAGGCTGTGTGCAAAGTGGAAACACAGCTGCGTACTCCATAGAAGTCAACGGTTGCAGTTTTGAAGAAGGACCCAACCCAGTGGACCCTGAAGAAACCCTGTGGAAGACAAAGTTGGTGAGTGACTCCACCCGTGGATACCCCAGGAATCAGGATACCTACACCAGGGAAGCCAGGTGCATAGGTGCGAAGTGACGTTGGAAACCGCCGTAGACCTCAAAATAGGAATTCAGAAAAGATTCAGCTGGCAAAGACTATGCAAAAGTTCGGTGGAATCCACGGGTGGGTTCTTGAAGTGAAGAACCTGCAAACAGAGGGGACAGAGTCTATGCCACTCGGAGGTGACCAGGAGGCACGGAAGAGCCATGCACACTGATGTCAGAAGGTGCAGGAGAGATGACGGTGACCTCGTCGCTGCAGCTGTGAGAAACAGGTGATGTGGAGGAACAACAGGCGCAATGCACGACGAGCTTCCCAAGCCAGATGTCGAGAATCAGGTGGGTCGGTGTCCGGCAGGAGCGCCAACAAGCCTTACCAGCTGTAACCGGCATTTATAGCGAAGAAGGAGCAAAGGTGGGACCAGCAAGGTCCAAGGGACTCGCCACAAGTAGGAGAGTCAGAGAATGCCCCAAGCAAGCAGGATAGCCTACTGGAGCAGAAGAAGACCCTGAAGAGGACCCACAGGCCGAATGCACAGGAGTCGCAAGAGGACCTCGAGCAGCTCACCAAGAAGGAAGGCCCAGGGTGCAGAGGATGCAGTGAAGATGCTGTACTTGGCAGGAAGAGATGCTGAAGGTGGAGCTTCTTGTAGCTTGAAGATCTCTGGAGTGCAGAGCTAACAAGCTTTGGCACCAGCAAGTCGATGCAGTGCACAGAGGTTCAGGCTCAGTGGTGCTGACGAGGGAGGCTGACCTCAAAATTACAGAGAGGAGAGGTCAGGACTTGAGGGAGTTGCAGAACCACCAACTGTGTTGCTGAGCATTTCGAAGTCTGTGGGACATCAGGAGAAGCAGACCGGTCGGCTTTGTTGCGGTGCCTGCAGATGCAGGGGAGTGACTTCTTCACTCAAAGGGAGATTACTTCGGGTGTCCTTGATGCCCACAGGTATGTTGTAGATCCTGAAAAAAGCACAGACACAGACGATGAAGAAGACTTGCAGAACAGTGAGACCAGGAGCAGCAGGAGTCTTCGTTGATGCAGTCTAGGTTCCAGGCAAAGTCCAAGTGTCCAGACAGTCGAAGAGTGATGTGGTTTCAGATTTGAGTCTTGTGCCACGATGCATATGAGGACCCAACCACAGGTAAGCACTTAAATACCCTAGGAAAGGCATTAGGACGACTCAGGGGTCCCTTCCCAGAGGAGGGGCTGGGCAGAGGAGAGGATACTCCAATGTCCTTTGTCCAGTTCCACGCCAGAGCGGAAGCCAGGGGCGCCTTGAACTGGCTCAAACCCGAGTATGCAAGGAGGGCACCAAATGTGCCCTTCAAAGCAGTCTGGTGGTGCTAACAAGCGCCCCCACCCCAGCCCAATACACTAAGTCCAGTCTGGGAGGTAGTCACACCTCCCTGTGACAGGAAACCTATTGTTCTACCTTCCCCTGCTCAAGCTCAGCTCAGCTCAGCAGCAGGAGTGCAGAATTGTGTCTGGGGTCGGCAGCAGCACTAGCTTGCTGACTGACCCTAGAAGGATATTAATGGGAGTTTTGGGAGCTTCTTGGAGGAGCCCCCCAGTGCCTGGAATCATACCTCCAACACTGGTACTCGTTTTGGGGTATGATTCCAACGTGTTTGATACCAAACATGCCCAGGTTCGGCACAGCCACTATATAGTTAGCCATCGCTTATTGGGGGATGGCCACCATATGTATCAAACTGGCTGACTGGACTTACAAATCCTGGATAATCTACTCTGTGGTTTGGAGGGCTGTCCTGCTCATGCAGGGGCACCCACACACTTATAACCCAGTACCCAGCCTTCAGGATTGAAAGGCCTGCATTAGGAGTGACTTATAGATTTAAGTGCAGTGACCTCAGATATAAGAAAACATATCTGGCATAAGTGGTGCTAGCACCAGCTTACAGAGGCTGCAATGGCAGGCCTGTAGTCACAGTGTGAGTGGCCTCTCATAGGTGGCACAATACATGCTGCAGCCAATGAGACCCATGGTGTACCTATGCCCTGGGTACCTCAGTTCCATATACTAGGGACTTATAGGGGTACAGCAGTAGCCAACTGTAGAGGTATAGAAGTACTTACCATAGTCAAATTTAGATAGGAAACACAGTGACTGGGGTCCTGAGTATAAGGATCCCTGCCAGACTAGTCAAAAAGAATACAGAAACCAGCAAAAAGGGGTGGGGGGGGGTAACCATGAAAGCAGATCCTATTTTCCTACACTCTGCCTCTTGGGAATCCCAGGATTTTTTTTTACATGACAGCAACTGAACAGCTGTGATTTGATAGCCTTCATCCTCACCGTTAATGGCTGGCAGGGCATCCATTGATCAAATGTGGGCTTCCCAGGATTCCACTGCATTGTTCTTGTGGTTTCTCGTATACCTCTAGGTTTCTGCAGGGTCCGCTTGGCCACCATGAGATGCGGGTTCTGCCTTTGCTTCTTTGGACTCCCAGGTTTCTTCTTTATGTGATGTCAACTTAACAGATTTGATTTGTTGGCTTTTGTCCTCGCTCTGAATGGCTGGCAGGGCATACATTGGTTGAATGTGGGCTTACCAGGATTCCACCACAATTCCTGCATTTTGATGTCTGGCCTTTCTAGATAGCAGCCCATTTATCACTTTTCAAAATGTTTTGCGATTTGGTTGTGTGCTGGACCATAAGAGCTTATTTCAAATTCCTTCTTGGCATCTTCTTTTTGCTGTTCAGCATTCCTTGTGAAATTGTAGCTTCAAGGTTCGCAATGTGGTTTTGTTCCATCCACTTCCCATTCTTACTAGGAGTAAAGTGCTTCAAGAATTCTCGTGATTGCTGGGTCAAAGACCCGTCAATCTCCAGATCTACTGAAGTCAAAGGGACAGGCACCTTAGTCATCAGATTTGCTCATTTTACTTTCATGAATTAACCATGCACATTTGTTAAACAAAAATAATTGTTTATGGGATTTTTTGTTCAATTAGCTCACTGAGGTGAACTAGCACTACCCTTCCCAAAAACGACTGCATTGTTAAACGGAAACTCAGGGATGGCGCATCAAGGTTTTGTGGCATTGGTGGCATCTGGTAACCTTAACAAAACATAGATACATTAACAATCTCGGGGAAGCCTGATCTTCCTAAAAGTCTTTGCATTACTTTGATTGTATGCTATGGGAGGGCCAGCACCTGAGAGCATATAGTGGTCTGCAGAAGAGGTTACATCGTCAAGATGTATGATGTTCAGTACTTCTGCGGATATGACATTTCCAAAAAGTATTTCTCTACAGAACGAAGTATATCTGAAAGGGTAGGGGCTGTTAGTAATGAAGTGCATTAAAAAGGCAGACACTTTTCAGTCTAAAAAAATATTTCAATACGTTCTTGATGCACATCAGTGCGCATTTATCTTTGAAAAGCCAAGGAAACTGATTTGATAAATATTTTTTGATTACGTTGTTCATAAATAGTATATAGTTTAACATGCTTAACTTTTTTGTCATTTGATATTCTTAAAGAAAATGTTGAATATTGAATAAAAATATTCTATACCTGATCTGCCGGGTGGATCTCGAACTGGTGGCGGTGGCCTCTCGTTTGCAGCTGGAGGAAGAGGAGCTGAACGTGGTGTCACAGGTGTGGCATTTGAAGTTACGCCACCTAGGGACATGTTTCGCTGGGGAAGTCGAGGCATTTCGTCATTTCCACCTGGAGGTATCGGAAGTGCACCAGGCCTGCTTGGAGGTGGAGGCGGTGGAGGAGGACCTTGATTGACAGACGAAGGCCGTGGGGTGGCTGGTACAGGAGGCTTATTGTTTTGAGGCGGTGGTGGAGGAGGAACATCTCGGGTGAGCGGTGGCCTATTTCCTGCTGGAGGGGGAGGGGGCCTGTCATCTACACTAAATGAAGGCCTATGTCCTGCTGGAGGGGGAGGGGGCCTGTCATCTACACTGAATGAGGGCCTATTTCCTGCTGGAGGGGGAGGGGGCCTGTCATCTACGCTGAATGATGGTTTATTTCCCCCTGGAGGGGGTGGGGGCCTCTCATCCATAGGTCTTCCAACTGGAGGAGGAGGTGGTCGATTTACAAATGGACCTGAAGGTGTTGACGGTGATGCCTGGCGGACCTGCCCTCCAAAATGTGCATTTCTGCTTGGTAGAAAGGCTGGAGGCGTAGACCCTAAGCTGCCCTGTCGGCCAACTCCTGGTACAGGTAGGGCACCCCTGCTCTGCAGAGATGATGGGATGGGCCTCGGTGTGTTGGGTACAGGAGGAGGAGGAGTAGCACAGCCTTCAAACTTTGAAGCAAATTCAGGTCTTGGCGGTGGCATTCGGCTCCTCTGCGGCTCGGGCGCGCTGCTTCTTGGCCCTAAAGAAGGTCCTGGTCCTCTAGGTGTACTGCTTGGTGGTAAGAATGGCCTTGCAGTTGTATGTTTCCCGCCTGGTGGTAGCACTGCGGATCTGCTTCCTCCTGAGTCTTAAAAACAAACAGTCAATGGCAAACGTTAATACCAGAGAAAATGCTACAAGTCTATAGTGAATACATTTATATAAAATACATACTTTCAACCATTCATCTTTTATGTACATTCTATTAGAAGAATGTAAAGACTAGTGACACAAACTTGCTTTACATTTTAATCATATTTACCTTTCAAAGCTTAAGAAAATGGAAACTATAAAGCAATTTTGCTTCCTTGTCTGATTAAAGAGTTAGACACAAGCAATGATTTTAAATCAAGGAACGAGGCAGCACACCATCCATTCCTTTACTTTTGTATGTTTCTACCAAATGTAGGTTTGCCAGATGACTCCGTTTAGCCCAGGATGCAGTGGTGAGGCTCAGAACTTTCTTTTACAAATCATTCTCCTGCAGCTGTCTATCCTGAAGGAAGTGGGAAGATGGACTGCAAAGTGTGGGTAAAGGATCAGACTTCTGGCTAGGAGGACAGACAGCAAGGCCAGCTGGCCGCAGCATACATGAATGTCATTTCGAGGGAGTAAGCTACTCAAAAGCCATGGGAACCAAGGTAGCTCAAGGAGCAGTTATACAACCAAAGGTCAAGGACTTGCACAGAAGCATAAAAGCGTATAATTTCCGACCAGTTTAGCACTGTTCGCAAATCAAAGGGAGCCCTCACTGGCCGATTTATCTACGAATCTGAGTGAGTACAATCAACGTTTTTTAGTTTCTTCTCTCCTTTTTGCATTTCTTGAGGATTTGTGGAACTGAGTCCATGAGTACTTACACAAAGTATTTACGTGTGACCAAACTAATCATATTTTTTCATTAAATTGAATTGCCTCTAAAAAAAAGTGAATTAATCTTTATTCTTTATAGAATTTGGAAGGTATAGCTTTACTTCATAACGTTCCATTCTATCCTTCCTTGTAGCTTATGGTTACTTTTCCCTCAAGGACAGTTCAACCCTCCATTTTCAAGTGTGAAACTTCTCTATTACTATATCTAATGTTAATGATTATTTTGTTCACATATTTCACTCTTCAGCACACTGAATTCGTCTACATTAAGATTGATCACTCAATTCCTATGTAACTTAGAAGAAATCACTTTAGAAAATCAATACTTAAGCATGCTGAGTGAGAGTAATCAGTTCTAAACTTTTCAATATTCAACAGGGAAGGAATCCAAAATAATAAGATGTAAACCAAAATTAAACAGGCATAAAATACACATTTGCTGAGACAAAGGTGTCCACTGGACTTCAGAGTAAATATAGTATTTCCAGTTCATAGGGAGAAGAGTCTGTGGTAATTTAATATGAAATTACGTACAAAAAGCCTTTTACCTCATGTACTGCTCGATTTTTCCGGCCTTATTGTGTTGTAGAGCGATTAATATGACTTCAGTCTCTTTCCATCCAAGTCTAAGGATTAGAGTAGTGAATAGAGCCTATTTATTAGACACTTTGACACGATCCTGTGCTCCTCCCCATAGATCAGGGCTTACACACATAGCCTAGGGGATAGATTCGTTAGTATTAAGGATAGCCTGTCCTATAGTGAGGGTATTTCATGGAGTCGTGCTGAATTTAGGCCTGGTAGGCCTCAGACAGGAGAGACTCCATCTTTCTTTCTGCTCCGGCAGCTTGGGACGTTTCTAGGTGAAGGGTGATGTTTTAGTTATGAGGTGTTATTCGCTCGGAGAGAACCGGTTCAGGCCGGCCCTTATCGAAGGATTGTATTTTTCTCCGTGCCGAAGACACTACATCAGGCCGGCCGGCTGGGAACGTGTCCTTGGCACGGGGAGGTACAGGAATTTGGTGGGCGGCAGGTTTCGGGCTGGAATTTTCCATGAGAGAATGCACCTCCATATTAGTGAAAGTCTGAGTCAGATACTGGCACTTGCTTCTAGTCCGTAGGCGGCACCTGACCGTTAGCAGAAAAGCTACTACTTATTTCAGGGAAGACAGATGACGAATTTGAAGGAGAAGAAAACCTAAGATTCTAAAGAGGAGAGAGTAGCCGATGAGGAAGAGGTCCCAGTGACTCGGAGAGGGAGAAGGGAGTAGATCCGCGACTGCGGAGGTGTGACTTCCAGGCGAAGCCGAGGCACAGACGAGAAGGGAACCTAGATGACCATTGAGTGCAGGCTACATACGACTAAGGTGATGTCGACCCCTTTTTATTAGAGTGTACAACTTAACCTTTCACTTTCCTTGCAGGTTATATATATGATGTATTCTGTGAGCGTGTATGTAGTAACTAAATAAAGTATTTAGCTTGTAATGAGTCAACATGTGCTGTGTATTCTTGTATAGGAGGGTAGCCTATTCTTCTAGTCAGATGTGACTTAACATGAACAGATGCTAATCCTGATCAGGTAAGTGGTAACTGAATGAGGGAGGAAGGAGCCCCTCGAACTGAAGAACAGGTTGTGCTCAACTAGTAGTCTTTGTGTGATCTGATACATGGTAACCCTGATTCCCCTGTCGTGTATTATGGTAATAATAGGATGAGCTCGTGCTAAGGCTGCCGTCTGGGCAGGAAGTCCTGGGTCTGTTTGAGACCGCGAGGCTAAGGCTGCCGACTGGGTAGGAAGTCCTGGGTCTGTCTGAGACCGCGAGGCTGAGGCTGCCGTCTGGGTAGGAAGTCCTGGGTCTGTTTGAGACCGCGAGGCTAAGGCTGCCGACTGGGTAGGAAGTCCTGGGTCTATCTGAGACCGCGAGGCTGAGGCTGCCGTCTGGGTAGGAAGTCCTGGGTCTGTTTGAGACCGCGAGGCTAAGGCTGCCGACTGGGCAGGAAGTCCTGGGTCTGTCTGAGACCGCGAGGCTGAGGCTGCCGTCTAGGCAGGAAGTCCTGGGTCTGTTTGAGACCGCGTGGCTGAGGCTGCCGTCTGGGCAGGAAGTCCTGGGTCTGTTTGAGACCGCGAGGCTAAGGCTGCCGACTGGGTAGGAAGTCCTGGGTCTGTCTGAGACCGCGAGGCTGAGGCTGCCGTCTGGGTAGGAAGTCCTGGGTCTGTCTGAGACCGCGAGGCTGAGGCTGCCGTCTGGGTAGGAAGTCCTGGGTCTGTTTGAGACCGCGAGGCTGAGGCTGCCGACTGGGCAGGAAGTCCTGGGTCTGTCTGAGACCGCGAGGCTGAGGCTGCCGTCTAGGCAGGAAGTCCTGGGTCTGTTTGAGACCGCGAGGCTGGGGCTGCCGTCTGGGTAGGAAGTCCTGGGTCTGTTTGAGACCGCGAGGCTGGGGCTGCCGTCTAGGCAGGAAGTCCTGGGTCTGTTTGAGACCGCGAGGCTGCTATATATATATATATATATATATATATATCCATATAATAGGAATTCCCTGTCCTTAGGTGGTACATGTATATATGTGGTTATTTAGGTATAAATAGGCCCTAGGGAGGGGGTAACGTTCTGATTTGGGTTAGAGAGGCTCTGTTGAGCGGGTTCTATCTGATCCGAAAACCCAAGCAGAACATTTGGCGTCACGAACTGTTTACGAAACCTGTGTGCGTTGTGATTGTCTTGTGTTTGCTTTCGGTGTGTGCGTGGTTTTCTTTGCATTCTTTTTTTATATATTTGCGTGTATAGTTTTTTTCCTCTCTCTTTCTCTCTTCCTTTCTTTCCTCTGCGTTTCTTTTTCTTTCTTTTTTCGCGATGTTTTCTAAGAAATCTAAATCTACTCTTAAATTGTCCGTTGATATTCCCGGATGGGATTCAACGCCTTATGGAGCCTTAGCCCGCGAGTGGGCTGACTCTACTGGTTTGAGTGAAAATTGGAATTCTTCTTTGGAGTCGGCGGAACCGGCTGATGTGATTGCTTGTTTGCAGAAGGCACCTGTATTGAAGGGTGAGGAGATTCCCGTTTTGGGGCGCAGAGGTTGGGTTCTTCTGTCTGCGTATCGGATTCTGCATGAGAGATTATTGAAATTACAGATCTCTCTTAAGGATGTGGAGGCACACTTTGTTGAGGTTCAGAATTCTCATACTCTATTGCGGTGTCAAAATAAGTTGCTTTCTGACAAACTTGACACTTACCAAACGGTTGCCGAAAGGGCGGCTGTGCGGATTGCTCGTTATAAGTACAAAAACAGGCGTGGTCGAGTTTCGACGCGTAAGGTGCGTCTGGTCGTGGCGAAAGCTGGACTAGATTGGAATCCTGATGAATGGGATGGTAATATCTGGGACTCGAGTACCTCTTGTTCCTCGGGTGAGGAGTCTGTCAAGCGCGAGTCTTCTCGTTCCCGTCATGAATGTAAGTCTGCTTCTCGCACCTCGGATGGTGCGCCATGTGATTGTGCTCGTCCTTCGGGTGGGATTGATGCCCCTTACGCTGATTGTCCCTCTACTAGTACTGCTCGGGCTCCTTGTGATGCTCGTCCCGTGGTCTCTGCGCATCCAGTTTTTCGTCGGAAGTTGCAGCAATCTCCTAATGCTCCGCAGGGTGTCTCTTTGGACTGTTTGGAAGATTTTACTCAACAAGAAATTAGTGATATTTTGCAGCGATTTCGGCAGCGAGCTGGTGAGGCCTTACTCACATGGATGGTGCGCCTTTATGAACTAGGCGCTGCTGGTATTATGCTGGATACTGGCGACTGTTTGAAATTTTGTTCTTTGAGTTTGGATTCTACTGTGCAAGATCATTTTCGTAACTATAATGGTGGTGGTCAAATTTCTTTACTCCAATTGGCGACTGAGGGTTGTAATTTAAAGTATCCTACTGAATCTGACTGGCCTGTCAATGACAAGCCGTGGTATACCTTGCGTGATGCTGCGCAACGTCTTAAGGAGGAGGTGATGAAAACGGCTATTTTTCTGGGCACTGCTGACAGGTTGCTTGATGGGATGTTGACTTCTTCTGTGCGGAATCGTATCATTCGCTCTTCTCCTGTCGCCTATAAGCAGGTCATGATGACTTTATTGATTAACCAGACTGGTAATGTGCTATCTACGGTGTTGGAATCGGTGCGCCAACTCGGTGAGTTGGGTGAATGGTTTAAACCTGAACGTCAGTCCCGGTCTGACACTCGTACTCCTGGTGAAAATAAATTTACTAGACGTGATATCTTTACTGGTCTTTTGGCTGATGGTGTGCGTCGGGAGGACATTGATGGTGAGACTACTGCTCGTTTGTGGGAGTTGTTTCGCAAACGGGGCTTGGATCGGAAGGAGGGTGCCCGGCGTGTTCGAACGACTGAGTGTGATCGTGGTTGTTCTGACGGTAGCGGTGATGACGACCGCCGTGGGCGCTCTGATCGTCGTGATGATCGGCGTTCTGTACGTGATGTGTCCCCCCGTCGAGAGAGAGACAGGGAGAGAGAGGGGGAAAAGGAAAGGGGGAGAAATGATCATGCTTACAGCAGGTGTAGAGATGATAGGGACCAATCTCCTGAGTTGAGGAGGAGAGAGGATCGTCACAGCTTGGTTGATCGTAACCCGCGGTACAATACTGAAGACTCGAACCCGTTCCGTATGGGGAATGGATATGAACAAGAGGTACCGATACCTAAGAAACGTGAGAGTCTTTATCCTGATTTGTCCTGGTACACAGAATGCAGTAAGAATGACTAGGAAATAGGTCAAGCTCCGGTACACAGATGGGCTCATAGAGATAATAGACCCTATGTAGATATTGATATTTATTGGAGACATCGTAATATCCAAAGGGCCCGAGCATTGGTAGATACAGGAGCGGAGGCCACTCTTATTCATGGAAAATCAAAGAAGTTTACAGGGCAGCCTTTTACTATTACCGGATTAGGAGGAAAAGAAACCCCTGCAGTTCAAACTTTGCTTGAAATGAGAATAGGTAGAATCCCTAGAAAATAATATTCTGTATTAGTGGTGCCACTCTTAGAATTCATAATTGGAATTGATATTTTGAAGGGAATGACGTTGCATCTTGATGATGGGTGTTACCAATTTGGAACGACGCATTATATCTCGTCCAGACCTATACGGGTTGGTCGTTTAAGAATGCCCCCCATACAAGTTCCCCAGGCGACCAAAGTGGTTTGTCAGAAGCAGTATCGTAT
This sequence comes from Triturus cristatus, assembly GCF_964204655.1. Taxonomy (NCBI): domain Eukaryota; kingdom Metazoa; phylum Chordata; class Amphibia; order Caudata; family Salamandridae; genus Triturus; species Triturus cristatus. Next base: position 848,714,061 of record NC_140583.1, on the reverse strand, counting down.
TCCGGGTGGTCATGAGGAGATTAGTACCACCATTCAGGAGTTGGTGGATGCAGGTGTTATAACTCCAGTTACTTCTGCTTGGAATAATCCTGTTTGGCCGGTAGGTAAGAGTGATAATTCTTGGCGCATGACTGTTGATTATCGGGAATTGAACAAACACACGCCCTCTTTGACTGTTGCAGTACCGGATGTTATTACCCTAATTGAAAGAATCCAAACACTTCCAGGTACATGGTATGCGTCCATTTATATTGCTAATGCTTTCTTTTCTATTCCAATTGCCCCTGAGTGTCAGGAACAGTTCAGTTTTACGTGGAACGGGCGTCAGATGACGTTTAGAAGTCTTCCTCAGGGCTATGTGCATAGTCCTACGATATGTCACCGGCTGGTGGCAGAGCATTTGGCTGAGGTACCAGTTCATCCCAAAATTCAGATATGTCATTATATTGATGATGTTTTGATCCAAGGCGAAACACAAGAGGATGTTCAGACACAATTAGATAGAGTCATTGAGTGTCTGCGTGAGAAAGGTTGGGAGATCAATCCGGATAAATTACAAGGTCCGTCCCAGGCTGTAAAATTTTTGGGTATTAATTGGCATGAGGGACACCGTGAGGTGATCCCTCAAGTTAAACAGAAGATTCTTGATTTTTCAGTTCCGAGGAATAGGAAGGAAGCCCAGAGCTTCATTGGTTTATTTGGTTTTTGGCGCCGGCATATTCCTCATTTGAGTCAAATATTGGCCCCCTTGTACCGAGTTACACGTAAAAGGAATGCATTTGAATGGGATAAGCCACAGCAAGATGCGTTTAGCCTGGCAAAAGAGGCAATTCAACATGCTATGGATTTATGGCCTGTACGTGATGGTGATGTGGATTTGAATGTGTCTGTACAGGGCCCTTATGCAAATTGGAGTTTGTGGCAGAAACAAGGCAGAAGTAAGGTACCGTTAGGTTTTTGGACCAAAAAGCTACCTGATGCTGGTGAGCGTTATACACCCTTTGAGAAACAGTTACTTGCTTGTTATTGGGCTTTGGTGGATACCGAGCAATTGACTTTGGGACATGATATATTCTTGCGTCCTGAAATTCCTATCATGCAGTGGGTTCTGAGTTCACCGAAAACTCATCGAATTGGGCATGCTCAAGAGGCGAGCGTGATTAAATGGAAATGGTACATACAAGACAGGGCACGTGTGGGCCCGAAAGGAGTTGCTTCTTTACATGAGCAAGTGGCGCGAGCACCGTCGACTGAGACTGAGAGTGAGTGTTCCGTACCTTTAGCGCAGGAGTCCCCTGTTAAATGGGGTAAGCCTTTTGATGATTTGTCCACAACGGAAAGAAACCATGTTTGGTTCACAGATGGGTCGGCGAAGTTTATAGGGACGACACGGCACTGGAAGGCGGTGTCCTATAATCCGGTCACACAGAAACTGCTGAGCACAACTGGTGAAGGGAAGAGTAGCCAATTTGCCGAGCTTTACGCTGTTTACCAAGTTTTGAAACAAGAATTACCTGGTACATGTCATATTTTTACCGATTCTTGGTCCACTGCCAATGGACTGGCTGTTTGGTTGCCGACTTGGCATTCCCATAATTGGAAGTTACATTCCAAAGAATTGTGGGGAAAAGAGTTATGGCAAGAGATTTGGGGGATGCTCCCACAGAGTACTGTTACAATCTTCCATGTGGATGCTCACACCCCAATAGATTCCCTTGACAAATTTTTTCATAACATTGCAGATGAGAAATCTAAAATTGCTGAGGCAGTGGTGGACAGACAAGATCCTGATATTGCGGGATTGGCGAAATGGGCACACCAGAAAGCAGGACACTTTGGAGAGAAAGCCACTAGCAGGTGGGCTGCTGATAGAGGAATTTATATTCCACTAGATCTAATCAAAAATGTTATTTTACATTGTCCCGTTTGTCAACATATCAGACAGCGTAAAGTACCCCAAATTGTTAAAGGCCATTTACATCGCGGGAAACTGCCCGCTCAAATTTGGCAGATTGATTACATCGGTCCACTTCCCATGAGTAGGAATTGTCAATATGTTTGCACAATTGTCGATACATATAGTGGCTTGCTGGTAGCTCTTCCATGTAAGCAAGCTACCCAATTGAATACCATAAAAACATTAGAATTGATTATGATGTATTATGGTGTGCCATTCCAAATTCAATCTGATAATGCATCCCATTTTCGTGGAAGATTGGTACAGGAATTCTGTGTGGAAAACAATATTGAATGGATATTCCATATACCCTACTATCCACAGGCCTCGGGCCTTGTGGAGAGGTTGAATGGCCTGCTAAAGGATCAGCTGCGTAAGTTAACAGATGACAAGTATAAAAATTGGCGAGACTTTTTGCCCCAAGCAATATTGATTTTGAATAATCGTCCTTTTTTAAATGCTGAATCTCCACTTATGCGTTTGTTTCCCCCAAATGTTGAGACTATGCCTAATGAAATCAGAGAAACTGTGATGTATTGGGAAATTACTCCCGGAGCTCTGGCTCCATGCAGAGCGACCCCAGGGTCGGCAGGTTTAGACTTGCATGCCATGGATGACACCGTTCTGGAAAGTAAGAATCGGGTCATCATTGCTACCGGTGTTGGTATTCATATACCACCTGGGAATTTTGGATTGATCGCCCCTAGATCGGGGCTGGCTGTAAAAGGCATCCAGGTGCTTGGAGGTGTCATTGACAGTGACTATCAGGGAGAGATTAAGGTACTTCTGCTAAATAGCAGTGAGATTGACTTACTGATACACCGCACTGACCGAGTGGCTCAATTACTCATTATGCCTGTTTTCAGTGGCGAAATATTGAAAGGCACTGCCCCAACTTTGCTAACTGTACGTGGCCAGAAAGGCTTTGGCTCTACGGATAACCCTGGGGCCAGGGTTTGGGTGCAGTCGCCTAAGAGTCCCCCTGAACAAGCAGAGGTTATTGCCATCGGTCAGGACAATACCATTTTGGTTATGAGGCCAGGGAAAGATAGCTGGGAAGCGGTCCCAGCTGATAAATGTTATTTACGAGAATGATTAATGCCTGTATTTGGTTCTCTTTCAGATCATTCTTTGGATTGTTGCTGCAGGATGTGTCGGAACTGGACTCCTTTTGGGTTGGTTCGGC